>NC_141166.1:28052500-29302500 GCF_055505025.1 Bos grunniens | reverse complement strand
TCTTTGGCAAGGTGCTGCCTTCACCATCTGCCACCAGCTTCTGGCTTCTTGCCTTTTTAATGTTTCTCCCCACACCCTTCCCCCCACGCCCCATTTTGTCTTACTCTTTAGTTTGAGAGGGCTTCCCTGACAGCTCAGTTGGTAAAGAATCCACCTGCAATGCAGGAGACCCTGGTTTGATTCCTGGGTTGGGAAGTTCTTTAGTTTGAATAAATTTACTGAAGTCTTTGCTGACCATTGCTTTTTACCTTTTTCTTGGGCTCATTTTTCTTAGTATTGACCTACTTTCTTTTATTATTTATTTCAGAATAAGTCTGTAGGTGATAAACTTTCTGAGTCCTTTGCAACATAAAAAGTCTTTTTATTTTTGCAATTGAATGATGATGGTTGGGCTGTGGGTATAACTCTAGAGTCAAAGATTTTTTCCTCTGAATTTTGAAAAATTTTCTCTGCTTCTTGTATCCTGGTTTTCAATGAGACTTAATGCTCATACGATTCTCATACTTTTGTACTTCATCTATTTTTTTTTCCCCATTGGAAATTTTCAAGATTTCCTCCTTACCACACATCTGAAATTATGTCACACTAAATCTCATGTTAATTTGTAAAAGAGATCCTAATTGGCCTTTGATGGGACCTTTCAAACTGAAGATTCATGTTTGTTTTTTTTCCTTCATTTCTATGATATTTTGTTCCTTTGTGTATAATTTCCTTTCATATTCTTTGTATTTTCTCCTTCAGAGCCTTATTATTAGCTGATGTTGAAAGTGTTAGATCAATCCTCTGGGTATCTTAGTTAAAAAAAATAAAATACTTTGTATATTTGGTGTTGAGCTACGTGCTGAAAACACACATATTTGCTCAATCCTTCTGGTCACACATGTATCCTTTACCTGGGCTTACTCAAATCACTCTTTTGAGCACTTTTGTTGCTTCATAATCATGTTCAATTTTTCAGTTGATAAGAAAAAGTCAGTGTGATATCTTTTTCCACCTAAGAATGTTATAATTCTTCTAAAGTCTTGTTTTCGCTCTATGATTTATTTCACTGCATGAAAGTTCCTCTACGCACTGCTGTCTCTTTTACGATGCTTTCTCCCAATGTTTGGTAATTATTAGTTGGAGGCTCCTCCTTTACCTCAGATTCCTGTATGACTATACACTCTTTAGCAAAAGGGGTATGAGATAATGTCACGATATATACAGCATCATCTTGTCAGTTACTCGGGCAGGGGGATATACTCAGAGATAGGATGTTTCAGCAGCTCATCTTCCACAATCAGGTGCTCCCTTTTTCTCCTTTATGTCACCAGTCACCAAGAACACTGTCCTTTTTCTCCATCTGACAATCTTATATCCACTGCTCCCACCTGAAGGCATATACTCCTGCTGGAATTTTGTGGCCCCAGGAGACAAGAAGGGAGAGAATGTGTGGAGTGGCTGACAGGCTGCAGCATGCTGAATAATCAGTGCGCTGTTGATGACTCCTGAGGCCGGGAGCTCCCAGGATCCACCTTCTCTAGGCACGGCATGCTCTTGCTGCTGTTTTCAACTCATTCAGCAGTCTACTGTTATGCACATTTGGGGCTGTGATCTTCTTGTCTGTCCAGTTTCCATTTGCCATCCTTCTTTCAGGGACTCCTCATGGTTTCTGGCCCACTAAGGGCCCTCCTTGTTATCCAGGGTAATTATGAATTTATTTACCTACTTTTATATGTTTTCTGTTATTTCTAACTATCTGGGATGAGAGGGAGAGGCTGCAGCAGGAATTCAGTTTCCAGTCTGGGATGAGACCCATTTCCCATATCACTATCTCTACTATAACATGCATCACGCTTGTGATAGGCAACATAATGGCCCCTCCCCCCAAAGAGGTCTATGTCCTAATTCCCAGAATCTGGGCAAATGTTACATGTACACTCTAATAAATTTATACAATGTTATATGTCAAATTTATTCAATTAAAAATGTTATGTTATATGGCAAGGGAGAATTAAGATTGTAGATGGCACTGAAGTTGTAAATCAACTGACCACAGAATAAGAATATTTTGGAGCACCCAGGTGAGTCCAATGTAATCACAATGATCCTTTTTAAATAGAGAAGAGGAAATCAGAAGGGTCAGTGTCAAGAGTGATATGATGTGAAAAAGACTCATTGCTGGCTGCGAAGATGGAAGGGGGCTGCCCGCCAGGGATGCAGGCAGCTGGAAAAGACGAGAAAACAGATTCTCCCCTGGAACCTCCAGAAAGTAACAAAGCCCCGAGGACACTTTAATTTTTAGCCCAGTGAGATCCATTTTGGACTCCTTCACAATTATAAGCTAATAAACATGTGTTGCTTCAAGCAACTGTTTGGTGTCATTTGTTACAGCAATGATAGGAAGCACATACAATGTTGAGATGTGATTGCTGGAGTCTCTTCCACCACACTGGTGGCTCTTGAGAACAAGAGCTGCACTGTTGTTGTCTATATCTACCCCCAATGCAGCACAGAATCTGGCACATAGTCAGGGCTCAGTAAATACTGGTCGAATGAGTGAAAGAGTTAAAGAGTGCTCTAAGTTTGAGGTTCTACAGAAGCTCTGAGATTCCAAAGCAGGCTCTGCCTTTCCCCTTACCTCTGTCCTGGAGACCCTAAGCTCTCTGATCTCACTTGTCTTTGTTTCACTTTGGAGGTTTTTATTGCTATTCTATTTGCAGCTTCTTCCCTTGCTGCGCACCATTTCTTTCCTCTCTCCAGCCTTGCATGTAGGCAGAACTGAGATGGCAGACACTTGTCACATATGTACCTGACTTTGTCAACAGGTCTTGTATGGGTTATGCCTGAAACAGTGATGTCTGTTTCTTCTCTTCTCCATAGCTGCCTCCACTCTCACCTCCTATCAGGCTTTTGCTGTTTTCCCATGAGCTTGAACAGCGAATGTAGTTCTCATACCATCTTCTCCTTTTTGTGTTCTGAATTAAACCCAAGGTCAATCTTTTTATAGCCCTTCTTAGCCCTCTTCTCAGATGATTCCATGGGCTGCCAGGACAGATAATGAAAAGAATTAAAGGCACTCTCAGGTGACCTCAGGTTTACCATAAAGCCACTCAGGGAATCCCTCAGTGCACTTTGTGCAGAACTGCAATTCCTCCTGGGCTGGGTGACCATGGCTGCTGCTGGATCACTGAAACATTATTTTGCAGCTTCTCAGTCAGCTGTTTATTCTCAGGCTTTTGCTGATTTCACATTAAACTTGCCTTCTGCTTCTCCAGCTTTCCCTCTGTGCACCTAACGTTCAGTCTCTCCTATAACCAGGCAGGATGGGCTTGCTTAGTTGTGGTCCAACGCAGAGTTCTCAAGCCAGATCTCCTCCAAAACTGCTGATTTGTCCCATATGTTTGATTGTGGTGACTCGGTCAGTTCCTGGACCAGTCTTTTGTGGCTCAGTCTGGGAGCGGAGCCAAGAGACATGATATGTGGTTCTAACATAGACTGCCTCTGACCACTGAATTCTGGGGCTGTGGGTGCCAGGCACACAGACTAACTAGTACAAACTCTTTTACCAAAATCTACTTTTGGAGGTTAATATTTGCACCTCTTCAGTCCCTTCCATGTTCCCCCCAACCCTTGCCTTTCCACTCCATGAAGATACCTAGCTGATGAAACAAAGCATCTAATTTTACCCTTCCTACCCACAATGCAATTTCAAGTGTGAAATTTTCATTACAAAGGAATCCTTAGGTTTCGGTCATCTGATCTGTTGTAGGAGGCTGTTGCACCAGAGTGGTGAGGTCCAGGTCAGAGACGAGGCTCACGTCCTAAAGATGAACTATTACTTCTGTTCCCCATGGGCAACAGTCCAGGGGATTGCATGCTCCAAGGCTGCAGAAACAAACACGCACTGGACCAGGATGCTGAGGTTTACATTCTCTGGTGGCTGATTTTGTCATTCTTGTATGAAGATACCTTTCCTTCCTTCTCTCCTTCCTTGCTGCCTAAGCTAGTCACCAGCATAACTTCCTTTACCCCTTTAGTAACAAGCATTTTGCGGATGCTACCCCAGGGAACTTGAGGTGTCAGGGAAGCTAGCAGTGAAAGCTGCTTATAGCTCACTTTCCTCCTCACACAATAATATGGAGATGAAACTTGATGCACATTTCTGATTTTAGGTGGAGTGTGATTCCTGTGGCATAAAACTCAGAAGGGTGTTTGTAAATTAAGAGCATAATGTCATAGCATTTCTTTGAGAAACATAATTTCATTCATGATAATATGGAAAAGTCCCTGATGCCAGGAAAGATTGAGAGCAAGAGAAAAATGGGGCCACAGAGGATGAGACAGTTAGAAGGCATCACTGACTCAATGGACAGGTAGTGAAGTACAGGGAAGCCTGGCATGCTGCAGCTTTTGGGGGTGCAGAGTCAAACATGACTTATCGACTGAACAATATGCAATTATGCAGTAGCAAGGCCTGTATATTATTTTCTAAGAATAATTTTTTTGAAATGACATTGCATGTTTTTTAAATTAAGATAATAATTCTTTAAGAGGTGAATTTGAATTCAAACTTTAAAGAGTCCTTAGAGTTAATTTTTAAAACAATGTTTAGCTCTTTGATCCTCCTGGAATTTAATTTGTGTGATGTAAGGTTAGGAACTTAAGTTTTTTTCAGATGGAGAGCTAGTTGTTCCAAAACTATGGAACAACTCACATTTTTATACCATTAAAGTCAATTGGAGAGGAAATGGCAACCCACTCCAGGATTCATGCCTGGAGAATCCCATGGACAGAGGAGTCTGGCAGGCTACAGTCCATGGGGTGGCAAGTTGGTAATGACTTAGCAACTAAAAAGAGAAAGAGAGAGTAAAAAAAAAGTTGCCATGTAATCTTAGTTGTTTCTGTTGATATTTGTCTATCTCTTTGTCAGTATCATGCTGCTTTGGTTACTGTGGCTTCATAGGTCACTCTGCTATCTGGTAGGGCATGGCCCTCCAAGTGCCTCTTGTTCTATTTTCTCCTCAAAGCTTCTTGGCAGTGCTCGTATGTTTAGTCTTTCAGAGGAATTTTAGAATCAACTTGTCAAGTTCCAAAATCTTACCATTGAAATTTTGATGGAAATTACATTAAATTGACATCAGTATAATATTGAATCTTTTCATTACAACATGTTATCTTTTCAATTACTTAGGTCATTCCTAATGTCCTTAAAATTCTCTGGTTTTCTTCATATAGATATTGCACATTTCTCAAAATATAGGTGTATGCTGTCTTTTTTTTTTTTTTTTTCTGTTATGGTAAAAGGGTAATTTTTTTCCCTTTAAGACTTTTAAGTTTTTGCAAAGGTTCTGTCTTAGTCCAGGTCCTTGTGGCAGCACTTTACAGAAATACACTCTAACTTGGAAAAAAGGGAGTCAGGTGGGGTGGGGAGAATTCATTGGAAGGTGGCCAAGGCCTCCCCTCCAGGCAAGGGCAGAAAGGGGAATGGGCCTCACAGAGGGCTGGGGAAAAAAAAGCTGCTTAGTCTCTTGTTGCTGCTTCTCTTAGGAGCTATTTTCTTCTTCCAGTTAAGCTTTCTTTGCTACTCTTTGCTCCCACTTTTACATTCAAGAGGATGCAAAACAAATCTGGTGGGGGTTGGGGGGGGTGGGAGGCTACCCATATGAAAGGTGAAGAACTCTGTGGGCTGGAGAGGCACACCTGAAATTGATTTCAAAGCACTGCAATGTCAGAAACATCAAAACAATCTGTCTCTTCTTGTCTAAAAAGGTTAGAATTAGCAGTAGCCCTATGGGAGAACCCACTCCCTAGTTCCAGCCATTCTCTAGTTCCAGGCCTTTGATAAACGGGGACTGACAATCATCACCTTTATGGGATTAATAATCAACAAAAATATATTGAGGTCCCACTGTTACTTTATATTTGTATACTGCTTTGCTGTTCATGATGTGCTTCCTCTGTTTCACTTCTTTTAAGCTCTGGGTTCAAGTCACATATAGTATGCCATAGTCGCTAAGTTGTGTGCTTTAGAGGCATAAGTTGCCATTTCGAATATTTTGTCTTCAGAAAAGAAGATCCTTCAAATTTTGTAACTCGGAATAAAAATGACTATGACCTCATTCCTACTCTCAACTGGCCTACCACTAATTTTAAAAATAAATCAGAAGATTGGGCATTACATTAAAACAAACAAACAAACAAAAAAAGCCTCCCTGAAAACAAGAAATTTTGTTAAAGAGGCATTGCATTACTCGTTAATTCTGTAGTCGACGTCTGTATTTCACCGGGACTAGGTGAAAGCTACAATGGGAAGTCGGCAGTCTTGGGGCTATCGGTTACTAATTGAATGACCTTCCCAAGTAACATAGGCTTTTGTGAATCTATTTTCACATTTTCACACTCGAAACAACTTTTAAATTCAAGTGTTAGGAGTCGAAACAAAGGAAAAATAAAGGACGTGGTGCACGTGGAGCGTTACGAAGCTAATGTGAGAGGCTGATATTCACGAAGGAAAAAGAAAAGCGAGTCTGGAGGAAGATGAAGGAAAAAGGGTCCAAGGGACCCCAGAAATGGCACCTCTGCCAGCCCCAGCTCTTTCACACAGATGTGAAAAAACTGCCTCCCATGGCGGACACGCTCTCCTTTAACTGAAAAAGGAGTGTTTGGATGAGTCTTTTCCTCAGTAACAGAAAACTCCTTTTCTCTCAACTGTGCTTCCCCGCCCAGTCTGCAAACAAGGAGTCAGATTTTCCTCACTGACCCGGAGCGGCCCCAGCCGAGCTCAGTGGCTGTGTCAGGCCTTGCGGGGACCACAGAGGGGCAGGGACGGCGGAGGCCCAGCTTGGGATTGGGGTCTGGGCTCCGGCAGCTGAGACGCGAAAGGACCGCCTTCGCCCGAACCAGCGGGCACCGCCCCCATTCGACACGTTCACACGACTTACCGCGTGGTTTCCGGCAGCGCTGGCTTACTTTTCGGCCGCGCTGGCTTACTTTTCGGCCGTCCCTTCCGAGCACCTTTCTTCCGGGGCGGGACTTCCTGTCTATTATTGATAGGCGCCCGGCTGTAGAGCTGGTGGGAGGATCACACAGGAAGGTCAGTCTAGCTGGTCAGGCCTTATGCTCTTTGAAAGGGAACCAAAGAGGAGCTCTTTCTCGCCCTCTTGTTTGCTTTTTTTTCTCCGCGAGGCTTCGGTTTGCGCGGACGTCCTGGCGTTTTGGCATTGCTACCACCTGAAGCTCTTCCGCTTCCTCCTTTCTCTGGCTCCGCCCCCAGCGTCCTGTGGCCATGACGACCGCCCCGCGGGACTCTCTGGTGTGGAAGCTCGCGGGGCTTCTGCGCGAGTCCGGTGAGTGAACTTCCGGTTGGGCTGAGGCTGGGCGAGAGGGGGAACTTCCTACGTTCCAGAGACATTCCTCGTTAGGAGTCATGAGGTTACAGCTGTTTAGGGTCACGAGGGTTTGGGTGTCAAAGAATTAATTTCTCTACTCCTCCCAGAGTTTGTTCGCTCTGTCGCTCTTTGTCTTTGACTGTCTAAACCTTAGCCATCCTTCTAGGCCAAACTTGGGTGCCACTTGCTTCATGCGTTCTCTGATACTCAGAGAGGGGAGTGATCGTTACTTGGCCGTAAACCCTTTTAGACCAAGGACTAGTCATAATTGTTGATCTGTGGTGCTGACTTAAAAAAAGCGTTATTTGGGCAAAATGAGGACTATAGCCCATGAGCTAGCATCTCAGATGGCTCTGAGAAACTGCTCCAAAGAGGTAGGGAGTAAGGTCAGTATATATGTGAGTTTGGTGGAGAGAGAGTAAATGCTATCAAGCACATATTTTTTGCAGACCGTTTCTGCTAGTGATGAGCAGCAGTTGTCACCACGAAGGATGTTAGTGTTTTTATGAGGAGTGCTAGATGTAAAGAGATACAGAAGAATTGGGCTCATAATAAAATTGGCTCCTGAAAATATGTAACTATCTGCTAGGTTTTTTTTGTTGTTGTTCCAGAGCACCGAGCTCCTCATTTCTGCTCTCCACCCTAAACTTTTCAGGGGGTGTCCAGAATCAGCAGCTGCAGTAGCACATGATTTAATCCTTGTAGAGGTGGATGACAAGTGCCAATGGCGAGTGCCACTTTGTAGTTGACAGTGGCAAAGCATGAAGTATAGGATAATTAAAAGCCCCTGGGTTGGAATCCCAGCTCTTTCAAACATGACCAAATTGTTCAAGTTTTCTGAGCCTTAGATCTTCCTCACCAGCAAAATGGGATAAGGATTGTACTTAACTGAAAGATTGCTATGGGGATTCATTTTAATTCATATAAAGCATTTAGAACAGTGATTGCATATATAGTAAGCACTCAAAATTGGTAGTAATTATTATAGTTTCTTTCTTCTGAGCCTAGGCACAGTGAAGCCATTGTAGTTGTTCAATAATGGTTGGCCTTAGTTGTAGAAATTCTGGCTGACTTTGAGAACAGATGGAAGTAACAACTTCCTATCAGATTTATGATCTCAATTGAGATTCTTAACTTTTCTGCGCTCCAGTTCCCATATTTGTAAGATGGTATTGACAGTGCTTTTTAGGAGATTTTCGTGAAGTTTAAATGAAATAACGTGTGTCTGGCACATATTATTCAATGTTAGCTACCTTTTCATCTCTCTGCACTCCTGTTGATGGTATCTGTATAGCATTTTTACTTTCTGGCTTGTAGTATTAACTGTGCACATGTCTTACCTCCTCTTCTAGACTGGGAGGCTCTTTCGGGGTAGGGAGAGTCCTTGAACCTTATCTGTATCTATCCTTACTGTCTAGTACATAGAAAATCCTTCATACAAGGGTGTAGGATTTGATAACTTATTTAGCAAGAATCTGACTTTGTTCCAGAGGTTAGGGCTGATGGGGGGGTGTGTGTGTGTGTGTGTGTGTGTGTGAGTCCATGCACACAGGCATGCAAGTGACTAAAGGTGTAGCAGGAGGGAGAGTGTTGCAGTGATGGAATAGTTTTATATCTTGATTGTAGTAGTTACAGGAATCTACATGTAACAAAATGGCATAGAACTATACACCTTTTCCACAATGCTAATTTCCTGATTTTGATATTGTACTCCACATAAAATAAAACCATTGGTGGTTACAAATAAGGGTATGGGGATCTCTCTGTATTATTTCTGCAAAATCGTTCTAGTCAATCCTTATTTTTTCCAAGAAACTTAAAAATCTCTGTACCTACCTTGTAGTTGCACTTGTACTTATTTTTATTGAAGTATAATTTATTTATAGTGTTATGCCAAGCTCTGCTGTATAGCAAAGTGACTCAGTTATACACACATACACATTCTATTCTTTTCTACTGTGGTTTATCACAAGGTATTGAATATAGCTCCCTGCTCTGTACAGTAGGACCTTGTAGCTGTATTTTTTTAGATGCAGTAATGAATACCAGAAGATGCCCTCAAGGACAAGAGAAGGCAGTTTTAATGTGGAGAGCAGTAGCAATATCTTAGTGCTTAAATGAGTGGTTACTTTTTTGACATGCATTTTAGTGTTGTTTGAAAGTTTCTGTAAGTGCACATGTTCCTTGTACAATGAGACAAAGAAATACAGATAAAACTTCTCGTTCACTCTCATATAAAGTGAGTAATTACGGTGAAGAGTTCAGCAGCGGTGCATGCTGAGAAAGCTTCCTGGAGAAGGTGGGTCTTGGGCTGGGCAGAGTGGAAGGGGGTGTGTCAGAAAATGAGGAAGCTGCAAACCAGTGCTGTTGCCAGCACTATGAGTATGCCAGACTCTTTTGAGCAGAAGATGAAGGGAAATTTAGAAAAGCTGGAGTCTTGTAGTGAAGCAATCTATCAGGCGGAAAAGTTAGGACGTTTTGAAAGATAGAGGAGAGCCATGAAGACTTGAGCGAGGAAGAGTGGTGAAGTTTGATCCTTGTGGAGAATGGGAACGGGTCTATGAATAGGAGTGGGTGTATCCTGGGGTCATAAGTCTTAGAATAAATGGAAAGAGCCTTTTCTTATGTCCTCCTCTTGTCTGCCCCTCTCTCTGTAGGGGATGTGGTGCTGTCTGGCCATAGCACTCTGACCCTGCTGACTGCCACATTGCAGCACCTGAACCACGTATTTGAGCTGCATCTGGGGCCATGGGGCCCTGGCCAGACAGGCTTTGTGGCTCTGCCGTCCCACCCCGCTGACTCGCCCATCATCCTCCAGCTTCAGTTCCTCTTTGACGTGCTGCAGAAAACACTTTCACTCAAGGTTCTGGGGTGGGGATGGGGTCGGGGGTACTGAGAGCACAAGAGAAGAGTGGAGGTGGGGTTGGGGGTGTGGCATGCATGCACAAAATCTACAGGGCCCAGACCCAGGTGAGGAGAGAGATGTGCTTGGCAGTGCTAGGGAAGAGAGGCCAAGGAAAGGGACATGTGCCAGGCCTCAGTGACCTAAGTAGTTTTTTGTTTTTTTTTTTGTAGCTGGTCCATGTCCCAGGTATTGGCCTCTCAGGGCCCATCAAAATTTTTCCCTTCAAGTCCCTTCGGCAGCTGGAGGTATGGGGCACTGGGGGATGTTGGTGCACAAAACCCAGCTTGAGCAGACATTTGGGGCAGGAACAGGGAAGTGGCCTCTTGGTGGGGTGTGGGGGGCAGACCGAAGTGTGCTTGTTGCTCTTCAGTGATGCACCACCTACTCTTCCATTTAAGGCTGCCCTGAACCATAGGTGGCTTTGTCATCATTCCCCTCCTCCCCACTGGGAGGTGGGGATGAGACATCTGTCCTCTGAAGTTCAGTCTCCCTCCCTCCCTCCTTCCCTTCGCTTGCTCCAGCTCCGAGGTGTCCCCGTCCACTGCCTCCGTGGCCTCCGTGGCATCTATTCCCAGCTGGAGACCCTGATCTGCAGCAGGAGCCTCCAGGCATTAGAGGTAAGGAAGGTCAGGGGCAAGCCCGGCAGCCTTGTCCTAAGGGACGTGGAGGACCAAGCTCTGATGTTCCCGCTTCTCTGCAGCCTGCCCTGCCTCCTGCTAGACAGTGTCTTCCCTCCCTCTGCTGTGTTCCCACAGCCCTCTGTGCCTGTCTAGTTTAAAATCACACCGAGCATATTGTATTCGACATTCTCACGTCTACCTCCCCCGCTGCTCTGTCTGCTCACATTTTTGGGAAGGGGGCATTGGGCTTTTTTTAAGTCTGCATCTCCAGACAGAGCTCAGTATATAGAGTGAATGCATGGCCAGGTGACAGAGCGTGGCCTTGGTGTGGTGGGGGGCGGAGAGTGGAGGTAATAGCACCCGCCTGTCTGCGCAGGAGCTGCTGTCAGCCTGCGGTGGTGACCTCTGCTCTGCCCTGCCCTGGCTGGCTCTGCTGTCTGCCGACTTCAGCTATAATGCCCTGACCGCCTTAGACAGCTCCCTGGTGAGCGAGCCTCAGGAGGGGCTTTGGGAAACTGGGGAACGACAGGCATGGGCCCTTAGGGTGGAGGGCCAGTTGGCTGCCTGGGGACGTCTGATTTTCTGCTTCCCATCCCTATCCCCCCTCAGCGTCTCTTATCAGCTCTTCGCTTCTTGAACCTGAGCCACAATCAAGTCCAGGACTGCAAGGGCTTCCTGATGGTGAGTATGAACAGCCTGGCTGGGCGGGTGCCACCTGGGCCTCCACTTGTTCTGCTCAGACCTTCTCTTCTAGACTCCTTTTGCTCCCACCTTGCTCTTGGCCTCCCACCTGCCACCCCCCTGCTTCCCCACCCCTACTCCCCATGGAGTCGCATCCTGGGAGGCAGTACTCTTTGGAGGCACAGACTCTGGCATAAGACAAACCAGTGTTCAAACCTCAACTCTTAATCTCCGTGGGACAAATTAGTTAACCTCTCAGTTTTTTTATCTGTAAAGTACACATCATAGGAGTACCTACTTTTATAGTATGAAAATGATTGTGAAGAGTATCTGATATTACTTAGCTCAGGGTCTAGCTCAGTAAAGGGTAGCTTTCATGATGAACTTGAAGAATCCTTTTCCCATGTCTCTCTGTCAGAGATAAAGCTGGATTCTGGTTAAAATGGCAAAAAACTATTGGTGATATTTAATTAGTAGTAAAACTATTTTAATCAGTCATAAGCTTTTCGGTGTGAACTGAACTCCAGTTTGATTTGTGCAGAGGTGAGCATTTTCAAGGGAGCATGAGGCAGTGGGAAGTGGGACAGTGGGGGCTTTGGCAGATTCTCTCTTTGACCAAACCCTAGTCGGGTTCCCCTGAAGTTGGCAAAGTGGACGTGTATGAAAAACAGGAAGGGGCGTTCGTCCATGTGAACCTGTCTGGTTTGCTAACTGGCTCTTGTCAAAGCCCCACGGAGGCAGAGAGCCGGGCCCTATCTTTCAGGTGTTGTCTGAAGCAAACTAAATCCTTCTGCCACCTTGAGTTTTCCTGGGCAGTGATGTCAGGGGACTGGGGTGATCATTCCAGAGCTGTGAGAAACGGGTACATTTGTTCGTCTTAATGTGGGGGTTGATAGAGGAGCAGGTGAAATCATTTGTGCTGAGACTCTGTAGTCTTTGTAGGCCAAGTTTGAGGCCTAGTCAAGAAGAGGATTCAGAGAAGCCTGGCCAGAGTGTGATCAAGGAGAGACTGTTACTGCCCCCCTCCATCCCCTCCCAGGATTTGTCTGAGCTCTGTCACCTGGACATCTCTTATAACCACCTGCGTTTGGTGCCAAAAATGGGACCCTCAGGGGCTGCTCTGGGAACCCTGATTCTGCGGGGCAATGAGCTCCAGAGCCTGCATGGTGAGTGGGGGAGTATGCTGGGGCAGGGGAGCAGTCCAGCATGGAAAGGAATGGGGGCAGTATGAGACTCAGGGTGGCCTGGGATCCGTGTGCCTACCAGAGCCTCCTGCAGCCTTCAGACAGGTGTGGGATGCCCAGGCTGGCCTTTCTGCCATGTCTTCCCCCGGCACGCCCCCTCTACTCCACTCCACCCCACCCCAGCCCCTCCACCCTTGCTCACCCACAGCCTTGCTCACACCTCTCCTCTCATCTCTGCCCCAGGCCTGGAACAGCTGCGGAACCTGCGGCACCTGGATGTGGCCTACAACCTGCTGGAGAGACACAGGGAGCTGGCGCCGCTGTGGCTGCTGACAGAGCTGCGCAAGGTGAGGACCAGGCAGCGGGCTTCGTGCCCTCCTTCCCCCCGTGCTGAGTTGGTCAGCCCCCTTACTCATATAAGGAGGCCCCAGGCCCACCTCAGTCACCTCTTCCTGTGCCCAGCTCTACCTGGAGGGGAACCCTTTGTGGTTCCACCCTGAGCACCGAGTGGCCACCGCCCGGTACTTGTCATCCCGTGCCAGGGACACTGCTGCTGGGGTGAGTGGTCTGCCCATGCCCGCTCTGCGTTCCCTTTCCTGCCTAGGCCTCCTTCACCCCTGCATGCTTTTGCCTTTCCCCACATCCGTTGGTGAGGGACCGAGGCCTCAGGCTGCTGGCTTATTATGCCTTTCCCCCTCACTGAAGCTGCTGGTCCTTACAGGACTAGGAGGGCTCCCAACCCTGGCTAGGGGCTCCCCAGAGTGTGTGCTCCCACCGACTCCGCCCTCCCCTTTTATCTCTGCTCAGTTCCTTCTCGATGGAAAGGCCTTGTCACTGACTGATTTACAGGTTCGTGTGGCGGGAGTGACGGGGCGGAGGTGAAGGAAGGGCGCTAGCCAAGGGAAACAGGGGGGTGTCCAGGAAGGGTCTGTCCAATCAGCTGGAAGGTAGGCCCGGTCTCTCGGTGAGCATGGGTGGAAGAGGGGTGCGCCCTGGCTCCGACCTCTGTTTCCTTCCTGTTGTCCCATGCCAGACCTCCACGTCCTCGGGGCTCAGCACCTCGGTACCACCTCCGCCCTGGCCGGTGGGGAGTACAATCGAAACCTCCGGTGGCCCTGACTTGAGTGATAGCCCCTCGTCAGGGGGCGTTGTGGCCCAGCCCCCGCTCCGCAAGGTGAAGGTAAGTGGGGTCCTAGGCTGCCTCATGCCTGGGCCTGGGTGTGTTTACGGGGGCTACAGAGGTCCTGGGAGTGGTCAGGGCATGTCCTTGCCTGCGGGTGGGTGTTCTGGGTGGGTTGGGTGGGAGGCCACTGGCTTTCATAGAATGTGGGGTCTGTCTCCCAACCTCAGAGCCGAGTCCGCGTGAGGCGGGCAAGTATCTCGGAACCCAGTGACACCGACCCAGAGCCCCGGACACTGGACCCCTCCCCAGCTGGTGAGTCAGCCCATGCCCAGCCCCCCGGCCTCAGTCCCACGCGCTCCAGTCTTCTAGTTGGGAGGACTTCTCTTTTTGGTGGAGTGGAACATTGCGGGGATCTCGTCATCCTTCCTGTTTCAGTCTGGGGAAAGGAGAAGAGACTGCTCCTGGGCAGCACTTCCCAAAGGGTTTTTCAGGGAACGTTATCTTTGTTCGATGTCAGCGGGTCGCATAATGAGAGGATCCTGTGGCCCCGTCAGTTTGGGAAAAGCTGGGTTAAACTAGAGGACGTCTCCAGACCTTAAATGCGCTGCCCTGTCTCTTGAATCTCTCTAAGCGGCAGGCGCTTTGTGCTTCTGAGTTGCACGTGACCTCAGTGTTGCATAGAACTCGCTTCAGCACCTGCTGCCGAAAGGGCAGACTTCGGCTTCCCTCTGAACTGGCCGTCCCCTGCCGCCACACCCCCTTTTTTACCTCACCCTGAGGAGCACGCCCATAAGATGGGGCGGCTGGGGGTCATGGTGGGGCCGGGCTTGCTAAGCCGTGTGCTCCCCCACCTGCCCAGGGTGGTTTGTGCAGCAGCATCGGGAGCTGGAACTCATGAGCAGCTTTCGGGAGCGGTTTGGCTGCGACTGGCTGCAGTATCGGAATCACCTGGAGGCCTCTGCCCTCAGCACGCTGTCCCCGGACGCCCCGAGCCCAGGGCCTGCACCCAGCCCTCCACCCCCTGAGAAGGAGTCTCCACAGGAAGTGGCAGAGGAGGTCTGGCCGGAGCCGGAGCCTCGGGAGGAAGAGGAGCTGGAGAAGCAGGGAGAAGAGGAGCTGGAGAAGCAGGGAGAAGAGGAGGGAGGAGAGGAGCAGAGTGAAGTGGAGGGTGAGCGTTCGCTGGCCGTGAGGGGGCCCGGAGCCAGGTGGTGGTCGTGTGTCCGGGAGTCGGGAGAGCCCAAGGGTGGGGACGGACGGCCGCCCCATAACAGGGGCTGCATCACGGTGTCCCACTCTCCGTCTCTCCTCAGTGGAGCTCTGCCGGCCCATATTGGTGTGTCCCCTAGAGGGGCCCGAGGGCGTGCGGGGCAGGGAGTGCTTTCTCTGGGTCACTACGGGCCACCTGTTTGAGGTGGAACTCCAAGCAGCTCGAACTCTGCAACGGCTTGAGCTCCGGAGTCTGGAGGCAGCTGAGGTAGAGGCAGAGACCCAGACCCAGAGCGAGCAGGTGCCTGAGGTGAGTGGTAAGGACCAGGGCTTCTGGGAGGGGTGCTAGGCTTTTTTTTCTGGAACTGACTCTTAACAACCTGGTCAGGCACCGGGCCGGGGTTTCCCATACTCTGTCACTGCGCTTGGAGCCGGGGAGGGGCACTAAGGGGGCAGAGGCAGGCCCCAGGCGGCTTGGAGGCTTGGCCGAGGGGCAGAGCTTCTGGGCTGCAGCATGGCTGTCAGCAAAAGCATTTTTGTGGAATCTAGAGCGATCGTTTGCATCACACTCTCAGCATAACCCTAATCCCACTGACCACCTCTTCCTGTGCAGAGTTCAGATCCACAACCCCAGGGCCCCATCCTTGTTCTCCGCTTCTCCTACATTTGCCCCGACCGGCAGCTGCGTCGCTACGTGGTGCTGGAGCCAGATGCCCAGGCGGCTGTCCAGGTGATGGAACCTAGCGCGGGGCCCAGGCAGCTGGGGGAGGCTGGAAGCCTGAGGACTCGGGTCCTGCTCACGGCTGTGTCCGGCCCACCCTGTCTCAGGAGCTGCTAGCTGTGCTGACCCCAGCAGCCACCTCTCAGCATCAGCTTGAGGAAGCGGGGGCCCCGCCAGGGGACAGACTCCAGTGTCTGCGCTGTGGCCGTGAGTTCAAGCCAGAGGAGCCCAGGTTGGGGCTGGACGGTGAGGAAGGCTGGAGACCACTGTTCCGGAAGACAGGTACCAGCCCTGCCCCTGACCTCAGTGTCCATGCGCCTCCTGCTGCTTCAGGGAAAATGGCTTTGAGCTGGGAGTGTGGAGGGGGAGCCCTAGGGAAGAAAGGAGCGGGGGCCAGCTTTTCAGCCTGGAGGAAGAATTAAAATAGTCTGCCTGCCACATTTACAAAAAAAAACTACATCCTCTTTTTCTCTTAAGTCAGGAAGTACAATCTCTGTAACTGCTTAAATATACCCATTATTTTTCCATAACTTGGAGCATTTCTCTCCTTTTTTTTGGCTACTATTTCAGAAGCCATGTAAAACATACGAGCACTCCCTGCAGTGCTGGGCTGTTTGGCAGCCGCAGTGGGATGCTGTGTGAGGGGGCTTAGGTTGTCCTTCCCTGACTGACCCTGTGAGTCTCTTGAGTAACACTTCATGGCATTTCTTCACACCCTGTTTGTTAAGATGACAGATTTTTCCACTGCAGACCAGTCAAAAAACCGTGTCTTTGAAGACATTGAAGAGGAAAAAAATATTCTTGGTAACACCTGCACTGAAATGTTTGATTTTTATTAATTGTGTTTTTTTTTTCCTGGAAGTAGCTGAAATAGGGATTTAAATTTTATTCAGAAACTGAGCCCTCTTCATTCATTCTCCAACCTGAACTTGCCTGGGCAGCTGCAATCCCAGCAGTACAGTGTGTATAACAGAAACAGCCCTGCCCTGTCCCAGACCCGTCTGTACTCCAAGGGTCGTGTGGCCCTGGTGTCCCTTCCGTGGTGCGTTAGTCTTGTACATTCCTTTGTGCTCCGCTGTCTTTTGATCCGAGCCTCAGTCTCCTCCTCTGAGCAAAGGAGAGGATGGACTTGGCCCGTGACATGAGGAGGTTTCAGTGTGATGGAACAGCACCAGGCACCATGCCTGGCTCAGAGCCGAGGTCTTCCACACACAGTAGCTGCCACCTTGACCCCAGCTATATGGCCTTGACAGGGTGCATCAGTGACTCCATCTTTGCTTTCCTCACTTGCACAATAGGGTCAGGAGAGTTTCGATACAGCTGTCAAAGGGTCTAGCACGTTCCAGCATGTCATAGCTACTCAAAGAGTGTCTCTTGTCTCGTCGCTGATCTGTGTCAGGTTTCTTTACCCAATTCAATTCACTCGTCCTGACAACCTTCTAGGATTGTCATCATTCCCGTCTCACAGATGGGGAACCAAGCACAGAGAACCTGGAATTGGACCCTTATCTGTTGTTTTCGGGCTCTCAGACTTCAAGTACATGCCCAGCCCAGGGCTGTGGAAGGGGCCTTCAGCAGGGCCTGAGTGGGTGTGGCCCTCTCTGAAAGGGCCTCCTGAAATGAGAAGGCGGGTGTATTGAGCTTGTGGGCCTGCTCATCTGTCACTGGGATGGGGAGTGATTGGTCAGCAGTTTGGTCTGCTGAGGGCATCAGGTCGGGTGGGAGCACGGGGAGCATGTGAAGCTAGAGATGGGGCCCAGGTGAGTCCCAGAGCCGGGAGGGAGTATTGTGAGCACAGTGGGGCGGGGTCGGGGGGAAGGATGTTATGTGTGTGTATGTGTGTGGTTGATGAGCTGTGTCTATCCCCCCTCCAGAATCATCTGCTGTGTGTCCATACTGTGGCAGTGATCACGTGGTTCTTCTGGCCGTGTCCCCGGGAACCCCCAGTGGGGAGCGGAGACAGGAAGAGCAATCGCTGGCCCCTTCGCAGTCCCCGAGCACTGTCCACGATCCTCCTGGCCACAGTGACCCCAGCAACGGGGCTGGCAGTGCCCCATCCCAAGCCCCGGCCTCCCATGACCACCACAGTTGGAGCCTCAGCCCGCGTGAGTCTAGGCGAACAGAGACAGGTGGTGGTGGGGGAGGGGTGCTGGGGTGGCCCGGGCGGGCTGACGGCCCACCACTCACCCCCAGCCCCTGAGCGCTGTGGCCTCCGCTCCGTGGACCACCGACTCCGGCTCTTCCTGGACGTCGAGGTGTTCACCGATGCCCAGGAGGAGTTCCAGTGCTGCCTCAAGGTCTGTGCCAGCCCGGCCCTGCCCTGTGCCCCCCTGCCTGTTTCCAGCACAGCAAACTGTCTGGGCAGTCACTCTGGAGCCACCAGGCTCGGCTTCCAGTTTGAATGCCGGCAGTGACTCTCAGTGTGGCTGTGGACCTGCTCCTTGGTGTTTGCACCTCCAAAGTCTCCCCTTTCCCATGGGGAGGACCCTGCTCACCTCACAGGGTGTGGGGCACACATGGGAGCCAGTGTCTGCGGGCTGTCTGGCGCAGCCTCTGGATCTGTGTGCGCTTGTGGGACACCAAGGGCCTAGAGTACCGCAGTCTTGCTCTCCATTGTCCCTCCTGGTGTGAGGAACAGGCAGCCACGATGAGGTGTGCCTGTGCCGGAATCAGGCTCAGGTCCTTGATAGGCATGTGATCCAGCCTGTGGGGGCCTGGGAAGCCTCTCCTTCCTGCGGGATGAGTGACGGGAGGGAGAAAAAGAGTGTTCTAGGGAAAGGAGGCAGCAACTGCTCTAAAGCCTGAGAGGAGCTCGTGGGGAGAAGTGAGCAGCGCAGCCAGGGTGTGGGCGGGGCAGGTGTCCTGAGAGGAGCCTGGAAGCATCATCTGGTGTCTGCCGCATAGCTCGGACTTGATCCCACGGCCTCTGGCGCCTCTGAAGTCTGGGGATCTGGGGAGTGGTGGTGGGTTTTGTATTTGGGGGCAGTTGTCCTCTCAGAGGGTGGGCTGGAGGGGGTGAGATGGCGGTCAGGGAGACCTGCTCAGAGCCTGACGTGGGTCCGAGTGTAGGCGGGGCTGTGGGCTAGAGAGCGAGGCTGACGGAGGTGCCGGATGGCTGAGCAGTATCCCCAGGACACCTTGGTGTCCCCTCAATCTGTCGGCCGCCTCCCTAGTCCTCTCTGTTTCTTGCCAACCTCCTCTTCCCCTTAGGTGCCGCTGGCGTTGGCAGGCCACCCTGGGGAGTTTCTGTGTCTCGTGGTTGTGTCTGACCAAAGGTTCTACGTGTTGAAGGTGACAGGGGAGATCTGGTGAGTGGGCGGGGCCGCTGCCAGGGAAGGGCCCGGGCCCCCATGCTCTGACTCTGCTCTCACTCTTTCCTGCCACTCTGCCCTCCCCGTCTCCACAGCGGGCCCCCAGCTAGCTGGCTGCAGCCGGCCCTGGCCGTTCCCCTGCAGGATCTGCGGCACATAGAGCTGGGCCTGGCAGGACAGAGCCTGCGGCTGGAGTGGGCAGCTGGGTCAGGGGCCTGTGTCCTGCTGCCCCGAGAGGCCAAGCGCTGCCGGGCCTTCCTGGAGGAGCTCACCGGTGAGAAGGGCCAGGGGGAGGAGGGAGGCTGGGGCCGGGGGCTGTGGACCGCAGTGCCACGTGTGGCGCCCGCAGTGAAGACAGACGGGTAACAGGACCCATCCCTCTTGGAAGTTCTGCAGCATGGAGGATGGGAAGGTGTGGAGAGGTTGGGATGGAAGAGCCGGAGTCGTTGAGGGCTCCCTGTCCCCGGCTGGCTCTGTCCAGATGTCTTGCAGTCCCTGCCCCCCACACGGAGGAGCAGTTTCAGCGCCACGGAGGAGGAGGTGACCCCGAAGCACAGGCTCTGGTGAGTTGAGGAGGGGGCTGAGGCCAGGCTGAGGCCTGGAGCACGAGGCCTGAGCCTCGTGGAGCACAGCCCCTCCACTCACAAGCCCCGGGTGGAATCTTGAGCGCCCGCGCCTCCTGACCTGGGCCTGGCCTCCTCACTCCACCCCACTGTGGCTCTTCCCACCCCGTGGCTGACCGCTCCTTCCTGGGCCTGCTGCCTTCTCCCTAGGCCACTGTTGAAGACAGACTCTTCCTCGGAGCCTCCCCGGTTCTTCTATCTTCGAGTGTTCCTGGTTGAAGGTGAGATTTGGCCCGGGCCTTCCGGCCTTCCAGCCCCCTGGCGCCTCTTCATGCCTTTGTAGTAATTCAGTGCCAGGATGTAGACTTCCACCCAGTAGCAGTCTCAGTGTCCCGGCCTCTCTGGAGGGTCCAGGGCATGCCATGGGGTGTCTTGTTGCTCAGGAATCTTTGCTTTGGGGCCCAGGCTTTGTGGGAAGTAGAGCAGATCATCTCAGTGTGCCCTATCCTACCCTTTTGGTGAAGGGGAGAGTGGGTGCATCTTTCTGATGTAGGGGTGGGAGTGGGGCAGGTTCTCTCTGACTTGGGCCTCAGAGGTTTTGGAGGCTAGAGATCCCTGGAGTTTGGGAAAGTGAGAACTGTGGTCCCCAGAGGCACAGGCCTTGCTGTGGCCACCTCACTGTGGTCACTCCTCCTCTCCGAGCAGCATTGGGACACCAGCCCGGGGATCTGGCTCTTCCATGGCCTTCTCTGGGCTTCACCCTGTCTCTTGTACCCTAGGACCAGCTGCCTGCCCTGTGTCCCTGTTGCTGACTCTGTCCACCCTGTACCTGTTAGATGAGGACCCTGCAGGGTCCCAGGCAGAGCCCCCTCCTCCAGCAGCGTCTGGCGAAGCATCTGAGAAGGCCCCACCCCCCGGGCCAGGCCCCTCAGTGAGCGTCAGGGAGCAGCAGCCCCTCAGCAGCCTGAGCTCTGTGCTGCTGTATCGCGTGGCCCCAGAGGCTTTGCGGCTGGTCTTCTACGACGAGGTGTGGAGTGAACGAGAGAGAGGGGTGGGGAGGGGGTGGGGAGGGGCGGTGCGGCAGGTGGGTCTAGGAAGTCTAGGATCTGGGCTCTAGAGAACCTAACCACAGGCAGTCGTGATGGCAGGGAACGCAGAGAACAGGGTGCTGGGACCTGGGAGCCTATTGTGGGGTGTGAACAGTAGTGAGGAAGCAGTTACGGGCGGTGGGAACACTGTGCCCTTGAAGCCCAGCCTTGTGTGAGCTCGGAGGCCCTGAGGAAGCAGCCGCCACTTGGAGTTTGTGTCTCTTTGGGCCTGTGCGCCAGCCGTGTGATTTTTACAGCCTCTACGTGAGGAGGCAGTATGGTTTTTAGCTCAATTACAGTTGAGGACTCGGGCTGGGGGGATGTTAACCAGCGGGCCCAGGTCATAAATGACAGAGCCAGGAACTAAGTCCCAGCGACCCCTTGGAGTTGACTCTAGAACTGAGAGTCTGAAAGCAGGAAGGATTAAAGACACAAAGTGGTAAACGAGAAAGCTCTTTTGTGGGGTCGTCCATCAGTGCCAATTGGGTTCTGTTTTAAAAGCTCAGAGTCAGGATCTTTTCCGGAGAGAGACAGGCCTGGGGACGAGAAGAGGCCTTGAACCGGGAGGGGCAGTGGGTCCTCCTGAGACCCGCCTGCCCCGCTGCTTGGGCACGGCCCTCGTGTGTCTCACCTCACTGCTGCTTGTATGCCAGGTGTCCCGGCTGGAGAGCTTCTGGGCACTCCGCGTTGTGTGTCCGGATCAGCTGACGGCCCTGCTGGCCTGGATCCGGAAGCCCTGGGAAGAGCTGTTTTCTATCGGACTCCGAACTGTGACCCAGGAGGCTCTGGACCTTGACCAGTGAGGCTGCTGGGCTCGCCCCGCCCCTGCCGTAGAAGCCACCGCTACAGATGTCCTCTCTCCAGACTCTGGCCGCTGACTCGTCTGGGCACGGGCCAGCAAGGCCCCAGCTGACCCCCAGCGCACGGGCAGGGTGAGAGGACTAGTCTGGCAGGGACTAGTTGACCTGGCCCCAGGGGATGGGCCAAGTGGTCAGGAGTGTTTCTCCTGTGCTTTCCTCAGGTATCAATAAAGCTGTTTCCATTCCAGATGCCCTAGGGGCACCTGGATGTGTCACTTGTGAGGCCTGGTGTCCTCCCACTTCTTAGAGAAACTGCCCTGCCCGTGGCTCTTCCATAATGGACCAGCCAGGCAACCTCATTTGAACTGTGACACCAACCATCTTCCAACCCTGCTTTGGCTCCACCGATGGGATCAAGTTGGACTCCTACCCACGGGTACTCGTCCTCAGCCAGCAGCGCCTGTCATGTGACCTGGCGAGGAAATCCCTGCCCAGCCAACAGCTGGGCCAGTTAGGTTCCCACTCTCTCGAGTTTCAGCTGGGGACTAACGAGCATCTCAGGCCACTGGTGGTGCAAGCTGGAAAGGAGTGTGACTGGGGAGCGGGTGTGTAGAGCCGGGCTGTGGAGGGAGGGCAGGCGGGCAGGTATCTGGGGGTTTCCATCCCTGCCTTCTTCTCTCCTGCACTGCTTTGTTCAGCTCAGGGCCTGGGTGGGTTGACCCCACTGCTTTACCTGTGTCTCCACAGCCATGGTGAGTGGTTCAGGAATGCCCATGGTTTGGCCTACCAGGCCTCAGGCCTGGCTTTTTGCCAGATCATCCAAGAAAGAGGCAGGTTTCCCCCAGGAGGGCTGCTGAGAGAATAGACCTGCAGCTGCTGATTGTGAAAGGGGAGTAACCAGGCCGAGAGAGGGAGTCAGAGCTGAGGTAGGTGGGGTGAGTGAGGCCAGGTGTGGGTGGTGTCCGTGGAGTCCTGGGGTCAGATTGTGCCCAGAGGCACATAACCCTGGAATTTTAGGTTATGTGAGCCAAAGGAGACCTGTTCGTTTCTTTTTGGCTTTAGCTAATTTGAGCCAGATATGAGGCACTGAAAGGGTCTTCTCTGCATACACCCCTGCTCTGACTTGAGGCAGTCTGAGTAGGGATCTGTTTCCTGCATGCAAGAATAACCCAAGGGGAGTGGTGGTACCCATATATTTGTGTACAGGGGTCCTGTGAGAGGACTTGAGAAGGGAGTGTTGGGGACTCCCTTTGAACTCCTGAGCCCGGCTCGGGCTGAGTGTGTGTGTGGTTTTGAGAACTAACAGATGGGTTTCATTTTGGGAGCATGTACGTGCCAGGCACTGAGTTCCGTGCTGATAGTCTGCTCCATGCAGAGGTCCTGGGAGACAGTGGCATCTTGTTACAGGTGAGGAAACTGAGGCTGTGAGGAGGTGAATGACTGGCCATGATCCCGTCAGTAAGTAGAGGACACCTGATGACGTCCAGGCTCAAATGACTTCAAACCTGGGGTGTCAGCAAAGCAGTGTAAATGTCCTTTAACAGAGGAATGGATAAAGAAGACATGGTACATATATACAATGCGATATTACTCAGCCATATAAAGGATGAAATAACAGTATTTGCAGCGACATGGATGGACCTAGAGATTGTCAAAGTGAAGTATGAGACAAATACTGTATGATATTACTTTTATGTGGAATCTAAAAAAATGGTACAAATGAGCTTACTTCCAAAACAGAAATAGAGTCACAGATGTAGAAAAAAAATGTTCAGTGACCGGGGGAAAGCAGTGGGAGGGATAAATTGGAAGATTGAGACTGATACACACACTCCTATATACAAAAAAGATAATAAGGATCTGCTGTGTAGCGGAGGGAACTCAAACTGTAATGGCCTATGTGGGAAAAGAATCTGAAAAATAATGGAGATGCATATGTATATAACTGATGCACTTTACACCTGAAGCTAACGCAATGCTGTAAATCAACTACACACCAATAAAAGTGAAAAAAGAATAGGGCTGATGACACTTGCTCAGGTGTTCCTTGACTGGAGGAGGAAGCTGGCCCAGAAGATTCTGTGGGCCCGTAGTGGGGCCCAGAGGCCAGCTGAGAGGGTGCTGGAGAGTGTGCAGGGACCACTGCAGAACGGGATAGGCCTGGCCCCCATGTGGGGAAGCCAGCAAGTTTAAGTCGAACCGATTGTGTTTAAATCACTGGACTGAGTTCACTGGAATGTTAGGCTAACTTTTCTATTGGTTAGAAGTGGGGACTCATTACAAAGATAAGTTGAGTTATAGAGGAAAAAGCACCCCCAGGTGCTCCTAAGGCTTGGGGGGCAGGGAGCAGACAAATTCATCTGGGGTCTGGACCCATCCTTGACCCAGCCAGCCCTCTGCAAACTCTGGGTCCTGGGAGAATGGAACTACGGTCACTCAGCCTCAGGCCCTCCTCATGAATGGCTGAAAGTCCTGTCTCCAGATCCTTGGATTTTGAGGAGGGAGAAGAACTGCTGGGCCCCAGCGGGGAGAAGGCATTTAGGGTAGTTAGGGTCACTCTTGGCAGCTCTGCCTTTCCTGACCTCTGTGTGGGTCAGCATCGTCTGTCTCCTGAAGCAAGTGCATTACATACTCATTCATAAATCCACTGATGGGATGCGTTCATTCGTCCCTTCACTCAGCAGGGGTTAAAAGAACACAGGTTCTACCGCAGAGCCCATTAGAGCATACCTCAAGAGAGGTTCTCCAGTACTCATGAATGACTCCCATGAAACAGCTGCGCTCTGGGCCAGGACGGCAGGGTGGGCGTGGTGGGGCCAGGACTTAAGGTTTGGAAATTTACAGAGGAATACCCCTAAACAATCCTCACCTGTAACAAGATGCCATAGCTTAGTGAGCGCTTACTACGTTCCGTGCATTGCTTAAAGCATGTAATCTTCCCAGGCGTTTCTCATATTCCTTTGGTCAAAAGATACAGAGCTGATAAGCTCAAGAAAGAGCCTTCAGTGTATAGACGTGACCCAGACCTGAAGGCTGGTGCTGAGGCTCCAGAGACGGGTTTTTCCTGTTTCTTGGAGCCAGATGGTTTCTGTCTTCCCTTCCCTGCAGGGCCCTAGTGTGTACTGGCAGGAGAGTGGGGGTAAAATCGTGTGAATCTGAGAACTGGCCTGTTGGGAAATGCTGGCCAGTGGAGGATCCCTCACTGACAGGCCTGCAGAGGCTGGAGGGGGCCCAGGGAAGACAGTGCAGAGGTTCAGGAAATAAGTTCACCTACTTCTGTTTTGCTCAGAGCTGGCCTGAATTTTTAATTGATGCAAATTAAAACTTCCCAAAAATACTAGTCCACTTTCTTGGCAGTGAGCACACCCCCTTCCCCATTAGTGATTTGGCACCATCTGCAAACAAGAGTCCGTGCTGGTCCTGCCGAAGGCCTTCCCCAGCTGCCGGCCCAGAGTTGCCTTTCAGGGAGGCCGGGTCCGTGGACAAGCACATTCCCAGAAGCCCCATTGGGTCATGGTCCGGATGGGGTAGAATAATCTCCAGTCATCTCAGAGTGACCTGGAAAGCGGTGTGAGGCTGGGGGACCTGAAAGAAAAGCTTCATCCATTTCCTCCTGCTTAAAATCTCTGGGCTTGTTTTTGTTTTCTGTAACAATTTAACAAGTCCTCTGCACTCTTTGTCCTGGGGATGCTGTTTGGTGAGCCAGAGGACAGAGGTGCTGGTGTTGTCCCCCGAGGCCATCGCTTTCCTGGGAGTATCTGACCTTTAGCCCTGCACCCCCTGGAGGAGGCGCCGGGACATTACTCCTCCTCTGACGGACCACAGCTTTGCCACCTGGCACACATGCATAGGTGTTAGTCAGCAGGACTTGCCTTCTATACCCTGAACTGACCCCAGGGATAGGTTTGGCCACTCAGCCTGGCCTTTCCCTTCCAATGAGTGCTTATCGATTGCCTGTTTGGCCTTGGGCTTGCCGGCAGAGCAGGCCTGAGGTGGTGGAGAGAAAGGATTTGCTCCCTGAAATTGTACATAACAACACTATGTCACATTTTCTGTAGAAACAAGGTGAGAGAGGGTGAAATAGACATTCACATTTGCTTCTATTTGTATTAGATTATGGAGGGAATAAAAGCATTTGGGGGCTTCCCAGGTGGTGGTAGTGGTCAAGAACCCGCCTGCCAAGGCAGGTTAGACGTAAGAGTCGCAGGTTCGGTCCCTGGGTCAGGAAGATCCCCTGGAGGAGGGCACAGTAGTTCACTCCAGCATTCTTGCCTGGAGAATCCCATGGACAGAGGAGCCTGGCAGGCTTCAGTCCATGGAGTCACACAGTTGGGTACAACTGAAGCGACTTAGCACACACACACATTAAATATTTTATTAAATAAAAGGTGGGTGAAGATGGGACAAGGTAGATGGAGGAGAGGGGTGGTATTGGGTGTTTTTTTAAACTTTTTTATTGAAAAATATTTTAAAACTCAATGTATTATGATTCAAAAATTATATTAAACATTTTTATGAGGTTCTGGGATGGGGATCAGTGGCCAAACTGAGTGATGTAAACTTTGATTGTGAAGACTTAGGAAGAAGGGGAGCAGGTCAACTTGAAAACCTCTCCCTCTTAATGGGAGAGGTATTGTCTTTGCTGACGGGTCACATCACGTGGAGTGAAGGGTGGTGTCCTCCTTTGCCAAGATGCTGCAGTGGCTTCTAAGAAGACCCTGTCCAGATTGGTTAGCTGTGGCTGGAACCTCAGCTGCTGTTCTGTGTGGTTACTTTGCCCATCTCTGGGTGCGTGCAGTATTTTGCACTCACCTACTCAAGAGTCAGCATGTGTGATGGTCATACATGAAAAGGCACAGGAGATTTAGATCCGAAAGATCCAGGATTATGTCTTATCACACTATTTAACCATAGTAAGGCAACTTGCCCTTACTGCTCTGTGGCTCCTTCATCTACAGTGAGGGGATAAGACTAATCAATAACTTACCCAGGTCACAACATTGTCGAGTGTGGTGATAGACATGGAAGCGCTAAGTGGACCATGAGGCAGTAAATAGATGCTGGTTTTAAAAAAGCCTGCCTGTTAATACAACATGCTTTGTTGCCTAGAAAAGCCCTTTGTAAGCAGAGAGGAAAGACTGCATCTTCTGCCTGGGTGTTTATGAGTGGCTATTCTCCAGGGTGCTTCAAAGGGAGCCTCAGACACTGCCCGAGACATGAGTAGGCCATGACATGTTTCTCTTGGCCCATACTTGGTCATTTGATCATCTTGAAACTAGTGACTTCTATGCCCTCCACAGAAACATTCTTCAGTTTATTAGTTACTATAGTTACTTGGGCACTAGCCTTCAATGCCATGACATTATTGAACTCTTAGAAGTGTGCTAGGCTCTCTGTGAGAAGAGGGTGGGATATGAGGCTCTGGCTCTCAAGGGGTTTACCTCCCAGGAAGGGACTGGGGAAGGGCGCCTTGGAGCTGGGTCATGAGGATGGGAAAGATTATAAAAGGAGAATGTCATTGTAATGGCCATCTACTTTGTTCTACTTGGAGAAGGAAATGGCAACCTACTCCAGTATTCTTGCCTGGGAAGTCAAATGGACAGGGGAGTCCATGGCGGCGTAAAGAGTTGGACAAGACTGAAGTAACTAAGCTCTAGACCAGCACTTTGTTCAAATCATTTCATTGACATCGTTGCACTTGCCTGAAGGAAAAGTGTGATCTCTAGTTTCCAAGGGAGGAAGCTGAGACTCAGGTTAAGAAAGGTGATTCTCACCAAGGGGATGCTGGATCCCAAACTCATGATCTTTCTCCTTCCATGAAGCCGTATGCCCTCATATACCTTCCAGGATACCCACCCTCCAGTCCTTTTAAACCTGTCTCCTTGTGGCACCAGGTTCCTGGGCTGCCACATCCCACCACCATTCAGATCCTCAGCACCCAAATCCCCACACTGATGCTGTTCTTTCCCACCATGGGGCTTTTCCAGAGCTCTTCCTTCTGCTGTGAGTGCTTCCCCTGCTTCCCCACCCCACCCCTCATTGCATGACTGATTCTCACCGTTCAGGTCTTTGCATAACTGTCTCCTCTTCACAGAACACGTTTTTAACTTCGCTACCTGAATGTTCCCTAAATGCGCCTTTCCCCCCATGGCGCTTGCCCCATTTGATAATTAATAAATTTATGCATTTGCTTGCTTATTGTTTGTAAGGTGCCTAAGGGCAGCGGCCACGTCAGGTTTTCTTCACTGATGTGTACCCAACACCTGGTGTAGAGCATAGCGTGAGTGTGTGGGTCTCAGTTTACACACTTGGGGTGCAGGAAACATTACAACATTTTCAACACAAACTTTTATTTCAAGTCCCCATCCCGTGGGGTTGGCAGGACTCACTGACCGCCTCCTCCTGGCCCCCCACCTTGGGGTGTGGGGGAACCTCCTTCTTTGCTGATGGGGGAAGGCAAAGAGTAGCTCCTCTACCTCCCTCCTCGCCCCCAGCTCCTGGCCAAGACACTTCGGGTCTTGCCAACCTTTTCTTTTTCTTCCTCTTCAAACTTTCCTAGGTTTCCCAAGACTTTGGCTCTGAATGAACAAAAGGCAGAAAGGCTCACTGGCTTTCTGTCTCACCCATTTCCCCCAAATAATGAAATCTAAAGCAGGCTAGTTGTCTGGGGAAGGAGAGCGAAAGGACCTAGACTCATGTCAAAATGGCACCCCAGTGCAAATGACTCCGCACCTCTGGAGCTGAAAGGTGGACTCTGTAGGGTGAGAGCCCAAAGCTGGATCAGGTTTTCTGAGGGACATATGGACTACTACAAGATAAACCACTGCAGAGTAACAACAATAGTAAATAAGAAGAATGACATTTATTGAGCACCTATTCTGTGCCAAGCATTGAACTGGCATTTATATATAGCATCTCTTAACTCCAGAGTCTGGGCTTTTTATCAAAGCCATGTTGCTTCTCTAGTGAAAAAAAAAAGGTCTTGTTCACCATGAGGCTTGGGGTTTCCCTGGTGGCTGAGACGGTAAAGAATCTGCCTCCAATGCAGGAGACCTGGTTTCGATCACTGGGTTGGGAAGATCCCCTGAAGGGAGTGGTTACCCACTTCAATATTCTTGCCTGGAGAATTCCATGGACAGAGGAGCCTGGCGGGCTATAGTCCATGGGGTTCCAAAGAGTCAGACATGACTGAGTGACTCACATACACATACATAATGAGGCCAGTCAACAGCATTCAGCACTGGGTGGTCTGTTCTGGCAAGCAAGGAGGAGATGCTATTGGCAAGAGGGAATTCCAGGCCAGTCTCAGTGACAGCGTGGAGCTACCTGAACCCACACTTTACTGTCTTCCAGAAACTCTTCATCCTGCCAAGTTAGGGTTATAAATGCGAAGATTGGTCCACTGGCCAAGGACTGTCAGGACCTACCTGGTGGAGGTAGATTTTGCAACACATCTTTGTCTTCTCTGAGCTGATGTGGTTGGTAGCTTCAGTTTGGCTGCAAGACACATTGCCCGTTGAGATGTCAGCCCATTTTCACTCATTTCCTGTGTGTTACATTTCATCATTTTTCAAACTGCAAGTTACCTGAGGGCTTTTGTGTCTCTGCTTTGTAGTAGTATTGAGGCTAGTTTAACGTTTATCAAGCCCTATGTGTCAGGTACTGGTCTAAGAGCTTCACACAGAGGAGTTCATGTCATCCTCTTAACAACCCTGGTTTTTTTTTTTTGTTTGTTTGTAACTTAAAAAATGTTTTTGGCTGTGCTGAGTCTTCGTTGCTGTGCAGGCTTTTCTCTAGTTGCAGTGAATGGGGCTATTCTCTAGCTGCGGTGCGCAGGCTTCTCATAGCGGTGGCTTCTTTGTTGCAGAGCATGGGCTCTGTGGTGCTCGGGCTTCAGTAGTTGCAGCACGTGGGCTCCGTAGTTGTGGCTCTTGGGCTCTAGAGCACAGGCTCAGGAGTTGTGGTGCATGGGTTTAGTTGCTCTGTGGCCTGTGGGATCTTCCTGTACCAGGCATCAAACCTGTCTCTCCTGCACTGACAGGCAGATTCTTTACCACTGAGCCACCAGGGAAGCCCATCAATCCTGTTCTAATTGCCATTTTGCAGATGAGAAATCTGAGGCCCATAGAGGGTAAATAACTTGCTCCAGGTCATGCAATTACCAGTGACTGGTCTACGAACTGGCGCTGCTTGATCCCTCCCCTGTATGGCTTCTGGTAGCAAAGATGTGGTCTCCTTAAAAAACTTGTCTGGGAAGTGAGTGGTATATTTCAGTTTGTTCTCCAGGCATGGAAGGTTTATTTATTTATTTGTATATTTTTGCTATATAAATTTGTGTATTTGTATATTTCTACAAAATATATTTTGTATACAAAATTATTGTATACAAATTTGTATGCAAAATCTGTATATTTATTTGTATATAAATTTATTTATAAATATAAAAAATGTATTTGTCTCCACTGGGTCTTTAACAGCTATGGGAAGGCACCAAGGTGTGGTGGTGGGGGGGCAGGGGGCACTGTAGTGTATGCGGATGAACATTAGACATGGAGCCACAAGCCCTCGGGTTCAATTCCTGGCCATGCTGGCTAGGAGCCTTTGACCTTAGGCAAGTCACTCGCGCTTCCTGAGCCTCACTTTTCTTGCCTGTCAAATGGATTAAGATGCTCTACCTTAGAGGGTTGTTGTGAGTGCATGAGAATATGAATATTAAAGTGGTTTGTACCTAAATTTAGGGTGATGAAATGATCATGGTTGCTAACTTTACGTTTTTTGTTGTTGTTGTTATTGTTGGCTGCGCCGTGGGGCCCATAGGATCTCATTTCCCTGAGTAGGGATTGAACCTGGGCCACAGCAATGAAAGCCCAGAATCTTAATCACTATGCTAACCAGGAATTCCCATTATCTTAAAAAAATTGTTTTTTATTAAAAAAAAAATTGGTCTGAAACAGCTGGGGCCATTGGCATTTTGTTCTCCACCCCAGAAGGAGCGATGAGTATGGGTGTCCAAAGACCCTCTAAGGGGAGATTTCACTCCATCTCACTCCCTAGGGGCTAGGGGATAGAGGAAGGGGCTTGCAGAGCTGGAGACCAAAGCTTCTGACTGGGGGCAGAGTGGGGAACTCCCCAACTGGGAAGAGGATGGGAGTCTGAGGGCCCTAGGAAGATGAGACCTGTGCTCAGGCTAATCCCTTGGGATGATGGAGCCTCAGAGGGATGCCTTAAGGCATCAATATCCAGGGACCAGGTTGTCAAAACCCTCCCTAAGCTGTCTCAGTATTAAAGTACTGCCATCTGACTTTACAGGCTAGAAAATGGAGCCTGAGACCCCGAGAGAACCAGGTGTCAGAGGGTCCTGGGAAATGTTCCCAAGGTGGGGGACTCCCAGGTTCCTATGTACCTCTGAGCAAGGGTAGGCTCCACCAAAGCACAGAAGGTAGAGACTTGGAACTGAGTTACCTGGCTCAGAGGGATAAGGGACTGGGCCACGTATTAGCATACTGGGGCTGCCCTAACAAAGTTCCATGAACAAAATGGCTTAAACAACAGAAATCTGTTGTCTCACAGCTCTGGAGGCTGAAAGTCTGAGATCAAGACACCAGCAGGGCTGTGTTCCCTCTGAAGGCCCAGGGGAAGGATCTATTCCCGGCTTCTGGTCATTCCTGGGCTGGTGGGAGCATAACTCCAAACTTCACATGGCATTCTCCTGAGTGTGTTTGTGTCCACATTTCCCCTTTTTATAAGGACACCATTCAATACTCTGGTCACCTGATCCCAAGAGCCATTGGAAAAAAACCTGGTGCTGGGAAAGAAAGATTGAAGGCAGGAGGAGAAGAGCGTGGTGTAGGATGAGGCGGTTGGATAGCATCACTGACTCGATGGACATGAGTTTGAGCAAGCTTTGGGAGACAGTGAAGTACAGGGAAGCCTGACGTGCTGCAGCCACATGGTCACAGAGTCAGACACAACTCAGCAACGGAACAACTTTCATATTAGAAAAGGAGCCCACCCTCTCCCAGCATAACTTCATTTCCAAATAAGGTCATCTTTTACTCCTTGGAAGGAAAGTTATGACCAATCTAGATAGCATATTCAAAAGCAGAGACATTACTTTGCCAACAAAGGTTCGTCTAGTCAAGGCTATGGTTTTTCCAGTAGTCATGTATGGATGTGAGAGTTGGACTGTGAAGAAAGCTGAGCGCTGAAGAATTGATGCTTTTGAACTGTGGTGTTGGAGAAGACTCTTGAGAGTCCCTTGGACTGCAAGGAGATCCAACTAGTCCATCCTAAAGGAGATCAGTCCTGGGTGTTCATTGGAAGGACTGATGCTGAGGCTGAAACTCCAATACTTTGGCCACCTCATGCGAAGAGTTGACTCATTGGAAAAGACTCTGATGCTGGGAGGGATTGGGGACAGGAGGAGAAGGGGATAACAGAGGATGAGATCGTTGAATGGCATCACCGACTCGATGAACATAAGTTTGAGTGAACTCCAGGAGTTGGTGATGGACGGGGAGGCCTGGCATGCTGCAGTCCATGGGGTCGAAAAGAGTCAGACATGACTGAGTGACTGAACTGAACTGAACTGAACTGGAGGTACTGCGGATTAAGATTTCAATCTATGAATTGGTGGTGTGTGTGTGGTGGGCGGGGGAGGGTGCACAATTCAACCTGTAACAGATGGGTCTCACACCCTGAGTTTTGGGGCATAGTTCACACACTCTACTTAAACCCAGCTGACTCTCACATGGGCATCTTGGTTCACTCTTTCCACACCCTATGAGCCTGGAAGGCTGACCACCTCTCCTTTGCTGAAAGAGGTTGGGAGTAGTAACGGGCGGCAGCCGGGACATACATTGAAGATGCCCTGTCAGCAACCTGCTTCCCAGCTGTGACCATGGCAGGGTCACAGCCTCCCTGACTCTCAGCTGTGATGAGGTCAAGAGGAGGATGGAGAGGGCCCAGACTGGACAAAGTGCTCAGCTGATTCTAGCTGCCTTCCCCTCTCCCTGCTGTCGACTCTGAATGTAGAAAATCTTCCTTCAGGTTGAGTGGAGACCCAGCTGAGGGCAGGGCTGTGTGGGTGTGTCAGTTGCTCGGTTGTGTCCCACTCTTTTGCGACCCCATGGACTGTAGCCCACCAGGCTCCTCTGTCCATGGGATTCTCCAGGCAAGAATACTGGAGTGGATAGTCATTCCCTTCTCCAGGGGATCTTCCCCACCAGGGATTGAACCCAGGTCACCTGCATTGCAGGTAGATTCTTTACCATCTGAGCCAGAAGGCAGGGCTGGGAGAGGGTAAATTACAAGTCCAAGGTCACAGGGTTAAACCTCTTCTCCCACCCGGAGCCCATCACGCCCAGCACCCTGTACTCCGCCCGCGATGTTGGTTTCCCTCTCCTGGGTCTGGCCAGTGCCACTCTCCCCTGCCCATCAGCTCCATCCTGGGTTCTCCCTGCCACATTCTCCTAAGTTCTCCTAAGGATTCAGGGACGTGTCTTCATCAGCTGTACAGCGAGGGGAAGTTAGGGACATGGCAATGTGCTAAGTGCCATTTCATCCAGACCCCAAGGGTCAAATTGGGATCCAGTGTCGCCTTCCAGAGACTTTGCCCTTGGGAAAGGAGAAGTGACTACTTCAGGGAGTGTGGGGGTGGGGGGGCGGAGGTTGAGGAAACTGAGCCAGAGAATCTTAGAGCTGGAGAGAACTTTGGAACGTCCTGATTACAGGCCCTTCTGGCTACGATGGAGAAACCAAGGCCCAGGGAGGGGAGGTAACTGCCAAGGTCAAATGTTGGGCGGTGCCCGGCAGCAGGAGCCAGGCATCTGGGGCTATGTCGGACCGGAGGGACAGGTGGTGCGAGCTCCCCCAGGTCTGCGAGCTCAGTTCTCACGGTCGGAGGGGCTGGCGTCTGCGGAGGGGTCGCCTCCAGAACTCTTGCGGGGAGGGCAGGCTAAAAGCAAGGTTGATGCGTGAATCTGGGGATTGTGGGAGTGGAGGGCGGCGCACCCGCCCGGGGCAACGAGTGGGGCACGGGAGAAGGGGCTGGTGGAAAGGTGGGGTCCTGCGGGGGCCGGTGCGTGGGAGCCGAGCTGGCCGGGGCGGGGTGAGTCACCGCCCGCCCGCTCCCATTGTGCGGCCCAGCAGCGGCGGCGGAGCTGCGGAGCCGAGCGCGAGGAGGTGGAGCCGCGGGCTGCGGGCTCCGGCGCCTGCGTCCGCCCGACTCCCCGCGGCCGCGGGCGCCCCCCGGCCGTCCGACCCTGCGTGGCGACAGGCCCCGGAGCCCGCGCGGGAGGGAGATGGGGCGCGGCGGCCGGCCCAGGCCTCGCACTCTCCGGAGCCCCGAGGTACCGCAGGGCGGGGCGGGGCGCGGCGCGCCCGGCCCGGGGGCGTCCGGGGTGCGGCGGGGCCTGGATGGGCGCTGGGGAGGCCGGGGGGATCCGGCTCTGGAGAGAGTGAGGGGGCGGCGGCGCGAGACTCCTGACCCCGCCCTCCTTCCCCAGGGCTCCCCATTAGGTTCGCGCAGCGCCCCCTTCTTCTCACCCGGGTCACGGGTCCCTCAGTGAGTCCGAGCCTCCCAAGCTGCTTCTCCGGACATGGCCAACGGAGTGATCCCGCCACCCGGGGGCGCCTCCCCCCTACCCCAGGTGACTGATGCTCGCGGGGGTGGGAGAAGAGGAGGGGGAGGGACCGCAGGAAGAGGCGGGGGTGTCCTCTGGTCGATTCTGTGACCACCCCGCTCCCGATCCAGGGATGGAGCTGGGCAGGGATATGGAGAAGGAGGGGGGTCTTTTGGTATTTTTCTGATCTGTTGACTCCTCTGGTCCCAAGCCCTGAGAGCCTGGGAAGTTGACCCCAGTCTGGGCCTCAGGGAGTAGAAGATGGGGTCTGCTGGTCTCCCCCACCTCCACCTGGGGCTTGGAGTTGGGGTAGGTGTGTCAAGTTCATGGATCGAGGGTCCTTAGGAGAGGCTGCTGGGTCTGCAGGTCCGGGTGCCCTTGGAGGAGCCACCTCTGAGTCCAGACATGGAGGAGGATGATGACTTGGGCAAGACCTTGGCTGTGAGCAGGTTTGGGGACCTCATCAGCAAGCCCCCGGCCTGGGACCCCGAGAAGCCCAGCCGCAGCTACAGCGAGCGGGACTTTGAGTGTGGGTAGCCCGGGGACCCCTAGTGTGGCCGCCCTCACCACCATCACCTTCATTTGCCACCATCACCGTGCTCACCACTGGCTGGGTCACCCAGGGCCATCTTATGCTGGACGCTGCGCTGGGCCACCACGCCGTGTTAAGTCATCCTGCCTCACTCACCCATCACCTGTCTGCCTGCCAGGGGAGCTGGGGCCCAGACACAGGGGAGATGTAGGGAGATGGGCCGGAGGCCACTCTTGGTGACCTTCATCTTCCTCAAGGCTCTGTCCTTCCTCTGGCCCTGCCCTTTCCTCTTGGCCACCTCTCCTCCCCTCTTTGTTTCGGCTGACTCCACCTTTACCTTCCTTGCTGTATCCTGGCCTCTCATACCCCCATCTTCCCCTCTCCATCACTCCATCCCCCCCTCTACCAGGCCTTACCCATGACAGGCTGTGGATACAGGTGTTGGGGGGAGCCTGACTCTGGAGGAAGGACCAGGGTGCCCTTCTTTGTGGCCTTGAGCTAGAATAATAAGGTGTGTGCTCCTAGGGTGGTGAGGGGCCCCCTTCTGCTGTGGGGGCCCCAACCGGCTCTCCTGCACCCCCAGTTCACCGACACACATCCCACCACACCCACCACCCGCTCTCGGCGCGCCTGCCTCCACCCCACAAGCTGCGGCGACTGCCCCCCACCTCTGCTCGGCAGACCAGGAGGAAGAGGAAGAAGGAGAAAACCTCTGCTCCCCCCTCCGAGGGGACTCCTCCCATCCAGGAGGAGGGGGGAGCCGGAGTGGACGAGGAGGAGGAGGAAGAGGAAGAAGAGGGGGAATCTGAGGCTGAACCTGCAGAGCCCCCACCCCCAGGGTCCCCAACAAAAGCAAAGGTAGGGACCCCTGAAGTGGGGCTGGCTGCTCAGGGAGGGGCGCGGAGAGGAGGGGAGGCTTGGCAGTGGGGGGTTGGGGCTGAGTCGGGGCACGGACCCAAGGCACACACGGTTTATCCACAGTTCTCCATCGGAAGTGACGAGGATGACAGTCCCAGCCTCTCCGGGAGGGCTGCCTTCACTAAGCCCCTGCCCTCGGTGGGCCCGAGCTCGGACAAGAGCCCCCAGCACTCTGTCAGGTACCGGCCCCTGGCCCAGCCCAGCGCAGGTCCCAGGCTCCTTCCTGAACCCCAGAGAAGAAGCTGGGAGGAGACAAGAGAAGCGGGCAGAGGAGGCAGGCAGGGCGTACCCCTTCTCTGCACGAAGGACCAGGAGGGTTGGCAGGGACAGTCTTCCAGGAGAGAGAGGGTGTCTGGGTGGAGAGGAGAATGGGACAAAGAGGACCTGGGGACCTGTGTGATAGGCTTAGGAAGGTGGAGATAAGCTTTTTCTCTGCCCAGGAGAAGCCTGTGTTTAGTCCCCAGGGGGGCCAGTCCAGCCCTGTCCCAAGCTGGGGGAGGGCAGGGGAACCCCCTCACCTGGCCCATCTCCATCGAGCTTCCCTGCCAAGTTCAAGGCTGCCGTGTTGCCTCCTCAGCTCTCCTAGTCCCCGGGCCCGCGTCTCCCGAATCACCGGAGAGAAGGGCCGACCGTGGAGCCCGTCGGCCAGCTATGACCTGAGGGAGCGGCTGTGCCCAGGCAGTGCCCTGGGCGGCCCGGGCAGCCCGGAGCAGCAGGTGCCCACTGACGAGGCAGAGGCCCAGATGCTGGGCTCTGCGGACCTGGACGATATGAAGAGTGAGTGACACACACTCCCAGGGGTGCCCAGCCTGTGAGAGACCTTGGAGAAGCTTGGTGCGCTCCCCTACCCAGGGCTGAGCCCCCTCTGCAGTATCCCTGCCTGCTGGAATGTGGCCAGTGACAGGGAGCTCACTACCTCACCAGACTATGCCTCGGGTGCCAGAGCTGAGATTTCCCCTGATGACACCCCTAGCCTTCCGTCCTGGTTGTGTCCTCTGAGTCACCCCTGGAATGAGGCAGCCCCCACATGATGTTTAGAGACATCCTTGTACCCCCTCTCCCGAGGCTCCTCTCCTTGGGGCAAACTCTTGTTAACCCCCTCACCCCGAACCAGACCCCTGAGTCTGGGCCACTCATCTTGTGTCGGGGCCCCCTTGCTCCCACCACACCACCCTCAACTGGGCCTGGCTGTGATCTCGGCACATTCCTTCCATCTTATCAGTGCCCTGGTTTCTGTGCCACCTGTCATCACCCATGGGGCACTGTGCCCAGGCCAGGGGCATCACCGACCCCTCCCTCCTCCCCCTTGGAACCACAGTGTGTCGGGGTAGGGGGAGGAGTTGGAGGGAGGGCTTTGAGCTCAATACGTCATGGAAAGTTGCCAGGGCCTGAGGACAGGGACAGGAACAATCCGATGGCAGCAGAAGCAGCAGCAGGAGCAGCGGTGGCAGCGGGATGGGGGGGCCAGGGGGAGGGCGTGTTTACAGACCCAGCGTGGGGGCTGGGAGCATCGGGGAGCAGGCTTGGGGAGCTGGGGAGTCAGGGTTGGGAGGCCTGGCCACTTGCAGCTCTGGTCGGACCAAGACCACCGCTGTCCAAGCTCCTATCTCTCCAGAGAGCCAGGGCTCTGGGAAGGAGCAGGGGCTGCAGACTCAGCCATCTAGGGGATGACGAGCCCACTGGAGGAGGTCACAGAGCCCAAGGGGGCATCGAGCCCTGGGGCCGGGGACACTGAGGGCCAGGTCCCTGGGAGGGCTCCAGCCCCCAGCCCTCAAGACTCGCTGACCTCAGAGGACTTAGAGATGTTTGTGCTGGACTTTGAGGACTATGACCTGTGGGAATCCATCAGGGGCCAGCTGAGCCCCATGGCGGGGGAACTGGCTTGTGAGTAACTGGGCTGCTGGCCTTGTCCCGGCTCCGGGCCTGGAAGGGGTGCGTGGGGAGAGAGGGACGGAAGCTCTGCCTGACTGTACCCACGTGGGGGACGTGGGTGCCAGGGGGCACAGGCAAAGTGCTGAGGGTGCAGAGCCTGGGGACTTACGGTGGGTCCTGGCTCTACAGATTGAGAGGCAGTGGTCATGGCAGGGGCTGTGGACCAGGGTGGGTGGGGGTCTGCCTTTTTCCTGTGGCTTAGCCAGCATCCCCTCTGTGACTTTGGACTAGTCCTGTCCCCTTTCTGAGCCTCAGTCTCCTCATGTATGAAATGCGGCCCCCCACCCCGGAAAATGTGGTTTTGTTGGCATAGCCCCTGGGTGACTGTGGCGCCCCCCCACCCCCCCTCCCCCAAGTAGACTGGCTGGGCGGAGCAGGGGGAGCTGGCCATGACCCCGGGGGGCCCTGAGCTGGTGCCCTGGGATGGCAGAGCCCACCTTCTCCGCAGGTCACCGGCTGGAGGACAACCCCGGCATGCGGCGGCACCTGGTCAAGAAGCCGTCTCGGACGCAGAGTGGGAGGGGCAGTGCCAGCGGCCTGGCCCCCGTCTTGCGCAGAAAGAAGAAGCAGCAGCAGCTGGACCGGCGGCCCCATGAGGTACCTGACCCTGCAGGGATGGGCCTTTCGGTTCCTCTCGCCTCTCTTCCCACCTTCTCCCTCCCTCCCTGCCTGCCTGGCCCATCACCCACATCCCCAGGACGGCCAGGCACACCTGGCGGCCCCCCAGGCCCTCACCCTGGGCACCCCACCCCAGGTGTTTGTGGAGCTGAACGAGCTGATGCTGGATCGCAGCCAGGAGCCCCACTGGCGGGAGACGGCCCGCTGGATCAAGTTTGAGGAGGATGTGGAGGAAGAGACGGAGCGCTGGGGGAAGCCCCACGTGGCCTCGCTCTCCTTCCGAAGCCTGCTGGAACTCAGGAGGACCATAGCCCATGGTAGGGGCGCTGCAGAGCTCGGCCGGCACCAGGCTGCCCAGCTCCTGGGACGATGCCCTGGGGCCAGGCGAGGCCTGGCTGCCCCTCGGGAATGTGGGGTCCGCACAGCCGTATTCTGAGGGCCGGGGCTGTGCCTGGGGACCTGGTTCTATACCTGGAGCACAGTAGGTGTCTGTCCAGGCAGAAAGCCAACAGATGACCCCTTTCTGGGCAAGGAGGGGCCGTGCCCTCACCCCGTGCTCTCTTTTCCCATCCCATGTGGAACTGTGTATCTCCCTGGGCACATGGGATGCTATGCTCACCCAGCATACTTGCCTGCCCTTGGGGGAGCAAGGCCACTGCGAGGGGGCGGTGTGTGTGTGTCTATATCTAATGGGAATGAGATCCCTTCCCTGTCTGTTCTCCCAGGGGCTGCCCTTCTCGACCTGGAGCAGACCACTCTGCCAGGCATCGCACACCTCGTGGTAGAGACTATGATTGTGTCTGACCAGATCCGGCCGGAGGACAGAGCCAGTGTCCTTCGCACTCTGCTGCTGAAACACAGGTGCCAGGCTGGAGCGCCAGGGAGAGGGGATGGCCTTCAGGTTCAGTTGCCTTCCAGGAGTGCAGACTCTCTCGAATGGCTCTTTCCAGTCTGCTTGAATACCTCAAGTGACAGAGAGCTCATTCCTTAACCCATTAGAAAGTATCAACCATTAGAAAGTTTCTTCTTACACTGAGGCAGAGAGAATGGAGGCCCCAACCCTCCATATCTAATTTCCCCATGACCTCAGGCCACCAAGGGCCTCTCCTGCTCACCTGCCTGCCCCCTCTGCCCTCTCTCCAGCCATCCCAATGATGACAAGGACAGTGGCTTCTTTCCCCGAAATGCGTCCAGCTCCAGTGTGAACTCGGTCCTAGGAAATCACCACCCAACCCCCAGCCACGGCCCTGACGGTGCAGTGCCCACCATGGCCGATGACCTGGGGGAGCCAGCCCCACTCTGGCCTCACGACCCTGAGGCCAAGGAGGTCAGTTGCTTTGCTCTGACCTGGGCTGGGAAACAGCAAGGGTTTCATTGAGTGGATCAAGATGGTTGGATGCTTGGTGCCAAGCTAGGCATGGAGAAACAGGAGGTTTAAGTGGGATCATGGGGCAGGGCCAGGGGAGCCACTTAAATAAAGCTGCGGTGGTGGTGGGACTTGGAGGAGGGGTCCAGATCCTGGGCTGGTCTCCTCCTGATGTGGGGCACATCACCAGGAGCCCCCACCTTGGCTGGGTTGGGGGTGGTGCAGGGAGAAAGCAAGACCCAGATCCAGGGGTTGGAGGCAGAGCCCAGGCCTGGAGCGAGGGATGGGAGGGCCTGCCACGGCCTCCGGTCTGGGTCCCAGCCCTATTCCAGTTCTGCGTCCTCAGAAGCCCCTGCACATGCCCGGGGGAGATGGTCACCGGGGGAAAAGCCTGAAGCTGCTGGAGAAGATCCCTGAAGATGCTGAGGCTACTGTTGTGCTCGTGGGTAAGGAGGGCTGGGCGCTGGGGATAGGGGTTATAGGGCGTGGATGCCTCCACCACAGTCTGCTTGTCTTGACTTTGGCCTGCAGGCTGTCTCTTCCATTCTAGCCAGGCCCTCAGCCTGCCCCTTCTCTTCCTCTCAGCCCATCTTGCCCCAGCCTTTTCTTCCCTAATCCTCTGTCTGCTTCCTGTTCAGTTTTCTGCTATCTTGGCCTGCTGCCAGTCCATATAGCACCTTTGTGAGAATTAGACAAAGGTACCTCTTCCTTAATACCCTTGATTTCCACCTGTTGGTAAATTATAATAAATATACAAGCATATAAACAGATAGGGCTTCTTTAGATTGGAGTTCCTTTATGCAGTGTGCAACCTGCTCAACAAGTACATGATGGCCCCAAATATCCCCTGCAGGGCCTGCCTTGACCGTTCCCCCTTGCCCAGCACCCTGCGCCTTGCTCTCCTTCCAGGCTGTGTGCCCTTCTTGGAGCAGCCAGCGGCCGCCTTTGTGCGCCTGAATGAGGCTGTACTCTTGGAGTCTGTGCTTGAGGTCCCTGTGCCAGTTCGCTTCCTCTTCGTGATGCTGGGGCCGAGCCACACCAGCACCGACTATCATGAGCTTGGGCGCTCCATTGCCACCCTCATGTCTGACAAGGTGGGTCTTGTTCCCAGGAGCCCTGTTTGTCCCTTTCACTGCCCCCCAGTGGTACCCACGGATGCAGGGATGCTACGCCCCCGCTGGGTGGAGGCAGTACTCTGGAGTGGTGGAAGAAAGGGAGCCTTGGGCTGAGGCACAGGGAGGTGGATGCAGGAGAGAAGCCCAGACTCTGAAGCTTTGGATGTGACAGGAGACTTGAAAGGGAGGCAGGATCCTCCAGGGCTTGGACAGGAGGGCCCTCTAGCCAGGGATGGTGTTCGAAATACTGACCAGCAGGCTGTGGGCACTCTCCAATCAGAATGGAGGTTGGATTGGTAAGGCCATGCCGGGCATCACTGTTGCATTGTGGAAAAGTCTGGAGACTCTCCCAGGAGGATAGAGAATGCTCCTCGGGGTGAGGAGTGGTATTCAGGGCCGTGGCTCCCTGCCAGAAAGGACCTGAGTCAGAGCTCTGACCAGCATCCTGGACCTGTGTGTGTGGCTGAACATCCCCCTCTTGCCTCTGGCTCTGTGATGGCCCAACACCTCCTCCCTGAAGGCCCCCCTCCCTGGGCCGTGGGCTGAGCCCCTGCCTCTCCTGCCTCCAGCTGTTCCACGAGGCTGCCTACCAGGCAGACGACCGGCAGGACCTCCTGAGCGCCATCAGTGAGTTCCTGGATGGCAGCATCGTGATCCCCCCGTCCGAGGTGGAGGGCCGAGACCTGCTGCGCTCCGTGGCTGCCTTCCAGCGCGAGCTTCTCAGAAAGCGCCGGGAGCGTGAGCAGACGAAACCCGAGCTGACCACCCAGGGCGGCTACGTGGCCCCCGGGAAAGGTCTGACCCTATGGGGCCCGGGGCCCCCTGCACCCATGTCTCCCTGGCCCCATCTGACTCCTGAGTCCCGCACTCTGGCTTCTAATCCCTGACCCATGTCTCTGCCCTGGGACCTGGGCTGGGAAGGATGCGGCCCAGGGCCTGCTCCCAGCACAAGGTTCCAGCAGCCCCTGTGTTCCCCCAGAACTGTCGATGGAACTGGGGGGCTCTGAGGCCACCCCTGATGATGATCCCCTGCTGCGGACTGGCTCGGTGTTTGGGGGGCTTGTCCGGGACGTGAAGCGCCGGTACCCGCACTACCCCAGCGACCTGCGGGACGCCCTGCACTCCCAGTGCGTGGCCGCCGTGCTTTTCATCTACTTCGCTGCCCTCAGCCCCGCCATCACCTTCGGGGGGCTGCTAGGTGAGGGGCAGGAGGAGAGGTGAGGGGACTCAGTGTCACCTGCAGCATTCCTGGGCCAGGGGGTCCCATGGTCACTTCTAGGATGCCTGTAATGTGAGAGGGAGTGGGGCATCCAGTCACCACCCTGGGGGGCTGGTGCTGACGGTGCTGCTGGTAGCCCTGTCTACCACTCTAGGGGGCACTGCTCTGTATTTCCTGGGTCCCCAGGTTAGGGGAGGGCTTCCCTGGTGGCTCAGATGGTAGAGAATCTGCCTGCAATGGGGGAGACCTGGGTTTGATCCCTGGGTTGGGAAGACTCCCCTGGAGGAGGGCATGGCAGCCCACTCCAGTATTCTTGCCTGGAAAAATCCCTATGGACAGAGGAGCCTTGCGGGCTACAGTCCATGGGGTCGCAAAGAGTCGGGCATGACTGAGCGACTCAGCACAACACAGCACAGGTTAGGGGAAGCTAGTTGAGAAAGGGGGGCCAGGTGGAAGGAGCTGGGCAACAGCCATCCCACTGACCTCCACTCGCTCCAGGGGAGAAGACGGAGGGGCTGATGGGTGTGTCTGAGCTGATCGTGTCCACGGCTGTGCTTGGCGTCCTCTTTTCTCTGCTGGGGGCCCAGCCGCTGCTCGTGGTCGGCTTCTCTGGGCCACTGCTCGTCTTCGAAGAAGCCTTCTTCAAGGTGACTGTCACCCAGTCCCTCCCCAGGGGCCACCTGCTCTACCTTGCGCCCCTGGCCCAGGTGATGGGCCTCCGGGGTGGCTCCCTCCACTCCCTCGGGGTTCACCTGTCCCGCCTGTCCCGTGGGGCCCTGACAGCCCGGGTAAGTGCCTCTCTCTGCTGATCTCTAGTTCTGCCGGGCCCAGGACTTAGAGTATCTCACGGGCCGTGTGTGGGTTGGCCTCTGGCTGGTGGTCTTCGTCCTTGCCCTAGTGGCCGCGGAAGGCAGCTTCCTGGTCCGCTACATCTCACCTTTCACCCAGGAGATCTTCGCCTTCCTCATCTCGCTCATTTTCATCTATGAGACCTTCCACAAGCTCTACAAGGTGGCAGCCCCCAGAGGTCTTGGGGGTGGGTTTACGTGGGGGCTGGGCAGCACCCTGGGTGGGGTGTGGAGCACTGGAGGGGGAGGGGACAAGGAGGAAGGGGGCTGTGGGCCGGGGGCGGTGAGGATGCTCTCAGCCAGATCTGAGCTGAAATGCAGGAGTCAAAGCCAGAGGTTTAAAGTCTGGGATTCGCCTGCACCGGTATGGGAAGAAAGGGGAAGAAAGCACCCTGTCAGTGCTTCTGGGCTGGGGGTCCTTGGGTCACTGTGTGTAGGGGAGCGGCATGGATGTGTGTGAGATGGAGCTGGATGTCCTGTGTTACATTGCCTGGTCAGGGGTGGGAGGGAGGGGCCCGGGGAGGGGCCCGCCCTCGCCCTCGCCCTCGCCCTCACAGGTGTGTACTGATGCTGTGAAGTCAGGCTCACCTGCCCAGGTGAGCACTGGGGCAACCTTGTAATCCACCCAGGTGTTCACGGAGCACCCACTGCTGCCATTCTACCCCCCTGAGGGAGCCCTGGAGGCGGAGCTGGACCTGAATGCGAGTGCCCTGCCCCCCACCGAGGGGCCGCCGGGCCCCAGGAACCAGCCTAACACGGCTCTGCTGTCCCTCATCCTCATGCTGGGGACCTTCCTCATTGCCTTCTTCCTGCGAAAGTTCAGAAACAGCCGCTTCCTGGGCGGCAAGGTGCGTGGTTGGCAGGAGTAGGGCCTGTAGAGTCCCCGTGGGCGTCCCTCCATTCCTGCTGGCACCATCGGGCTCCGCTCTGGAGAGGAGAGGCTCCTCCCTTCTCCTGGTCATGGGAGAACGCAGCCAAGTCCGTGTAGCCCCCTGCCCCTGTCTGAAGTCCTCAGAGAAGTGTGACCAGGAGACTAATGCCCTCCTGGGTTGGGTGGGCACCTGTGGGGTTTAAAGGGACAGATCAGGAGACTTCTGGCTCCTGCTCAGGTTTCCCTGGTAGCTCAGCTGGTAAAGAATCCTCCTGCAGTTCAGGAGATCCGAGTTCTATCCCTGGGTTGGGAGGATCCCCTGGAGAAGGGAATGGCAACCCACTCCAGTATTCTTGCCTGGAGAATCCCATGGACAGAGGAGCCTGCTGGGCTATAATCCACGGGGTCGCAAAGAGTCAGACACGATGGAGTGAATAATGCTGCTACTACTGCAGGCTCAAGAAGGGTCTGGGTAATAAACCCCCATGTCAGTCTCCTGACTCTCCCCTCATCCCCCTCGGACTCCCTTCCCCTGACTGGTCCTTCTCAAGGCTCGCCGCATCATCGGGGACTTCGGCATCCCCATCTCCATTCTGGTGATGGTCCTGGTGGATTACTCCATCACAGACACCTACACACAGGTGAGTGAGCCCCGACACCGTCTGGCAGCTGGTTCTCATCCCCAAGGCCTTGAGAGGGTGGCTATAACAGGTCCCCACTGCCCCAGCAGCCAGTCAGGGCTGGAACCCAGCTTCCCTAGTGGAGCTGCTACATGCTGGTGCCACACAGGGGTGGGTGGGGGGTTTCAGAAGCAGCTGCAGAGGCCAGCAGGGGGTCTGGGGCTGTGTGTGACCCTAGTCAAGACTCTTGGGAGAACCGGTGTGGGACTGGGGGCAGAAAGACAGATGCCCCCAGAGCAGGTCTCCTGACAGCTCCTCTGGGGCTCAGGGAGAAGGTGGATCATTTCCTCATTCACTGCCAGACCCTTGGAGGGACAATGACTTTGGAGGATTACAGAACTAATTTTCCCCAAAGCTGTTCACACCCCAATTCCCTGGAGCCCTGGTGCTGGGGACACAGAGCCGGGCAGGAACAGCTGCTATGTGGAGTCACTGGCGTCCCTGAACCCGGTCTTCCTTCTGGCCGTGCAGAAGCTGACGGTGCCCACAGGGCTCTCGGTGACCTCCCCCAGCAAGCGCACGTGGTTCATCCCGCCCCTGGGCAGCGCGCGCCCTTTCCCGCCCTGGATGATGGTGGCGGCCGCCGTGCCCGCGCTCCTGGTCCTCATCCTGATCTTCATGGAGACACAGATCACCGCGTGAGGGGACTGGGCGGGCCCCGGGCGGAGGAGGTGGGAGAGGAGTGGGGTTGGGGGACTGGCAGCCCCCGGGGGACGGTCCCTGGACCTGGGCACGGTGTCCCCGTGGTGCTCTGAGAGGGTATCTGTCGCCACCACCGCTTGCAGGGTGGCACTTGACAGTCCTCAGAACACCCTGGCAGCAGCATGCTCTCTCAGTCTGTGATCCTCACATGTGTCTCATTTTGGTTAAACCACAATGACGTGGTGAGAGTTGGCATCTGGCTTTTGTGGTATTTGAGTATCCACAGTATTGGGAATTTGCCTCAAACTTGCTTAAATGTGAGAACTTCAGTTTAAGAGCTTGGAAGAGAAAGCTGGCAGGTCCTGGCGGACAGCCTCTGCTCTGCATGTCCTCCGCCCACTTCTGGTCCCTGCTGGGTGTGCCCACCCACCCCTCACCCCTGCTCTCCCCCAGGCTCATCGTTAGCCAGAAGGCACGGAGGCTGCTCAAAGGCTCTGGCTTCCACCTGGACCTGCTTCTGATCGGCTCCCTGGGTGGGCTCTGTGGCTTGTTTGGGTTGCCCTGGCTCACGGCCGCCACCGTCCGCTCGGTGACCCACGTGAATGCGCTGACTGTTATGCGCACTGCCATTGCGCCCGGCGACAAGCCCCAGATCCAGGAAGTGCGGGAGCAGCGGGTCACTGGAGTGCTCATCGCCAGCCTTGTAGGTGAGAGCTCCCGCCTTGTAAAGCTCCGGCCCCCACCCCACAGACTTGCCTTCTGGAACCTGAAATCCTTTCTCCATCCCCGACTTGACCCAGATCTCTTCTGAGTTTCCAAACGCCTCATAAATAGCCCTGGCTCTGACCCCATACCTGTTCCTTGACACTCCACGTGCTTTTTGCCTTGGTTCTCTGTCCTTGGTTCTCTGTCCGGCTCCATCTTCTCTAGATCGCAGTGACTGCACAGGCTCATCTGTCCCTGAAGGCGCTGTTGGAGGGGTCCTTTGGGTGTCTGTCTCCTCCTCCAGGCTTGTCCATCATCATGGAGGTGTCTATCTCCTCCTCCAGGCCTGTCCATCGTCATGGGGGCTGTGCTACGTCGGATCCCACTAGCCGTGCTCTTTGGGATTTTCCTGTACATGGGGGTCACATCGCTGTCTGGTATCCAGCTGTCCCAGCGTCTATTGCTCATCCTCATGCCGGCAAAACACCATCCTGAACAGCCCTATGTGACCAAGGTAGGGCTGGGAAGCATGGAGATGGGGAGACGGGGTGATGGGGGGACTCCGAGGGACCCCAGCGCTGGAGATGGACTTGATGACTGGAGGATAAGTTGGGACCTGCGGAGCTGAGTCCCTAAGGATGTGGTGAGACCCGACACCTGTTCCCCAGGTGAAGACCTGGCGGATGCACCTCTTTACGTGCATTCAGCTGGGCTGCATCGCACTGCTCTGGGTGGTCAAGTCCACGGCGGCCTCACTCGCCTTTCCCTTCGTGCTGCTGCTCACAGTGCCTCTGAGGCGTTGCCTTCTGCCCCGGCTCTTCCAGGACAGGGAGCTGCAGGCGGTAAGGGATGGTGCTTGGGTCTGTCTTAGGGGGCCTGGGTCCTGGATTCAGGGAGGCCTGGCTCCCAGTCTCTTCTGTTGTGTGACTGATCTTCTGAAATCTCAGTGGGGCTCCTGGGTTTCTGGTAGCTCAGCTGGTAAAGAATCTGCCTGCAATGCAGGAGACCCCTGTTGGATTCCTGGGTTGGGAAGGTCCCCTGGAGAAGGGATAGGCTACCCACTCCAGTATTCTTGGGCTTCCCAGGTGGCTCAGTTGGTTAAAAATCCACCTGCAATGCGGGAGACCTGGGTTCGATCCCTGGGCTGGGAAGATCCCCTGGAGGAGGGCATGGCAACCCATTCCCGTATTCTTGCCTGAGAATCCCCATGGACAGAGAAGCCTGGCAGGCTATAGTCCATGGAGTTGGAAAAAGTTGGACACGACTGAGTGACTAAGCACAGCACAATGGGGCTACTAATTGATTCTCCCGTATGAAATTGTGATGATTAAACACGAGTCCAGGTAAAGCAATGAGAAGGGTGGTTTGGTGTGAAGGAAGCAGAGGCTGTTGCAGACAGTTGTGCAGGTTGTGTCCTGAACAAAACACACAGCTAAGGGACGGGTGGGGTGGGTGGCGTTGAAATCCATCCTGAGCCCTGCTTCGGTCAGCTGGAGCAGGAGGCCTCACTCCCCAGGATCTAATGCCTGATGATCTGACGTGGAGCTGATGTAATAATAATAATAGAAATACTGTGCACAATACATGCAATGTGCTTGAATCACCCCAAAACCATCTCTACCCACCACCCCCATCCTTTCTGTGGAAAACCTGTCTTCTGTGAAACTGGCCCAGGCTGGGATCCTCTGAGCTAGAGGAAGGGACATCTTTTTGAAAACTGTCCATTCACACATGGTGTACAAAGGCACCCCAGGAGCTCGGAGCACCAAGAAAGTTTTTCTGTGTGGTGGCTCCTATCATCATCATTAGGAGGCGTCACTAGAGGGTGACCTGAAGCTTTTGGCCAGAGGGAGGTGCTTCAGCCTGGGGCCATGGTCCCTAAAGGTCTGGGGCAGTGAGGGCTGCCATCCAGAGGAGGAGCTGATGAATGGGAGGCGGCAAGCCCACTTCCCCTGCCCTTCCCAACTTTCTACTCCCTTCTACAGCTGGACTCTGAAGATGCTGAACCAAACTTTGATGAAGATGGCCAGGACGAGTACAACGAACTTCATATGCCCGTGTGATCCTCCACCACGGCGCCACTGGGAGACCCTGACACCTTAGTGATCAACACCTGGGCCCCAGTCAGAGCCCAACCCCAGGGCCAGGTGGCTCCTCATGACCCAGAGACGTGCCTGGAACCACTACCGTTGCCTCGACCAGAAGGACCCCCTGACTCTACCCCTGGCGCTGACCTCGTCTCACCCAGGTCCTTTCACAGACCAGACCGGCACAGGCTTTGAGCTCATTATAACCACACTCCTTGTCTTGTGTCTGCTTCACTTTCTTGTTCCCTCTCTGGTTTCTCGGGTCATGCTTACCACCTGGAATTGGAAGAATTCTGTTTTCAGGGTCATCAAAATCAGGGAGAGTTTTGAGGCAAGGACAGAATTCTCAGGGGAAAGGGAGAGAATGGAGACCACAGAAGGTCAGAGATGGGCCTTATCACCCACCCCCAACCCCACCCCCTACTCTGAAGTACAGTTCAGCTGCTGGAGGCTCAAGGTCTGGCTTAAGGTCATTTGCCATTAATGCAGCCCCAGTTTAGAAGGGGAGGGAGGGAGAGGGGAGAGAGAGCAGGTTGCTCTGCTTTAGCCTCTAGGGAAACCAGAGCGTCCCAATGACTGTGGAGCTACTGAGGGGAATGGAAAATGTTTTTCTTTTCGTCATCCTTGACATTCCGAAGAGCAGGGACAGTAGCTGCCCAGTCCCCTAGACGCCAGGGTGGAGCTGGATTTGGGGTCCCTGGACCATTTTAGATTCTCCAGGCTTAAAGGAGAGGCAATTCTGGGACTCCTGAGGCCACTCCTTGTGCAACAGTCTTTGTTAGGCTAGAAATAACCTGGGAGGCCTTGAGGAGGGTGCAAACTGGGAGCCCGTTGCGTCACAGTTACTAGGCAACCAGCAGCCGTTAGTCCCTGTGTTGCTCTCTGGTGGCCGCTCTCTTACACTGCAGGCCCTGTCCGGTCTGCGCCCGGGAAGCACTGCCACCTGGTGGACCCGCTTTGGTCAAAGATCCCATTCAAGTACATTTAGTTCCTCCTAGGGAAACAACCGGAGAAGGCAATGGCACCCCACTCCAGTACTCTTGCCTGGAAAATCCCATGGACGGAGGAGCCTGGTGCGCTGCAGTCCATGGGGTCGCTAGGAGTCAGACACGACTGAGCGACTTCACTTTCACTTTTCACTTTCATGCACTGGAGAAGGAAATGGCAACCCACTCCAGTGTTCTTGTCTGCAGAATCCCAGGGACGGGGGAGCCGGTGGGCTGCCATCTATGGGGTCGCACAGAGTCGGACACGAGTGAAGCAACTTAGCAGCAGCAGCAGCAGCAGGGAAGCAACTCCTAGGCCTTCCCTGGTGGCTCAGTTGGTAAAGAACCCAATTGCAATGCAGGAGACCTGGCTTTGATTCCTGGGTGGGGAACATCCCATGGAGGAGGGCAGAGCAACCCACTCCAGTATTCTTGCTTGGAGAATCCCCATGGACAGAGGAGCCTGGCGAGCTGTTGTCCATGGGGTCGCAGAGTTGGACACGACTAAGCAACTAAGCATAACATAGGGAGACAAGAGGGTGGGGCAAAGAGGTGTCATGGACTCCCGTGAACACCCGAACTGGGATGCCTCGACCCTACGTTAACGACTTCCTCTGGGGCTGGCCCAACTTCTTCCTTCTTCTTTCCCCATTTTCCTCCCAGATGTTCAGGCCGACAGCTTAGAGCCCTGAAATTTGGAGAGGGCATAGAGAGCTGTGAGACTGTTCTGTTCATAAGGAAGAGAGACGCCAGGTGTCCCTCCAGCTGTCCTCGGTTGTCATTCAGACTTAAGTATTAATGTTTCAGTCCAGTCGGCTGCTTGAGTCTCTGGCGCCATGAAGGCCTCCAATTGCATCTGCCCTCCGTGAAGAGAAAATTCCTTTTCCCTTAGATGGGCCAAGGGCAGGTGGAATTGCTGAGGAACTTCGCCAAGGAGCAAAGTGAAGGTCAAATATAAACTGGGACAGAGGCATGCAAAGCCGATACAAAATGCGGAGATGGCAGAGGCCACACGTAGAGATAGCCTTGGCAGAGATGCTTTGCACGCAGGACCCTGTTCCTTTCCTGAGCTCTAAATCAGGTCGCCTGGTCCCATCTTCTGGGCCTTGGGGCAGCTTCCCTGTTGGGTCTTGGGGATGCTAAGACGCCCACGGGAAGGAACCTACTTCTATCAGAACACCTGAGAGGAAGTAGTGACCTGGGACCTGAAATCTCGGCTCTTCATTGGACAGAGTTTGTGTCAGTCATCTCTGCCTGGCGAGTAACTGAGAACTGTGGGCGTTGCTCAACTGGAAAACTGAGAAACTAGGGGGCGGGGCCTTTGGAAACTGAATGAGTCTTCAGTTCAGTTCAGTTGCTCAGTCGTGTCCGACTCTTTGCGACCCCATGAATCGCAGCATGCCAGGCCTCCCTGTCCATCACCAAGGGTCAGGTGGCCTCCAGTATAACTAGGCCCTCGAGGCCTCAGTCAGAACAATGTGGATGATGATTTAGCTGCTAATTCGTGTCCGCCTCTTGCGACTCCACGGTCTGTAGCTCGCTAGGGTCCTCTGTCCATGAGATTTCCCAGGCAAGAACGCGGGCATGGGTTACCATTTCTTTTTCCAGGGGATCTTCCCAACCCAGGGATCAAACCCGGTGTCTCCTGAATCCTAGGCTGAATCTTTACCAACTGAGCCACCAAGGAAATTAGGTGAACAAATTTCAGTGAAAGATTGAGCGAATTATAACCTCTGAATATGGACATCCCTTCCCAATCCCCTCCATGGGAAAGGACACGAATAATGCCTAAGAGCTTGGAGCCTTAGAGATCATCACCTTTACCCTCCCCTTCCCCTACCCCTACCCCAGAGGGAAGACGACTGTAGGGAAGGAAGTGCAAGGCCAGAATTGGCCAACATAAGCGCTGAACTGGGCCTGCGTTGGGGGGAATTCTTTCTCACCCAGGATGGGGGTCTTTGGAGGTGCTGAGACCACTTAGGGGGCTGAGCAGCTCACAGGTTTGCCAGGGATGGGTCCCTTGAGGGACGGCCGAGGACAGAGGGAGAGTGGGTGCCAGGGTAAGACAAGGGGGATGGGACAGTGACAAACACACAGAAAGACTCGTGGCCTGGCCTTTCAGAGATCATTCAGAGATCTTTGCGTTTGGAGACATTTGGAGTGTGTCCTGAGGCCTTGGCGGCATCTGTGTTTTCTCTGACTTTCTCTTTACTGACCCTTCAACTTTATCCCCCTGAGGTCTGCAGCTTGACTGAGGCTGCCTTCTTCCAAGGGTGGAGGGGAGCCAAGGGAGAGGAGCCCATGAGGTCCTGGTGGTGCAGCTCTTTGGGATAAGGGCAGGTAGAGGCCATACTTCTGAGTGACGGGCTCCACCACCTCCTGCTTTACAATGGAAACAGCTTGGCAAGTGGGCACATCTGGGATGGCCCAGGACCCTTCCAATAAGGAGGAGAGTGGGCTCATTGCCATCTTAGCCCTTCCCCTTGCAGCTCTCTGAGCAGGGATATGGCCGCATTCTGGGCAGCTGCCCCAAGCTTTCAGTATCCTTGGACAAGTTCAAGTCCACTTCAGGCCCAGAGAAGGGCTAATTCATTCTTCTCCTCTCAGCAAAGAGGGCGGCTGGTGTTTCCTTGATCGGTGCTGAAGATTCAGCTCACTCGTGACTTTGATGCCCCTGTGAAAGCTTTTGGCTGTCAGAGCTCATAGACCATCTGCTTGGATTGCCCTGGTCGCCTCCCTCAGGGCACACAGCCTGGCAATAAAGTGTCCTGTTTGGCAGCTCGTGTGACATCTCTTCTTGTATCGTATCAGGTGACTCAGATAATGATCGTGCCTGTTGACACTTAGAGTTCTCAAAGGGAATTCTGAGCAGCAGTGGAAAGATGAAACGAACCCAAGGGTGCTTGCACCAAACACTGCCTGAACAGCTGGCACTTAAGCCCGTTGCTGAAAATAACAATCAGACAGCTTCTGGGCAAGCATCGAACGGGGGATTGAATCCTATCTGGCAAATAGGAAACTCAGAGTGAGGAGTCTGGGTTCTAGATAAATAAATGTTATAATTACCTGAGAGAGAACTTGATCGGTTGTGTGACTCACCACTTGTGCCAAGAACAAACTCCAATATTTGTAGGGTTTATGTTCTATAAGGAAGGTTTAATATTCAAAACCTCTGCTGGGATTATTTTTAATTTGGTTGGAAATGTTTCTTTTTATTGAACAAATTTTATCAGGTGCTGACTAAGCAGACAGCCGTTGGGATGTTCGGTGGGTGGTGGGTGAATACCACTTGGATCTGTGGGGCTGGGAGAAGGAGCAGGGAGCTCCAGGGAGGAAGTTGCCTGGATCATGGAAGGGGAGGGACAGAGAGGAGGTGGGACACAGCTGGAGATGGAGTGGGGGTGCTGGATGCTTCTGGAATGACAGAGGGAGGGGAGCATTGAGGAGCATTCGAAATGACTTTTGTTTTTAAACTTCTAATTTTGTATTGGGGTATAGCTGATTAACAAACAATGTTGTGAAAGTTTCAGGTGAACAGCTAAGGGACTGAGCCATACATATACATGTATCCTTTCTCCCCCAAACTCCCCTCCCATCCAGGTTGCCATGTAACCCTGAGCAGAGTTCCATGTACCGCACAGTAGGACCTTGTTGGTTATCCATTTAAAATATAACAGTGTGTACATGGCCTTCCCAAAGTCCCTAACTGTCTCTTCCCCGCCCCTGCACTGGGCAACCATAAGTTGGTGAAATGACTTTTTAAAAAAAATGTTTTGAAGTGTAGTCTTTTCCCCTGGAAGTCATTGCACAGTATTAAGCAAAGTTCCCTGTGCTATATACTAGGTCCTTATTAGTTATCTATTTCATATGTGTCAATCCCAATCTTTCAATTTACGCCTCCTCTCCCCCTACCTCCCAGTAACAAGTTTGTTTTCTATATATATATCTATAACTCTATTTCTGTTTTGTAAATAAGTTCATGTGTAGCCTTTTCTTAGATTCCACATATAAGCGGTATCACATGGTATTTGACAAGACTTTCTTTAGAGACTCTCTTGAAATGCCTCGGTCTTCTCTGGTGGTTCAGTCAGTAAAGAGTCTGCCTGCAATGTGGGAGACCCGAGTTCAATCCCTGGGCTGGGAAGAGCCCCTGGAGAAGAAAATGGCAACCCACTCCAGTATTCTTGCCTGCAGAATTCCATGGACAGAGGAACCCGGTGGGCTACAGTCCATGGCGTCACAAAGAGTCAGACACAAAGAGTCACGCTTTCACTTTCTTTCTTTGCCATGCCTACTGTGGCACCTCTCCCGCCCTAGCCCCATGACTTGTACTTGTCTGTCTCCCTTTTCCGCCATAAGATGGGCAGAGACCCATCCTTAGCTTTTTTTGTACCCTTAACAACAAAACAATGCCTGGTCACAGGGTGCTCAGGGCATATGACTGAGCAGGTGGCGAAGAAGGAAGGGCCAAGAGGTCAAGGACACCGCCCCACCGAGGATCCAGGAATAGCCAAGGGTGACAGCAGTAGAACTTTTAAAGAATTCTGAGAATGCTTTGTTTTTTTTATGTTTGTTAGTTTCAATTACAGCATCACTTTCTCTGTGTCTGTTGGTAATAATACCCTCCAAACCCAAAGAGGCATCGAGGTTTTCTGTCCTAGCCAGCTGGTGGGGGAGATGTTGGTGAGTCTGCATACCAGGCTGATGGGAAAGGGAAAGTGCTACCAGAAACCCCAGGAGTCGTAGGAGACAAGCTGGGGTTTGAACTAGCAGGAAGGTTCAAGTTCCATCTGAGCTGTCCTGTTCCTGCTCCACCAGTGGTTCTTCAAAATGCTAATAATGGAGGGACCAGAGCATCTTCACTCTGGCTTTTGGAGGGGACGTCTCTGGTGCTCCAGTGGTAAAGAATCCACCTTCCAGTGTGGCGATGTGGGTTCAGTCTCTGATTTGGGAACCAAGATCCCACATGCTACAGCTAAGCCCTCGTGCCACAACTACAGAAGTGCAAAGAAGCCCACGCTTGTCACAACTAGAGAAAGCCCACGTACCACAATGAAGACCCAGTGCAGCCAAGAAAGAAACTCTGGCTTTTGTACAAGGCTCTTTTGTAAGGGCTTGCTTTCCCCAAGGCTGGGACTCCTGGAGGCCACCCTCGTGCCCTGTTTTCTTTCCTTCAGCCCCTGCTCCTTGGGGCCCAGCCCTGCCCCCCTATTCTCACCATAGCTGACAATCATTTCTTATTATTGCTTTTCCCTAGTATGAAAATGCAAATACCTGGTAGGTACATTTATTTTCAGTCACCAAGTGACTTTTTTATTTTAGAAACGGCAGGAACCATGCCTATTTTGATGCTGTTTATCAAGCAACTGTAAGGGCTGTACCCAGCACGCTCTAATGTTTGGGCTGGTTGGGGCTCTGATCTCTGAGCTCCTTCCTGTCTTGGCTGACTTTGCTTTTCTTGAGGGCATTGTGGCTGAGTGGTCAGAGCACAGAGCTGGGAGTTGGGAGTCCTGGGTTGTAGCCTTAGTTCAGGCACTGGTTGGTGACTTGGTAATGTTCCCTCACCTTTCTGGGAGGTTAGGCGTTTGCTCCAGCGTCTCTGGATGTGGACCTTGTTCTTCCAGGAGACCTTGGCCATTGCAGTGCCTGTTCCAAGGAGGTGGGAAGCAGGAGGCTGTAGTGCCATTGTAACTCCAGGCAATCTCTGAGAGAAGGTACTAGGCTTAAGAATGTTTGCCTTTGCCTTTCCAGGTAGAAAGGAGCATAGATCTTGAGAGGAGCCTGCTTTTCCACTCCCTGGAGAATTAGGAACTCAGGGACTGAAGTGGGTAAGGTAGGGTGAGAGGATGGGGCTGAGCGATGACCTTGGAGAATGACCTTTCGAGTTATAACAATAATCAGACAAAGCTCTGAGAGATAACCAGAATTAAATTACATAAAAGTTTAATATCCATAAGAATTATGCAGTCCTAGAGGATAAGAAGCATATGGGAAGAATGTAGGGTTCTTCAGAGTTATATGAAAAAATACACAGTCACACATAATGAAAGTGAAAGTGAAAGTAGCTCAGTCCTGTCTGACTCTTTGTGACCCCATGGACTATACAGTCCCTGGAATTCTCCAGGCCAGAATATTGGAGTGGGTAGCCATTCCCTTTTCCAGGGGATCTTCTCAACCCAGGTCTCTTGCATTGCAGGTGGATGCTTTACCAGCTGAGCCACCAGGGAAGCCCTTTGAGTTAAGCAGATACAGAATCAGAGGACTTCCGTAGTAGTCCAGTGGTAAGACTTCACCTTCCAGTGCAGGATATACAGGTTCGATCCCTGGTTGGGGAGCTAAGATCCCACATGCCTGGCCACCAGAAAACCAAAACCATATTGTAACAAATTCAATAGAGACTTTAAAATCTAACAAACAAACAAACAAATATAAAATCAGATGTGGATCTTGGATGGGGGTTATGTATTGGATTCTGGTTTGAAAACCAGTGATCAATCACTTGTATCTGATGGGGTGATCTCTTTGGCTACCTCTATCTTTTAAAAAAAGGCTTCCCTGGTGGCTCAGATGGTAAAGGATCAGCCTGCAATGTGGGAGACCTGGGTTCAATCCCTGGGTTGGCACAAGATGCCCGGGAGAAGGAAATGGCAACCCACTCTAGTACCCTTGAGTGGAAAATCCCATGGACGGAGGAGCCTGATAGGCTACAGTCCACGGGGTTGCAAAAATGTTTTATTTAAAAAAAATGTTTCTTTATTCAGTCATTTTGGCTGCACTGGGTCTGTGTGACCGTGCGCTGGTCTTCCCGAGCTATGGTGAGTGGGGCGACTCTGTAGCTGTGGTGCGCAGGCATCTCATCGTGGTGGTTTCTGTTCTGCGGAGCACAGGCTCTAGGGCACACAGGCTTCAGTAGTTACGGTGCACAGGCTTTAGTTGTCCCTGGGCACGTGGAATCTTCCTGGACCAGGGATGGAACCTGCGTCCCCTGTGTTGGCAGGCAAATTCTTAACCACTGGATCACCAGGGAAGTCCTGGCTACCTCCATCTTTAAATCAGAAAATTAGAGTCTACATATAGGGCTTGACAGATAGAGTCACCTGTCTAGTGAAGATGCAGTCTCATCAACAAACAACCTCAGAAGAAAGGAAATTACCTCCCTTAGGCATAGACATTTTAGTAGCCCAGGGAAAATTAAAAATTCAGCACACAATTGTTTAAGGGAATCAAAACTAGTAGTGTTAATATTTTCAAGTTCAAAGAATTTGTTCATATATTATTATCTTAGCCCATTCAGGGTGCTATAATAAAATATTACAGACTACATAGCTCATAAACAACAGAAAGTTACTTTTCACCCTTCTGGAGGCTGGGAAGTCCCTGATCAAGGTGCTACAGATTTGGTGTCTGGTGAGGGCCCACTTCCTGGTTCATAGACAGTAGTTGTCTTTTTTTAAAAATTGATTTGTAGTTGATTTACAATATTATATTAGTTTCAGGTATTCAACATAATGATTCAGTAAGTTTTATAGATTATACCCCACTTAAAATTATTATAAACGTGGCTGTATTCCTTGTGCTGCATATTATATACTTGTATCATATTTATTTTATATCTAGTAGTTTGTACCTCTTAATCTCCTTCCCACATCTTGTCTCTCCCCTACCCATCTCCCCCTGGTAATCACTAGTTTGCCCTCTGCATCTGTTTGTCTGTTTCTGTTTTGTTACGGTCATTCATTTGTTTTATTTTTTAGATTCCACTTACCAGTGAGAGCATGCAATATTTGTCTTTCTCTGTCTGATCTATTTCACTAAGCTTAATGCCCTCCAGGTCCACCCATGTTATTGCAAATTGGTCATCTCCTTGTTGTGTTCCCATATGGCAGAAGGGACAAGGAAGATCTTTGAGGTCTCTTTCATAAGGGAACTAACTTCATTCATGGGGGCTCCACCCTCATGACCTAATCATCTCCCAAAGGCCCCTATTAATATCATCACTTTGGGCACTAGAGCTCCAACCTGTGAATTTGAAGGGGGCACAGACATTGAGTCTATAGCAATGATACTTAATCATACTTTATATTCATGCAGTTTTAAAGAGATTTTGGTTCCTCTTTTGTATTTCACTGGGATGATTGATTGAGCTTTGTGATATTAAGATGAAATCTTTCTAAGTTTACATATAGATTGGAAATTTAAGAGAATTTAAACCTGACCATTTTTTGTATGCTTAATTTATTAAATCTATGAGTCACTTTATTACTCAGGAAGATTTGTCAGATGAAGTACTTAAAAAGGAATTGAATATATTAAATTTATAAATGCTGCTTAAAATGTTAAAGAGGTTTAATTAACTAAGTGTATAAATGGGACTAAACATTAATCAAAAGCCCTCTCAAAGTAATTGTTAATATTTGCTAGACTTATAAATAGGATAATAAGATTCCTAAGCTGATTTTTTTTTAAAGCTGCTTAAGGAAGAACCATTTATTTCTGAATCTACATATTTAGTAAATCAAATTCTAATTTTCAGGACCCAAGTAAAACTATGAATGATCTTTTTCATACACGAAAGCCATCTTCAAGGATGTAAAAAGTCTTCCTTCTAACCAGTGAGTAAGTCTTCAGTGGTGTGTGGGGGAGGAGTGAACAGAGCATACGATTTTAACATCACCGGGATTGTCTTATTCACAAGGTCAGGCTAGTTAGTGTATTCCACCCAATGCTCACTTGCTCATCTCAAAGGGAGAGACTGTGATTAAGTCCGGGCTCACTGTGTGGGGTATCAGAATAACCCATGGGAGCATTTGGCAGCTAAGACAGTGGGTTCCATCGTTGTATCTTTGAGATCCTAGCTGCCCCTCTCAGCAGCCCCTTCCAGGTTAAGTTCCACTGCTTTGTTAACTATAAGTTACTCTCCAAATTATTTCCCCTAAGCAAGAATAAGGATGTTTGTGGTAGAGGCTGAGGTTTTTGTTTCCCAGAGGGGTTTGCAGCTGAGAGCCAGTAGAATGTGCAATCAGTCAGAACGCTTATTTGCATCCGATGGAAGTTAGGTTTAGCCAATTTAAGCAGAAACAGAGCTGTGGAAAGCCACCCACAGAATCACCAGGGAAGTAGGAGAATGCAGCTCGGAAGCAATATTGACCAGAACCACAAAGACACGTCACAGAAAAGGTTTGGTAAGTATGCTGCTGTCCCCATTGGGCATGCCCTGGACTGAGCCCCTGGTGATGGACGCCCTCCCTGGTATTGTTGCCATGGTTGCCCCTGGGATGGCCACCAGAAGGAGCCAACAAGTCACTTCAGCACCCCTGCTGGGGTGGTGTCATAGAGGCCAGGTTGGGGGCCTGGATTTCCTCCCCACATAGCAGTAATGAAACCCTTTTTTCCTCCCATCAGGGTGGTTTCAGAGGGGTCCTAGTGGAGAGTCAGAACTTTTCTAGTTGCCCATCAGTAGGAGACAGAGAGGAAGATGATAGAATGATGAGTCAATCTACCAAGAAGATTAACAACCCCAAATGGGTATTCATCAAACAACAGAACAATGGAATATTTGAGGCAAAAACTGAACTGAAAGGAGAAACAGACAAACCATAATTCTTGTTGGAGACTTCAACGCTTTTCTCTCAGCAACTGATAGAACAACGGATAGAAAATCAGCAAGGATGTAGAAGAACTCAGCAACACCATGAACCAGTAGGATCAAGTGAACATTACAGAACAATAACCCAACAACATCAGAACATACATTCTTTTCCAGTGATCATGGAGACTATCCCAAGATAGACCATATCCTGGGCCATAAAGCAAATTGCAATGCACTTAATAGAATCAAAATTACACAGAATTTATTTTCTGACCACAGTGGAATTAAACTAGAAAATGAACAACAGGAAAATAAAAGGAAAAATTAAAACTTAAAAATGAAGTAACACTCTTTAAAATAATCCATGAACCAAAAAATTCTCAGTGAAGTAAAAAAAAAAAAAGCTAAATCGAATGAAATGAAAATATAACATATCAAAATTCATGGGACACAGCTAAAGCAGTGCTCAGAAATTTATAGCACTAAATGTATACATTAGAAAAGAGGGAAAGCCTCAAATCAATAACCGAAATTCCCACTTCAAGAATCTAGAATTAAGATGGACAAACTAAACCCAAAGCAAACGGAAGGAAGGAAATAATGAAGAGCAGAAATCAATAGAAATGAAAACAAACAAACAAAAAACCAATAGAGAAAACCAATGACAGGAATAACTTGTTCTTTGAAAAAAAATGAATCACTAGCAAGATTGATTAAAAAAAGAGAGAGAGAAGGCACAAATTATGGCTTATGTGGAATGACAGGTGATATCACTACTGACACTCTAGACTTTAAAAGACTAATAAGGGAACATTATGAAGAAGTTTGTATATACCGCATTCCAGGTAGATTCTTTACCATTTGAGCCACAAGGGAAGGCCAGGAATACTGGAGGGGGTAGCCTATCCCTTCTCCAGTGGATTTTTCCGACCCAGGAATTGAACCAGGGTCTCCTGCACTGCAGATGGATTCCTTACCAACTGAGCTATCAGGGAAGCCCCAGAGTGAAAGTTGCTCAGTCATGTCCGACTCTTTGTGTTCCCAAAGACTATACAGTCCATAGAATTCTCCAGGCCAGAATCCAGGAGTGGGTAGCCTTTCCCTTCTCCAGGGGATCTTCCCAACACAGGGATCGACCCCAGGTCTCCCACATCACAGGTGGATTCTTTACCAGCTGAGCCACAAGGGAAGCCCAGTAAGCTTGACATCTATGTGTATTCTGATGTTAGGTGTAAAGTTATGTTAGGTGAAATGTACCATTTCTTGAAAAACATGAACTATCATAACTCAGGATAAAAGAGATCATTTGAATTGTCTTATAATAATGAAGGAAGCTGGATTCTTACTTTAACAACTCCAGAATAAAAAATCTCTAGGCCCAGATCATTTCACTGGAGAATTCTCCTAAGTAGTCAAAGAAAAATTAACATCAATTTGACATAATCTTTTCCAGAAAGTAGAAGAGGAAGGAACACTTCCTAATTCATTTTATGAATTACTACCTTGATACCAAGACCAAAAATAAAATAAAATGAAACTGAAGACCAGTATCCTTTATGAATATGATGCAAGAAATATTTTTTAGAATTTTCAAATATAAATCAGAAGTATAAAAAAGAATTAAAGGATTATTCTGGTGGTTCAGTGGCAAAGAATTTGCTTGCCAATGCAGGCAACATGGGTTTAATCCCTGGTCTCGGGGGATCCCACATGCCATGAAGCAACTAAGCCCGTGTACCACAACTATTGAACCTATACTCTGGAGTCTGTGCACTGCAGCAAGAGAAGCCACCCCAATTAGAAGCCTGTGCAGCCTGTGCAGCCTGCACTGCACCTAGAGAGTAGCCCTCACTTACCTCAACTAGAGAAAAGTCCGGCAGCAACAAAGGCCCAGGACAGTCAAAAAAAAAAAAAAAAACCAAAACAGGATTTATACATTATGAGCAACTGAAGTTTATTCCAGAGATGCAAAGCTGGTTCAATATTCAGAAATTAACCAACATAACCTCCTATGTTAACACATGATTGTATCAATTGATACAGAAAAAATCATTTGGCAAAATTCAATATCTGTTCATGATCAAAACTCTCAAAAATAGAGGGGGATTTCCTCAATGGAATAAGGGAAAAAAATTGATAAATTGGACTTCATCAAAATTTTAAAATTATTCTCTCTAATAAACCTCAAGAGGATGAAAAGATAAGTTACAGAGTAGAAGAAAATATGTATAAACTACATATCTGACAAAGGAGTAGTATCTAGAATATATAAAGAATTCTCAAAACTCAACAGCAAACCCCAAACAATCCAATTTGAAAAAACAGGCAAAACACACAAAGAAACATTTTGCTGAATTAAATATACAGATGACAAATAAGCACATGCAAAGGTGTTCCATGTTATTGACTTTTAAGGAAATGCAAATTAAAATTGTAAGATACCACTGCACATCTATCAGAATGACTAAAATAAAAAAATAATGACAACACAAAAAGCTGATGAAGATACAAAGAAACTGGGTCAGTCATACGTTACTGGTGGAAAGGCAAAATGGAGCAGCCACTCTGAAAAACAGTTTGGCAGTTTCTTAAAAACTTAGACATCCGAGTATCATATGACTTAGAAATTGCCCTCTTGGGCATTTATCCCAGAGAAATGAAGACATATGTTCATATAAAACTTGCACACAAATGTTTACAGCAGTTTTACTCATAGTAACCCCAAACTGGGAACAACCCATACATCCTTTAATGGCCAAATGTTAAACAAACTGGACTAATAGTCAACGATGAAAAGGAATGAAATCTGGATACACATACAGCCTGTGGGTATCTCCAGGGCATAATGTTGAGTGAAAACAGCCAGTCCTCAAGGGTTACATGCTGTAGGATGACATTTATATAAAAGTCTTGAGGTGAGCAAATTGCAGAAAGAAGGAACAAGTTAGTGACTTGCAAGGGTTAAAGAAAGGACGTGGATAGGAAGGAAGTGGGTGGCTATTAAAGGACAGCATGAAGGGTCATCCCGGTCTGTATCTTGGCTGTGTCAAGGTCAATATCCTAGTTTCGATATTGATCTCAGCATAAAAAACAGCTAAAAAGTAAATTATATAAACTCAATGGAATACATTATATTAGAAACAAAGGTATTAAATACTCAAAATTTGTCACTTCCTAATTATTTTATTACTTTTATTATTTTCGATGCTTCTGAAGTTATTGATGCCTTTTGTATCTGGATGGTGGAAATACTCTAGAATGGTGTGCCATGGCGTCTCTCTTTCCAATTCTGCATTTGGTGACATCACTTTGCTCCCCTGAAATCAGCCATAGTAGGAGAATCTACACCACAGAAATTGGCAAACCCTGCAAGTTAGGTCTCCCCCCCATTTCCAGCAGGTTGTTAAACTTTCACCAGGACACCACTGCTTATAAGGTAAGACATTTCCCAAACATCAAAGTGGATTTAGATATTGGGTGACCACCTCATCCTCCCCAGTAGCAAATGTCTATCAGAAAAATGAATAATGATTCAGGTCAGTTATGAGAGGGAGAAAAACCTGGGCTTCTTAAGGCTATTTTCTCTTTAGTTCGTTGCTACCCTCATTTTATACAAGGCAACTGTGGACTGCAGGTGAGGTGGGCTCTGGGGGAGTGAAACTGTTACTGTTGATGGTCTCGTTCTTTGAAAGTTCAATAAAGAAATGGTGAGATGGTAGAACTACAAAAAACTGGACCCGTATGAAGGCTCAGATATCTTTGTTTCCCTAGGTGATACCCTCTCTAATCTCTCTCCATCAAATTCTGATTCTTTAGCACCCTAGCCTAGGGCCCATGTAGTTATTTGTTTTGCTCTTCCAGCAAACTTTTTCTTCCTGTGCTTCTCCGTTTGGCTGGAGGTGGGATGGAAGTGGGAGGGAGTAGGCCTGTGGATAGGGATCTGATCAACCATTCTATCCCTTATTTGGCCATGTTGACTGGTCCAAAGGGTGGGCATGCACGGACAAGGGATACAGGGACATTTGTTATGAGTTCTCTTCATTCACTGGGATTGCTAGATTGGCACCAGCAGCCTCCATGCTCCCTGCCACACAGAGAGGGCCTCTCTGCAGCCAGGATGTGGCCAGCACAGAGCTAGTGCCAGTTGAGAAATGGACAGACAGACAGATGGAGTACTATTTGGGCTTAGTCTTTGGGAACCCCTGAGGTTCTGTTCCCTGCGGCTCATTCTTCCCAGGTAATTTCACTTTTTGCTGAAGCAAATTCTAGTTGAGATTGTTTGGCACATGCACCCACCAAATTCCAGCATTCCTTGTAGACTCTCTGCTGGTCTCCCTGGCTTGTCTTCCCTTTTCCTGCCCCCGATTCTTCTCCCCTCTATTTGGAATTTATCTATGTGATCTAAAATTGCCAGCCACAACCCCAAATCCCCTTTCCACCTAAAGATCTGTTGAACTTACAGAGATCTTCAGAGGGCCCTGTGGAGGCTGCTCCCTCCTCTGAGTGTCTTTGGATGCTGCAGACAGAGTTGAGTCAGAGGCAGGGGGAACAGCACGTTTATAGCCTGCTGGTTTATAGCCTGAAAGAAACATTTGGGCAGAAATACACTTTTTTTTTCCAATATAGAAGAAATCTCCCATAAGCCAGCCAAATAGTTCTGAGAAACACTTTGCCGCGGTAAACTGATTGGGTGCTAATACACCTCCATCTTCGGCTCCCATATTCCCTGATTTATTTTGGCACCAGAATGCCAGCAGTCCCAACTTCTAGCCACATGTTATTATTATTATTTTTTCGTCTACGCAAGGGGGTAAACTGCATACGCTTTATTTCAATTAGCTTAATTGTTTTCGGTATGTAATACTAATTGTTTTAATTAGTTTCCCAAGCACAACAATGCTGACAACAGGAACGACTACATCTTATCCGTATGGTTACAGAAGACGGATGACTCAATTTCCCATCCTCAGTCTGTGCGAGTCTCGGGAGAAGGACTGGGCAGATGTGAGAGGAGGAAGATGTAAGTCCTCCAGAGAGCTGACCTAGCCTTGAATGCAAAACCTGAATCTCAAGAATGAATGAGGAGGTGATGGACAGGAGAATAAAACAGGAGAATGAAGGATTTATGCAGGATTTGGGTCATCTATTTTCTTAATGTGCATACCACGGAGTGATGCTGGCTGAATAAGAATAACAACAAATTTCCCTGTGCCAACAGCCTATATTGGCTCTGAGCTGAAGATGCAATGTTTGAAGACCAAATTGTAGGAGACTGCAAGTGAGAAACGTCCCATAGTACAATCTGTCTTGGGAAAAGCTCATACCAGTCAAAAGCTGGGTGACATTTCTTGGGCAAATCTGGCTTAGAAAAAGTTCATAGCTAGCGTCTGGCATATATTGGGAGCTTAATAGATGCTTTAATCAGCATCTGTCAGAAAGTCCTTTGGGCTTAGTCTTCAAAGTATATTTAGAACCTGACACTTAGCACCTCCTAGAACTGCCACTATCCTGCTCTGATCTACTATACTCTTTGACCTGCCCACCCCCATCAGCCTCTCACCTTGTCACTGTATCCTTAACACAGCAGCCAGAGGAATCTTTTAAAACATAAATCATATCACTGTCCTTCTCAGAACCCTCTGATGGCTCCCTTCTCACTCAGAATAAGAGCAGAGTCCTTGTGATGACTGGCAGGGTCCTTCTCCGTGACTTGCCTTACCTCTCTGAGCTCCTCTACTCTGGCTTTTCCCCACTGCCTCAGCATCACTGAGGCATTCACTGTGCCTGCCCTCAGCATCCCTGGCATGACTGCACTGAAGGACCGAATCGCCCAGGTGGCTAGTGACTAGTAAGTGGACAGTGCGCAGATGGGGTTCCCACCATCACAGACAATTCTACTGGACAGGGCTGTCCTGGGACTTCACCCTGGCTGGAAAGCTCTTTCCAAAAGCATCCACATGGCGGAGTCACTGAAATGCTGACTCTTTGCTCAAATGTCACCTTTCCTAAATGCCCCTCTGAAACCATCCAATTAAAGATCTCACCCCACAACCTAGTTTCTTATCAATCATTCCTGCTCTTCTCAATCTGCTCTATTTTTTCTGTAGTACTTAACATCTGATAGCACACTGTGTGAGTGCTAAGTCGCTTCAGTTATGTCTGACTCTTGGTGGCCCATGGACTGTAGCCCTCCAAGCTCCTCTGTCCATAAGATTCTGCAGGTAAGAATATTGGAGTGGGTTGCCATGCCTTCCTCCAGGGGCTCTTTCTGACTCAGGGATTGAACCTGTATCTCTTATGTCTCCTGCATTGGCAGGTGGGTTCTTTACCACTAGTGCCACTTGGGGAGCCCCAATAGTACATTATGCAATTTAGTTATTTATTATTGTCATGGATTATTGTTAGTCCCCCCATGAAAATGTATGCTTCAAGAATAGAGGGTTTTTCATTTTTGACCCCTGCTGTATCCCCGGGATCTAGAACAGTGCCAGCGCAGAGTGAACATTCATAAAGTATTTGTTGAAGAAACTAGTCAATAGGTCAACATATTTTTGTGTCATCTACTGTATCTCAGGCTCTGTGCTGGGCACTGGGGGTACATAGAACAGTGAAATAGACATTGTTCCTACTGTCATGAAGCTTCTAGTCTAGTGGGAGAGATATTTTGGGAAGTTTTATAGAAGAGATAAATAGAGAGCAGAAACAGTGACTATCATGTGTGTGTGTGTGTGTCTGGGTGTGTGTATTGGGGTGGGAAAGACTTTTTGATGAGGATAGGCCGGCTAAGTAATGAAGGGTGAAGGGGGAGCATTGCAGGGAGGGATCGAAGGATATTACAGAGGAAAGAGCATGCGCAGAGGCCCTGATACAGGCAGACAGTCATGCAGAGGTAAGTGAAGGGTGTGTGTGAGGTGGTCATGAGTTAGGAATCAGCGTCGATCAGGCACTGGGTGGAGGCTGCCTTCTTTGATAACACTACTCAGAGCGTGATCTCAAACGAGCGTTGTTCAAATCATCTGGGATCTTGTTAGAAATGCAGATTCACAAGGCCAACCCTGCACTTGGGAATCTGTATTTTAACAAGCCCCTCAGGTGGTGCTGATGCTCACTGTTTTTTAATGCTGTACCCCTTTATCGAATGTAAGCACATGGCGGGTGCCTATGACCATTATGGGGCTAGATGGATGGATGACTGAATCATTGATGAGGGGATATGTGTAACTATCACCACAGTGCCCGTTCCTTTTTATGTTCTCTTTCTTTGGCTGAGGTTCAGATGATAAATTAACATGAAATACAAAGAGATTCTCTGTTTATTGAGCCAGAGGTCCATCATTACAGCAAGAATGAAAAAGCAGGAAATACCTGAGTATCAGAGTAATTCAGAGATTTGGATTTAGAGGGGAGGGTGAAGGGTGTTCCTGAAGGGGTCAAGCAGAGGTTTGAGGCTGAGGGGAGCATGGCTTGATCATGGCAGAAAGGAGGCCACCACCAGAAAGGGCAGTTTGTGTGAGAGGAAGTGGGGAGGACCCTGGAAGATGGACAGGTCTTTGCTGCTCGTGTAGCGAGTACACAGGAGGTGAGGGGAGTTGGCCTGTGGATGTTTTAGGAAGGTGGTCTCGCTATTTGTGAGATGACTGGAGTGCCAAAACACACAGTGGTTTTGGCATTACCTACAGAATACCTTGGCTGTGTATTTAGCATTTAGAAGAATAGGAAGGTACTGTCACCATCTAGCATTTTTTATACACCACACACTGTTTTAAGCATTTTACATGCATATGCACATTCAATCCTTGTAGTCCAGCGAGGTAGCTACTCTTTTATTTGACCAATAAGGGGGTTGTGGCACAGAAGGGTCAAGGTCACCCTTGACAAGGGTATATAACTTCCCCAAGGTCACCCAGCCCATACGTGGTCAACTGGTACTGAGTCCAGGTGATCTGGTTTCACTGCAGGTTGCTGCCTTCTTGACTATGCTCTGAGTCCGGAAGACCCTGGGAAGCAGCTCTACTTTGCCACTCACTAGTCCCCTTGGAGGCCCTCTTGGGAGTGGGGAGCTTAAGAAAGCCCCTCTTTCCTGGCTCCTTCTTCCTCTAGTCTGTTTGTCCTCTCCCTGGTCCCACTGCTCCCTCCACCACCCTCAGGTCCTGTGGTCAGTGGAGTTGGGGGGGGGGTGCTGCAAATAGGAGGAAGGGTGGTGGCCTAGTCCCAGGTCTGGGTAGGGGTGCAGTTGGATTTTATAGGGCCTGACGTTTATGCTATCTGAGGAGTCTTCTTTAAGAAAAAAATACAAAAATGTTGTGCTTTTGCAAACTTTATAAAATCATTAATCTTGTGAGTTCTCTAGAGCCCTCTCCCCCAACCCAGGGCCTCAGAAGGGGGCCTCATTAGCTTCTCAGAAAAGCTGCCTCTGGGTCTGTGCCTGGTTTTTCCTAGTCATCCAAGGCTGGAAAGATGAGCATTTTTCTCTTTCTTGTATCCATCTCCTTTTACAGCATAAGTCAAGTGCATGAATACACTCCTGGAATCTCTTTTCCTGCCTTGCCAAACCCTTGGGGTTGCTTTCCATCATCTTAGGTGGGAAGAGAGCAAGAAAACCCTGTTTTGCTTCCTTTAGAAGAACAGGGGTTTATCGGAGGGCAAGGCAGTAAGGTGCTGGAGAAGACTCTTCAGAGTTCCTTGGAAAGCAAGGAGATAAAACCAGTCAGTCCTAAAGGAAATCAACCCTGAATGTTCATTGGAAGTTCTGATGCTGAAGCCGAAGCTCCAGTATTTTGACCACCTGATGGGAAGAATTGACTCATTGGAAAAGACCCTGATGCTGGGAAAGATAGACGGCAGGAGGAGAAGGGGATGACAGAGGATGAGACGGTTGGATGGCATCATTGAACCAATGGACATGAGTGTGAGCAAGCTCTGGGAGATGGTGAAGGACAGGGAAAACTAGCCTGCTGCAGTCCATGCGGTTGCAAGGAGTCGGACATAAATTATGTCACTGATAAATTTAGTCACTGATTTAGGAGTCACTAAATCAGTGACTAAACAACAACAACAAGGGCAGTAGTGGAGGGTCCTGCAGTGTTTGAGTCCGCAGTTCGGACCCCATGCTGTGAACTCGGACACAGGGACTGCTTGCCAAAAAAGGAACTGGCATTCTTCTGGCTGGGCTCCAATGTACAGGCTGCCATCCACTGTAGCAAATGACCCCAATTCCTTCCCTTTTACTGATTTCATACTTATTTTAGCCTGTGTTTGCACATGTTTTGTAAATGCGGTCCAGTCAGGGAGTGGCCTGGCTGTAGCCTCCGAAAAGACTTGGCTTTTTGCGTAAGTAATCTAGCAGATGGCAAAGCTAGATATGTAGCTTCTAGATACAAGCCTTTCCCTGGGTCCCCTCTGGGCCGTCAGGGCTATGCCAGAAACTGGTTCTAGCCTGTGCTTAACACAGGGACAAGCATACTATGGTTTTAGGAGTGGGGCTTCCCTGGTGGCTCAGTGGATAAGAATCCACCTGCCAATGCAGGGAACATGGGTTCGATACCTGGTCTGGGAAGATTCCACATGCCATGGAGCAACTGAGCCCATGCGCCACAACTGCTGAGCCTGTGCTTTAGAGCCTGGGAGCCGCAACTACTGAGGCACACTTAGAGCCCGTGCTCTGCAACAAGAGAATGAGAAGCCCACATACCACAACTAGAGAAAGCTTGCTCACAGCAACGAAGACCCAGTGCAGCAAAAAAAAAAAAAAAAAAAAAAGACACTGTTTTAGGGGTGTTAATTGAGGGGTTTGGACAGGATTCAAGCCAGGAGAGGCAGCGACAAGCTAGGGCATAAGGACCTGAGGTGAGGGATGAGGGGTGATGCTTGGAGGTGGGGGATGAGGCTTGAACACTTTCCACCGTCAGTACCCACCATGGGGGATTCTCATCAGAGAAGGCTCCACTTCAACGGGGTGATGTATGGTCTCAGCTTGTGGGCTTCCAGCTTCACTGTGGTTCTCCTGGGACTCCATTGAAAGGGCTCACTTGATATTTAAATATTCTCCCGTTTCATTTTCTTCTCTCTCTCTGAGGAAATTGACTATCAATGGGAACTTCATAGACAGTCCTGAGCTGCAAATTAAGCTAAGCCAGCAGTCCTGGGATTTACAATCATAACCTCATGGAATTGAACCATTAACTAATCTAAACACGAGTATATTAAGTGGCCAGCCCTGGCTTCAGCAATTTTCAGCAGCACCTCGTCCATCAATAACTCTAAAATGGCTGGAATTGCTGCCGCCTCTTTAATCAGCTCTCAAGCCTCGGGAGGCTGACAGGTTCCTGTTTTCTGCCTCCTTCATGTTTTCTCTGAAAGAATTTCAAGGACCCAGATGGGATGTCTTTTTTTTTTCCATCCCTCGGGGGATCATGTGATACAACTTGAAGGCTGAAGATAGTAAAACAGAAAATTAAGTGCTAAATGTTCAAGTGTCTTAAAATGTATCTGTTCTTTTTAAGAAGGACCACTTTATTTGAACAAGAAGAACAATCGGCAGAGCTCACTAGGTACAGAAATGACCAGTGAGTTGTAAAAGAAATACTTGTTCAAGGTAACGAGTCAATAAGGCAGATTGACCTTGAGAGCGGGAGTTGTTTTTTTTATCAAGGTCTCCACGTAGCGAATACTAGTCCTGACTGTAAATGTGTGGACCTGGGCTGGCGTGCCTCCCTCCTGATTCAGGCTGCTCTTGCTCAGCGGTTGCTGAGGGATGGGGATTTTAGGTGATGGATGTACAGCATTAAGTAACATCACGAGAAAGGGATTCTGATTAGAGTCACACTGGCTTGAATCCTGGCTTCACCATGGACTTAATCTCTCTGTGTTTCAGTTTCCACGTTTCTCGGGGAGCTGAGATTGATTTCTGCCTTTTGGGGTTGTTATGAGAGCTGTGCCTGGCAATAGTTATCTAAGTATTTATTGCTATGATGATGAATTTGTTTTCAATGATTCTGGTTAGTTAAAGAAAAAGTCTCAGTGTCATGCTAACATGTCTTTAACACCCTCTCTAGGCATTTGCTAATTTATCTTTAATAGAGAGCAGGGCTTAGTTTCAGAGTCAGCTAGAATGTAATGATACTGTTTTTCATTATATTTATTTTTTATGATTGTTTCCTATTTATATGGCAAGTGAAACTGGTTTTCTCTTTATAACAGTGACAAATTTTAAAAAAATTTAAAAAATTTAAATTGAAATATAGTTGATTTACAATATTGCATTAATTTCAGTTGTACAGCAAAGTGATTCAGTGATTTCAGATTATTTTCCATGAGAAGTTATTGTAAGACGTTGAATATAGTTCTCTGTGCTATATAGTAAATTCTTGTTATCTATTTTATGTATAGTAGTATATATGTATTAATCCCATACTCCTAAATTTATCCTTCTCACCCTCTCTTTCCTCTTCAGTAACCATAAGTTTGTTAGAAAGAAACTAGAAAGTGATATAACTTCTTTATGAAAATAACTTTACTTAAATAAATTGTGAGCTGATATAATTAAAAAGATACATGTACCCCTATGTTCATAGCTCTATTCATCATAGCTAAGACATGGAAACAATCTAAATGTCCTTCCACAGATAAGTGGATAAAGAAGATGAGGTATCTATAGACAGTGAAATATTAGCCATAAAAAAGAATGAAACGATGTCATTTGCAGCAACATGGACGAAACTAGAGATTAGCATACTAAGTGAAATAAGCCAGAAAGAGAAAGACAAATACCATATGATATCACTTACATGTATAATCTAGACTATGACACAGATGAACCCATCTATGAGACAGAAACAGAATCACGGATTTAGAGAACAGGCTGGTGGTTGCCAAGGGGGAGGGGGTTGGGAGAGGGATGGAGGGGGAGGTTGGGGCTAGCAGATGTAAGCTTCAGTATTAGACAGCATGGTTAAACAACCAGATCCTACTATACAGCAAAGAAAATTATGGTCAGTATCCTATGTTGAACCATAATGGAAAAGAATACAAAAATAGAATGCATGCATGTATATAACGGAATCAATTTGTTATACAGCAGAAATTAGCACAACACTGGAAATCACCTATGTGTGTGTGTGTTAGTTGCTTAGTCGTGTCTCTTTGCGACCCCATAGATCGCAGCCCACCAGGCCCCTCTGTCCATGGGATTCTCCAGGCAAGAATACTGGAGTGGGTTGCCATTTCCTTCTCTAAAAGGAACTATAGAAAGAAAGAAAGTGAAGTCACTCAGTTGTGTCCAACTCTTTGCAACCCCATGGACTGTAGCCTATCAGGCTCCTTCATCCATGGAATTTTCCAGGCAAGAGTACTAGAGGGAAATCACCTATCAGATCAGATCAGTCGCTCAGTCATGTCCGACTCTTTGCGACCCCATGAATCGAAGCATGCCAGGCCACCCTGTCCATCACCAACTCCCAGAGTTCACCCAGACTCACATCCATCGAGTCAGTGATGCCATCCAGCCATCTCATCCTCTGTCGTCCCCTTCTCCTCCTGCCCTCAATCCCTCCCAGCATCAGAGTCTTTTCCAATGAGTCAACTCTTCTTATGAGGTGGCCAAAGTACTGGAGTTTCAGCTTTAGCATCATTCCTTCCAAAGAAATCCCAGGGCTGATCTCCTTCAGAATGGACTGGTTGGATCTCCTTGCAGTCCAAGGGACTCTCAAGAGTCTTCTCCAAAACCACAGTTCAAAAGCATCAATTCTTTGGTGCTCAGCCTTCTTCACAGTCCAACTCTCACATCCATACATGACCACAGGAAAAACCATAGCCTTGACTAGACGAACCTTTGTTGGCAAAGTAATGTCTCTGCTTTTGAATATGCTATCTAGCTTGGTCATAACTTCCTTCCAAGGAGTAAGCGTCTTTTAATTTCATGGCTGCAGTCACCATCTGTAGTGATTTTGGAGCCCAGAAAAATAAAGTCTGACACTGTTTCCACTGTTTCCCCGTCTATTTCCCATGAAGTGGTGGGACCGGATGCCATGATCTTTGTTTTCTGAATGTTGAGCTTTAAGCCAACTTTTTCACTCTCCACTTTCTCTTTCATCAAGAGGCTTTTTAGTTCCTCTTCACTTTCTGCCATAAGGGTGGTGTCATCTGCATATCTGAAGTTATTGATATTTGTCCCGGCAATCTTGATTCCAGCTTGTGTTTCTTCCAGTCCAGTGTTTCTCATGATGTACTCTGCATATAAGTTAAATAAACAGGGTGACAATATACAGCCTTGACAAACTCCTTTTCCTATTTGGAACCAGTCTATACTTTGATTAAAAAAGAAAAAATTGGTTGCCAACATTTAAAAATGGAACAATTTCAAAGAAAAAAAAAGTGAGTTGATTTAAACAAAAATATTAAGAAAATTCTATGTGTAAGTGGAAAATGAAGAAGACAGAATAACAGTGGGTCATGACTAACAGAAGTAGTAGACTAGGTCACCTTGTGTAAAAGAATTTCTAGCTCAAAAATATTGAGGTTGGAGACACCTTTGGCATTTTTATATTCGGGTGAGAGTGCTGAGCAGGAAGTTTCCTCTGGTTTCCTCCTGTCTTTTAGTCTCTCACTTGTGAATGGCCACAGGAATGAGTCAGTGGGTCTGCCGAGGAACCCTCATCTTAGTCCGATGCCCTCCCCACGACCCCGTCCCCTCTGACCGCTGGGAGTCAGGCTTCCAGAAGAAACAGACAGATCCTCAGTGCAGGGGATGGGGGCGGGGCTGTCCCACGACAAGCTGCTGCTGCTGCGTCGCTTCAATCGTGTCCGACTCTGTTGCGACCCCATAGACAGCAGCCCACCAGGCTCCCCAGTCTCTGGGATCCTCCAGGCAAGAATACTGGAGTAGGTTGCCATCTCCTTCTCCAATGCATGAAAGTGAAAAGTGAAAGTTAAGTCGCTCAGTCGTGTCCGACTCCTAGCGACCTCATAGACTGCAGCCTACCAGGCTCCCCCGTCCCTGGGATCCTCCAGGCAAGAGTACTGGAGTGGGGTGCCATTTCCTTCTCCAATGCATGAAAGTGAAAAGTGAAAGTGAAGTTGCTCAGTCGTGTCCGACTCTTCACGACCCCATGGACTGCAGCCTACCAGGCTCCTCCATCCATGGGATTTTCCAGGCAAGAGTACTGGAGTGGGTTGCCATTGCCTTCTCCGTCCCACGACATGGGCAAGTGGAATTTTGAAAAACTGATAATTTCGATCAATCATGAACAACTGACATGGCTTGGGTAAGCCTGAACCCATGGCTTGTCTTTCCTGACAAGGGTCCTCACTCCTAAATGAGGCAGAGCAGGTCTGCCAAGTCTCAGGAAAGCAAAGGAATTGAGCACGAGCTATTTCCACTGCGGGGGTGGGGGTGGGGGGGTAGTTGGGGGGTGGGGGTGGGGAGGAAGGCTGGGCAGAAAAAGAAGGAGGTGGAAAGACACAAAGAACATTTTTAGATACTACAGATTAACTGATTTAAAAAGATGGAAATGAAAAATTCTGGAAATGACACGATGTTAGTGAGTTATTATAAAAAGGTTTGGGGCTCATCTGAGGAAAATCTGAGTAACATAAGCCATACATTAATGGATCACATGGTTGGTTAAATATAGGCTTTTAATGAAACCCCCAACTGTGAGAATTTCTGTTTCTCTAACTATCCCTTGGACCTCCAGAGTCCTCGTCTTGGGGCTCCATCCTAGGGGAGTTTGTGCCAGCTCTCAACTGGTTCTATGTGAGGGGAGGTAGGCTACATAGCTCCACCAGAATGTCCCACGGTTACTGTAAACTAAAGCATACTTGACTTTTTCTCTTGAAATCCCATATTTGCATCCATAGTATTCCTGGTATATAGGCCCCAAGGTTCAAAACCTTTGGGGCCAGAGTTCAATTTTCCTTCCTCTTTATGTCTCCATCCAACGACTCATTACTTTCTCATTTTGTGTGTATGTGTGTGTGTGTGTGTGTGTGAATATTACATGATTATTGTGAGCTCAGTGTCTTTATGTTTATTTTTCAGATTTCCACTGCCAACTCCCTCAGCTGGATTCTTCAATAAACTGGAACAAGACCTGTGTCATCTTATGTCTGACTCCTTTTTAAAAAAAATTATTTATTTTTAGCACTGAAGTGCAATTGATTTACAATGTTTCAGGTGTACAGCAAAGTGATTCAGTTACACATTCACACACATATATTCTATAAATATGTATTTCACATCTTCTTTGTCCATTCACCTGTTGATGGACATTCAGGTTGCTTCTGTGGCTTGTTTGGCTATTGTAAACAGTGCTGCTATAAACATTGGGCTGCATGCACCTTTTCATATTAGAGTTTTTGTCTTCTCCAGATACATGCCCAGAAGTGGGATAGCAGGATCACAAGATAACTTTATTTTTAGTTTTTATGAGAAACCTCCACATTTGTTCTCTAGGGTGGCTGCACTGATCTACATTCCCATCAACAGTGTAGGAGGGTTTCCTTTTCTCCACACATTCTGAAGCATTTATTTTTGTAGAGGTTTTGATGATGGCCATGCTTACTGGTGTGAGGTGATCCTTCATTGTATTAAGTTTTGATTTGCATTTCTCTAGTATTCACTGATGTTGAGCATCTTTTCATGTGCCTGTTGTCTCTCGATTATGTCTTCTTTGAAGACATGTCTGTTTATGTCTTCTGTCCATTTTTTAAAAATTGCTTTTTTTTATGTTGAGCTATATGAGGTATTGGGAGAAGGCAATGGCACCCCACTCCAGTACTCTTGCCTGGAAAATCCCATGGACGGAGGAGCCTGGTGCGCTGCAGTCCATGGGGTTGCTAGGAGTCGGACACGACTGAGCGACTTAACTTTCACTTTTCACTTTCATGCATTGGAGAAGGAAATGGCAACCCACTCCAGTGTTCTTGCCTGGAGAATCCCAGGGACAGGGGAGCCTGTGGGCTGCCATCTATGGGGTCACACAGAGTCGGACACGACTGACGTGACTTAGCAGCATATGAGGTATTTGCATATTTTGGAAATTAATCCCTGTTGGTTGTATTGTTTTCAAATATTTTCTCCCATTCCGTAGGTTGTTTCTGAATGTTGGTTGTATTGTTTTCAAATATTTTCTCCCATTCCATAGGTTGTTTCTGAATCCTTGATTACAGTTTCAGGCACATAATTGGTGCTTAAGAGGTATTTACTGAATTAATATAAACGTGTCTCAGTCTTTTTATATTTTGCTGGGGATGTTTTTGTTGCCTTGGTGGGGAGAGAAATGCTCTCATGATACTTTGGTCCAGCTTGAATCTCTAGGCCTTCCCTGAAACTAAAGTCTTCATGGGGACCAGTTCTAGGGATCTACTCTTACTTGTCCTCCTAAAAAGTCCTATCCTGGGAGTATAGGAGGGTAAGTGGACATCCATGGAGCTTCATCACTGGGTCCCCAGAAGGTCAAACATATCAAGGTATGAATCTGCAGGCAGCTGGGGGCTGAAGCTGCAGGTAAACATCACCAGAGATGCTCTACCTTGGGTCCTTGAACCTGAAGTTAACCCAGCCTCTGCTTTCACTTCTAGTTAGTTTTCAGAGAATCTTTTTTCACTGGGGGAACCTAAGTTAGCATTTTTTACTACTAAAGGTAACTGACAAACCATAGGAAGTATTTATATACCTAAACTCAGTCCTTGTGTGGAGAAAAACTTTGTTGATGTAAGCAGGGTGCTTTATTATAGATAGATTTGTCCTGTGCTCATTGAATAAATTTGGCTTGCCTGGTGGTTTAGATGGTAAAGAATCCACCTGCAATACAGGACACCCGAGTTCAATCCCTGTGTTGGGAAGATCCCCTGGAGAAAGGAGCAGCTACCCACTACAGTATTCTTGCCTGAAGAATTCCATGGACAGAGGAGCCTGGCAGGCTATCATTCAGGGGGTCGAAAACAGGCATGACTGAATGACTAACACTATTACTACTACATTGAATAAATAATCAGACTTTAATGCTGGGGGTTCCTGTTGGAGTTGAGAGGAAGATGGCTCATCACATTTCATTACACATTTTTCAATAGAATCCCCTTGGGGTAAATATTTCATATTCTGAAATGGTTTGCCATAGTGTCTCCAGAAAGATTTCTTATTCAACAGTAAACTGGTTGTGTTATTTTGATTACTTTCTCACTCCTTGGTAATTGTCTCATTTTCCTTTTGTAAAAGGAATTCAGACACCTAACACAATTGCACCTTGACACCAGTTCAAATCATCATGAAGAATTTTGTGGATAGGATTCAGTGTGTTGTGAATACCTCCTTTTTCCACGTTTGGTTTCCTCCAATCATCCGTGATTCAGAGGTAGCACAGATGTTTCCAGCTGCTGGAAAATGAAGCTTGAAGTTCATGCTGATAAGGAGAAAAATACCTAATTCAAATTCCAAGGATTATTTGACCTAAATCAATTTCAACTTGAGAAAATGGGGTCAACTCTCTTTACCCCAGAAGAACCACCCTGGTGATTAAAAAGTAAATCTTGGAGAATTAAATTATATTGCTGGTCAGCTTTCATATGCATACTTAGGGAAAAAAAAAAACCTAGAGCATCAAAGACTGTCGGAATAACTCAATTTAGTGATGGTGGCAAAGCATTGCTGAAAAAAAGGCTTTTCTAAGGCAGCGAGCTTTGCTCCAGGGAACTGCCACACACTTCAATTGGTATCCAAGAGAAAAGGAGAAGTCTTTCAAATGAATAATTTTATGACTTTCAACCACACACATACTGCTTGAATATCAAATTATTTTAAATGAGAACTTCAAAAAGATCTACCTGTTAAATGAGTAAAAAGCCCTAAACCACTGCCTAACAGAGCAGAGAGATTTGGATTAAAATGCCAAGTGGAAAGGGATCTGGGGCTGGACACTGTTAGATCAGGAGTCCCAAGACGTGTCCAAAGAAGAGTTTACCCTCTGACGGAAGGGGGGCATTGACCCCAGGATTTTAGAGATAAATGTGCAGTTGTGTTAGGTGTCTGATTTCCTTTTACAAAAGGAACATGAGACAATGACCAAGGAGTGAGAACAATGTAATCAAAATAACACAACCAGTTTACTTTTGAGTAAGATAATCCAGCCCTCCTTGTTTTACAGGTGAAAACACTGAGGCTGGAACACAGGTGCCTTGCCAGACCCCACCCCCAGCCCATGCAGTGTCTAGTCTAGACACATCCCAGGTTGGTTTTTTCTGAGCAACACGGGGAACAGCTAGTGGTTAACTGGTCTGAGTTGTGGGATTAACAAAGGATAAGTGATTTATATACGCCTACCATCCTAGATGATGTTGTTCAGTCACCAAGTTATGTCCGACTCTTTTCGACCCCAAGCACGCCAGGTGTCCGTGCCTCCGATATCTTCCTGAGTTTCCACTAGTTCATGTCCATAGAGTCAGTGATGCTATCTGACCATCTCATCCTAGATGTTATTTGCTTTGTCCAATACCTCTAACCCTTAGCTCACTGCTAAGGTAGGGATTTTCAGGCATCCCTCCCTCATCCTTTATATCAACAAGAAGATATATAAACATGAAGTTGTCTACTGGGTATTGTAGAGGAAAAGTGAAGTTCTTTCTAGTAGTTGGAAGATGTGAATTCTTGTCTTGAATATGCCAACAAAGAGCCACATGTGACCCTGGGTAGTTGGTTTATCCAAGATGAGCTTCAGAAAAGTGGGCTCGTGGATTGTGGCCCCAAGTTTCTTCTTTCCCAGGGAAGCTGTAAAGAAAATACAGGCTCCTGAAAGATAAAATGTTCTGTGAGCTGGGAGATATAACAAGAGGGTATATTCCTCATGTCTTTTTATTTTGTATTTTTGATGCTTTGATATCTTGGGGCTTTGGTGACTCTGGAGAGATCTCCCCTCCCAGGGACAGCTAATTCCTAGAGATAGCCAATGGCTAACCTACAAGTTCACCGATCCAGAGCCAGTGTCCCCAGTCACCTCCCACATCACATTCATACCCGCTGGGTGGCTATTCTCCTGCCTAATCACATGAGGGCAGGTACCAGACACCTAGACACAGCCCCTCTGCCCCAGTGCCTGGTGAATCATTCGAACTAGCCAGTGCTAAGCCTGCTTACCCTGCCTCACCCCTGTTTCTTCACGTGGAAGCCACAATAAAGGCTCTGTCTTTTTTTTTTTTTTACTGTTTATTTTATTTAAAAAATTTATTTATTTGGCATGCAGATCTACCGGGAATTGAACCTGGGGCCCCTGCATTGGGAATGCAGGGCCTTAGCACTGAACCACCAGGGAAGTCCCACACAATAAAGTCTCCTGACCCCGTTTTCCCTCTGCTCCTTCTGCCTCTTGACTGGCCCTGGTGCTTCCTTATGTGTCTTGAGGTGTCCTGGCATGGCCCCTTTTTGGGGGCCTATGAGTATAACCATCTTTTAAAAAATAATCAACTAATTATTATTTTAAAATTAAGACTTTATTTTATAGGAGTAGTTCAAAGTCCACAGCAAAAGTGAGGGGAAGGTACATAGATTTCCCAGGTGCCCTCTGCCCTCACACATTTATAGCCTCCCCTAACTATTAACATTTCCCACCCCCAGAGAGGTACATTGGTTACAAATGATGAACCTACGCTGACCCAAAGCCCATGGTTTATATTACTGTTCACTCCAGGTGTTGGGCGTTCTATGGCTTTGGACAATTGTATAATGACATGTACCCACTACTGTGTTATCACACAGGGTATTTTCACTGCTCTAAAATTTCCTCGTTGCTCGATCTATTCATCCACCACCAACCCTTTGTAACCACGGATCTTTTTATTGTCTCTGTAGTTCTGCTTTTTCCTGAATGTGGTATAGTTGGAATCTCACAATATGGATGCTCTTCAGAATGGCTTCTCTCACTTTGTAATGTTCAGATAAGTTTCCTCCATGTCTTTTCATGGCTTGATACCTCATTTCCTTTTAGTACTGAATGACATTCTGTTGTCTACAATGTACCACAGTTGATTTATCCACTTACCCTCTGAAAGACATTTCGGTTGCATCTAAGTTTTGGTAACCACGAGTAAAGCATATATAAAAATCCACGTGCAGGTTTTTGTGTGGACATAAGTTTTCAGCTCCTTTGAGTCAGTACCGAGGATTGCAATTGCTGGATCAAATGGTAAGGGTATTTTAGCTTTGTGAGAAACCACTGAAGTGCCTTCCACAATGGCTGTACCGTTTTGCATTCTCAGTGAGAGTTCCAATTGCTCCATGTCCTCTCCAGCATTTGGTGGTGTCAGTGTTCTGGATTTTGGCCATTCTAAAGTAGATAGTAGTAGCTCATTGTTTTTATCTACATTTTCCTGGTAACAATGATGTGGAGTATCTTTTCACATGCTTATTTCCCATCTGTATATCTTCTTTGGTGAGGTGTCTTTTGAGATCATTGGTCCGTATTTAAATTGTTGTTTTTTTTTTTTTTAACCGTTGAGTTTTGAGTTCTTTGTATATTTTGGATAACAGTTTTTTATCAGATGTGTCCTTTGCAAATAATTTCTCCCAGTCTGTGGCTTGTCCTCTCATTTTCTTCCTCTCATTTTCTTCTCATTGTCTTTCACAGAGCAGGTGTTTTAAATTTTAATGAAGTCTAGCTTATCAGTAATTACTTTTATGGATCATTGAAAACACCAAACATGCCTTTGATATTTTATCTAAAAAGTTAGCATGTACCCAAGGTCATCTAGGTTTTCTCCTATGTTATCTTCTAGGAATTTTATAGTTTTGTGCTTTACATTTGGATCTGTGATCCATTTTGACTTAATTTTTTTTTTAACAGGTATAAGGTCTGTGTTTAGATTGTTTTAAAAACATGTCGTTGTCTAGTTATTCCAGCAACATTTGTTGAAAAGACACAAACTATCATTTTCAATGGCAGACATTGCCTGATTTTCTGATTGTTCCATACCTAAATAATACACAAATCTATATTTAAAAACAAGGTCTAGGTACTTCCCTGATATCCAGGGGTTAAGACTCCACACTTCCACTGTAGGGGGTACAGGTTTGATCCCTAGTCAGGGAAGTGAGGCCCAACAATGTGACCAAACACCAAAATCAAAACAGAGAGTCTGATTTTTTATTTATCTGGGATGGGATGCTGCTTGGGTTAGCAGCCGTGCCTCTGCTGATCAGTGTCCACCTTTGCTGGCTTGTTCAGTCCAAGGTCTGCTTCTAAATCTTGGGGGCCTAGCGTTCAACCCATTTCCAGTGGGGAGTGGTGACTCAGAGCTGGATGATGGAAATAAAGAGCAGTTCCTCCTCAGCCTTGCCCAGAGCCGTGGGCAACCACACTCTCATGGGTTCAAAAAGAATTCTAGATTCTCTTTCTCCACCTCTGTTTCTGTTTTCTCCTTTAGCTGGTGTCTCTGATCCCCATTCTCTGGTGCCATATGTGTATTCTCCCATTGTACCTAATCATCTGCCTAGCTTTTAAAAATTTATGGAATTTAAAAAATTTATAACATTTTAAAGTTTTTCTCCATATAGGTTCTGCACATTCCTTATGGGGTTTTTCCTTTGTTTTGTTTGTCTTGACTTTTTGGCTTTTTTTGATTGCTCCCTTTTAAACAGATTTTTTCTTTCATTATATTTTCAAATTAGTTATATGTATGTAGCGTGCTATTGATTGTCATATATAAATTTGTACAGTTATCCACCTTATTGAATTTTTCTATTGATTTCAACAGTTCTTTTTTTTTTTAACTTGATTCCCTTTGGTTTTCCAGGTATCGAGTCAAAACTAGCTGCAAATAAGGATAATTTTTCTTATTTATGTTTATGACAGTCTCTCAAGAGCAATGTTAAATTATAGTGGTGAGAGTGGGCATTCTTTTCCTGTTTGCTTGGCTTTTCAATTTGGTTTCATGAGGGTTCTGCCTCTGGTCTGGGATACCGAACCTGAGTTCTGACATAGCACTCTGGTCTCTCATTGGTTGAGAGTCAAAGATATTAGCAGGTCCAGAGGTTCTCATGGCTTGGAATCCACTTAAGAGGTTAATGGACCACTTAATCTTTTCCACATCTCCAACAGGTATCCCTGTCCCCCTCACAACTTCTCTTTTGGAAATTCCTTCAGCTTGACCTGTATTTTTCAAGAGTTTAGCAAGTAATCGTAGGGGAAAGGAACCACAGAAAAAAGAAATAGTCACAAAACTATTCAATGAATTGTATAATTAGGGAGACATAATGAATGTATTTCTAAGTATTTTTGCCCTTGAAAAATTTTAAATTACTCAGCCAGTGACAGAAATCCAAATCAACTTAAATTAAAAAAAGAATTTTTTGGTACCTATAGGCAAGCTGCAGGGAGACTGGGTTGCTCATTCCTGCCTCCTTCGAAGACTGATTAACCCCTAAAGCTGGTGCCATGGTGTAGGCAGCTCTGGAGATGTTGTCTGTAACATAATAATAACCGTCTATAGTGGCACCCCACTCTAGTACTCTTGCCTGGAAAATCCCATGGGCGGAGGAGCCTGGTAGGCTGCAGTCCATGGGATCACGAAGAGTCGGACACGACTGAGCGACTTCACTTTCACTTTCATACATTGGAGAAGGCAATGGCAACCCACTCCAGTTCTCTTGCCTGGAAAATCCCATGGATGGAGGAGCCTGGTAGGCTGCAGTCCATGGGGTTGTTAAGAGTCGGACACGACTAAGCGACTTCACTTTCACTTTTCACTTTCATGCATTGGAGAAGGAAATGTTAACCCACTCCAGTGTTCTTGCCTGGAGAATCCCAGGGACGGGGGAGCCTGGTGGGCTGCTGTCTATTGGGTCGCACAGAGTCGGACACGACTGAAGTGACTTAGCAGCAGCATAGAACTGGTTAGTAAATCAGGCTGTGTTCTAGGCACGTGGTATACATTCTCAGTTAACCCTCAGCACAACCCTGTGTGTGTGTGGTTATCCCATTTTACAAATGAGGAAATGGAGCCTTGGTGAAGCACCTCCACAAGCTCACAGAGACAGGGAAGCGATGGGCCTGGGATTTGGGGTCATTTTGACTGAAGAGCTTGGGTTCTTCTCTTCTGTACACTCTACTATCCAGACCAAAGTGACCTCTTCCTACAAACTCCAGTTGGAAACATTCCTGAGTGCGGCCTCTGATTGGCCTGGTTGGGTCATTTGCATATCCCTGGGCCAATCATTGATGTCAAAAAGACCAGTTACTAGGATTAGTCTAGACTGAGTCATATGCCGATCTCAGGGCAAACGAGAGCCAAATATGATAGAAAAAATAATACATGTCCTCTCCAGCTCCTAAATCCAAACCTTCCACTCCAGGTAAGCCAGCCATCTTCATGTTCTGGGAAGAAACTTGGCATTCCTGGCTTCCCCACATCTTTGTGCATGCCATTCTTTCTCTTGGAAATGCCCTTTTCACCTAAAGTACCTTTCTTTAGGTAGCATCAAGCTTCCTTCCTTCCTGCTGATTTTGGGGAGTAGCTCTGTAGATTTCTCCAGTCGTTTGACTGATGAGAAGATGATTCTGTTTTCTTGGGGAAAAAGAAAAGCTTCCTCCTCTCACTTTTCTAAGATCTTGCTCACGCTTTCGAATTTTCCAGCTGATGGAACTTAGTTGGGAAGTCAGTGGCTCAAGGTGCCTGTGCCAAGATATTAGCATATACCCCCTGAAGCAAAGACACCACTGGAGCGCTCCATCTGTTTTACCACGTTCTGTTATGTATGTGACAGCTGAGGGTATCTTTTAAGAAACGCAGTGTTTGTGAGTGATGTGTCTTAATAGAGAACAATGACACACACCAGCGTGCAGAACTCACTTTGTGGGAGCAGGTTTTCCACTGAAGCGTAGTTTGGAGTCTCAAGGATGTGTAGGAGGAATGGCAATCAGGGTGGGGTGGTGGGTTAGCGTGATGGCGGGAGGAATCTTTTCATTTCGGAAGAATTGTTGGCAGCTGAGACTCCTCCAGAATGCATGCCTTACAACAGGGTGGACTCGATTTTGGAAAGACAACCCCCGAGGAGTTGGCTGGGGCCACTCCCGTCTCTTTTTCCACCAGGTGAGGGAGCACTTCATGTGTGACAAGTCACGTCTGACTTGTGATTCTGGATATCTCTAAACTTGGGAGCGGTTGTATTCACTTGGTCAGTGTGGTGGTTATAAAACATGGCTCCAGACTTCCGTGGCGCCCTTCCTGTCAAGGGGTGGGATCTGTGTCTCTTCCTGTTGATTCTGGGCGATTGTGATCACCTTGGCCAGTAGAGTGCGATGGAAAGTCTAGAAAAGGCTATGAGGCTTCCTTCTGGTCCTCTCACTGTGCTTGTTCTCCAGAGACGCCATCTTGGGAAGCCGCCTGCCACCGTGTTGTGAGAAACCTAACCCACAAGGAGAGGCCACGTGTAGGCAGGTGTGCTGGCCAGTCCTTCAGCCGTCCCAGCCCCAGTGCCAGGCGTGTGCCTGCAGAAGCCAACTTGGAAACCCCAAATAATCAGGAAGCCAAAAAGAGCCATCCCTACGGTGCTTGCATTCCTGACCCCTGGAATCTGCTAGGGCTTCCCTGGAGACTCAGACTGTAAAGAATCCGCCTGCAATGAGGGAGACCTGGGTTCGATCCCTGGATTGGGAAGATCCCCTCGCTGTGAGCAAAAGATGATGGTGGTTGTTTTATACCATGCAGTCCGAAATATTTATTATAAAACAGTGATACCAGAGTCTTTTGGCATCAACTACAACTGAGGGCCCCAGAACCCCCTTTGGCTCTGTGTGTTCTGTGCAGAGCAGGGTTCTTTAAAATACTAGGATTCCAGGCTCTCTGGTGGTATTTTGTAAACCTTCTAGTAAGTAAAAAAATAATGACCTTTCCCAGGATTATTTTCCCAGCTTGAGTCTATTTTGACATCTGGGACCTCTGCCCTACTCTATCAACCTTGATGGAAAATTCCAATGGACCTTTTCCTTCTTTAGCTATATTTAGTTTATAAGAAGCAAGATCTGACACCCTATCCCCAGGGTTTGCCAGTTTATATGGAAGATTTGTTCTCAATACCTTTCCTTCTCCTGTCATATTATTCATCTCACTGAAAATGAAACTGGGTTTTTAGATTGTGGAAACTTCCAGGAGTTCTACTAGTCAATCAACAATCAGTAGTTGAGTGACTAATATCTTTTAAGGGTCTGTGGAAGAAATAAAGAACTATGTGACTTAATCCACACTCTCATCTGTGTGTGCATGCTCAGTCGTGTCTGACTCTTTGTGACCCCATGGACTGTAGCCCACCAAGCTCCTTTGTCCAAAGGATTTTTCAGGCAAGAATACTGGAGTGGGTTGCCATTTCCTTCTCCAGGGGATCTTCCACCCAGGGATCAAACTCAAGTCTGCTGTGTCTCCTGCACTAGTGGCAGCAGAGTCTTTAACCGTTGAGCCATGGGGAAGACCCATAATCCATGCTCTCAAGAGCTGGCAATGTATTTGGGGAAATAAGACATGTACATGAAAAGTAAAATAGCCCAAAGATTATGATATTTCTAGTATTTAAACACTATGTGTTTACCTATGAGAATGGGTAGCAAGTACTTCTCATCTTTTTTGAGTCTGACAGAACCCAGGAAACCCTTTTATAATACATAATATTACAAAACAAACCAACCACTAAAAAACAAAAACAAATCTGTGAATGTAGTAACAGCTATAATCTTCTGTATTGCTCACTAAATAAGATCTAGCAGTAGTCTTTTTTTTAGCAGTTAAAAAATTATAATTTTCACAAAGGCAGTCTAGCATCAGTCTTTTAAAAAAATATTATTTATTTGTGTATTTGAATCCCTCGGGTCTTAGTTGCAGCATGCAAAATCTTTGTTGCAGCATGCAAAATCTTTGTTGCATCATGTGTGATCTTTCGTTGGGGTGCACGGACTTTATAGTTGTTGTGTGAAGGCCCAGTTGCCCTGTGACATGTGGGATGTTGGTGGTGGTATTTAGTTGCTAGGTCGTGTTTTTGACCCCATGGACTGTAGCCCACTAGGATCTTCTGTCTGTGGGTTTCCCAGGCAAGAATACTAGAGTGGGTTGCCATGCCCTCCTCCAGGGGATCTTCCTGACCCAGGGATTGAACCTGGGTTTCCTGCATCGCAGGCAGATTCTTTACCATTGAGCCATCAGGGAAGACCATTATTTCCCAGACCAGGAAGCAAAGCTTTGTCCTCTAGAGTACCTGCTAGATTCCTAACCACTGGACCACCAGGGAAGTCCCTAGCAGCAGTCTTATAACCACCATAATTTTGAGATAACAATGAGTGTAAACGACATCCTGGGACCTGGGAGATGCCTGCATCAACTATAATATGGTACAAAATACTTGCAATTTCTATTGGTGACAGAAATCACAGGTAGTCTTAATAAGGTAACCCCAGGTGACTCAGTGGTAAAGAATCCACCTGCCAATGTAGGAGATATGCAGGAGATGTGAGCTTGATCCCTGGGTTGGGAAGATCCTTGGAGTAGGAAATGGTAATCTGCTCCAGTATTCTTGCCTGGAAAATCCCGTGAACAGAGGAACCTGGTGGACTACAGTCCATGGGGTTGCAAAGAGTCAAACATGACTGAATGACTGAGCATGCACACTATTAATATATCCATACAGTGGATGGGGGTGTGCCTACATTCATAACTGAGAGAGATGCTAAATTTTAATTAGTGCAGATATAAAGGGTAAATCAGTAACAAAATTGAAGTCAGTCTTGCTTTTATTATCATCATGCACCATCAATTTAAAATAATATCAGTGACAGAAGCATTCCTGCAGGGGCCAATGATTACCACCATCCACCTGCGTCGCCAACACCAGGATGCCACTGAGTAAGCATATAGTTTTTCCCTATCCAAGCTCACAGACCCCTGAATTCTACCCACAGACCCCAATGCCAGTCTCAGTCTCCAGGTTACAAACACTTGTGTCTTGTTTCCTGGTTTAGAGGAGGATCTTTGGAATCAGACAGGACTGGGCTTGAGTCTGTTGTCCTAATTAATTACGTGACTTTGAGAAAACCATTTAACCTCTTAGAGGATCAGTTTTTCTTCTCTGGAAAATGGAGTGCAATAATGGCACCTTTCCCATCATTGTTGGGTGATTTCATGGAGATAAAAAAATAGGTGAAGTGGTTTGTCCACTGTTGGTGGGAATATAAATTGATGCAGCCACTATGGAAAACAATATGGAGATTTCTCAAAAAACTAAAAACAGAACTACCATATGACCCAGCAATTCCACTTCTGGGTATGTATCTGAAAAAATAAAAGCACTAATTTGAAAAGATACAGGCACCCCAATGTCCAGAGCCACATTGTTACAATAGCTAAGATACGAAAGCAACCTGAGTGTCCATCAACAGATGAATGGATAAAGAAGATGTGACATATATGTATATATGTGTGTGTAGAACAGAATGCTACTCAGTTAAAAAGAATGAAAATTTGCCATTTTCCATAACTTGGGTGGACTTAGAGGGTATTATGCTAAGTGAAATAAATCAGACAGAGAAAAGCAAATCTACATTTACATGTAAAATCTAAAATATACAACAAACTACTGAATATAAAAGAAAAAAGACACAGACTCACAGAGAAAAAACTACTGGTTATTAGTGGGGAGAAGGAAGGGGGAGGGGTAAGGTAAGGGTTGGGGATTAGGGTGTATCCAACTATTAGGTATAAAATAAGATACCAGGATACATTATACAACATGGGGAATATAGCCAATATTTTACAATAACTATAAATGGAGTATAACTTTTAAAAATTGTGAGTCACTACATTGTATCTCTGTAAATTATATAATTTTGAACATCAACTATATTTTTTATCTTTCAATAAAAAAAACAGAAGTGAGTGAAGTGGGGAACACTGCCCCATCAATGGTGGTGGCGCTGGTGGTCATAGTAACGGTTGATCTTCCCACTGGCTCTGGGAGGAAGGGACTCATGTCTTATTTTACCAGGTGAGAAAACCAGGTCTTTATGCCTGCCGAGGGGATCTGATGGGGCAGGAGATGCCTGCTGCTCTGTTGTCACCTACCTGCCAAGGATGGCTGGCCTTTCTGAATTGGTTTCCCTCTCTTCCATCAGCGTCCTCCTGTCCATAGTGGGAGCTGGGTCACAGGCTTAAGCTGCTAGCCCTGCTCAGGCTTGAACTGACCTGGGACGAGGTGGGTTCTCCTGGACTTGCTGATATATGTTAGGTTTCCAGCCCCACTGACACTGCAAAGCCAAAGTCCTTCCATACATGAAGCCTCTTGACCTTGAGGATCACTCCCCTGTTAGAACATTTGAAATCCTCCTGGTCTGGGCCACTCATCTGACACTTGATGTACACGGGGCTGCAATTATTTTTCTTATTCCAGCTGCTCTCCTCAGTTAGGTCATAAATGGATGGAGGGCAGGGAGTGGCAAGATAATTCCTCTGGATGGAAGGAACATTTTATCTTTCTTCCTCCCTCTCCAGCTGACAGCCTGACACTTCATAGGTGCTTGATGACGCTTACTGGATGAATAGACAGACCAGTGGGGGAAGGGTCTAGCCACAGGATATTGGGGCACTTCTCAGAGCAGCCAGCTCTGGCCCCTGTGCCACCAGTCCCGGTCTGTCTGTGGGCTGACTGTCTGTCCATGGGTCTGTCTGTGTGGTCTATCACAGAGTGCACGCCACGTGTTTGCATCACTGATTCCTCTACTGGGGAGGTTGTCAGGACAGATTGATCATGTCAGAAAGTCAAACAGATGGTCAGATGTGGTGTCTTCAGAAAGGTGGCTTTTCAACTTCATCTGGAGTGCAGCTGGGAGTCAAAAACCCTGGTGCACTGGCCTCATTCTCAGAGGTTCAGATCTAAGTGGTCTGGGATAGGGTCCCCAAAGTTCCCGCCAACCCTGGCTGAGAACCACTGCCCAACACTAACATGGAGGGGGTCCAGGCAATGGGTTTGAGTGTGCGATCTCCCACCCAGTAGAATGTATGATACTAGATAAGTGGCATAACCTCTTTTTTAAAACAATTATTTTATTATTCTTTTTGACCACCCTACGCGGCATGCAGGATCCTAGTTCCCTGAAAAGGGCTCAAACCCGTGGCTCTGGCATTGGGAGCTCAGAGTGTTAACCACTGGACCACCAGGGAAGTTCTGTGACATTACCTCTTTGAGCCTCAATTCCCTCACCTGTAAAATGGGAGTCGTGATAGTACCTAGCCTTTAGGGAGATCAAGAGGATTGAACGAGACTGAGCATGCAAGGCTCTTAGCATGTCTTAAGTGCTCAATAAATAGTCACTGCCATTATTATTGTTAATTTTTATTTTACTGACATGTATGAGTGAAGGTGGAGGAGAATGTTTGGTCATAAAGATGGTCCTACCTTGACTCCCTGCCGTGCTGTGTTTTTGCGTAAATCTGTATCCACCAACCCAGCACACACGTACACCCTTGTGCTGTGCTGTGCTCGGGGGCAGGTGGTGCAGCTGTCCCAGCCGCTCTGTCACAGCAGGCCACGTGTCATCTATTATCCAGGCAGGAGGAAAGTAAAGGAAGAGACTTCTGCACTTAAAGCACTTTTACTTTATTAAGAGCCTTTCTAATGTAAAAAATGCTCACACAGTCACTTTCCATGGCAGCCACATTACCATTATTTTCAATGCTCTGAGGACAAAATGAGATTAGGTGTGAGGAAGAGGTGAGGTAGGGTGAGAATTCAAGGGCTGGATTTAAATCCAATTCTGCAGGTTGAGCCCGTGTTAATGCAATATTATAGGATTTGAAGGCAAGGGCCTCTGTGGCTTAGTCCAGGGTTTCTCCAACATCTGGGTCATTGGCAATGTCACCACTACTTTTATTCTAACTATATCAAGGGGATACTCAGAGAGAGAGAGAGCTGATTCTTAATTTCCACAATTGCTTGCCTTTAAGGCACCAAATAGACCCTCCTGCCAGGCAACCTTTTTTGATCACAGGACCTGAAATAGAAATGTGTTAACCCTTTCTGATGCTTAGACAAGGCACAGAAACACACGTCCCTGAAATCTTTCCACTCCAACCAGATGAATTTCAAACAGGAGCGCTCAGAGATCAAAGAAGTACATTTAATTACCCCACTGCAGCCACACGTCTGCTCAGCCTGCTGGGAGGCCCCAAGAGCCAGCACACACACTCACCGGGCATAGATGTACCAAAGTGTGTGTATTGGGCCCTGGGAGTGGTTCAGTGACTGAGAATTCAGTCCCTTCCAGAGAGAGTTCAGGGTTGAGCATGTGAAAGAGAATAATAAAAGAGATGAATGTGACCAGGGCCTTAAGAATACAGGGCAGATCCTCTTCCAAGGCCGGCCTAAGAGCTATTATTAACTTCTTTCTCCTTTTCCTCATCTACTTTATAGTCTGGGGAATTATAGTGTCATTTCCTACCCTCCACTGCAACTAGAAGTGGTTGGTGATGCAGTTTGGGGGTATGAATTATTAAATAGAAGCCTGTTGGTGGGTTTCAGGGAAACTTTTGTTTTCCTGGCAAAAAAGGAGAAGAAGCTGGAAAGCAAAAACGATTTACCTGGAAAGCAAACATGATGCCTGAATGTGTGGCAGCCATATTGCAACCACGAGGTAGTGAATCCACGAGAAAGGCCTCTGTCAAGCTGTTGCCTGGATATTGTGAGACCTTTCAATCAACCGGAAGCTACCTTCCTTGAGACTTCTTATTGTGTGAGAAAAATACATCCCTAAGCTGTGACTTTATTTTTTGGGGGCTTTAAAATCACTGCAGATGGTGACTGCAGCCATGAAATTAAAAGACACTTACTCTTTGGAAGGAAAGTTATGACCAACCTAGACAGCATATTAAAAAGCAGACAACAAAGGTCTGTCTAGTCAAGGCTATGATTTTTCCAGTAGTCACGTATGGATGTGAGAGTTGGACTAGAAAGCTGAGCGCTGAAGAATTGATGCTTTTGAACTGTGGTGTTGGAGAAGACTCTTGAGAGTCTCTTGGACTGCAAGGAGATCCAACCAGCCCATCCTAAAGGAGATTAATCCTGAGTGTTCATTGAAAGGACTGATGTTGAAGCTGAAACTCCAATATTTTGGCCACCTGATGTGAAGAGCTGACTCATTTGAAAAGACCCTGATGCTAGTAAAGATTGAGGGCAGGAGGAGAAGGGGATAACGGAGGATGAGATGGTTGGATGGCATCACCGAGTCAATGGACATGAGTTTGGTTAAACTCCGAGAGTTGGTGATGGACAGGGAGGCCTGGCGTGCTGTGGTCCATGGGGTCGCAAAGAGTCAGACACGACTGAGTGACTGAACTGAACTGAACTGAAGCTGTTGTAAATCAGTTTTCTATTTCCTGCAGCTGAGTGTCATTCTGATGGATACAGAAAAGTACAGATGAAGTGTCAGTGGCCTGTCAAGGTGAGAGAGGTGAGTTGATACAAGAGTAGGTCAAGAAAGGCTTCAAGGAGGAAGTGGTGGTAGCATTTAAGTTGGGACTTAAAAGCCTTTTGGGTTCAATGTGTAGAGATGAGAGAGAAAGACTATAACATGAGTAGAGACAGAAGCTGGGTAAAGTGGTGAATTAGTGCTTTGTCTGTAAGCTGCAGAAACCAAAGCCAAACTAGACTGAATGACAAAGGATGATTGTTTACTCATATGATTGGAAAGCCCAAGAGTTGACTTGCTTAAGACCCATTGGATCCAGGAACATAAATCACATGGGCAGGAGTTTACCTTGTTGCCTTTTTTGCTCTTTCCTCTCTCTGGTTTTGCTTTTAGAGAACTATCTTTGAGTAGCAGAAAGATGACTGGCAGCAGGTTAGACTCACATTCTCCCAGCTTAGAATCCTCTGGAGAAGGAGAAATTTGGAGTCTTACTGTTCATATATTTTATCGTTCGTATGGGCAAGACCACTGTTGGCCTTGCTTGGGTCATTTCTGACAGATGTTGTGTAGAGAAGGAATCTGAAATGAGGGATCTCTCTGAAAGGGCCGTTTGAGCCTGAGAAGTCCCACCAGATGTGACAGCCCCAAAACACCCCAGGGATCGAGGGAGGGATGAGTCCCCCAAGGGACTGGAAGGTGGTGGAGAGGCAAAACCCACAGTGACTGTGGTCCTTGATGAGCCACTTGCTTGGCTGCAACTAGACTGGGGAGCTCTTGTCTCAGGGTCATCTGATCCTCCTTGATGGAAAGGAGGGCTCAGAGCTCCGGAGGGCTTCCCTAGTGGCTCAGATGGTAAAGAATCTGCTTGAAATGCAGGAAACCTGTATTCGATCCCTGGGTTGGGAAGATCCCCTGGAGAAGGGAATGGCTACCCACTCCAGTATACCCACTCAAGTATTCTTGCTTGGAGAATCCCGTGGACAGAAGAGCCTGGCAGGCTACAGTCCATGGGGTTGCAAAGAGTTGGATGCAACTGAGTGATTAACAACCCCCCCACCCACCCACCCAGCACACACACAAGCTCAGAAAAGCAGGGCTTCCGTGCTGTGTGGTCAGCAGTCCTCCAGAAGACACTACAAGGGTTCTTATGAGACCAGCCTCTCTTGACGTCCCTCCCACATTTATCACTTTTCTTCCTCCTTCACTTGCCTTCCAGTTGGATGCATGATTTTTTTCTTACTGTTAAAGACACACCTCTCTCTCATTCTTCCTCACATTGAAGCGAGAAAGGTACAAGAGGGATGGGAGAAGCAGCAAATCCCAGGCTGCTTTCATTCATTTCGTCATCTCTGGAATGAAACAGAACCAAACGTGGCTCAGGAAGCGTGGCACCCAGTATCCCGCATTGCCCTGCTCGCTTTTCAAGCCGAATGGAGGCCCCAGTCATGACTCATTCTCCAGGAACCTCAAGGAATACTGTGGCCCAGGGTCTGGCCTCTGGAATTGCGGTAGCTCCTCCGTGGACAAAGGCATCAACAATAGAAAAAAAAAAACAAAAACCCACTGCTGTCTGACCAGCTGGAAACCTTTCAAGACAGAGACTCAGGCTTAGGTCATCAGTCTAAGAAGGGAGCTTTGTGCAGCACAGGAGAGAACCCTAATTAGGATGCTCTCAATTTCTTTGTTTCTGTTCAGCTCCCAGAAGCCGCCTACTCCTACTGCAATCCTTTGCCATTAATGTAGTTGAGAAGCCAGTCTTGTTCCTGCATTCATTCCACAACTGTTTATTGAGCTCTCATTATGCCCCAGACATTATTCTTGGTTCCCTTCCTTGCCTGAGCAATGACTCCCCCACTACTTTTGGCCATCCTCAGCCTCTGCTGTAGAGTGACCATGTGGAATTTAGTGCCCATCTTCCCCCTTCCTCCTGCCTTAGAATCCAATCCTTCCTTCTCCCCTTGTTGTTGTTGAGACAACAACAAGTCATATCTGAATCTTCATAGCCTCATGGATTGCAGCATGCCAGGCCTTCCTGTCCCCTACCATCTCCCAAGAGTTTGCCCAAGTTCATGTCCATTGCATCGGTGATGCCATCCAACCATCTCATCCTCTGTTGTCCCCTTCTCCTCCTGCCTTCAATCTTTCCCAGGACCAGGGTCTTTTCCAGTGAGTCAGCTGTTTGCATCATGTGGCCAAAGTATTGGAACTTCAGCTTCAGCATCAGTCTTTCCAATATTCAGGGTTGATTTCCCTTAAAATTCACTGGTTTGATCTTCTTGCTGTCCAAGGGACTCTCAAGAGTTTTCTCCAACACCACAGTTCGAAAGCTTCAATTCTCTGTCATTCTGCCTTCTTTATGGTCCTTCTCCCCTTGGTCCTGTTCTATGTCTCTCCATGACCTCTGGCTCCCACTGGCCTATGGCAAAATTTCATTGTTTGCGATTGTTTTCTTTTTAATGTATATATGAATCTCTTACTCTTGTTGTAGTTTGCCTTCTTATATACCTACTGGCTCTTAGAGAAATATTTCTACTTGGAGGCAGCAAGTGTGGTGGAAAGAACAGGCAATTCAGATGTGAGTGCTGGCACCGTCACTCACTGTGACCTTGGGCAAGTGGCTTAAGCTCTTTGAGTCCATTTCTTCAACTGGACAATGGGTATGGTGTTCACACCCACCCACAGGTCTGTGATGGGGATTAAATGAAATGATTCTTGGGAAAGCACGAGGCACTGTATGTTCCTGGGCTGTGAAGAAGGTGACTTTAGTCCTGACTGTGGCAAAGGGGTGTTCACATACTCACTGGGAACCATCCTTCACATGCAGCTTCAAGATTCAGGAAATCTTGAAATCTTTATTTACAGTGCTTCCCATCCTGGCCCCAGAGGAGGATGTTGGAAGCTGACAAAGATGTTTTCTGGATGAATTGCCCCCAAACATTCAAGGTTTTATGTTTCAGAAAGTCTGAACAAGCTGGAATTTTAATCTCCCTTGTGCCACTCCTAGTCTCATTTTGGAAATGGACTTAAAGTCACATTTTTGAGATTCTGAATGTGTGACCCCCTGAGTTATTTGGAGTGTTGTTTGCTGCTGTTTATAACCTGGGCTCCTGATCTGGTTTCTCTCAAAGCTTGGATTCAGCTGAAGACCCCAGGCTCACTCGTGTCATCTCCCCTGTCTGGCCTCTGGTTTTTGGTGTCACGTCTCTTGCTTTCTGATTTAGATTGGCGTCTCGCAGGTGCCTTGACTACTGACTGTATAGCCTATGGCTCTAAGCCTGCCTTTCCTTCTACCAGCCTATCAGCTTCCACTTAGCCTTTTAGGTGGTCTAAACCTTTTCTCGGAGAAGGCAATGGCAGCTCACTCCAGTACTCTTGCCTGGAAAATCCCATGGATGGAGGAGCCTGGTAGGCTGCAGTCCATGGGGTCGCTAGGAGTTGGATACGACTGAGTGACTTCACTTTATTTTTTCACTTTCATGCATTGGAGAAGGAAATGGCAACCCACTCCAGTGTTCTTGCCTAGAGAATCCCAGGGACGGGGGAGCCTGGTGGGCTGCCATCTCTGGGGTCGCACAGAGTCGGACACGACTGAAGCGACTTAGCAGCAGCAGCAGCAAACCTTTTCTGGTGGGAAGGCTCTCATACCCCTATTCCTTCCTTGACCTTAAGCAATACTGCTTTCTTTTTGCTTGGAAACTGTGAATTCCAACTGAATTCTTTATGCTCCAGTGAGAATTACTTTATTTACCTGTGCACAAGATACATTCTTTACTTCTCCCCAAATATATACTTTGGCCACCTGATGTGAAGAACTGACTCTTTGGAAAAGACCCTGGTGCTGGGAAAGATTGAAGGCAGAAGGAGAAGGGGATGACAGAGGATGAGATGGTTGGATGGCATCACTGACTCGACAGACATGAGTTTGAGCAAGCTCTGGGAGTTGGTGATGGACAGGGAAGCCTGGCGTGCTGTGGTCCATGGGGTTGCAAAGAGTTGGACACAACTGAACAACTGAACTGAACTGAAATATATACTGTATACACAATATATCATTTGAGTATATTTTATATAATGTATACTACTTTATACATTACATATAACACATATATAATAAATTTTGTATTACATATAATACACACAACATATAACAACATACAAGTTTCCCTGTGAGTCTAACACATTGGTTTTAGGGCTACATATTCAAAGTATGAACAAAGATGTAAAATAATGGGCCATGCTACCCTCTAGTGGCATAGCGTGGCAACACACATCTTAGCCAAGGGGAAAGTTTTACATTTCTCTTCTTACCAAAAGTAAAAAACCAGAGACCATACAGATGAACATAGAATTTAGATAATTCCCTTTCTGTTATAGATTTAAGTGTACTTCTGTTACAAACTGCATTCCCAGATATGAAGGTTTTTTTGGAGTTCTGCGATATTAAGCCTTTTATTTAGGGATATCCACTGGAGAAGTTCGAAAAGACTTCCAATAGATTATTAGCTAAAAGTGAAAGTGAAAGTCATTCAGTCATGTCCGACTCTTTGTGACCCCATGAACTATACAGTTCATGGAATTCTCCAGGCCAGAATACTGGAGTGGGTAGCCTTTCCCTTCTCCAGGAGATCTTCCAAGCCCAGGGATCGAACTCAGGTGTCCTGCATTGCAGGTGGATGCTTTACCAGTTGAGCCACCAGGGAAGCCCCCAGTAAATTTGCCTTGAAAGAGTTATTTGGAAAGTGAAAGTGAAAGTCTCTTGGTCGAACAAATAACCAAATAACCAAATAAACAAAAGGTATTATTTTCTTATGGATGCACAATACTGTATCCTGTATTTATATGAATAAAATAATGTTTTCCTATATACTTGATATATTTAAAAACAACTCTGTAAAACTGAGATGTCTTACACCTCTGGGTATTTCCCATGCTGACAGATCGGGTCTTCTACTGGTTCTAGAGCACAAATAGCCTTTGTGTGCCCACAAAAGACTACTTGGGAGCCAAGGACCCTGAACATCTGACCTCAGGTTGTCTTCTACTGGAGTCCAGTAGGCAGCCAGGCACTCTGCATGGGGTTCTTAGCTGCTGCTCAAGCTTCCTTTGGCCCCTTTTTGTTGATCCTTTGAGCACCTCCACCTGCTACCTCCCCTCCTCCTCCCTCCCACCCCAAACCCAGGCCCAGGACTCCGGCGATAGATGTAAATAATCCTCCAGCTGCTGACCTGACACTGCAGCATCCTGAGGCTGTCCAGGGCCTCAGCCACACTGAAAAAAAAAAAGTATATATATATTTTAGGGGGATCATTCAAAAAATTTTTTTATTTTATGTTAGGCTATTTATATATTAAAATATATATTATAATATATAAATATATATAATATAAATTATATATATTTATATTATATTATAATATATTTGTATTATAAATTATATTATATAACATATTTATATATATTATAAATTATGTTATTATTATAATTATAATATATTATAATTATATTTATTTTTATAAATATATTTATATTTATAAATATATATAATTATATATATATAATATATAAATAGCCTATATATTATATATAGGCTATTATTATAAATAAAATAGTTTATTTTATAGCCTATTAACAACATTGTGATAGTTTCACGTGAATGGCAAAGGGACTAAGCCATACACACATACCTGTATCCATTCTCCCCTAAACTCCCCTCCCTCATGGGAGGCTGCCACATAACATTGAACAGAGTTCTCTATGCTATACAGTAGGTCCTTGTTGGTTAGCCACTTTAAAATACAGCCATGTGTACATGTCCATCCCAAACTCCCCAACTGTCCGTTTTTCCCCATCTCCCCACCTGGTGACGCATTGAAACTAGTTAACACTTACAACATACCAGAGCGAGAGTGGGCAGACTTCCTGAAAAGAGCCAGAAAGTAAATATTTTAGATGTGTGGCCCATACCATCTCTGTTGCAAGTCTTCAGTCCTGCTGTTATTGGGTCAAAGCAGCCGTAGGCAATATAGACACAAATGGATGTGTCTGTGTCCCATTAAAACTTCCTGAACACAGAAATTTGAATTTCATCAAACTTTCATGTGTCAGGAAATATTATCCCCCTTTTGATTTTTTTCCCCAAACATTTTAACATGCAAAACTCACTCTTAGCTTGCCAATGTTATTAATATAAAAATAGCTCACAGGCTGGAGTTGGCTCATGGGCCTTGGTTTGCTGACTGTGGAGTCAGAGTGAGTATTCCATCACACCTTTTTAGCAGATGGCAATTTTCCTGACAACCACCACCAACTGGATTCCGGACTCTACTCCATCCGGTTTCCAAGATAAAACACAGTTCATAAGGGGTTAAACTTTTCGTCAATTCCAAACAGACTTGTATTTATTTAGGTGTTTGAAACTGCTTGGCCGAGCAGGCTTTTTATTTCCTTAAAAGAATTTGTTGATTGACTATAGATTCTCTTTGAAAAGCAGCCTCGTGGATGTTTTACAGAAGTCAAATTGAGAACCTTTGGGGCCTCGCTCAGTCACCTCTGCCTCCTTTTCTCTCTGTGTCTATAGCTCTGTCCCTTTTCTCCTTTCCTCTTCCTAACCAGCTGATTATATAATTAAACATTTCTTCATTTAGAGCCCTTTTATCATCCTGTGGCTCTCCTGTGGCCTCTTCAATTTCCTTCTGAGACAAGGTGCCCAGGACCAAATGGCAGTCAAGGTCAAGGCTCCCGTAGTTGTACGACATACTAGCACCATCACCATGGCGATCGTGCCTCTTTAATATGGACTAATAGCTCATTCTCCTTGGTGACCTCCCGTGAGCACGGGGCAGTCACCTTCTGTGATAATTTCAAGATCTCCTCTTCGGGAAGCGATCACTGATTCAGGGCCCATCAGCCATCATAAAGAGCTTAAATTGCTCTTCTGAGTGTGAACTGCCTCCCATGGGCCGTTTAATTGACCAGGTGTCCCCTGACTGCGCTTGTCCCAGACCAGCTGCTGTCCCTGCCCTTGTTAACTCTGTTTCCATGTCTTCCTTTGGTCCAGCCGGGAGAGGTGGAACTTACATTTGGGAATAAACAGGTGTCCTGCTATTCACCCATCCCACAAGGCATCCATGATGGATTTGATCAGACTGAAAGTGTTTTAAACCCAAGGAGGCTGTCTCTGGACGATTTTCAGGAGGTCAGAGTGATCCTGGATTGTGCTCAGAGTTGGTTTGCTTCTGTTCAGGGAAAACATAGCGATTTTACTTTACTTGAAACTTTCCCTGTTTGGGGGTTTTATTGGGTTTTTGTAATTCACCACTCTGGAGAACTTTTGAGACGGGGTTTGGCCCAGCTAAGTTTTTAGGTGCCCCCAACTGGTAATTGTCGCAGATGTTTAAGTTCACTAATTATATTGGTAAATTTTGAATATGGATTGTGATTAGATAACAATATTGTATTAATGTAGTTGATTTTCCTGAATTGGATAATTGCTGCTATGATTAGAGGAAAGAATGTCCTGGAACTTGAGAGATGCATGCTCAGGGAATTAGGGGTGAGGGATCATAATGTTGACACTTTATTTCAAACAGTTCAAGACACATTTATATATACATACATAAGGTGCATATTAGCACATGCATCAATACACATATATGGAGACAGATGAAGCAGATATGGCAATATGTTAGTGAAGGGCAGTGAAGGCTGAGTCTAAATGAAGAGGATATGGGAGTTCGGTTGTATTGTTTTTGCCACTTCTATGTTGGTCTGAAGTTCTTTGCAAATAAGTAGTTTAATTAGGAAGGGTTCGTGATGATAATGACAGCACCTGAGACTTTCACAGCTGGCTGGCCTGGCCCTGCCTTCCCCCCAGTGCTCCTTGGTGTCTTCCTCCTCCTCCTATTCCTTCTCACCCACTCTGCCCAGTGCATGTTCTTACTCTTTCACTCCCTGTCCCCACTGGTCTGCCTCATCTCAGTCAAGAGTTGTCAAACATGGGTTGAACATCAGTAGGTGCCTGGCACTGGCAGGGCCAGGGGCTGGAGACATTGTCCCCATCCTTGGGGAGCTACCGTCCAGCAGGAAGGACAGAAACGAAACAGAGAATCACCAAGGGCTGTAAAGGAGAAGTGCTGAAAATGTGTCATAGGATCTAATCCCTTTAGGGGCTTGGGGGAGCCCTCCTCGGGAAGTGGTATTTAAGCCCACAGCTATCGAGGGTGGGGATGAGCTTGGGAAAGAAAGGGTGGCAGAGGGACCAGTGTATGTACGTGGGGCTTGAGGGGCGTGTTGGAGGTGTGGAGAGAAGCCCAGCCCGGCTGGAGCAGAGTGGGGGCCATGGCAGAGGAGGTGGCAGAGGCAGGCAGACCACTTGGAGCATTTATTTTTCCTTCTGAGAGCCGGGGACAGCAGTAGATGGTAACATCATGATTAGCTTTGCATTTAAAAAAAAAAAAAATCCCTGTAGCTGCAGAGTAGAGAGTTGGGAAAAGCACATGTGTGGTAGGGAGAGAGGCTGCAGCAGTCCTACGTGGAGCAGTGACGCTCTCCTGGACCTCACAGAGCTGTGTCAACAGAGAGAACTGGGTGGATATCAGAGATATAGAGGAGGGCTTGGCGGCACTTGGTGATTGATTGGACAATCTCATTCCAATGTCCCTTTATGAAAAAATTTCTCTGTTCTTCCTTTTGGTTTATAAATCTGGTTGGAAAATACTGTGGTTTTTTGTTTTTTTGTTTTTTTTTTTCCAAAAAACATTTGCAAAGTTACCCCTTTACATGACATCGACTAATTGTCTTACCACGTGCGCCTGAGATGAATAAATATTCCTTGCACAGAGACAATGGTTTATCTGGTTAAGTAAAATCCTGATACTTAGGAAATGAAAGCTATGCATCTCATACATTCGAGAAACTAGAGAGGTGGGAGATAGAAATTAATGTAGTTTTAAAACAATCTATTGCACTTAAGAAATTGCACATTAGACTATAGGGTTTGTGTTGGAAGGTACAGATTTTGACAGGAAAGAGACCCTGTATGATGCAATCACCATTCTGACAAATAAATGCCATGGTACTTTTCCATGGCAAGGATGATTTACAATTATAGTCATACGTGGTTTTCTTTGATTTATGGCATCCTGTTAGCCATGGAATTACTTAGCGAAATCAGTTTGGCTTGATGTAAGATTTTTTTTTTCCTTGTCTAGAAAAAATTTTGGCCTGAAGAAAAGATGACATTAATTTAGGAATAGTGGAGTTATCATTGAGTTATCAAAATAAATCTGAGGACATAAATCAATTCTACTGCACGGAGAATGCTAAATCGATAAGTCCAGAAAGACTTATTGATTTCATGGCCATCACTCAAGCCTTCCTCAGTAGATTCCTCGGCCATAGGTTTAATTGAAATGATAATGTAGATAACTTTGGGTAAATCCATGAATCCTGACTTTGATATGAGGTTGTTTGAGGTAATGGAAATGATTTAGCCAGGCTGGCTTTCTCCTTCAGATTCAAGAGGTTCCAAGGACAACACATCTTCCTGTGTTCTGGAGCAGGTGATGTCTTAGCAGCTTGTTCGTTTGCTTTTTCTTTTTGCCTTGCCACGTGGCTTGTGGGATTTTAGTACTGCGACCAGGGATTGAACCTGGTCACAGCAATGAAAGCTCTGAATCCTAACCACTGGACCACCAGGGAATTTCCAACTCAGTTTTAAATCACTGCTTTTACATTTAATTTACAAATTTAATGCACAAATAAATTGATCACAGTGTTAGTTGCTCAGTTGTGTCTGACTGTTTGCGACCCCATGGACTGTAGCCTGCCAGGCTCTTCTGTCCATGGCATTTTCCAGGCAAGAATATTGGAGTGGGTAGCCATTCCCTTCTCCAGGTGATTTTCCTGACCCAGGGATCAAACCCAGGTTTCCTGCATTGCAGGCAGATTCTTTACCATCTGAGCTGCCAGGGAAGCCCGTATAACTGATCACAGTATTAAAGGGACATTAAAAAAACATTTGTAGCTAACACCCTGACATATCAGCAACTATTATGCTCAATTGTAGTATCTATTTCTGTGTCTTGTCTCTCTTATTTATAAGATTTGAGCCATTGAGGGCAAGAGTCTTTTATTTTAGTAACCCCTAGATCTTATTTAAAGGCATGAATATTGTTACATAGTTGTAATCAGAACAGTATCTGTTTGCTTTTGCTGCCTAATGAATAACCTCAACTTTAGTGGCTCAAAACAATGATCCTTTTATATTTCGCTCATTATTCTGTGGGTCAGATAGGTGGTTCTGTTCTTAGCTGGGACTGGATAGTTTAGAATGACTTCACTCATGTTTCTAGTCATTGATGATGACCTTGCGATGAAGGCCACCTATCTTATTATCCAGTAGGCAGTTCACATGATGGCAGGAAAGTTCCCATCAGCAAGGAGGGGAGTAATTGTCATGCACTTGTGCAAATACTATCAAGCTTTTGCTTGTGTCACATGTGCTAATAGTCCCTTGACCAAAGCCAGTTACATGCCAAGCCTGTATTTGAGAGGTGGAGAAATAGATTCTACGTCTTGATGAAGGGACCTACAAATATTGTGATCTTTTTTCAATATGCTGCAAAAAATATAAGTAAAATTGTATTTTATGCTTTTTCTCTTAACTATAGATGCTTCCTTTTGTTATACTTATTATTTTTAAAAAGCTAATATGTTGACTGCCATGTGCTAATTGCTTTAGAAACATAAAACATTTAACCTTCAGATAGCCCCAAAGATGAGCAAGACTATTATCCTTATGTTACTAATGAGGAAATGGAGGCTCAGAGACATCAAGCAACTCACTGAAGGTCACATAGCTAACAAGTAGGAAAGGAGAGATTGTAGCTCTGATTTCTTTGGCTTGAGAGCCTTACTTTTAGCAGGCTTTTCATGATGATTACCACTTCCTTCTTTATATTTAAACACTGATAATTTTTTGAAGTTATAGAAAATATCACCAGGAAAGGAGAGATTGTAGCTCTGATTTCTTTGGCTTGAGAGCCTTACTTTTAGCAGGCTTTTCATGATGATTACCACTTCCTTCTTTATATTTAAACACTGATAATTTTTTGAAGTTATAGAAAATATCCTAAATTGTGTACAAGACTGGCTTTCCACTCTCATGCCTTCCTTACCTAAGGGTGACTTGGGCTTTGTAGAAGAGCTGTGCAATCTCCCAAGTCCACAAATAGGACTCCTTCTGAATTAGAGTAAGTTTGATGTTTGTGTTTTCTTAGGCTTAGGCCATGGAGGTGAAGTGGTGGTAGATCTGTTAAGCTCTAAAATAAGGGTCTGGGCACCATCCTGAGTGATTGAATGGTGCCCAGGCAGGCAGAGTACTGCAGCGAGTCTTACCTAAGCACTAAAACAGGTTCAGGAACTTTTATGTTCTTACCTTCTCTTCCTGGATTAAGTATCTCCCAAATGATGTCATAGAATCATTCAGGTATTCTCTTGCCTTTTCCTGCCTGCCATCTTCTTGGGGTTGATCAGCTGACCATTGCTTCTTGGTGGACCCAAGCTAATCAGACTGTGTGTTGAAGAAGAAAAAGCCAGGCTCAAGAACCCCACCCCTTAAATGGGTGGGATTCAGGATAAAACAAAATAGTTATTTAGATATAAATGTTGGACTGGAAAGATCATGCATGCAGATTTACACAGACACTTAGGAGGAGCCTTCAGAGATGTCCAGAAGTTTGGTCAAGAGCTCAGAGGGGTTTCTCCACATCTTAACCACCATTTTAAGTAAGTGGGCCAAAAGTAGGCATAAAGGAAAAACCACATTCTTCCTGTGTTTCTCCTTTATTCTTATAATACTATTGCACTTACAAGACTTTTGACCCCAGATGTGTGGGTTTTCCACATTTAAAATATTTCTGTGGTAGAAGTTAGGCATCTTACCATCCAATTCAATCCTGACACCAACCAGAGTTATCGTGGACTCCATAAGTTAAGGTCTCAATCCCACAAGAACCTTGCTTCAGATGCCAATTGCAAATAGTAGGTCTCCAGGTTATCCACAACTTCTGTCTCACTGGTTACAACTTGGAGTTTCCTGTTATGCTCCTTCTTGGATTTGATCATTTGCTAGAGAAGAGCTCGCAGAACTTAGGGGAACACACATTTATAAGTTTACTATTTAATAAAGGATATAATAAAGGATACAGATAAATAATCAGATGAAGAGGTTCGTAGAGTGAGTTCTTGAAGGGTTCAGAGTGCAGGAGCTTCTGTCCTTGTGGAGCTGAGATGCACCATCCTCCTGGACATGTGAATGTGTTCACCTACCTGGAAGCTCTCTACACCCAGTACTTTTGGGATTTTTACAGAGGCTGTATCACATAGGAATGACCAGTCATTAACTCAATTTTCAGTCTCTTTTCCCCTCCTGGAGAGTACGGGTGGGGTGGGGGTAAAAGTTCCAATCTTCTAATCATTTGGTCTTTCTGGTGACCAGAAAGATTTGGTCTTTCTGATGACCAATCCCCTCTGCAGATCAGGGAGGGATTCAGGAGTTGCCTTATTAGAATAAAAGACATTTGCTATCACCCAGGAAATTCTGAGGGTTTAGAAGCTCCATGCCAGACACTGGGGACAGATACCAATGCTTATATATACATTTTTCTATTATTTCACAGTAAGCAACTTCCCTATACACATAAAACCTATATGCATGAATGTCTCAAATGCTCAGCCTCTCAAAAAGCCCAGCCCCCATGGGTATATTTTGGGTATACTTCAGAGGTGTATTGGTACTTGTTCATACCAGCTTGCTTGTCCTATAACTTATTATCAAATTGTCAGGAATTTTGCACCCATTATTAAAAATTAAATTATATACACTTACAATTAAATAAATTGTATCAAAGAAGTAAATCAGACCTCATCATTTACTATTTATTTTACATTTTACTGTTATCTATGCTGCTGAGGTTATTTATATCTATTTTATCAGTGTGGTGGAATTATATCATCATGTACTGCTTCTCATTTCTTCCCAGCAGCATTCATGGCATCATATTGGTAGCTTGGAATCAGTCATGGTGGGCTTATTTACACCCTGGAAATATGAAAATATGACAAACTAGGGCTTGATTTATTTTTGTTTCGTTGATTGCCTGCTGCTGCTAAGTTGCTTCAGTCGTGTCCGACTCTGTGCGACCCCATAGATGGTAGCCCACCAGGCTCCACCGTCCCTGGGATTCTCTAGGCAAGAACACTGGAGTGAGTTGCCATTCCTTCTCTAATGCATGAAAGTCAAAAGTTAAAGTGAAGTCGCTCAGTCGTGTCTGACTCTTCGTGATCCCGTGGACTGCAGCCTACCAGGCTCCTCCATCCATGGGATTTTCCAGGCAAGAGTACTGGAGTGGGGTGCCATTGCCTTCTCCGGTTGATTGCCTAGACTTAAGAAAATAATGGAGAAGAGCAAATAACGCATATTAAACTTAAAAGTGTGTACCTGTGGCATTGCGAATAGTCCAAAAAATGAAAGAAATTCTCATAGTATTTGATAGTAATATCTGATTCAGCAAGGACATCACCATGTTGTTGATGAGCAAGTGAAGTTCTGACATCCATATTAATCATTTTACTTTCTTTTTTCTTGTTGATGGGAAGGAAGCTATCAACCAACATTCATGTTATAACTATACTGGTTTGTCATTTGCAGTCATAGCTTGACTATGGATTCAGGGATTTGACAAAAGTCAAGAAAACACTGTGTGAGTCCATTGGCTATGTGGGATTTACAACAAAGGATGTTGTATAATTTATTATTTATTAATCAATGCTATATATCCTTTATATCAGTAAAATTTATATTAAATCTATAAACATAGTATAGCCATATATGCACACATTTTTTTCCCCTAGAGAGACATTGTTAAGCATTTACCATCACTTCATCAGCAAATTCCCACCATTCTCTTACTGGTTACTTATGAGAAATTGGGGGATTTTCCTCTTCAGTCTGTATGCTTGAAAACACCATCTTTCTTCTTATTCTTGGCTCACTCAGTCACAGGGAGCCCTGCAAATCATCAAATTTAGCCTGCAGAGGAAGTCTAAAGGACCAAAATTATTTCCCTACAATCTGAATCCTTTTCTACAAAGAAAGTTCCAAAAAAGTTTCCTACCAATAAAGAGTTGGCAGTTCTTGGGTCTTTTGTAGGCAAATATCTTGTTCATCACAAAGCAGCACTTTAGGGTTTTTGTATGTGCATGAATCAAATAACAATGAAAACAAGTATTTGTATGTTTTATCAGTATATCAAATATATTTTTTCACAAAAGCCTATCCACATTTATCAGCTCATTTCATACTTCTCAAGTTTTCTCTATTTTCTTTTTAAAGAAATTCTAGTATTTCATATATTTACTTACAATGCTCACCATTATAGTATTACATGTAGTTTTGATGAAACAAATATTCAACACATCCGTGAATTTCTCTGTTTCTAGCGATTCACATGCAGCTGGAGAAGGGGAATATTTATCACGGCTTTAGAGGCTAGCTAGCTCATTCCTCTCCACGATGTTATTGCCTCTCAGACATGGTATTAAAGGAGTTTACTTGCTATTTCCTACACTTTTATACCAAATCTGCAGTGAATTCAGGACAGGAAACAAAACCCCTTAAGGGGATATTAATAGTTCTAGTGGAAAGAGTAATCCCACTTGCCAAAAGTAAGTATGATGTAGTTGACTTTGAATCTATTTCTCTCTTGGGGTATCGGGTGGAGAAGCATATTGGGAATGCTAGGGGGAGGAGAGAGGAGCAAGGAGCTCCCTCAATGATTGTAGAGAGAGTTCTTGACTAAATATGGTACCTGTTTTAGTTTTCATCGTGATGGAGGAAAACACCATCCAACTCCTCTTCTTTGTTGTTGTCATCAGCATCATAGCATGTAAGGTTTGCTCTGGAAAATTCTGCATGGAATAAATTACGAATTTATTCAAAATTAGGTAGCGACTCATTTGTAATAGTTCCTGCCTGTTAACAACAATTAGACAAGGTCTCTGTAGCACTTAGGGTGCTGGAAGTTTGGCTAGTAGCCAGTTAACATGATTGATTTTCAGAGCTACTCAGGATGTCTCAGGTCTGAAAAATGGGCATTTGGGACTACCAGAACTGATTTGATGCTCTCTGATGATCAAACTAAATCAGATTGCTATCAGATCTTAACTTTATGCTGCGTGAGCTTGGACTGTCTACAATAGCATCCTTGGCAAGCCTGAGAATGAAAAGATTCAATTTCAAAAGTGAACACAGAGAACAAGAATAGTTCAGAGGACAGCTTACACTAGAACAAACCCCAGCTAATTAGGAGTAACCAGTACAGCTGAAGGTGGCAGAACTGAAGTAGTATTTTACACAGCAAAGAGAAACAGATATATTTTTTTCACCAAGATTTGGTTTTTTTCTCTTAGGTTATTGATTACCTTTGTGAAGGAGAGAATATTGACATGTGCAGAAGACCGGAACGAGTTGAAATAGTTTTAGATAGAGTATCTTTGGCAGGTCTTCGTGTTCTGATTTAAGTGGGAACCACTGTGAGTTCTGAAATAGCTTCTATAACCAGTTTCATCACAGACCTAATCATCCAAATCGTCATTCTCTGTAATTTGACTGAAAGGCAGTGGGACAGCAAAAGCTTCAATTCTTGAAAAGGATTTAGCAGCCAGCCAGCTTATGCTTATTAGCGACGCTTTTACACCATCTCCTCCCCTGTCTCTTTACTCCAACCACGACTAAATAAATCCAGAGGCTTGAATCAAAGAACAGAGTGGGGAGGGTCAGGAGAGAGGATCTGAACAGACTCTTGGAGAAAAATAGTTCAGTTAAAAAAAAGTATTAAACAAGGCTTTACTATCCTGCAGAAGTGCCAGTCTCAAATACTGAGAACTCGAAGATAACTCATTTTTTTTTTTCAGAGAACAGGCAAGAACATACCCTCAGGCCAGATTCGAGTGGTAAGAATCCAACGCTTCACATGACCTGGATCCTGGAAGCTCTTCTCCACTGTGTGACCTTTGAGACTCAACCTCGATGAGCCTTAGTCCCTGGTTTGCGTCTGTGTTTGCTTTCAACCCTTTACACTTTTTACCCCATGGTAAACCTTTCCAGTTTTAGGATTAAGATCCTTTCAAGACTTTGCTTTCACACTGGGTTCTCTTTTAATTTTTATGCTTTCAATTTTTAGCAAACATCATTTAGAAACTATATTGGGGATATCCGGGAAGGCTAGATGTTTTTGTAAGGAAATGTAAGAAAAGTACCGTCCTTCAGTTAAACTTACTTTATCACAAACCAGTCCTCATTTTGATTATGTATGCCAAGGCGCTGAATTAAAAAGCAAACACATACAAACTAGTGTAAACATGTGACCAAGTGTCTGCTTCTCCCCTTGAGTATTCTAGACATATATTACAGGTTGAGTTCCTCTAACATATTATTTTTGCTTATGTCTGTGTTAACTGTGGCCCTCCTTTTGTCTTCACCATTTTCCTTTCACCTTTGCACTGTCTCCTGTGACTGCTCAGTTCAGTTCAGTTCAGTCTCTCAGTCGTGTCCGACTCTTTGTGATCCCATGAACCACAGCATGCCAGGCCTCCCTGTCCATCAACAACTCCTGGAGTTTACTCAAACTCATCTCCATTGAGTCGGTGATGCCATCCAACCATCTCATCCTCTGTCGTCCCCTTCTCCTCCTGCCCTCAACCCTTCCCAGCATCAGGGTCTTTTCAAATGAGTGAGCTCTTCGCATTAGGTGGCCAAAGTATTGGAGTTTCAGCTTCAATATCAGTCCTTCCAATGAACACCCAGGACTGATCTCCTTTAGGATGGACTAGTTGGATCTCCTTGCTGTCCAAGGGACTCTCAAGAGTGTTCTCCAACATCACAGTTCAAAAGAATCAATTCTTCTGTGTTCAGCTTTCTTTATAGTCCAACTCTTACATCCATACATGACCACTGGAAAAACCATAGCCTTGACTAGACGGACCTTTGTTGGCAAAGTAATGTCTGCTTTTGAATATGCTGTCTAGGTTGGTCATAACTTTCCTTCCAAGGAGTAAGCATCTTTTAATTTCATGGCTGCAATCACGATCTTCAGCGGCAGCCGAGAGGAGCTACCCCATGTCCAAGGTAAGGAGCAGCGGCTGAGCTTTGCTGGAGCAGCTGTGAAGAGATACCTCACATCCAAGTAAAACAGTAGGCACTGAGAGAGGGCATCGGAGGGCAGACAGACTGAAACCACAGTCACAGACAACTAGCCAATCTGATCACTGGGACTGCTACTGATGGCAAAAACTTGGATCCTATGCACTGGTGCCAAATTAACTCTTGGAGACAGAGTTTTGGGTGGAGTAGAAAAGAGTAGCTGTATTGCTTGGCCTTGCAAAGGGGAACACAGCAGGCTAATACCCTCAAAACCCTGTGTCCCAGTCCTGGGGATAGTTTGGTAAGGAGCTTTATGGCAATGGTGCAGGCGTGGAGTTGCCCATAAGGATCAGGGTGTGTGGGCAGGGCCTATGTTCTTTTAACCTGGCCTCAGATGGTCTCCTGATGTTCTTCAGCTTATCAAGCTGTGACCTTTTTTTCTGGAATGAAAACTGCTTCATCAAGTATTTAGCATCTTCCCTTTGTTGGGAGTTTTAGTTCTGCAGAAGAGTTCAAAGATATTGCTATGTGTATTCCTTGAGGCAGAACCTGGACCTGCCCCAAGGCTGCACTATTGTTTTTTGACTGCTCTTTCCTCATCTCTGCATCCCTTCCCTTCCTTGATTAGCAACTGCTTGGAATGGCCATGGAGGCTGAAACCTATTCCTTACAAACAAGAAAGGGGGAACACAGAAAGATTCCTGCCCAAGAGCCCCACAGGGTCCTATTCCATTTCACCAGCACTTCTTACCATCTTCACCCTGAGAAATGGAATATTTCCTGTCTTATCAGTAAACAAGGATGTCGTAGTCAGCAGTAATTACAGCCCCCTAATCTGAGCTGGTGAGCCTTAAGGGCACTCAGGAAGAAGAATACCTGCCATTTGGCAGCCACCAGACTGCAGTCACTTCCTATGGTGAGCCCCAGGGAAGCTCAGGATGTGAAAAACATAGGATACTGGCCCCATAGCTGAGCTGCATTTGAGAGGAATGATTTCAGGGAGCCCAGACTCTTGCATCTTCCCACACATAGAAAAGTGCTAAATTCCTTAACTTGGGACGTCTGGTTTTCTTTAACTAATGATAATCTTTTGATGTTCAGATTACCTGTCCTTTGTTGCAAAACTTCTATTTTACCTGGCTCCTCCCTGGAGCAGTTCTGTCAGGGTTACTTGAGGTGCTGTCTTCCGGGCTTGAAGTCCTAAAAATTTCAACTAAATAAAACATAACTCTCAACTTTTAGGTTGTGAATATTTTTTTAGTCAACAACCCTCTGCTGGAAACTGGAAATTTATCAGTGAACCCCCACTGTGGTAGTTTTGTGGTAATAAGGGGAGAGAGAAGATGACTAAATGGAACATTTAACAACTATCCTTTTTTCCACTCCCCTCAGGAGGTCCTGGAATGAGAACCTTAGAACAGAGATGGCAGAAGGCATTTCAGGACAGACAAGGGAAGGCAGGATGCTGCAGAGAGCAGGCTGCCTTATTCACAGTTTGCCTGGACCTGGCTCGGTTAGCTATCATCCCATAACTAGAAGAAGACCTTTCAAAAAGACTTTGACTTCCAACATCTGGTTAAGCCACATCATAATGAAAAGAGAGTCTGGTTGATGAGGTTGGCCTAAGCCCCACATTTTTCTCTGTTAGTTCTCTTTCTGCTCTGTCTTTGTAAAATCTCTTTGAGGGTGTTGAAGCACCTAGTGACAGATGTGGAGATTTAACAAGTTTTAGGTCCCTTGATTTTCTTGGTGGGCTATAGAGACTCATCTGCTGTCACTCATCTGATCCAACCTGTCTTCAGATCATGTTGAAATTCCTTTTTGTCACATCCCACAGAACATGACAAACAGGCAGATTAGCCTGATTGTTGAGGCCCATCAGCTCTATGCTCTTAGTTAAATGATACCCAGCACGGATCATGAAGCAGAGCTTTGCAGGGTTAGCTGGGTGTGTAATTACAATGACTTCATTTAATAAACTTGCCATCACTGTCTTAATCCTCAGTCAAGTAAAAGCATGAAAATCCTTGTTAGCCATGATTAGGTGACACTGATGGTTAACAACATTTTCTCATCTCACCAGATTCATTTTTATTAAAACTCTTAACTTGGTTAAAGTGTTTTTTTTTTTCCCCAAAAGGATCACCTGATTGTTGGTGACTTTGTGGGTTTTCATGATGAAGGTGTGTTATAAATAAGTTTAGCTTGGTTTTGCATTTGGGTTCTTGCTGGGATCTATTTCCTATATGGTTTCTAACCCTCTAGCCTCCCTTCCTGTCTTATCTGTACTTGGGTCCTGCCCATCAGACTGGCTAGGTATTCTTCAAGCACATGTTCATTCTACTAAAGGTGAAGAATATTCTGCAATGGGGTTAGTATCAGGAATGGTTTTGTCTCCTCTCTCATCAGAGTCTGGAGTAGAACTGGGCTGCGTTCTTGGCAGTGCCCAGGGTTCTGGTTAGATGGGCAGATTCTGACCTGACTTACCTTCTTTCTCCCACCTGTTTCCTCCTGGGAGTGCTGCCCGGGTACCCACTGCCCCCATACCTAACAGCACCAGGTGTGCATGGATATTTGAGGGGTGAAAGAATAAGGGGCTGAGGGTCCCAGATTCCAAATAAACAACCATTGTCTGTCTTTTCCTGAGAGTTGTGTTCACCTGGGTCTTGGGGGAAGCAGACCTGGAGACAGCATTAAACCTGCAAGGATTTTATTAGGGACAATGCCTACACAAGAGAAAATGGGGGAGAGCTGTCCAGCTGTGATGGAAGTCTGAGCTGAGTAGAGGAGGAGGGAAGGTTGGTGGCAACATCCTAGACTGCTGCTAAGGAAGAGGAAGGTTTAGCCAGCTTCCTGGAGAATCTTAGAACCCAAATGCAAAACCAAGCTAAACTTATTTATAACACACCTTCATCATGAAAACCCACAAAGTCACCAGCCACCAGCCTGGTTATGGACCTGCTGTGCTCAGCCATGGACCAGGAGCAGTTCATGGGAACGGTGGCCTCAGCTTAAAGGTGGCTCTAGCTTTCTGAGTGTGGACCCTGGGGCCCTTGGTTAATCATGGGGCATGTGGAAGTCTGTGAGAGGCCCTCACAGGGTCAATGGTCAGAGTTGAGCCTCCTGTGGAGCTGTGGAGGCATCCTGTCTGGGGGACACTCTCCCGTGTCCCCTGAGCTTCACTGCTGGGCCTAGTTGCCCATGAGGCCATCTGCTGCGCAGGGCTTAGTTCCCCACATCTTCCTGCCATCTGAGACACCACGTTGACTCTGCCAGTGAGAGACGGGGAGTGGAGAGAGGGCCATGGTATCAGAGTGAGACGGCAGAGGGCCTCAGCCTCAGGTGCTATACTGAGGAGCTCATAAGCCACCCTGAGGGCAGCGGGGAGCTGCTGGAGGGTTTCAGCATGGTGAGCAGTATGGTTGGTTTTGTGAACGTCGACCCTAGCAGGCAGAGGAATTGCTTGGGGAAGGAAGTGGCAGAGAGGTGAAGCAAGCAGAGAGACTAGCTAGGAAGATGCTGCAGCTACTTGGTGGGAAGGACAAAACATGGAATGAAACACCTCTATGATATCATCTCCTCCATCTGTAACTACCAGCTACTTCACGAGGGCCGTGTCCTTCCTTGGCCCTTCCACCCTGGCTGCTATGCTAGGAGATCCTTTCTGGAGAGCTCCACCTAGGACTGGTGTGCATGGGTGCTAAGTCTCTTCAGTTGTGTTTGACTCTTTGTGACTCTATGGAACTGCCGGGAACCTCTGTCTATGGGATTCTTCAGGCAGGAATTCTAGATTGGGTTGCCATGTCTTCCTCCAGGGCATCTTCCCAACCCATGTCTCCTGCGTCTCCTGTATTGCAAGTGGGTTCTTTACCACTAGCACCACCAGGGAAGCCCCAGGACAGGTCAGTACCCTAATATTAATAACTACTTTCTCATGACCCTTCCCCTGGCACCAGCTAAACAATTTGGAATAAGAGTTTTCATTAAGATCAACTTTATTTAGCTGTGGTTATTTAGCCTCTTGATATCTGGGGAGGAAACTCAGCCCTCTGGCTTCTGCTGTGGGAGCAGTGATACTTGAGTGAAGCTCTTAGGCCTGATCCATGTCAAATTTCACGCGTGATTCCTTGCTGGCAGGAAGTCAGTGCTTCATGCGTTGCTTTGATCTTCATGTTCACTGTAGTTATATTCCCGTTTTTCTGCTGTGTAACTTTTTCTCATTGTTTCTTCCTGCTTTCTTTACAGGAGTTCTCTGTGAAAGGCAAGGCCTCACTTATTCTCAGTGGTCTCAGATGATCCCTTCTTGAGAATGGTGTGTTTTACTTGACCACACATATATCTTCTATTAATATTTCATGGTTCTACACCCTGCCTGGTTTTTTTCCTAGGTTTTTCCCCTTTTGTCTTAATACATTCACATCCCAGGCTTATCAGAAGAGGGCACTCTCTATGGATGGTGGAACTCCTGGGGTTCCCACTTCTAACTATCGTCTCTGGAAATTTGTGGCCCTCTTGGTGGGCTGTTTACTGCTGTCTAGCACACTAGGTCCTGGGCTCTGTTCCCTAAATACCAGGAAAAGACACAGATTTTCCCCTAAAGCACAACTGAGACCAGATTGGTATGTGATTCAGACATAACTGCAGTTAATTGGGGACAATGAAGGGACAAACGCAGAGAGTCACTTACCATGTGCAGCCAGCTCTGGCTGCAGCTGGAGCAGCTGTCTCGGGTCCCTTCCTTTGCATGCCCCAACTGGTGGCCCTAGTCAAATGTAACATCCCCATCCCATAACCAGGAGCACCCTCAGAATCTCTGCATTACTAAGAAAGAGTCCAGTATCGGAGGGCCAGGTCCACCAAGAGGAAGGATGTTGCTGCCTCTTATCTCAAGTCTACCTACTGAGTTTGAATGTCCTGTTCCAGGATCTTTGGCTTCGTGAAGGGTCTGTCCTTTAAAATAGACCCTGCACTGCCGCTCACAGCAGTGTAGCCTCACACCACGTTCAGACAAAGGAATCTAATCAGAACACAATTGCCCAGTGACCTCCTGTATCAACCTTTGCAGGAGACCTTTCAACCATGACATCATGGTCTGCTGTTCTGTCCCTCATGGTGCTTACCCTTCAGCCTAAGTCACGGTTAAATGCAGATTGCTGGGGTTTTGCTTCTAGCAATTCTGTTTCAGTAGGTCTGAGCTACTCCACTGATGAGCCTCATACAGCTTAAACCCACAGTTTGGTTTCTCTAAGCAATGTCTGGCTCTGTACTTGCATTTAGCAATATGGGCTCAACTGTGCATGGAATTCAGCTTCCAAGGAGAAAAGTAAGAGCCAAGGTCAGGTGTGAAGTACAGCTGCAAATTAGAAAAATAGACTTTGGTGCCTGGACCCAAATTCAGAACACTGGGGGCAGATCTTGCTACCTGTTTATAATCACCTCTTGGGTATCATATTTTCCATTTGGACTCTAGATGTTAAAGTCCACAGCCTGTCAAAGAAATTTTTAATAGGGAGAAAAGAGAGTTGGAAAAGAGTGACTTGGGAAAACAAAGGTGATATCTAAGCTTTAGGATTTTGCTCCAAATATGATATTTTCTGCACTGAAAAGAACTCCTCTTTTTTTGGGTTGGATTGAATTTATTTGGTATAAACACACATCCTTTAAATACCAGTGTGTTTTTATGTTCAAATACTCTGCATGAAAGACCAATGATTATTATGCACAGCAGTGAACAACATTGTAATCTCTATAATGCAATAAATTAATTAGTAAACTGTTACCAATTTTAAACAATACTAATACGTCCCATAGTTGGCATGAATATAAATCTACTGAAATAAAAATTTACTGTTTTCAAATGGGCATTTTAAAATGAAAAGCAAATTGCTTTATGTAGAACATTTACTTAATTGTATATGCTCTAGTGGGCTCTTACCTGAATTATTTGGCATGTGAAAAAAAGGAAGTAGGTTCTAAGCTGAGAAAAAAAGAATAATAGGGGGGTTTTCTATAATAATTTTCAAGGTTTTCATGGAGAAGTTTCACGTTTTACCCTACATCTACTACTGTTGTTGTTGTTCAGTCACTCAGTCGTGTCCAACTCTTTGTGACCCCATGGACTGCAGCATGCCAGACTTCCCTGTCATTCGTCATCTCCCGGAGTTTGCTCAAACCCATGTCCAGTGAGTCAGTGATGCCATCCAACCATCTCATCCCTTGTTGTCCCCTTCTCCTCATGCCATCAATCTTTCCCAGCATCAGGGTCTTTTCCAATAAGTTGGCTTTTAGCATAGGGGGCCAAGTATTGGAGCTTCAGCATCAGTCCTTCCAATGAATATTCAGGGTCAATTTCCTTTAGGATTGACTGGTTTGCTCTCCTTGCAATCCAAGGGACTCTCAAGAGTCTTCTCTAGCATCACTGTACAGAGAATTAAAAAAAAAAAGTACACCATATACCCAATAGTATGCTCTACTGAAGATTAAATCTGTGTTTTCCCCCTGTTCTAGCAAGAGAGGGTGAAAAAGATGCCTTGTTTGTTTTACAAAGAATGCATCTTTGAATCACTGAAAATACCTCCTATGCCATCCATATGAAGAGATCTGGAACTCCTGTAGATATACTGAGAACAGGGATAGTCCTGTTTTCTGGAAAAGGGGGGTGTGACTTCACATCTGGAACCAGTGTCTGGGAGGAGAAATGAAGACTGTTCTGGGAGGAGGCTTGGAGAGAAGGTGCCTGGGGATCTGGGTTCATGAGGTGGTGAAAGCTGAGCTCAGTTCTTTCCTGAATTCTAGGGCTGGCTTTTGGTAGGAGAAGTAGGTGAGGATGGAGGCAGAGGGAGTGCTGTGAAGATGGGCATCCTGCCACCTGGCACCATGTTCTTGGCTTCTCCCTCCTGCCTGCTTGGGCTGTCCTCCCAGGGTTCTCCCAGGTGTCCCTGCAGACAGTGATACCCACTAATCCAGTGAGGGAGTGTAGCCCGAGGGCCTATACTTTGGAGAGAGGATGAAAGCGTCCTCAGGGGAAATATGTGTGAGTCTGAAAGGCTAGTCATCTCCCTTACATAAGTCTTCATTGTGAGGCAGGGTTTTCTGACAATGATGGAAATTAGTCCTTTGAAAAAAAGATCAAGTGGGCTTTCCTAGGAGCCTTTGACCTAAGAAAGTGTCATCTGTTTGGGATGGATTTTGTGTGGTCTTGCCTAGTGGGGAATGGGGTACAGGGGATGTGCGAGGGGGTATAGGAGAGGAAGGGCAGTCAAGGAAACCAAAGCAAGTTTACTTCTCACATTGGGATTATCTGCCTACTCATCTGCTGATATTGGGATGGGTCCCATCATTGTTCCTGCTTCTCCTGGTTTGCTCCAACTCCCCCAGGGCATATTCAAAAATATCTAAATCAGGTGCATTATCCTTTAAGCTTGGTTTCATAAGAATAAATTGCTGGAAAAATATATGCAGTGATGTGTCTCTTTTTATCCTACTGAGAAAGGAATCTTTGTAGTACTTTCTCTTGTGAATAGAACTCAATAGTTCTCCTTTGTGTAGTAAAATGGTATATAGTCATGCTCGATCATGGTATTGCATGTAATTACAAGCCTGTTGAGTTCAGCATTTAAGCCCAGTTTGGGAGATGTGGAGCTCAGCTTTTTTCAATCACACAGAATAAGACCTGGCTTTCAGGTCTTTTGTATAAAGCTGCTGCTAGCTGGTTCATACCCATGTCATACCTGCTGTCAAAATAGTTTGACTATTGCCTCTTACTTATCTTTCTGTTTTTTCAGGTTGGCTGCATCACCAAGCTGTAAGTCAAGATGTCTTATACAGCCTTGACTGTAAGTGCCAGCTGACACATCTAAAATTTATGGGTAACTGATGAAGTGCAATGGATTTATAAGGAGCTATCTCCAGGCTTCATCCATCAGATAAGACAACTGGGTACTGTTGAAATAATTGTTTTATTTACAGTTCATTAAACTTCCAGTGGGCAGAATTCAAAACCAGGGTTGACCATACCTGGTTCCCTAGGCTCAATAACATCCCTTACCTGTGATGGTGTCTCCCTGGGGTCCAGTGTAGTACACATGCTCATCTGGTCCAAATATATCCTGGCTGACTCTGTGATGGGTTAGCTTGCTAGGTTTTTCACGTAGGGATGTGCTTTCATGTAAGAGTGTTTTCCAACTTGGATTTTTGGATCCCTTCACCCAACGTACAGCAAAGCCAATCTATTGAAACCAGCTTGTGGTGAAGGAAACCAGCTTGTGCTTGCAGGGTGCCAAGCAAGGAGAATAGGCAGTTAGTACTCAAAAGACAAACTCCCCTATAGCCTTCAGGAAAGGGTTTTTAAAGGCAGCATTAGGGGTGTGGGTTGCAGGATGCCTGATCGGCTCATGGACATTGATGGTGGTGATGGAAGTCAACACCATCAACCTTCTGGTCCCAGCTGGTCTGGGGTCTACGTACCTGTGGTCATCAGTTTCCATCTGATGGGAGTCCGGTTTCTGTAAACTACTTAGAATGTACATCAGACATGTTCGCTGTGTCCTTCAGGGAGAAACTAAAAGTTTTCTGTCTCTGCTATGGCTGATCTATTGTTTAAATTGTCACCAGTTTCCTGGCCGAGCAGCTACTCTTTGTTCCTATGTGCTCACATTTTTCTAACCATTAACTCCTGAGATAACCTTTTGAGACTCAGGAGAGGCCTGAAGTGTACTGCTCAACTTCAAGAGGATAAAAGTTGTTTTCTTGGTTCCCCTGGAGTTCTTGATTCTGAATCTTGAACCCTACACTGAATTTCTGCTACTTTGCCTAGAAAGAGCTGAGAATTAGGAAGATGGGAAAAGATAAAATGCTTAGGAATTTATGTTACGGCAGTGACATTGGAGATTGAATTTCTCTTGTTCAGTTTTCCCAGGCAGTTGTAAACTCTTTTTGTCTAAGTTAAGTCAGTCGTATGTTGTAGACCTGTCCTGTCCTACTATTCCAGACATGTAATTATGACTTAAAATAGTAATAAGTAGGATAATAGCTGTCAAGTAGTAGAGCAATGGCCATGTGCCAAACCCAGGGCTAGTGGTTTCACATACATTATTTCATTTAATTTTTAGAATAACAACCCTGTAAGTAGGAATTATTTCCTACCTCTTGTGGATAAATAAGCTGAGACTCTGAGAGTTAGTAACTTTCCCAAGTTTCCTTAGCCAAACTCTGCCCAACACCAAAGCCAGGAGCCCATCCTTGCCACTGTGTGGCCTTCCAGGGAAACCCAATGATTCCATCTGGCCAATGCATTTTTAAAAATGAGATGTGGCTAAGTGTTTCACGTGCTCCAACTTTGTATGCGAAGTTCCTATTTCTTTTAACATTCCACTGCTCACTCCTCCAGTCAAGGTTATCTTGGACGCAGAAAGTTCTTCAAATATTCAGACCACCTGTCGCCCACGGAACGTTCTGAACCTTGACAGTCTCTGAAGTGTTTCTCCCCTTGCATGAAAACAGCTCTATCTGGCTTATAATTAGAAGTGAAATAATTTTTAAATGGCTTCCACACGGCTCAGCTTTCAAAGAGGTTCCAGTTACATGTAACTTCACATAAACAGATAATCAGAAACCAGAGGCAGAGAGCACAGTTCCTGGCTCCTAATTGGCATGAAGCAGGGACATCTGCTCTGCATGAAGCCTGGGTCAGGTCGGCCCTCTCATCTGTGACCTCCTGCGGTTGTGAGGGGCTTGCCCTGGATTGCATAAAGACTTCACAGGGGCATTGAAAAATGGGATGGAATCAACTTGAACAGAAAACCTAATTGGTTTGAATCCTTCCTTAACCACTGTTAATTATTTTGGGATTGAATGTCCATCTTATAAAACAGATGCTTTTCTTCCAGAGGTGGAATTTCTTGCTTTGGTCGCAAGTCCAAACAAGTTAACTTAAAAGGCTCCGTTATAAATGAATCTGACATGATTCTACTCCCTTCCTATTTAAGATGAATTTTGTGGATTGGAGGATGTGAAACACCACATATTCAGCAAGTGTTGTTTCAATTTTCCCCTCCATTTCTTCAATACCCCTGCTCCTAGCCTTTATTATTACTTCAATTTTTAAATTCCAAAACTGGATGGAGGTTGTGGGATTGGGAAAGCTATCTAACCTACAGGGCTTGGGTCTGAGATTTCTCTTGAAGCTGGTTTTCCAGAAGACCGATTGTTCCCAAGGTACCTAGAACGGAAGAGTCCTAATTCACCTTGTGTGCTCAGTTGCTTAGTTGTGTCTGACTCTATGCAACTCCCTGGATTGTAGTCCAGCAGGCTCCTCTGTCCATGGAATTTCCCAGCCAAGAATACTGGAGTGGGTTGCCATTTCTTACTCCAGGGGATCTTCCTGACCCATGGATTGAACCTGTGTCTCTTGCGTCTCCTGCATTGGCAAGCAGATTCTTTACCACTGTGCTAAGTGGGAATTCCAGTAATTCACCTTACTCCAGAAATTTCTGAACTTCTGGCAAGGATGCTAAAAGCTGAAGGCTCCCCTGAATGAGGTCTATGGGAATAACATGTGCTTTCGAGTGAGGCAGAGGGAGATTTATTTTAGAACTTTGTTCCAAGGTTCTAGGACCAACACCCCACCTGCTCACACCATTGGTCTTTCCTTAGCAAGTCTAAATCCTATGCAGTCTTTGTATGATGGTTTGGAGCCATACCTTTTCCATAGATTCTTTCTACCAAGTCTGATCTTCATTGATTTAAGTATCTAACAGTATTAATTATCTAAATAACAATCTAATCTTGGAATGAGTAAGCTACTCATGTAAAGTATTGGCCTAGATGTACTTTGTCAGGCTGCGAAGATGAACCAGATTTAAATCCTTCGTCGAAGAGTTTACAGTCTACCAGGAGAGAAGTCAAGTATAGCTGGGAAGGGGGAGGGATACAAATAAGCAAGACGTTACTCTACAGTGTCTTAAGGTAGAAAGCAGTACAGTGCAATGAAAGATATGAGGAAATGCCGCACAAGACCCCTTTCTCTGAGGGGCAGAGAACCTCTGAAAAGGTTTTCTCTGCAGTAGTTTGAAGAGTCTTTGAGATACACAATGTTCATTTGCTCCAGAAGAAATCTACCTTGGATTTTTATTACTATTTATTTCCTAGTTTCTGGGAAAAGGGCCTTCATGGAAGATGTTGATGGTAGGTTTAAAATGGGGTGGGGACTTGGTGAGCCCTAACCCCAGCAGTGAAAGTGAAAGGCATACATTCAGGATGGCTTCCAGCTCAAGAAGATGTATGAACCAGGGAGCAGGACCGCAGTAGAGGAGGCTTGCGAGTGTTCTTAAGCTGGTGACCTGTCTTGCATGTATGGTATCTGTTACCACCACCTTCCCAATGTTGCTTTCTAGGGATTTAAGGGATCTTACTGGGATGGCCATGTGTCAGGCTAAAATGGAGGGCTCTTTCATTAAGGGGAAAAGGGAGAAGGCGTGCAGGGGAAGGCAGTTAACTGGTAGACTCTGTCTCAGAGTCTGCATTCAAGTAGTAGCAAAGAGAGTGGAGAGGAAGGGGAGAATGTGTGAGACACTCAGTGACATAGTGATTGGGTTAGACAGCTGTTTAGAAATGGCATGACAATATTGAGAGAGATTTGGAGCCTGGGTAGAGTGAAGTGGTGGGAACCATAGTTAATATGTATCAGGCATGATTCTAAGTCCTTTCATGTGGATTTTACATTGATTCCTCAAAACAGCCCTATGAAATAGGTCTTAGTGTTATACTATTATTATTATTTTTTAAAATGTTTCCCATCACATTCTTTCAAAATCACATAATTCAAATTCATATGTCACAGATATTTCTCATAAAGTGATAGATTCTAGTATTATTATCACTATTTAACTGATGAAGAAAGGGGGACCCGAGGAGGGTAAGTTGCTTGCCCAAAGTGATTCAGTGAGTAGGAGAACCAGAATTTGAACCCAAGCAGGTGATTCCAGAACCTATGCCTTAAGCAATACGCTGTGGTGGCAAAGACTAGAGAGAGGAGACACAGGAATATTCCTATGCTCACACCCCATCTTTTCTTCACAACATTCCTCCATTCCCTTGAGTATATTTCACTTTGGTAGTGCTCTGTGGTAGATGGTAGCTGATGTTTACACGTGGACTTGAAAGAGCACTGGATATTCTGACAACCTTTCCTTTGTTTTGATCATTGAGAATTTTGAACCTTGGCCTGAGGGGGGCGCTGAGTACTGGCAATACCTTGAGGGGCCTGAGGGTGATTCTGGGGACTGCATCTCAGGAGATTTCCCAGTCAGTCTGGAAGCAGACTGCCCAGAGCCCATGTTACCAGGTCCAAATGGGGCAAGAAATGAAGGAAAAGCCAAGAAAGAAATGGTAGGGCCCAGAGCTTGGGGAACTCGTGTTTGGGGAAGCTTGGATGGGGCGTCAGGAAGGTGGGATCTGGACAGATTCAGAACAGGAAGTTCTTAGCATGGTTTCTTGGGACAGTGGGCCGCTTTGTGCTCCAAGGGCTTGGGGATGTAGCTTTGGAAAGGAGAAGGAGATTCATTTTGTGGCCAAATGTAATTTGGAAACAACACTCTCTGCCCATTGCTGTTTTGCAGAAAGCATGATTGAGGTCAAGTCTGTGCTAGGGCTAAAGACCAAGAGTAGAGTAAAGTCTGCAGAGAGAAGGGCAATTAGCAAATTCCTTAATTAGAGTTGGGTTCTGATTTCTCTAGTCAATTCTAATCACTTGTTAGGTTTTAACTCAGCTCCTTTGGCTGGCAGTGTGCAGTCACAGAGTTCAGAAAATCAGGGCCCAGTGATCTTGGGAAAAAGTAAGTAAAGACCAGGTTTCCTCTTCTGTAAAAAGATTATAACAAAATACTTATTCCCTGAGACTGTGAGGATTCAAAACACTGACCTGTGAAAGTGTTGTCAAACTCTCAAGATTAGTTATTTATTACATTAGTAGTAACGATGCCTTATTAGTCATTAATGCCTGCTAGTAAATGATTCGGTGCTTAAATTTCATGCTCCGTTGAATTTACTGTCTTCCATATCTCACCAAGGTGCTGTTCTGCCCTGACTCCTGTAATCAAAGCTTGGAGATTTATTTACGCACCGTAAGATTAATCTTGACAAAATTCATTAAGTTTCTATTTTTTTCCCCTCTTTACTGGGCATTAGCCATCATCCCGTGGATGTGACACCTTCCTTTTATTCTGATGGGAATTTGTATTTAAAAATATATTTAGAAAACATCTTGTGGAAAAGCTGCAGCAGGTCAACTGTGGGAAAAGGTCTTTCCTTGAACAAATGTCTCACACTGGAATGAAACTTCATGTTCTGATGCATAGTGGGTCCATTCTAGGTTGTCACTGAATATGTCTGTCTTCCATTCCACACTTCCTTCCTTTCCTTCAGTCAAGATTTATTTGCAAGAGACAAAATGCATCTGAAATTATTCTGTTCTAAAGACGCAGACAGGAATAAGATGTAGTTCTGTCCTCAAGAAGCTCACTGTCTGGGAGAGAAGACAACTTGAAAATAAATAATTGTAATATGGTGAGACAAATGCCATTAAATAAATAAACACAGGGTATAGACGTGGCATTTAACAGGAAGGAGCAAATGCATCTTGGCATTTTAATAGGAGGAAAATACATCTTGGCGTTATCCCTGCCTGAACATGCAACCCCAGAACTCATTCATCACTCAGTGAAACTGACTCTTGTTTGTGTACTGTGTATATTTAACGATCTTTTTAATTTCAGAGATTAAGAAGTAATTTGGGTTTTTTTTAGTCATCCTTTTTCTTCGTTTATCTCAGTGTACTTCTTAATCCCTAGTTTATGTACGTATAATGCAAAACACATTACGTCATTCTTGCCGCCCCCATTCTCTCCAGTGGCCTGCCTCTCCATGCGTTGCTTTATTTTTCCATTATAAATCTTTAATGTGCGTAAATGTGTTCCTTTCTTTAAAATACAACCTTGGCTCATCAGATTTGCAAAAATTTGAAGCTTGACAATACACTTGTTAGCAAGGCTGCAGGGAAGCTGGTATTTTCATACACTGTTGGTGGGAATTAAAAATGGTACAATTCCTATGGAAGAAAATTTGGTAATATCTAACAAAACTATACGTGCATTTATCCTCTGACCCAGCAGTCTGACTTCTAGGAATTCATCCTGGTATACTTCAAACAATGTGAAAATAGAAGCACACAAGTTTACTATATTTAAAATTCAGTTCAGTTTAGTGGCTCCGTCGTATCCGACTCTTTGCAACGCTATGAATAGCAGCACACCAGGCCTCCCTGTCCATCACCAACTCCTGGAGTCCACTCAAATTCATGTCCATCAAGTCAGTGATGCCATCCAGCCATCTCATCCTCTGTCGTCCCCTTCTCCTCCTGCCCCTAATCCTTCCCAGCATCAGGGTCTTTTCCAATGATCAACTCTTCGCATGAAGTGGCCAAACTATTGGAGTTTCATCTTCAGCATCAGTCCTTCCAGTGAACACCCAGGACTGATCTCCTTTAGAATGGACTGGTTGGATCTCCTTGCAGGCCAAGGGACTCTCAAGAGTCTTCTCCAACACCACAGTTCAAAAGCATCAATTCTTCGGCGCTCAGCTTTCTTCACAGTCCAACTCTCACATCCATACATGACCACTGGAAAAACCATAGCCTTGACTAGATGGACCTTTGTTGGCAGAGTAATGTCTCTGCTTTTGAATATGCTATCTAGGTTGGTCATAACTTTCCTTCCAAGGAGTAAGTGTCTTTTAATTTCATGGCTGCAATCACCATCTGCAGTGATTTTGGAGCCCAAGAAAATAAAATCTCTCACTGTTTCCACTGTTTCCCCATCTATTTCCCAAGAAGTGATGGGACCAGATGCCATGACCTTAGTTTTCTGAATGTTGAGCTTTAAGCCAACTTTTTCACTCTCCTCTTTCACTTTATCAAGAGGCTCTTCAGTTCCTCTTCACTTTCTGCCATAAGGGTGGTGTCATCTGCATATCTGAGGTTACTGATATTTCTCCCGGCAATCTTGATTCCAGCTTGTGCTTCTTCCAGTCCAGCGTTTCTCATGATGTACTCTGCCTATACGTTAAGTAAGCAGGGTGATAATACACATCCTGGATGTACTCCTTTTCCTATTTGGAACCAGTCTGTTTTTCCATGTCCAGTTCTAACTGTTGTTTCCTGACCTGCATACAGATTTCTCAAGAGGCAGGTCAGGTGGTCTGGTATTCCCATCTCTTGAAGAATTTTCCACAGTTTATTGTGATCCACACAGTCAAAGGCTTTGGCATAGTCAATAAAGCAGAAATAGATGTTTTTCTGGAACTCTCTTGGTTCTTCGATGATCCAATGGATGTTGGCAATTTTATTTCTGGTTCCTCTGCTTTTTCTAAATCCAGCTTGAACATATGGAAGTTCATAGTTCACATACTGTTGAAGCCTGGCTTGGAGAATTTTGAGCATTACTTTGCTAGCATGTGAGATGTATTTTGAATATTCTTTGGCATTGCCTTTCTTTGGGATTGGAATGAAAACTGACCTTTTCCAGTCCTGTGGCTGCTGCTGAGTTTTCCAAATTTGCTGGCATATTCAGTTCAACACTTTCCCAGCATCGTCTTTCAGGATTTGAAATAGCTCAACTGGAATTCCATCACCTTCACTAGCTTTGTTCGTAGTGATGCTTCCTAAGGCCCGCTTGACTTCACATTCCAGGATGTCTGGCTCTAGGTGAGTGATCACACCATCGTGATTACCTTGGTCGTGAAGATCTTTTTTGTACAGTTCTTCTGTGTATTCTTGCCACCTCTTCTTAATATATTTTGCTTCTGTTAGGTCCATACCATTTCTGTCCTTTATCGAGCCCATCTTTGCATGAAATGTTCCTTTGGTATTTCTAATTTTCTTGAAGAGATCTCTAGTCTTTCCCATTCTGTTGTTTTCCTCTATTTCTTTGCATTGATCGCTAAGGAAGGCTTTCTTATCTCTCCTTGCTATTCTTTGGAACTCTGCATTCAGATGCTTATATCTTTCCTTTTCTCCTTTGCTTTTCACTTCTCTTCTTTTCACAGCTATTTGTAAGTCCTCCCCAGACAGCCATTTTGCTTTTTTGCATTTCTTTTCCATGGGGATGGTCTTGATCCCTGTCTCCTGTACAATGTCACGAACCTTCGTCCGTAGTTCATCAGGCACTCTATTAGATCTAGTCCCTTAAATCTATTTCTCACTTCCACTGTATAATCATAAGGGATTTGATTTAGGTCATACCTGAATGGTCTAGTGGTTTTCCCTTATATTACTATATTCAATATTATCACAAATAATAAATTAACAAGGTAGTTGTTATTTATTCTTATTATTGGTGTTTTTAGTATTATTTGTAATCATAAAACATTGGAAACCATCTGAATGTCCAAACATAGGAAATTGATTGAAAAATCATGATACTTACACACAGTGGAGTGCTGTGTGGCTATAAACGAGAACGAGGAAGAGCTCTATGAATTGACCTTGAGTGATTTCTAGGAGATATTGTTAAGTGCAGAAGAACATATATAGTATGCTACCTTATGTGTAAGAAAGAAGGAAAATCAGAAAGAATATGTATTTGATTATTTTTATAAAAGAAACACAGGAAGGATACATCAAGAAACATTAAAGTTGGTTACCTATAAAGGATAGAACAGAAGAGATATTGTGGGAGTAATACTTCTCTGAGTGTATATCTTTTTGCATAGTTTTGACTTTCAGGAGTGTGTTAATGTTCTACAGATTCAAAAATAAAATTAATAAAAATGGAAACAGGAAAAATCTCTAAAGCTGAAAGCAAATTGCCAATCACCCAATAAAACTTCAAATGGAAAACATAACTGAAGAGAGAGAGAAAGAAAGAAATGACTAATTTAGGTTACTTAGGAACACCTCAGGCTTAGGTGGGAGCATGGGTAGGGGAAATTTCACACAAATCCTGAACTCTTTTTAGTAGGCTTGTTTTTGTATGGTTAGGAAAAAGCAATTCTGAAAAAATTTTGTATGTATTATAGATTTGAACAAAGGAGTGTGGGTGACTCAAACAACATAGGTTTGAACCGCATTGATCCACTTACATACAGATGTTTAAAAATAAATACTACAATACTATCTAACCTGTACCAGAGCTTCCCTGTGGCTCAGACAGTAAAGAAGCTGCCTGCAATGCAGGAGAGTTGGGTTCGATCCCTGGGTTGGGAAGATCCCTTGAAAGAGGGCATGGCAACCCACTCCAGTATTCTTGCCTGGAAAATCTCCATGGACAGAGGAGCCTGGCGGGCTACAGTCCATGTGGTTGCAGAGTTGGACACGACTGAGTGACTAAGGGCAGTACAGCATTATCTAATCTGAGGTTGGTTGAATCTGTAGATGTCAAACTACAGATACAGAGGGTTGACTACAAAGTTATATGAGAATTTTCAACTGTGTATGGGGGAGAGGTTGACACCCCTAACTGCCCTGTGTTGTTCAAGGATCAACTGTAAATAAATTGTTATTTTTGGGAATCAGGGTTCTTGCTAGGAAAGAAGGGACATAAAATGGAATGGAAGAAGGCGAAAAGAACTGTGCTGAGTTGAATTGAAATTGGAGTATCAATGTGTACCATATTTCTAAAACATATATAGCATTTTTATTACATATATATGTATGTATATATGTATATTTATAAGTATAATGTGTATACATGCATATGTTACCTACCTTTGTCTGATGATGGGGCCAAGAAACAATAACACCTCAGTTAGACTGAACGCACTTAGTGCCCAGTCTTGGCCTCTAAAACCATTCCGTATTGAAAGAAACCAGGGCTCCATAGCTGATTCCAGGGCTGGGGTCGGGTAGGTATGAGATGAGCCTAGAGCATTTTGTTATGCTAGAGATTAAGGAAATACGCTAGAAAAATGATGGAAACATGTCACAAGGACACAGGAGCTAGCTTGAAAGGATTCCTGCTGGTTAAATCTGGGACAGCTCGAATACCAAAATAATTAAATAAAATAATCTATCATAAACCATTAAAAATAGGAATTCATGAGTTCCCACGATAACATATATATACACTAATAATGAATATATGGGGAGGAGGGCGAGCTGTTGCTTACAATGAAATGCTGAATGCCAGCTGATAAATTGGGAGAAGGTACTACAGTTGAAGAGTTAGCATTTTATAAACATTATGGAAAATATTAGATCAAGCAAGAATTATCAATACATGCTAAATTTAGGGGGAAATTTAGATGAGGAGCAGAATATTTGTATGGTCTTAAAGTATCTCCCACAGATTAATCATTAGTTCTAAGAGACAGAAATCAGTTATTACACAGTGGCAAAATTCAGCACCAAGATTGATCAAAATTTACATCAGCCATGAGAGCAGATTAACATCACACACTTCTAGATGTGATACCCTGAGAAAGATACAACAACATCTGGGTAGTATTTTGGCTAAGATTGTGTAGCCTGAATCATGAGGAAATATTAAACTCCAAATGAAAAATATTTTATTGAGAATGGGGGCATGGGGAACTCTGTATTTAAAAAATGTCATCATGATGACCAAGAAAGGCTCTGGAAGTGTTCCAGATTAAAGAAGGATAAAGAGACATGACAGTTAAATGCAATCCCTGACCCTGGACTGGATTCTTTACTGAGGGGAAATGCTGTAAGGACATTATTAGAACAATTGACAAAAATGGGAAATGGACAATCGATTAGATGAAGGTATTGTTCCAATGTTAAATTTACTGAGGATAATGACCTTACTATAGTTTTGTAAGAGAATGTCTATTCATAGGAAATACAATGAATATATTTAAGGATAAGTGGCCACGGCCTTCCCTTGTGACTCAGTGGTAAAGAATTTCCCTGCCAGTGCAGGAAATGTGGGTTTGATCCCAGGGTCAGGAAGATCCCCTGAAGGAGGAAATGACAACCCACTCCAGTATTCTTGCCTGGGAAATTCCATGGACAGAGGAGCCTAGTGGGCTACAGTTCCTGGAGTCACAAAGAGTTGGACAAGACTTTAATGACCTAGCATGCATGCGTGGCCATGATCTATGTAATTTTCCTTAAAAAAATAAAGGGAAAGTATATATGAGAGAAAGAGAGAGCAAGAGGAAGTAATCAAGCCAGAAACTAATAAAGCACATGGGTAAACTGTCAGCAATAGGTGAATCCAGTTAAGAGAAAATCAAGTATTCATTTACTATTTATATTCTCATACCTTTTCTCTAAAGTTAGTTCCAAATAAAAGGTTAAAAAATCTTGCATATCCTGCTTTAGTGCAAAAATATTTATCTTCCTACTACTCTGTGTTTGTTCTGGGACCATGCTGAAGTCTGACTACTCTTAGAATAGATAATACTAGTATTTAAGAATTTTTTTTTTAGTGAAGCCTTTTCTTTGCAAATGAAATCTTATGTAGGACATAAGCTGTAGAAGAGATGAAAGAAGGTCTGCTCTGATTGAAGCATGTGTGTATTTTTTGGGAGAGCATTAGAACCCTGTCTGCCTGTCTACTTCACCTCCTGCTCCCAGGTAGGCAGCCCCAAGGCACCTCCAGGGAATAGGGTTTGACAACCACCGCTCTAAATTAAACAGGGCATGGTCCAACTGACCTTAGTAACCATTGAATGAGAGTGACTGTTCTGAGATCGGGTGAAAACCTCAGGATTGCTTCACAGCATTTGACTTGGGTTTTTGGATGTGTCCTAATGCCTTCAGTGATAAATGACCAGTTTTTTTCCCCTGTCTCTCCATGAAGTTATTCCATCCTTGGCCTGTAGTTGACACTTGACAGGTATTCAGCAACAAGGCACTGTTTGTCAAGCCCAGTGTGGAATTGTTTCAGAGGACCAAGTCATTTCTGAAGTATGTATAGATAAGACTTGTATAAACAGAATCACATTTTCTCATAGCTGATTCATGGCTGTTTGGGATTCCTTTTCGAATGGCTGTGTTGCCTCACAGATGGGATTTATGTTTATCCAACCATCTTCTTCCTTTTCTTTCAAGTAGTTAAGGGTCTTGAATACATTTGGTGGAGAGGAACTTGGCATTGTAAGAGAACTTTGGCAAACCTTTTTGTAAACTGACTTAACACCTTCCAAATTAACTGCTCTGAAAGTTGGAAACTCTCTATATAGTTGACCTTTGAATAAATGGGTTTGAGTTGTGATGGTCCACTCATCTGTGAATTTTTTTCAATAGGAAATATGACAATACTGCATGATCCACTGTCAGTTGAATCCTTGAGCGTAGAACCTCAGACGTGGAGGAACCACCTGTACAAAGGACTGACTACAAGATGCTCAGATTTTCGACTCTGCAGAGTCGGCACCCCTAACACGCATGTGTTCAAGGGTCAACTGTATTTGTATCTACTTTAAAACTCAAACCTTAGTCAAAAATTTAAGACTATTATTTGTTCAACAAGCCTTAGAAGATTGTATCCAATAAGTTCATTTTGTTTAAGATGTGGCTATCTTTGTGTTTAGTCACTCAGTTGTGTCTGACTCTTTGTGACCCCGTGGACTGTAGCCTGCCAGGCTTCTCTGGCAAGAATACTGGAGTGGGTTGCTATGTCCTCCTCCAGGGGATCTTCTCAATCCAGGGATCAAACGCAGGTCTCCTGCATTGCAGGCAGATTCTTTACTGTCTGAGCCACCAGTGAAGCCCGCCATCTTAGTAATTTGGTTCAAATCTCCATTAAGACTTTTTGTAGGGCCCAAGACTCTAATTGCAACCAATCACATTGTTCTTTTCATAGAAAGACAAGTCCCCCTTACAGTGAATGGCTACAGAGCTGAAGGTAGAGATGGTCCTCAGATTTAATCTGTTGTGACTCTCTGTTTAATCTGTTAATCTGTTTAATCTCCTGTCAATTGGTGGAGAGTACCTGGAGTCTGATGTTGAAAGGGATTCTGGGGCAGCATTTGGGCTTGGTGAGAATGAGATCATAATTGATTTGTGAGGTCTGCTTGGGGTATGGAATGGGGAAGTTATCCAGGTGTCTGCAACATGTGTGATATTCTTGGCCTAAAAGTAACTCTCAGGGGCCCTGTTTTGTTGAAAAGAATACATTTCCCCATAGGCCATAAATGCTGGTCTATTTTATGTACTTTCTTACTACAAACAAAAAATTGTTGCTCACCATTCCAGTTCTACAAGGATCAAGTCATAAGCCACTTCAATTGCTGACCTACAGTACACCCTGGAAGGAATTCAGGATGAAGCATTCTGTATTTTAGATATAGGAACCCCTAGATAGTTAAGATACATATCTAAGGAAGAATTTCAATGACCCCAGATTCTTGCATCCCCCATAAATAGATAAGCATTAAAGTCAGTTAACCTGAGATATTTATTTTTTGTGATTAGCAGTAATATTTTACTGAGATATGCACTTGACTAAATGTATTTCCCAGCAAAATGAAATCATGTATATAGGTTCCTCTCTCATACCTCTTTGAAGCCGTTCCTCAGAGCTATCAGAGAGGTTATTTCCCAGGCTATAGTCTTCAGCAAGACACTGAGTAAAATTCTACTCATGGCTGTTACATTGTGTGTGTGTGTTTCCAGTTGGCATTACTAAACCTTGGATCTGGAGCCCCAGATTACATATGGGAGAAAATGAGAAGCCTCACTGAAACTTTGAACTGTTTCTCCTGCTCACATATGGCATCCAACTTCACAAAGGAATTCTTAGTGGAGGGTAAGGCAAAAGACAGGGCTAAAAATCTGCTATACCTTATTTGGGTTCAATTGCTTGTCATGCTCATCTTGAGATTTTACAGTGCTAGTATTTTTTTTTTTTTTTAAGATTTCAGGATCCTGACATTTTTGTACTGTGCAAACTCAGTGATGTTTTCTTGTTATTTAAGTGGCAAGCAAGGGTGACCCTGGGAAAGCCTAGTCTCTCTCAGAACCTTCCTCAGCACTGAGACCTAAGAAACAGAAGAGAATGTAGAGACAATTTCTCTGTGAAGCTATATGCTTGATCTGCACAGAGGGGTGAGCTATTTTTCTTCTTTAATTCCACAGCATCTTGTATCACTCCCAGGGAGCTGTGTACTGCTGCTTCACAGCCTTGCCACTGAGATCCCCCTCATCCACTCCTCCCCCCCCACATTGGTTGATAAGAACCTCTCAATAAACCTTTGAGCAGTAAACATTCTGAAGACCATTTATTATGTCTTGCTCTTTGTTTTCTCATGATTCCTGGCAAGGATGCAAACCTCCTAAGACCTCGTTATGTGTTTGCAAAGTGGATTGTTTCAAAAAGACTTGTTTGTGGAATTATTTTTCAGGATAAGAATAAAAAGGCCATCTGAGTGTTGTTAATCCCAGCAACTCAGGAGAGAACTGTGCCTTCTGCAGCGTGAGCCTTTCTTCCTTCCTCTGGGTGTTCGGACTCAAGTTACTTTTGGAAATCCACAAAGACAGCTTCCTGAAGCCCAGTAGTTGGAGGTGTTCTTACCGGGAAGCAGGATATTAAAAGCAGCACTCAAAATGATTCAATATGTGTTTTATTCACAAACAGCCCCGAATAAGGAAGACTTTGTGCGGGAAGATGTTGTCATACTTCCCAATAACACGTGCTTGAATTAGCAGGGTGACCCTCCCTTCCTTGTGGCAGAAAACAGCTCCCCATTCATGCCAGACTCTGTTTACATCCACACTTGCCAGGGTGGGTTCTAACTTTGGGGACAAATAAAGTTCAGCACAGAAGCAAAAATACCTCCATCAAGAGAAGTCATGGGTAGAAATGGGTTCTCCCCCCATTAGAACAGAAATAGGTGCTGGGAACTGGAGAGCAGGAGTTTTAAGCAACACTGCATGCTAAGTCACTTTAGTTGTGTCTGACTCTTTGTGACCCCCTGGACTGCAGCCCACCAGGCTTCTCTATCCATGGGATTCTCCAGGCAAAAATACTGGAGTGGGTTGCCATGCCCTTGTCCAGGGGATCTTCCCAACCCAGGGATGGAACCTGTGTCTCATCATGTTTCCTGAATTGGCAGGCAGGTTCTTTAACCAGTAGCGCCACTGGTAGTTCCACTACTTAGGAGGAAAAAGAAAGATCCACATGTCAATTTAAAAAATTGTATAAAATGGCTCTTTCCTGTCTCACTTCCCCTGTATCCTCCCCATACCCCAACCTAGATTGAGGAATCTGTGAAGATCTTTTAATTAAAAAGTTGAAATTAGCAAGAAAAGATACTGAAATGACATAAGTAGGTATGCTTTATCTCTTAATTAAAAGAAACTGAAAACAGTAAAATTCTAGTTTCAGAGACTTTTCATGTAATTCTTCAATGTATTGTCCCAATTTTATTCTATCCTGGTGAGTTGTGTTGACATGACCATGGTTTGAGAAATTTTGAAGAGTCTGAAAAAACAATTTGGTTGTTTTTGAAAGATGTTAAAAAAAAACCCAACCCTGAGGTATTTAGGAATTTTGAATCCAGATAACTGGACTCTGAATTCTGACAGATGATTTAGAATGTAACCATACCTGTTGCACAAGTTTGAGTAAACTCCGAGAGTTGGTGATGGACAGGGAGGCCTGGTGTGCTGCGGGAGGCCTGGCATTCTGCAGTCCATGGGGTTGCAAAGAGTCGGACACGACTGAGCAACGGAACTGAACTGATATCTGTTGCACACCTGCCTGTCCCCCAAACTCACCTCAAGTTTTTCTCCCCCTCATTCACCAGGTTCCAGGCCTTAAACATGCTGTCCCCTTTGTCCTTTCCCACCTGAGAGTTGCCCAAGGGTGCCGTGCCCCATCCGAGAAGGCTCTGTTCCCTTCCAGTACCACTGCAGGCACCAGCCAACTCCTCTAACTTAAACCTCACCAACTCTGGTATGCCTGTCCTGGCACCCTCATTGAGAGTGAGCCATACTGCACATCTTATTCTTTCTTTTAGTGTCCTTTTTATATTCTCCAAACTATCCAGCAAAATTCAAATTATTTTATTGGTTAGTTTATCAGTTTGCAGTGTCCCTGAAATGTAACCTCCTTGAAGGCCGGGACTCTGCCCATTCTCTTTACCAGTGTGGCCAGCTGCAGACACTTGTTGGATAAATGAATGCTCGACTGGGGTCAGGTCCCTCAGTGGAGCTGGCAGGAACAGCTCGCAAGGGGCCACTTGCTGCCAGGGGCCAGGCCAGGACAGAGAGACCCAGGCCAGGCCAGGTTGGGGTGCTGGGCTGGGGAAACAAGGAGAAAAGCTGAGTTTTTGATTGGAATCCTTTTGATTCTGGGTGTTCTCTCCACATTTTAGTGACAAGGTCATGTGAGTCAGCCCAGGTGTGGGCCTGGAGCTGTATCTTCTGGCAAAAGAGGGGATATGGGTCCCAATTACTACTTTTAATATCAGCAATATAGCTCAGAGTTTTCCCTGGAAAAATGTGGCCTTTCAATAGCAGACATTCGGCAGGCCGTGAAGATACCTGAAGCCAGGGGAGTCCCAGGGGACACAGGGAGGAAGGGCACAGTGACTCAGTGTCCAGAGGGAAGGCTGGTGTGTAAACAAAAGAGACACAGAGTGACAAGTGCTGCTGAGGGATCAGAGGAGGTGCTGGGGGGTGGGGGAGCTTTCCAGGGTGGTCAGCCTCAGCTTGCTGCCTCCTCCCTGGTTCCTTAAAAGAGGATTTGGTGACCTCTGCTGGGAGATGACACGGCCAGCCTGAACTGAGCCAGACTGATCCAAGGAGAGGGGAGATTTGCACAGAACCAAGGAGGCTTTCTAAAGTAAAACACTGGCTTTAAGAGATAAAGCTTGAAGGAGATTTGATAAAAGTGGAGGGACTTGGACCAACAGCAGACAGAAAATACTTTGTGAACAAGGCCAGAGAGTGTAGAAGGGTGGATGGGGGTAGGGATGGGGAAACAAGAGGGGATTCAGCTCTCCTGGACAGGTAAGTGGACACGGAAGCCTAGCCGAGTGGGTTCAGCTGACTGGGGACTTGAGGAAGCAATTCTACGAAGAAATTTATTCTCAGGAACCAATCAGATACATGTGCAAAGACATCTATCCCTTCATTGACAGTAAACTCTAGAGTTGCTTAACACAGGGATCAGTTAAATAATTTATGGTATACCCAAAATATGATAGGGTCATTAAAACTGATGGTGCAAGGAATTTCCTGTCAGTCTAGTGGTTAGGACTCCGAGCTTTCACCGCCAAGGATTCAGGTTCAATCACTGGTCAAGGAACTAAGATTCCACAAGTTGTGCAGTGAGGCCAAAAAAAAAGAAAAAAGATGGTGCAGTTTTATTTATATTGAGATGAGAAGATATTCAAGAGCTAGCGAATAAGAATATATTGGGATGGAATGATATATTAGATGTGCCTGAGTGCTAAGTAGCTTCAGTCGTGTCTGACTCTATGTGACCCCATGGACTGTAGCTCATTAGGCTCCTCTGTCCATGGGGATTCTCCAGGCAAGAACAGTGGAGTGGGTTGCCATGCCCTCTTCCAGGGGAATCTTCCCGACCCAGGGATCAAATCCCCGCCCCTCTTCATGTCTCCTGCATTGGCAGTCAGGTTCTTTACCACTAGTGCCACCTGGGAAGCCCCTTTAGTTATTAATGAGAGATATTGATAAGTAAAAAACCAGATTACAAAATAATTTAAAAAACACATAAAGATCTAGAAGTAAACATACAGCATTCGCAGTGCAGGGGCAGAGGGGAGGTTTGAGAACAATTAATTTTTGCCTCAAATATAACAAAAATGTTATATTTACCCCACTGCAATGAGCAGACATTAAATTTACAACTAGAAAATCAGTAAGGTTATTTCCATTTTGAAAGGAAAAATCCACAGGGTTTTAAAAGAGATGATTAGGACTAGAGTCCTGAGTGAGTGACTGACTGCTAAGAAATGCTGAAATTCATTCAGTTTCCCAAGGAGGCTCTGGATCCTGTAGTGTAGCTTCTGGGTGGAGAGAGGAATGCTTCTTTGGGTTTGCTCTCAAGCACTGACCTCGGGATGGGGATGTGCTCCCTCTTAATGCACCACAATAGGCATGAGAAAGGAGGCACCTTCCCCTGCTCCCTGAGTGAGTTGCATTAGAATCACTAGGGGAGCTGAAATAAACACCTGTCTGTGCCCATGTCCCACCCCTCGGACCATTAAAGCCACATCTCTAGAGCTGAGGCCCCTGTGATGCTATTCTATAGTCAGGATTGAATACCTCCTGATAAGAGAATAATGCATAAAATATGAGCAGATAGTATCCTAAATTTGGAACTGAGCATTCCAGCCCTGAGTGTGTTGATCCTTGAAAGAGAGATGTCTTGGTCAAGCACATGCACAAACAAAGGCTCTGGGAATCCCGCAGTAAAGAAATCTGTTTGATTTGTTTCGCCTGGTGTTTCCAATTGTACTTCTGATGGAAACCTTTGTCCAGGGTAACCCTTTATCTTGGGTTACCGTGGGCTGGCAGCAGTAGCCTGGAGTCTTTCTTGAAAGCCACATAATTTGGCCACCCTGTGAGAGTGCTTCTCTACAATGGCCCTAAAACCCTGGCAAGACCAAAGGGGATCTCCAGACGCAGAGTTGTAGAGGTGAATGGAGAGTTCCCATTCCGGAACTTCGGGGTAAGCCTGTTGCCCACTAGAGCACCTGACCTGGGACATTGGGGGAGGGGAAACCCTGGCTGCAGAATCAGGCGTACACAGGAGGAAAATGAAATCCAAAGAGATTATTGAGTGCCTGTTTCAAATCATACAGCTGAGCAGGAGCCCAAAAGGGGCTAAGACCCAGACTTTCCGCTTCTCAGTCAGGCCCTCCCCCATCCCCCACCAAGTTAAAGACTTTATTTCAGGCATTTTATGATCTTTGAATAAAGGAGCACTACCCTGATTAACGGGGAGTTTCGGCTTTCTTATCCCATTTTGCCTTCCTATCTCCATCTGCTAAGAAGATACCCAAAGCTCTAAATATCATTTGGTCGTCAGGAATGTTTAGAATTGAAGAGCTGGTTTGACACAATTAAAAGCTTCCAGAAGGCTGTTATGGCGCCAATTATTTACTTAGTGATAGCAAGCTATTTAAATTTCATTATGGAGTAGAAAATAGGGAGATAAGGGCAAAATATGGTCAGGCTGACTGTGACCTCAAAACCCCTGCTCCTTTGGTTCTTAAAAGATAGCAGAAGCAGAACACTCTGACTCTAGGATCGTTTTTTTTTTTTTTTGTTAAACTGTGCATTCTCTTAAATAGAATTGTTTCTTAATCTCTTTGTGGGCTGCTAATGGGCCATTTATCGGGACATTCCAAGGCAAAGAGAATCTGGACCAAACAGGGCTGTCGCTGTGGGGAGGGGTCCTCTGTATTGCTGGTGGTTGAACAAAGACTTAGTAATTCCCTGCCTTGAGCAAAATGAGTTTACTATAGTAAAAATAAGTCAGAAACGTTCCCGTCAACAAAGGCAAAGGAAGTAAATTTCACTCCTTTCTTCTCCTGCATTCTTTTTATATACACCACTTTGATTTTTGAAGCTCTTACTCCTCTTCTCCCAGTCCCCTTTCAAGGTTATTCTTTACAATAGCTTTAACCATAATATTTTCAGTGACACAATTTCTCATTTTGTTCTTATAGAAGGAAAGAAGGAAGGACTGGAGGGCAGAACAGGGATGGATCTGGATGTATATATATATTTGAGGAATAATTTACACACAGTAAAGTTCACCCTTTTTAGTGTATAGTTTTATGAGTTTTGACAAATGAATACAGCTTTATAACTACCACCCAGATCCACATATATAACAGCTTCCTTACCCCAGAAAGTTCCCTGGTGTCTCTTTGTTGTCAGTTCTTTCTTTCTACTTCCAGTCCCTGGCAACCACTGATCAACTTCTTATCTCCGTAATTCTGCCTCTTCCAGAAAACTGTATACATGGAGTCTTATAGCATGTCATCTCTTGAATCTGGCTTCTTTCACTGAGTGTCGTGCATTTGGTATTGACCCGTCTTGGGCACATGTACTGCACTTTGTTTCTCCATTCCCCAGTTAGAGGACATTGGGATTGTTTCTAATTCTGGGCAATTATGAATAAGGTTGCTGTGAGCATTCATAATTTTGTGTGTATGTGTGTTTTCACTGCTTTTGCATAAATACCTAGGAGTGGTATTGTTGGATCATCTGGTAAGCTAATGTTTAACTTTATAAGATCTTTAATTTTACAGAGATTTCTATGTTTAAGTTTATAAGTAATGTATGTTTTTTATTTTAATTGTTTTTTGATTTAAGCAGTTATATTGAAATAGATTGATTTAATTGTTTTAAATTTTATGAAAGAGTATCATGCTAAGCTAATTTTTTTTCCCAAGCTCAGTTTCTTATTGTTAAGATTTATCTGTATTTTCACATCTGGCTGTGAATGTAATATTCTAGCAGGTTAATATACCATGGTTTATTCATCTCTTCTCCTACTGATGGGCATTTGGCTGTTTCCAGACTTTTTAAATTGTTTTGCTTTACCACTGACATTCTTATGTCTCTTGCTGTGTTAGTTATCAATTCCTGTGTAACAATATTACCAAAAACTTAGTGACTTAAAATAGCACACATTCATTATCTCATAGTCTTTGGGAGTTGAGAACTGAGGTATGGCTTAGCTGGGTCTTCCACTTCCAGTCCTCATAAGACTGCAGCCAAGTTGTCCAAGGCTCTGGGCTAATCTTAGGGCGTGACTGGGGAAGGATTCATTTTTAAACTCCTGTGGTTGCCAGCAGGATTTAGGTGCAGGTTGTTGGACTGAGAGCTTCATGTCTTGCTGGCTGCCAGCCCTCTCACCCTTGAGTCTTCTCCATCAGGGTCACTGCTCCAAAGCCAGCAAGGGAAAGCATCTGCCTGCGTGGCAAACATTACAGCCTTATGTAACATAATTGCTAAAGTGATATACCATCACCTGTGCCCTTTTCTCTTGGTTCAAAGCAAGTGTGGGTCCTGCCCACATTCAAGGGAAGACATTGCCCAGGGATACAAGTACTGGAGGAGGTATAGTGGGGGCCACTTAGAATCTGTCTACCTCATCCGTTGCTCACGTGTACACTTTTTCCTTGGCTTTATAGCTGGGAGTGGAATGGCTGCGTCCTAGGGAACTCTCTTCATTTCTAATATTGTTCTTTACTTAAAGACTGTATTTCCTGGAATCAATATAGCTAAATCAGCTTTCTTCTGGTTAATATTTGTCTAATGTGTCTTTTTCTATTTTTTGCTTTCAGTCTTTGCATATTCTTATGTTTGATGTATGTGTGCATGCTAAGTTACTTTAGTCGTGTCCAACTCTTTGTGACTCTATGGACAGTAGCCTGCGAGGCTCCTCTGTCCATGGGATTTCCCAGGCAAGACTACTGGAGTGGGTTGTCATGCCCTCCTCCAGGGGATCTTCCCCACCCAGAGATCAAACCCGCATCTCTTACTTCTCCTGCATTGGCAGGCAGATCCTTTACCACTAATATCTCTTGTAAATGGCACATATCAGAATTTAAAAGATAAATTCAATCTCTCAGTCTTTAACTGGTGAGCTCAGTCCATCTACACTTGTTAGAATAAAGACACACATGGACCTAATTTTATCCTCTTAATTTTTCAACTTGCATCACTGTTACAAGACTTTCTTCTTATCTTCTTTACTTTTTAAATTCTTTTTGACCATGTCTCAGGGCTTGCAGGATCTTAGTTCCCCAGTGCCAGGATGAACTTGGGCCCCCGTAGTGAAAGCAGTGAGTCCTAACCACTCGACCACCAGGGAATTTCCTTCCTTAAATTTCTTCCTAATGATATAACTGTAATTCCCTAATTTTGCCTAAGGTGAAAATTTAGGATTTCCTGCTCTCTCCCCTGTCCACCCCCTATCATGCTAATATAATCTAGGGTTTAATTGTAGACTGTTATAGATGTAATTTCTCTTTTTCTTTGATCTTAGCTTGCTTTTTCTTTCTCTTTTAAGCAATAAGAAAGCTTATTAAGGTATTTGAACATCCTTGTTCTAAAAATCCCTTGTAGAATCTCTTAGATTTTTCTCCCATAGTACTTCACCAAAGTTATTTATAATGCACATATTTCTGCAGCATATCTTGTGTGCTCGAGAATATTTTTATTTGGTTCAAATGTTTGAATATAAATATTAGGTTTGGTTGAGTGTAAAATATTAGATTCTGTGGTCTATTTTGGGCTTCCCTGGTGGCTCAGATGGTAAAGAATTTGCCTGCAATGTGAGAGACCCAGGTTTTCTATTTCCTTCAATTTTGTGAAAACATTGCTTCGTCTTTTTTTTTGTTTTTGCATTTAGTATTGCTGACATCAATCTGATTTTTGTTCTTTTGTATGTGATCTGTTCTTTCTATGATAAACTTTCAGAACTTTAAAAAATTCTTAAATTTTATTATTATATCTCTATATGTTTTCTGGGATACACACAGATATATTTTAATGCAGAAAAACTGATCTCCGTTAAGTCCTTAAATATTTCTTCCTCTCCATTTTTTTCTCTTTTAATGGAGTTCCTATTATCTAGATGTTAGTACTCTATGTCTATTTTCCTTATCTTTAGCTTTTCCTTTATGTTATCTATTTCTTTCTTCTATGTTCTTCCTTCTGGGCTATTTCCTCACTCAGGTCTCCCAATTCACTAAGTTATTTTTATTGTTGTTGTTGCTGTTCAGTCACCCAGTCATGTCTGACTCTTTGCAACCCCATGGACTGCAGCACACCAGGCCTTCCCATCCCTCACCATCTCCTGGACTTTGCCCAAGTTCATGTTCATTGCATTGCTATTTTTAGGCAGTATCAGTTCTGGCCTGTTTTTATTTCTATTACTATCTTTATTACTGATATTTCTGTTTGATTCTTTTTACATTTTCTTGCTTATTATTTTTAATTCTTTCTTGCGTATTTTATAGGACCCAGGATGTAGGATACATTATTGATCAGACTGACTAAAAACACTTGACCCATATATTTTAATATTTCTACTTCTATTGGAATGTGTATTCCAGGAGATTATTTTCATTTTGAAATAACTGTCCTCCTCATATATCTTGTTATTTTGTTTTATGTGCTCATTTGTTTTTCTAGGACACTGGTACTCTGTCAGGCAATGCCTATTGGGAAAAGTAAACCCCCAGTGAGCTCAGAGAATTAGGGGTAGATGAGCTCCAGGGTCTAGAACTCTGACATCAGAAGGCTATATCCAGTTCTACTTACCCCACAAAACATGCCTTCTGGTCAGGTCTTCATCTTTTGTCCCCGAGAGAGAAGCACATTCACAGGAAACTCAGAATTCCGTGGTTCTGAATCTTGGCAGTACATCGAAATCACCTGGGAAGTTTCTAAAAGCCCTGCTGCCTAGCCCATGCTCCAGACCAATTTCGTTGGAACCCTTGGAGGCAGAATCCAAGCGGTAATGCTTTTAAAGCTCCCCAGGTGATTTCAACAGACAGGCAGGTTTGACACCTGTCATCAGGACTAGATTGTAATTCTTCATGCGTGCGTGCTAAGTTGCTTCAGTCGTGTCTGACTCTTTGTGACCCCATGGACTGTAGCCCGCCAGACTCCTCTGTCCCTGGGATTCTCCAGACAAGAATACTGGAGTGGGTTGCCATGCGCTTCCTCTGAGGATCTTCCCCACCCAGGGACTGAACCCACGTCTCTTATGTCTCCTGCATTGTTTCTCTACGTCCAGTTTGTCTATATTCTCTGTCCATGATGGATGTATGTCTATGTCCACGAGCGCCACCTGGGAACCCTGTAATTCTCCAGCCCTGGGTATTTGAAAGAGAAGGGATATGGAAATAACTTTTGAGAGTTATCTGGTTTCCCCTGGTTTTTCTGTTTTTTTTTTTTTTTTTTCTCCTGAGGACATTTGCACCAGATTCCTATGTCTTCCCGGAGGAGGGCAGGCTCCGTTTGCTGCAACGTGATGAAAGGAGGATTGGGGGAAGCAGTAACAGAATTCCACCAGTTCTCCTATTTTATTCTTCCTCAACCTTGTTGGGCTGTGTCCTGCCCCAGGATAAAGCCCACTACTCCACAACACCAGACCAAAACAGTCGAGTAAACTCAGAAGCTTCTTACAATGTTCTCTTTACTCTTCTGTTCTTGTGGAGTTGGTAGGGAAGGGGCAATGGAGTTGAGAAGGATTTCCCTGATGGCTCAGACAATAAAGAATCTGCCTGTAAGGCAGGAGACCCAGGTTCAGTCCCTGGGTGGAGAAGATGCCCTGGAGAACGGAACGGCTGTAGAAGTGAGGATCCAGCAGTCATGCTAGTTCAGAATCTTGGCCTGAACTGGAGCTACTCAGGGTCTGATCAACAGACTGGAATTATCAGCATTACCTGGCGGCTTGTTAGAAATGCAGAGTCTTAGGCCTCACCTAAGACTGGACCTACAGGCTCAGAATCTGTGTTTGGACAATTCCCCTCAAGTAATTTCCATGCATATTAAAGTTTGAGAAGCACTGCTCTATACAGCATAGATGCTGAATAAATATATTTAAATTGAATCAGGCACCTTTTTGACCAAATACTTCAGAGTTGGTTGAGTCAGGTTGTGCCTATAAAATGTTGATTTTAGTTCTTTGGTTTGAGCTTTTCAAAAAAGTTGAATTTGGCTGCTATGCAGATGGAAACAGAATTCTTGTTTAAGAAAAACAATGCTCTACTAGCACCATCTACCTCTAGTTTGTAGCACTCATCGCTGTTGTAATTTTATATTTACTGGTATGAATAGCTGACTGATGTCTGGCTTCTACATGATATTACAAACCTCTGGAAAGACTGGGAAGATGTCTGACTTTATTAGCTACTGTCTTCCTAATGCCCAGCACAGTGTGTGACATACCGCAGGTGCTTAATAAAGAGCAGTCAAATGAGGGAAATGACTTGCGCACTTCTACAGATTAGCTAATTGACGGTTGTTTATTGAATGCTCGTATTAAAGATTATACTTGTAAAGGGTTCTTTTGTTAAGAAAACTATATATATATATATATAGTTTGGGGAATATATTTCCTCCATTATTCATATTTCTATTATTTATATTAAATCCAACTGCTTGAGTTTTTAGTCTTATGTTTGTTTAAAAAAATCTTGAATGCACACTGATTAGTACTTACTAATTTCTTAATTCAGTATCTACATTCTTTTCCATATAAAACAAAACAAAAAATGTTGCCTTCAAAGAATTTCAGATCTCTTTAGTATACTTAGCAAAGAATGAATACATTTACTGTATCATATAAAGAAACAAGGAGGTGAGAGACTGAGAATGAAGCCCATCTGAATTATTTCTGCCACTGTTCTCTCTCATTCCAGTCTGGGCCCAGGACAGCAGCCCCAGTAATTAATATTGTTTACTCTTTCCCCTTCTCTGTCCTCTCTGCCAGGTTTCCAAAGAGGTGTTGACCGTAAAATAGTCGGTGTCTCATCAGCCTAACAGTCGTGGGAAGGCGTGTATGCTGCCTTAAGAAAAGCATCTGAGGAAAACCCGATTTTTGATTACGTAAGGCCTATAAACGTGCATTTAAATGAACACTTTATTTAATCTGAAATTAAAATTTATTGGTAAGGCTAGAGCGTGTATTCCCTTATACAGCATACTGATGTCTTTTATTGTTATGGTTCCCCAAAGATATACGATTCCCCCCAGATATAATCCAGTTTATCTAATTCTGAATGGGATTATGAGTCTGCTTGCCTGTGTGTCCCTGTTTCGTTTCCTCCCTCCAACAAGCCTGATTACACATACATAATAATTACATGTGCGGCAGCCTTAGACCATTAAAAAAATTAGGAGTTGAAAAGGCTCCTGCCTCGCTTTTCTCCAGAAAACTTGAAGTATTTGGCTTTAAACTTGGCAAAGCTAAAGACCAAAGTGGCGTCTATGATCAGGGAAAGTCTGACTAAGAATTGAAGACTATTAGAAAGCTGGTAGCACAACACAGGCTTTTTGCTCGTCAAAGGTGATGAAAGATTCTCAGAGAGGCAAAATCAGGCCGCATAATGAGGGAGCTATGGAAATGATTTGGTTTTGAGCACTGCTGAACTTTAAAGCAAAGTAACTTGTTTCAAGTTTTTCATAAAGCATCAAGTTGTAAGATGTAGATACTATTTGAACATGTTTAATTTGCAGTTCCTAAAATGTGTATTTATCTGACAAATAAATGTAAACCTTAACAAGACATTTGGGGACTGTGCTTTCATTTATTCTGATTAGTCCCTACATTTCAAAATCGATCGCAAATTCCTCATTTCATTAACGAAATATGTAAAAAAATAAAAGAGAAAGAAAGAAAACAAATTACTGAGTTCCAAATAAAAGTGTTCATTTTTTTTTCTAGAGAATGATTGTTAAACACAATAAAAGCCTAGTTGAATCTCATTTCTACACATCATTACAGATTCTTCTTCTTTTTTAAAAATTATTTATTTTTGGCTGTGCTGGGTCTTTGTTGCTGTGTGGGCTTTTCTCTAGTTGCGGTGAACGGGGGGTACTCTTCGTTGTGGTATGATGACTTCTCTTTTTGCGGAGCACAGACTCTAGAGCCCAGGCTCAATAGTTGTGGCACATGGGCCCTGTTGCTCTGCGGCATGTGAGGTCTTCCTGAACCAGGGATCAAACCCATGTCTCCCGCATTGGCAGGTGGATTCTTTACCACTGAGCCATCAGGGAAGTCCTGTTAGACTTCTTGAACCACACAAACCACGATCTTTTTCTGAAGAGATTGTAAGAATGACTAGAGTGGAAAAAATGATCATTTGTTCAGAGAGGACGTGGTCACACCCTTACCTTCTCCCAGCTCTTTGCTCACTTCTTTTCTTTGCAAAGTTGGGGGAAAGAAGCAGATTTAAAAAGGCTCATTCCACCAGCAGAGGTCACCCTTTCTCCTTTATCGTTCCCAACAAATGGCTTTTTAGCTGTGTTTTCTTAGTCCAAGGAAATTCAGGAGTTTTCAGCTGGAAGCACAGCCAGAGGGCTGGTGGAAATATATGCATCATTCATACCATCTGTATCTTCTTATATATGCACTGTTTAACTATATTATCTACCTGTTCTCTTAAATGGGGCTTCCCCGATGGATCAGATAGTAAAGAATCTGCCTGCAATCTGGGTCTGGAAGATCCCCTGGAGAAGGAATGGTTACCCACTCCAGTGAGCTTCCCAGGTTGCGCTAGTGGTAAAGAACCTCTCTGCCAATGCAGGAGATGTAAGAGACATGGGTTCACTCCCTGGGTCAGGAAGATGGCAACCCACTCCAGTATTCTTGCCTGGAGAATCCCATGGACAGAGGAGCCTGACAGGCTACATTCCATGGGGGTAGAAATGAGTTGGACTGAGTCACCACTGAGTGACTAACATTTCACTTTCACTTCTCTTGAGTAGATAACTTGCATACATACGATAAGAACCTTTTGGCTATATATAGTAATTCTATTCTTTAGTTAATCCACAACATTAAGTATTATTCAGTGCTTACTAGTGCCAGTTCAAATTCTGATTCATGGATCAAAGAGTAGTTGTCACAACCCCCTGGAGGTGACTGGCATAAACCCTTAGAGAGAATCGCCTGGTGAGCGCTTTCAGGGGAAAAAGGGAGAATTAAATAGGGTGATGATGTATTGAATATTGACCAAGCATGGAGCCCAGTGCCAGGTACTGGAAGGTAAATTGGAGAGAAATGAATCCCAGTCCTGGCTTCTGCTTTTTGTTTTGTTTTGGAAACAAAAGCATATGTCTGTAGTTCATTTGAAGACTAACACTGGATAACAGAATGAAATTCTAAGTGGATTCTTCGTGAGTGTCCAGCGTATGCGTCGGTTGGTAGGACTCATCTACAGAAGGTCAAGGGTAAGAAAGTGATGGGATTGGAATTCTTTTGTCCTGTTGCCTTGTGCTGGGGGTGGGGAGAGAGGACAAGGGAGCGGGGTGCAGACACACTCAGCACATGTCTGGCCAAATCCAAAGTGGATGTCAGGAATTCCTTTTCTCTTCCTCGCTTTATGGGGGAAATAGGCATTTTCTTTTTGCCTTTTCATACTATTCATGGGATTCTCAAGGCAAGAATGCTGAAGTGGTTTGCCATTTCCTTATCCAGTGGACCACGTTTTGTCAGAACTCTCCATCATGACCCATCCATCTTGGGTGGCCCTACATGGCATGGCTCATAGTTTCATTGAGTTAGACAAGGCTGTATGCAGATGACACCACCCTTATGGCAGAAAGTGAAGAGGAACTAGAGTCTGTTAATGAAGGTGAAAGAAGAGAGTGAAAAAGCTGGCTTAAAATTCAACATTCAAAAAACTAAGATCATGGCATCTAGTCCCATCACTTCATGGCAAATAGATGGGGAAACAATGGAAACAGTGACAGATTTTATTTTTGGGGGGCTCCAAAATCACTGCAGATGGTGACTGAAGCCATGAAATTAAAAGATGCTTGCTCCTTGGAAACAAAGCTATGACAATCCTAGACAGTGTATTAAAAAGCAGAGACATTACTTTGCCAACAAAGGTCCATATAGTCAAAGCTATGGTTTTTCCAGTAGTCATGTATGGATGTGAGAGTTGGACCATAAAGAAGACTGAGTGCTGAAGAACTGATGCTTTTGAACAGTGGTGTTGGAGAAGACTCTTGAGAATCCCTTGGACTGCAAGGAGATCCAACCAGTCAATCCTAAAGAAAATTAGTACTGAATATTCATTGGAAGGACTGATGCTGAAGCTGAAGCTCCAATACTTTGGCCACCTGATGGGAAGAACTGACTCATTGGAAAAGACCCTGATGCTGGGAAAGATTGAAGGCAGGAGGAGAAGGGGGCAACAGAGGATGAGACGGTTGGATGGCATCACTGACTCAATATATGAGTTTGAGCAAACTCTGTAAGGTGGTGAAGGACAGGGAAGCCTGGTGTGATGCAGTCTACGGGGTTGCAAACAGGTGGATACAACTGAGTGACTGTACAAAGGCATTTTCTTGGGGTCCTTGGGAAATCTGGGTTTATTGGTTTCACAATGGTTAGTGAAAAATCTTTTCTAAATTGAATTCCTTCCCTCCTTACATTTATTTTCTTTCTTTCTGTAAATGCCAGTAAAAGTTCTTGTTGGCATTTGGAAGTTTCAAAATGTGATGGGTTTGGGGGATTATCTGTGGCTGCTGCTCTTCCCTTGGACCCCGGGTAGTATGCTTGCAGTGTCCAGGGGATGAGAAAGTGCACTGGCCCCTTCTGAGGAGAGGATGGCCATAACAGTGGATCTCCATTAATGCCTGTGAGATGACACATCCCAGAGAGAAGAATCTCCCCGTGTTCTTGACATCATCCTTTGGGGTCCTCCTCTCTCTGTTCATAGGACCTCTGACCTTCCCAGCTGATTCTGTGCCTGGCTGCCTGCTACCTTCCTGCTTGGCATACCTTCTAGTAGAAATCTACCTGAGCCAGATGGTGCTGGCTGGTCAGAGACTGTGGATAAACAGGCAGGAATTTTGCAAGCTGATTTTTAAACCATTGGTAGCTTGAAATCAGCCTTGGTGAGAATATTTACAACACAGAAACTGGCAAACACCACAAATGAAGCCCTTTATTCTGCCGCCTCACCAGCACTCCAGCTGCTAAGGCCCTCTTAGTACCAATGTACTTTAGTCTTTCTTGGTACACATCACCTTATTTTGGCAATGATACATTTTGGAATTTTTTGAAGCAAATATTTACTGGGTAAAAAGAGAAAAATAGCCTGATTTCCTTCTTCTCCTCCTTCAAAAACTTTGAAACAAAAGGTTTTATTTTTAATCAAGTACAGATTTCTGGTCTTAATTTTAGCCAGAGTTTGCTCAAAAGACAGGCAAGTTGTCCCAGCTTTCAGGCACAGTCTGATTCCTTTCTTTAAGCCCACACTGTTGGTGATGGACAGGGAGGCCTGGTGTGCTGCCACTCATGGGATCGCAAAGAGTCGGACACGACTGAGCAATTGAACTGAGTGCAAATTTCCTTTGAAAATCCCCCATTTTCCTCTTTCTGCTCCCTGTGGCTTCCTGAGGGTCACTGTGCTGACACTGTCCCTCCCCCAAGGCATCAGACTCTTTACTGGTCCTTTTTGGCTTGAGAAGCTCCTCCAGGTCTGCAGGCCCATCTGGGCTGCCCGGCCTCCTTGGGTTTGGGAAGGACGATGACTGTTTCCTCTCTCTCCACAGCATCACCCTCTTCTTTCCTGACAGGCAAATCTGGACTCGATGGCACTGCACCTGCTGAGGCAACACTTGGGAGGGAAAGGAGAATCATTCACCCCCTGCCTTCCTCACCCAGATGATGAGCCCTGCTTCTCCCCACTCTGAGGAAGGCACAGCTATGTAGGTCTGGAGGCAGTGTGTTAGGAAAAAGGATGTGGATTCTAGAACCAACTGGCTCGAGGTATTGTGAGGACACTGCTGGGAACACTATCGTATTTACTTTCCGAAACCCAGTGTCTAGAAAAGGAGTTCATCCCCATTTATGGACTGACCCAGTTTGTCCCCTTTCCTTAGACAGAAACATATTAGTCACCCGGTCTGCCATAACCAGGGACCACAGACCGGGGGGCTTAAACAATTAACACATATTTTCTCACAGTTCTGGGAGTCTAGAAGTCTGATCAAGGTTCTGAAAAATTTGGTTTGTAGTGAGACTTTTCCTCCTAGCTTGTAGATGGCAGCCTTCTCATGGTGTCTGCAACATGGTCTCTTTTCTGTGCATACTTGTAAAGAGAACTCTTTGGTGTTTCTTCCTCTTACAAGGACATCATAAGATTAGGGCCCCACCCTTACAGCCTCATTTAACCTTAGTTACCTCCCATCTCCAAGTACAATCACATCGAGGATTAGGGCCTCAACCTATGAATTTTTTGGGGGGACATGATTCAGTCCATAACAAATGGGAACAGATTCTCTTTCAAGAATATTTAAAGGGAAAAGAAATGTCCGCACAATTTCCGTTAATTCTCTCTCTCAGACTTAAAAACTCTCTCTTTAGGCAAGTCTTCCACAGGCTAGAGCCTGCTCAATCCAGGATGAAGCCATTTTCTCTTCTGGCCTCTGTGGGGAGGGTAGAGAGTGAATCCTAATTCTTTATATCTGTGGTTTCCATCTGTGTATCTACACTTATCCCTCAAAACTTATCCACTCAAAATTAATTTTTTTCTTTCAAATTTAAATAATAAACATGTGCAGTAATCTAAGGAGAGGTACACGGAGCCAAGTCAAACAAACAGTGATGCGGCTTTATGACGCTTCTAAGTGAGAACTTTTATTTCATAAAAACCCTAATAACGCAGTGGGTTTGAAAATCGCTCTTAAGTGATCCCTTACCCTTCTCTTCTCTTCCAACTAATTCCTTCTCCAGGGCTTTTTTTTTTTTTTTTTGTCACTAGTTGTAAAGAGTGTAAAATAAATCAGATGAAGTCAGGCAGAATGTCTGTTTACTCATCCCTATTTAGCTTTTTCTTCATAAATTTGGGTTTCATGCCTCTGTCCTGGTGGGGGAAGTTTTTCTGTTTGTCAGATGTTTTGGGGGGTCTGGGGAGTGGTGACGGGAACTGGTGAAGGTTAGTGAGGAGACGGTTGCACTGGGGAAAAGAAACTCAAAGGCTGAGTACATGTTGCACTTTTGTGCACGTTTGCCTTTAACAGGAAACTTCTGGAAGCAAGATGCTTGAATGCAAAGAAACCGAGTGCCTGTGATGAGGATTTCAGGCAGGTCTGTGAGAGAGATGTTTTGTGGGGTGTGTGGGGACTTTCTTCAGATCACACCATCTAGACATGCATCTGCTTCTCCCCCACTCACTGAAGAGTGTGGTCTAGGGACTGGGCAATGGGCAGGAGGCAGGGCTGAGACTCAGCTGTGGTGAAGTGTTAGAGGTATGACTGTATTTGTCACACACACACACACACCTCCCAATGGCTTATAGCTGGATTTTGGGTTACTCTGCCCACGTGTGGCCCCAGGTGCACAGGCTTGAATGGAGCTGGACCTGGGCCATGTCAGGGGTGGGGCTGGCAGTTGGCCACCTCAGGGTGGGGCTTCCCCTTCTCTCAGTGGAATCTTGAATCCCAGGACTTCAGAGCTGGGAGGCACCCTGAAGCCCAGTGACCGTTGTAAGCCTTTCATTTCACAGATGAAGTCACTGAGGCCCCAGAGGGCTCCACCCTCTTTCTGGGCTTGTCAGAGGCACTTAGGAAATACATGCTGACTAGACATGACCCACTGTGAAATAGGCGTAACAAAACTCCTCACATGGCAGCTGGATTAGTCTGCCAGCAGCTGGGAATGATTCTCCCTCCGCGGGTTAAGCCTCAGTGGAGGGGGAGGAGCAGAGGGGCATTGTGGGAAATTGGGAGGGTACAGCTGGAGTAGATGTCAAGCGCCTCTCTTCACCAAAACCTTCCAGTTTAATAGAATGTCACAGCTGGGAGGGGCCTTCTATATAAATCATTAAGCTCAATCTCCTCAGGTCACAGATGAATAAACTGAGGCCCAGAGAAGGGAGGCAATTTACTGGCACAACTAGGGTTTGAACCCAGACCCCCGGCTTCCCAGTTGATGATCTTCCTGCGGTGCCACTGAGCCTTGCTTGGCAACAAATTGCAAAGCTGAGATAAACTTTATTGTATGGATTCAGAGAATATATGAACTGTAGTGGAAGGGAGTCACATGTACAGAAGAGCCGAGGCAGAGATGCAAGCCTGGAGAAGCGCGGCCTGGCTTTCTTTTACACCGCCATTTTGTGACTTAGGATGGAGCCAGAATTATTGTCCCACCAGTGAAACAGAACAGTATAAATTAAACCTACAATGAACTGTCTGTTGAAGGTGTGAACAAGGCCGATAAATCCCTAGGAGCTTAGGAAACATCTGCTCCTTACCTCGAAGGCAGAAACTTCACCATAAACCAGAAAAAGTCAAGCCAGGTCTGGAATCGCTCACTCTCTCTGAAGGGATAAAAATGGGGCCTAAGCTGCAGATAAACTCCATTGCTGAGGGAGATTTTGTGAACCCATGGGCTAGCTTCTCCCTTTCTCATTTACTAGTCTGGAATTTTCCCACTCTGCCATCCTTGTCTTAGTTCCCCAGGGATTTTTGTGCTGTTGTTGTGCAATCGTGGAAGGGAATCTTGACCTGGACAAGGTACTTTGTACTGAGCCCCCGTGAGTAGATGGGTAAATTTGAGTCCATGGAGGAATGGCAAAAGGCTGCCAGACAGAACAGGAATCAGGAGTTGGGGCATGTCACCAGGCCCTGGTTAGAATACCTGGTCAGAGTTCAGGGTCTGAGGGTAGGTCGTGGGGACTGGGAAGAGTAGATAGCAATGAAGAATTGAGGTCAGGAATCCAGAAAGTCAGAACTGGGTTGCTAATCTAATATCATGAATCTTGGAATCAGAGAAGTATGAGGAAGCACCATGATTTAATCCTAATACACGAAATGTGATTTCCAGCAAGAGGAAATGGTTATAAATGCAAATTAAATAGGTGACATTAAAAAAATTAAAAGAAAATTATGTAACTATTGATTTGATTTTTGGCTGCATCGAGTCTTAGTTGCATCATGGGGGGTCTTCACTGCAGTGCGTGGGCTTCTCTAGTTGTGCTGGGCAGGCTCAGTAGTCGTAGCACTGGGGCTTAGTTGGCCTGCAGTATGTGGGATCTTAGTCCCCTGCATCCCTACACTGGAAGGTGGATTCTTAACCACTGGACCATGGAGGAGCAGGTGACATGTTGCTTGCTGATTCTTAATGAATGTTGGTAGCCACTTGAAGTGTGGTATCTAGGATGGTCAGAATCCCTGGCTGGGTGCAAGGGTGCTGTGTCCATTGATGATGTCTGCTGTGGACAGATCAAAGAAGAGCCTGGCTGGTGCCACATGTGTTCAATTCCTCCTTTGACTGATGGACTCTCCAAACATTTCTTATTTCATCTTGCCCTGGCTTTCAGCTTATACCTTTGTGCCCTGTCCACCCACACTCTTTCAGTGTTCTGAATAGGTGCTATGCTGCTGGTCCAAGTCGTGGAACTGCCTTAAAGACGAGCAGCCTCCTTCAATTTACCCCCTGGAGTATGGTCTAAAACTTGTTTTTTTTTTACTCATCACTATATTCAGTAGCAAAGAGTATAGCATGTATAAATCTTCCAGATAGAAAATAATAGATAATTTCAAAACTTAGAGGCTGTCTTTAGCTATAGACTGCTCTCTTTGTCCTTGTGGTCATGAATTCTGTTTATTATGTTTTCTCAAAGGAGAGTTAGAACCTTGGAGTATAGTAGATGGCGATTAGTAAGGAAGCAAGGTGATCCATGTCATTCTCATTGCTCATCCACCTCACGTCATGACTCAGATTCATTCCTTTTTATGGCTGAGTAATATTCCATTGTATTTATATATACCACAACTTCTTTATCCATTCATCTGTTGATGGACATCTAGGACTTTTCCATGTCCTGGGCTATTGTAAATAGTGCTGCAAGGAACATGTTCCTTGCTCTACCCTAGGATAAACTCTCACATTTCCAGATTGATAAGGAGTGGATGGTTAGTAAACAGTTGGTAAGTGAAATGAAGTCTACTAGGAAGACCATCAGAGAAGGCAATGGCAACCCACTCCAGTACTCTCGCCTGGAAAATCCCATGGATGGAGGAGCCTGGTGGGCTGCAGTCCATGGGGTCACTGAGAGTTGGACACAACTGAGCAACTTCACTTTCATTTTTCACTTTCATGCATTGGAGAATGAAATGGCAACCCACTCCAGGGACAGAGGAGCCTGGTGGGCTGCTGTCTATGTGGTCACAGAGTTGGACACGACTGAAGTGACTTAGCAGCAGCAGCAGCAGGAAGACCATCCCAAAGCAAGAATGACCCAGTCCCTCTTCTCCATGGGCTTCTAGTCTAGAATGTAACGTGACAGTAGGGTGAGGAGGAGAAACAGCAAGAATTATTTAGTTCTTGATGAGAAGGACCAGTGCAGTGGACTGTTTTATGCTTTTGGTTGTAGTCATATAGGCACAGTTGTACTTGACGGGGGTCAGATGGAGGTGGGGTTGGGGACAGAAAGGGAAAAGTCAGTATTTATTCTCCTTCCACCTGCACAAATGAAATTGATCAGAGTTGCAACCTTGAATGCTTTGGTATTTCTCCAGGAACAAGTGTCTAAGTCCACTCATTTAGGAAGTAGCATGCAGAGATAGGCACCTGGAATTGGACCTGGGGTTTCTCTAATTGCTTCATAGAGTGACTTTTGGCAAATTACTTGATCTCTTTGAGCTTTCAGTTCAGTTCAGTTTCTCAGTCGTGTCCAACTCTTTGTGACCCCATGAACCGCAGCACACCAGGCCTCCTTGTCCATCACCAACTCCCAGAGTTTACCGAAACTCATGTCCATTGAGTCAGTGATGCCATCCAAACATCTCATCCTCTGTCATCCCCTTCTCCTTCCCTCAATGTTTCCCAGCATCAGGGTCTTTTCAAATGAGTCAGCTCTTCGCATCAGGTGGCCAAAGTATTGGAGTTTCAGCTTTAGCATCAGTCCTTCCAATGAACACTCAGGACTGATCTCCTTTAGGATAGACTGGTTGGGTCTCCTTGCAGTCCAAGGGGCTCTCAAAAGTCTTCTCCAACACCACAGTTCAAAATCATCAATTCTTCTGCACTCAGCTTTCTTTATAGTTCAACTCTCACATGCATACATGACTAATGGAAAAACCATAGCCTTGACTAGATGGACCTTGTTGGCAAAGTAATGCCTCTGCTTTTCAATATGCTGTCTAGGTTGGTCATAACTTTCCTTCCAAGGAGTAAGCATCTTTTAATTTCATGGCTTTAAATTTGAGCTTTAGTTTCTTCTTTTTAAATCTGTAGTGAAGGGTGGATAATAATGTTTGCCTTGTCATCTAATAAGATTTTAAAAACATTAACATGTGTGAAGTGAAAGTCAAAGTCTCTCAGTCGTGTCTGACTCTTTGTGACCTGATGGACTATACAGTCCATGGAATTCTTCAGGCTAGAACACTGGAGTAGGTAACCGTTCCCTTTTCCAGGAACATGTGTGAAAGTATACTATAAATTTATAAAGCCCTATAAAAATGCAAAGTCTTATTGTTGTTGTTTGTGTTTAGGTCCTAAGTCCTGTCTGAGTCTTTTTGATCCCGTGGACTATAGCCCACCAGGCTCCTCTGTCCATGGGATTTTCCAGGCAAGAATTCTGGAGAAGCTTGCCATTTCCTTCTCTAGAGGATCTTCCTGACCAAGGGATCAAAATCATTATCTCCTGCACTGGCAGGTGGATTCTTTACTGCTGAGCCACCAGGGAAGTCCAAAGACTTATTGTTATGGCTTTAAACATGAATAATTGCTAGGTACAAAGTGCATATATATGGCATTCAAATATGAAGAGTGGGGCCTCTTTTTAATGGGATATTCACCATAAATATGTAAATATATATATTTAAACTTAAGTATAGTTGATTTACAATGTTGTGTTAGTTTCACGTGTAATAACCCAGTGATTTGGTTATATGTAGGTAACTGACTATATCAATATATATTCTTTTCTAGATTATTTTCCCTCGTTATTATAGAATGTTGAGTTATTACAGAATATTGAGTAGAGTTCCCTATACTATACAGTAGGTCCTTGGTGGTTATCTATTTTATATAGTGTGTATATGTTAATCCCAGCCTCCAAATTTATGCCTCCACCACACTTTCCCCCTTTGGTAACCATAAGTTTATTTTCTAAGTCTGTGGGTCTATTTATATTTTGTAAATAGGTACATTTATACATATATAAGATTTCACTCCATATTTTATTTACCAATCTAAAAGCCTTAGTAGCCTTCTCTTCTTCTACTCTTTGATGATGCTGGGATCCCACTTAATAGTGAGACCTTTGATTTGAGCTGTTTTAGCAAAGGTGGCAGAGAAGGCAATGGCGCCCCACTCCAGTACTCTTGCCTGGAAAATCCATGGACAGAGGAGCCTGGTGGGCTGCAGTCCATGGGGTTGCTAAGAGTCGGGCTGGGCTACTTTCACTTTTCACTTTCATGCATTGGAGAAGGAAATGGCAACCCACTCCAGTGTTCTTGCCTAGAGAATCCCAGGGGCGGAGAAGTCTGGTGGGCTGCCGTCTATGGGGTCGCACAGAGTTGGACACGACTGAAGCGACTTAGCAACAGCAGTAGCAGCAAAGGTGGAGACTGTTCCTCCTTCCCTTTGATTGGCTGGTTATTCCATGCAGAGAAAAGGCTTGCATTTTAAGATGGATGACCAAGTAAGAAGTGCAATCTTGGATTGAAAACTTGAGTGGAACTAGCTGGCCCTCAGAGACCTTGGTCTCTTGGTTGGTTCTTGTTAACCAACTGGGGCAACTGGACTAAGGAATGACAGGGGATACTAGGACAAGAACTAAGGTTGAGTGTTTGGAGCTTACTTTATTCTGACACCTGACTCCCTTCCCTGTGGTTTGGCCAGGACTCAGTTTTTGTTGCTACTAAAATTAAATTAGGGAGTTTCATTGAAAATTCTGTTTGGTTAATTTGGGCAGAAGAAGGTATTGTCCCATTTTGAGTTCAAGGCTCTGCTGCTGCTGCTAAGTTGCTTCAGTCGTGTCCAAAGGTTATTTGCTTCAAAAATTTGATTGGGTGAAACCAGTATATTTGATCATTAACAAAATGATCTCCTCTTTTCTACCATGTTGACAATCTTGTTTAGTAGAAATGCAGCTTTGATTTCTTTCTGGGCTAGGTTGCTATTTTTCTGGCATTGAGAAGTATTGGTTTAAGATTTTACCATGTTATGATGGCAAAATTCCATCTTGGAAATCTCTAAGCTTGGGACAGATCAGAAAGATGGGACTGAAATGGTATTTTTGGTCCAGCTGTGGAAAGCTGTTTGTTTAGTTCAGAATGAACCAAAGAAGTTGGCTTATGTGGAAACTTTATACCTGTCCCACATGTTTTGGGGACTTCAGAAAAAACAAACAGCTCCATAGTTGCAATTACAAGGTCAAGAAATTTCCTGTCAACCCCAGTGACAATTTAGCTGACTGGGTCCTCAAATAGTTGGCAATAATGTTGTTAAGTAAGAGGAGGTTGTGATCTCATAACCAAGCTCCGCACCTGGAAAAAATAAAAAACACAACAAGAGAACAAAGTGAATTTGAAACCAGAGTGGGCTATGGTGACAGTGTTCAGACTCTGAGCTCCTGAGCTGTATTTGCATGCCACACTTGGGGGGATATTTGCAAAGCATGCCTCTGGATGGTCAGAACCTCCTTAATCCATATTTTAGGGGCAAGATTAGCCATGTGCAACACCCAGCTTGGACCCAGATTTCTGGAGCAACAGTCTCATGACAAGTGTCCCATTGACCACGTCATCTTTTCTTCCTCCTTTGTCTTGAGACAGCTGGTTCATCTCCTGAAATTCAATATGCTCCTCATCTTTTTTTTCAGATATTGCTGCACAAAAGAGGCTCATGAAAAGAAACAGCTGTGCTGATACCAGCAGGAGCTGCTGCAGATACAGATTCAAATCTGTGCACCTGCATGGAGATGGGTGACTGGAGATTTGTCAGGGGAGGGAATACCCTGGAACATCAGGGCTCTGAAGCCAGAGGGATGGATGGCTTTGGGGGTGGCCAATCAGGTACCCCACCAATCACCTAGAGGTCATGGGATCACACCTGACTTGGATTAGTCAAAAGGATTCCAGGATGAGGGTTAGTTGGTTGTTTATGAATGAAATGATTAGCTGGTTGTAGCAGTTCCTAATAATGAGGTTGTCCATATCAATGACATCTATTCAGTGAGCCTTGAACAAGTGACCTCTCTGTAGCTGTCATGCAGTAAGGGGCATAGTTGATGAGACTTGGAAGAAACCCATTAAGGTGGTGTCCTCATGCAGCAGTGAGTAAGCTGGGAGCTCCTGGGGGTACGTGGGGGTGGTTTAAGCAGAGGAATCACATGATCTGATGTATGTTTTAATAGACTCATTCTGACTGCTGCATTAGAGCTAGGTAGTAAGGGGGCAGAGTAAAGTAACCAAGATCAAAATGATAGTGGTTTGTAGGATGAAGGTCTTGCTGCAAGTAGTGAGAAGCTTTTGGATTCTGAGTATATGTTGGAGGTAGAGTTATGGTTTTTCCAGTAGTTGTGTACAGATGTAAGAGTTGGACCATAAAGAAGGCTGAGCACCGAAGAATTGATATTTTTGAATTGTGGTGCTGGATAAGACTCTTGAGAGTCCCTTGGATGGCCTGGAGATCAAATTAGACAATCCCAAAGGAAATCAACCCTGAATATTCATTGGAGAGGACTGATACTGAAGTTCCAATACTTTGGTTGCCTGATGTTATAAGCTGATTCAGTGGAAAAGTCTCTGATGCTGGGAAAGATTGAAGGTAAAAAGGAGAAGAGGGCGACAGAGGATGAGATGGTTGGATGGCATTACCAACTCAATGGACACGAGTCTGAGCAAGCTCCAGGAGATAGTGAAAGACAGGGAAGCTGGAATGCTGCAGTCCATGGAGTTGCAAAAAGTCAGACACGACTTAGCGACTGAACAACAACAACAGCAAGAACAACAACAAGAGTTATAGTGTGAAAGAAAGGGAGTCAAGGATGCCTCAGAGGTTTCTGGTCTGAACAACTAGAAGGACTGTTTCCCAGCTACTGGGATGGGAAAGACTTTATGGAAGAATCGATTTTGAGGTGGGAGTGCATCAGGATATCGGTGTTGGTTGTGTCTATTAGACACCCAAATGGACTGGATGGGTAGGCATTTGGATCCATGAGTCTGGAGTTCCAAGACAGGTTCTAGCTGAGGACAAAAAGCTGGGGAATTGTCAGTGGGGGATTGAGATCCACTGGGATGGAATGAGATCACCAGGGTAGTGGGGCATGTGGAGAAGAGTTGAGCCCTGGGCCTTTTATCAAGAGAAAATTTTGGAGACCAAGAGGATCTGGTGGAGGAAAATGAGAAGGAATGGTGATGAGATAGGAGGAAAACTGCCAGATGTGATGCCCTGGAAACCAACTGAGCGAAGTGTTCTAAGGAGGAAGAAGGGAGCAACCATGTTCAATGTTATGTCGGACAAGCACTGAGCACTAGGGATTTGATTCAGCCACGTGGATGTCCTGGTGACTTTGACAAGAGCACTTTCTGTGGAGCAATGGAGTCATCCTTGGATTAGAAGGAGTAGACAGGAGAAAGAAGGAGGGATTTGGCAAAGGAATACTGATAGCTCTTACAAGGAGTTTTGTTAATTGGAGGGAACATAAGAGTGAAGAAAGATTTTTAAATTTTATAATATTTATTTGTTTTTTTAAGATGGGAGAAATAGCATGCCAGCAGAAATAGTCCAGTAGAGAAGGAAACTTTGGCTAACTTGAGAGAGAGAAGGGGGAGGGCTGTTATTGCCATATCCTTGAGTGGAATCCATAGTACAGGTGGAGAGGCTGGTCTTCTGCAGGATCAAAGTCCATCCATAGAAAAGGGGTGGGAAGCATAGTCCATGGAGCAGATGCCTGTGGGTGGGTAGAAGTGGAGGTGTGTGACTGTGGCAGTTCTTTTCTGAGAGCTTCGACTTTCTCAGTGAGGTAGGGAGCAAGGTTAGCAGGTGACAGCAGAGATGGGAGAGGAGGTGCTTGAGGCTGAGGAGAGAGGATGTCATCTCCAGAAGGGTGGCCAAGTGAATGGACAAGGAAAAGAAATGTGATGGCCAGGCAGCAGGAGGACCCAAAAGAGGTCATGAAAGTGAATTATGTGAAGACTGTGAGTGTTGGTTGTATGATTTCCTTGAGCCACGTTCAGCTGAGGGGTACAGTCCAGAGGTGGATTGCAGGGTTTGCTAATGGAGTTTACAAAGCAGGGGACATGCACCCTGAATGTTTGTCTTTATTTTCTTTAATATAAAGATATTACTGGTTCCAGACTTACTAAATTGACTTAACAAACTAGTAATGGGTTGTGACCCAGTGTTTGAAAAATCACTGATCTAAATGGCATACATTTTTATTTTCCTACTTGGTTTCTTACTGTAGAGACATAGTCACAGCCAGGATTCTCTGAAAACCCACCAGACGTTTGTTGAGTATCCTCAAGGAGCTTCGTACAGATTGCAGTGCCACTGAGGAGACAGAAGAGAGAGGAGACATGGTTCCTGCCTTCAGAGAGAAGAGTTGGTGAGGATGCGAGTCAGCGGCCCCTCCCTCACCAAGCACCTGGGTCAGATTTTTCTCAAAGACGATCCCACACTGAAGTGCGCTACTGCCTAAGGAGTTAATGCCAAGGGGCCAAAATATCAATCTGAGAAAGCCTGTTCTCCACATGTGGTCAGATCACCTGACTCTAAGACTGTCATCTCCTTTTACCTGAGCAGTAAGCTCTCTTAATGCACCCTAAGACAGTACCAGGCTTCCCTGATGGCTCAGTGGTAAAGAATCCACCTGCTGAGGCAGGAGATGTGGGTTTGATCCCTGGGTCTGGAAGATTTCCTGGAGAAGGAAATGGCAAGCCACTCCAGTATTCTTGCTTGGGAAATCACATGGACAGAGGAGCTTGGCAGGCTATAGTCCACGGGGTCCCAAAGAGTTCAACGCAATTTAGTGACTAAACAACAAGAGAGTACCTTTTGGGTAACCTTGGAAAATTGTTGGCTCACACTGAACTCATGGTCAAATGTTACCCTCTGAGACTTAAAATATATCTTAGTTCTTACCAAGTCTTTATTATATATTTGATTTTCAAAGGGATGTGAGGTAGGCTAAGTGTTCTTTCTGTTGGAGGTTGGAGACTATGTGTTTTGGAGCTGTAGATACACAGTTACTGAGGGGGGATAAAGTCTGGGTGCTGGTTCTTTCAAATTTTGGTCCATCCTAGAATGTATGGCCCTGCAGGAACCAGTTTGCAGGAGTCTTTGATACAAAAGGAAAAATACCTATTTTCTTCACTGTTTTATTCTGTTTGTGGTCTTTGAAAATGAGTTTGGACCAAGGTGGTATATTCAACCCCATTTAACCCCCATTAGAAAATCATATTTTAATTCAACATTAAAGGAGTTCCTCTCTCTCTGGGACATTCAAAGTTTATGGTCCCAGACATGGCATTTGCATTCTGTTTATGGTCTGGTTGCTTTGTGCTAACACACTTGCCACTGATGCAGTTGGGCTTGCCTTTCCAGGCAACAGTTAAACCAGCAGGAGACCACTTGTGTGCAATTTGTTGGAATGAAATCTACATTTTGGGATTAGATTACTTAGCAGTGTCATTTTGCATTGAGTCGACTTTGTGGGTGGTCTCCAATAAACCCTGCATGTACAGCAAGTGTCAGCCCTGATTATCTCCAAGCAAGCTTGTAATGACTGCATGACTTCGTATTTGCAAGAAAAAACCAGCTTCCCTTAACCTTTAATTCAGGGAATGTGCGGGTGTGGATGAGCACCCCTCCTCCCCGCCCCAATGTGGCAGATGGCCCATTATGGGCCCTTTCTTGAAGGGGCGCAACTTAACTTTCTGTTCTTTCAGGAGATCAGGGTAATAGCCACAAATGTCACTTGGGGCTCACCAGTTAGGACATTTGTCTTTAATGATGTCTTAAGGAACCGTTTTATCTTGGAATATAGAAGGACTAAAAGCTTAGTTGAGGAGAACAGATGAGGGGAGCGAACCATATGGTTGGCTGAAGTGTGAATACGTACAGTAAATAACCAACAATGTTCCAGGACCACCTTCATGTCATCGTGGTGATAGGAATTTTCTAGGGCAGTGGTTCTCAACCAAGCGTGATCTGAGGATGCTTGGCAAGTCTGGGGACATTTTTGTCATTATGACTGCATAATGTGTTACTGCATTTCATAAGGGATCCTCTTCACCATCCTGCAATGCACAGATCACTCCCTGCTCCTCCAACAAAGATTTATAGTACACAAACATCAGCAGTGCCGAGGTTGAGATCCTGCTCCAGGGAACGGGAGACCCCTCACCCTGGAGCAGTAGGGATAATACAGTTTTGTCCTTCCCATCTTCTTCATTTTTTTTTTTACCATCATCTTCCTCTGGTCCATGTTGATTCCTTGGGCATCCCTGCTTCCCTGGAATGCCTGGGATACTGGAGCTAAAATATCACAGAGTTATGTCCTGGAGAATGTCATGGAATTAGGCCGATCTGAATTAAATCCCAGACTAATGCTTTCAGTTGGGGTGGCTTTGGGGGCAAATAACTTAATCTCTTTGAGCCTCAATTAAGAAAAAAATCTTAAACAATAGGGGCTGCAGTTCTTACCTCACTGGATGGTAGTGAGGATTAGGTTTATGTAAATTTATTAGTACTTGGTCTGCTAGGGAGAAGATACTTCATAACACTTTAATCATTGCATGTCCTTGCTTGTCATGACTAAAGTTCAGTTTGCCCTCCTTTAAACATTATCCTGGCAATTTCTTTTTATTGTGGAAAATGTATAAAAAACACAAACAAATCAGAAGAAAAAAGCAAATCACCTGTAATCTTATGCCTCAGAGATAATCACTGTTAATGCTTTTTGTATGTGCATTTTAGACTCTCTGACTCCCTCCCTACATCTGTCTCTGTGTGTGTGTGTGTAGGTTTTTGCTGTGTATACTGTTTCGTGACTTCCTTTTTAGACCTAATGATGTATTAGGAATGTCTCTTCATGTCAATAAATATAGATCTAGCATCATCTATATCATTGTTTTAAAAAGCTGCCTAGCGTTTTATTGTACTGATGAACCATGATTTAGTCAATCAATCCCTTATATCCTTGGGCATTTAGATCATTAGGGTTAGTCTTCAAAGTCCAGAGAAAATCTCGTCTCAGCTGGCCAAAGTTCATGGCTTGTGGTTCTAGAAAGCCAGTTCTTTTTGCGCCCACTTGTTGCCATATCAACTTCTGAAGGTAGCTCATTCAGGAGGGCAGGTCTCTGCACAAGGTCACGTCCTCTGCTCCCAATCTCCCTGGGCTGCCCGCTCCCCTGTGTGTGTGTGGTGAGGGGCAGTTGAGTCTGCGTCCTTTTATATTTATGACACAGTATAACACAGTGCCTCTGAACTCAGGCTCTGGAGTCAGGCTGCTCAGGTTCAAATCCCAGTTCCCTTGCTTGGGTACATAATCTCACCTGCCTGAGCCTCAGTTTCCACATCTGTAAAATGGTGATAGCAACTGTTCCTGCATCACAGAGATGTTCTGAGAACTAAAATGAGGTAGGATGCATCAGGCATATGATGCAAGATCTGATATATAATGAACACTCAATGCCTTTTCAATCCCAAGTACTTCCTGGACGTCTTTGTCCTGTCACTATGTGTGCATCATTATGTAACATTATCAAGTGTCTCCCATCCCTCCACCTCCAGGAGCAGCAGCAGGTGGAGTTTAAAGATCTTTACTTGCTGCCTCTCTCAGACTTTTACTTCCCCCTATTGCTGCTAACATAACCACAAACAAAGTGACTTAACACAAATTTATTATCTTACAGGTCTGCAGGTCAGAAGTCCAAAGTCAGTTTTGCTGGGCTAAAATTGATACACTGATGGGGCTTCATTGGGACAACTTGCTTCCTTGCCTTTTCTGGTTTCCAGAGTTGCCCATAGTCCTTGGCTTGTGGCCATATCACTTGACTTCTGTTGTCACATCTCCTCTGACTCTGACCCTTGTGTCTCATTCTTATAAGGACACCTGCGATGACATTGGCTCCACCAGATAACCCAGGAAGATCTCTCCATTTCAATGTGCATTACTTTAATCACTTCTGCGAAGCCCCCCTGGCCAAGAAGGGTGGCATATTCACAGGTTCTGGGGAGTAGGAGGAGGACATCTTTGGGAGGCCATTATTCAACGTACCACATGCTTTGTGGACCGTGTTCATGACTCCCCTTCTTGAACTCAGATGCTGGTGCTTGCTCAGGCTCTGGGGGTACCTGACAAGTATGCAGCACACCCACCGGTATCTGAGACCTGGGATCCTCGCTTTGGACCAAGTTTAGCATCTGAACAGTGCCTCTGCTGCAGGCAGTGGGTGGGCACATGGGCACACTGCTCAGAGCATGGTCAGAAGCCAGGCACTGGGCTTGGCCCTTCCCTCAGCTTCTCTCCTTGACGCCCATGGTGCCTGGTTGCTCCAGAGTCTCTCCTGTTCGTGCTCTGCTGGCAGTCATGCAATTTTTTCTCCTAGCCCCCGTCCTCTTGACAGGCTCCCACTGGCCTGGGACAAGCTCTTCTTCCTTTGCTTTCCCTTCACTCTGCCTGGCTTGGAGCACCCCACACTCCCACTCCCCAGGATGGATTCCTGGCTGCCTTCCTCTACGAGCTTTTGTTCTCCAGATTGTAGTTAGCAGAGCCCTGCTCACTGTCACAAGATCATCTGGCCTCCCCAACCAGAAGTGCCCCAACCCTCATTCTTCCTCTACCTCATCCAGCCTGTGCTGCCTTTTGCCCAGATCCTAATGCTCTCCATGTTCAGTGTGGCCCAAAGAGCCCCCTGCTGGCTTGCTGGTCCATAGGAAGACCCAAGGCCCAGGCAGGACCCAGGCCTGCCCTGGACCAGCAGAGGTGGGCACTCTGAGGGCAGGTGTGCAAGTGTCCCCCCAACACTTGGGGTGGTCAGCAGGTGAGATCCCCTGGGCCATGGCTGGGGTGGGCTTTCCCTTGGCACCTCCCCACTAAAACCCTCTTAGACAACCTTCTGGGGTGTGACCATGGGAGAATGGGCTCCAGTCCAGGTCCTTCCTGCTCATCTTTCTCCCCAGTTCTCTCAGACCCCACCCACACCCAGCAGAAAGCCCTGTTCTTTTCATGTTGTTTTCCTGCCTTAGTGACCTTCAAGGCCCAATTAGGGAGGATGGATTCACCCTTTAGATGACGACCCCGAATTATTAGTAACATAAAGCTTGGCTTTCCCAGGCAGGGCCTGGTTAATTGCCTAGAAGCATGAAGCTCTGTTTTTAAGTAGCAAGAAAACAAGTTGCATTTTGATATAAAAACCAGGTGGATGATTCCTATCCTGTAGCGATCCTACTTTCTCACCCTCAGGCAAACAAGAATGACTGCCTAGCCTCACCACTTCCATAACATTAAGTCTTTTTTTCTTTTAGATTTTCAAAATTTGCTCAATGTTACAGGATCTTTAGCCAAATATAAAGAAGGAAAAAAATTTACCCATGATACCACCGTCGTCCTCAACAAATTAAACTATTTTTATTTTTTTCCATGCTCCCTTCTGGTTTTTGTCCCCATGAAGATATAATTGAAATAGTCGTAATCATAGTGTAGCGATCATTTAGTGTTCTGCATTTTTCCACTTAGCATTAATTATATCATAAGCATTTTTTCCATGTTGCTGCAAAGTCATTGCAATTATCATTTTTAATGGCTATATGAGAATTCATCAAGAGGGGAGTAGATTACTTAACCCTTATTCTGTTGTGGGGCCTCCTGCGATGGTGTTCTCTTCCTCCTTCAAGCTTGTCCTTGGTATCCTGTCCCTCTGCCATCCTTTGGGTGAGGGAGGGAGCAGTGACGGGGTGGGCAGGAGGAGAACTGGAATGAGTTATAAGAAGCCTGCTTTATGCACACCCACAGTTAAGACTCCTAAAGGTGAGAACTGGAAGGAAACCCAGCCCTTACCTCCTTCAGGCCCTTCACTCATGGCTGTTTTTGAGAATGACTTTTTCACTTACATTCTGGATGCCTTTCAATGCCCAGAGGAAAGGTAGGAAACTGATTTAGAAAACAAACATATGCTATCACTTTTAACTCCCCTCATCATCAAAATCAACTCCCAAATGCTATTCGAAATTCTGAAAATAGAGATAAAGCTGTTATTAATCACAAATTTAGTGCTGATGAGAGCTAACACGATAACCGGAGAGGATTTCAACTATGACCATGTTTCTTACAGTTCCATGAGCTCTAGGTCCACAAGATGCTCTGTAAAATGAGGGAGGGCGCCTGGACAAAAAATATTTGGAAAACGGTGGTGCTGCATCCCCTTCTGGGAGATTCACAGTGCCCATTAACGTATTCAAGTCTCCGAGAAGGCTTGCAGGGAGGAGAACTCCCTGACTTTGATTGACCCAGAGTTTCTCAAGGTTGTGGGGGCACTTCTGTCATATGGTACTTCCACCAGTCAGAGCCTGCTCAGGAAAATGAAACAAGCTAGGTAACCCAGAGAGTGTTTGCTACTGAGATCTCATTTAAAAAGTGTTGGGAGAGTTGAATGAGCTGAAAGATGTTATGACTCAGAGATTCCAAGCTGCAGGAAGTGACTGCAACCCCAAAGGTGGGTGTGGTGTTTCCAGAACATGGGACACACTTGTTTCTGCAACACTGAAGGTAACCCAGAGGGTGGATGAATATCAGGAAAACCACTTGGGGAATTCTGGTACAGCACAGTTGGACTTTTGAAATGGATACTTTGATACCTCCCACAAAATGAATGAAGATGTTGGTGATGTGGTGTGTGTGTTAGTTGCTCAGTTGTGTCTGACTCTTTGTGATGCTATGGACTTAGCCTTCCAGGCTCCTCTGTCCATGGGATTCTCCAGGCAAAAACGCTTGAGTGGGCTCCCATTTCCTTCTCCAGAATGAAGATGATATATTTATGCCAATTTTATGAGATTGCAAAAGGGGTGAAGGGTAGTGTTGTGGAAAGAACCCCACAGGCCAGAGGTCAAGTCCCAGCTCTGCACTCACTCCTTGGTAGCTGTAGGTAGTTTATCTTCCTAGAGCCTCAGCTTCTGCTTATGTGGATTGAAAGGAACTGACTAAAGTACCCATCAGATCCTTGTAAACTCCGAAGTTCTTTACTGGAGAATAATTTTACCCTCGTTTAAATTGTGGATTCTCTGTAAATGATTGTCATTATATTTATGATTGACTTGTTGATGAATTCTTGATTAGCATCAGAATTTCCAGTCATGAGATTGTCACTAAGGGAAATTATGATCCAGCTTACAGTTATTGGCTGACCAATGTGGAACCAATAGATTGATTCAGTAATGATAATCTTTGGCCCTAGGTAAATCAAGGGGCCTCCTGTGTAGGCACAAGATGGATTTTCATTGTTATAACAAGTGGTAGCCATGCTGTATCACCCTTTCTCTGTGAGGGGAAGTTAGAGCAATGGATTGTAGAACCTCTGGCTTCAGGGAGCTTCTGATTTAGTTGAAGAAACAAGATGGACATGGGGAAATGATTGGATGATGATGGAGAGACTAGAACTGTGTTTTAAAGTACATAGCAGATTTATGTCAACTTGGTGTTATTTCACAGGGTGTCTTAGAAAGGGGGTCTTTCACTTTATCTTTATAGATCGTAGAGAGAGACTCATACTTCCGAGCAGCAGCGTCAGCCTTTGCATTCTTCCCTGGCTCTAACTGCGAGCTGCTCTGTGAAGCGAGTGTCTTTTGTGACAGGTTCCCACAGGTATGAAGTGGAGCTTGCCACCCACCTTGAGCAAGTTGTTTTTGGAGGCAGTTGAAAGTAAGACAAAGTACCCTGCCATTAATGAAAAGCTAGAATTTTCTCTCTGCTTGTACTTTTGACAGGTTGGTTGATGCTGTCACCGGCTGTGTGTGCCTTTTCAAAATGCATATTTTTAGATTGTTCCTCTTGTGCGGATTAATTCCTAGTGCTCTTCTTTGATATGTAGTGATGCCATGTTCTTTATACAGCCTCCTAGGGGTGTTTCTCGCAGTGTAGAAGCAGCAGCTCTGCCTTCCAAGAACCTGCATATCTGCACAGGTGGCTGAGGTTTGCGTTTTGCACCCAGATTCTCAGGGATCGTGGAGACAGAGCTTCTGAGCTTTCAGCCTCTTTGATATTAGAAGCATCTTTATATGTTGCTTGCTCGATGTTTCTTTTTTTTCCCTAGGGGACTGTGTGGTTTTGGAAACTTTCAAAATGGGACATGGAACAAATTTTGCCTTTTCAGTCATGGAGTCACTGTCTTTCTCTGATAGTATGGAACAAGGACATGGGACTGGGAGTGCTGCTTGGGATTGAGTTCCAATTCCAGCATTTCTTTGGACAAGTTTCTTAACCTTTCTGAGACTTGTTTTCTCATATGTGAAATGAGGGGAAAATAACTGAATAGAGTTTTTGAGGATTAATAAGTGCTTAATACACATTAGCTAACATTATCACTACCTTTATGATGATGATTATCATGACCATCACATTATTGCCATTGCAATCCTTACCATGACTGTCATCATCAAGATTGTCATCATTATTATTATCACCATCACCATCATCACCACCACCACCATTATCATCAAGATCACTATGACCATCATTGTCACCACCACCACCACCATTGTCGTTATCATCATCATCACCATCATCGTCATCACCACCACCATTATCATCATCAAGATCACTATCATCATCATTATCATGACCATCAGCACCATCACCACCATTGTCATTATCATCATCACCATCACCGTTATCAATCACCACCACCATTATCACCATTAAGATCACCATCATCATCATCATGACCATCACCACCATCACCACCATTGTCATTATCATCATCACCATCACCAGTATCAATCACCACCACCATTATCACCATCAAGATCACTATCATCATCATCATCACCATCACCACCATTATCACCATTAAGATCACCATCATCGTCATCATGACCATCACCACCATCACCACCATTGTCATTATCATCATCACCATCACCGTTATCAATCACCACCACCATTATCACCATTAAGATCACCATCATCATTATCATCACCATCACCACCATCACCATCATTGTCATCATCACCATCACCCACCATTGTCATTATCATCATCACTGTTATCAATCACCACCACCATCATCACCATTAAGATCACTATCATCGTCATTACCATCACCACCGTTGTCATCAACACCACTATTGGAAGCAGCAACAGCAGCATCAGCAGCAACGTTTTGTCCTCCCAAAGTCTCACCTGGGCCCTGAAGTGTAGCAGTATCTGTCAGTGAGACAGATCTCAGGCTTCTGCTCTGCCCCAGCCTTGGCTGAAGCTACTGCCCCTCTGAGGGAGAGTGTGAACCCACTTTCCCCCTAACCATGATGCATAACCTCTTCTTTGCTTTCCCTCCTTGCCCAGTCCTCTACTTGGCTGGAGTCCAGAAGTCCAGCCTGGTATTGACCAGTTCCCTCTTGAAGGAGGTTGCAGCTTCCCATGGTCCAGTTACTGGTGAGGATCTGGCTGTGTAATGGTTTTCTGAGCCTGTGGCCACTGCTGTTGAACTCTGAGAAGTCACTGCTACCCAGACTCATATCACTGTGGGTTTAGGTTGTACCTGTATTGGCTTCACTTTAGATCCTGGTTGTAGGGAGTTTGAGGAATTTGGGGCTGGCACCCCACTTCAGTACTCTTGCCTGGAAAATCCCATGGACAGAGGAGCCTGGTAGGCTGCAGTCCATGAGGTCGCTAAGAGTAGGACACTACTGAGCGACTTCAGTTTTTTAAGGAAAAAGATATGACCACAAGGTGGCAGTAGCACACTCAGGCTTCATTTGGGTGATGCTTCAGCAGGTTTGCACATGGGGAAGTCCCTCCCAGCATGAGACTGTCTGGAGGCTGTGCAGTGGGAGAGCCACGACTCAGAAAGGTGGGGGTACAAGGGAGCTCTCAGGGGAGATGTGGATTGGAAGGGGGTTTAGGTGTCTAGATAATGTTGCACAGCAGCCTGACTTGAGTCAAAGACCCCAAAGGGCAGCAGTGGGTGGGGGTCTTAACTATGGCTTACAAATGTTGGGTATGCAAAGCAAGCAGGCTCTGAATGGCTAGACATCTGCTTAGTTGGTCTAAATAAGTCAACTTGATGTGTAAAAAATTGAGTTTGGCACTAGTGAGCTTTTGAACTGTCACAGACTGGGTGGCTTAAACAACAAACTTGTATTTCTTGCAGTTCTACTGTCTGGAAGTGCAAGATCAGGGTGGCAGCAAGGTCAAGTTCTTGATGAGGGCTCTCTTCTTGGCTTGCGGGTGGCTGTCTTCTTGCTAGGTCCTCAAGTGGTGGAGGGTGAGAGAGGAGAGGGAGAGAGAAAGGGAGAGGGAAAGAGAGAGAAAGGAGGAGGGAGAGGTCTGGTCTCTTCTTCTAAAGTCAATAATCCCATCATGAGGACTGCACCCTCATAACCTCATCTAAACCTAATCGCCTCTCAAAGGCTCCACCTCTAAATACAATAACATTTGCAGTTAGGGCTTCAACATGTGAAGTTTGGGTGGGGTGGGTTGTTCAGTTGCTAAGTCTTATCTGACTCTTTGAGAACCCATGGACTGCAGCACACCAGGCTTCCTTGTCCTTCACTGTCTCCCAGAATTTGCTCAAACTCATGTCCATTGAATCTGTGATGACATCCAACCATCTCATCCTCTGTTGCCCCCTTCTCCTACTGCCTTCAATCTTTCCCAGCATCAGGGTCTTTTTCAGTGAATCAACTCTTTGCATCAGGTGGGCAAAGTGTTGAACTTCAGCTTCAGCATCAGTCCTTCTAATGAATATTCAGGATTGATTTCCTTTAGGATTGACTGATTTGATCTCCTTGCAGTCCAAGGATGGACTGGGAGAGCACAAACATTCAGTGCGTAACACTTTGAATATAGAACTTTCTTTTCCCCACCAGAGACAATAAATGATAATATATTTTGAAAAGTAAAGAGCATTATACCAATGGAAGAAATTTTTTTTTCACTACTTGGAAGGTTAACTTGCAGCTAATCACAAATGGTGTCTGATAGTAGCTTTTCTGACAATGTAGCCAAATGGTGACTTTATCCTATCTTTCTTCCAACTTCTCCACTGAACAATGTCAAAGAATGCCAGCCACCACAATAAAACCCATACCCTCTGTCCCCTCCCCTTCTGTCTGGCAGGAAGAGGGGTGAAATCACAGTGTGTCAAGCAGGCTGTACACATTCGAGCTGCTTTCCCTCAACTTTTGGGAGGGCTTTTTCAGGATGACAGGGGGACAAAGGGTTGCAGTGTAAATTACCATGCAAATTGCCTCAGCGTTTGAACTTAAGACACCTTTGCCTGCTGCATTGAAGCTTCTGTGACTCCCATGGAAGGGGAGATGTGCGGTACCTTTCAGAGCTGAGATCCTGAACCACCTAAGAGCCCCATATGCTTGACTCCAGAAAGTGCCTGTAAATACACTTGAGTGGCTGCTAAAATATGACGACCAAAAGGAGTATACCTTAAGGCGTTTCCCTGTTGACCTTTTAGTGGGTTTCCTCTACAAAGGCCAGTCCTTGTAGGACAGCCCTGAATGGTTTTATAGCGCGATGCTCTGAGTGTGTATTAGAAATGCAAGGATTGCCAACCACATTTTTTTCTCTTCCTCAATCTCCCCCTGCCCCTTTGTATCTCATTCCCTGGGTCAATGAGCAAACTGCTTGCTCACTTGGGAGCTCTCCCTTATCTCCAAACCTGGCATGCTTGATAGTTAGTCCTGTCCTGAACCTGTGATGGAGAGGTGGGCAACCATGGGCAATTGTCTCTGACTTTGTTGGTTTCTTGCCTTCATTCCCATGGCTAACATCTGCACTGATGAAGGCTGAGGCCACCTCCAGAGGGGCTGGCTTCTTTGGAGCTCTTGATTCATCTTTTATTTGTAGGAAATGACCCCATGAGCTCACGATCATCATTTAGGGACAAATAGGGGATAGGAAATGCCCTGAGGAATTTCTATGCCAGGTTGTAGGGCAATTTCTAAAGAGACATTGGATCTGGTCTTGGTCCTGCTCTTCCCCTCTGTCCATTGTGGCTTAATAATAACTCACATTTGTAGTCACCTTTTTTTGAAAAACACGACCACCATGGTTAACATTTATTAACTTTTTTCTTTAGTTTCAGGTGTACAACACAATGATTAGATATTTTTATACTTTATAAAATAACCACCACAATAAGTTAGTTACCATCTGTCACCATCCAAAGTTGTTACAATATTATTGACTATATTCCTATGTGTACATTACATCCTCAAGACATTTATTTTGCAACTGGAAACTTGTACCTCTTAATTGTCTTTATCTATTTTGTCCATTCCCTCAATCTCTTCTCTGGCAGCTACCAGTTTGTTTTCTGTGTCTATGAGTCTGTTTGTTTTGTTCGTTCATTTATTTTGTTTTCTGGATTCCACATATAAGTGATAACACACAGTATTTATCTTTCTCTAACTTGTTCCACTTAGTGTAATACCCAGGTGGCTCAGTGGTAAAGAAAAAGTGGCGCTAATGGTAAAGAACCCGCCTGCCAGTGAAGGGGACACAAGAGACTAGGGTTTGACCCCTGGATCAGGAAGATCCCCTGGAGAAGGGAATGGCAACCCAGTCCAGTATTCATGCCTGTGGAATCCCATGGACAGAGGAGCCTGGCGGGCTACAGTCCATAAGGTTGAAGAGAGTTGGACAGGACTGAAGAAACTTGGCACGACAATGCAGGAGACGGAGGAGACGTGGGTTTGATCCCTGGGTCAGAAAGATCCCCTGGAGGAGGAAGTGGCAACCCACTCCAGTATTCTTACTGGGAAACCCCATGGACAGAGGAGCCTGGCGGGTTACAGTCCATGGGGTCGCCAAGAGTCAGACATGACTTAGCAACTGAGCACACACGCAGTCTTATAGGCGAGAAGGACTGGGGACAGGAGGAGGCAGCGATAATAAACACAAGAGTCTCCACTTATTATTAGTGTGTGGCAGGCATTCTATAAATATCAGTGTGTTTATTTCTACCAACCTCCCTGGATAGCAGGTACCATTATTTTCCATATTTCATAGTTGGGGAAACTGAGACGCAGAAAGGTTAAGAAACTTGCCCCAGGGCACACAGCTAGCAGGGGGCACAGCCAGGGTTGAAGCCTAGATCTGTCTCCTGCCATCATTTCCCCACACTCTCTTCATGACTTTTGCTTCCCAAGGATCTTCATCACAGCAGCAGCAGGAGAGGAAATGTTGGTTAAAAGCTGTAGAAAACTGAAGGCAGGCTCCCTGTGTTCTTGCTTTTCTTCCCAGAAACCTGCATCTGGGGTGAAGAGGCTGCAGATCCAGGGGTTCCTACAGTGTCCTCTGCACCCAACGGCAGGCCACACTTCTGTAGTGGAGATGTCCATCTGCCTGGGCTGCCTTCCCTCTGCCTCTTGCCTTTTCCTTTTCCATCTCAGCTCTTTGGCTGGTAGTATTTGGGCACCCCTCCCCCGCCACTTTCCCCCCCTCACTTTTTTCAATTTTTATTGCTGCTGTTTCTCTTTTATTCTTTGATTTTGGCCACCCACAGAGGGAGGACGAAAACAGCAGGAGGAAAGGGAGCAGAGGGTGGGCCAGGCTTCCCAGAGCCAGGCTTCCGCAGGCACCCTTGAGTTCGTGTGTACAAGCCCTGGGGGGGGCGGCCAGGCCAGGTCCCGCCACCCCATGAGCTGTGCATCCAGGGACTGACAATGATCCCTGGCACCCAGGGGTGATGGGAGACACAGCGCAGATCTGAGCAGCCCAGTCTGCGACTTAACAGAACAGGTTATCAACAACTTTGATCTAAAAATACCACGTTTATTTTGGAAATGACTTGTTTTGGCAGTTATAAATACTCCACGCAGCCTGCTTAGGAGGTAGTCTAGCAGCTCTCTGACAACTGAATAATATTTTAGATGCGCACATTATTTCTATGCAAAATCCAACATGCAATTTCTAGTCAGTGCTTTGCTCTCCTGAATGATGGAGGGGAGAGATTGGGTGCAGATAAAACCGGTGAAGAATCAGCTTGGTGTGGGGTTACAGCCTAGGTTGCCAAGGTGAGAAGCTTGTTTTGGAATAGATGCTACAGGAAGGCATGTTCAAGGAAGTTTTCTTTGCCTGCCAGGTACCCCTTTGTCCTTGGGTAGCAGAGAGCTGAAGTGAATTATCATAACCCCCTCCCTCCCTCTATCCCTTCCTTCTTTCTTCATCCATCCACCCTTCAATAACTGAGCACCAACGCTGTGCCTGACTGGGTGCTGGGGAGATGGTGATAAATGAAACCAACTCGATCTGTGCACCCCTTCTCCTCAACACGCAGCTGAAGGTGCACTGGGATGGTAATTGTAAGTGGGCAATGGAATAAATAATTACAAAATGTGATCCCTGCTCTAAGCAACGACTAGGAAGGAGGAAGAGAGGTGGGAGTGACACCTCCTTAGCATGGAAGGGATGGCTTCTCGGAGGGGGTGGCGTTTTAGCTGAGCCTGAAGGATGAGGAGCCCCCCTGAGGGTGGAGGTGGGGGACGTTCTAAGCAGAGGAACAACCGCATTGGGGAAGGCCTGGGAAAATGACCGGTTTGAGGAACCGGCTTGATACTCTTATTTATGAACTTTCTACAGAGAGTTGGAGATGTTGAGGACATTCTCCTCTCCCATTACCACCCATCCACTTTCCAGTTTCAGCTTCTTCCTTAGTAGGAACTGCTATTAACATTTTCGTCTACACCGGGCTGCTTGCCTGGTGCTCTTAAGGGCTTGGCACTGATTTTTTATTCAGTCTCTGCCTCTTTCCTTCCCTTCCCCCTCTCCCTGGGGGGACCGTCTCCTCTGCTGAAAAATCCCCTCCCACCATCACCTCCACTCACCATTGCCACCTTGCTCTCTGCAGCTCTGCATCCACCAGCACCATTTCTGCTGCATCCTCCACGCTCCGGCCTCAGAAGTGCCCAGATGTGCCAGTGAGAAGGAGACTCCTCCTCCCCATCACCCCCATCACCCCCAGCGTGTTTGCCATCACGCGCTGTATCACTAGCCTCATAGCACCAGCAGGAGCACTGGGTCTGTCCTTGCGGCTGCAGTGCTGTTCAGCCACCTGGCAAGGCCACCAACAGCCATGGCCATCATCTCCATCCCTCCCGTATCCTCCTGCCTCTTCAGGCTCCTTGGCCTCCCCTTTCCTGGCACAGGTGGCAGCACTTCTTTCCCCTTTCACTTGTCACCCCCAGGGTGTCCCTGCTCTGCTCACCCCAGGAGGAAGCCCTGAACAGAAGAAGAACTCTGCAACATGTTATGGCAGAAGGAACATGGACTTTGGTATCAGGCCTAGACTTGGGAAAGTCCCTGACCTTTGGGGCTATGATGGTTGGTCCACAGTTATGCTGAGGATGGTGGACATGATGGATGTGATTGTGTCTGGCATTTTGGGGGTGCCTAGTAAAAAGGCAGTTTCTTCTCTCTCTCTACCCCGGTGGATGCTGGGGACTCACAAACAAGAAATGAACCAATATACTGTCACCGGCCCCCACTCACAGCACCTCCACTGCTGGAGACAACTTGAGGACTTCCCAAATGCCATTCCAAAATTTTTGGTTAATGATGCTTAATATTGTTTAGAATCACACAAGTAGTACATTAGTATATTCTTGTGAAAATATAAAGAACAGAGAAAAAGGGATGTTCTCTTCAACCATTACCACCCATCCACTTTCCAATCCCAGCTTCTTCCTTAGGAGTAACTACTATTAAGTTTAGTCTACAGTATAACCTTCTGAACTTTAAAAGATACATTTACATGGATGTGTGTATATGGTTCCAGGCTTTTGCTTCTTAATTAACTGGCATCGTAATGTAATATGCATCATAATGGAATATCATACTGCAACTTGATAGTTCACTAACGTGTTCTTTCCTTGACAGTATGCATACAACTGTATCTTTGTATAGAACTTATGTCTTTCATGTGGGAGATACTTTATTTTTAATGTTTTATTGTGGAAAAATTTAAATACATGCAAAAGTAGACAGAATAATATGATGAATATGTACCCACTACTCACTCTCAACAATTCTCAGCTCACTCAATCTGGAAAATCTAATACTGCTTACTTTCTTCTTTATTATTTTAAAGCAAATCCCAGTTATAGCATTCCAACTATAAGTATTTCATTATGTATCTCTAAAAGAGAAGGAGTATTAAAAATATAGACACAGTACCATTGTTACAATGGTAAAAAAATCAACAATTCCTTGATAACAGGATTTATCTAGTTTGAAAATCATTTATTTAAACCAGGATCCAATTAAGATCCTATATCTCTTCAGTCTCTTACGCTATAGGTTCCCCCTCCATTTCTCTCTCTCATTGCAATTTATTTGTTGAAAAGATCTACCTTTTTACCTGCTACATAGTATTTCCCAGTAGGGATCCATCATGGTATATTTCTCATTCTTCTATTGGTGAACACTTTAAGTTGTTCTCAAACTCCAACTGTCATGTGTATGCTCCAGTGAGCATCTTAGCAAAAGATCTTTGTACAAATTTGCTAACATTTCTCTAGGGTGGCTACAAAGAAGTGGACCTGGAAAGTTGAAGGGTGTACACTGTATTTGGCTGAACCGTATAAAATTTTTATAGGTCAAAGGCAGTGGAATATGGGCAATTTTTTTGTGGTTCAACCTAAAACATAAAATAGATTTTAATTGAAATTACCAAACTGTCCTTCAACTATCTTGTATTGATTTCCGCTTGTCCTAAAAGTTTATATTTGTACACATTTTCCTATGCTATCACCACATTAAAAATGATCAGTGTTTTAAATATTCTACAACTCTGATGGGCAGTGACAAACAGATTGAAGGGATTAGATCTGATACAGTGCCTGAACTGTGGGTGAAGGTTTGTAACATTGTACAGGAGGCTGCAATCAAAACCATCCCAAAGAGTAACATGGAAACTTATACTACCATATGCAAAATAGATAGCCTAAGGGAATTTGCTGTATGGCTCAGGAAACTCAAACAGGGGCTCTGTATCAACCTAGAGGGGTGGAATGGGGAGGAAGATGGGAGGGAGTTTCAAAAGGGAGGGGGTATATGTATACCTATGGATGATTCATGTTGAGGTTTGACAGAAAACAGCAAAATTCTGTAAAGCAATTATCCTTCAATAAAAAATAAATAAATTAAAAACAAACAAACAAACAAAAAACATCCCAAAGAAAATGAAATGAAAAAAGGCAAAATGGTTGTCTGAGGAGGCCTTACAAATAGCTGAGAAAAGAAGAGAAGCAAAAGGCAAAGGAGAAAAGGAAAGATATACTCACGTGAATGCAGAGTTCCAAAGAATAGCAAGGAGAGATGAGAAAGCCTTCCGTGAACAATGTAAACAAATAGAAGAAAACAATAGAGTGGAAAAGACTAGAGGTCTCTTTAAGAAAATTAGAGATACCAAGGGAGCATTTCATGCAAAGATGGGCACAATAAAGGACAGAAATGGTACGGACCTAACAGAAGAAGAAGATATTAAGAAGAGGTGGCAAGAATACACAGAATAACTATACAAAAGAGATCTTCATGACCCAGATAACCACGATGGTGTGATAACCTACCCAGAGCCAGACATCTTGGAATGTGAAGTCAAGTGGGCCTTAGGAAGCATCACTATGAGCAAAGCTAGTGGAGGTGATGGAATTCCTGTTGAACTATTTCGAATCCTAAAAGATGATGCTGTGAAAGTGCCACACTCAATATGTCAGCAAATTTGGAAATCTCAGCAGTGGCTACAGAACTGGAAAAGGTCAATTTTCATTCCAATCCCAAAGAAGGGCAATGGCAAAGAATGTTCAAACTACCACACAATTGCATTCATTTCACATGCTAACAAAAGAATTCTCAAAATTCTCCAAGTGAGTCTTCCACAGTACATGATCCAAGAACTTCCAGATGTTCAAACTGGATTTAGAAAAGGCAGAGGAAGCAGAGATCAAATTGCCAACATCTGCTGGATCACCAAAAAAGCAAGAGAATTCCAGAAAAGCATCTTTTTTGCTTCATTGACTATGCTAAAGCCTTTGATTGTGTGAATCACAACAAACTGTGGAAAACTCTTAAAGAGATGGGACTACCAGACCATCTGACCTGCCTCCTGGGAAACCTGAATGCAGGTCAAGAAGCAACAGTTAGATCTGGACATGGAACAACAGACTGGTTCAAAATTGGGAGTACATCAAGCCTGACGTGAGTTTGAGCAGGCTCTGGGAGATGGTGAAGGATAGGGCAGCCTGATGTGCTGCAGTCCTTGGGGTCGCAAAGAGTCAAACATGACTGAGGGACTGAACAACAATTAATGGTCAAAGAATGGCTTTTTATTGGGCTCCCATGATTCTCAAGAGCCATGTGGCATATGCATTCCTAGGATTATTTTTTTCTGGGAGACAGATCCCCTGGGAGTGGACCCACAACAATGGGTAATATTGCTGGTGACTGCACCCATAAAGGGAATGATCCATTGGGTGAGTGAGCTGTAGACACAGAGAGTGGATTGGCTGTGTTTTCAGGTGAATTCATCTTTTCACTCCTTGCCCGGACCCATGATTCCTAAGGGAGGGCTTATGCCTAATTGAAACAAGTCATTCAGCTGAATCCCCTTGGCTTACAACTTGTGGCTATGTAGGTAATCTTCACCCACTCTGAAGGCACCCACCTCGGCTGGTGGAAAGAGATGACAGGCCAAAGGCTTAGAAGGATACCTGGACTTTGAAAAGACTGCATCCCTGCCCAGTTTTGCCCTTTCTGTGTCTAAGAAGTTTCTAGCACCTATTTCCGTTGTCAAGAGATATAGAGGGGATGGAGGGGCATGGGGGTGCAGGGATGAGTAGGGGGGACTGTGTAATCTGGGGGAAGGAACACCAGATTGAAAGTCAGGAGATCTTGTTTCCAACCCTGTTTTGCCCTGCGGAGCATGGTCACCTGCTCAGTGGGTCTATGCCATAGATGTCTCATCTGGAAAGTGGGGACATGACAACATGCCATGCTGGCTCCTTCCAGCATCATCAGGGTGAAGGCATTCTGAACGCTTCTGTGCGCTCTGCAAAAGCAAGACTCAGTGCAAACCCCACAGACTCTGCAAACTAGAGAAATGTCCCTTTTCCCAGCAATTATTCAGTAATTATTCACGTAAGAAGGATTTCATTGTTATGTTTCATATATTCATCGCAGTTGATGGCCTTTTAATAGTGGCATTGAGCTTGTGTACAGAAAGGTTATTCATTTTAAGATTTCTGGGCCTTAATTGTTATTTGTTTTGCTTGGTTCCAGTGCGCTATAAATTAGTGATATCCACATAGCATATTTGTCTTGGCCCCACGGCGTATTGTCTGCCCTGAGCGCTGTTTGGCCTGGCACCGGCCTGGATTTCCCCATCTGTTTCTGATGTTTACATTGTTAAAGATACGATAGGCGCAGAGGACACGGCCACATGCAGAGAGGGAACTTTTTTCCACTCCAGTGCATCAAACAAGGTCTGAGCCTGTAATAAGTACAGCCCTAAATTACACTTGAGCCTGCTAACGGCGGGCCTGGCCCGGTGATGGGAGGGCTTGATTGCTGGGGCCCCGGGGTATTCACTCCCAGGAATGCTTCTAGCTGGCACAGTGGCTCAATCTCGAGAAACTCATTTGTGTCTTGTATTTGAAAAGGGAGACACACACAAATGGCCTTCCAAATGGCACTCCGGAGTGGGTGACAGTAAGGAGAAGGTCATCTGCCCATTAAGAATCTCAGTGCTATGCCCTGGGTGGGGAGGAGTGGGGGTGAACCTGTCCTGGAGGCTGGGGACCCAGGAAGAACAGATGCCTTTGTCAGCTCTGTGGAGTGACTGGTCCTAAGCCCCGAGCAATCCTCCCACATGGTCGTCCCCAGTTTGCTAAAGTGGGGGCCACATCTGTGTGAGGAGATCTTAAATTTTCCTTGCTGTGCGCGAGACCATGGGAAGGGGAGAGAGGATAAGAGGGGTGAAGAGGCTGGGTGGGGAGGGGCAATTGGTGTCTGTAGAGAGCAAAGGCTTTGAGGAGAGAGGAGATGGGGGCAGGGCTCTCTTTATGCTCCCTAAGTGAGCTTGTGTGTGTGTGTGTGTGTAAAGGGATGGAGAGAGAGCGTGGCTGAAGGCTGTTTGTGGTGGGGACATGGTTGCTGCTGGGCGCTGAGGGTGATTTTGACATCTGTTGTCACATCTGTTTTCAGTCTGGGAGTTCCTCCTCTGAACCGACTTGAGTGGAGTCCTTGGGTCAGAGAAAACCTGCCCACTCTTGCTAAACCTTCCTCCCTTTCCAGTCCCCTGAACTGAAGGAGCTGATGGAGAGACTGGCTGACTTAGTTCCTCCCCATATATCCACAAGGGCACTGAGGTTTGGGGTTTCCAGAACTCAGAGAGGAGACAACGTCTTCATATCCTCAGCTTCTGTCACAGTAGAAGCCCCGTCTCCTCCTTCCTTTGCCTTCCACTTGCAAGGAAATCCAACCAGTCCATCCTAAAGGAGATCAGTCCTGACTATTCATTGGAAGGACTGATTCTGAGGCTGAAACTCCAATACTTTGTCCACCTGATGCGAAGAGTTAACTCATTAGAAAAGACCCTGATGCTGGGAAAGATTGAGGGCAGGAGGAGAAGGGGATGACAGAGGATGAGGTGGTTGGATGGCATCATCGACTCAATGGACATGGGTTTGGGTGAACTCCAGGAGTTGGTGATGGACAGGGAGGCCTGGAGCGCTGCGGTTCATGGAGTCATAAAGAGTCAGACAAGACTGAGCTACTAAACTGAACTGAACCGCATCCTTTTCTAATCCAGAGTCCTGTTTGGCTAGATCTAGCTCCCTGTGGAGTAGAAGAGGGTGGCAAATCATGAACCATGGTTTGATGTTGCAGGCCTGTTCAAATATCTGCTCACTGCCCACAGAAGAATGCTTAAGTCCCTTAATTCTGGCCATCCATCTTGTGCCAGAAGCTCTGTCTCCTAAACCATTTCCCAACTCCTGTCTCCAATACTGCAGTTAAGAAGAACTTTCTGGAATATTTGTGGAAGGCTAATACTCTGAAATATTCAGTGGTGGTTTGTTCTTGCTGTATTTCCCCATCAACAGGACTCCTACCCCTCACTTACCTCTGAAGAAGGACACCAGACCCTCAGCCCCGGGAGAGGCTTGTGTTTCCTGGGCAGAAAGTGGGAGTGAACTGCAGAGAAGCCAATGCCCTTCCTAGGCTGTTTCCCCAGAACTTGAACTTCCTGTGGGACTTATGCTAGGCAGGATCTTGGGCTAGGTGCTGGGAGAGGGAGGAAGGGGAAGGGCAGAGCACTGGAAGTCTACCTGCTTGCAGCCTCTCTGCTTTCTGTCCTGCTGTTTCCTCTCTCTAGAAACACTCAACCCTCCCTTGTATACCCCCACCCCCACCCCGCATCATTCTTCAAAACTGAGCTCAGGTGTGATCCTAGGAATTCATCCCTGATTCCTCCTTCCCTGGGTTGGTCTCTGCTCCTGTGAATGCCTATAATTACCCTGTCTGTCTCCATCACAACACTTGTCACACTGGGTTCCTATTAGCTGCCGTCCCTCTCCAGGGCTGGTGACTTGCTCATCTTTGATCCATGGCACCTGGCAAGGCGCTGGGCACCCAGGAGACAGGACTGCACTTGCTGTGTAGCTGGCCCAGGGTTTCTCTCCAAGGTCTCTGGGCTGTCCTGGGGTGCCATTGGGCAATATCCCTTCATTCCCATTGGCCTGTTAAGCAAGGGGGTGGTGCTGGGTAATCTCCCTAGTGTTAGACCCTGGGAAGGACTTATCCCAATCCTTATCCCCAGGGGAAGAGGATGTAGGAACTTGATCCAGTAGAAATGGCCACACAATGTGGCCTTTTAAACTTCATCATCTTCTCCACTTCGGCTATGGTTTCTGATGGGTGGTATTGTTAGGGAAGGGCAGGCATGGACCTATCAGCCAGAGATCCAGAACCTTCCCTTTTGTGTGTGTGTATTTAAGACCACACTATGCGGCATGTGGGATCTTAGTCCCCTGACCAAGGATGGACCCAGAGCCCCCTGCATTGGAAGTGCAGAGTCTTAACCACTGGATCACCAGGGAAGTCCCCAGGAGCTTCCATTTTAAGTGGGCCTCCTCCAGCGTCTAAAAAGCAACCTCAGTTTGTGGCAATCCCCTCCATCCAGTTCTACAAGCCAGAAACCCAAGAACATCTACTGACACTTGGTTTGTGTTCACCACTGTTCCCATTCAAGCTACTCCCTTCTAGACAGCTTCAGAGTAGCTCTTGAATCCAACCACTTCTTTCCCCTTCCACCCCAGCCAACCACCAGCACTCTGGCAATGTTGCCTTCCCCCTTTCTCTTGCTTCTACCATCTGGCAAACATACCTAGCGGGTGTCCGCACATCCATCCTGCCTCTCACCATCCCATTTAGACTCCACATGGTAGCCAAAGTAATCCCCAAATTCAAATCTGACCCTGTCACGCTCCTTCTTAAAACCATTTGCTGGCTTCCCATTGTTCCTAAGAAATGATAAAACTCCTGCTGACAAGCTCCTATGTGCCTCTTCAACCTCATCTGGCACCAATCCCTCCTCAGGCTTGTTGTTCCAGTTGCTCTAGCTCCGCTCCTTTCATGGATGCTCCAGGACATGCTCTGACACAGGGCCTTTGCACATGCTGATTTATCACCTTCTTCAGTTGAGATTTTCCATTCACTAGTATAATTATTTGATTAGTATCTGTTTCATTTACATAGTTGGACTCAGGAAGGCAGGATAATCTCTATTTCTGTTCATTAGTGTATCTCTAACCCTTATGTGGTACCTGACACTCAGTAAACATTTGTTAAATAAATAAATGAAAGACGGAAGGACAACATACTCTGGTCAACATTTGTACACTTATTTTATGGGAACATATCTGGTTTGTCATACTAGCTGATAACTGCTAATGTTCAGTAAGAGGAAATTTTACGTGGGTAACCCTGTTCTCTGCATTTTATTAGTCAAAATTTTAATATTTTAAAGAGAATAAAGATTTGCTCCATTGTAAAAAGGTTCCATATGGCCCTATGAATTAGTTCTAATAAAATGATGAATGATTCTTCACTCCATTAGCAAATGATCATTAATTTTAATTTATATGTCTGACATCTGTTCCTGATCTTTATCCTTTCAAGTGTAATTAAAATAATTGTAAATATGCAAGCCATCACTGAAAGTTACAGGTGATTGCATTGTACTGGGTCTATTCTCCAGCCAGTGAGGCTGTATTTCCTCGAGGGTGGGGTCCATCGCAGCTGGGCACTCAGTCAATATGGGGGAAATGGTAAGTGTTATAAGGGAACAGAGATGATGGTACTCTGTGTGAGAGGCAGCTGTTTAAAGAGATGGCTTGAAAATAGATTTCTTTCGGATATAACCATGAAGCAGTTCTCCAAAGGATAATTCTATGTCTGTGGCCTTTTTCTTTTGGGGCCATGTCTAAGTTCTGGCCATCCATCCAGAAAATGGTAGCATTTCATGGAGTAGGAAAAGTCCTCCTTCTCACTCTTTCCCCCCAAAAAGTCTAATCAAATATGCTTGAGATTTTCTCAGAAATAATATTTCTCACAATTAGAAGGGTTATAAATTAACATGTGTATGGCAGAGGAGATATTTGAATTTTCACTAAAGTGTGAATGACTGACATGAGGTAATTTCCTGAAAAGGAGTTTTGATATGGATAGTGTCCTGACTACCTAGAGTAAGAAAAAGCACTCCCCAAAGGGAGGCTTAACAATACTCTGTTGCTTGAGCATTTCCAGAACTCTCAGGTTTCATACCTTACTGTGTCCTTCCAAAATCTGGTGCAGATAGTGTGTGGAAGAGGTTAGCTCTAGGGTCAGAAATTTGTGCTAAGGGTGTCCCTAGGCTCAGTTCTAGGATGATTCGTGAGAAATCCATGGAAGATGACCTTCCCCATGACTGCTGAAGTTCCTGGTCCCTAGCGCACTGGAGAAAACTGGCCTCCATAAACTGAGTCAGCAATACTGCAAAGCCACTCCCTTATTAAACCTCTCATATCTCTTTCTGGGAGAAAACAGCCTTTATTGTGGATAAAATAAAAATTTTAATACATTTGGGAAAAACTATACAAGTGAAGTGTTTTCCATATACCTGGGTTTAAATTGTTACAGGGAAATTTTATTGTCATAGGTCCCATGATCTCAGAAACCAGGTTTTTATCCGGAGGCTATTCTGCTTTTAAAACCACATCAAATCGGTGGAACATATGAGCTGATGACAATTCTGTTTTTCAGATCTATGGAGTTCATGAAGCCGATTTCTGCTCTTGATAGAGATTCAGCCATGATGTTGTTGGAGTTGTATTAGAGGGAAAGAATGGATGTCCTTCTTCCCTTTCCCTCTTCTTTCCGCCCTCTCTCCATTTCTCTCTCAAGGCACCTAACCAGTAAGAGAATTTAAGTTTTCTGAGAACATTTTCTCTTCTTGGAGATGCTGGTTCTGGGAACAGAGGACAAAGCTCTTTCATTCCCTTCCCATCTTCCACTCTCCGTGTGCTTTCTTTTTTCTCCCTATGCATTTATATAGTGGTGATGAGAGTGGGTAGGAGAGATTCCTCCATGGACCACAGCCTGCTCACAAACAGAAAAGGTGGCTGTGGTGTTGTATAACCATGGTAGAGCAGTTGGTTTGAATGAAGAGAGATATGAAGCCCAGACCATCTTTTCTGTTTTCTCCTGGGCCCTTTTGGATACAGTGAATCTGTAAACTTCCCTGAATTAAACTGGCTATTTCCAAGTTAGTGACTTAGCTGTTACGTTCTTCTAAGATGGGATTTTTCTCCATCAATTACATTGCAAATATTTAATCTAAATGTTTAAAATATCACCTTTGGCTGTTTCTAGGCATACTACACTTAACAGAAAGGGACGATTATTTCTGGCCTTAAAATTGACTCTCTGAACCTATATTAGAATCTTCCTATAATGCCAACATTGTAATAGATGAAACACACCTTTTAGTTGGTGGGAAAAAATAAAATTCTGTATGTGGAAAGTTGAATGGCTGGGTGGAGAAGTTGCTGTATTTTCCTTTGCAAAAAATGTATTTCAGGGTATTTAGTTATATGTTCTGGAAAAAGGAACAGAGTTTCTGTAAAAGTAAGTCATTGCTATAAGAGTGGGAGCTGGGGAAAAATGCTCCCGCTGGGAACTAACCACTGTTAACATTCGTCTAGACTCTTTTCCTATGGATGGCTGCATGCTTGTGTGCTCAGTCGTGTTTGACTCTTTGAGACCCCATGGACCGTAGCCCGCCAGACTCTTCTGCCCATGGAATTTTCCCAGCAAGAATACTGGAGTGGATTGCCATTTCTTACTCTGGGGGATCTTCCTGACCCAGGAATCAAACTTGCGTCTCCCATATCTCCCACATTGCAGGCGGATTCTTTACCACTGAGCTACTGGGGAAGCCCCTTTTCCTATGCATGTATCTTTTATTTTTCAAAAGTCATCCCATGTTACATATACTAGTGTCTGGTCAACTGCTTTTATCACTTAGCAATATTCTGTGGATATGTTTCCATAAGAATATGCAAAAATCTACACCCTATGTTTTATTTATTTTTAAAAGAATTTAATTTATATATTTACTTTTCATTTTGGCTGTGCTGGGCCTTCATTGCTCTGTGCGGGCTTTTCTCTAGTTGCATCAAGGGGGAGCCACTCCATTACGGTGCTTGGGCTTCTTGTGGTGGCTTCTCTTGTTCCAAGCTCAGTAGCTGTGGGCTTCAGTAGTTGTGGCTCTTGGGCTGTAGAGCCGGGGCTCAATAGTTGTGGCACATGGGCCTAGCCACTCCGCGGAAAGTGGGATCTTCCTGGACCATGCATCAACCCATGTTTCCTGCACTGGTAGGTGAATTCTTCACCACTGAGCCTCCAGGGAAGCCTACACGTGGGTTTTAAGTGGTTACATAGAATCTAGTTGTATGGACGCATGTTAATTTACTTAACCTGTCCTATTTTTTGCTGTTATCAGTAACAACGAGGAGATTTACATCATTTTAAAAAATTTGGCTTATTATTTTCATAGAATGAATCTTAGAATTCCTGGGTCAAAGATATCTACCTAGAATATATGACTATTTCTCTGTTACACAAATTCAAGGAAAATGCTCCTCCAAGCCCAGCCCCTTTCCTCCTCATATTTGCATGTGTTTGTTATGCTGCTGCTGCTGCTAAGTCGCTTCAGTTGTGTCCGACTCTGTGCGACCCCATAGACGGCAGCCCCCAGGCTCCCCCGTCCCTGGGATTCTCCAGGCAAGAACACTGGGGAATTTCTTGCATCCACGTCAACTGTTGATGGGCTTTTACCATCAACATAAATGCTCAGTGACACTGTCATTACAGAGACGTATATTGCAGAAAGAGACTTGCTGCTGTGTCGCTTTGGTCGTGTCCGACTCTGTGCAACCCCATAGACGGCAGCCAACCAGGCTTCCCGTCCCTGGGATTCTCCAGGCAAGAACACTGGAGTGGGTGTTGCCATTTCCTCCTCCAATGTATGAAAGTGAAAAGTGAAAGTGAAGTCGCTCAGTCGTGTCCGACTCCTAGCGACCCCATGGACTGCAGCCTACCAGGCTCTTCTATCTATGGGATTTTCCAGGCAAGAGTACTGAGGTTTTACTAAAGATGAATGAGACCCAGGAAGAATAACTTCCCATTAAAAAATAACAACATCAACAACTGCTGTTAGTGATTTTCCTTTGATTCCTCTTCTCTGGTTCCCTACCCTTTCCCTCTGGTATCACTCAGTGTCTCCCTTTAGTCTAGTCTCCTTTGCTGCTGTTGTTGTTTAGTCACTAAGTCGTGTCTGACTCATTGTGACCCCGTGGACTATAACCCAGCAGGCTCCTCTGTCCCTGAGATCCTCCAGGTAAGAATGCTGGAGTGGGTTGCCATTTCCTCCTCCAGGGATCTGTCTAGGATCAAACCTGCATCTCTTATCTCTTCCATTGGCAGGTAGATTCTTTGCCAGTAGCACTACCTGGGAAGCCGTTAGTCTCCTTTACCTCCTTGATTTCTCAGACAATGCTGCTTATTCTATTTGGAACCCAGGTGCCTACTTGTCCTTCAAACATTCAGCAAGTTCTCCTGAAGTATTACCCAGATCGTGTCCTGTTTTAAGCTTTAGGTGTTCAGAGAGGAACTACTGAACTTTAATCTTCCTACAGAACAATTTAGGGAGAGAATAAGTGGGGGAGAAACCATGTGCTAATAACCGGATACAGAGATCTATTTGTTTATTTTGAACCTCTGTCATATTGTTTTACTTGTTGCAACTTTATAGTACATTTTACTATTGGGTAGGGCAACACCTTTAGGACTATTTGTAAGGGAATCAGTTAAGCAGAGATACATGGTAAAGATCAGAAGAAAGGAGGAACCTAGAGGGATTTATTGGTAGGGTTTGGAAACTCTCTTCTGGTTGGCAAAGATTTGAGCACCCAGCGATTTTTTCCCAACCTCCTGTGAGGGACCCATGTTGACTGCACATATAGGAAATCTGAGGCATCCTAAAGTTCTGTCAAAGCAAGCTGTTTCCCTCTCTTGTCTAAAAAAATGGGTGACAACAGCAATCTTTGTGACTAAAATGATAAGGTGGCTCAGACGGTAAAGCATCTGTCCAATGTGGGAGACCTGGATTCAATCCCTGGGTCATTTTACAATGATAGTGTGGTAGTAAATGAGGACATTAGAATAAACATCATGAGGTCCTGGCTGAGAGTATCAATAGTGTTTTTTAAATAGCTACTAAAGTTATTGAGTTTTCCATTTTAAACAACCATTTGTGATTATGCTGGAGTGGGCAGAAAAGAGGAAGATCTGGTAATATGCATTATTTTTTGATGCATTAAGGAGGCATGTTGGATTCAGAATTCAAGCATTTGGTGTCAGATACAGTCTTATGAGCTATGTTTCCTCAGTATGCCATTTCTCTTCTGTGAATCTCAGTTGTAGTGTCTAAAAAATAGGGAAAACAAGACCCACTTTTCCCATATACTTTAGGTTGTTCAATGGACTCAAAAAGATAAAGCATGATCAGTGTTAACATACTGTTTTAGAGATTATGCCTATAAAATGCCAAGCAATTATCTAGGGACACAAAACATTGGTGAGATTCCTTCTGAGTGGTACTTTGTAAATAATTCATTTGTTGTTGTTGTTCAGTTGCCAAGTCATGTCTGACTCTTGGTGACCCCGTGGATTGCAGCGTATTAGGCTTCTCTATCTCTCACGATCTCCCGGAGTTTGCCCAAGTTCATGTCTGTTGAATTGGTGATGCCATCCAACAGATCGGCATTAAATAATTCATTTAACCCACTAATTAATTCTTGGATCTGATTAAAACAGTCTCAATCTATCCTGCTTTATGACTTGTAATGTTGCTAATATCATGAGTAGATGTAGGCTCGCCTCTAGGTTTGTTAGTTTGTTTTTCAAAGAATAATCATTTGCCCTTTGGTATCTGGGCATGTTACAGAATAGTGATTCCTAAACCTGGATCTTCATCAGACTAACAGGAACTTTAAAAAATGCTGATTCCAAGTTCTCAGACAGAATCCTCAGAGCCTGCAGTCCCCACTTCTGTTTCTAACTAGTTCCCCAATGCTTCAAATACACAGCAGGGCTAGTGTGGAAACCAGGAGGTGAAGGTTCCAGTTCTTGCTCTGGGACTAGTTGAGTCTTTCTGGGTCTCACTTTTGTCATCAGTAAGATGATTGTGTTTTTAAGCTGTAATCAAAATTCAAGAGTAGCAGAGCTTCAGCTATTTCAGATCTGTAAACAGTGAAACATTTAAGGCAATCTGAAGATCTGAACTGTCCTGAGAGCCCCTCATTGCTTTTGCTTAGTATTTGGGATTTTGAACGCTTCTGTCTGCAATGAGTTCCATAGCTAAAGAAATTTGGAACCCACTAAACATCTACTTCATGATGGTGTGATCACTCAGCTACAGCCAGACATTCTAGAATGTGAAGTCAAATGGGCCTTAGGAAGCATCAGTATGAACAAAGCTAGTGGAGGTGATGGAATTCCAGTTCAGCTATTTCAAATCCTGAAAGATAATGCTGTGAAAGTGCTGCACTCAATATGCCAGCAAATTTGGAAAACTCAGCAGTGGCCACAGGACTGGAAAAGGTCAGTTTTCATTCCAATCCCAAAGAAAGGCAATGCCAAAGAATGCTCAAACTACCGCACAATTGCATTCATTTCACACACTAGTAAAGTAATGCTCAAAATTCTCCAAGCCAGGCTTCAGCAATACGTGTACCATGAACTTCCAGATGTTCAAGCTGGTTTTAGAAAAGGCAGAGGAACCAGAGATCAAATTGCCAACATCCACTGGATCATCAAAAAAGCAAGAGAGTTCCAGAAAAACATCTATTTCTGCTTTATTGACCATGCCAAAGCCTTTGACTGTGTGGATCACAATAAACTGTGGAAAATTCTGAAAGAGATGGGAATACCAGACCACCTGATCTGCCTCTTGAGAAACCTGTATGCAGGTCAGGAAGCAACAGTTAGAACTGGACATGGAACAACAGACTGGTTCCAAATGGGAAAAGGAGTACGTCAAGGCTGTATATTGTCACCCTGCTTGTTTAACTTATATGCAGAGTACATCATGAGAAATGCTGGGCTGGAAGAAGCACAAGCTGGAATCAAGATTGCCGGGAGAAATATCAATAACCTCAGATATGCAGATGACACCACCCTTATGGCAGAAAGTGAGGAGGAACTAAAAAGCCTCTTGATGAAAGTGAAAGAGGAGAGTGAAAAAGTTGTCTTAAGCCTCAACATTCAGAAAACTAAGATCATGGCATCTGGTCCCATCACTTCATAGGAAATAGATGGGGAAACAGCGGAAACAGTGTCAGACTTTATTTTTTGGGGCTCCAAAATCACTGCAGATGGTGATTGCAGCCATGAAATTAAAAGATGCTTACTTTTTGGAAGGAAAGTTATGACCAACCTAGATAGTATATTGAAAAGCAGACATATTACTTTGCCAACAAAGGTCCGTCTAGTCAAGGCTATGGTTTTTCCTGTGGTCATGTATGGATGTGAGAGTTGGACTGTGAAGAAAGCTGAGTGCCGAAGAGTTGATGGTTTTGAACTGTGGTGTTGGAGAAGACTCTTGAGAGTCCCTTGGACTGCAAGGAGATCCAACCAGCCCATCCTAAAGGAGCTCAGTCCTGGGTGTTCATTGGAAGGACTGATGCTGAAGCTGAAACTCCAAAACTTTGGCCACCTCATGCAAAGAGTTGATTCATTGGAAGACTCTGATGCTGGGAGGGATTGGGGGCATGAGGAGAAGGGGACGACAGAGGATGAGATGGCTGGATGGCATCACTGACGCGATGGACATGAGTTTGAGTGAACTCCGGGAGTTGGTGATGGACAGGGAGGCCTGGCGTCCTGTGATTCATGGGGTTGCAAAGAGGCGGACACGACTGAGTGACTGAACTGAATTGAATTGAAGCATCTATGACTTCTACATTACCTTCTTACTCTGATAATCTTTGCTTATATGGCCACAGTTAAAATGCTCTCGGAGAAGGTGGTATAAAACTTCTTTCTTTTGTTTCATGCTCTGGTTATTAAAAGTCAGCACAAATCTCAGCAAGGTTGAAACCAACTTTTAGGATAATTTGGATCTTCAAAGAATACTCTTTTGCCTCCTTGAAAAAGTTATGTTAAAGCAATTAAATGCTATTTGAAGGAAAGAAAAAGCGCACACTGACTACTGAATAACAGGAATGGTGTTAAAAGACGAAACAATTCCTCACCCTGGGATCAAAGCCAGAGAGAGGCAGAGTGATTATGTATAGTGGGTAAGGGGAGAGGGGAAGAGAGGGAGGTGTTAGAATGGCCTCGGCTCAATTAAAGATGTGAATGTGCAGTTTGGGGATAGTCTTCTGAATTCAGAACAATAGTTGGCAATGGAAACATGAGTGAGAAATCCCAGTGAAAGAAACCCTGGATTATGCATCTCTACTCAGACAAGGTGCCACGGAAAGGAGCAAAACAAACAAGTGGACATAATTGTTTGCCATTCAAGGGAGCCACACAGGCCCCTCAGCATATGGTGTGGGGAGATTCTGGAATGCATGGGAGATCTCACTGGGAACGACTATTCTTGTTCCAGAGACCTGGGAGCCAGATGAGAATGGAGCCGAATGAAGTATGAAGTGAACTGTATTCTCCATTTTTGATTTGGAATCTTATTTCTCAACTTCACCGCCCAAGTCATTCATTAAACTTGGCTCCAAAAGACATTTATTGTTTCCAAAACTCAAATCTCTCCCACAAAGGGCAAGGATATGCCGTTCTGGCGCAGTGGTAAAGAATCTGCCTGCAATGCAGGAGACACAGGAGACTCTGGTTCAACTCCTGGGTTGGGAAGATCCCCTGGAGTAAGAAATGTCAACCTATTCCAGTATTCTTGCCTGGAAAATTCCATGGACAGTGGTGCCTGGCAGGCTACGGTCCATGGGGTTGCAGAGTCAGACATGACTGAACACACACGCATTCAGGAAAAACAAAAAAAAAGGTGTTCAAATGCCATTCCTGAAAATATTTTTGAAAACTTGCCACAGATGCAAAGCTCCTTTGAGTAACATTGGAACTACACGCATTGGGAGTCCCTGTGTACCACTGGGGACCTGTGATGCCTGGTCCTCTGCTCCCCTGACGGTGGAGTTTTCAGAAAATGGCGAAGACTGAATTGTAGCATATGGGGGCCTGCACAAGGTCTGTGGGACTTGGGTTTAGATGGAAGCAGTCACAGAGCACCGTGTTCTCTGGGTGCGGGGAAGAGAACAGAACATATGTGCGTGTTAAGTCACTTTCAGTTCAGTTCAGTTGCTCAGTCATGTTCGCCTCTTTGCGACCCCATGAATCGCAGCACGCCGGGCCTCCCTGTCCATCACCAACTCCCAGAGTTCACTCAAACTCACGTCCATTGAGTCAGTGATGCCATCCAGCCATCTCATCCTCTGTCGTCCCCTCCTCCTCCTGCCCCCAATCCCTCCCAGCATCAGAGTCTTTTCCAATGAGTCAACTCTTCGCATGAGGTGGCCAAAGTACTGGAGTTTCAGCTTTAGCATCATTCCTTCCAAAGAAATCCCAGGGCTGATCTCCTTCAGAATGGACTGGTTGGATCTCCTTGCAGTCCAAGGGACTCTCAAGAGTCTTCTCCAACACCACAGTTCAAAAGCATCAATTCTTCGGTGCTCAGCCTTCTTCACAGTCCAACTCTCACATCCATACATGACCACAGGAAAAACCATAGCCTTGAGTAGACGAACCTTTGTTGGCAAAGTAATCAAGTCATTGTGACCCTATGGACTGTAGCCTGCCAGGCTCCTCTGTCTTTGGGGATTCTCCAGGCAAGAATGCTGGAGTGGGTGGCCATGCCCTCCTCTAGGGAATCTTCCTGGCTGAGGGATCAAACCCATGTATCTTACATCTCCTGCACTGGAAGATGGGTTATTTACCACTAGAACCACCCGGGAAATCCAGAAACAGGACAAATTTGTTAAAAAAAAAAAATCTAACTCTCCAAGTCTGTACGTATTAAGGGAGTTAGTAATTTGGAGGCAGAAAGAGAAACTCTTAGGCCAAATACATCTGGGAAACAGTTGAAGCAAAACTTTTTTAAATTGCAGAATGTCTCATAACTTTTGGTATTCTAAGGAAGAGATATTGTATGCAGCATTTTCCAAGTGTATTTGCTCATGGAAACATTTATTTACATAGCATTTCTTAAGACGAGTTTTCTGTGGAACACACATAACAAAGAAAAGAAATGGGGTCAAAGAATCCCAGGGATTTTAGAATCTGGTTCCTCATCTTAGAAATCAGGTTATAGATCCTAAGAGAGAAAAGGATTTTCCCAGGATCACACAGATGGTTTTTGGCTCTCACTGGATGAGAAACCAGGGTATCATGTAGAAAGTAACAGGTCTTAGGAATCCAGGCATATCTGTTTTTACTACATCACATGGCTCTTGTCACTGCCCCTTTGTACAGGGGTTGAATGCTATTCTCCAGTAAAGCTGAGATGAGGAAAGACAGATCATCAGGGGTCAGGTTCTGGAGGGATTCCCATGCCAGATACTGTTGGATTTCCCCCTGTTGTGTTATAGTTTCATGTTGGCCCTTATCACACGGTGTCACCATTGTCTCCAGCTGCAGATTATATTATTTCACTCACAGGTCTTGCTTCTCTTCCTGCCTTTGCTATGGTGAGTGAAATCTACATCCCTGTCCCATTGATGTTGGCTTGGCCGTGTGTTATGGACTGAACTATATTCCTTCAAAATCCATATGTGGAAGATCTAACCCTTAGTATCTTGGAATGTGACTATATTTGGAGAGAAGGTCTTTAAAGAGGTTATTAAGTAACATGAGGTCATTGGGATGGGTGCCAATACAATATGACTGGTGTCCTTATAAGAAGAGGAGATTAGGACACAGATAAGCCCAGATGAAAGGCCATGTAAAGACTCAGAGAGAAGCTGGCTGTCTGTAAGCCAAGGAGAGAGGCCTCAGAAGAAGCCAGCTCTGCTGATACCCTAATCTTGGATCTCTAGCTTCCAGAACTATGAGACAAAATATTTCCATTGTTTCAGCCACCCAGTTTCTGACGTTTTGTCACAGCAGCCCTAGTCAACCATCCAATGTTTGAGGTTGTGTTTATGATTGGTCAGTTCAGTTCAGTCACTCAGTCATATCTGACTCTTTGCGACACCATGGACTACAGGACACCAGGCTTCCCTGTCCATCACCAACTCCTAGAGCTTAATCAAACTCATGGTTATTGAGTCAGGGATGCCATCCAACCATATCATTCTCTGTCATCCCCTTCTCCTCCTGCCTTCAATCTTTCCCAGCATCAGGGTCTTTTCCAATGAGCCAGTTTGTTGCATCAGGTGGCCAAAGCATTGGATTTTCAGCTTCAGTATCAGTCCTTTCAATGAATATTCAGGACTGATTTCCTTTAGGATGGACTGGTTGGATCTCCTTGAAGTCCAAGGGACTCTCAAGAATCTTCTCCAACACCACAGTTCAAAAGCATCAGTTCTTTGGTGCTCAGTTTTCTTTATAGTCCAACTCTCACATCCATACATGACCACTGGAAAAACCATAGCTTTGACTAGATGGACCTTTGTTAGCAAAGTAACGTCTCTGCTTTTTAATATGCTTTCTAGACTGGCCATAGCTTTTCTTCCAAGGAGCAAGAGTCTTTTAATTTCATGGCTGCAGTCACCATCTGCAGTGATTTGAAGCCCCCCAAAATAAAGTCTGTCACTGTTTCCATCGTTTCTCCATCTATTTGCCATGAAGTGATGGGACCAGATGCCATGATCTTAGTTTTCTGAATGTTGAGTTTTAAGCCAACTTTTTCACTTTCCTCTTTCAATTTCATCAAGAGACTCTTTAGTTCTTCTTCCCTTTCTGCCACAAGGGTGGTGTCATCTGCATATCTGAGTTTATTGATATCTCTTCTGGCAATCTTGATTCCAGCTTGGGCTTCATCCATCCCTGCATTTCGCATAATGTTCTGTGCATATAAGTTAAACAAGCAGGGTGAAAATATACAGGCTTGATGTACTCCTTTCCCAATTTGGAACCAGTCTGTTGTTCCATGTCCAGTTTTAACGGTTGCTTCTTTACCTGCATACAGATTTCTCAGGAGACAGGTCAGGTGGTCTGGTATTCCCATCTCTTTAAGATTTTCCACAGTTTGTTGTGATCCACACAGTCAAAGGCTTTGGCATAGTCAATAAAGCAGAAGTAGATGTTTTTCTGGAACTCTCTTGGTTCTTCGATGATCCAGCAGATGTCGGCAATTTTATTTCTGGTTCCTCTGCCTTTTCTAAATCCAGCTTCAACATATGGAAGTTCATAGTTCACATACTGTTGAAGCCTGGCTTGGAGAATTTTGAGCATTACTTTGCTAGCGTGTGAGATGAGTGGAATTTTGTGGTACTTTGAACATTCTTTGGCATTGCCTTTCTTTGGGATTGGAATGAAAACTGACCTTTTCCAGTCCTGTGGCCACTGCTAAGCTTTTCAAATTTGCTGGCGTATTGAGTTCAACACTTTCACAGCATCATCTTTCAGGATTTGAAATAGCTCAACTGGAATTCCATCACCTCCACTAGCCTTGTTTGTGATGATGCTTCCTAAGGCCCACTTGACTTCGCACTCCAGGATGTCTGGCTCTAGGTGAGTGATCACACCGTTGTGGTTATCTGCATCATGAAGATCTTTTTTGTATAGTTCTTCTGTGTATTCTTGCCACCTCTTCTTAATATCTTCTGCTTTGTTAGGTCCTTACCATTTCTGTCCTTTATTGTGCCCATCTTTGCATGAAATCTTCCTTTAGTATCTCTCATTTTCTTGAAGACATCTCTAGTCTTTCCCATTCTATTGTTTTCCTCTATTTCTTTGTATTGGTCACTGAGGAAGGCTTTCTTATCTCTCCTTGCTCTTCTTTGGAACTCAGCATTCAAATGGGTATGTCTTTCCTTTTCTCCTTTGCCTTTAACTTCTCTTCTTCTCTCAGCTATTTGTAAAGCATCCTCAGACAACCATTTTGCCTTTTTGCGTTTCTTTTTCTTGGGGATGGTCTTGATCCCTGCCTCCTCTACAATATCATGAACCTCTGTCCATAGTTCATCAGGCACTATATCAGATCTAATCTCATCTTATGATTTGTAGATGGTTGTTACGCAAGGGGTCATCAGGAGCCTAGAGATTTCCTATTGTGGGGCTCTGTCATCTTCAACCTGGGGCTTCCATGGTCACTGTGCTTGTCTGCATGAAGACAGTAGAAGGGGAAGAGCATGGAGGAACACAGAGAAGACAGGTTTTACAGAGCACATCTGGAAGTGACATGTATCACTTTCACCCACTTCCCACTGTTTAGAACTCAGTCACAGGGCACACCTAATGCAACGAATGCTCGGAACTGTAGTCCAGCTGTGTGCCCAGGAAGAAGAAGAAATGCACTTGGAGATTAGCCAAACAGGCTCAGCCATGTCTCTTAACTACCCCATGGGGTAGGTAGCATGAGATAAAGGAAATAATTTGTCTCAGATCATAGAGCCAGAAAGTGGCATGCAAATGTAGCCCATCTGGCTCCCCTGTGCGTGGAATTCTCCAGGCAAGAATACTGGAGTGTGTTGTCATTTCCTTCTCCAGGGGATTTTCCCGATCCACAGATCGAACCTGGATCTCCTGCATTGCAGGTGGATTCTTTACCATCTGAGCCGCCAGGGAAGCCCCAGATGAAACTTGCCTTGTAAAAAGTAACAGCACTGTTGTGCCTCCTATCCCAAAGCCAGGTCCCAGGCGAGACCAGAGCACCAGTGCCTTGGCCTCATGCGCCGTGTCCACCATCTGCCAAGGTGGGTTGGGAGACTCAAGCGAGGTGAGGATTCATCTAACGCTCAAACAATAACTGCACAGAGGGTATGTCTCTTCCCTCAGACAAAACTTAACCCTGAGAGTGCCCTGATTGGAAAATCACTCTGGTTTCTACCACAGAGAACCTAATGGCTCTTTCATTTCTGACCAGTGGCCACTGATTGAGGCTCAGACAAGGTCAGGAGGTCAGGAAAGCATCATCAGCTCATTCTGGCTGAGATGAGTTGATTGTTAGCTGGAGGAACAACCTAGATGCAAACTCAGAGTGAGAATTCTCATTTCCAATGTTGGTGGCCTGCTCTGATTTTATGTGTAAAATTAAAACAGAATCTTTTTTTTAACTTTGGGGACTGTGTCAGGTCTTAGTTGCGTCGCACCGGCTCAGTAGTTGTGGCGGGCAGGCTTAGTTGCCCTGCGGCCTGTGGGGTCTTAGTCCCCTGACCTAACCCCTGTCCCCTGCATTGGAAGGTAGATTCTTAACCCCTGGACTGCCAGGGAAGTCTGTGAGACAGAATCTGACAGAAGCTCCAAGTTTGATATGACAGTGGTGTTTTGACTCATTTGTGTTTCTCCTTCCAATGGAAAACATTGATGCTAACTCAGCCCTGTTTAAGCCTGAGGCAATTTAAGGTTTTCTTTTCTCACATTAGGCAAAGAGGTGAATTCGGTTGGATTATTACCAAGTCATCTCTTAGGGGGAGCATTTGCTCTGTGCACAGGGATACCCCTTGGCTCGGCTCCCTGACACTTGCTACACTCACTCTGGTGTTTTGCTGCTCAATTCTCCTGGGTGGCTCTTATCTCCCTGGAACACTTGCCTTGTTGAAGTGCTACTGCATTGCTAGAAAACAGGTTCTAATTCTTTTAAGGTGAAACATTGCCCTCATTTACTTTTCATTCGTTCAAGAAACATTTATCAAATGCCTTCTAGTGCCAGATCCCCCAGGTACAAAAATGAATCAGACAGTCCCTTCCCTCAAAAACCCAGTGTCTAGTGGGGCTGGCCCTATTGTCATGGACACTTGTCCTGTGTGTTGGGCAAAGCCTGATTATCTTATCCTGTGTTCCATGGGCAGTTGAGCACACTGAATGAAAATACTGAACATCATCTTGATTTTCTTAAAATTCTAAAATGTGCTTTCCTAGACTTGTACGTAAATATAAATAATTTCCCTTGTTATTATAAAAGGTACTTGAGCAGGAAGTGAAGGTGGTATTTCTGGAAAATACACATTACTCAAAAGTGACATGGAGTGAATCATGGACTTTTACTGTATTAGCTAAAGCTCTCTGTTAAATAAGTTATTGAACACATTAGGAAAGAGCTTAATAGGAAATAGTCTCTATTCTGCCTTTTCCTTCTGTCCTTCCTTCCCTCCCTCCCTCCATCACTCCTTTCTTTGTTAATTTAACATTTTTTGAAAACCTGCATATTCTTGGGGTTCTGTGTCTAGGATATTCCAGTATAGACTCAATTTCCTTTACTTTTATTCCTTTAAAACCAGATTTTTATTGAATATTTAACTAAATGTGATTTGATTTCTATACCTTTGTTAAACTTTTCAGATAAAAGAGCCCACCAAATGAAAAATAAATCCTTACCAGTCCTTGAGCTTCTCTCTCTGGTTTGGACAATATGGCCCCTGGGTGTGTTTTGGATTCAAAGGGAGGCCCAAATGGATAATGTGGGGACACAGACGAGTAGGGCTCAGCTCAGCTCTGATCCCAAGGAGATGGAAGGCGGAAATCCACATCTCTGTCATAAAGGCACGATTTGGTGCATTCACCTCACACCCTCACAACCTCATTGATTTTTCCCAGCCGGTCTTTCAGGAAGAGTGTGAAAAGTGAGGAATTACTTCATCTGCCTGAATTTATCCCTGCACATTTATGTTCAAAACAATCCCTCTTGACAGTGTGTTTCCTAAGAAGGAGCTTTTTATCGATTTGATAAAATGCAAGTCCCTCAACTCCTTGGGAGAATTTCTGACTTCCTCTGTGGCATATTGCAGGGGTCAGCAAACCATGGCCATCTGTTTTTGTAGGGCCTGTGAGCTAAGAATGGATTTTGCATTTTTAAATGGTTGAAAGAAGAAAAAAGAGTATTTCATGACTTGAGAAAATCATATGAAATTCAAACTTCTGTGTCCATAAATAAAGTTTTATTGGAACACAGCCATGCTCATTAATTGATGTGTTCTTATGGCTGCTTTTGCTACAGTGGCAGAGTTGAGGAGTTGTGATAGAGGCCATATGGCTGAGAAGCAAAGCTGGAAATATTTATTATCTGGTCCTTTAAGAAGGCTTGCTAACCTCCTGATATATTGTTTTGTTTGCTAGTGGAGAAAAGTATAAAAAAAGGCATCTTCACACCTGGCCCCAGAGTCTCTTCTAGAGAAAAAAATTTGTCTTTGTTTAGAAAAGTCCTCTGGTGGACCATTTGGATGTGAAAGAACAGGCCCCAGGTTAGGTGGGAGTAGCATCCAGCTGCTCTGTGCAAAAATGGAGGACTGGGCCCCTGTCCCTGGACCTCCTTGACCAGATGGAAAGAAGACGGCCCTTGGAGTGAGACATATTTAAATCTGAATTCCAGTTCTGTCTGACTTTGGGCCAGTCATTTAACCTTTCTAAGCTTCAGATTCTTGATTTGTAATATGTGAACAATAATCAAATTGACCTCTCAGGTTTCTGTGAGGATAAAACAAATTAATGTATATAAAGCACTTGGTACAGAGCCTGGCAACCTCTTTTAGCTTTGAGTTACAATAATTGTTATTATATTTATAGGATATAGGAGAATTGGATGAACTAATATATGTGAAGTACCTGGAATACTGGCTAGCAAAATCCCTTTTTTGTTCCAGTGGAAAACCCCCTGATGTATAATCCTTGTTGGACCCAGGTCTGCAATCCCATCTCCTGTGCAATGTCAGCAGTGTTCAGTTGCTCAGATGTGTAGAGCAACCAGGGCTGGTGACAGGGATCCCTGGAAGGATGGGGGTAGTGTGGCCCTTGGATGTGAAGGATGCCAACTATAAACTGGCACTTGCCATCTACCTCTACAAGTATTAAATAAGGAGCCTCTGCAGCTGCCAACCTTCAAAACCTCCTGAAAGGAGTTCAGGATAGAGATTAGGAAGGAGGTCCTTTGTGTTTTGGGAAAAACTAGCAGAATAGGTCTTCAGATAGATATTTTTAGGAGATGATTTTATAAGATCTATTCTTGCATTTCTTCATATCTGTGTGTGTGTGTTAGTAGCTCAATCATGTTCAACTCTTTGTGATCCCATGGACTGTAGCCCGCCAGGCTCCTCTGTCCATTGAATTCTCCAGGCAAGAATACTGGAAAGGGTTGCCATTTCCTTCTCCAGGGGATCTTCCCAACACAGGGATTGATCCCTGGTCTCCTGCATTGCAGGCAGATTGTTTTACCATCTGAGCCACCAGGGAAGCCATCATATTCAGAAAAGCACTAGAAACATTAACAGTGACATCTGGCAGCAAGCCTCTGCCAAAACATGCGGCCTGTGGGATCTTCATTGCGTCATGTGAGATCTGTCATCACGGTGCATGGACTCTCAGACTCCCTGGCTTTGGTGCGCAAGCTTAGTTGCTCTGTGGCATGTGGGGTCTTAGTTCTGCAAGCAGGGATCCAATCTGCCTCTCCTGCATTGCAATGCAGATTCTTCACCACTGGACCATCAGGGAAGTCCCTGAGCAGTTTCTCAGAGCTATCTGAAATGCTGTCTCCCAGGCTATAGTCTTCCTTTTGCTCCAAATAAAACTTAATTCACAACTCTCACATTGTGCCTTTTTTTTTTTTTTTTTGACTTGAGAGGTAAGAGTGTGCTTAACAACAGATGTTAACACAAGTAGTGTCCTTACATAGAGCTGAAAGTGGTTAGAGGAATTCAGTCTCAGAGTCTGAAGCAGGAAGAAGTGTAGCAGTGATGCAATGAGGTACAACACCTAGAGAGAATCCAGTAGTGGTGCAGGCTGTTCTCTGGATTTTCTGAGAGAGTAAGGAATTCCCAGGAAATGGGAACATTTCCCTCCCACAACAGAGGCCAGGGGACACAAAGGAGCATATTTTGGTGATACTGAGTAGGTCAGATCTTGCATCCTCAGCCAAGGTTCTCTATCACCTATGATTTTTTTTCAATTAAAAATCTTTATTTATATTTATTTAGCTGCACCGGGCCTTAGTTGTGGCCCACAAGATCTTTAGTTGGGGCATGTGGGATCTTTTTTTATTTGTTTTTCGTTGCAGCGTTCAAACTCTTAGTTGTGGCGTGTGGGATCTTGTTCCCTAACCAGGGATCAAACGCAGGCCCCCTGCATTTGGAGCACAGAGTTTTAGCTACTGGATCACCAGGGAAGTCTCCTCACCTATGAATTTAGAACAGACACTACTGGCTGGCCTATAAGCGCATGTTCAATGATTCACATATTTTGTATGTGAGTAGTTGTTCAGAGTTTGGATTCTAGAGACTGAATCTCTGGCTAGATTCCAATCTTAGCTCTTCCATTGATTAACAGTGACCTTGGGCAAGTGGCTTCATCTGTCTTTGCCTCAACATCTGTAACTCAGGAATAATACTACTCACCCATCAGGCTTTCAGTGATCCCCACCTACAGGTATTCACAGTGTTGTGTAGGCCCCTCCTCCATCGTGCCAGAGTCAGCTGTGTGACTGAGTACAGCAGAAGTGATGGTATATTGCTCCCATGTTATAAAATACACTGTGGCTTCAACGATACTGTTCCCTGTATTTCTTCTCTGTCTGTACTGTCTCTCTCTCTCTGTGCCTCTCCTTCTTTTAGGCTAGGGGAAGCCAGATGTCGCGAAACAAGGACACTCAGGCTCACTGTTGAAAGTCTCATGAAGGGAGAAAGAGGCCTGCAAACACCACATGAATGAACTTGGAAGTGGATCCTCCAGCCCCAGGTGATGGCAACTCTGGCCAAGAGTTTGATCCTCATGAGAGATCCTGAGCCAGACCACCTAGCTACACTTCTCCCCAAATCCTGACCCACAGAAACTGTGGGATAACAAATGTTTGTTGTTTTAAGCAAATAAATAATGGACACTGTATCTTATAGCGTTGTTAATCTTTATAAAATTCTAGAAGAATACCTGCCACATAGTAAAACACCATGTGTGTGTCTGTCAAATACATGCATTTACACATGCATACCTAACTTGGGGGTTAGTGGAAGGAAAGTGGCCTTCCAGTTGGTCAAAACCTAGTCAAGCCTTAGCTGTTTTAAACTCAAAAGCTCTTGCTTTCTTTGAGGCAGTCTTGCCTGTTTTCACAACAATCTGAAATGAGGAAGAGACCCTGATTTATATTTCCCACAGAAGAGAAGAGAGATTGAAATGGTAAGTGCCAGAGAAATTAAAAGTAATTTCGGTTTTTCAATTCATTACTTCTGGAAAAAAAATTTGAGCCCAGCTTCATTACTAGTGCTCTGTTTTAGTGCTGATGATAATTGCAAAGGCAGTATTTTAAATTAGAATGTATAAGACCACATGTAATTAACCTGTACAGAAGGGCTGAGACTTCATATTAAACTATTAAATCAATCCCAGCAGAATCACTAATGCTGAGCAATTGATTTGAAAATACTGTAAGGGCAGAGTAAAGAAGCAGGATGCTAATTACCATCCAGGAGCATTTAGCACACACTCCTCAGTTATAGTTAGAGTGGCAGACTTTTTCCTCTGGCCCTTAACCCACTCAGAACTGAGGATGCAGATCAGTTCAGAATGAATACTTAAAACAATCTGGAGTTTAAGGCAAGAGAGGGTTTTTCTGCCACTCTGTGAATCTCATGCTCATAAGGGGACTCTCAGCCTGCCTGAGTGCTGGAGGACCTGGCTATGTGCATGTTTCAAGCTCTGGAAGAAAGTTCCAGGAAGAATCTGCCTGTAGCATCTCTTGATGCAGTGGGCAAGAGCTGCTCCCTCTCCAACTTGCATTTTGCGTACCAATCCTTTACACAATCCTCTTTCAACTCATCTCTCCTCGCATTTCTACCCTGCAGCATTCATTTTCTTTTTTTATTCTTCTTCCTTTTTACTGACTCATTCAAGCAAGCAGCAAATACCTACTGGCTTACCAAACACAAAGAATAATGACAACAACAGCTTGTGTTTACTGAGTTCTGGGGGAGAGAATGCAAACTGGTTATCAGAATTCAGCCCCTGCTTCCCCTACAGTAAGATGGCTGTAAACAGGCAAGTGGCTAAATTACATTTCCCAGCCTTTCTTGCAGTGACGTATGATCATGTCCCTCCGCAGCACTTGGGGCAGGGAGGCGGGGGTGGGGGCGGGTGGTAGGATGAAGGGGGGCGGGGAAGTGATGCATGCTCCTTCCAGGCTGAGCTTTAAAAGAATGGGTATGCATCTTCATTAGCCTCTCCCTTTGCTGCTGGATGCAGATGATAACATGGCCCTAGTGCCACAAGATGGAGTGAGCCTGGGTCCTTGAATCACCGTGTAGAGTTAGATAAATGTCAACCAGGTTCACATTCCTGGGTCTGTCATGTGAACAAGAAATACATTGTGTCTAAGGCATTGTAAATATCAAAGCCTATTTTGTATCCCTTTAGCTTACCCCTTCTAATGTTTACATGCATTTAATCTTTATAACAACCCTATTAAGAATACTATTATTATTCTATTTTGCAAAAGAACAAACAAAGGCTCAGAAGATTAAATAACTTGTTTAAGAGCACCCAAATAGTAAATGACAAATCTGGGAGTATTTTAACCTGGCACTGGGCAAGTGACAAAGAAATTTAAAATGTTGTCTTGAAGCTCTAATAGCCTACAGCTGTGGAGGGTTATCTTCTTTATGACCAAGAATTGGAGAACCCAGGGATACTGATTGTTTACAGCTGCCATCCATTTCATTTGGTTGGTACCTATGTCATGCTGTTGTCAAATATTTTGAGTATTATTCTACTTAAGGCAACTGATGCTTCTCTCCTCTGTGGCCGTTGAGGTTCTATGGGGCTCCAGAGTGAAGAGGACAATGACATAGGCAAGAACTTCATGGACATCAGTCTTAGTGATGATTTTGTGGATCTTCCTCCAGAAGCAAGGGAAATAAAAAGAAAAATAAATCAGTGGGACTACTTCACATGAAAAAGCTTCTGTACAACAAAGGCAACTGTCATAAAAACAGAAAAGCAACCTACAGAATGGGAGAAGATATTTGCAGATCATATATCTGGTAAGGGGTTAATATTGAAAAGATGTAAAGATTCATACAACTCAACAACAAAAAAACCAAACAGCCTGATTACAAAATAAGCAGAGGATCTGAATAGACATTTTGCCAAAGAAGACACACAAATGACCAAAGAACACATGAAAAGATGCTTAACATCACTAGTTATCAAGGAAATGCAAGTCAAAACCATGAGGTATCCTCCTGCATCTGTTAGAATGGCTATCGAAAAGATGAGGAATAACAAATGTTGGAGAGGATTGGAGAAAAGGAAACCTTTGTACGTTGTTAGTCAGAATGGAAACTGGTGCTGCCACAGTTCATGGAGATTCCTCAAAAAATTAGAAATAGAACTACCATGTTGCTGGCGTTCAGTCCCTAAGTTGTATCTGACTCTCTTGCCACCCCATGGACTGTAGCTTGCCAGGCTCCTCTGTCCATGGGATTTCTCAGGCAGGAATACTGGAATGGGTTGACATTTCCTTGTCCAGGGGATCTTCCTGATCCAGGGAACAAACCTGCTTCTGTATTGGCAGGCAGATTCTTTATCACCAAGTCACCAGGGAAGCCCATAGAACTATCACATGATGCAACTATTCCAATTCTGGTTATTTATCCAAAGAAAATGAAAACACTAATTTGAAAAGATAAAGATAGCTCTATCTTTACTGCGGCATTATTTACAATAGCCAGGATATGGAAACAACCTAAGTGTTCATTGATATGAATGGATAAAGAAGCTGTGGTACATATACACAATGAATGCTATGCAGTCATTAAAAGAATGAAGTCCTGCCATTTTGTGACAACACGAATGGACCTGGAGCGTATTATACTAAGTGAAAAATTTGGATGGAGAAAGACAAATATCACATGATTTCACTCATACGTTAAAAAAAAAAAAAACAAAACCCAACAATCAATACCCCCTCGAACCAAAGAACAAACAAAATAAAACACAAACGAACTCATAGGACAGGTTAGTGGTGACGAGGGGGGAGAGAATCGTAGGGTTCGTGAAATGGGTGAAGGGGGTTGAACACATGGTGATGGTTGGTAACTAAACTTGTGCTGGTGATCAATCTTCAGTGTATACAGATGTCAAACTCTAATGCTGTAAACCTGAAACTCACATACTAAAAATTAAATTTCAAGTAAAAAAAGTTAAAACCTGAGCCTTGGTTGGAGATTTTATAGAGGGACAGAGAGAACCACTCTCATTCTGCTTGGACTGGATTTTACTTAGGTCTAATTAGTTTAGGAAAATAGTGCACTCCACATGTGGAATTTAGGGTCAAACTGTTGGGTAATAATAAAATGTTACTTTACTTTGCCAAAAGGGTTTTGTGTTGAGGTCTGGGTATAGAGAATACAAATCTTCAACAAAACTCCATGGAGCTGCCTCACTGGTTTCCATGTGTTTTTGCCTAGATATTTTTATGTTTATAATTTTTGTGACATTTCATAACATTTGAAGCTGGACAGGATCAGCTGCTAATGGGTTAAATTTAGAGGCCACTGTTGCTTGCTTCTATTGTAAGACAAACAGCTTTATTAATAAGGTTTTAAAATACCTTTTAATTATTTGCAGTTGGTTAGATCTATCTGAGGAATGTTGCATACAAGTGCCATGTTAAGGAAAAACAGTAGGAGAAGGAAAGAAAGAAAAATTTAAAAAAGCCTTAAATTCTTTAAAAGAATCTGATGTTACTGTTTATGAAACTTCTTGGCTAAGACCCCACTGAGTTGTGCTCCACAGAGTTTGTAGCTATTCGCTGATCATCCAGAAAACTTCCATGGAACTTGGAAATTTGGAGGAAGACAAATGAGAATCCCATCTGCAACTTTCAGTTACCCCCAAGTTGCCAAGATGTCTGGGGATCAAAGTTGAGCAACTTAGTTTTCTTCCTTTGTCTGTCCCAGACTGAAAACCAAAAGTGGGATTTAGGGATTCAAAGAGATTATCACCCAAAGAGAATTAATGTTCAGTTTGTATAAACAAGTACCCTTCAGGAAATTAATGAAGCCTGTTCGGCTTTAATATTCGATAGGCCCAAACTTAATGTGTTTCAAGATTTATTTGGGATAGTTCTCACGTTGGAGGTATAGTCATTGCTGTGTTCTAACCGCTGGCTAAATTAGATAGCCTGTTTCTGTTTGGCTGATTTAACACGTCCTCTGAGGTGGGGAAGGGCCACTGAAGCTTGAGTATTTGGACTTTGTTAGGTACATGAGTCATGACTTAGGGATTGTCTCAGAGTGATTTATTGAGCTCTGTTCTTCAATTTCCAGGTTACACCATGGTTCTACACATGTTTCAGAAGACCAGTCTTCCTGCTTATTAATCCAAGTGGGGGACAAAAGCAAGACACAGGAAAATGGAGCTGTACAGTGAAATGGGGTTGAGATGGAGAATTTCAGTTATTTTTGTTCCTTAGCTCCCAGGGCAGCAGCGGATACAGGCCCTATCAGAGGCAACAGGCAGATTCAGTCAAGTTTGTCTTCTAACCTTTTCAAGAACCTATTAGTGCTGTTTTTCTTTAATCTTTCATATTTTCTTCCCTTTTCCCCTTCCCTCCACTTTAGTTTAACTGAGGTCTGGCTTTAAACATAGACACTTAGATGTGTCTGGTGCGAATTACACTTTACAGCCTTGCACTTAGAGGACAAGAGGTCTCAGCAAATGATACGAGGTGATACCAGGTTGGGCCCCAACATGAGAGATGTTGATGTTGGTTACTAGCCTGTCCAAGTAGCAATCCTACAAGTTGGCAGAAGCCTTAAAACTGGGCTTTCCCACATTCCTGGGCTCCCACCCATATTGTGTAGAACTTAAAAAATTTCCCTAGCCTTATTATTTGGTTGCAACAACTGCCTTTAGCAAACCATGTTCTGGGATTTATTACAGCTTTGGGTACAAGGTCAGACCACGCTAAGAGTGTTATATATTTCTGCATTAGCCACAGGGTATATGACAAGTGAGAATTACACAGCTGGTCTGTGGGCATGCTCATTTACCTGCTGGGGCAGGAAACCAGAAGGACTGAACCTGGTGTGACTGACCTTAACATACCACACTGTCCTAGCTCCTTCTACCCAGTGGTGAACACCTTCCTTAGAGAAGAATATTGGTTCATGAATGAATGAATTTAACAATATTCATGAAGAGCCTATTATACCCTGAGGGACTCTGCTGGGCATGGGCATATGTTAGGTGAGCAGGGTGGACATGATCTCTTTCTTCAGGGAGCTTAGAGTTGAATGGGGGTGATACACACTCACACCAGAGACCTGACTCCATCACAGAGGGGATCATGGAGGAGGTGCAACGGGAGCCACCATCACATTTACAGGAGGTACTTAGCGTAGAGTAGACAGGAAAGGCTTTTCTAAGGGATGGCGTTTAACCTCCAACATGAAGGATAAAAGGGTACCATGGTTGAGAAGGGGAAGTCAAGGGGTGAGGGAAAGGGGCAGATGACCTCGGTGAGGAGTTGTTTGTACTTTATAGAGAATGTTGAGGGTGATTTGTAATATTACATCCTCCCTAGTGTACTGACTGAGTCTTAGCTCTCATGGGTAATTTCAAGACTCACTGGACAGAGAGAAGGCATTTAATTGGGGGCTGAGGGTCCTTGGGGACCACATGTGCTCTTACCATTACAGGCAGTTTGAACTTAAGGTGGTCTCCTGGGATCGTGGATGTAACCCAGACCCCATCCCCTCTTAATGCCACTCTTCACTTGAAGGCAGTTTTCAACTCTATTGGAGAAAGGAGCCAAGGAGCTGTGGGGCTGAGGGGTCTGGGCAGGACGTGGTTTTGCCAGGTCAGAGAGACAGGGGGCTGGGCCTGGGCTATTCAGCCACCCCAGAGGAGGATGCGGTGGGGCGTAGTCCTCCAAGTGTGAAACTCTGGCTCTGGGCCCCCAGAATCCATCCACTCCTCTTCCCAGAGTCCTCGCCATAAAGGCGGGGCAACACAACGAACCACAGAGGAAAAGGTGTGGTCCATGGGCCTGTTCACGCTCGCACGCTTGCGCACGCACTAATCCAGTGGGGGTGGGGTGGGGTAGAGAGCCTTTCTACAGATTCTCCAGCCTCATTTAAAAATCTTAAGAAAATTCCTCAAAGGCTCCATTTATCTGTTAGAAGGTCAATTTCTTTCAGAGGTGTTTTACATCAAGGTTATTTACATAGATTTTGCTGGAGGGAAGGGTATTGCTTATCCAACAGAAAGTAAATCCATATTGCTCGTGCTTTTTTCTTTTCTTCTCAAGAGCATTTGAGACAACTCAGCATCTATCTTTTTGGAATCTGACTCTGAGCTCCAGTGCCTCATGTCTGTGATTACAGCGGCTTCTAAACCTTGGCTCATCAGAATCCCTCACGTCCCAGGGTATCCTGTGGGGACTCACAGAACATCTTATTGAAAGTAATCTCAGATAGTTTGACCAACTATAAATCAGTTCCCAAAGCCTTGAAGCCTTGAAGCTTTGGGAATATTCCTTCTTGTTTTTTCTCATGGAATTATGCAGTTTAGAGCCCCTGAGTATGGTTTAGTAAGATCTCAAACTATAAACTTATTGAAAGTAATCCCCAACACAACTTCAGACTTTCTTAAACATTTCCGTCAGCAAAAAGCATAAAGTCTAGTTCCCCCCCACCCTCCTAATAAATGCATATATTTTACAATTCTCCTTCCTTCCCAAATTTAGGAGAGAATAAAGTGTTATAACACTAGGCTGGAGTCGTTAATTTTTGTCTCTGTAAGGTCCTGGGATTCACTAAGCCATCACTGAGCTCCGTAGGGCTTGGTGGGCACCTGCTGTGAGTCATGCTCTATGCTAGGTGCTGGGAATATAATGCCGTTCAGGACACAGCCTCAGACTTGGGGTAACTGAGATCTGCCTGAAGAGAGAGACACGCAGAGAATTAATCACAAAATGTAATGACAAAAACAAAGGGAGACACACACATACACATAAAAATATAAAATACTGGAATATAGGTTGTTCTTGTTCAGTTACCAAGTCATGTTGGACTCTTTGAGGCCCCATGGACTGCAGCATGCCAGGCTTCCCTGTCCCTCACCATCTTCCAGAGTTTGCCAAAGTTCATGTTCATTGAATCAGTGATGCCATCCAACCATCTCATCCTGTGTTGCCCTCTTCTTCTCCTGCACTCAATCTTTCCCACCATTGGAATCTTTTCCAATGAGTCAGCTGTTTGCTGACTATTGGAATACTCTGGAATACTCTGGTGGCCAAAGTATTGGAGCTTGAGCTTCAACATCACTCCTTCCAAAGAGTATTCAGGGTTGATTTCCTTTAAGATTGACTGTTTGATCTTCTTGCTTTTCAATGGACTCTCAAGAGTCTTCTTCAGCACCACAGTTTGAATGCATCAATTCTTCAGCACTCCTCCTTGTTTACGGTCCAGCTCTCACATCTGTACATGACTACTGGAGAGACCATGGCCTTGACTATATAGACTTTTGTCAGCAAAATGATGTCTTTTCTTTTTAACACACTGTCTAGGTTTGTATATATATAATATTGTATATTATATAATATACAATATATATTATATATGAGTCAGACATGACAGCAACTGAACAACAATAAAATATATTATATATAGGCATATATATGTAATAGAGTTCATGATCTGAGCCACAGTCAGCTCCTGGTCTTGTTTTTGTTGACTGTATAGAGCTTCTCCATCTTTGGCTGCAAAGAATATAATCAATCTGATTTCGGTGTTGACCATCTGGTGATGTCCATGTGTAGACTCTTCTCTTGTGTTGTTGGAAGAGGGTGTTTGCTATGATCAGTGCTTTCTCTTGGCAAAAGTCTGCTAGTCTTTGCCCTGCTTCATTCTGTATTCCAAGGCCAAATTTGCCTGTTACTCCAGGAGTTTCTTGACTTCCTACTTTTGCATTCCAGTCCCCTATAATGAAAAGGACATCTTTTTTGGGTGTTAGTTCTAAAAGGTCTTGTAGGTCTTCATAGAACCGTTCAACTTCAGCTTCTTCAGCATTACCAGTTGGGGCATAGACTTGGATTACTGTGATATTGAATGGTTTGCCTTGGAAACGAACAGAGATCATTCTGTCATTTCTGAGATTGCATCCAAGTACTGCATTACCAAATTCAGACTGAAATTGAAGAAAGTAGGGAAAACCACTAGACCATTCAGGTATGACCTAAAACAATTCCCTTATGATTGTACAGTGGAAGTGAGAAATAGATTTAAGGGACTAGATCTGATAGATAGAGTGCCTGATGAACTATGGACTGAGGTTTGTGACATTGTACAGGAGACAGGGATCAAGACCATCCCCATGGAAAAGAAACGCAAAAAAGCAAAATGGCTGTCTGGGGAGGCCTTACAAATAGCTGTGAAAAGAAGAGAAGCAAAAAGCAAAGCAGAAAAGGAAAGATATAAGCATCTGAATGCAGAGTTCCAAAGAATAGCAAGAAGTGATAAGAAAGCCTTCATCAGCGATAAGTGCAAAGAAATAGAGGAAAACAACAGAATGGGAAAGACTAGAGATCTCCTCAAGAAAATTAGAGATACCAAGGGAACATTTCATGCAAAGATAGGCTTGATAAAGGACAGAAATGGTATGGACCTAAAATAAGCAGAAGATATTAAGAAGAGACGGCAAAAATACACAGAAGAACTGTACAAAAAAGATCTTCACGACCAAGGTAATCACAATGGTGTGATCACTCACCTAGAGCCAGACATCCTGGAACGTGAAGCCAAGGGGGCCTTAGAAAGCATCACTATGAACAAAGCTAGTGGAGGTGATGGAATTCCAGTTGAGCTCTTTCAAATCCTGAAAGATGATGCTGTGAAAGTGTTGCACTCAACATGCCAGAAAATTTGGAACACTCAGCAGTGGCCACAGGACTGGAAAAGGTCAGTTTTCATTCCAATCGCAAAGAAAGGCAATGCCAAAGAATGCTCAAACTATCACACAATTGCACTCATCTCACATGCTAGTAAAGTAATGCTCAAAATTCTCCAAGCCAGGTTTCAGCAATACGTGAACCGTGAAGTTCCAGATGTTCAAGCTGGTTTTAGAAAAGGCAGAGGAACCAGAGATCAAATTGCCAACATCCACTGGATCATGGAAAAAGCAAGAGAGTTCCAGAAAAACATCTATTTCTGCTTTATTGACTATGCCAAAGCCTTTGACTGTGTGGATCACAAGAAACTGTGGAAAATTCTGAAAGAGATGGGAATACCGTGCCACCTGAACTGCCCCTTGAGAAATCTGTATGCAGGTCAGGAAGCAACAGTTAGAACTGGACATGGAAAAACAGACTGGTTCCAAATAGGAAAAGGAGTATGTCAAGGCTGTATATTGTCACCCTGCTTATTTAACTTCTATGCAGAGTACATCATGAGAAATGCTGGGCTGGAAGAAACACAAGCTGGAATCAAGATTGCCAGGAGAAATATCAATAACCTCAGATAAGCAGATGACACCACCCTTATGGCAGAAATTGAAGAGGAACTAAAAAGCCTTTTGATGAAAGTGAAAGAGGAGAGTGAAAAAGTTCAACATTCAGAAAGCTCAACATTCAGAAAACGAAGATCATGGCATCTGGTCCCATCACTTCATGGGAAATAGTTGGGGAAACAGTGGAAACAGTGTCAGACTTTAATTTTTTGGGCTCCAAAATCACTGCAGATGGTGACTGCAGCCATGAAATTAAAAGACACTTACTCCTTGGAAGAAAAGTTATGACCAACCTAGATAGCATATTAAAAAGCAGAGACATTACTTTGCCAACAAATGACTGTCTAGTCAAGGCTATGGTTTTTCCTGTGGTCATGTATGGATGTGAGAGTTGGACTGTGAAGAAATCTGAGTGCCGAAGAACTGATGCTTTTGAACTGTGGTGTTGGAGAAGACTCTTGAGAGTCCCTTGGACTGCAAGGAGACCCAACCAGTCCATTCTGAAGGAGATCAGCCCTGGGATTTCTTTGGAAGGAATGATGCTAAAGCTGAAACTCCAGTACTTTGGCCACCTCATGCGAAGAGTTGACTCATTGGAAAAGACTCTGATGCTGGGAGGGATAGGGGGCAGGAGGAAAAGGGGACAACAGAGGATGAGATGGCTGGATGGCATCACTGACTTGATGGACGTGAGTCTGAGTGAACTCTGGGAGTTGGTGAGGGACAGGGAGGCCTGGTGTGCTGCGATTCTCGGGGTCGCAAAGAGTCGGACACGACTGAGTGACTGAACTGAACTGATGTAATAGAAATATACATATGGAAGAGGAAATCCTTCTGCAGTAAGCTGGAGGAGGCAGTGGATAATTTGTCCCTTAGGAGACATGTGGCAGTGTCTGGAGACATTTTTGATTGTCAGAATTGGGGGAGGAGGGGCTACTGGCTTCTCGTAGGTTAGAGGCCAGGGTTGTTGCTAAGCACCCTGCAAAGCCCAGGACAGCCTGCTCAAAAGAAGAGTGATCTGGTCCCAAATGTCAAGAGTGCCAAGGTTGAGAAACACTGTTTGAGTGCTTAGGGTGCTGTTTGAGTTGGTCCTTAAAGATGACTGGAGTGTGCTAGGCAGCAGCCAAGGAAGGTCATTATGCTCAAAGATTTCACTCCAACCCTATCTTAGGGAACGCTGGAGGGGGCAAGACTGAGAAGAGTTGAGGCTCTGAGTTTGAGGGGGTGATCAGCTCAGAATGAGGGGTGTTCCTGGGTGGCTTCAGAGCTGGCTCCAGGTGGCTCCTGCACGCACCGTGGTGCAAGTCAGGGGTACCTGGGCAGGAGAATGTATTTTTTTTTTTGATGGCAGCTCGGAAGGGAGAGCTGAGGACTTCATCATTCTCTTGGCCCCAAAGAGCGTGGGTGGTCAGCATGCCAGGGTAAAACAAGACCAGGGAAGATACCTACCAGAAGACGTGACTTCACTTGGGCTTGTGGTTCGCAACAGTGTGTGAGGTGTCAGACCACCGAATACTTAGAGACTTTTAGGTGCCAGCTGTTTCATTAAACCTGTTCTATCCCAACATCTGGAATGAAAGGACGGTACTATTGAGTCTGAAAAATGTCTTTGGATTGATGCCAGGGAAATGTTCATAAATGAAATGAAACGGCGTTACCTGAATGGTCCTTCCAATATCCCCATGTGTGCTCAGTCGCTTAGGTAGTGTCCGACTCTTTGCAACCGCATGGACTGTAACCCACTAGACTCCTCTGTCCATGGGATTTTCCAGGCAAGAATACTGGAGTGAGTTGCCATTTCCTTCTCCAGGGCATCTTCCCAACCCAGGAATCGAACCCCTGCTTCCTGAGTCTCCAGCATTGCAGAGAGACTTTTACCACTGAGCCATTGGGGAAGCCCAATATTCCCATCAGGTTGGCCAAAATTGGTAGTGTAATAAAGGCAACTGAGACTCAGAGCGGTTCAGTGCTGCTCTGTTCAGAGTGCTGTTGATTGTGAGCGTGAAGAGGCCAGAGTCCCAGTCTGCTTGGTAGACCAAGGCTGGGCCATTGGCTGAACTTGTCCATAGTTGATCAGCTCTGCCCTTTATCCCTCTGACTGCTGTTCTCATCATGCTGGCCTTTGCTCTATTCTCTCATTTATCACCACCATGAGAACATTCCAAGGTCTAAGGAGAGTGAGATCTCCCACAATACCTCATCCTAAGACAGTTTTTTTTCCCTGCTGTTATCCATACAAATCGATAGATGCAAAAATAATATAACTGGCCACTGAGTTCTTTTTCACAGATGATGTGTTTGTCCATGTTTTCCCCTAGACCCCATGAATCATGTTAATGAGCCCATGTTATTCCATCAAGGTGATGTGCCATCATTTACCTGTCAGTTTCCCTCTTTGGTCATTTCAGAGGCTTCCAGAGTTTCAGTATCACAAATAACATTGTAGTGAATATCTCTGTGTAAATAGATCTTTTGCTCCTTTTCAAAGATTTCTTGAGGATACATCGTCAACAGTGGGATTAATGTGTCAAAGGCTATGAATATCTTCATGGATCTCGATATATATTGTCAAATTGCTTTCCAAGAGTGTAGCAGTTTACATACCTGACATGAATACATGAGTGTAGCTGCTTGGCAAAATATTGCCAGCATTGAATATTATTATTTTACTTTCAAGCCTCTTTTGCTGATTTAATAGAGGTAAAAGGATCCCATTCAAGATAGGTAAGCCACCTAGCATGATGCTTGACAGATGGTAGTTGTTTTTGCTTGTGTTTCCCTTGAAGCTTTCCTTTGATACCTTTCCTGATCCTTGGATCACAGCCTAGACCTTCTGTCTGTCCTACCCCCCAACTTGCACCCCCTGACCTTGATTGCCATCACTCTCCAGTGAGTGCTTGGCCTTGGCTTGGCCCAGCTGCATATAAATGTTAGCCATTCATGAGAGTATGGAGCATCTGGGTTGAGTCCACATGTAGCACAGTGATTAAAAGACTGGTCATATTCATCTCTTGTCTCCTCAATTTATCGACTGTGTGATCTTCGATAAAGTATCGAGTTTTTCGAAGCCTGAGATTGAGATAATGTATGTTAAGCAAGTAACACCATGCCTGGATACAGAGTAAGCAATATTAGTGTTAATAATAGTAATAATCTGTTTTGATAAGCCATGCCAATCTTCGAGATAGGTGACATTCCTACCCTCATTTTAAAGATGAGATGTTGAGGCTCTGAGAGGTCCAAGTACTTTGGTGGGTGTGGACCCTAATGCAGAGTGACCTCTAGCGCCTCCCCTCTGCAGCACTGGGGAGAGGGCCCTGTGGGTAGTAGGAAGAATATTCATGAAAACCCTTTCTACACCAGCACAGCCAGCACTAACTTGCTTTACATGGTAATGACTGCAGAGTACATACAAGCCTCTGAATCCAAAGTAAATGCATTTCAAACTGCCTCTTACTCAGAGTCCACAAACACCAGCAGCCACTCCAGTGCTACCCAGTCTGAGGGCAAGTAGGGTAGAGGAAGAGTTAGAATGGAAAGAGAGATGAATCTTAACTAGCTGTGGTTCACATGTTTTCAGAAAAATTTACAAAAGCATATGACCACGTGAACTGACTGCTTGGGGCCTTGGAAAGAGCCATGAGGAACACGGGCAACAGAGGAAGCTTGAAGCTGAAGTCTCATTAGCTTCACGGTACATTAGCCACTGGCCTGATGACTTGACTGGCAGTTAACCAGGAATCGTGTGGGCTAGTTACTTTTGATCGCTTGTCGCTTTTCTCTGAATCAAAACTTTGTCATTAGCATAGTTTCAGTCTTAGAGTTACAGCCGGGGTGGAATTACTCTAATTAAGAGGAAAAGAAAAATATGTGGCTAGTCATTAATTTTTCTTGATTAGAGGGTGACCCAGTTTGAGGTTAAGCGAAGAGGACTGAGGTAGTAATTTAGCACTCTGGGAGGCTGGTGGAGATTTTTTTGAGCTGGAGAAGTAACAGCTGGATTCCAAGATTGCCATCTGATCTGAATTCTTAGCTCCCTGCCAAATAGATGTGTACGGGATCTTTGGGAATGGTGTGCTAATTTCTAGAATGAACTCAAGCAAGGAGAGGGTTGGAGTCTATAAACTGAATGCGATCGACACATCACTTAAGTGGCAATAGAGGAAGTTTGTCCTGTGTGAAAGTATCATATTTTCATATTTTCTTATTTTTGAGGATCCAGGCCTTGACTTGTCAAATTCTGAGAGAGCAAGAATTTGCTACAGCACTTTCTTAGGACTCCACATCCTCTTTCATGTGGGCTCTTTTTAATTCATGTAAGGAGAAATGGGGCAATAAGATTTGGTAGAAGAGAAGGAGTTGGTCATCTATTCTGGTCTTATTGCCTCACTAAAATCCATCCACGTTATACCCCATCAGAAATGCCCTAAGAGTCATGCCACAGAGTCATGAAGGGAATGTAGTTTTAAACAGGTTCTTCTTGTGAGACCCATTCAATAAGTGTTTACTGAACGCCAACTTTCTAATTTCTGTAGTTAATTCCAGTGAAGAAAGTGGACAAAAATCTCTGGCTTTGGGAGCTTACAGCTGGGAGTAGAGCAGAGAAGATAAACAAAAGAAATAACTAAATCATATGTTTTAGATGGTGATAATTGCTATGGAGAAAAAGTAAAGTAGTGGAGGGAGATGAGGAATGTGTGTGTGGGCACTGAGGGGTGGGGTGGGGTGGTGGGAGGGTTGCAATTTAAGAGGGCTGACAGGGGAAAGTCTTGTCCAGAAGGTGACGTGTGTGTAAAGTCTCAGAGGACACAAGAAAGTGACCCTGTTGGTATCTGGGAAACGGTATGCGGAGGGGACAGGGGTGCAGTGGCCTTGAAGCAGCCACTTGCTGGGGTGCTGCAGAGATGAGGTTGGGGGTCAGCCATGGGGCCTCCAGGGCCCTGAGTGAGGGCTTGGGCTTGGACTCTGAGCAAAGTGGGGAGCCCCTGGTGGTGACTGAACAGAACTTCTATGAAGGAAGCCCAGGGCTCTCTGCAGCCTTTACTAACTAAGCTGCATGCACCCTTTACAGATTGTGGTGGGGGTGAAATGGGCCCATGTGTGGAGCACTCCCAGTGTGGGTGGGGATGAGTCAGAGTAAGGCCTCACAGAATGGAAGCCGTTATTATGGCCAACAGTCAGACACTTTATACTGAGGTGTAAGTTACTGACTTCAGGCATTCTCTCTCTCTCTTTTTTGTAACTGTATTTATTTATTTATTTAACTACACTGGGTCTCAGTTGTGGCACCTGGAATCTTTAGTTGCAGCATACGAGGTCTAGTTCCGTGACTAGGGATAGAACTTGGGCCCCTTGCCTTGGGAGTGTAGAGTCCTAGGCACTGCACCACTAGGGAAGTCCTGACATCAAGTACTCTCTTTAAGGCAGATTTGGAGGTGACACTCATAGAGAGTTTGAGTCATTGAAGAGAGGAAGGGAGAGGAAGAAAGTGAAAGGGAAAGTCACTTAGTTGTGTCCAACTGTTTGCGACCCCATGGACTATACAGTCCAAGGAATTCTCCAGGCCAGAGTACTGGAGTGGGTAGCCTTTCCCTTCTCCAGGGGATCTTCCCAACCCAGGGATCAAACCCAGGTCTCCCGCATTGCAGGTGGATTCTTTACCAGCTGAGTCACAGGGAAGCCCAAGAATACTGGAGTGGGTAGGCTATCCCTTCTGCAGCAGATCTTCCTGACTCAGGAATTGAGCCAGGGTCTCCTGCATTGCAGGCGGATTCTTTACCAACTGAGCTATCAGGGAAGCCCGAGGGAGGAAGCAGCCCCAAAAACGGGGGCAAAGAGAAGCTAGGCTGCTCCCCACCTGCTCTGTTCTTACCACATGTTTTCCAAGGGCCGACGTCAATAGCCTGTTTGGAACTTCATGCTACTCAGAAGTCCTTCTACTATATGGAGTATTGTGTAGACGTTGATGTCAACTGTAACCTTCATAAATCAGTGTTTAAAGAGAGAATAAATGGCATCCAGTTTGCACCATCTTTACTAAGCTAGTCACAGCAGGTTCCCCCATCCCCTCCCCAGAGCCACTGAGTCACTGCTGACTGGAGGACAGCTGGAAAAGCATTGATATCTCCAAGATCATGGTGAGCACCAGGAGCTCACTATGATGGTTATTACACCCTGGTTCTCTTTGAGTCTGAATACCTGTTGGTATTTGTCAGCTTCTAAGTTTCATTTTAAGGGAGAAGCGGCAGGAGTTACAAGATGTGAAGGTGCCTCTGGGCTGGTGGGAAAGGCTGTCTGGGCCTGCAGAGAACACACACCTTCCTCTTTCATCTGCAAAGGCTCCCTTGGCCCTGGGGACTGTGCACATTTTGGAGAAATGTAACTTCATAATTTTTTTATGGTCTACGGCTGAGTTTAAGGAAGAGGTGGCAGCTTGTAAAATTTTTATTTATGGCATGGTTTTCAGAATTCAGTGTTTGCAAATACTAGCAAGGTGGGATTTATGAAAGTGGAGGCTATTTTAATATGTTATCCACGCAGTTTCAAATATTACCCTGATGGAGATCTTAGGATTTGGCTGCAGCAAATGACATCCTGGGAGCTGCTTGTCCTCAATGGACACTTTCCCGAAATTGTTAGGCCTTGCAGTTGAAAGGCTGAAGGCCATGCATTCAACTTGTAACTCACATATAGATTTCAGTTTGACTGAAGAAAGTTCTATTTTGCTAGGTCTATTCCTAATTAGTAATTTGATTCAGGTTTATTAACACTGTCGACTGTTTTTGCCTACTTAGCCTTCTTTAACCTATTAGCTTTGAAATTTGAAGTCACTATCTCAAGTGGGTAAAGAGTAATCTTTTTTTTCTTGGCATGTTTCTTACATGGCAAGATGGTAGTGCACAGTTATTTGCAGTTGGTATTAACGGGTGGAACAGAGGCCAGGGGTTGGAGTAGAAGTTGTGATGGTGGGCATTGCACAAGTCCCCAGAGACCCCTGCTTGTTGGTGTAAATGCAGGGTTGGGCTAACTCATTAAACCAAAGTCTTGGGGCAATGTGTGAACATAAAAACCTTCCTAGACTATTTTTGAAACTTGAGTTTCCTTTTGCAAAACAGGTCTTGCATTTATATTTTTAAGGGAAAGACTGAGTGTCTATGAGCCATGGATCATTTTAGAGAGATTCTATGGGATAAGAGAAAAAGATTATCATATGTTCAAGTTTTTCAGAAATGTGTAGAGAAGCCCAGTGATAAAAATAATCAATAGTTCCCAGAACGGGAACTGGTGTTCCTTAAAATGGGCCATATTTGAAAAGAGCCTAGAAAAAAAATTCATTAGCCTGTTGATGGATTTCCCCAATGCGAACCACAGTGTAGCAGAAGTATTGGAAAAAAAGCAACTCCTGAGTGGAAAGGAGGTTGTCCCAGTGGTCCAGAGCCTCTTAGGAGACATTCTCAGAGGCCTTCCTTCAGGAAGCAGAGGTCAGCTAATATACTCGAGCTTGAGCCCAAGTAGCTGGATCACTGGTGACCTCCTGTGCTCTGTCAGGTCTTAGTGATTTAGTGAGGTGCTCAGATGTGGGTCAGAATCCTGGCTTCAGCCCTGGCTGATCACAGGACCTTGGTCAAGTCATTCAGTCTCTCTACATCTGTAAAATGGGGATAACGGGCATGTGTTGCTCTCAAGTGGGGCTTCCCTGGTGGCTCAGTGGTAAAGAATCCACCTGCCAATGCAGGAGATGCAATTTTGATCCCTGGTCTGGGAAGATCTCTTGGAGAAGGAATGGTAACCTACTCCAGCATTCTTGCCTGGAGAATTCCATGGACAGAGGAGCCAGATAGGCTATTAGTCCATGGGTTGCAGAGTTGGATGTGACAGCGACTGAACACCACCACCACTCACTCTCAAGTGGTTGTTGGGGTGAAATGAGACAGCGTGTGTCAAGTGCCCCAGTGTGTGTCAAGAGGCACTTCCCTCCTAGCCTTAGCCCCTTGGAGCACGGCCAGTCACCTCTCATTTTTAGGGGCTGTTCTCAAGAGAGATAGAATAAGTCAGCCTGCGAAGGAGACCCTCATCCTTAACTTGGAGATGTTTGTCTTGGAAAGGCCCCTCTATCTTTCTTTTGGCAGAACCGGGCACCTGTGATTACAAGGAGAGCCTTGTGCTTGGACTTTGCAGAGTGTCCTGGTTCTCAGGTTCCTCCTTGGCGTCCAGCAGACAAATCTTCATGCTCCCCTAGGGCTTGGGAGATGAATTCTGAGACCAGAAGTGCACAGGGGATCACTGAGACCCCGGGCAGCTCTGGAGGATGGGTGAGTGTGGGACGTTGTTTTCACTGAGCGGTTCCTCTGGTCTCCTTAATTCTGCTTGAGGGATTAGGAGCCCTCCTTAAAGGCATCATCAACTCTCCCTGGTGAGGTGTGGTCATCTGGCCTAGCCTGCTGTTGCTTTAGCATCAACCTCCATCCTCTGCAGCATTTTCCATGGGGCATAGTGGTAAAGAATCCACCTGCCGATGTAGACACAGGAGATGTGGGTTCAATCCCTGGCTTGGGAAGATCCCCAGGAGAAGGGCATGGCAACTCACCCAGTATTCTTACCTGGAAAGTCCCAGGGTCAGAGGAGCCTGGTCAGCTACAGTCCATGGAATTGCAAAGAGTCAGACACGACTGAGTGACCAATCACACGTGACATCCTGCAAGTGGGTCGTGGAGGCTGCATCTTGCTTTGTAGTGAGTGATATGAGGAGTTAAAGTATGCTAACATGTAGTGAGTGAGCACAGCGAGGAGTTTAAGTATGAGCAACAAAGAAGTAACCGAGAGTTAAATATCGAAAGGCATAATTCTGAGTTGTTTTATAGGCAGAGAGTAGATGCTTAGATGTATACTGTTGAGTTCTGGGTTGATTTTCCTTCTCTGCCCTTCCTTCTTTGTGGTCCCGTGGACTGTAGCCTACCAGGCTCCTCTGTCCATGGGATTTTCCAGGCAAGAATACTGGAGTGGGTTGCCATTTCCTTCTCCAGGGGATCTTCCCAACCCAGGGATCAAACCCGGGTCTCCCTCATTGTAGGCAGATGCTTTACCGTCTGAGCCATCAGGGAAGTCTCCACTCCTGTTGGTAAGAAGTGGTGAAGAACTTTTTGGGTCCTTTCCATTTTTTTCTGATTTCATCTCCCCATGAATTTAGTTTTTCCTTCCAGAAGCACACAATAATCTAAGGTGGGGGTAGAGATTGTGTTTAGAAATTCTGTATATGCCTTTCCTTCCCCCACAAAATGGGTGAAATAGGAGTCCCCAAATCAGGTTCTTCTGTGTATTCCTGCCACCTCTTCTTAATATCTTCTGCTTCTGTTAGGTCCACACCAATTCTGTCCTTTATTGTGCCCATCTTTGCATGAAATGTTCCCTTGGTATCTCTGATTTTCTTTAAGAGATCTCTAGTCTTTCCCATACTATTGTTTTTCTCTATTTTTTTTCATTGATCATACCAGAAATAGTATGGACCTAACAGAAGCAGAAGATATTAAGAAGAGGTGGCAACAATACACAGAAGAACTGTACAAAAAAGATCTTCATGACCCAGATAACCATGATGGTGTGATCACCTACCCAGAGCCAGACATCCTGGAATGTGAAGTCAAGTGGGCCTTAGGAAGCATCACCACAAACAAGGCTAGTGGAGGTGATGGAATTCCAGTTGAGCTATTTCATTTTTTGTTAAATTTTTAAAAAAAATTTTATTTTATTTAACTTTATAATATTGTATTGGTTTTGCCATATATCAAAATGAATCTGCCACAGGTATACATGTGTCAGTTGAGCTATTTCAAATCCTGAAAGATGATGCTGTGAAAGTGCTGCACTCAATATGCCAGCAAATTTGGAAAACTCAGCAGTGGCCACAGGACTGGAAAAGGTCAGTTTTCATTCCAATCTCAAAGAAAGGCATTGCCAAAGAATGCTCAAACTACTGCACAATTGCACTCATCTCACATGCTAGCAAAGTAATGCTCAAAATTCTCCAAGCCAGGTTTCAACAGTATGTGAACTGTGAACTTCCAGATGTTCAAGCTGGATTTAGAAAAGGCAGAGGAACAGAGATCAAATTGCCAACATCCATTGGACAGTTGAAAAAGCAAGAGAGTTCCAGAAAAATATCTACTTCTGCTTTATTGACTATGTAGATCACAATAAACTGTGGAAAATTCTGCAAGAGATGGGAATACCAGACCACCTGATCTGCCTCCTGAGAAATCTGTATGCAGGTCAAGAAGTAACAGTTAGAACCAGGCATGGAACAATGGATTGGTTCCAAATTGGGAAAGGAGGACATCAAGGCTGTATATTATCACCCTGCTTATTTAACTTATATGCAGAGTACATCACGTGAAATGCTGGGCTGGATGAAGCCCAAGCTGGAATCAAGAATTCCGGGAGAAATATCAGTAACCTCAGATATGCAGATGACACCACCCTTATGGCAGAAATCAAAGAAGAACTAAGGAGCCTCTTGATGAAAGTGAAATAGGAGAGTGAAAACACTGGCTTAAAACTCAACGTTCAGAAAATGGAGATCATGGCATCTGGTCTCATCACTTCATGGCAAATACATGGGGAAACAACGGAAACAGTGAGAGACTTTATTTTTTTTTTGGCTCCCAAATCACTGCAGATGGTGATTGTAGCCATGAAATTAAAAGACACTTGCTCCTTGGAAGAAAAGCTATAACCAACTTAGACCGCATATTAAAAAGCAGATTACTCTGCCAGCAAAGGTCCATCTAGTCAAAGCTATAGTTTTTCCAGTAGTTATGTATGGTGTGAGAGTTGGATTATAAAGAAAGCTGAGTGCTGAAGAATCGATGCTTGTGAACTGTGGTTTTGGGAAGACTCTTGAGAGTCCCTTGGATTGCAAGGAGATCCAATCAGTCCATCCTAAAGGAAATCAGTCCTGAATATTCATTGGAAGGACTGATGCTGAAGCTGAAGCTTCAATACTTTGGCCATCTGATGGGAAGAACTGACTCATTGGAAAAGACCCTGATGCTGGAAAAGATTGAAGGCATGAGGAGAAGGGGACGACAGAGGATAAGATGGTTGGATGGCATAACTGGCTCGATGGACATGAGTTTGAGCAAGCTCTGGGAATTGGTGATGGACATGGAAGCCTGGCTTGCTGAAGTTCATGGGGTCACAAAGAGTTGGACATGACTGAGCAATTGAACTGAACTGAACTGAAACCAGGTTCTCTTCACATAAAGTCTACCAAGAAGGGCAAACAGAAGGCATGACCAGAAGCAGTGTCCTCGTTGCTTTTTCCTTTTCACCTTTACTCTCAAAGGTCTCATGTTCCAAGATGCGATCAGGGCACAGCAAATTCCATGCTCTTCCACACCATAACAAACTGAAGGGAATGGGCAAAGAGCAGGGGAGCAGGACAAAAGCTGATGATGAGTGATTGGCTCCTGTCCCTCCGCCCGCCAGATCCCACTCCTCTGCACCTGCAGTAGGGAGCAGGGAGTCCAGGGCACTAGAAACCTTTCTGTTAAAAAGCTGAGTTTTGTCCTTTGAAGGTAGGAAATGGTTTCAAAAGAAACCACCTTTATGGCAGAAATCAAAGAAGAACTAAAGAGCTTCTTGATGAAAGTGAAAGAGGAGAGTGAAAAGGGTGGTGGAAAGAACGGTTTCACACTTTCATCAGGGTCAGACTGGAGAGCCTACAACCTTAACAGAATGTTAGAATTTCAGAGCCAGATGGATTTGTCCAATTTCATTTTTCCAGGGAGGGATGGAAGGCCCGGGGAGACAGTGATTTCTGGCATATACCACAGAACCCACCTTGTGCTATACCTGGAGATACAGTGGGGATCTGACAGGTGGGCTGTAGAGAAATAAAAGTGGGCAGACTCAGAACCAGAATTCTTTGTTCCTTTTATAAGGAGACGATTACTTTTGTTTCACTCACACATCATCTTGGTGGTTTAGTTGCTAAGTCGTGTCCGAGTCTTGCGACCCCATGAACTATAGCCTGGCCAGGCTCCTCTGTTCATGGGATTCTCCCGGTAAGAATACTGGAGTGGGTTGCCATTCCCTTCTCTAGGGGATCTTTCCGACCCAGGAATCAAACCCAGGCCTCCTGCATTGCAGGCAGTTTCTTTACCGACTGAGCCACGATCAGACTCCAAATCAGAATTCTTTGTTCCTTTTAGAAGGAGGCAATTACTGTTGTTTCACTCACACATCATCTTATAGGTGGGGAAAAGTCTTTAAAAACCAAATTTGATCATTCATAGCTGAATCTCTGTTACCTGCTTAGTGGAGAAGATCAATTAATGCAGTTTGATGGGAAAGTTCTGAGGCTGGAAGTGAGAGGGGAGGAGTCAGAAGACCTAGGTCAAGTCCCAGATACATCATATGTACCATGAAGGGTTGGACTGGATACTTTCTAAATTACATAAGGCTGAAGTTTTGGAACTTCATGATTATACAAGCAACATTAGTTAGGACATAGTTTCTGCTGTCTAAAACAGAAGTAAAAAAATAACAGTGGTTTAAAAAGACCTATTTCTCACATATATTTCTTACAAAGAAGGTCAAGTTGATATGGTGCCTTTGCTCTCTGATATTATCAGGGAACCCAGGCACCTTGTGTGCTGTTGCTCTGCCAAACTTAGACTGTTCCCACATCTTCACAGTCCAAGATGTCTGGCCACCTTGTCCATGTCCATGTTCTAAGCCAAAGAATGAAGGATGGAGAAAGAAGAGAGGGAGAACCCTTTTCCTTTATGAGGCTGGCTCATAAGTTGCACTTAGCACTTTTGCTCAAACCCTGTTGGCCAGAATATAGTCCAATGGCCATACCTGGATACAAGAGAGCCTGAGAAAAGTCACTTTATTCTAACCGGCCATCTGCTTAACTACGAGTTCTAGTTTTATAGGAGAAGAAAACAGAGTTTGGGAATAGCTATCAGTTTTTGTCATACATCATGTCTGAGACAGTGTAGAGGACAGGATCTCCTATTGCTTGCATCAGTGCTCAGTGAGGCATGGGGGGAACCAGGTGGGGAAGTCCTTGATATCCTTGACAAAAGCCCAACTTGGAGGAATAACTGTGGGTCTCAGAGACCTGGCTGCTCAAACTCTATTATTCAAATAAGTGAGCAATGGTTAAAAACTCCTTGTGGGAGAATCTGCCCAGTCCCTTATGTTCCCCTTTCTCTGAGCTTTACTCCTTGCTCTCCAGCATGGTGGGCAATGGTAGCCATGTTGGTACCTAACAAACACGTAGCCATGTTTCCCATCAGGGGCCACAGACTGAAACAGGGGGTGGACAGCTGACCTAGGCTGGGCTCACCTGCTTTCTCTTGGGTATTCAGAGCTGTAGCTGAGAGACTCCTATTAGTTGGGGGCCATTTGCTTGAGCCTGAGTGTTATCAACTCAAAGGCGGTGAGCATTGCCTTCTGTCATCTGTGTGGAGAATCAGAGGAGGGCAGTCCTCAGACAGAGAAGGATGAGACAGCGTTTGGAGAGAGCAGCTCCCGAACCTGGAGGGTCTGAGAGAGAAATTGGGAGCCGGTGGCTGATTCCTGTTGGTGCCACAGTTTCACATAAAGCTGAGATGCATTCACTCCTGTTGAGTTTATTAAAAATACATCATGTATTTATAGAGAGAGCTTTTTTTTTTTTTTAAAAAAGAACTTCTAATCTGACCAGTTTTCTTTCTTTTTTTAAAATCAAATCTTAAAATCTCACATATCATTTTAGCAGCTAATGGCTTGCAAATTTCAATTTTCTACTTGTCACTAAGAGTGACAACTCAGAAGGGACTATATAAATTGATTCACCCAGCCAAACTTATCCAAAGTGGGGAAGCTCAATAGGTCAGTCAATGGAAACCATAAACCATGGTGTCTTTTCCCAAATAAAACAGCAAGAAATCCATATAGGAAGAGATGAAATGCAGTGCATTTGTTCAGAAGGGAGACTGAAAACAACCCCTCTTTATTTTTAAATATCTCCCTCTCTAACTCCAGGGAATGTGGTTTTGAAAAAGATCATATATGTGGGTCTTAGAGGACAGAACTCACTCTACATTTATAACTTGACTTCAAAGGAAAAAAAAAAAAGGTAGGCAAGTCATCAACTTGCTTAAATAAAATTTAAGAGTGGAAATTCAGATGAGGAATAGAGTCCATGCTGTGAAACTCCTCATATGAAATATGAAATCCACTAACAGAAATACGTTAGTGTAAGAGTTCCACTGACTGGAACCTAATTAATCAGAGCTTTCAGTGATTATCATTCTTGAAACCTTAAATCAGGGATATAATAAAACAAATGAAGTCCTTGGGAGTGTCATAACTTTAGGCTTAAAAATTGTTTTTACTTCCAATACTTATCTAGAGCCAGAGAATTGACCAAATACTTGCATTTTAGAGCTAGTAAGACTTTAAAGGCGGTCAAGTGTATGGGTTTTCATCCTTAGCTGCATATTACAGCCCCTTGGGGAACTTTTAAAAATCTGGATGTTCAGGCTGTACCCCATACCAATTAAATTTAAATCTCTGGCTGGGGGGATACTGGGCATCCGTAGTGTAAAAAAATCTCCAGTGGGCAGTCAAGTTGGAAAACCAGGGATCTTCTTCTGTAACTGTCCCTAGAAAGGAAGTGATCGAGTCAGATTGCCAGCGGATGCAGAACCAGGACTGTCACTGAGGACTTTCCAAACTAGTGTAGCCTCTTCCCCATTGAGCCACGCAGGCTCCCAGCTTCACAGGGAACCCCACTCTGACTGCTAAGCTAGTGCTCCTGGGACTTTGATGTGTCTCCCAGAGATCTTATGAAATCCAGGTGGTGCTGATGCTGCTGGCCCGGGTACCACACTTGGAGAACCCCTGCTGTAAGCGCCTGTAGGGCTCTCCCTTCACCCGCAGGCACACCTGCCGGGCACCCAGGGCAGAGAATTGGACTCTTCTCATCCTCACTCCAGTGCACAGTTGCTGTATGTTGCAGTATCTCCTGGTTCCTCTAAAAGCCTGTGAAGCTGCTCTGTTCACTCAGAACCCAAGAACCATCCACAGACGAGGTGTCCTTTCATGGCAAGGAATTCTATAGCCGGCGTGCTTTGCTGAATTGCAACATTTGGCTGCATCATTCCAGAGCAGGATTTTTTCCTTTGTTAGCTTATCCCCGAGAGAGTGAAAGATGTGCTTCATAATGGGCAGCACCAAGGAGGTTAAAGTTCACTGACAAGGACCATTCGTTAGGCAGGATGAGTGCCTGAGCTCCGCTTATCAGCGTACACATGTGGCCTGCGATGGAAAAACTGACAGGCAGTAGAACGAAGCCCGGGCACCTGCGGAAATCAAGGCCTAATCCCATCCCATAAAACAAAGTGGAAGATAAGTGAAAACGGTCGGAACCTGAAAGCAGATGGCGGAGTTCCTCACACTGGGCTGTAAAGGGGGACCTTCGTGACAGTGTATTTATGGGTTTGGGGAAACCTGACAAGGTGTTACTGTAAATGCCAGAAATACACAGAACAGTGATTTTGTTATTTGAACACGTCTCATGGTGACTGCAGCTTTGGGAAGATGGAGAAAGACAGCCGCTCTGTCTGACGTGCGTGTGTGTTAGTTTAGCTCACGTGACTATAAGCAAGACTGACTAGGTGGATGGGGAAGATGGGGAAAAGGGCTGCCAAGGGAAATTCCTTGCAAATGCCAAGTAGAGGCAAGCCAACCATTTGGCTCCCAAGGGAGTCAATGAGGGGGTTTGGGAAAGGGGGCTTGTACTGTTCCCCTTAAAGAGCTGCCCAAACCAACTTGGGTTCAAAAAGCCACCAACTAAAGCAAGTATATTTTGACTATTCCTGTTCCAGGGCGTTCTGCTGTTCTATGAGGCCGCAGTGTTGTAATATTTTTGCATTGTGCATTACAGCATCAGTACCTAGAGCAATGCTGCGTTCTTTGTATAGGTATCAAGCAGTGATTAATATCATCACTGGTCAACCAATAATTCCTCATCTTTCAAGGTTCTATCCTTGCTCCTGGCCTGACCCAAAGAGTCCTTTTGCTAGACAAAAGGAAATTTTTAATAGGCAAAGCAGTAGCTAACTGGACATTTGAAAGCTATTCTCTCTGAAAAAAAAGTCTCATATGTATTATTTAGAAATCCATTTTTAAAATCCAAAGAGCCCTTTCTAATTGCAGTGCTGAAACAAGCCTTCAGAACTGTGGCTGGGGGGAGGGGCGGCCCTTTGTCTCCCATCCGAAGAACACGTGCTCTCTGTTTCAAAGTGGGTGAATCAAGCAGGAAGATTTTCAATTGTTGTTTAAACCAAGTGGACCTCTCGGATTTTCCTGGAGCTTGTCGGAATTCTATTTCTGGGAAACTGCATTGTGATAGAGAAAGACAGGGAAGGGGGGAGAGAGGAATCAGAATGAGAAACATGCAAAGGGAAAACAGATGTCTGGAAGTCACATGCTGGGCCCCTCGTGTGCAGTGTGTTCGGGCCGAGTGTGGAGCAGCAGAATTGGACATGAAGAGACTCCGTGAAAGGAAGGAGGCAGTGGTCCTGCAACCCCCTGCTTGGGGATGCTCCACCTGCCATGTCCCAGACTTCAGGCAGAAACCACAGCTGCCTTCCCACCTGGGGGTGGTGGTGGGGCTAGGAGTGTGTCTTTTTGATGCAAAGGAGTGAAGGCCCCCTCACTTCCCACCCTATTCCCCATGGAGTTCTTCCAGGCCCCAGAATTCCCCTAGCACAGGCTGGTCCTCCAGTGAGACTCTGCCCCCTGCTAGGCAGCGCCCTTTGCCTGAGATTACCTTGCCTGCTTCCACTGTTGAAATTCCCAACTGTTCCCAAATGCATCCTGTCCCTTCATAAGAGGCTGCCTGCCAAGTGGCAGATGTCAGGCTCAGTGAAGCCAGCAGCGGCTCTCCATGCAGACCTGCTGTTCTCAACAAGTGGTCCCTGGAAACGTGTGTATGTGTTCAGTCTCTAAGTTGTGTCCAACTCTTTGTGACCCCTTGGACTACAGCACGCCAGGCTTCTTTGTCCTTCACTATCTCCCAGAGTTTGCTCAAACTCATGTCCATTGAGTAAGTGATGCTATCTAAATTCTTAGACCCCGGATCTGCCCTGGGAGTGGGTCAGCACCTTCTGATTTTGGTAGCCCTTCAGATGACTCATGCTGAGGTTTGAGAACCACTATTATAGACTCTTAAGAGCCATACTTGTGTTGGAGCAGAGAAGGTCATCTCTGCAGACAGAGGTGAATTTCTTGGTGGGAATTTGGGGAACTGTGGCAAGTCAGTGGAAGAGGTAGAACTTAGGGGTACAGCTGGCTCCCCTTTAGGCCCCTAGGTGGCTCCCTGTTTTGCCCACATGGGAGACCCACCCTTGTCCATGTTTGGTGGAGTTGGCCTTGGGTAGGTGTTGTTGCTGCTGCTAACACGGTTATTCTTGCCTTAAGGGAGCAGATGGCTCAGTCCACCCCTTCCTGTCTCTCCTATTATCCAGCAGGGTTTGAATGCATCTTCTGCTGGGGCTGTCTTTTCCTTTCTGGAGTGGTTCTCACTCTTCCCTGACACTGTACCAACACACACACACACAGGGCATCCCTACATGCTCTTTCTTCTCTCCTGGGAGATGAGCCCAAGAGAGGCAGGCAGCAGAGTTTCTTTGATGAAAACTCTGTAAAATATTGCTCACAGAGCTGCTTTCCACATGTTCTGGCTGTAGAATTTCCAATTGCAGATTAAATAGTGCACGTGTCTATTTAAATTAACTCCTCCTTGCCTTCAATCCTAAGTCGACTATACGGTGTTTCTGACCTCTGCTTGCTGCCTGCATGCCAAGGCTGATTTAAGAGGCGCATTTAGCTGAGTCTTCGGCTGGACCCCTCTGGCCCATGGTGATCTCTCCCTCTTTGGGAACTAGGGTTGGGGTTTGGGTTTTTGGTTGTAAGGGCCAAGCTTCCATTGAGTCACCTGTACATTCTGGGTCTTCTTATACATGTAAATAGAGGAGGTTGACTATACTCTCTTCATTCCACACCCCTCTCCCTGACAGGAGAAAACACAATGTAATCCTGACCTTTCTAGAAGGATCAATCCCAGTAATCAAGGGACAGCCTTTAAAAGGTACAAAGTCTTCTCTCCTGAATTTTTCTCCCAGGATGGAGCTGAGAAGAACCGCCCCCACCCCAGCCCATATTGTGTTTTGGGGGGGATCATGCTGGGGAAGGATTAAGTTTCTAGGAACTTTACCTGGCCTTCTCCTGTGTTATCATTCCTTGATGCAATTTGTCCCAACGCTTCAATAAAGAACTTCATAAATACCTGTCCAGCCCTGTGTCAAAATTTTGGGGAGACTGAATAGACAGAGGGTAAAGGGATAGGGGACTCCTTGCTGATTTCAGTGAGGAGGGCCCATCCTAACTGTTGAATGACCTACATTCAAGCTTAGAGGCGGCCCTAGGAGGAGCTGGAGAAAGACTGCAGGTGGGGAGGAGAGCTTCTCAGTGGGAATTCCAAGAGGAGCAGTCCAGGTGGCCTACGGGTCATGGATCTCAGGGTCCTAAGGGAAAAATTGCCTGGAAATCCAGGCAGAGCCATAGTGCCAGCCTCAGGGAGGGTGGGATTGGAGGCTGGACCCAGAGTCCCCAAGGTTGCTTTGGGGACCGCAAGGGTTTGTGAACTTGGCCCTTTGTCCCTTCACTTATTTCAGGGACTCTTCTCTCCACTTGTCTGCCCCTTAGTTGCTTTCTCTATTGACCTTTCTCCCCAGCATGAATAGCTTTGTTTACCCCTCTAGATCCTTTTTCCATTCTTCCCTGACCTGCTTTGTGGGCTTCCCTGATGGCTCAGCAATTAAAAAACAAAACAAAACACAACTGTCCACCTGCAATGCAGGAGACTTGAGTTCGATACCTGAGTTGGGAAGATCCCCTGGAGAAGGAAACAGCAAGTATTCACTCCAGTATTCTTGCCTGGAAAATCCCATGGACAGAGGAGCCTGCTGGGCTACAGTCCCTGGGGTTGCAAAGAGTTGGACACAACTTAGCAACTAAATGACAAAAGCCCTGCTCTGTGCCCTGGGAGGCACAAAGACCATTAAAACATAGAAATGGAATTTTTAAAAAAACTTGCCAGGTGAATGAACAACACCCCAGTGAGTTAATCCTCTGCGTTGTTCCCAGAGGAAGAAAAGCTAGGTTTAAAAAAAGACTCAGTGAGAAGGTTTCAGGGTGGTAATGGATCAGAAATGAGCCCTCTCAATAGGTCAGAGCCAATCAGTTGAAACTAGTCCCGTTATTAATTGGTGAGGAAGCAGACAGCAGTAAGGGTTCAGTAAGGACCCAGCCTCCACTCAGCGTTCATAGTCGGTGGACGACTTCAGCCGGTCAGAACCAGCCTTGACACCACGCAGATTCAGTGTTGATCTCCTTTGGGGCAAAGCACCCTTACAGGGAGGACTCTTTCCCTCCCCACTTGAATGGATCACCCACTGGCTCTGGTTTGTTTTGGCCAGTGGAGGCAGGGCTAGGGAGCCGGGGGCTGGAGGAAGATGGAACTGAGGCCTCATTCCTCCAGCTCCTTTCCTTCCAGTAGGCTGGGGGTGGCTGACTGCTTCCTTGGCCCTAGACAGCCTCTCCATGCAACTCCCCTCTCCTGGTTCTGATGACGTCAGGCCTGAGGGTGGCAAGATCCCGCTGTTACCAGCTCTCAGGTACTGCATCATCCTTTGTTAATTTTCCTTAACCCTGCCCCCCACTTTGAACATAATCTCTTTATCCAGTCTTTCTCAAATTACTCAGTTTGAGTGTAGAATCCTTTTCCTGCCAGGACCTTGACAGGTAGGTTGACAGATACAACCTACACTGCCTGATTTTTTTCCTGCCTTCTTACTCACATTTTTTACATCCTCCCAACTTTAGCTCACATGCAGCTTGCATCGTGGCACTGTTATCTGCCTTAAAACTTTCAGTGTTAGCTTCCACTGCAAAGGGCCTTAGTCAGTTAACATTTCTGAGCAAGTATCAGATGGGCTGAGAGCCTGTTCTTATGTCAGGGCCACATCATTCATGCTTGGCAAGCCTTTAAATCAGCTCATTTGTTCAGATACTCTCAGTTCCATTGGCCATGGCTAAAGGTGGAAGGAATTCTACGGTACAGAGTGCAGGGTGGGGACTGGGTGGGGTCAGATGCTGTGATTGACACAGAACTTTTCATACATTTATGTCTCCTCTCCCTTGTAGGCCAAGAGCATGTCTTAACTGCCTGTGTATCTACCCAAGTGTCTAGCCTGGGGCTTGCCAGGTGGCACTAGTGGTAAAGAACCCACCTGCCAAGGCAGGTAGATGTAACAGATGTAGGTTCGACCCCTGGACTGGGAAGGGCATGGGAATCCACTTCAGTATTCTTGCCTGGAGAATCCCATAAATAGAGGAGCCTGATGGACCACAGTCCAGAGGGTCACAAAGAGATGGACATGACTGAAACGACTTAGAACGCATGCCAATGCAGGAGACATAAGAGACACAGGTTTGATCCCTCGGTTGGGAAGGTCCCCTGGAAAAGGACATGTCAGTCCGTTCCAGTATTCTTGCCTGGAGAATCCCACGGACAAAGAAGCCTGGTGGGCTACGGTCCATAGGGTCCCAAAGAGTCGAACGCTACGGAGCACGTTAAGTGACTCAAACAGGACTAAGCGACTCAAACAGGACTAAGTGACTTAGCACGCAGACAAGTATCTAGCCCAGTTCTTTGTTCGGTGAGTCTGAGTTCTTTGGGTGGGTGAGGGGCTCCTTCTATAAACCTTCCTGTCCTCCTCAGAGAATCAGCAGGCTGCCTAGTTCAGGAACAAGGGAGGAGGAATGGCTTTGCAAAGTGTCTGCTCACATTCTTTATTCAATTTCTGAAATGCCTCAGTCATCTTTCCCAGTGTTGGATCCAGTTTCTCCCACTCCCAGGTGATTCTTTTTCTCCCCTGCTCTGCAGCAGTGAGCAGGTGAGCTGACAGGGCCAGAGTGGACAGTTTACCCTCTTTCTGTGTCCACGTGCCCTCCTCCTTGACGTGAGGGTGTGGAGGAGAGAGTTCGTGTTTGTTCTCTGCCAGCATGGGACCCCGTGCCAAAGACCATGAAGAGAAGGGGAGGTAGCTGATATCAATCAGCACCTACCTGGTCTGAGGCATGTTCGAAGTAGTTTATATGTTGCATCGTTCAATCTTCCACGAAACCGCACAGGCTAGTCATTTCTCTCCCCATTTTACAGATGGGGGAAACTGAGGCTCAGGTCAATTACATTCCCTGCTCAAAGTGAGGACTTGGGACACTTGTTTCTGTGACTGTAAACCTTTGTCATTTCCCCCTTCCTCCCACTTGCAGAAGGGTTACCAATTGCCTCTCCTTCACCCACATGCTGGACAGTTTGGGGCAACCTGAGGTGCAGACCTGTCTTAGGCATTTTCCCCTATAGACCCTACAATGCTTAACACATAGTAGGTGCTCATAAATCCACAATAAACTGAATTACAAACGGAGTGATGGAAGGTCATTTTGATTAGATAATTTCTTTTCCAGTGGGGCCAGGGTGGAGGAGACATGGCTCTAACATAATTTACCTTGGCTCTCATCCTGGCATTGTTTCTCGCTTTTCATCTCTTTGGCCCTTAGATGAGTAGATGTTTGATGGCCCCCATAAGTTAGAATCCAATCAAAGCACTGCAGAACTCAACCCTTAGATGCCCCCTCTCAGCAGCCTGTAATTTTCAGAATTGCTTTCTTGATTGGCTATTGTAGCTAGGTAAGAAGGGGCTGGTGCTCAGGTAGAGATGCTTCTGGAATTTCAATGTAGGTCTGCTTTGGATGCTGTGTACTTATTCATGAGAACTCTTCTACACAGAATCACACTTCCCTCACAAATGAAAATATTTATATGATGGTATTCATGCAATTTGAAAAAAAGATCGCAGCCTGCAATGCCTGCCCTGCCTCTGTGCCCCGGCATCTTGGAGTATTTTCTTTTCCTCCCCCAATATTAATGAAAAAGAAATCAAACTTTTGCAGGCTTCACTTAGTTCCTGACTTTCAATCAGATAAATTTGTGACCTGAATATTTCCTTCTCCTGTTTCAGTATTCATGACAGATCGCTTGTGGCCTGGCTGGTGGATGTAAGCATTTGTCTAGTTCAGGAGAGACAGATTTATTCTGCGGGAGTTGTGTGTAACTTACAACCTACATATTTCTTGCCCCTCCTCTGCTTCCCCATCCTTTATTTCTGTTTTTAAATTTAGAGGGCATGGCTTTTTTTTTTTTTTTTCTTCTGGTGTGTTGTTAGTACAAAGTTAAGGAGTTTGGGCTTAAAATATTGATCCGGCTTTTCCTACAGAAACTGAGGTCTCTGAGTTTGGCAGCTTGGATGGCTGATTGAGAGCAGTCTGGGCTGAATTTGCTTAATAGAATGTTGTACTCCTCTCCTGGGTCAATTTTTATCCACTTTATCAAGTTACTTATTGATTACAGCTCTTGTCACATGCACATTAGTTTGCTCAGAAACTTAAAGATATGTTTTGTTTCTTACTTAGAGTAAGCCAAGAATGTTGTGGACTCTAGTCCACTAGGGACTCCAGATACCCCAGTTTTAAAACTGACTACATTCCCTCTGGGGGTTTCCTAGGCAGCTCAATGGTAAAAAATTTACCTGCCAATGCAGGAGACCCAAGAGACATGGGCTCGATCCCTGGGTTGGTAAGATTCCCTGGAGTAGGAAATGGCAGCTCACTCCAGTACTCTTCCCTGGAAAATTCTGTGGACAGAGGAGCCTGGAGGGCTGCAGTCCTTGGGTTCACAGAGTCGGAGACAACTAAGCGACTGAGCGCGCGCGCACACACGCACACGCACACACACACACACACACATTCCCTCTTAAGCACTTGGCTCAGAATTGTGAAAATGATACTGATTGTTGAAAATGGGAAAACAGAACAGATAAGAAATCCCTGCCTCCCCCTGCCCCCACCGGTTAATTTTCTGGGAAAATGTATTGTCAATCTTATCTTGAGTAAAGGGAATAAAAAGGAAGTCCTGGGATGGAAGGGCTTCCCTGGTGGTGCTGGTGGTAAGGAACCTGCCTACCAATACAGGAGACGTAAAGTGACGCGGGTTCAAACCCTGGTTGGGAAAGATGCCCTGGAGGAGGGCATGGCAACCCACTCCAGTATTCTTGCCTGGAAGAATCCCTTGGACAGAGGAACCTGGTGGACTACAGTCCATGGGGTTCCAAAGACTCAGACACCACGGAAGTGACTTAACACCCAATGCACACACTGTGATGGGAACTGAGACTGGAGGGGAGGAACAGAACAGATACAATTCAAGCTCAGTCACTGAGTCCAGGAGGGGATGGCTGAGTGTTTTCATGCCTATGAAAGAAATGATGTGGAAAAAAGAAGAGGAACATGCTTTATGCTTCTGTGCTTTGGGCCTGTCCGCCCTTCAAGATACTTGCTGCCTTTCATTTGCAACCAGGTACAGAAAAGTCCATCATGAAAGGCAGAACTCATCATGAGCCTGATTCTGAAGATTTGGAACCCCTCGGCAGGTCATGGATTCCTCCCCCATTATTGGGATGTCACTGCCAGGGGAACAAAGCACACCTAGGAACACACTCAAAGTGTAAGCATATATTTTCCTTATTCGTGCTCAGTTGTATCTGACTCTTTGCAATTCTTTGCAACTAGCCCACCAGGCTCCTCTGTCCATGGAATTTTCCAAGCAAGAAGACTGGAATGGGTTGCCATTTCCTTCTCCAGGGGATCTTCCCAACCCAGGGATCGAATCCTTGTCTCCTGCATTGCAGACAAATTCTGTACCGACTGTGCCATCTGGGACGTCCATTTTCCTATTGAATCTCAGTTTTATATGTGCAAGTGGTTATTTCTGGGGCCAAATTTAAATAGGACTTTAGTAACTTTTTAGTAACATGAAATTGTCTTTAGTAACATTTTACTAATAACCCAATTAAAAGTAGTGGATAATGTCACCCAGAGAAGATATAATTTGACACTTACTCGTACTACCAGGGAAGCCCAAGAATACTAGAGTGGGTAGCCTATCCCTTTTCCAGGGAATCTTCCCAACCCAGGAATCGAACTGGGGTCTCCTGCATTATAGGCGGATTCTTTACCAGCTGAGCTACCAAGGAAGCCCAAATGGGGATAGTATTATTTTATATGTTATTAATATTTTCTTCTATCAAAGTGTCAACAACCTAGAAGGCAGACTCTGTGCCTAGATGGTACTTGCAATGGCCAGTAACTATTATGGGCTTCCTAGTCTCTTAACACCTTTCCTAGTTTTGGGGAAACCCAAGTGTAGTTGCCAGGCTCTGGGGTAGCCACTAATGATCCCTGTTGCCTGTCTTTATGCCCTTCTGTGGTCCCTTCCAACATCATGTTAGGGTTGGTCCATGTGAAAGATAGGATACAGCAGAAGTGATGGTGGTATGTGATTATGAAGCTGGGTCACAGAACACACAGCAGCTTCTACTCTAACTTTGGATCCCATACTCTGGGGGAAGCCAGCTACTCTACTATGAGCACACGCAAGTGGCTTGATGGACACCTACATGGGAGGCTTCTTGCCAGTACTAGTTGGCAATGTGATGCCACCTTGGAAGTGCATCCTTCAGCCTCTGTCAAGCTACCTGGCTAACATCTTATCGACACCTTCACAAGAGTATCTGAACCAAAACCACCCAACTGCTTCCAGATTCCTGACTCTCAGAAACTGTATAACACATGCTTATTTTTTTAAGCTGCTGAATTTGGGGATTATCTGTTACACAGCAATAGCTAAATAATACCAGAAGGGAGGCATGCCCTACATCCCAAAGTGGAAGCCAGAGTGGGGTAGACATTTCTTCTCTCAGGTTCCTGGCAGTTTGTGTTTAGCCTGTGACCTCCACTGAGCCAATCAGGTGCGCATGTTTGGGCTTACAATCTATACCTTGAGTCTGATGAGGGTCATAATCAAGCAGAATCTGCTTTAGAATTAATTCCTTCTGCTGCAGCAATAGCAGCAAATGGTATCTTTTGTTGGCAACAATGAGAATAAGCTTCTGTTCACTGAGCCTGGCCAGCTTGGGGAGCCACACTGAAAGGTGAGTTGGCCACCCTTGGGTGGCATGTGGTGTCTGTAGTCTGATTTTTGCCTGATTTTGGGTGTTATTCTGCCTGTTTGGCTTCCCTTGGTTCTTCCCTGTTTTCAAAGATGTCCTCTCTAGTCTTTGTAGTAATTCTTCCAAACTGATATTCTTCAAATGAACTCTTTCTATTTAAAAGTTAAACTAAATTAGTTTATATTTTATGCAACCAGGGACCCTGACTAGGACAGCACTCAAATAAATCTTTTAAGGGTGGTACTATCTTCTTTTTAAATATGTCCATGGCCCCGAGTGTGGGTTAAACACAAAGCAGATGATGAGTAGATCTTTATGGATTGAAGAAGTAATTAGTGAGCTTCTTATCTCATAAGACCCTACATTCTATGAACAGCTTTGTGGAAATGGCAATGTTAGGGGCAGTACCCACCATTGAGGAGTTTATAATCTGGATTAGAGACAAGTCATTCCACCTCCCTACCCCCTGTAGTGACCTGCCCCACCCCGATGTTGTGGAAAGAGGTCTGTCTTTGGAGGTTATACCATTCCATCTATTAGCTGTGTGATTAGGGAAAAGTTATTTGACATGTTGGAGCCTCATTTATCTCATTGACAAAAATCATAGCCCCTACTCCACTGGTTTGCTGGGAGATTCAGTTAGATAGTGAAGAAAACCTGGCATCCGTGGGGTATAGGAAGGTCATACACGTGCATCCGTGCTAGGTCATGTCTGACTGTTTGTGACCCCATGGACTGTAGCTCGCCAGGTTCCTCTGTCCATGGAATTTTCCAGACAAGAATACTGGAGAGAGTTGCCATTTCTTCCTCCAGGGGATCTTTCCAACTCAGGGATTAAACCTGTGTTTCTTGCATCTCCTGCCTTGGCAGGTGAATTCTTTAGCACTGCACCACCTGAGAATCTCATAGGAATGTCATGACTGCACACTTATTACCTGAATCTGGCTCAGGGCTGGCGGGGCGGCTTGACCCTGACCTGTGAATAGTGGATCCTGACCATCACTGGCCTTTAATTCTGATCAGTTTCCTCATCTGAAACATGAGCAGGTTGGATTAGAGCCAAGGCTTTCAACTCTTTTTGTTTTTCTTTTGGAAATCTAAAAAATAAAAATCATATCTGGACTTGAACATAAAATAAAGAAATAGTATTCTGTTAGCATGAATTTACTCAGTTATAGAGAACAATGGAGCTATTCCAATGAATATAAACATTTGAAATCAGGGCTATGAGTAACATTTGCCATCCAGGCGTAAGTATCAAATTTAGTTCTGCATATTTTTTTGGATGTACATCAATGAGAAAGTCCTGTTTCATATACATAAGTAGTTGCAAATGGTAATTCTTTTTGATAGTGTATCTTGCAGTCTAGGAAGATTTTTAGCTAAACAGAGAGGCTTCAGTGTAAGGCCTGCGTGAACATGAACTCCTTGAAGTGCAAGTTAATGTGCTTATGTGTGGTTTCTGCCACATTTGGTGGTGCCTGTGGAGCCCTCAGGAAACCAGTTTATAAACTCTCAGAGCAGGTAACCCTAAGGTTCCTTGTAGCTCTCACATTCAGTGGCTCTAAGCTCCGACACAGGGGTGATGTCTGCATGACATTAGCCAGTCATGTTTTTAACTTGTGAAACTAGTATGTGAACATATGCATGATATGGACAATTCAAACCGCATGGGAGTGTTAGGGGAGCCACTGATTAAAACTGCCCACTCTGGTCAGGCTCCATAGTAACCATTTGGATGAGTTACTTTATGACAGGAGGTCCTGGTAAGGAACATGGAACTAACAAGCCACCACCAACAGGAAGAGTTCAGGAAAAGTCAACAGGAGACAGGAGATGCCAATCCACATGTCCTCCGAAAATCCTTTTTGCTGGAACCCATGTTGGTTGAGCAATGTGCGGGTCACCAGGAAGGACCCTGAGTCAGAATGATTGGCCAGAGACAACCTGGAAACGTATCCTATCACCATAAAATGGGGGACTGTGAGCCACGAGGCAGAGCGGTCCTCTGGGGCTTCCTTTACCTTTCTGCCCACCAGCTGGGTGCTCTTTCCTGATCAAGTCTGTTGCTTTGTCAGCATGTGTGTTTCCTTGGACAATTCATTTTGGAGTGTTAGACGAGAGCCCACTCTCAGGCCCTGGGAGAAGTCCCCCTTCCTGTAACAGGAGCATATAGAATTAAAAGTAAGCGTTTCCATTTGGCCACCTTCCCCATGGCCCTGTTCCCCCTCCCTTTCTCCCAAATAACTCCTCTTAGCATTTACTGTTGTTGTCGTTCAGTCACTCAGTCATATCTGACTCTTTGTGACTCCATGGACTGCAGCATACTAGGCTTCCTTGTCCTTCACCATCTCCCGGAGTTGCTCACTCACGTCCATTGAGTCGGTGATGCCATCCAACCATCTCATCCTCTGTCACGCCCCCTCTCCTCCTGCCCTCAATCTTTCCCAGCACCAGGGTCTTTTCTAATGAGTTGGCTCTTTGCATCAGGTGGCCAAAGTATTGGAGCTTCAGCTTCAGCATCAGTCCTTCTAATGAATATTCAGGATTGATTTCCTTTAGGACTAACTGGTTTGATCTCCTTGCAGTCCAAGGGAGTCTCAAGAGTCTTCTCCAACATCCTATTGCTCTGCATTTACATATACAGGCATGTGTTAAGTCACTTCAGTTGTGTCCGACTCTGTGCGGCCACATAGATGGCAGCCCACTAGGCTCCCCCGTCTCCAGGCAAGAACACTGGAGTGGGTTGCCATTTCCTTCTCCAATGCATGAAAGTGAAAAGTGAAAGTGAAATTGCTCAGTCCTGTCCGACCCTCAGCGACCCCATGGACTGCAGCCTTCTAGGCTCCTCCATCCATGGGATTTTCCAGGCAAGAGTACTGCAGTGGGGTGTCATTGCCTTCTCCGATACAGGCATGTAGGTCATTTCTTTCTCACATAAATGAGATCATACTATCCATATTGTTTTGTGATTCTCTTCTCTCTCCCTCTGGCTTAAGTCTTAGCAGGATTTCTGTGAATATATAGCTCTGCCTTATCCTTTAAAACACTTATTTAATATTTTATAATGTAAATATCAATAATTCATGAATCATTGCTCTATTTAACAGACATTTAAAATATTCTGTGTTTTTCATGATCCCAGATAGTGCTGAAATAATCACCTGTATGCATGTGCCTTTTGTTGGTCTTTCAGCAGGACAGGTCCTGAGGGTTGAAATTATCTCATCCCAAGTGAATAAATATTGATAAATACTGCCCATTTCCCCTTTCAAAAGTCTATGTCAATGCATACTCCACCAACAATTTTTGTTATTCTAATTTACACTTTGGTTGTTACTAGTGAAATTGAGCATCTTTTCATGCTTATTGGCCACTTATGTTTGTATTTTGATGCATTGCCTCTAACTATATTTTCCCATTTTTCTATTGGCTTATAATAATTTTTTTTCTTTGCTAACTGGTAGCTTACATCTTTCAAGCAGTATTTGACATGAAACTACTCCAGAGGAGCAACCAAGCCCAATGAATTTTTTAGCCACTTGTTGCAATAGCAATTGATCCATATAAATAAATGTTTCTATCTATTCATTGACTCAACAAACATTCAAGAAGTGTTACTGTGTGTCAGGTATTAGAAATACAAAAATACATGTTGTGCTCCTTGTAGTCAAGGCGCTCACATTTTACTTGGGGAAGAGGAATATGTAAACAGTTACAGTTCTCAGTGACAAGTGCTCTAACACAGGCGTGTCTGCGGAGCTGTGCGGGCACCAGACTGCCGGGCATGTGGTATTTGTACAGGGTGTGCTCTCTGGAGCAGTATACTCTATTAACTCTGAAACCGAGTGGTGGAGGTCACCAGACACTGCCTATGCCTTTTAGGGAATACATTTTAGAAAGTTGGAATTTCAAGAGATGTTTGAAAAGCTGGAAAGAGAAGCTTAGCTGACTTAGGAAAAGAAAATAGCATCAATACAATATTGTAAAGTTTAAAAATAAAATAAAATTAAAAAAAAGTGAAAAAGTTAAAAATCCCCCCCCACCCCCCCAAAAAAAAGAAAAGAAAATAGCATCAGAGAAAGCTTTGAGCCTGTGATGGGGAATTATTTGAATAAAAAACTGAACAGAAGGGTTTGGGATGAGTGGAAGGAAAAGATGAGGAATAAAGAAAAAGGAGAGAGACGATGAATGGGGCTTGACGTTAAGAGTACCTTATTGTAGACATGCCTGGAGTTTGGAGGCAGGGAATCATAATGTCAGACAAGTCAGGAGAGAAAGACTCCATGACTCCCACTTAAGACTTCCCAATGTGGCTTCTATAGGAGGAGGATGTGACCCTGAGGGGAATTACATCAACTCTCCTGGGGGAGAGTCATGAGCTTGGCTAAAGAATTGGATTTCAGGGTCAGAGAGAAACAAATGCACCCACAAATATTTGTTTTGGTATTGGATAGTGGTGCATGCTAAGTCGCTTCCATCGTGTCCATCTCTGTGCAATGCTATGGACTGCAGCCTGCCAGATTCCTCTGTCCATGGGATTCTCCAGACAAGAATACCAGAGTGGGTTGCTGTGCTCTCCTCCAGGGGATCTTCCTGATCCAGGGATGGAATCCGCATCTCTTCTGTCTTCTGCATTGGCAGGTGGGTTCTTTACCACTAGCACCACCTGGGAAGCCCTGGATAATGGCAGGAAAAGCATTAAAACTGGGAGTCAAGACAATGACTATGTTAGCCTAGAGTAAAATACTAGAGTTCTCTAGAATTTTCTAGAAAGGAGGTTAAAGGGCTGGAATTTTATTTAAGAGACCAAGCCTAGGGCAACGAGGGTGAGGAAAAAGAGGCAAGGAGCGATGGGAAACACTGGACGCATCGTGTGAGTACAGTGGTCAGCACTTTCCAGTGAACCTCAGGGAAATACAGCAGGCCACACAACACAGGTGTTTGCCTGGCACATGGGGCTTCCCAGGAAGGACTGGAAAGGGGGATCATGCTTGAATGAAAAGTCACACCTCCCAGTTATCCACAGAAGAGATAAAGTGTGGGCAGTTTCATGGAGGAGGAGGAAGGGGGAGGAGGGGGGAGGGGGAGGACATTCTTTAGTCTTAGTCACATAAAACATTTTTTTTTCTTTAACCTTGGAGTTGATGATTATACAGCAAAACAACTCAGCTTAAACTCTGTACTATGGATTATATAACAACAATGTATCCTGCTTGAGGACAGTTTCTCCTTCTTGAAAACCTTCTGACTAATCCTGTTATCTTAACATGTATATTACGGGAGTGAATCTCTTAAAATCTTTACAACCTTGAGACATCTTTGGATTTATTGTAATAACTAATTCAAAAAGTGTATAGTTCCCCTGCTAAAACTAGCCTGTGGGGGCACTCTCTGTCCCCATTCTGATGTCTGTGTCAGAAGCTTTCTCTGTCCTCTTTCATTTTAATAAAACTCTGCTACACGAAAGCTCTTGAGTAATGAAGCCTAGTCCCTGGTCCCGAAGCTAAATCTTCTTCTTCGGAGATGATGAATCCGACACCATTCACCGTAAGCTATCGTTCCCCTGATCAGATTTCATTTCAGCCAATTGCCCCATGCTCCTTTCTGCTTAAAAGAGGCAAACTCTGCTGCTTGCAGTACAGGATCCTGACAGAGCCCTCCTGTTGTGACCTGCTTGGGTTCCCACCTCCGTGGTTACCTCTTTTCACCCGTGACTCAACCTGATAGAGGGTGTCCTTAGGAAACCTACTGAGCTCAGGGGATTCACCATCAAACTGCTCATTCTTCCAGCTACTCCCATTCTGACCACAATCTCTCTTCCTAGTAACTTCATTTTTATCTCTTCTATGATCAAGGCCCATAAATGGCTCTATGTCTTCATCCCTGCCTCTTTTCCCTTATGACCTGAGAGGGATTTACAAGGAAGTAGATTAGAAATTAATGTACTTGTAAGTCAGCTTCAACCTGGACTTCATGTGGTCTAGCCTTGTGGAGAACTGCTCAGGAATTCTGAACAGAGAATACTGTCTTGACTCTCAGGAATCCTGTCCAACAACCAAAAGCAATTAAGCTAATTTAAAACGTTACTGGTGGGTTTGGGGACAATGTCAAAGGAAGTGAATATATTTTTAATGTATAGCAAAATGTGTGAAACTTTTCCTCTTTTCTCATACTTTCTGTATCTTCTACTCCCTGCTCCACCAAATACCTCTCTCCTTCACTCCTATTCTATAACATGAGTTTTCCCCAATACCCTGTCTTTATGAATTCCTTGTTTTCTTCCTTTTCTGCTTTCCTTCTGCCATTATTGTTTTATGTGAACTTCTCGTACATGTTTCTGAGTTTTGCATTTCAATTTCTGTCATTTTGTCCCTTCCCATTGCCCCAGAAACTGAGCTGACAGAGACAGAATTCTCCTTTAAAAGGGTAAAGGAGAGGAACACTTAGACATTAATCATTTTTATTTTCATCTCTGACAAAGAAGTTCCTAATCATCAGAGCAGTTCAGCAATGGAATAGATTGCTTCATTAGGTAATGACTGTCCTGTCACGGGGATGATTCAAGCAAAGGCTGGATGATCAATGCTCAGGATGCTGGGAAGGCCTTCTGGTTCTGGATAATGTTGGGTCGGATGATTTATAAACTCTCACCATGTCAGAAATTCTAGGTTTATATTTGTGTTGTCTAAACTCTACCATAGAATCGAGGCTAAATCCTGTAAGCCTCTCCCCCTTTTATAAATCTCTATTCCAAGGATTGGGAGCAGTGAATGCTTAGCTTGATCTAACTCTTGTCTTGATTTTAATTTCTTTTGAGATTTGTTTTCTGGTCGCTCAGTCATGTCCAACTCTTTACAAACCCATGGACGGCAGCACACCATACTTTCCTTTCCTTCACCACCTCCCAGAGCTTGCTCAAACTCATGTCCATTGAGTCAGTGATGCCATCCAACCATCTCGTCCTCTCTTGTCTCCTCCTCCTGCCTTCTTTGAGATGAAAGTGAAAGTGAAGTCCCTCAGTCGTGTCCGACTACTTGTGACCCCAAAGACTGTAGCCCACCAGGCTCCTCTGTCCATGGGATTCTCCAGGCAAGAATACTGGAGTGGGTTGCCATTTCTTTGTCCGGGGGATCTTCCCAACCCAGGGACTGAATCCAGGTCTCCCGAGTTGCAGGCAGACGCTTTACGCTCTGAGCCATCAGGGATAAGTTGATGTCTTAACTGTGAGATAAGTTGTCTAAATTATGTTTTTAGCACCCTGATCGTTCCTGCTACAGTCAGTGAGCATAGTTACGTGTGCTCTCAAACAGTTCGGATTTCCCACAGTTGTGTCAACAGAGGATGAGGTGGTTGGATGGCATCACTGACTCAATGGACAAGAGTTTGAGCAAGCTCCGGGAGTTGGTGATGGACAGGGAAGCCTGGCGTGCTGCAGTCCATGGGGTTGCAAAGAGTCGGAGAGGACTGAGCGACTGAGCTGTAACTATGTGTGTCAACTACACAGTTTGGCTGGGCCAGGCCCTCGTTTAATGGCTCATTTTCCAGGGGAAGAGTGGGCGTGGCAAACATTGGGCTGGTGGGAGGACAGAGCCCGGATCTCCCAGGCGAGGGTGACTGTCTCCTATACCCACCGTGATCTAGGGAGGCAGTGCGGTGTGGGAGGAAGGGCTCGCACTTGGGAGTCGGATGGACTTGATGTGAATCGGCTGCTCACACACAAGAAATGTTAGCCAGGATCTCCTGGGTTTTAAGTGGCAGAATTCATGCTGGCTTGAATATAATAAAAAGGGTGGTGGTGGCCATGGGGACCCACCAGCTTCCAAAGCTGGAAGCACAGCCACGGCTGCACACAAGGGCCCAAGGAACTTGTGAGGACTTGCCTCTTACTCAGTCTCTTTACCTGTTTCCCCACCCTCAGCTCTCCCTTTTTGTATGTTTGTTCATTTTCTAGTAGAAAGAATTCCTCTTTCTGAATGTTTTGAACTGAATTCTCAGGGTGGAGTCTCCTTGCCCTGGATGGGATCACGTATTTGCCCTGCCTCCGTCTTGGTTCCTGGGGAAGAGGTGCACTGATTGGCCAGGAGAGGGTCTTCCCAAAGGGGAAGGGAGCCTTGGTTACCAAAGAAGAGGGTATGGATGCTGGGTGGACAAAATAGCTTACAGCCTTCAGTATTTCTCCAGTGTGGCCTCCAGTACAGACCTCGTTATTTCTCTGCGCCCAGTTTCTTCAAGTGTAATATTCCTGCTCCCTAGAGCCATCGTGAAGACTGTAAATAGTATATGCACAGCACCTGTTATGGAGCAGGCCTGCACTAACTAGAGGCAATTTTTACTGTTAGGTCCAGAGAAGCAGAGGGCGAGAGGGAGACTTGTACCCAACAGGAGGACGTGTGTGTGTGCACATGCGTGTGCGTGTGCGTGCATGCGTGTGCATTCCTGTGCTGCTATCAGGGAGGCACAGGCTAATAAGACGGGGTTCCTACCATTCCAACCTTCCTGTCCTTTTCCTTTCCTCTTTGCGCTCTGACTCACTGTGTTTCCATCTTTCCTCCTCTCTCTCCTCTTCTCTCCTTTTCTTTTCCTCTCACGGGCAGTATGTATACATGTACAGTAAGCCCCCTACATATGAGAACCTTCAAGTCGCAAACTATCAAAGATGTGAATGTACGCCATTAGATTGTTTTTTCAGCAGAGTAGATAGAATCGAATCCAGCAAGGAACCAGAACCTGTGCCATCCCAGTCAGGTGTGAGTGACATTGCGGCTTGCCCTCCATCTCCTATTGCAGATTATCCTTCAGCTCTACCATCTCCATCTCCTCTCCCCCTCCAGTCAGGAGCTCTTCCTGCCTGCTCACTCGATGCCAGCCCCTGTATGCCGGTTATTGTGCTACAGTACTTTTCAAGGTACTGTAAGATTAAAAATGTTTTCTTTATTTTGTGTGTTTGTTTTTTTAGTGTATTATTTGTGTGATAAGTATTATAAACCTATTACAGTCTAGTGCTATACAGCTGCTCGTGTTAGTTGGGTACCGAGGCTTACTTTGCTGGACTTATGAACAAATTGGACCTATGAATGTGTTCTTGGAATGGAACTCATTTGTATGTGGGGAACTTAACTGTATTATAAAACCCCAGTATTTTCTTATTTGTGACATGGGTCAAATTTATTTATGTGTTTTTTACCTCTTGACTTAAACGACTTGAGATATCTCACCCAGGTTCATGCCACAGGATTATATAAATAGTTGAGGGAATTGAAATGGAGAAAATAAAGAGAAATGAAGTCAAATTAAAAAACAAAATGGAGGCTGCCATATCTTGTATGATTCCTTGAGGTGGGCTGTATTTACTGAAAATAAAGTTTCACATACCCTATTCTGAATTTAAAAAATAAGCAAATAGATTTTTTTTTTCTTTTCTCCAAAACAAGCTAAGCAAATGAAATCAGCTGAATGTGATTGTTATATATGGTCCTTGATCTCATCCTCTGAGTAGTGAATCTTGAGAGTAAAAAGGTTCTACCCGTTTATAGGGAGCAGGGGGAGTGTTAAAGACAAGCCAGGGTAGGGGGATGCCAGACCATCAGGTGTACAGGAGAAGGGAGACAGCAGATCCTCATCTCAGGACCTTTTGGAAAGAGATTGGTAGAGCGGGGTATGTTTTGAGAGGGCAGTGTAAATAAAAATGGAAAATCTTCCTTGTTAGCACCCAGCTTCCTGAAGAATTAGACTCACAGGTTTACCTCTGGGCTGGGGTCATGTGTAGCCACCAGGCTGGCTATTTTCTGGCCGATGCTTTGGGGAAATCCCTTGTTGCTGAGAAAGGTGGTTCCGTGTTGGAGTAGTCAACAGGATGCGGCCATCTGGACAACTACGTAGAAACCAACTTCAGTCAGTTCAGTTCAGTCGCTCAGTTGTGTCTGACTTTTTGCCACCCCATGGATGGCAGCATGCCAGGCTTCTGCTTCTTTAATGCCACCCGCAAACACGACTGCCTATGATTTCATGTTCGTAGGGGCCCAGCAATCCTTGGGAAGATGGGAAGGGGAAGGGGCGTTAGGGAGAGATGAGGAATTCTGCTTGTTTCATGCAGTTAGTGGAGAAGGGCAGAAAATAATAGTTGAGAAAGCTGAAACACTTGAGATGTGGTGTTGGCCATGCGGGGAGGCTGAGACATTTCAAGGGACCTTAACCTGGCTCTAGAGAGGGGCCCGGGCTCATGAGAGTACATGAGGCTGTATGTGGTGTACGTAGGCTCTAATGTCATCACAGGGGATGCAAAACTCACCAGACCCCTCACATCCTGGTTGAGTCTGGGGGCTCTTGTGTGAGCTGCACCCTCCTCCTCTGTAAATGTGATTCATGTCACATTAGGAACTGTAATCCTTGCCTCATGTCCTTCCTGGGCCCATCCCAGGGATTCTCTCATTTGGAAAGAATTTACTGAGTGGCGACCACACATTCTGCACTAGGTCGGACACTTCGGGGAATAGGGAACAAGGTTAATTCCCAGGCTTTATCCTTAAAGAACTAACAGATGTGAGTGGCTTTATAGAGCTGTTAGGGATGTTTGTGGATCAGTTATGCAGCCTGGAGTGGGTAATCCTGCCAGCTGGGCCTCCAGCTCGGTTCTGCTCTGCCCATTACTGACCCGGCAAGGCCCCCCGTCCTGGGGCCTCACCTACAGAACCAGGAGGTGAAAGTTGTTGCTCTTGGAGTGGAGGGGGTCTCTTCCACTTCTGCTTCAGTTTCCTGCCACTCTGATCTCTGGCTTCTGAGGTTCAAAGTGGACGCCTGGAGGTGATGGGCTTTTACTTATAGCAAAGCCACATCATCTACCCTGTCCCCCAGCCCAGTTCTGTGAAGTGCCGTGACCCTCCAAAGTTCAAGTTGCAGGGTAGCAGGCTGATTATTCTGACCCTTGGCTGTATGTCTGGGAGGGTGCAGGGTCCGTGGGTCCATCCTGACAGGCAGCGGGTGGGAGCCAAGGCTGCTGGTTTAAACCCTAGAAGGACAGGAGAGCTGGCTGGTGGTTCTCCCTGGGGTCCTGAGGAGGGGTGTCTGATGGTTACCTCTGGCCTCGGCACAGGCATTGCCATTGTTGGTCTTCTCCTTAGGGGTCCCATCAAGGCAGCTTTAGACTGGCAGAGCCTCTCTGAGGCCAAATGTTTTCACTTTTCTCTTGGCTGGACTCCTGGGGCTGTCATTCTCGGTTGCTATGGGCAGGCTTGTGTTTCAGGAGCGTTTTCTGCTTCACTCTGTGGGTCTTCTCTGAGAGCCATCTAAGTGCACAGTCCAGGCCATTCCCCAAACAGGAATCCGCGTTGCCACTGAGCCACAAGCCAGAGGCGAATTCCTGCACCTAGCCTCCTGACAGCTTTTGCAGTCTGGTGAAACCATAAGCTCCCCATACTTCCCCATTTTTAAGATAGTGTAAAGAAAAACAGGTGCCCGCTGGTCTTGTCACATCCCCTATAAAACGATTGGCATCTCTACTTCTTTTTTTTTTGTGGGAAAATAGCAGAGGGGGGCTAGGGACTCTGATTAAAGGAAGGTTGAGTAGTGTGTGAAAGCAAAGGGAACTGCCATCCACATCTTTCTCTGTAGAGCTGAGCGCTTTGTAAGTTGAAGAGGCTGCCTGGAGGCGGAGTGAGCCTCCTGGCTCAAGCAGTGATCAAGAAGGGGCAGGGCGGCCGCTTGGAGGAAGAAAGCACATTAAGGTGACTGATGAACTTGGCAGAGGTTGGAGTAGAGGATCCTGAAGTTTTACGGTAAAGCTGAAGTTGCCTTTCAAAAGCTGAAGGACAGGGGAGTAGGCACCATTGTGTCTCTCTTCTTTCTGTATTTTTTAAAACAGTTTTTTTTTGGTGGTAAAATACACATGACATAAAATTTGCCACCTTAATAATTTTTAAGTGTACCACCTAGTGCCATCAAGTACATTCTCATTGTTGGGCAGGTATTGCCACCATGCAACTCCAGAACTGTTTCTTCCCAAACGGAAGCCCCACATCTATGAAACAATCTTCCCCAGTCCCCCCTTCCCCCAGCCCCTGGCAACCAACATTCTCCTTTCTACGAACTGGACTGCTCTAGCTAGATACCTTATATAAGCGAAATCATGCAATATGCATCCTTTGGGGACTGGCTTGCTTCCCTTGTGGCTCAGCTGGTAAAGAATCTGCCTGCAATGTGGGAGACCTGGGTTCAAACCCTTGGTTGAGATGATCTCCTGGAGAAGGGAAAGGCTCCCCACTCCAGTATTCTGGCCTGGAGAATTCTATGGACTGTAGAGTCCATGGGGTTGCAAAGAGCTGGACACGAATGAGCGACTTTCACCTTCTACCTTTTTTCTTCACTTTTATTTTACTCTGTGTCAAGTCTTCAGGGTTCATCTATGTTGTAGCACATGTCAAAATTTCCTTCCTTTTTTAAGACTCACATCCCATTGTATGTATATAGCACATTTTATCATCCATTCTCTCTCCAAAGTGACGGACTTCGGAGTAGTTTCTATCTTTAAGCTATTATAAATAATGCTGTTGTGAACGTGGGTGTACAGATAACCGTTCGAGTCCCACTTTCAATTACGTTGAGTATATACCTGGGACACGAATTGCTGGATCACATGCTAATTCTACATTTAATATGTTGAAGGCCTCTGACGCACTGTCTGGGCATCCCAGCTGGTATTAGTGGTAAAGAACCCGCCTGCCAATGCAGGAGACATAAGCAATGGAGGTTTGATCCCTGGGTTGGGAAGATCCCCTGGAGGAGGGCATGGCAACCCACTCCAGTATTCTTGCCTGGAGGATCCCATGGGCAGAGGAGCCTGGCTGGCTACAGTCCACTGGGTCACAAAGAGTTGGACAGGACTGAAGTGACTCAGCACACACCCACGCATGCCACACTGTTTCCCAGGACAGCTGCACCTTTTTACCTTTCTGCCAGCAATGCAGGAGGGCCCAGTGTCTCTGCTCTTAATAAGTCACTTCTTTGTAGCGTCCCAGCACACAGAGGAAGCAAAAGATGGGCCATTGTGCTTGCCTGGCCTGGGTCATCGAAATAGAGTAGAAAGGAGGGTCTCTGCCTGCACTCATAAATGCCCTGAAGCTGGAAATGGAAATAGCCCTGGAAGCTGCCAGTTCTAATCAGTAGTTGGGGTGAATTAAGCATTTAAGCAGAAGGATCCAGTCACTATTACTAAAGTAGGGTTGTGGAGATCTGGGTCTTTGTTTTAAAAATCAGGGTTGAGGGAGAATTTGCCTCAACTTAAGGCATGGTTTGTGGCCTTCACGAGTCTCTTTCAGGGCAGGTACCAGAGTTTTGGTTTCTTTTACCTCTTCCAGACCCCAAGAGTCAAATGCACCTTCAGGAATCAACATTTATTGAGCGCTCGCTATGTGCCAGGCATTTTATAGGTATTTATGTTCATTTGCTCATTAGTTCCCTTTAACATCTGGAAGGCTTATGTCCTTCACCAAATTAAAAATCACCGCTGTAGCCTAGCCTCCCTCCCCATAAAGTGCAGCAGAGCGTGACCAAGCATTCGAATGAGTGCTAAAGACTTTAATGAGCGTTTCTGAGAATGTGACAGTAAGGGGACAATAAACTTCCATGAAGATTTGGAGGCTGAGCCCGGGCTCGGTCTGACCCTAGGCTCTGTGCTTTTATTTTGCTGCTTAATGAATCTTCACTGATTATCCTGCCTCTGCAGTGACTCAAGGTCCTGTCAATTAGCCCTTTCCTAGCCTAATTGTCAACTCAACTTCAGACAAAACTGTAAGTAATGAGTTGATTCTGATTTTTTCTTGAGTCAGAAACAGGAGATGGAGCTGTCCTCCCAGGTCCAAAAGGGAGAAGGGTTTGTCTGGTTTTTGGACAAGGATGCCCATTCCTGGCACTTGCAAAGCTTAGGGATGTGGTTAAGTTCTTCCTTCTTCTCCAGCAGCCCTGACCTCCACCCTCTCTCTTTGATTGGGTTTTCCTAGGACACTAAACACCTGGCTGCCTAAGCATCGTGCCCTCTCCTGTGCTCCTGGGCGTGGGGACATTCTGGCCTCAGAGCATTCAACCTTTGGCATCCTCTCTTGGTCACCCCATTCAGAATGGGCTGGCACTTCTATCTCCGGGATCTTACCTTCTTGAGCCACTGACATAGCCAAGCCTCCCTCGGCATCCAGGTTCTGATGGCCTCACGTGGTGGTTTCTGCTGCAGCCTCCTTCCTCACTGGCCTTTCCACCCGCAGCCTCACCCCTCCCAGTCCTTTCTCTAACCAACAGCTAGGCTAATTTTCTCTGAACACTGTTTTGATTTTGTCACTTGTCCATTCAGAAATCGGCAGGAGCTCCCATTTGCCTCCCACCTTTAATCTAAACTCCTCAGCATGTGTTTTAAGACCTTTGCAAAGTCACTTTTAACTGCCCTCATCTTTGGCCACCCTGGCTTCTCATCTTTGCTCTGGCCTGACACAGACCACTTAAGTCGCTGGCTTCAGGGCATGGCTCTGCCCTCGCCCCTCAGATTCCTGTCTGTCCCTATGAAGACACAACAAAAACGTGGAGCAGGACCTCACCAGGCTCATTTGACACTACAGCCCTACTTCCTGGGCCAGGCCTTTCCCATAGTAGGTGCTCAATAAATGTTTGTTGAGTGAATGGATGTTTGTTGAAGACATTCCCTCTTGGATAACACTACTTTGGGTTAATTAGCAACCATATAAAAGACTTTATCTTCAGTGTTTAGGACACAAAATGAGGAAACTCCAGCTCAAGGAGCTTGTGGTCTAGTCTAGGCCTATAAAGGAACAGCATATTTTCTTGATTATATGATAGACTGATCATGAGATGTAGTGTTAATTTAAAAACAGCTTTTGGGAATGAAAGAAACTCTACCACTTTAATGATACACAATGTGTGCTGAACTTTAATCTCAGAAACTTTGAAATGTGAAAAAATGTGCTTCCTAAAATGGAGAAAATAAAGTGTTGCAATAGGGGGCTTTAGGTGTGACAGTGGAGGGATGTGCAAAATGCCACCAAAGGATGCTGTTGACTGGATCTTAGCTGGGTCTTTGCCAGTTTCCCAGGTGGACTGGGGAGGAAGGTAGATGTCAGTGGGCTTTGAACACGCATGCCCTTGGCTCTTCCAACCTGTGAGGCCTGAGACTAATGACTTCATCTCTTTTAGCCAAGTGAAATGGAGATAATAAAAGAACCTACCTAGCTACCTGTTCCTACTACTTACTGAGCATTGACTGTGTACCCACCCTGGGGAAAATGCTTGAAATTTCATTGTCAGTTGTTGTCTTGTTAAGCTAACCTGGGGCACATAGTATACACTCAACAAAGGGATGTGCTTAGTGAATATCGGCTTTGATGGTGGTCAGTGTCACAGTGTCTGCCTGTTCTGTATGTGTCCCCTCTTTTCCTGGTAGCAGCACTCACTGTTCCATTTGGGGAAATGCTTTCTCCATTGTTGGTTCATACTGGTGTGACTGCTCAGTCACACCACCTGGCTCCCTGTGGGACCCAGGGGTGGGCATACAGCCCAGGCTTGGCCACTGAGACCACTATATCCCCTGGTGGCAGTGACTGGCTCAGAGATGGTGACCCCAGCCTGCTGGAGCTGTAAAGAGGACCCCTCTTATGGTGGGGGCTGCTAGATGGGGGGAGGGATGTGAGCTTGAACCAGGAGGTGGGCCTCTTGCTGTGGTGTCCTGAGCACCTGTGCGGGTGTGAGGCTGGCAGGGAGGCATCGATCCTGTTTCAGTGTTTGGCTCCAGCTGTACCTTTTTATCCCAAGACTTCAGCATGCCTGCACATCTCAGTTACTAGAGCCAAAACATTCCCTTTTAAAGTTCTAGCCAGTTTTGGTTGGAATTCTATATTTTACAGTGAAAAGTCTTCTTTGACCCAAAGAGAAATTGTGATTATAATGGTGCTTAGTATATTCTGGGAGGATGGAGAAGCTTATGGAGCTGACACACAGTGGGGTGTGTATGTGGCGAGTGGAGGCCACGTTAGGCACTTGGGTATCTCACTGCACAAGCCTGAAGACGTGTGTTAAGAGAACTGGGCACTTGATAGGTACTGGAGGGAGGCGGCTTGCTGGGGGGGTGCATGCAAGGAGGGCTTGGGAAAGGTCAAGACTTGAACTTGTTGGGGAGACTGTGGCCAGCAAGGAGGAAGGGATGGGTCCCCAGGCAAGGGATGAGCATCCTTGTGGCAAGAATGATGTACTCGGGCCAAAGAGGGTAGATCAGCTTGGCTGCTTCCATCAAGGGGAGAGGACCCAGGGCAGGCAAACAGGCTGGGAGTAACACCTGGGGCTCTGGGCTCCAGACTGGGAAGGTGAGGTCAGTACCTCCCTCCCCAGCAGCCCTGTTATGGAAGCAGCATGGGTTCCCTCTGTGGAGCTGCACTTCTAAGCAGCTACATGTTTTTTGTTCAGCCTTCCAGCATGCCTTTCACCTTTCTGCATTAGAACGTGGGCTCCTTCCTTTGAGGAAGCTCTCCTATTTCCTCGTTTTGTATCATTTAGCACGGCGGTCTCACACAGTCTACCTGGGTTTGAACCCTGGCTCAACACCTACCTTCCATGACCTGGGGGGCAAATCACTCCTTCTCTCTGCACCTCAGTTTCCTTGTCTGTAAAATGGGACTATTAGTAGTAACTACCTCAGGGGGTTGCTTGGAAGATGAAATGAGTCAGTGAATGCACAGTGTTGAGTGATTTCCCTGGGGCAAATCATTCATTCTCTCTATGTCTCAGTTTCCTTGTCTGTAAAATGGAACTAATAGCACTAACTATCGGAGAAGGCAATGGCACCCCACTCCAGTACCCTTGCCTGGACAATCCCATGGACGGAGGAGCCTGGTGGGCTGCAGTCCATGGGGTCGCTAACAGTCGGACACAACCGAGCGACTTCACTTTCACTTTTCACTTTCCTGCATTGAAGAAGGAACCGGCAACCCACTCCAGTGTTCTTGCCTGGAGAGTCCCAGGGACGGGCAAGCCTGGTGGGCTCCCGTCTGTGGGATTGCACAGAGTTGGACACGACTGAAGTGACTTAGCAGCACTAACTATCTCAGGGGGTTGCTGGGAAGATTAAATGAGTCAGTGAATGCACAGTGTTGATAACTGTGCCTGACACAGAATAAGGCTATATATGGGTAAGCTATTTATTATTTTTTTTATTGTTATTCATTCCTTTTCACAACGCTCAGCATAGACTATTACATAAAATGGGTGCTCAGAAGCATAGCTTTCCAAATGAGGATCCCTTGTCCCCCACCACAGTGTGGTTAAGTGTCTCCCCTTGGCATGAACTGATTTGGGAGAAAAAGCATCTTCGCTATAACAGAAGGACTTGTGCATCTCTAACCAGAATCTGTGTGTGTGTGTATTTGGATGTTTTTATCTTGGCCCCCCTGCCCACACCCCCTTTTGGGATTTCATGACTGGCCTCATCTTTTGGGGCTCCTGACCTGGCAGAGGTTCTGACTGGTGCGGCAGTGAAATTCCCTGCTTGTAGCAGTCTTGTCTTGAGTTTTCTTTGTTACTTAGGCTTCTTTTTATTTTGATTCCAGGAGCATCTGCTCACAGGATCTCCGACACTCCTGGGCTCTCAGAGCAATGGGGTCTCGCTAACGTACGGCCCCTCCGTTACTACATTGGAAGACGATTTACCTAACAGATGGGATCTTTTGAATATTTATGTCTGGACACATCTGTTCTGGACTTGAAAGTTTAATAAAGCTTTTCATTTTCTGAAGCGCGGGTGAAGCCTGTCTGTGGTGAGCTGACAGCCCCACGGGGTCAGCCCCTCAGTGGTGACTCTGGGGCAAGGGGTATGGCTTGGGACACCCCAGATGGCAGACAGCCATCATCTCCAAACCCCTCCTCCTTCCTGTACAGGTTAAGGGGTGGGGGCAGGTGGTGAAGGACTAAATGCATGGACCAGTTGAATGTGTTTACAGAGAGAAGGCAGCAATAATTATTTGTGAAAGGGGGAAATGTTTTCTTTTAATCTTTGCTTCCCTGGGGAAGATGGATCCCCTGGTTTGGGTACAGGATAGTGCAGTCTGGCCTTGTCTGGATCTTTACCCCCATAAACCACTGGGACTGTTGGGAGAGTCCAGATGGATGTGTAGAAGGGGATTTTCACAACAGCTCTCTCAGAGTTAGGATGTAGGGAGGGGTTTGTCTTGAGGATCTTCAATTTCTTGGTTGTTACTGCTGCTTCCCTCCTCTCCTGATCTTGGTGGCATTCGCTAAAATCCCCACTCCTGGGACCTCCCTGGAGGTCCAGAGGTTGGGACTCCACACTTCCACTGTGGGGAGCACAGGTTTGATCCCTAGCACAGGTAAGATCCCACATGCCGAGTGGCCAAAAGAACCAAAACATAAAACAGAAACAATATGGTAACAGCTTCAATAGAGACTTTAAAAATGGTCCGTAATATGGTCTACACCAAAAAGTCACTGCATGAGAAGCCCTTGCACCTCACTGAAGAGTATGTAGCCCACGCTGGCCACTTGCCACAACTAGAGAATGCCTGCACGAAGTAACGGAGACCCAGTGCTGCAAATAAATAAATCAATAAAATCCCCACTCCCTTAGATTCTGTTCCAGCCCACACAGACTCTCAAGAAAGAATAGTAACAATAGTAATAGCAGGAATAACAATAATATGCAGTGCAAACATGCTTTGAGCCCTTCTGTGTGCCAAGCACTGTGCTTCAAGTTTTATCTTTATTTTCATGCCTGAATATTCCCACAACACCAAAGTGAGAACTCTGATTATCACCATTTTATAGATGAGGAATAATGAAATGGTTTGGCATTCCCTTCTCCAGTGGACCATATTCTGTCAGACCTCTCCACCATGACCCGCCCGTCTTGGGTGGCCCCACAGGGCTTGGCTTAGTTTCATTGAGTTAAACAAGGCTGTGGTCCATGTGATCAGATTGACTAGTTTTCTGTGATTATGGTTTCAGTGTATCTGTCCTCTGATGCCCTCTTGCAACACCTACCATCTTACTTGGGTTTCTCTTACCTTGGACGTGGGGTATCTCTTCATGGCTGCTCCAGCAAAGCGCAGCCGCTGCTCCTTACCTTGGATGAGGGGTATCTCCTCATGGCCGCCTCTCCAGAGCTTGAACATGGAGTAGCTCCTCTTGGCCTTCCTGCGCCGGCGCAGCCACCGCTCCGTGGATGAACAGTATAAAAAGGCACCGCACAGCCACCGCTCCATGAACAATATGAAAAGGCAAAGTGATAGGATACTGAAAGAGGAACTCCCCAGGTGGGTAGGTGCCCAATATGCTACTGGAGATCAGTGGAGAAATAACTCCAGAAAGAATGAAGGGATGAGGCCAAAGCAAAAACAATATCCAGTTGTGGATGTGACTGGTGATAGAAGCAAGGTTCAATGCTGTAAAGAGCAATATTGCATAGGAACCTGGAATGTTAGGTTCATGAATCAAGGCAAATTGGAAGTGGTCAAACAAGAGATGGCAAGAGTGAACATTGACATTCTAGGAATCAGCAAACTAAAATGGACTGGAATGGGTGAATTTAACTCAGATGACCATTATATCTACTACTGTGGGCACGAATACCTTAGAAGAAATGGAGTAGCCATCATGGTCAACAAAAGAGTCTGAAATGCAGTAATTGGATGCAATCTCAACAATGACAGAATGATCTCTGTTTGTTTCCAAGGCAAACCATTCAATATCACAGTAATCCAAGCCTATGTCCCAACCAGTAACGCTGAAGAAGCTGAAGTTGAATGGTTCTATGAAGACCTACAAGACCTTTTAGAACTAACACCCAAAAAAGATGTCCTTTTCATTATAGGAGACTGGAATGCAAAAGTAGGAAGTCAAGAAACACCTGGGGTAACAGACAAATTTGGCCTTGGAATATGGAATGAAGTAGGGCAAAAGCTAATAAAGTTTTGCCAAGAAAATGCACTGGTCATAGCAAACACCCGCTTCCAACAACACGAGAGAAGACTCTACACATGGTCATCACCAGATGGTCAACACTGAAGTCAGATTGATTATATTCTTTGCAGCCAAAGATGGAGAAGCTCTATACAGTCAACAAAAACAAGACTGGGAGCTGACTGTGGCTCAGATCATGAACTTATTGCCAAATTCAGACCTAAATTGAAGAAAGTAGGGAAAACCACTAGACCATTCAGGTATGACCTAAATCAAATCCCTTATGATTATACAGTGGAAGTGAGAAATAGATTTAAGGGCCTAGATCTGATAGAATGCCTGATGAACTATGGAATGAGGTTTGTGACATTGTACAGAAGACAGGGATCAAGACCATCCCCATGGAAAAGAAATGCAAAAAAGCAAAATGGCTGTCTGGGGAGGCCTTACAAATAGCTGAGAAAAGAAGGGAAGCGAAAAGCAAAGGAGAAAAGGAAAGATATAAGCATCTGAATGCAGAGTTCCAAAGAATAGCAAGGAGAGATAAGAAAGCCTTCCTCAGTGATCAGTGCAAAGAAATAGAGGAAAACAACAGAATGGGAAAGGCTACAGATCTCTTCAAGAAAATTAGAGATACCAAGGGAACATTTCATGCAAAGATGGGCTCGATAAAGGACAGAAATGGTATGGACCTAACAGAAGCAGAAGATATTAAGAAGAGATGGCAAAAATACACAGAACTGTACAAAAAAGATCTTCATGACCAAGATAATCATGATGGTGTGATCACTCACCTACAGCCAGATATGGAATGTGAAGTCAAGTGGGCCTTAGAAAGCATCACTACGAACAAAGCTAGTGGAGGTGATGGAATTCCAGTTGAACTCTTTCAAATCCTGAAAGATGATGCTCTGAAAGTGCTGCACTCAATATGCCAGCAAATGTGGAAAACTCAGCAGTGGCCACAGGACTGGAAAAGGTCAGTTTTCATTCCAATCGCAAAGAAAGGCAATGCCAAAGAATGCTCAAACTACCGCACAATTGCACTCATCTCACATGCTAGTAAAGTAATGCTCAAAATTCTCCAAGCCAGGCTTCAGCAATATGTGAACCGTGAACTTCCAGATGTTCAAGCTGGTTTTAGGAAAGGCAGAGAAACCAGAGATCAAATTGCTAACATCCGCTGGATCATGGAAAAAGCAAGAGAGTTCCAGAAAAACATCTATTTCTGCTTTATTGACTATACCAAAGCCTTTGACTGTGTGGATCACAATAAACTGTGGAAAATTCTGAAAGAGATGGGAATACCAGACCACCTGACCTACCTCTTGAGAAACCTCTATGCAGGTCAGGAAGCAACAGTTAGAACAGGACATGGAACAACAGACTGGTTCTAAATAGGAAAAGGAGTACATCAAGGCTGTATATTGTTGCCCACTTATTTAACTTATATGCAGAGTACATCATGAGAAATGCTGGGCTGGAAGAAGCACAAGCTGGAATCAAGATTGCCAGGAGAAATATCAATAACCTCAGATATGCAGATGACACCACCCTTATGACAGAAAGTGAAGAGGAACTAAAAAGCCTCTTGATGAAAGTGAAAGAGGAGAGTGAAAAAGTTGGCTTAAAGCTCAACATTTAGAAAATGAAGATCATGGCATCTGGTCCCATCACTTCATGGGAAATAGATGGGGAAACAGTGGAAACAGTGTCAGACTTTAATTTTTTGGGCTCCAAAATCACTGCAGATGGTGACTTCAGCCATGAAATTAAAAGACGCTTACTCCTTGGAAGGAAAGTTATGACCAACCTAGATAGCATATTAAAAAGCAGCGACATTGCCAACAAAGGTCCATCTAGTCAAGGCTATGGTTTTTCCTGTGGTCATGTATGGATGTGAGAGTTGGACTGTGAAGAAATCTGAGCGCCGAAGAATTGATGCTTTTGAACTGTGGTGTTGGAGAAGACTCTTGAGAGTCCCTTGGACTGCAAGGAGATCCAACCAGTCCATTCTAAAGGAAATCAGTCCTGGGTGTTCATTGGAGGGACTGATGCTAAAGCTGAAACTCCAATACTTTGACCACCTCATGTGAAGAGTTGATTCCTTGGAAAAGACCCTGATGCTCAGAGAGATTAGGGGCAGGAGGAGAAGGGAACAACAGAGGATGAGATGGCCGGATAGCATCACTGACTTGATGGACATGAGTTTGAGTGAACTCCGGGAGTTGGTGATGGACAGGGAGGCCTGGTGTGTTGTGATTCATGGGGTCGCAAAGAGTCAGACACGAGTGAGCGACTGAACTGAGCTGAAGTACAGATGAGGAAAGCGAGGCACAGAGAATTTAATTGACTTGCCCAAGGCTGCACGGTCACTAAGAGGGGCAGCATGGATTGAACCCAGGCCATCTTACAGCAGAGCCCAAACTCTCAATGCTTTATTGCTTGTTGATTGGGATCTGTCAGCCAGCATTTTCCAAAATACATTTTTTAAGAACTTATGGGACAACGATCAAATAATTTCAAATGTAATTCCCCCTCAGGCCAATATAAACTGCACATCAACTTCTTAAAGGCTCCGAGGAGTCCCACAGTAAAGAAACTTTGTGTCATTCAGTGTTTTCCAAATTTCTTTAACCAAAAAAGATTTCTTTTCCTTAACACCTATTAACAGAAGTCTCATAAATCTAATATACTGCAAGCCACTTTGGGAAACACGACTGAAAATGAGTGTTGGCTTGAAGTATTACCTTTCCCAAGGATGCTTGCCTTTTAACAAAGTTCAAAGTTCTAAGTCTCAGAAAGCAGAGGGTGGCAATGAGTAGAAACCACATTGGTGGAATCTTAGGTGTCATCAGCTGGAGAGAATTTAGGGGAAATTTCAAAAAGCACTGGATTACTGTTTTATATAAATTTAAAAATATTCTATTTTAAAGCTGTTTTCCTGTTTATAGAAATTTATGAAAATAGGACAGAGATCTGTATAACTTTTCTCCAAAACTCCAGTATATTTTGCCAGTGTTCTGGTAACACCCTCTTCTGTTGGGGCCAGTTCGGGATCACACATAGCACTCACTTGTCATGTCCCCGTAGGCTCTTTCAACCTGGAGTGCTTCCTCCTTTTTCTTTGATTTTCAGGCCTTTGGAAATTTTGAAGTGTATAGGCCAGCTATTTTGTTGAATGTTTCTCAGTTTTTGTTTGTCCATTGCTTTCTTGCCATTAGTCCCACAGAGGATAAGCCTGGCAGGCTGCACTCCATGGGGTCCCAAAGAGTCGGATACGACTGATCAACTGCACAACAAATGTATTTTAGCCAGGGTATCATAAATGTTGCATTCTTTTCATGGAAGCCCTTTGGGTGGTAGGTGTATGTTTTTCCTGTTAGGGCTGGTGTTAACTTTGATCCTTGGTGCCTGTAGGTTTCTCCACTTAAAGTGATACTTCCTCTCTCTCTGCATTTAACAAATGGTTCATGGGGAGGTGCTTTGAAACAGTGTAAAATCTCATTCCTCATTCCTCCTGGGCCCACTTGAGTAGCCATCTCTTGCTGTTTCTTGCCTGAATTGTTCCTATGGTGGTTGTCAAGTCATGAATTTCTAATTCCATGACTCCTACATTTAGTAGTTGCCTTGCTATTACAAGGAAGAGCTTTCTTTCTCCTCATTTATTTATTCATTTAAAATTTTACATTTGTGTAAATTTATAGGGTCTTATTTTATTTAGTGTCTATAACTTATTATTGTCATTTCATTTTGATGTTCTAATTTTTCCAGATTTGGCCAGTGGGAACCCCTTTAAATTGGCTTCTACATCGTTTTGACACATTTCCGTCAATCTCTGAGCACTTACTTTATGGAAGCACAGGTGTTCCAGACTCACCACCTGCTTTTCCTGTTCTAATCCTAGAACAGCCACTTCTCCAGAAGCTCTGGTTCCTTTTAGTGGAGCTAGTATTTCAAAACCAAGATATGGGCAGTAGGTGTGCTCATTGCTAGCGGAATGTCACAGTTCTGGCCTTATCAATGAACAGAGCTAGGAAATTATACATTATGTAATATACACACATTTGAATCCATATTGATTGAAAACCATGAGTTCACATCGATGCTTCCAATTCCAACACAGTATCATAGAGTATTTCTGTTTCTCTCCCTTTCCATATTTGTGCATCCGTTCTGATTGTGAAAAGCCCAGCTCTCCGTATTTGAAACCCCTCTAATGCTAACACACACACACACACACACACACACACGTATATATATATATATGTAACTGAGTCACTTTGCTGAGTACTTTCTCAAAGCATTGTAAATCGACTATAACAGTGGTGGTGCTGTGCTCAGTCATGTATGACTCTTTGGGACCCCATGGGCTGTAGTCTGCTAGGCTCCTCTATCCGTGGGATTCTCCAGGCAAGAATACTGGAGTCGGTTGCCATTTCCCACTCCAGGGGATCTTTCCAACCCAGGGACCAAACCCGCATCTCCTGCATTGGCAGGTGGGTTCTTTACCACTGCACCACCCAGGAAGCTTTCAGTAAAAAAAACTTTCTCCAGTTGGTGCTTCCCGACACTAAATGCTCTTGGTTGCAAAGGTGTGAGGTCCTCATCAATTAAAGTGTTCTTGTAGAGACTGTAGGACCTCTAGTCAGAGACAGTGGAAAGATTTCTTGTGTGGGGAGAGAAATGTCTGCAGAGTTCAATGCTGACTCAGTGACAGCTCCATAGCAGAAGACCAGAAGTTGACTGAGGTTCCCAAGGACCAGTGACACCAGACTCCTCCACTGATAGCTAAGGAGGCAGGTGGGGCTCCAGAAGGAGGCTCCTCCCCCTTCCTGCTCGTGTGTGCAGAGCCCTCTGAGGATGTAGTATTGGAGCGGGGCAGCCCAGGCTTGCACCAGTGTGAAAGAGCTGTAAGCGTGTTTGCATGACAAATTTGCATCTCGAGATAAAACATAGCTCCAGATTGAGACAGCCTTTAGTTCTAGTGCCAACAATCTAATGTTGGCTTCAAAGGAGAAACGAAAAATGTCTTCTTGGAAACAGTTCTGGCCCTCATAGTTCTTTTATTGTTCCCAAATGGACCACATACTGGGGAGCTCTTGTGATGGCCCTAACAACAGTAACCTGTTAAACACAACAAGCAAAATCCTAAAAGGGTTTCTTCTTAAGAACAGTTTTGAACATCAGATGTTTTTATGTTCAATCCTCTTGGTTTTTACAGCCCCCACCCAGCCAATCTACCTATAACTGTATTATTAAGAATCTGGAGTTTTAACATCTTTTCAGATGTTGAAACAAACTTAAGACAAACTTCTATACAATACCAGCAAGCTTGCCTTTAATCACCTGGGACTAATATCAGTTCAACCAACATTAATTGAATGCCTTTTTTTTTTGTACCATTGACCGAATGAACTACAGAACAACTAACATAGCATCACTGGTCCCATTTCACAGGTGAGAAAACTGAGGTAGAGTGGGTTAAAAAGAACTTTATCAGGAGCAACAACAACCTCCACGGTCAGGCTGTATCTTCCCTTTCTGCTTCCCAGAGTAGAGTGGTTACCTCGTTAATAGGAAGGTATGGATTGAGGGCTCACACACCTTTCCCCAGGTAAATGGCAGTTTCAAAACTGTTTTATGTTTTCTTGATGAAACTGCTGTAAATCAGCACTGTTTGGGGCCATCAGGAGGACCAGGGATGAAATCCTGATGGGACTCTGCATTTGGGCATTTCTTTAATATTTTCACAAATACCTGATGCTTGCTCCCTGGCTTGTGTTAATGTGTGTGAAGATGTTTGTGTGTGCGTGTCTCTCAGCATGAGGTGTTTGTGCTTTGGGTGTGACTTTTGCAGATAGACCCACACTTGAGTCACTGTGAATCCTGGAGCACTAGGTCTTCCTTCACGGAAGAGTAATAATAGTGACTGTTGAGCGAGCAGATTGCTGCCTGCTGGGTTTGTATGTGTTTTCTCCTTGAACCTTCCCAGCGACAGTGAGGAAGATTAATTTATAGAGGAGGAAACTGAGCCTCAGAGAGGTTATGTATTCCATCCAGAGCTCCCCAGGTAGAAAGTGGCAGATGTGTGTGCCAAGTCATTTCAGTAGTGTCTGACTCTGTTTGAACCCATGGGCTGTAGCCTGCCAGGCTCCTCCGTCCATGGGATTCTCCAGGCAAGAATACTGGAGTGGGTTGCCATGCCCTCTTCCAGGGGGTCTTCCCAATGCAAGGATGGAATCTGTGCCTCTTAAGTCTCTTGCATTGGCAGGTGGGTTCTTTACCATTAGTGCCACGTGGGAAGCCCAGAAAGTGGCAGAATCAGATGTTAAACTCAGACTTGTCTGATTCCAAAGGATGGTAGCATCCGTCATGCTACGATGCCCCTTACGGGGCACTGCCCCTAAAGCCAAGTGGACAAATGTTGGGTGGCAGCGGGCCACAAGAGGATCTGAAGAACTAAGTTATGTAAGAGTTAAAAAGAATCCTACCAGGGAGGTTTTTTCATAAGTCTTCTCCAAAGGCCAGAACTCAGATTTATGATGTTGGAATATTCATGAGTTGCCGCAGTATGCAGTACTAGAGGGAAAAGTTGCCTGTGATAGAAATTAACCTTAAGGAAGAGCTCTTCTGAATGAAGGTTCAGATATGGAAGATGTGATCAAGCAGGCACACAACTCATCTGGGAGGCTATGGATTCACGTCTTAAAACGATGATGATTGGGAACGTGGCAGTATCTGTTTTCATGTATGTATCCATCCATCCATTATCTGCTGTTTGTGCAACCCTTATTGAAGCCTAGAGAGTTGTACCAAAACCGAAGCAAAGCGAACCAAACCCTCATAAGTGGCTTTCAGTCACTCTGGGGAAAGACAGATGCATGTAAGAATAGACAAACCACACGGCAATGAGGTGTCCGGTTGAGAATCAAAATGGGTGGTCCAGAGGCTGGTGTTTCCTAGTGATCTAGAAGAAGGAGGTCTTGCAGGATGTGGTATGGCCCGTCTGGCCATATTGGTTGCCTTCAGGGACCATTGTGAAACCCGTGAGACTGCCAGGAGTCCAGTTAATTCTAGTCTTGAGACAGGCTGAGCTGCAAAATTGGATATATAGTCTACCCACTGCTGAGATACAGTTTGGGTCTCTGTTGCTCTGTGTTTGAAAATGAGATGTCACCTTTAATCTTAAACACCAGTATGATGGTCCCGCAGGACTGAAAGAAGATGAGACAAGCCAGGATTCATTTGGGGAAGGACTGTTTCTCTTCACTCCCTGGTTCACCGCAAAAATGTAGGGAGAGTGTGTTTGGATGTCCGAAGCCAGAAAAGCCAGCAACAAAGCCAGCTCTCTAGCCTCAGACTCCCCTGGCTTTTATGACCTCCAGGGCTGCAAGGTTGACAGTAGGGGACCCAGACGCTGAGGGGGCGGTGAATGCGAGGTGCAGACATATGTGAAATAATTAGTCAGCCTTTATGAGGAAAGCAGAGAGAAGTCATTAGGACTGCTGTTTAACAAAGGGCTACTTCCTCTCCCACCCCCACTATTAAAGAGTTGCTTTGCGACTGTGTTGCCTTTCTTTGATCCCCAAAGGCCGGTGATGTTTCTCTCACATCCTGTCATGATATTTAATGATGCCTCACATGTGCGCCGGGAGCGCGCCCGACTCAGCATCCTTTGGGGAGAGGCATGGTAACATGGCAAGTTTTTGATGTGGTTCTTTGCATGGCAAAGGTGAGTAAGGCAGCTGCACACGCTACTGAAAGCCCTGATTCTCGGCGGTGGAAGCGGGTGAAAGGACTGATGGAGGGAACAAAATCCTGCCGAGTTCTCTGGCAGAAACTTTGTTTATTATGGGGCCTCCAGCATCGGCTGGTGCAATGCTCAGGAGAGAAGAGAAAGAATGTGGTCTTGGATGGTCTTCTTTCAAAAGGCGGGGGAATGTTTCAGAGAGATGGATCTTCTTCCAGCCTATTGCTCCCTGTGATCATACACACGAACAGCTGCTAAAAGGAAGATTAACAGGCCCATAGGGACCCTCCAGCCCGTTCCAGATCTGTGACTCCTCCTACAAAGTTCCTGGTGGGCAGCCTTCCCCTGTCTGCCTGAATGCCTCCAGAGGTGAGGAACTCCCCACCACGAGGTCCCCGGTGCACTGGGGCTGGTCTCACATTTCCAAAGGTCCGCTCCATTTAGCTGTCTCTTGCAGCTTCTAACACTGGTCCCAGCTAGGTGCTTGACAGCTACACAAAACAACTGAACTCCTGTTTGGGGTAGTTCTTCAACTCTCAGCCCTCCCTGCCCCACAGCATTCTCATTTCCAGGCTAAGCACCCCATTTCTGTGACTGCTCCACCTCTATGCCCTGGTTTGTGCTGTGCTAATTCACTTCAGTCGTGTCCTCCTCTGTGTGACCCTGTGGACTGCAGCCTGCCAGGCTCCTCTGTCCATGGGATTCTCCAGGAAAGAATACTGGAGTGGGTTGTCATGCCCTCCTCCAGGAGATCTTCCCGACTCGCATCTCTTATGTCTTCTGCTTTGGCAGGTGGGTTCTTTTCCACTAGTGCCACCTGGGAAACCCAAACCCTGGTTTCTGCACCCTCAAATCTTTTGGTCCTTCTTGGAATGTTCTGGTAGGATATCACCATTACCCTACCTGAATGCTGGTTAAGTTTCCTTTGACCTCTTTGGTAGCTCGAGGTCTGAAATGGAGCAATAATCTCAACATACTGCTGCTGCTGCTGCTGCGGCAATAATTTGGGTTTCCCCTGAGAGTCCCTAATGGGTCCAAGTTCATATTCCAAGGGTTGGCTTGTGTGAACATTTCCTTTTTATCCCTGGCTATTCAGATGAAAAGCATGTCAGGGCTAACTGCTTGGGCCTGCCTTTTTTGTGGTCCTGCTCGGAGGACAGTCCCAGTGCCCCCCAAATGGATGCTGTGGGACTGAAGTGAGCCACTCCTCACCACCTCTTAGCGGCAACGCTCCCAATCCATTCTCTTCTCTCCATCGGCATTGCTACCACCCTGTCCCTGCCCTGTCACTTCTCTCCAGGATGACAGCCAGAGCCTCCGAATGATCTCTGGACATGTTCCTGTCCCCGAAAACACACATTGCTGACAATGTTTCGCTTAGCTTCCTCTCACATGTGTCATAAGACCCAGACATGCTGTCTGGCCCCACTTGCTTCTCCAGGATCACCCCGTACCTGTCTTTCCCTTGACCCTACACTCCATCCACTCTGGCCCCTTTCAGTTCCTTGGATGTGCTGGCTCCTTTCTCCTACCTGGGCTGTTTCCTGTGCTTCCCTCTGCCTGTAATGCTCCTTGTGCCCTGCACTTTGCCTGCCTGGGCTCCTTCCCATCTTCAGACCTTAAATATTGTAGGCCTATGTAGTAAGCCCATGGAGAGACCCTCTCTCCTGGGGCTCAGATTCCCTGTTACCACTGTCTGACCCACTCTATTTACTTTACAGAACTGATCACAATGTGTAATTTATATTTGTCTACTTGCTTACTTTTTATGTCCCCTTGCCTTCCCCACTGTCTCCTGTTGCCTCCTCCCACCTCCTGGTCATCCATCAGGCCAGGGTTTTGTCTTCTCTGGTCTCCAATGTATCCTTAGTCCCAAGTTCAGCTCCTGGTGCATGATAAAGGCTCAATGCCTACTTGTTGAATAAGTGGACAGATGGACAAATGCACTGGCATATTTGTCTCCAGCTGTCCATCAACCCAAATACAAGATTCATTCTTGAGTTATAAACTATAAGTTTTAGGAGAAACTTTTAAACCTTGATGGAGGAAACATCCCTTTTGCTTTCTTTATTCTCCACATCCCAACAAAATGGAGTTTTACTGGAATCTCATCACAATGTAAATGCAGGCCCCTGATTGTCCTGGTTGAATTATGGATCTTCCAGTTAGACTTAGATTGCTGTTATTTTTGACAGGTTGAAAATATTTTTAAAATAGTCCTTTCTTTAGTGTCTTAGTGCCTATTCTAGATGAGAAAAGGGAAAACATTGAAACTTTGAGTACCATTCCTCACTGTAATCTCAAAACAAAGGATTCACGTCTTTATTTTTTAATGTGAATTGAATTTTCCTGCAACTCCACCCCAAATCACAGAATGGAGAGAACTGACATTGAACAAACTGATGCTTTCAGGTGTAACCTCTGAACTGGAAAATCTGTATTAGTTTCTCAGGGCTGTCATAAAAAAGTATCACAATCTGTTGTTGTTCAATTGCTAAGTGGTGCCTGACTTTTTGTGATCCCACGGACCGCAGGCTTCCCTGTCCTTCACTGCATCCCAGAGTTTGTTCAAATTCATGTCCATTGAGTCGGTGATGCCATCCAACCATCTCATCATTTGTTGCCACCTTTTTCTCCTGTCCTCAATCTTTCCCAGCATCAGGGTCTTTTCCAGTGAGGCGGCTCTTTGCATCAAGTGGCCAAAGGATTGGAGCTTCAACTTCAGCATCAATCTGGGTGGCTTAAAACTACAGAAATGTATTCTGTCACAGTACTGGAGTCTTACAGTCTGCAATCAAGGTGTCAGCAGTGTTGGTTCCTTCTGGTGGTGCTGGAAGAATCTGTTTCATGCCTCTCTCCGGGCTTCTGGGGGCTGCGCGCTGCACTTGGTGTTCCCTGACTTGTAGTGTCTCACTCCAGTCTCTGCTTATCTTCCCCTGGCCTTCTTCTCTCTGTGTCTGTATGTCCACGTCTCAAATCTCTTCCTTTCTCTTAGAAGGACATCAGTCATTGGATTTGGTGTCTCTGTGTGTGTGTGTGCACGCACATGCACACTCAGTCATGTCTGACTCTTTGTGACCCTGTGGGAGCCCATCTTAAATCCAGGATGATCTCTTCCTGAACCCTTAACTACATCTGCAAAGACTCTGTTTCTAAATAAGGTCACATTCACAAGTACCAAGGGTTAGAACTTTGACGTATCTTTTTGGGGGACACAGACTGGATGGTGAGATCCAGAGAGGCAACATGACTTGCCCAAGACATACAGCTATTTATCGATGAAATCAGAACTACAACTCAGACCTTCTGGTCTTTTCACTCTAGTGAATTGTCTTTTGAAAGAATACACCTTGGGCTTCTAAGGCATTGGTTACTTAGATCTTTGTTTTTCTGCTTTAGAACCCCTTTTATGAGCTGGCAAGTGACTGTGTAAGTTTCTACCAGGCCAAAGTAGTTTGTCAAAATAGTAATCACACTGGTTTGTGCAGGTGATGTTTCTCTCGGTTTGGAAAAGAAGATAAAGGGTCAGAAAATACATTTTTTTTGAGTTGATTAAATCTATCTGGCGTAGTTATATTTGTTGATGCTCAGTTGCAGCCATTCAGGCTTTTTTAAAATTGAAATGATAATTTCTCCAGCTCTGCCAACTCTGTCTTTGACTGCATGAGCTAGAAGCATTCGGTAGAACCCAATGAGTAGCAGCCGGGTCAGAATGGTAGCTTGACCACAGGCCTGGGCAGTTGGTCTCCATCCCGTTCAGCCTTAATGCATACCTTAGTTAATGGTCATACACGTGATAAATGCCAATGAATCTACCTAGGTTTTCACAGAATCCAAACCGCTTTGGAAGAAAATGAAGCAGGTAACACCACAACCATTTCCTTTCTCTCTCTCTCTCTCTCTTTTTTTTTTTTGTGGAGGAGTGGTGTGAGATGGAACTTAATATTCATGAAAGCATTTACAAGCGTGTGAGTAGTAAAATCCATCTTTTAAAGATGTATTGTATTTTACAGGCTTTCTTAATCTATCCTTGCCTTCCTTCTTCCATATAAAAAATTTAGCAGTGATTAAATTAAAAGGAAAATGGAAGTCATAATAAAATTAAAACACACCAGTACCATGGTACTTTGTAATTGCCACAAGTATTAATGGTACATCCCTAGCTGGCATGCATGACTCCTGTGACTGAGATAGGACAGGATACACGTGCGTGCGAATTTCTTGTATCTAGCTGCTCCACCATCCCTTCCTCTCCACACCAGAGACCATTTGGAAGGCAAATGACTGGATAGATAACTACAAGTAGCCCATTCTTAGGGCTTCCTGGGTGGTGCTAGTGGTAAAGAGCCTGCCTGCCAGTGCAGAGACATGGGTTCAGTCCCTTGGTCGAGACTATCTGGAAGAGGGCACAACAACCCATTCCAGTATTCTTGCTGGGAGAATCCCAAGGACAGAGGAGCCTGATGGGCTACAGTCCATAGGGTTGCAAAGAATTAGACATGACTGAAACGACTTAACACCCAAAAAAGATGTCCTTTTCATTATAGGGGACTGGAATGCAAAAGTAGGAAGTCAAGAAACACCTGGAGTAACAGGCAAATTTGGCCTTGGAATACGGAATGAAGCAGGGCAAAGACTAATAGAGTTTTACCAAGAAAATGCACTGGTCATAGCAAACACCCTCTTCCAACAACACAAGAGAAGACTCTACACATGGACATCACCAGATGGTCAACACCGAACTCAGATTGATTATATCTTTGCAGCCAAAGATGGAGAAGCTCTATACAGTCAACAAAAACAAGACCAGGAGCTGACTGTAGCTCAGATCATGAATTCCTTATTACCAAATTCAGACTTAAATTGAAGAAAGTAGGGAAAACCACTAGACCATTCAGGTATGACCTAAATCAAATCCCTTATGATTATACAGTGGAAGTGAGAAATGGATTTAAGGGCCTAGATCTGATAGAGTGCCTGATGAACTATGAATGGAGGTTCGTGACATTGTACAGAAGACAGGGATCAAGACCATCCCCATGGAAAAGAAATGCAAAAAAGCAAAATGGTTGTCTGGGGAGGCCTTCCAAATAGCTGTGAAAAGAAAAGCGAAAAGCAAAGGAGAAAAGGAAAGACATAAGCATCTGAATGCAGAGTTCCAAAGAATAGCAAGAAGAGATAAGAAAGCGTTCCTCAGCGATCAATGCAAAGAAATAGAGGAAAACAACAGAATGGGAAAGACTAGAGATCTCTTCAAGAAAATTAGAGATACCAAGGGAACATTTCATGCAAAGATGGGCTCGATAAAGGACAGAAATGGTATGGACCTAACAGAAGCAGAAGATATTAAGAAGAGGTGGCAAGAATACACAGAAGAACTGTACAAAAAAGATCTTCACGACCAAGGTAATCACGATGATGTGATCACTGACCTAGAGCCAGACATCCTGGAATGTGAAGTCAAGTGGGCCTTAGAAAGCATCACTACGAACAAAGCTAGTGGAGGTGATGGAATTCCAGTTGAACTCTTTCAAATCCTGAAAGATGATGCTCTGAAAGTGCTGCACTCAATATGCCAGCAAATGTGGAAAACTCAGCAGTGGCCACAGGACTGGAAAAGGTCAGTTTTCATTCCAATCGCAAAGAAAGGCAATGCCAAAGAATGCTCAAACTTCCGCACAATTGCACTCATCTCACACGCTAGTAACGTATGCTCAAAATTCTCCAAGCCAGGCTTCAGCAATACGTGAACCATGAACTTCCTGATGTTCAAGCTGGTTTTAGAAAAGGCAGAGGAACCAGAGATCAAATTGCCAACATTCACTGGATCATGGAAAAAGCAAAAGAGTTCCAGAAAAACATATATTTCTGCTTTATTGAGTATGCCAAAGCCTTTGACTGTGTGGATCACAATAAACTGTGGAAAATTCTGAAAGAGATGGGAATACCACACCACCTGACTTGCCCCTTGAGAAATCTGTATGCAGGTCAGGAAGCAACAGTTAGAACTGGACATGGAACAACAGACTGGTTCCAAATAGGAAAAGGAGTACGTCCAGGCTGTGTATTGTCACCCTGCTTATTTAACGTATATGCAGAGTACATCATGAGAAATGCTGGACTGGAAGAAGCACAAGCTGGAATCAAGATTGCTGGGAGAAATATCAATAACCTCAGATATGCAGATGACACCACCCTTATGGCAGAAATTGAAGAGGAACTAAAAAGCCTCTTGATGAAAGTGAAAGTGGAGAGTGAAAAAGTTGGCTTAAAACTCAACATTCAGAAAACGAAGATCGTGGCATCTGGTCCCATCACTTCATGGGAAATAGATGGGGAAACAGTGGAAACAGTGTCAGACTTTATATTTTGGGCTCCAAAATCACTGCAGATGGTGATTGCAGCCATGAAATTAAAAGACGCTTACTCCTTGGAAGGAAAGTTATGACCAACCCAGATAGCATATTCAAAAGCAGAGACATTACTTTGCCAACAAAGGTCCATCTAGTCAAGGCTATGGTTTTTCCTGTGGTCATGTATGGATGTGAGAGTTGGACTGTGAAGAAAGCTGAGCACTGAAGAATTGATGCTTTTGAACTGTGGTGTTGGAGAAGACTCTTGAGAGTCCCTTGGACTGCAAGAAGATCCAACCAGTCCATTCTGAAGGAGATCAGCCCTGGGATTTCTTTGGAAGGAATGATGCTAAAGCTGAAACACCAGCACTTTGGCCATCTCATGCGAAGAGTTGACTCATTGGAAAAGACTCTGATGCTGGGAGGGATTGGGGGCAGGAGAAGGGGACGACAGAGGATGAGATGGCTGGATGGCATCACTGACTTGATGGATGTGAGTCTGAGTGAACTCCGGGAGTTGGTGATGGACAGGGAGGCCTGGTGTGCTGCGATTTATGGGGTCTCAAAGAGTCGGACAAAACTGAGTGACTGAACTGAACTGAAGTGAAACGACTTAGCATGCATGCATGCACAACCCATTCTTAAACTATAAAACTAAGGTTTATCATCACATGGCCACATAATAGAGAACCCAACTTGAAATTCCTTTGATACTGTGGATTTACCAATGTGAGCACATTGACCTCGTCCTCAGATTAGTGTCCCTCATGGTTGCAAGATGGCTGCTCTAGCACCATATAAGGGACATTCAAGTATGAGGAGAGGATATTCAGAAGGGGGAGCAAACTCTCTTGTGTCTTTTTTTCCTAAAGCAAGGAACTTTCCCTAGAAGTGCCCAGAAGATTTTGCCTCTCACTTAGTCAGCAGATTTTGGGTCACATTTTTACCTTAAACTAATCCCCAGTGGCATCCGGTCCCATCACTTCATGGCAAATAGGTGGAGAAACAGTGGAAACAGTGGCTGACTTTATTTTTCTGGGCTCCAAAATCACAGCAGATGGTGATTGTAGCCATGAAATTAAAAGACGCTTACTCCTTGGAAGGAAAGTTATGACCAACCTAGACAGCATATTAAAAAGCAGAGACAATACTTTGTCAACAAAGGTCTGTCTAATCAAGGCTATGGTTTTTCCAGTGGTCATGTATGGATGTGAGAGTTGGACTGTGAAGAAAGCTGAGCGCTGAAGAATTGATGCTTTTGCACTGTGGTGTTGGAGAAGACTCTTGAGAGTCCCTTGGACTGCAAGGAGATCCAACCAGTCCATCCTAAAGGAGATCAGTTCTGGGTATTCATTGGAAGGACAGATGTTGAAGCTCAAACTCCAATACTTTGGCCACCTGATGAGAAGAGCTGACTGATTGGAAAAGACCCTGATGCTGGGAAAGATTGAGGGCAGGAGGAGAAGGGACAACAGAGGATGAGATGGTTGGATGGCATCACCGACTCAATGGACATGGGTTTGGGGGCACTCCGGGAGTTGGTGATGGACAGGGAGGCCTGGTGTGCTGCAGTTCATGGGGTCGCAAAGAGTCAGACACAACTAAGTGACTGAACTGAACTGAACTGAATCCCCAGTAAGGAAATGTGAGTACCACCATTAGTTTAACTAATCACATAGTCAGTGTAGGGGTTTAGAATGCCAAACAGAGCTTTTCTGGTGGTCCAGTGGTTAAGAGTCTGCCTTGCAATGCAAGGGACACAGTTTTGATCCTTGGTTCAGGAAGATCGCACATGCTGTGGAGCAACTAAGCCTGTGCACCAGAACTACTGAGCCTGCTCACCTAAAGTCTGTACTCCATAACAAGAGAAGCCACTGCAATGAGAAACCCATGCAACGAAACTGGAGAGTAGCCCTCACTTGCCGCAACTAGAGAACGCCTGCACATAGTAGTAAAGACCCAGTGTAGTCAAAATAACTAACTAAATGTGTATGTGTTAGTTGCTCAGTCGTATCTGACTCTTTGCAACCCCATGGACTGTAGCCTGCCGGGGTCCTCTGTCCATGGAATTTCCCAGGCAAGAGTAGTGTATTGGGTTGCCATTTCCTTCTCCAGGGGATCTTCCCGACCCAGGGATTGAATCCGGGTCTCCTGCATTGCAGGTAGATGCTTTACTGTCTGAACCACCAGGCTAATAAAATAATATTATTCTAAATATATGTAAAAGAATCCCAGGCAAAATTGGGATTCTGTTCCAAAGGAACAAGGGGGTATATTAAGACAAGTTTTGGTTACAAGTATCAGGACAACCAAATAAACATGGCCTGAACAATAATGGAAGTTTTATGGTCTTGTAAAACAGGAAGACCAGCCTTAGGTGGTTCCAGAGTTGATGGATTCAGCAGCTCAGGGATGCTGGCCCCTCGGTATTTCTCCTGGCTTTATCAATGTGATTGGTTTTACTATGGCTGCCACAGCTTAAAACACGTGTCCACAGTCAAATGCGGGAAGAGGAAAAGTCTTTGGCTTGTGTCCCTTTTAAAGAACACCAGAAACTTTTCCAGTGACTCACAATGGTCATGTCCTTCTGTCTTATCAGCCAGGGATATAGCTGATGCCTGGGCCTATGTCTGTCACTGGCATATAAACAGGATCAATACGACTGGCTTAAACTGATCATCATTTACTATTGATCCTTGATGGGATGTGTGCTTGACTGAAGACACAAGGAGGAAGGGAGAATATGCAGACATCTGCCAGCAAGGAGAGAAGAGGTTGAGAAGACCCTCTAGTAGCCCAGCACTATGAATTACCTGGGAACTTGGTATACATGAGGAGCATCCATGTTTGATTAGAAAGATTTAGAGACCACAGACTTCTTCCTTTTTTTTGGGGGGGGACCACAGACTTCTCCATGAGTTGTCGTGAATACCTCATGGGAGCAGCAACCAGCAATGCTGCCCTCAGGGGCCAGAACCAGAGAAGGGTGGAAATGCTTTAGGCTACATTAGAGTTATGAACTGGGTTCTCATGACATACCACCCCCACACCCCGTGGAACTCTGTCATGTAGGAACCAGTGGCAACATAGACCTCCTCCCATTGCCCAACTCTGATTTACAGTTGGGAAGGAAGGGAGATTCAACTCTCACACCCCGACACTGCCAGTAAGGAGGTCTTTTCTCTCCCATTCCCCCCGAGTTGTCAAGAAATAGCTCTAGGACCTACGGTTCTTCCTTCTTCATTTTTCCATAGGACATCACTATAAAGTAGCCAAGGTGAGTAGAGGGGTTGTTGACAATATCTTTTCATCAAGATATAAGACATCCGGTCACTTTCTTTCTGGAGCTCAACAGTTTTTAAAAATTTATTTTTAATTGAAGGATAATTGCTTTACAATATTATGTTGTTTTTTTCCATTCATCAACATGAATCAGCCATAGGTATACATATGTCCCCTTCCTCTTGAACCTTCCTCCCACCACCCATCCCATCCCACCCCTTTAGGTTGTCATGTCACAGAGCAGCTCAAATCTTGTAGGCATCTAACTTGACTCAAAAGTCTTAGATCCCTTACTGTCTGTTAATAGTTTCTTATCTAACTTGCTGTCACTGGCTGGCCTGCGTGCAGAAGGCAGGCAATGCCTCATCACTGAGGAAGGGGAAGGACCTGAATAAATCTTCTGACAATTGTGAGCCCTGGTTCTCCATCCCTCAAATTGGGGTAATTACTCCTGCCTTGAAAGAGCCAGGCACGCCGTATTTGTGCTGTGCAAGGATCTCCTTCCCTTTCCTTCCTCTCAGCCTTGATCTTTCACATCTGTGTTTTATAATCTGCCTGTTTGTTTGGTTGTTTACTTATTTATTTGTAGCAGTGAAAGCTGGGCCCCTTTACCTGATGGCTGAAGGTTCACAAACTGCTCCTCTGGATTCCTCCTTTATTGACATTCAACCCAGTCCCTTGCAGATGGCTCTGGAGGCCTCCCCTTCTTGGGAGCTCTAATGTGGCAGTTATGAAAGCAGCTCAGACCAAGCTCGATTAGCATAATAATGAAGCTTCGGCTGCAATGTTATCATCCTCAAAGGGGATAGCTGGAGTGGTCACAGAGCCCTTAACAAGTGCTGCTTTAGGATAAAAGAGGACAGGGTGGGAAATGATAGATGGCAAGTGGGGAATACTGAGAGGGATTAGGAGGGGTGGGAACCAGCAGGGGAAGTGGGGAGGAATCTTGTTTGCTGGCCTTTGCCTTGTTTTGAAGAGATGTCACTGAAACCACAAAATTTTCTCTACAATTGGCCTTTTAGAAATGCACTGATGTGAGCATTTCTAGAAAAATTTAATATCTGTCTCTTGTGGCTGTAGAAGGAAATAAAATTGATCTGCAACAATTGCAAGCTCTTTTGGATGCTCAGTAACCAGTGAAAATAGGTTGGGCATTATTACCTCCCTTTTACAGATGAAAGTCCATCCATCCATTCCTCCATCCCTCCATCCCTCTATCCATGCATGCATCCATTCATCTTCTATCTTGTTCTGTCATTTAATGTAGCTGCCAGATGAAATAACTGCTAGCAAGAGACACTGGGCAGATATGAACTCAGATCTGTAATCAGTTAAAAATCCAAACCAAAGACCATACGTCCCAACTCTGGTGGTTAATTGTAATGAAGCAGGTTCAGCTGGATCCTTGAGGTTGATTTACATTTACTGTCTCGCAGTTGTCTTCTCAGCTGGGGAATCTAAACATGTGTATGACCAATGTCTCTACCAGAGCCATTCTGATGGCCATTGGCCCAGTTTAGGATAGTGTGATAGCTTCAATTTGTACATTTAAGCCACTGGTTATTGTGCTGGATTTAAAAACAAAACAGAGATCAGCTATCCCCTAGTTACACAGGCAAGGAAAACAGCAGGAAAGCTGAAGCACATCCAGGCTTTCTTGCGCCATGTAAAATTGGGCACTAACTGGAAGGACTAGTCTGGCTAATTCAAGAAAATCTCCCCTGGCCCCACCCCTCTTCCCCGGCATGCAGAGGGCAGGAAGAAGGAAAATCTCCATTGAAAACGAGGACCAACTACGACTGATCCAACAGACGAGGTCAGTGGCACACTTACATGAGGGGAGAAGGTTCTTGGTTTAGGAAACTGCCCTAATGGCATCTTTGGTGTGAAAAATGAAGTCCCCACCCAGCCTCCCCCAAAAGACGATTTGGAAGGAGGATGAGACGGAGGAGATCAGAAGTGTCTGTGTAATGAAGGTGAGAGAGCACAGAAAAGCAAAAGGGGTGAATGATGCCAGTTAGTGAGGGAGTGAGGCGCTGAGGAAAGCAACTGTCCAATGCAGGAGACACCCCAGGCGGAAGTGGCCCAGGAGCCCTGCTTTTAAGTTGCTTGTTGTTCTGTGATATAGTTCCCTCTGGAATCCCCAGTCTTTAGGATAAAATCCTGTTTGCAACATGCAGCCCTTTTAATGTGGGGTAGAGCTTGGGAGATTGAAGAGGAAAAGGGAGGCACCTCACATTCATCTGGCATCAGACAGAAAGAAGAGAGTTGACCCCAGAGAGGGAGATGTGACAATGAGAGACCCCCAGAAACAGGAAATGTGATCAACGGCTGACTATGTAAGAGTCCTGGGAATCCACCCCAAATCTTCCAGTATGTGGAAAGGGGCTTAAGTCAGATTTCTTCCCAGATTTAAAGGAAATGGGACCACAGAGGTTTACCTAGACAGAATGTATTTGTTTCCCTTGTCTTGAAGTGTTAATAGAAGTCTGAATGATCAGCTCAGCAACTATGATAGTTGCTTGAGACCTCTGCATCTTTTTATAGATTTTGTCATCCAAAATCAATGACCAGAGATGTTACACAGTTCTTAACAGTTTATAAACACTTTGCATTACTTCGCTTAATCTTCATAACCACTTGGGGAGGGAAGCTGAAAACCCATGTCATCCTGGGAGCATTGATTTATTGTCAGTAACTTAGAGTTTACACACTTGAAGTGACTCAACTCATTGTATATGCAAGCACAATACTCAACCCAATGTCTATATGGGGACATGGCAAGGCTCTTGATTGAGGGGGGTGGTGGGTAAAGAGAAGAGTTTGCAGCTATAGAGCAATTTCTCTTCCAGTTTGCTTTTTAAGTTTTAAGTACAAGCTAAGAAGTATCAGCATGTGCAGTCCTGTTGAGGTGATGGCTGCATGTGGTCCCATCTCATAGTCAAAGAAATCACCCAGAAACCAAAAACAATTTTATAATATATGTAGTTCTTATCTTTGTTTCCATTTAGCGAAATTTGATCTAATTTAGTATTCTTCCTTCTGGTATGCATTATAAGACAAAACAGAATCTAGCATAAGTCAAGGAAATCCATTCATAGTTCAGGTCTTATGATCTTTAAACATCAGAAACTGTACACAAAGTCCAGTTTTGGCAAAAAAACATTTGCCTTCTTTACTTGATTAATTCTCTCACACTCCCTTCATTATTTAGAATGGCTGTGCTCTGAAATCACTCCCTTGAGGTCTTGCCTTGGTGGCGTCTCTGTTCCTTTTGTCCTTTGCTATTCCACTGAAACCTCACAAACTTTCCAATTCTGCTTCACAAAAGCACCATTAAATAACCTTGGCAATGGCAGAGACTTCCTCAAAAGGAGAGGAGGAGAAGAAACTAAGGGAAGTTAGAAAATGGTTTTGTGGTAGGGGGAAGGGAAAGACAAAGAATACATTTACATAAACATTTCAGGGTTGTAATAAATAAATGCTGAGAGTTAATCTGGCAATATGCATGATTATTGTTTTGTTGTATATTAATTAGGCAATAAATGGTAATGGTTTATGCAAATGATAGCACTTATTTATTTTTAAGGAAGAAACTGTGTTTTTATTGTTCTTCTCTTCTGGCTCTGTGAGTTCTTCAGTGTTTTTAAATAAAAATAATGGCTATCTTGTCGACTCTTTATCTGACACCATGGGTACAGTTTAATTCTCATCTGAGACAGACTTGTCAGAAGACCAATACTTCAGTCTGATTCCTCAGAAATATTGGTTCCAGAGGAATATTGGTTCCAGTAATTCCTCCACTAATCCTTTATGACTCACGGCTGTAGATTCTTGAGCAAATGTTTTTTCTCCCCAAAATATCTTAAAATAATTAAAGCTTATTTGCCTACAAGATCAACCTTATGGTGATCACCCACAAAGTGACGTGATTTGGGGAACAAAAAAAGGTCCTCTTGTCCCCTGCATCACCAGCCCCTGTTTGCTAAAACTATTTGCTAAAATGATTTCACTATTCTGAGCAATATATTTTCTTAGCTCAGGAGGGAAAACACTTTGAAGTCATTCACACATCTCCAAGGAAAAACTGAGTAGGGAGGTGTTTTAGGTGCTAAAAGTGTTTAGAGGGACATTCATGTGTGACTTTCTAGGAATTCGAAATCCAGGCTTTTGCTGGTTCTAGAAAGTAGGCATGAAAGGGCCTGACAGCCACATTGGGTCATGTAGGTCCCAGATCAACTGGTGGACTGGTAAGAGGAGAGAATCTGAGTGGTGTTTTCTATAGTTTGTAAGAGAGACTTCTTCCAAGGCATCCCACATCTGTGGGTATATCTTGCTGGCCTTGTGACTGCTCTTTTCCTTGAAAGAAGGGGAGCCTGTCGTCCCCTTCCATGTAGGAGATGTTCTACATCTACCATGATATTGTGGGGTTTTGTGTTCTATCATTTCCCACTACCTGGAGACAGAAGAGATGGACAGACAGTTGAAATTCTTGCCCAAGGCTCAGGCTGACTGTGATATTTCTCACTTCTTAATCTTTAGCTCCTCTCCTTTCTTCACAAGTAAACCAAGGCTGATTCTTCTACCCCAACCTCTTCCTCTCCCAAGTTGTTATTTAAAGCCAAGGGTTTCTGGACAGCTCCTCTCTGCCTCGGAGCTGCCTGGAAGGCAGGCCAGGATCACAGGGCAAGTGCTCACTGTCCTTCTTCCTGACAAGGTTTTCTCCTTCGGAGCCTCACAGCCGGGCTGATAAGCAGCACACCAACCGCTTTTCCACATCTGCAAAAGGGAGACCATAATATCAAGCCTACCATAGCTTTTAGGACTATTAAATGGTTGCAAAGAGTGAGACATGACTGAAGCAACTTAGCACAGCACAGCATGAACAAGATACTGTATTTGAATCACATAGCGTGTTGCACATCGAGAACTTTGACTATTACCCAAATCTGATGCAAATTTTTAAGAGCTAGCTTGAGTCCTACACCCTTTATGAAAGTTTTCATTTCCCCCACAGCTTGAAGTAATCTCTATGTGCTTCTGAGGTATTTGTTAGCTGTGCAATTCATATGGAAATTAAAAATGCATTGTTTCATGACTTGCCCTTTGTTGTTGTCTTATTAATTAACCTGTGTGGTTATTTAATTAACTCTTCACATCTTTATTCTTTCCCCTCCATGGATCACAGCCTTGTCATGGCTAAGAGGTTTGTGTAACTCAGTGACGCTATAAGCCTTGCTGTGCAGTGCGACCCAAGATGGATGGATCATAGTGGAGAGTTCTGACAAAACGTGGCCACTGGAGAAGGAAATGGCAAACCATTCCAGTATTCTTGCTGCGAGAACCCCGTGACCAGTATGAAAAGGCAAATAGATATGACACTGGAAGAATGAGCCACGCAGATTGGAAGGTGTCCAGTATGCTACTGGGGAAGAATGGAGGGCAATTACAAATAGATCCAGAAAGGATGAAGCGGCTTGTCCAAAGCAGAAATGATGCTCAGTTGTGGATGTGTTTGGTGGTCAAAATAAAGTCTGGTGCTGTAAGGAACAATATTTTATAGGAACCTGGAATGTTAAGTCTATGAATCAAGGTAAACTGGACATGGTCAAGCAGGAGAAGGCAATAGTGAACATCAACATCTTAGGAATCAGTGAACTAAAATGGATGGGAATGGGTGAATTTAATTCAGATAACCATTATGTCTACTGTGGGCAAGAATCCCTTAGAAGAAATGGAGTAGCTCTCATAGTCAACCAAAGAGTCCAAAATGCAGCACTTGGGTGCAATCTCGAAAAAGAGAGGATGGTCTCAGTTTGTTTTCAAGGCAAACCGTTCAGCATCACAGTAATCCAAGTCTATGCCCCAAGTGCTGATGCCAAAGAAGCTGAAGTTGAAAGGTTCTATGAAGACCTACAAGACGTTCTAGAACTAATATCAAAAAAGATGTCCTTTTCATGATAGGAGATTGAAATGCAAAAGTAGGAAGTTAAGAGATACTTGGAGTAACAGGCAAGTTTGGCCTTGGAGAACAGAATGAAGCAGAGCAAAGGCTAACAGAGTTTTGTCAAGAGAACACACTGGTCATGGCAAACACCCTTTCCCAACAACACAAGAGATAACTCTACACATGGACATCACCAGATGGTCAATATCGAAATCAGATTGTTTATATTCTTTGTAGCCAAAGAAGGAGAAGCTCTATACAGTCAGCAAAAAACAAGACCTGGAGATGACTATGGCCCAGATCATGAGCTCCTTATTGCAAAATTCAGGCTTAAATTAAATAAAGTAGGAAAAATCACCAGGTCAATTAGGTGTGACGTAAATCAAATCCCTTATGATTATACAGTGGTGGTGAGGAATAGGTTCAAGGAGTTAGATCTGGTAGACAGAGTGCCTGAAGAATTATGGACAGAGGTTCACAACATTGCAAGTACAAGAGGCAGTGACTAAAGCCATCCCAAAGGAAAAGAAATGCAAAAAAGCAAAGTTGTTGTCTGGGGAGGCTTTACAAATAGCCGAGGAAAGAAGAGAAGTGAAAAGCAAGGGAGAAGGGAAAAATATACTCTACTGAATGTACAGTTCCAGAGAAAGGTAAGGAGACATAAGAAGACCTTCTTCAATGAACAATGCAAAGAAGTAGAGGAAAATAATAGAATGGGAAAGACAAGAGATCTCTTCAAGAAAACTGAAGATATCAAGGGAACATTTCATGCAAGGATGGGCACGATAAAGGACAGAAACACTAAGGATCTAACAGAAACACAAGAGATTAAGAAGAGGTAGCAAGAACATACAGAACTATACAAAAAAGTCTTAATGACTCAGATAACCACAGGGGTATAGTCACTCACTAGAACCAGACATCCTGGAATGTGAAGTCAAGTGGGCCTTAGGAAGCATTACTATAAACAAAGCTAGTGGAAGTGATGGAATTTCAGCTGAGCTATTCAAAATCCTAAAAGATGATACTGTCAAAGTGCTGCACTCAATATGTCAGCAAATTTGGAAATCTCAGCAGTGGCCACAGGACTGGCCACTTTCATTTCAGTCCCAAAGAAGGGCAGTTCTTCTTTGGGAATAGTACAATTGCACTCACTTCACATGCTAGCAAGGTAATGCTCAAAATCCTTCAAGCTAGGCTTCAGCAGTATGTGAACCGAGAACTTCCAGATGTGTAAGCTGGATTTAGAAAAAGCAGAGGAACCATGGATTAAATTACCAACATCCACTGGATCACAGAGAAAGCAAGGGAATTCTAGAAAAAACATCCATTTCTGCTTCATTGACTATGCTAAAGCCTTTGATTGTGTGGATCACAATAAACTGTGGAAAATTCTTCAAGAGAAGGGAATACCAGACCACCTTACCTGTCTCCTGAAAAACCTGTATGCAGGTCAAGAAGCAGCAGTTAGAGCTGGACTTGGAACAATGGACTGGTTCAAAATTGGAAAAGGAGTACATCAAAACTGTATATTGTCACCCTGTTTATTTAACTCATATGCAGAGTACATCATGCAAAATGCTAGGCTAGATGAGCCACAGGCTAGAATCAAGATTGCCAGGAGAAATATCAACAACCTCAGATATGCAGATGATACCACTCTAATGGCAGAAAGTGAAGAGGAACTAAAGAGCCTCTTGAGGGGGAAGGAGGAGAGTGAAAAAGCTGGCTTTAACACTCAACATTCTAAAAACTATGATCATTAGGTCCCATCACTTCATGGCAAATAGAAGGGGGAAAAGTAGAAACAGTGATAGACTTTATTTTCTTGGGCTCCAAAATCATTGTGGATGGTGACTGCAGCCATGAAATTAAAAGACGCATGCTCCTTGGAAGAAAAGCTATAACAAATCTAGATAGCATATTAAAAAACAAAGATATCCCTTTGCTGACAAAGGTCTGTATAGTCAAAGCTATCGTTTTTATAGTAGTCATGTACAGCTGTGAGATTTGGACCATAAAGAAGGCTGAGCAATGAAGAATTGACGCTTTTTAATTGTGGTGCTAGAGAAGACTCTTGAGAGTCCCCTAGACTGCAAGGAGATCAACTCTGTCAATTCTAAAGGAAATCAACCCTGGATATTCATTTGAAGGACTGATACTGAAGCTGAAGCTCCAATACTTTGGACACCTGATGCAAAGAACTGACTCACTGGAAAAGACCTTGATTCTGGGAAAGATTGAAGGCAAAAAGAGGAGTGGGTGGTAAAGGATGAGATCATTAGATAGCATCACCAACTCAATGGATATGAATTAGAACAAACTCCAGGAGAGAGTGGACAGGGAATCCTGGCATGTTGCAGTCCATGGGGTTGCAAAGAGTCAGAGACAACTTTGCGACTGAACAACAACAGCATCTTTAATATTGATCTTCACAACTTGGCTTTAAGGTCTTTGAGGAGGGAAACTGTGTCTAATATTTTATAGCCTCCCCAAGATGTCCAGAACAGTGTTTCATCATAAATATGGATCATGTTTCTCTCCATAGATTTAAAAGCAGGAACAGAGGACATCGCTGAGCCCTCCTTAATGGTCATCTAGACCATGGAATATAACTACATGAGAAGCTTATACTGTAGCAAAGTACCACCCCCCGCTCCCAACCCCTTTGTGCTCATACCCATGTTTTCTGTCTTACAAATTCTGTTTTAATGCATAGCAACAAAGTCCAATGTTAGCCCACAGATTTCAGCATAAGTTAATAGCAGTAGGCACAACAGTCTTAGGAAATAGATGAAGAGGTGGACGAAGTCTCCTTAATTAGATCCTGTTTGTTGAAAGAGTGGCATTGGGGCTTAGCACACTCTGCACCTATTCACCAGATCTTTACCTTGAGAGATCCACTCTTCACCTCTTCACCACTTTATCTTGACTTCACCCCATGAAGCCACATTCTTAGCTCCAGGTCCCTGTGTTTCAGGGTTGGAGCACTGTCATGGCAGAATTTATTTTTCCCTAGAGTAGACCAGGTGATCCTAGGTGTAAAGATCAGGAAGTCACCTGTCCTGCTGTGCTGCTTAGCGCTGTGGAGAAATCTTAGGAAGCAGATGAGAAGCTTAATGTAAAATCAGTGTTTTAAACAAAGAGATACACCCAAATTTTCCCTCACCATACTCTGATAAACAGGGTTATCTTGTGGTTAAAGTGATACACTCTACATCTGGGGTCACATTTATTGAATAAGGCCTCTTATTTTCCATAAGTTCCAGCGTGAGAACAGAAAATGTGAACAACGGTAAGAGTTTCATATTTCTCCCAGGGTCATCATGAGGATGAATGACATCTGCCAGAACTTCGGTTATAAAATAATAAATGCAAATGCAGGTTCAGGAAAACTAGAGGTTTTCCTTTTGAATGACATTGCTAATGCTAAATACTCCATGTGCATTTGCCATATTTGCATATAAATATGGGTTTGTTTGAGGATCTGGGTGACGAATTCAGACCAAAGAACAAAGTTCTGTTCATAAATCTGGTGTCCTCTGTACTTTATTCTTGGATGGCTGTCTCCCTTCCTCTCCTCCTGGATGTATGGTTGGTACCAGGTCTCGGGCTGCTGCCCAACAAGTTCATTTTCTGTCTTTGCTCCCTTTCTCCTTCTTTTGCTCACTTTTCTCTTATTTTACTCTTTCTCAAGTCTTGTCTCTCCCCCCCACCCCATTTCATCTTTCTTCATCCACCTCTCCTAACCCTCCATCTATATTTATGCTTTTCCTTCCTTAACCTTGATTTTTTTCCTCAGTGAAACACCATTACATTATGCATTAAATAAGTGATACTTCCCAGCCTCTTTATTACTAAATAGTACTCTGTGGTATAAATAAACAGATTTCAAATCAAATAGACTTCTTATAAAAAGGGAATAAAAGATGAAAACAATCATGACATCTAAGTGAGGAAGATCCCATGGAGGAGGAAATGGCAACCCATTCCAATATTCTTGCCTGGAAAATCCCATGGACAGAGGAGCCTGGCATGCTACAGTCCATAGGGTCACAAAGAATTGGACATGACTGAGCGACTGAGCATGCATGTACTCTCTGGTATAAGTAAACAGATTTCAAATTGAATAGAGTTCTTTGAAAAGAAAAAAAAAAGCTGAAAATAATCATGACATCTAGAAACAAACTGTGCACATATTTCTCCTGTAGTAGAATTACAGACAGGAGTGATTTTTTAGAGATGAAAACTGTGCAATGGGCAGTGCCTGATGTTCATAGAGGGGCAGGTAGAATGAAACATTTAGTTTTTTCCCTTTTCTGTTGACTGAGCTCAGGGAAGTGTTGGGAAAGAGATCTGGATCTGGGGCCAGAAGGAGACCCTGAAGAACCCTGGGGTCTTTTCCCTGCTGTAAAAAGAATTGTTCAGTTTTTCTGATTAGCCTCTGGGGAATGTTGGTCTGACAACAGTTTGTCATTGCCAGAAATGGAACTCTCATAGGTGTGCGTGATTATCTCAGCAATTCCTCACAGTAAGGAAAGCAGTAAGGAAAGAATCTGCCTGCAATGAGGAAACCCCAGTTCGATTTCTGGGTTGGAAGGATCTCCTGAAGAAGGGATCCCGCTGGAGTGGGACTACCCACTCCAGTATTCTGGCCTGGAGAATTCCCTGGACTGTATAGTCCATCCGGTTGCAAAGAGTCAGTGACTGAGTGACTTTAACTTCACTTTAAGGAAAGTAGTACAGATTTTCCTGCTGTCTGAAAGGAGAGCGTTCTTATGAAACGTTTCATAAGCAGAAATGATGTAAAGTGGAGAAGTAATTACCCTGGGACACATCTTGCTAACGGATGCACAGAATAAATCAGGATAAAGCATGGATGCTCAAAGATGCAATTTAAAGCTCTAGTGCCTTGATGCTGAGATGCTAAGTGTAGTTCCCGGGGAGGGAGCTTGGTGGTGCCAGTCTCACTGCTCAGGATGCCTGCTCCCTTCAAGACAAATGCTGAATGCAATTTTTGCTTTTTGCCTTTACTGTATTATTATATTGAAAACCTCTTTGGATTTCTTTCAGTTAGTGAAAACGAGAGTTATAGTGGGTCTTTGGTAAAAGCAAAGTGCTGTAAAGTGAACTTTCCAAAAGCTAGACTTCTTGTATAATTTATTCATCATTTTACAGATGAGGATGGTGCTCATCAAGGATTTGGTCAACTGCTAAGATCACTTGATGAGGAAGTGATGGGACTGGGAATCAAATCTGGGTAATCTGGGGAGCTCCTTCTTAACTTGCCTCAAACGTACTGTCTCTGGACACTGTAATCAACAATGTCTGCTTGTATTTATTCCACCTGCTTTATTTTGCACTCTACGTTTCCACTTTATCAATACCATTATTGCTTGTCCTATCCATGATATCCAAATGATGTGTATTCATCAGAACTAAACTGATGTCAGACAAAATTTTGTTATTGGACTCCTTTTTCCTTCTCTGCATTCTCTCTTTTTCCTTTCCTTCCTTCTAATATTTAGTCATTTCCATTCTGGAGGTATAGGTCAGATATCTCTAGTTTTGGTGATTAGCTTTATCTGATTAGAAACAAACAAACCATGTTTCAAGCCTTCATTCCAGGTCCTGCTAGAAGTCTGGAGCTGTACTTTTTTTTTCAAATTTCCAAATGGTTGATGTTCCTGCGGTTGCCTCTCACTGATTTCCTGCTCCTGCTGAAATTCTTGCTTGCATGGATGTCTTGCTTTCTGAATATCTTTTTTTTCTGCTCTGTATCATCTTGAACATAGCAGGAAGCCCCATTCCTTTTCACAAAGTTCCTCCCACTGCAGGCTCTTGCATATAGCCGATGTTACCAAAGATTTTGGATCACATTGCAGAACTAGATGTTTAATTGAAGGTCATATACCCCTGTCCCAAAACGTCTTACGCTTTTCCATCATGGGGGTTCGGAGAAGGAAATGGTATTTCCAGTATTCTTGCCTAGAGAATCCTGTGGACAGAGGAGCCTGGTGGGCTGCTGTCCATAGGGTTGCACAGAGTCAGACATGACTGAAGCGACTTAGCATGCATGCATGCATTGGAGAAGGAAATGGCAACACATTCTGGTATTCTTGCCTGGAGAATCCCAGGGACAGAGGAGCCTGATGGGCTGCTGTCTATGGGGTCGCACAGGGTCGGACACGACTGAAGCAACTTAGCAGCAGCAGCGGCGGCATGGGGGTTTCTTTCTAAGCTTCCTTTTTAGTCTCCAGATTCTCTCATTCAGTGCCACCTCTCCTTAACATTTTTCTCCTTTTCATGTTTCCCAAGTCCCTTCCTTCAGTTACCAGTAAGCAGCCATTGATAACCAACCCTCTCCCTACTGTCGGGGGAGTTTGTAATTTCCTCGGTTCTGTCTCACTGCAACAAAAATTTGAAGCGATAGACCAGTGTTACAGCCCTTGGATGGACCAGTGTTACATCTCTGTGTTACAACTCAGTTTTACTTAGAAAATAAAGGAAAATACATCCTGAGGGCATGCTGACCCAAAAGATGTGAAGAGAAGAGAGGCTCCTCTTTTTATGTTTTTTTTCTCCTCCCCCTGAGCCTGCCCTATGTAAATTGGGCCAGCCAGGAGTGCTGTTTGTTTTACCCGAGATCCTCACTCTGGTCCTCGAAACTTCCTTTGTTCTATTTTCGTGGTCTTTTCCCCTTTCTTGTCTTTTAGCCACCACCATTCTGGACTGCTTTTTCCTATTCTAACTATCTAACGCTACCAGTTTCTGTTACTTATTCAGCCAAAATGATTTATCTTCTCTTTGTCTAAACCTTTCCAGGGGTTCTATCTTCTGTAATCAAATATTTTAATATATTTTTCTAACCAAAAGAAAAATTTTCTAAGAGAAATCCTGTCTTCCTCCTCGCTTTACTGGCTCAAAGTGCAGTCCACTTATAAAAATGCCAGTTTTCTTCTTTCCTTTGACATCATCTGTATGAGATCTATATCCATGCTGTATTTTTATTTTATTTTCTGTTGGTCTCTGGAAATCAGGTGACTTGATGGTATAAACTCCTTTTGATTCAATTGGTGTTTAACCCTGTTTGTGCATTATTGTATTTTTCTTTTAAAAGTCCAATGAATTCTTCTACCTTGAACACGATAAGTATATAAAATCACTTTCTCTTAATATTAGGTCGAAATTCACACCATTCACTTTAAATATAACTCCAAGATGAAACCATGAACTGAAACAATGAAGTTTTATAATCATTTTTATTCATTCTTCATTGTTTTTCAGTCACTAAGTCATGTCTGAATCTTTGTGATCCCATGAACTGCTGCATGCCAGGCTTCCCTGTCCTTCAGAAGTCTGCTATCTCCTGGAGTTTGCTCAAACTCATGTCCCTTGAGTCAGTGATGTTATCTAACCATCTGATCCTCTGCCACCTTCTTCTCCTTTTGCTTTTAATCTTTCCCAGCATTAGGATGTTTTCCAGTGAGTCAACTGTTTGCATCAGGTGGCCAAAGTATTGGAGCTTCAGTTTCATCATCCATCCTTCCAATAAAGATTCAGTGTTGGTTTCCTTTAGGATTGACTTGTTTGATCATTTGCAGCCCTATATTATGTTCCTTCAAGAGTGGAAGAGATTTCAGGGGGAAATGAAACAGTGTTATCTGATTATGAACTCATATGGGTGTATGTGAGTGTATGACATCTCTTTACTTTTGCCATCAGTTGGATTTTCGGTTACACAGATTAATCTTGGGTGAGTGTCCAGAGTCTCTTCTCTCTCTGGCCTCCCTATCTTTCCTCTCTGTTTCCCTCATGCCCACACTCAAGTTCTCTCCCACCCCAGGGTCTGGGTGTCATCCTGGCTTACCAGTCAAGGTAAAGTGCCTTGGGATGTTTCTGGCTCCATCTTGGTGGCTGTGGCTTCATAGAGTTTACTGAATTGAGGAGGGGAGAGAACAAGTCAGTGAAAAGGACAGAAAACCTCCTCCCTCCAGGCATGCGTACACTCACGAAACAGGAGGGTTTCTAGAAGGCTTGCAGTCAGCTCACAGAAGAGGTGGTAGGAAATCCAAGATCTGGCTTTCTAAGGGCTTTGTCTCTGGAGGCGCTCAGAGTTGGAGATGTATTGAGAACACTTATGTGAGAGCTGTGTGGAGGAGCATCCTGCTTGAAGTGTCTGCATTCACCAACTCCCCATTTTTGTAACATCCTAACAAATTTCCTTTCTCTACTGGTGGTTACCAGGAGGGTCCTACTTTTGCTTGGTGTCCAGACTGGCTTCTTCCCCCCCGGGCAGCGTCTGTGTTTGCTGTAATTGAATGATACCACACAACCCACTGCTGTTGCCAGATTTCATTATGACTTGGCGTTTTCTGTATTAATTTCCCCACTTTGGGGCTGTTTCGAAGCAAGTGAGGCCAATTTCCTCTTGAATAGCACAAATCTGGAGCCCCCGCTTGCACTGTGAGCTAAGTGGGTGCATTTGTGCAGCTCTCATTGACTGACAGTGCGCTCTTTGTTTGATTTGATTTTTTTTTTAAACAAGAGCTTGATCCTGAGAGGCAGCTGGCATTCACTGGAAGTCGGAGGACCCATCTTTGGAAAGCCAAAGAATATATTGGGGCAGCTGGTTTTATCCAGAATAATTTCTTGCTGAGGAGTGAGACTGCAGGCCTGCAGTTCTGAGCCGGTACTGCTTCTTGGCGGCACCCACTCTAACTGACCCCCGGGAGACTTTACAATCTGGAGGAATTTGGAGTCACAAGGATGTAGGGGGATAGGAACAGATTTTCCAGATAAAATGCAAGAGGCCCAGTTAACATTTTTTTCAAAGATTTTCTTTTTTTGACGTGGACTATTTTTTTAGTCTTTATTGGGTTTGTTACAATACTGCTTCTTTTTGATGTTTTGGAATTTTAACCCCAAGGCATGAGGGATCTTAGCTCCCTGACCAGGGACCGAACCTGTAATCATCCACATTGGAAGGTGAAGTTTCAACCACTGGATCACCAGGGAAGTTCCAGGCCCAGTTAAAGTTGAATTCCAAACAACAAATATTTCCTAGTATAAGTATGTCCTTTGCAATTTCTGGGAAATATTTCATTTATCTGAAATTCAAATTTAATTGAACATCTTGTATTTTTATTTGTTAAATCTGGCAACCCTAGATACCTATGAAGAGGTAAGGGCAGTGGTGGTTACTGTTAAAAAAAAAAAAAGAAGATGAAGGATTCAGATCCAAAGAGGAGTGGGGAAGAAGGATAAAATGTATCACTTGAAAAAGGAGCATGCCACAGGAAAACTTGTTTAATTGGCACAAAAATAAAAACGAAAAAGATATTTCTTGGGAGCCAAATGTGCTATTTTAGGCTCCCTAGCAACAGGAAAACAGAGAGATTTTTTTTTAAAACTCATATCCCCCATTAGACATTGGTGGTTGTATGAATTAAAAGCATATTAATAATTTCTGACTTGGCAGCATGTAGACCAGTGGTTCTCAAACTGAAGTGAACATCAGACTCACCTGGAAGGCTATTTATTTATTTATCTATCTATGCTTTGGGTATACCACATGGATCTTAGTTTCCTGACCAGGGGTAGAACCTGCAACCCCTACAGTGGAAATGTGGCATCTTAACCACTGGACTGCCAGGGAAGTCCCTGGAAGGTTGTTTTTAAAAAACAAATCACTGGGCTGCATTCTGAGTCTGTGGCTTGGTGGGGTGGGACATGAAAATTTGCATTTCTAACAAGTTTCCAGGAGATGGTGATGCTCCTGGTCTGGGGATCAAACTTTAGGAATCAAGAGATAAACCCGAACTATTTAATATGGTGGCCACTGGTGCCTGAACTGTGGCTTGTCTGAACTGAGATGTGTTATTTATGTGTAAATACATATTAAGTTGTCAAGACAGTGTGAATAAAGAATGTGCAACATCTCAGTAATCTAAAAATATTGATTGCATATATTTTGCATACATTGGGTTAAATAAAATTATTATTAAAATTAATTTCACATCTTTCTCCTTTTTTAAAACTAGGTCTACTGAAAACATAAAATTACATCTGGACTCATGTTTGTGGCTTGTATTATATTTCTATCAGATAGTGATATTTTAAGCCATCGTTTGGGTCTGAATTTGGGCATCTGTGAATTAGTGAGAGGGAGGAGGGTGAAAACGCTTTCAATTTTTGTGATCTGTTTTTTTTTTTGGCTGTGCCAGGACTTAGTTCAGAGAAGGCAATGGCACCCCACTCCAGTACTCTTGCCTGGAAAATCCCATGGATGGAGGAGCCTGGTAGGCTGCAGTCCATGGGGTCGCTAAGAGTTGGACACAGCTGAGTAACTTCACTTTCATTTTTCACTTTCATGCACTGGAGAAGGAAATGGCAACCCACTCCAGTGTTCTCGCCTGGAGAATCCAAAGGAGAATCCTAGTAGGCTGCCATCTATGGGGTCTCACAGAGTCGGGCACGACTGAAGTGACTTAGCAGCAGGACTTAGTTGCTGCACATGGGACCTTCGTTCTTCCTTGTGGCACATGGATCTAGTTCCCTGACCAGGGATGAAACTGGGCCTCCTGCTTTGGGAGTGCAGAGTCTTAGCCACTGGACCACCAGGGAAGTCCCTGGTGACCTGCTCTTGAGTGGAATAGTATCTCGTCCAAGATTTACTAAATCCTCTCACTTGGGTGTAACTTTTGCTTCAGTGTCTTGGTGCTTGATGCTATTAGGATTTGGGGTGTGCCCTGAGTGACTGAGTGCGGACACACACACACACACACACACACACACACACACTGGTGATAGTAGAGCTGTCTGTGAAAGCAAGGACTTCTATTGGGGAGGTATAAGAAATGACCAGGCTGTCACTGATGGTCAGGAGGTCTTCTGCTCCATCTTAAGGGGTGATGCTCACAAGCAGAAAGGTGGCTGCTTTCTTCCTACAATCAGCTCTTTGTCCCATATTGGCTAATGGGTGGATTGGAAAGAGAACGTGTAATAGTGAAACTGATAAATAGCCATTTAATCGACAGATCTTGAGACCCCCTTTTCTTCCCTGTTTTCTCTGCTGTCAAAACTCAGCAAGAAACCTGGACCCAGGTTTGGATTCTGAAGCTAATAAGGACATGTAGATCTTGGACAAGGTTAGAAAGAAAGCCCCAGAGAAGTTTAAAGCATCAGAAAATTGAATTTCTGACAAAAGGTCAACTTAACTTGGACTATTTCCTCTGGAGAAGAAAAGCCTTCAAATATGTGAAAGGTTACTCTACGGAAGGTTGTAGATAATTGCTATGTCTCCACTAAGAATAAAGCTGGTAGAAAAATAAAGTTGGTAGAAAAACATTTAAACTCCTACATGGGGGATTTGATTTTCAGGGAGAGAAGAATTTCCCGACATTGAACACAGTTTATTACTGGAAGAGTTTCTGTTAATGTCTGAACAACCCTTTCTCTCCAACTTCTTGCCCTGACAGCAGTGACATCCTTGGATGACCTTTGCTCCCTAGTTGGGGGATCAGGAATTATCCTCAGAGAGGTAAGAGGAAGGCTTAGAGTCATTTTGGTCAGAGAAAGAGAACAGAAGTCATATCTATGATGCCAGACTTTGGTATTTGTCCAATTTCTGATTCCCAACATGTGTAATCTTTACCGTTGCTATTGATCTTGTTGTTTAGTCGCTCAGTTGTGTCCAGCTCTTTGTGACCTCAGGGACTATATAGCCTGCCAGACTCCTCTGTCCATGGGATTTCCTAAGGCAAGAATACTGGAGTGAGTTGCCATCCCCTTCTCCAGAGGATCTTCCCCACCCAGGGATTGAACCCGTGTCTCCTCCATTGGCAGGCGAGTTCTTTACCACTAAGCCATCTGGGAAGCCTTCATAATCTTCCCTCTTGCCACTGATTTTCATTGCTTAGGTTTTTAGTTGAAAACATGAAATTAGTTTGAGCAGAAAAGGACTTTCTTAAAAGATCTTAAGAAAGGGTGAGCTGGATACAGCTCATACTGATTCTTGAGAGCCAGTAGTTAAGTTTTCAGGAATTCCATGAACTGGCCAATGTCACATTGGTAGCTTGCAGTCAGACATGGTAGGAGTATTTTCACTATGGAAGTTGGCAAACAAAATAATTCAGAGCCCTTGCTCCATTCTTCCCGTGGGGAGCCTGTTGCTAAATACCAGCACCTGGCTGGATGTTAGGTAGCATAGCACATGCTTTCTGTTCTCACGTCTTATTTACCTTCATGGACCACTTTTGATTCCAACTAGGGCTGTAGAGGTTGGTCCCACTGCACACATTGTGTCTCACCTCTAGTGTCCTCTGCTTCTATCCTCTTCTTTTGATTCAGGGATTCTCCTGGCCGTGAGGTTCACCCAGCTCTTACATAGTACAGCCTAGTAGCATGGAGGAATCAGTGTTTCTAGGTGCAAACTTCAACAAATGGAGCCTGAAAACCAGAGGATGGATACCTCTGACACTCATCCTTTGGAGAGATGATTAATTCTGCAATGCATGATTCCTCAGTGGGTCCCCTGTAGCACAGAGTGCCAGTCACTCATACTTACTGACTATTCCTCCTTCTCCGTCTATTCTCCTTCACTCCTGATTTCTGAGACCTTCTCCAAGTAAACTACTTGCACTCATATTGTTACCTTAGGCTCTGCTTTTGAGGGAACTCAAACAAGGACAGGTTGCTCAGAGAGTCTCTAGGAACCAGGCTGGGAGGCCACATAGCCAGAAATGATGTTATAGGTTGTCTACAGAGCTGGTTCATTGTTCATACCACTGCTGTCTCGCAAACAGCAAACACATCAGTGCTGATCCTGGCCACTGGGCATCCTTTTTAGATTCTTTGCACTGCCCCTTGAAATCCAGACATAGTTGACTCTACTATTTTCAGAATGCTTGTTCAAACTGCTAACTTCTGATCAAGTCGAAGTGTTAGTTGCTGAGTGTCCAACTCTATGCAAACCAATGGATTGTAATCCACCAGACTCCTCTGTCCATGGAATTCTCCAGGCAAGAATATCAGAGTGGGTTCAGTTCAGTTCAGTCACTCAGTCATGTCCAACTCTTTGTGACCCCATGGACTGCAGCACGCCAGGCTTCCCTGTCCATCACCAACTCCCAGAGCTTACTCAAACTCATGTCCATCAAGTCGGTGATGCCATCCAACCATCTCATCCTCTGTCATCCCCTTCTCCCCCCACCTTCAATCTTTCCCAGCATCAGGGTCTTTTCTAATGAGTCAGTTCTTTGCATCAGGTGGCCAAAGTATTGGAGTTTCCGCTCCTTGTCAAGCAACATAGAGGGAACATAGCCCCGCCCAACAACAGAAAATTGGAGTGGGTAGCCATTTCTTTCTCTGGGGGATCTTCCCAATCCAGGGATTGACCTTGGATCTCCCACCTTGCAGGCAGATTCCTTACCTTCTAAGCTACCATGGAAGCCCAACTTCTGACCAAAGCCTGGAGTAAGTGTGTGTCTCATTGGTAGACCCTAGAGCTCATTTTTTTTCCTGGCTGTGAGGAATGCTGGAAAATTAAGTGTTTCAGTTATTTATTGCTGTGTAAGAAATGATCTCAAACACTCAGTAGCTTAAAACAACTATTTTCTTTGCTCATGATTGTGTAACTAGCAGATTGGGCTGGGTTGAGCTGGACAGTTTTTAAAATTGTTCTCGCCTGTTGTCACTCATGTGATTGTACCATCTGGTCATTCAGCTCAGCCTGGACAAACTGATGGCTTATGTACGTGACTGTTGGTTGGTCTTGTTGGCTGGGCATCTCTTTCTTCTCTCTGGTCTTTCATCCTGTAGGAAACTAGCCTAGGGTTTCTCCCTGGGCAGCAGGAGTTTCAAATGGGTGATTGTGAAAGTAGCAATGCCTCTTGGGGCACAGGCTCCAAAGCACCAAATCACCACTTATGTTCAGACTCAAGGGGTTGGGAAATAGATTCCAGTTCCTGATGAGAAGACCAGCAGGGTCACATTGCAAAGGAAAGGGCAACAGGGAGGAGAGGATCATTGTGATCTTTTGCTAACAATCTGACTCTGGAAGTATCTGACTTCTACAGTGGGAGATGGGAGTTCATAAGGTGGGAAATTCCTCAGATACCAAAGAGGTGTTCAGAGGTGCTGGGTGGCTCAGAAGGTGACAGGGTGTTCACTCTGATTGGCTTTTTCCTGAATTGGGTGATTACATCTCCCATTCTTATTCCCAGGCACTTCTGGGTCTGTTGAGCTTCTAGGAGAACTCCTTCCTGGTTCTGTTCTCATAGGTGCCTGGCCAGGAGGGCACTGAAGTGGACTCTGTGACCAGTGTGACTCTGAGGGGAGGCACCACAGATGCTGGACAAGATTGAAAGTCTGATGCTGGATGTGATTATTAAATAATCAAAATGAGAGTTTTTAATAAGGCATTTTTTTTTGTTTAGATGCAGGGTGTATTTTTGGAAGATGATGAAAGCCTGAACCAGTACTAATTCTTGCTTTAATTATCAGTTTTCTTTGAAGGAGAGTATAAGGATTAGACAGGAAGAAGAAAGGAACCATGGGAAAGGGTTTATTGAGGACCAATATTGTTGTGGTCGGTGTTACACCATTCTGGCACATTTGCACCTGCTCTATCCTAACCTCAGCTTTTGAGAAGGAGAAACTGAGGCTCAGAAAGTGTACTTAAGTTGATCAAGGTCATGTAGCTAACAAATACTAAGTGATAGAGTCAATCCAGATCTAAGTTTGACTCCAAAACCTATGATTTCTTCACCTACTATGCTTTCTAGCTGGACATAACTGAAGCTACTGGGCATGCATGCATGCATTCTAGCCAGATAAAAAATTTTAGGATCTGCCAAGAATTTCTCTAAAGAGGTGTTATCATATGCCAATGAGCTTGCTATTCGAGGGCTCGGCTCCTGCTTTGGAGTCAGAAAAGACTTGGCTTCTCAAATCCTGATTCTACTGCTTAGGAACTCAGATCATAACTAAATCATTTAACTTCTTTGATCCTCAGTTTTCTCATCTGTAAAACAGGGCTAATAATAGTAATTTTCTAAAATGTTAGCATTGAGCGTGGTGCCTGGAGCTAGTAAATTGGGTAATGCCAACTGTTATTGTTAATAATGGTCAGCAGATGGTTTTATTATAGAATATGTTTTATATTCTGTCTATATTCAGTCACACTGAAAAAATACTGTGGATTTACTTTGTGGGGTAATTGTAAGTGCTGACTATGGTACAGCTGATGGGATTGTGTGTGTGTTGGTGTGTGATTGTGTGCTCAGTTGTTCGGTCATGCCTGACTCTTTGCAGCCTCATAGACTGAAGCCTGCAAGGCTCCTCTGTCCATGGAATTTTCCAGGCAAGAATACTGGAGCAGGTTGCCATTTCCTACTCTAGGGGATCTTCCCAACTCAGGGATTGAGCCCGCAACTCTTGTGGTCTCCTGTGTTGGCAGGTGGATTCTTTACCACTAGCGCCACCTGGGAGACCCATTGATGGGATTTCTGCATAGATAATCTGGTTGGTTTTTAGGTGCTTGGATTCTTGTTGAAATAAATTGTGAACTGCCTCCCCCCACCACAAACTGAAATCCCTGTTTCAGCTGTTTAATGATATGTTTAGTAGGGATATGATAATGACTGAATTGGATTAATTATGGGGTCCGTCAATGGATTGTTTCATAGTAGATTTGCAGATTTTTTTTTTCAGATGAGTCCACATGTTAGATGAATGGTTTGAATTTCAAGTTTACCTGCAGCAGCCTGAAGACTGGTTTTCTTCATTTTTGAAGAGGTACTTGTAAGAACTAATATTTTGGGTCTTCCAGGGCATGGATACTGATATCACTAAAACTGTAAAGAAAGGAGAAGGGAGGGTTTGTGCATTGCTGATTTACATTTATTTTTGTATTTGCAAAACTCACACAGAGCCTGTATGAGACCATTCTGCATAATCATCATTGCAGGCATTTATTTAACGCTTGCTAGTTTCTAGGCACCATGCTAAGTACTTTGCATGTATTTTCTTATTTATTCCTTACATTAAATTGTACTTGTGCCAGTAGATATCATTAGTTTGCCCATTTCTACACACAAATAAACTGAGGCTCAGAGAGGCTAAGTCACTTGCTCAGGGATGCACAGCTGGAAAAGTGAGAGGATGGATGTAAACCCAGCCAGACTGACTGCAGAGCCCTCATTCTTAGCCTAGACCAGAACTTGTGAATGAAAGCCCTTGTTGGCAATGAGATTCCTATTGGCTCTGAAATGGGGAAAGGTATTCAATGTGTATCCTGTGCAGCTTAATGTCTGTGCTTAAAGGTGGCCCCTTGCTTCCTTGTTCCTAAGAGAGATGAATGGAAAGCCAGAATCACTTGCTGGATTGGAACAAAGAGGCATGTAGCCTGAGTGTATTGGCAGCCATCCCACCAAGTGGAGAAGAGCTGGTCTTAGGCTGAAGTCAGTACTCTGAATAGTAGAATGGAAATGTCTGGGTCTTTGATGACATCACAGGATTGACCCGGAAGCCTGCTCTGCTTCTGGTCTTTGGCTCATGTAATTGATTTCCTTATTGACTGTGGCAGAAACATCTAGCTGCCTCTCCAATATCATTCTTTCCTCTTTCATTACTAACCAAAGCCTGGTTTGGTTCAGGGTGGCTGTTGCTAGTTAGAAACCTAAGCTTCTCATTCTTCTTTGTGTAGGGTCAGCATTCAAGATGGTTCTAGCCAATGAAATATAAACAGAGATCCCTGCTGTGGAGTTCTATTAATAGTAAAGCTTTGCTTTTCTGATAAAGACATGTCTCTTCTTCCTCCTCAGTGCCTGTAGAAGGCTGGTAACTGGGGCTGGAACAGACATTCTGGTTGCATGATGGAAAGACCAAGAGATTTGCAGAGATCTGGGCTCTGAGCTACCAAATCAATGCTGGGAGGCCTCACTTTCTCATTATATGAGAGAAAATAAAACCCTAATATGTATAAACCAGTGTTTCCCAGTCTTTGTTATTTACATACAAATGCAATTCCTAACTCAGAAATTGAAATATTTCATTGACATGGATCCTTTCTTGGTGTCTGTTTACCTATTGCTGCATAAAAATCCACTGCAACACTAAGCAACTTATAACAACAATTGTTTTCTTATTTTACACGTGTGTGTGACTGTGGGGCAGAAATTTGCACAGGGCACAGGGGAATAGTGTGTCTCTGCTTCAGGATTTTTGAGGCTCAGATGGGATGACTTGAATGGATGGGGGCTGGGACATCCAAGATAGATTATTGACTCACCTGGTACATTAATGATGCTCCCACATGGCTTCTTTATTCAGCAGCATAACCTGGTCTTCTTCCACAGGGGCTCAGGGATCCCTAAGCAGCAATATCAACAAGGATGCAGAAGTCCAGGGGATACACATAGAGCAGATGGCCATTTACCTGGTAGGAAGTGCATAGTATCCTTTTCATGTGAAAAGTCACCCACATGTCATATTTGAGGGCATGCAAAGTGTGTGTGAGTGCTTAAGACCCATCTTTGAGGAAACAGGTGAGCCAGGATCAGGGTCAGTCTCCTCTGTGGTAAGGGGTAGGTACTGTTAGGCTTATGTCATTATGGGCGACTACATTCTTAGTTAGTCCTCTGCAGAGAACAAGGCTGCGTGTGCAGCCTTCCACAGACCATGCTGGTGATGCAGACTTCAGACTGGGAGTTGCCTGAGTGGGGGGAGGCGGAGCAACGATTCTGCCTCCTTCTTTCTTTTGTCCCCTGTGGTGGATTTCCCTGGCTTCCTTCAGGCTGGTCCAGACTAGGAACACATGTTGGTTTTCACAATCCCCATTATTATTTGCCTCTTGGATGGCTCATGATCTTCCTTTCTGTTTTTCGTCTTTAGAATTTCAGAATCCGCTGTCTGGCCCCAGGCGTCCCATTTGTGAGTTCCTTCGTGTGTCTTGGACTGCATGGCCACTACCTGGGTGACTGACCCGGGCTCATTAATTCTACAGTTTGACACCTCACTGCTGCTGACTCTGCTAATTGTAGGTACTGCCCCAGCCTTGGCTCTGTGTTTTCCATTTTGCTCCTTTGAGTTGAACCGTCAGGGAGACTGATTTTGTCATATTGCTCATTTCCATTTTTTATTGCTTTTCATTATTTCTGTGGCAGACACAGTGACAGGCAGAATAGATATGTATTCCTGTTGTTTTTTCTTAAACACAATCTAGGAAAATCAGGAAGAGAAGGCACAAGCATCATTTTTTCCGAAATATGTTCTTTACTTTCCCTGTGGTAATTATTTATTTATTTTTAAAACAAAGCCTTTGGAGAGTCTTAAAAAGCCCAGAGATGAAACATAACAAAATACAACAAAAACACCACAGTTGCCCAAATATTCTCGAGCATACGGTGGGAAAACAGAGTGAAGCAGTCACTCCAGTGAATCTTCACACCTTCCTCGATACTGTAACTTCTTGGTTACAAATATGACTGTCGGGAGGGAGGGCACTTGGGAGTCGAATTAAAAACAAGAGCAACCACAAACAAACTGACACCACTTGACGGGTTGAGGAGACATAAGAGAAGATTCTAGAATGGAAGTTGGGGATATGGTGAAATATGATGAGGTGGGGCAGAGCCATTATGGGCCATGGCTCGCAGCTTCTCTGAGTTTTCCAGTTGGTCTTCCACTCTGGAAATAATGTTCACGGGGCAGCGTGGGTTGCTGGTGTCCAGAGAGAGCAGCAGAGGCGCTGGTGTGAAGGTGTTAAGACCTGGCCAGCAGCTGGTGTGGCACAGGTGTTGGAGGCTCTGTGTGTGGGGCCTTGCATGTCTTGGAGTGAATGGATGTGGTGCAAAAATGACACAGGAGAGGGGGCTTGGGGTCAGACACAGGAAGGCTCTGAATGCCACACTGACTTCACAATGGTGCCCACCTTCTGGTGATGTTTGTGTTCATCAGGGTCCCAGCATGCTCCTATGAGGATTAAAGACAGTTTCAAAAAAAAGGATTGTTTGTGAAGAGGAGATCAAAGTGCAGAGAAATCATTAAGGGTTGGTGCAGTCCCCCTGGTTTAGTAAGAGAGGGCTTGATTATCACCTGAAGGCCTGATGGTGTGAGGGGAATGTATAGTCACCTCACCCAGAGGTGGCCAGGGCTGCATCCTGATAGTGCCTGTCCAAAGTGAAAACCTTTGTGTGACCCCGAAGGGGAGGAACTGGCAATAAATACCTGCTTCTCTTCCTTGTTCTGATTTCTTACCATTGCCGCCTGTTTTGACCAGGGTTAAGTCACTTCAGTCATGTCCGTCTCTGTGCGACCCCATAGACGGCAACCCACCAGGCTCCCCCATCTCTGGGATTCTCAAGGCAAGAATACTGGTGTGGGTTGCCATTTCCTTCTCCAATATCCAGGGAAATGGAACCAGCAGGATGTGTACACACACACACACACACACACTTGATTGATTGATGGATTATATTCAGGAATTGGCTCACACAGTTGTAGGAACTTAGCAACTCAGAAGTCTGATGAGGTAGGCCAGCAGGCTGGAGACCCAGGGAAGAGTTGCAATTCAAATCCCAAAGTCATCTGCTGACAGAATTCTATCTTGCTGGTAGGAGGGAAGTCTTTGTCCTAGGCAGGCCTTCAACTGATTGGATGAGGCCCACCCACAATAGGTAGAGTAAGCTGCTTTACTCGAAGTCCACCAATTTAAATGTTAATCTCATTCAAAAAAAAAAAAAAAACTAAACAGAAAGCCAAACCACCTTCAGAGAAACATCTAAAATACTGTTTGACCAAGGTACCATAGCCAGCCAAGTCAAACGATAAAATTAACGACCACGCTGCCCAGTGGTCAACGTCAATCAGAAGCCAAAGAACCTCTTGATGCTAGCAGGTGGGTCAGCCTCCCAGGCACAGAAGCTGGGGAGGCTGGGCCTGCAGGAGGCCAACCGTTTACCCCAGTGTGGTGTGGAAGAAAATCATGTCAGCATTTTGTTTTTACACCCTCACTACCCTGTCTAGGAGCTCAGTTGGAGGTGGCAGGTCTTTCTGAACTTTAAGTGTTTCCAGAGTCCCTGTATAATCTAATACCTCCTCCTGCCCCCAGCAAATGGATCCAAGCATCAAATAGAAGGGAAATCTCTTAAAATGCTCCTGGTTTTCTTTTATTCTTTTACTTAATTGTTTTCTTAAAGTACGGGAATAGGGATATAAGGCACGTGCAATTTTGAAGTACAAGCACCTGGGCCGTTTGGAGAAACAAAACTTTAATATCGAGATCTGTGTACTGATTTCACTTTAAGACTGCCCCCTCCATATGTCCCCCGCCTGTCTCCTGTCACAGCGCATATGTGAGGGCGCACGCACAGACATGCACACACAGATACACACACACACCGGCTGTTCTGTATTTCCAGAGGATGACACAGAGAACTTAGTCCTGAGAGATTTAAGTTAGATCCAATAAGGAGCTTCATTGCTGAGGCTGTGAAATACCAGGAGGGGTTTTTCGGTTGTGTTGTTTTGAATGTTGGACTTTATTGAAAAGTGAATACACTGGGGTTGAATTTGCATCAAATGAACACACATATAACAGAGACTCGATGAGCCATTCAAGTCAGAAATGGATTTTAAAAACTTGATAATTTCCGCAGTTCTTCATTTTGTATCACTCTATGTCTAATGAATTCTGAAATGTTCTGCAGAAATGGTGAGACTCTGAAGACGGCTGTTGTGGATAAACAGAAAAGACTCTATGGTGGAGACACCATAAGGTTGAAACTCAGGTGACCTAAGGAGTGGTTTCTAGATGTGCAAAAGCACGGCCACAGGTGCTGCCAGGTCGGGGGATGTAAACCAGCCTCAGTCCTTGTTAGTGAGAAAGTAACTGGCTCCTTCTTGTAGGCAAATCTCTTCTCTTTCCCTGGGGTCTTCCTCCCTGAAATGGAGAACAGTCAAGTCTCAGTCCTGGAGTGGCCGATGAGAACACACATCAATCCTCCCATCAGATAACAGCCCTTAGACCATTTCTTTGCCACATCTCACATGTGGCTTAGGTCATGGGTCTGAGGGAAACAACTTTTATTCTGGCTACAGCTGGTTGGAGAGACAGATATATTGAAGATCTGGGCAGCCATGCCTGCGTTTGGCACAATGAGTGCTGAAGGACTCTAAAGTGCCTGGTGTGAGTCTTCTTAATCAGAGTGCTTAGTTGACTCATGGAAATCTGGCCAAATCAAATTGTCTCTCTTCAAAGGGAATGCTGAAGACCTGGCAGGTCACTTGAGTTCTGTGCCACCCAAAGGTGCAGAGTTGCAGAACGGCCATCATCAAAAAGTCTACAAACAGTAAACAATGGAGAGGGTGTAGAGCAAAGAGAACTCTTCTACACTGTTGGTGGGAATGTAAATTGGCACAGCCACTATGGAGACTTGAATGGAGATTCCCTAAAAGACTAAAATTAGAGGTACATGTGATTCAGCAGTGCCACTCTTGGGCATATATCTGGAAAAAACCGTCATTTAAAAAGACACATGCACTGCTCTGTTCACTGCAGCAGTATTTACAATAGCCAAGACATGGAAGCAACCTAAATGTCCATTGACAGAGGAATGGATAAAGAAGATGTAGTGCACACATACAATGGAATATTACTCAGCCATAAAAAGAATGAAATAATGCTGTGTGCACCAACATGGATGGACCTAGAGATTATCATACTGGGTGAAGTAAGTCAGACAGAGAAAGACAAACATCATACTATATCACTTGTGTATGAAATCTAAAGGAAAATGATACAAATGAACTTATAAAGCAGAAACACACTCACAGACTTTGAAAACAAACTTATAGGTAGCAAAGGGGAAATGTGGGGTTGGGGGGGAAGGATAAATTAGATGTTTGAGATTAACGTTTACTCACCACTGGGATTTCTTTGGAAGGAATGATGCTAAAGCTGAAACTCCAGTACTTTGGCCACCTCATGCGAAGAGTTGACTCATTGGAAAAGACTCTGATGCTGGGAGGGATTGGGGGCAGGAGGAGAAAGGGACGACAGAGGATGAGATGGCTGGATGGCATCACCGACTCGTTGGACGTGAGTCTCAGTGAACTCCGGGAGTTGGTGATGGACAGGGAGGCCTGGCGTGCTGCAATTCATGGGGTTGCAAAGGGTCGGACATGACTGAGTGACTGATCTGATCTGATCTGATATATAAAAATAGATGTTCAACAAGGACCTACTGTATAGCACAAGGAAATTCTACTCAATATTCTGTAATAACCTGTATGGAAAAGAAACTGAATGGGAATGAATATATGTATAACTGAATGACTCATCTGTACACATGAAACTAACACAATATTATAAATCAACTATACTCCATTATAAATAAAAATTTAATTTAAAAAATATGGTAAACTGAAAGAAAAGATGTTGAACTGGAGCTGAATCTCCAGGAGACTGCTGGATGTCTCAGAGCTGGCATGCAAAGTCTATGAGCCATCTTCCTGTGATTCCCCATTTTCCTATGTAGCCTTGTAATAAATCCCCATCACCCAAGGTAACCCGAGTGCCTCTTTTTGTCCAGTTACCCAGTTTGACTCACGGGCCAGAACATTCAAAACAGTTGAAACTAGTTATAAAACCAGTATGATACCATCTAGCTCTAATATTTGTCGATTCCAATTCTACTCTGATATATTGCCAAGGAGGCAAGGTAGTGCTGGGGCTGAGGGAATGGGTTCTAGGGTCAGATGCCTGGACACAAAATAACAGGGCCTTTGACAAGTGAGATGGAAGTTTATTTCATGTTCCCATAGCAGTGTGGATATAATCAATACAATGCTGATTCCTGTAGTCCAATGACCAGAGAAGAATGAGAAAAAAGACATTGGGGTTAACTAGTGGTCTCTGCAATATAACTTACTAACCATCTGGCTTGTTGAAGGCTCTTAAAAAATAGCAATAGTCATATTAACTCACTCCTAGGGTGGCTATGAGGCTTAAATAAGATTGCATATAGAACAGTACCAGACACATTAAAATACTCTTTCAGTTCAGTTCAGTCACTCAGTCATGTCCGACTCTTTGCGACCCCCTGAACTGCAGCATGCCAGGCCTCCCTGTCCATCACCAACTCCTGGAGTTCACCCAAACTCATGTCCATTGAGTTGGTGATGCCATCCAGCCATCACATCCTCTTTAATGGTTAGTAATTCTTTTCCTTCTGCTTATTTTTTCTTATGCAAAACTAGGGATGATATACAGGAATAAAATGGGAAAATTCAAGAGCTGTCAAAAATGTAGCAGTATCTTTAATGCTTGGTGGTGGTAGTTTAGTCACTAAGTCATGTCCAACTCTGGCAGCCCCACAGACTGCAGACTGCTGGGCTCCTCTGTCCATGGGATTTCCCAGGCAAACACACTGGAGTGGAATCTTTAATGTTTAGTGGGTACAAAAAAAGGCTTGTTGAAGTCTTTCTGGTTTGATTTTTTTTTTAGACAACTGTTAGGATAAAGAGGAACCTGCAGGATATTTCCAGCTTTTCAAGCTCACCACTGCCTCATGAATGACGTCACACAGTCAAGAAACCCCCTCGATTACATCATATCCTGCAAGGAGGAATCACTGTGGCAAAACTTCAGAGCTTGGTGGGTGTTTTGCCAGGGCAACCTGAGTTGCATGGTTTCTACCAACTTGAAAGTTAACTGTACCCAGTATGGATGTAAAGTGCATGTACACACATGTGTGGTGCGCCTGTGTGTGAAATCAGCCACATACTGCTTAAACCTTCCTATATGCTGAGGGGATGGGGTGGTTTTGAGAGCCATCGGGGGAAACAAAACAATGAACTTATCATGTTGCTTGTCTCCATGAGCTCTGGGATGTAGAAGCTGAATCTGAGCCATGAGTGTGTGGCTTTACTTTTTTAATAGGAAAATGTTCCACCCAGGTCGAGCTGTGTTTGCCTGTGTTCGCGTTAGGGTTGCTTAACGCTTTCCTGTGCTTCTGAAATACTGAACATGGAGTGTTCCTCAAGTAACACAGAATACAAACAATTATTTTAGACATTCCAGAAATGAAGTGCTACCAGCCTCATTGTGTCCCTCTGCTCTGGCGAGTCATGAAAGACATATTCTTAATGGGAAACAAAAGAGGATTGTGAATATTAAAAAAGCAGCCCAGCCAGCTAGAGTTAAACTGCGGGGATAACACATTAACTGAAACCACATGTGAAGTGCAGCTGTTTCTGTTGAAGCTTTCATCAGGCTCAAGTGGAAAGATTGGTGGGTTTTAATATGTGGTTTCCAGCCAAGCCAATAGGAATCTGGGGAAAATGTGTGTGAAATCAGGGCTCTGCCAGGGGGGGTCCTGGGCTCCAGGCTGGCTTTTCTTTCTGTTAATGTAAACAGGGGTAATCCAGTGCTGAGGGCAGGCCTGCCCCCATCCAGAGGTTTAGCCGAAAGGGTGACCAGCTGTCTGTGGAGTTTAGGGCCTCTTCAGATTCCCTTTCCAAAGAAAGGAAGTAGGTCCCCTGGCGTCAGCAGTAGGAGATGAAGGAGGGGTCTTTTTGTACCCGTCCTCTGCTACTTCCTCTCAGATAAACTATAGACATGAACCCTGAAAGCTTTTTGCTACTTCCTCTCAGAAACATCTAGAATTCATTCAGCTTCTAATAACTTATAGCATCGAGAGATGCCAGCTCTGTGCATACTTCCCAATATGCCCATTGGGTCCAACCTCTGTGGATGTAAACTAACTAAGGAAAGTGGTGAGGGTTACATAGTACGTATCATATAACAGATGTGTATGATATCTGTTACATGAGCATGAAGACATTAGAAATTAACCAGAGTATCAAAGGTGTGAGATGAGTGCAAAAATAAGGATGGATAGCACAGTATTTCTTTAGAAGGACTGCATTAGTTAACGGCCTTAAAGGTTTGTTGGGGTGCTGCCTGAATTTTTCCAGTCTGCTCTTGCAGTTTTAGATTATTACTAGATTATTAATAATCTAGAAATCCTAGATTATTGTTTCTGGGCAGACTACTGGATGATGTCAGCCTTCCACCATGTGCCTCTAGCATCCCAAGTTGCTTTCAGTCTAAGAGGTGTGTATCAGAAATAATCTTTCAGTTCAGTTCAGTTCAGTCGCTCAGTCATGTCCGACTCTTCGCGACCCCATGAATCGCAGCACGCCAGGCCTCCCTGTCCATCACCAACTCCCGGAGTTCACTCAGACTCATGTCCATCGAGTCAGTGATGCCATCCAGCCATCTCATCCTCTGTCGTCCCCTTCTCCTCCTGCCCCCAATCGGTCCACAAATTCAGGCAATGAAGGAGGAAAGTGAAAATATGCAAATTGTACTCAGCGATCTGAGTTGAAAGACCACCATTTACATGCATTGATTTATGTGTTCAGGAAGCATTTATTAGGCAGCTGCAAGATTCAAGGAAGTTGCAAGGTGCTCTGGCTCTGGGGGGTACAAAGATGTATAAGGAGGAAAGGAGCTAACATTTATGGAGCACATACTATGTGCCAGGCATCAGGTTGGCCCTTTAATAACATTTTCTCATTTAATTCCTAAAACTAAAAGGGAGAAATTATAAGACATGGTCTTTGCTCTCAAGAGCCTTCAAGTCTGGGGTTAACTAGTAGATAAAAAATATATCCAAATACCCGTTAAATAAGATAATTATAATCATCTGCCAAAAGAGAGGTTTCACTGGGAGTAAGAGCCTCTGTGATTACTTGAAATCAAAGAAAGTTTATGGGAGGAAATGCAACTTGAATCGACCATTGAGGCTTGGGGAGGATTTGGATTCCCAGAGAGGTAGGCCAGGGGAGGCTCCAGATGAAGGAGAGGACGGCCAGGGGAAAGGAGAGAGAAACAATGTCTGCGAGTCACACACTACTCAGAGGCCAGGCAAAAGTCACCGATAACCAAATTTCTTCTTATTGCTTCTTGTGTCCAGCACAAGTGGCCATAGGTGGCTTGCCCTCAGGGCCACACGGCATGAAACATGCCAGTCTTCAAACACTAGATGCATATTCAGTGTGGCGAGATGCTTGAGCCATCAGAGGTCTGCTCAAATTAAGACCTGCTGAGGGGAGTGCGGGTTCTCCTCTCCAAACTCATGTCCAAGTGCACAGCGTGGGATGGCTGACAATGTGGCCAGGGCTGTTGAATGTGTGGTCATCTCTCTGTCTAGTTATGCTGGGATTGGGCTGTTGAATTTCAAAGGTTAACTCCACGTAGGATTGGAAGATTGAGAGGGACCACAACAGTGTCAAGCCCAATTTAATTGTACCACAGGGTGCGAGTGTGTGTTTGTGTGTGAGTGTGTGTGTGTCCTGGGAGTGGTGATAGAAGGTAGGGTAGGGCTGGGCCAAGCTGGCAGGGAGAGAGCAGAGAGCCAAGGGCAGGAGTTTGGGCTGCATTTCGTGCAGGGTTTGGCAAAAGTAGGTGCAAGGAAAGGACTGGGGGGAGCTGTGGAATTGCAGCTGGAAAGCAGGGCTGTATTCTCTGAAAACTAGCCACCCCAATTCTGCTTTGCCATGTTGCTAGAACTTGTTGAATCTGAGTAGAAAGCAAGCGTCCTTCCTAAAGCAGCGCCTGTTCCTGATGGAACACTGAGAGTCACTGTGCTTGAGGTTTCATCTATTGAGCCCCTGGGGGGACTGCAAAGGCATTGGAGAGGCATTTCCTGTGTTTAGGCAGTTCACAGGCCTATGACCTGCTCACGAGAAGATGAACCAGGTATGCACAAGCCCAGGGAATGGCCTGAGATGTTCTGGAGGCTAGAAGTCCAAATTCAAGGTGTTGGCAGGGCCATGCTCCTGCTGAAGCCTCTAGGGATGAATCCTCTGTTGGCTTTTCTAGCTCTGGTCATCACTGGCTATCTTTGGCTTGTGACAAGACAACTCCAGTCTGCCTCTGTGCTCACAGGGCCTTCTTCCCTGTATCTCCTCTGTATCTTCAAAGCTCCCTCCATATAAGGACACCTGTCATCAGATTTAAGGCCCTCCCTAATCCAGCACGACCTCATCTGAATTTGAATGTATCTGTAGAGACCTTATTTCCAAATAAGGTCACAATGATAGGTATGGGAGGTTAAGACTTTGGCATGTCTTTTTAGGAGATACCATTCATCCCACAGCAGATATCAATGTGTGCACTGGCTGGAGGAGGAGAGAAAGATGGTGGGTTGAGGCAGTAAGGGATGACATTTTGGAAATGGTGGGACTTGCACTTTTTCTCAAGGAGGTGTGGTATCTGGATCAAGAAATGGAGGGCTGGGCTCCAAGGTGGGTGGACGGGCAATAGGGAAGTATGATGTGCCCAGAGTCACAGAGGTTGGCATGTGTGAAGCACATCAGAGAGTGGTGAGGAGACCAGCCTGGAAGGAAAAGAAGAGTCCCCTGGGGAGTGAGACGGAATTTCCTGGTGGCTTAGATGGTAAAGACTCTGCCTGCAATGCAGGAGACCCAAGTTTGATCCCTGGGTTGGGAAGATTCCCTGGAGAAGGAAATGGCAATCCACTCCAATATTCTTGCCTGGAAAATCCCATGGACAGAGGAACCTGGTGGGCTACAGTCCATGGGGTTGCGAAGAGTCAGACAGGACTGAGCGACTTCACCCTGGGGACACGGAGCTTGAGAGTGGAGAGAGATACTGGGGCCAGCTTTGGAGCTGCCAAGGATTATCAAAGAACTGATGGCCAGGCTTGGACTATATTTCCCATATTCTGGAAAGTTTTTGGTTAACAGTCCTGAATACATTCAGAAGACAGAGATGGGAGGGATCTTACACCCAAATCTGCTTCTGGAGTGTATCCCACTTGAGAAAATCTTATGGTCCACCCAGTGAAGTGAGTGCTGTGAATTTCTTTAGCCTGAAGAAGATCTGCTGATTTTGGCAAGGGCATCCCAAATTTAGCCAATATGTCATCAGCAAGGTGGAGGCAGTGACCCAGAGGCCAGGGTTCTTTCTTCAACTTGAGCTGCAGTTTTCTGTCTGGTTTCTGTCTGTAAAGCAATGACTTTGGCTGTGACACACTGTAGTTCCTTTATATAATACGTGGTATAATTTGTATTTGGATAGATTTAAACTATGTTCACCTATAAATATTACTTCATTTGATATAGCATCCCCATAAGATGGATATGGCAGGGGTGTTTTTACCTCATTTGGAGATATGAGAACATAGAATCAGAGAAAGTTGACTGACTTGTGTGGAGACCCTAGTCAGTTGATTCATGTCAGAGCCAGAATTTGACTGGCTTCAGATCACTAGAGTCTCCAGATCCCTAGTCTAGCATTTTCCATTTCACACAGAAACTATTATTCCACACCTCCTATGTTATCAGAATCTCTGTTCATTCATCCATTCATTCAATAAGCAAATATGCACTCAAGGTTCACTAAGTGACAGGTACTCTGCTAGGCATTGAGACGTGTAGATAATTTCTTATGGCCCCTGCCCTCACTGGTCCCCTGCTGGCCCAATTTGAGGTCGAGACTAGAATCCAGTTTGTATGTCCTCCTTCTGCCAAACCAGCTTCACCTTGAGATCAAGGGTCTACAGGGCAATAGTCTTGGGTCAGTTTTTTTTTTTTTTTTTCTAGTTTATAAGCATAAAGTTGCTACTGGAGGCATGTCTGACTTCTTGTGTAATTTAGTTGTGTCTACTTTCAGCAACACAATATTAAATAGAGAGAGGATCATCTAAAGGGAAGCTCTGAGTCAGCCATACTACTGAAGTAGTTGTTCAGTTGCTCAGTCATGTGCAACTCTTTGTGACTCCATAGAGTGCAGCACACCAGTCTTCCCTGTCATTCACTGTCTCCTGGAGTTGATGTCCATGAGGTGATGCCATCTAACCATCTCATTCTCTGTCACCACCTTCTCCTCTTGCCCTCAGTCTTTCCCAGCATCAGGGTCTTTTCCAGTGAGTTGGCTCTTTGCATCAGGTGGCCAAAGTATTGAGGCTTCAGCTTCAGCATCAGTCCTTCTAATAAATATTCAGAGTTGATTGCCTTTAGGATTGACTTGTTTGATCTCCTTGTAGTCCAAAGGACTCTCAAGAGTCTCCTCCAGCACCACAGTTCGAAAGCATCAATTATTAGGCTCTCAACCTTGGGTAGTGCAAAAAAAAAAAAAAAAGAAAGAAAGAAAAAACCCTCTTAGGCCACATTCCTTATATTTATGTTGTATTTCTCAGTTGACAGTCCTTTAATATGTAATTGTACTTTGCTCTGTGTCACAATCTGAGACAGCATCTACATGCGGATCAGGCAGACCTTAGACACCTTCCACCTCTCGGTAAGTGAAGTTCAGCTAAGTGAAGTTCTGATAAGTGGATTGCTCAGCACAGCCAAATCTCTGTTTTCTCCTTTGCAAAATTAAGAAGAGGTGGTAGTGACACCAATATTATAGGGTTTCTGGTGAGAAGCTGAGTATGAGACCCTCAGGAAATGTGAGCGCCTTCTCCCCCAACTCTCAGTAAATAACTCCCTGACCTGACAGAAGTAGCTCAGGCTTTTCTTGGATAACAAGTGTTTTTTTGCATGTATTTTAGACTCTATGCTGTCTTTGCAAGAAGAAGACATGTTTTTATGGCTCCCATTTCATCTAAGATTTTCACGGACTCTTCTATATAAAAACCAGTAAGTTGGACAAATTAGTGATGTGTAACTTGGGAGACAGTAAAAAGCAGAGACATTACTTTGCCAACAAAGGTTCATCAAAGTCAAAGCTACGGTTTTTCCAGTAGTCATGTATGGATGTGAGAGCTGGACTATAAAGAAAGCTGAGCGCTGAAGAATTGATGTTTTTGAACTGTGGTGTTGGAGAAGACTCTTGAGAGTCTTCTCTTTTGCAGATCCAACTTCTCCTTGCAGTTGGATCTGCAAGGAGATCCAACCAGTCCATCCAGGAAATCAGTCCTGAATATTCACTGAAAGGACTGGTGCTGAAGCTCCAATACTTTGGCCACCTGATGCGAAGAACTGTTTCATTGGAAAAGACCCTGATGCTGGGGAAGATTGAAGGTGGGAGGAAAAGGGGATGACAGAGGATGAGATGGTTGGATGGCATCACCGACTCAATGGACATGAGTTTGAGCAAGCTCTGAGAGTTGGTGATGGACAGGGAAGCCTGGTGTGCTGCAAACCATGGGGTCACAAAGAGTCGGACATGACTGAGTGAGTGAACTGAACTTGGGAGACCGCTGATGGATTCTATTTTAGTTGCTTTTAACTTGGTTAAATTCATGTCTGAATGTATACAATGGTGTGCCCAAGTTTCCAGCCATGGACCTTGTGACTCTAAATCCAGAGTTCTTCCCATTAAGCCTGCTTTCCATGATACAGGCCCCAGTGATGGGGCATCCTCAGTGCAGATGAGAAAGGAGATTGTTGGGTTTCTAGACTCAGGGGATGCTGTTTCTCAAAGATCAGCCTGGGGGCCTGGAATGAAACACATGACTTTGTTTTACAACTGCTGTGGTGGTGGTTTAGTCACTAAGTCGTGTCCAACTCTTGAGACCATGGATTGTAGCCTGCCAGGCTCCTCTGGCCATGGGATTCTCCAGGTAAGAATACTGGAGTGGGTTGCCATTTCCTTCTCCAGGAACCCTTCTTCCTGACCCAGGAGTCAAAGCTGGGTCTCCTGCATTGCAGGCAGACTCTTTACCAACTGAGCTACGAGGGAAACCCACTTACAGATGCTATTTCTGCTTAATTTTTTTTTTTTTTCCTGTTCAGCTTGTCTGAATTTCAAGCTGCTAATAGGCTTCCCCAGTGGCTCAGATGGTAAAGAATCTGCCTGCAATGCGGGAGATCTGAGTTCAATTCCTGGGTTGGGAAGATCCCCTGGAGGAGGGCATGGCAACCCACTCCAGTATTCTTGCTGGGAGAATCCCCATGGACAGAGGAGCCTGTGGGCTACAGCCCATGGGGTTGCACAGAATCCGACATGACTGTGCGACTAAACACAGCACAGTGACTAAGGATGATTTGTTCGCACGCTGGCTGCATCTATCAGTGATAAATATGGTCCAGAAATATGTGGAAACCCAGGGAGCATAGAGCTAGATTCCTTAAAAAGTGATTCTCCACCAAATTACCTTGCTAGGGTTGGAGGACTGTGTTTGTGCTCAGTCACTCAGTCATGTCTGACTCTTTGTGACGCCATGCACTGTAGCCTGCCAGGCTCCCCTGTCCATGGAATTTTCCAGGCAAGAATACTGGAGTGGGTTGCATTTCCTCCTCCAGTGGATCTTCTGGACCCAGGGATCAAACCCGCATCACCTGCATTGGCAGGTGGATTCTTTACCACTGAGCCATGTGGGAAAATTTCAGGCTGTTTAAAAAAAATCCAACTGAGTAAATTTCAAAGATCTTATTGGCTGTATTCAGTGATTCATGAGTTGGGAGGCATCCTATCCAGCAGATAGAAAGTGGTTCTGAAGAGCTGTACAAAATGAAAGATTTATAGACAGAAGTGATCAGGTGGCACGGAGGTTATTAGCAAGGAGGTTATTAGCAAGGAGGTTATTAGCAAAGAGTGGACTGTTTGTGGCAAGATCACTTTCCAGGGGCTTCCCTGGTGGTCCAGTGGTTGAGAATCTGCCTTCCAATGCAGGGAATGTGGGTTTGATCCCCAATGGGGGAACTAGGATCCCACACGCTGTGGGGCAACTAGAAAAGCCCTCACGCTGCAACTACAGAAGCCTGAATGCCATAATGAAGACTCAGCGCAGACACGCACACACGAAAAAAAAAAAAGGAAAGAAAGAAAAAGATCATTTTCCTTTAAGGGGATGGCAGGGGTCTAATAGGGCTTCCCAGGTGGCTCAGCTGGTAAAGAATTCCCCTGCAATGTGGGAGACCTGGGTTTGATCCCTGAGTTGGGAATATCCGCAGGAGAAAGGAAAGGCTACCCACTCCAGTATTTTGGCCTGGGGAATTCCATGGATTATATAGTCCATGGGGTCGCAAAGGGTCGCACATGACTGAGCAACTTTCACTTTCACTTTCAGGGGTCTAATCAGGCATATTCCTTTGGTAATACTGACCAGGGGATTCCAGAATGGCTGGGTGAAGATTCTACTCCTGGGAGAGGCTGAAACTGTAAATAAGTTAGATATTAAATCTTGGTTTGGTCGCGCAGGCTTAGTGCAAGAGAGCCCATTTTGGGCCTGTTGTCTCTTTTTTAAAAGGACGATGAATGGTTAAAGTCGAAGAAACTGTAGGCAATAGAAGCAGGAGTTATAATTTTTTCCTAATCCTGGCACGGTGTCCAGCGATTGCACACCATCTCATACATCTCTTCGGAAGGAAAAACAACTAGAATTTGCCACTGGGACACAGGCATTCTTTCCTGCTAGGGCGCCAATGGAGCTGTTGGAAACACTCTATAAATCTTGTCTCCTGTACCATGACCTTCAGCTCTTTGGGGACTACACTCACTTTCTGTTCCTCCTGCAGACCATAGATGAGACCTGTAGCAGGACCCCAGGGCTCTGTATCTGGCATCTTTGCCAGGTGAACAAAGTGAAAGGAGCTGCCGTGGGCCGAACTGATGTTAGGAGTTGGGCTCGGGTTTTCCCGGCTTGAAATCAAGCTCACATTCCAGCCGCCAGAGAACAGTAGTGCTCTAAGTGAGGTTGCCGTGTGCTGAAGGGGGAAACAATTATACGCCTTTCTTCTGGCCCTTATTACGCTCAGTGCTTCATAGGGAAGCTGACAGTATCCTTTTGTCTGCCCTGTTACGTAGCTGTGTCCATTGCATAATAAAATTGGGTGCAGAAAAGACTGCGTTTGGAAGAGGGAGGCTCATACTTTATTGGCTAGAAGGTAGATACCTTTTGATTTTATTTTTCACTTTCATGCAAGGTGTGCCTAGAAAAATTCTTACATTAATTTGAAACAGGACTAAACCAGGGGCAGACCCTTGAGTAGCAAGGCCCAGTCTGTGTGATTACTGCGGGTATGTGGGCTATAAATCCTCACAAGATACTGGCTCCCAGGGTGGCAGGAAGCAGAGAGATGCTGGGATTTGTTGGGATTCAGGGCCCTGGCATCTTTTGCTCCTCCACCAGGCTGTGTGGGAGACATAATGTGGGATGCAAGATGTGAAGGGAGATACTGTAAAGAGCTTTGCAGCAGAAACCACAGTCATCTTGTCATTGGATGAGGCGCGGTGCTGAAGGCACTCAGAGGGCCCTCTGTTTAAAATTCTGAACCGCGCCATACGCTTCTGGGCACGGCTCACTCTGCACCTAGTTCAGGGTCTCTTCCCTGCTGTCCCCCTGGGACTTCCTCTTGCCTCAGAAACTGGATATGCTGAGTCTCTCCTCCCATATTTGGCTCTGAACCGTCTTCAGCTATTGCTTGTGAGTTTTAGGATTTCCTCCGTGAGACTACAGAGGCCCCTTGGAAAGTTCTTGCTTATTTCTCTGACTTGAAGCAGACCCAGGCAGGAGAAGCAGGCCCACGTAGTGGGTCCAATACTCCTCTCCTCCATTGCTGGTTATCCTGTGCCCTTGGCTTGTGTTGTTCAGTCCCTCAGTTGTGTCCAACTCTTTGTGACCCCATGGACTGCAGCACGCCAGGCTTCCCTGACTTCACCATCTCCTGGAGCTTGCTCAAACTCATGCCCATTGAATTGATGATGCCAGTCAACCATATCATCCTCTGTCATCCCCTTCTCTTGCCTTCAATCTTTGCCAGTATCAGGGTCTTTTCCAAAGAGTTGACTCTTCATATCAGGTGGCCAAAACATTAGAAGTTCAGCTTCACCCTTTGTGTGCATCATGCCCTCTGGCAGGAGAGTAGAGTGGCTGGAACACAGAAGTTTTGACTTCACCAGGGCCTGACTGGGCTCCCTGGAGAGAACATTTGCTGTGGCGGCCTGGTGTCTCAGTGGGTGGCTGACGTGGCTGCCAGCTCCGCTCTCGTCTTCCTGCCCAAGGCACCATTGTCAGGGGAGACCCAGGCCATAGCACTAGTTATGGCAGTCCTGCTCTCTGATACTGAGCTTGACTCAGTGGCTTTTATGTCCAAGTCAAATCATAGCTCCTACCCTCCAAGCCTCACAAAGGATCATGAGACAGGAAGACACGTGGAGCAGAGGGTGTATTGCATGCATGGGAGGTAGACAGTATAGTGGTTAGTGCCCCACTTGCACTGTGTCAGGTAAAGGAGTTGGGGATTCTGTCCTACTGTCTCTTGTCTGCATAACTCCAGCACGTGAGTACTGGAGTCTCTGAGCCTTGGTTTTTTTGATCTGTCAAATGGGCTTAATTATGGTGCCATCCTTGAGGGATTGTAGTGGGAATGAAGTGAGACATGTCCAGCAGGGCTTGATATGCTATAAGCACACAGATGTTAGATCTCCCTCAGGAAGGCGCTGGGCTCCTGGGTGGGGTCTTCAGTGCCTCTTCCTAGCATTGCCTTAGAGCACACGTCATGTTATCAAGACCCCCTGCCTACTTGACTCTTGTTAAGCTCTGACTGCCTCTATGAAAGAAGCCATTCTCATTCATCCTGGTGTCCCTCTGATTCCCACGAACAGTGCCTGATGTAGGGAAGACACTCGGTGTGGAGAAATGTTAGTGGGGAGGGTGGATGTCCGTGGTGAGAATGGTGTGGACAGAGTGGAATGGAAGCCATATTTGCATCCTAGTTACTGAGAACATGGGCTCCGGAGCCAGCCTGCCTGGCTCTGTTCCCCTCTTTGACCCTTGCCATCTCTGTGACCTTGAGCCAGTTATTAATACTTAGCTGCCTTCCTTAGGCAATCTTAGCAATCTCCTTAGCTGTGAAAATGGGTAAAGTAGTGGAACCTAGTGCATGTGGCTGTTCTGAGGATTAACTGAGATGATACATATAAAGCACATAGCGTGGAGCCTGGCTTGTTGTAAGTTCTCAATAAACGTCAGCTGCCGTTATCACTGCTGTGACAGACATACTGAACTTTAACTCATCTAGTTCTCAAGAGAGCCCTCCCCTGTAGATCTTGCTCCCCCATTTCACAGATGCAAAAACTGAGGAGGAGTGGAGTATGTGCACATCTAGTGTGTGTAGCAGAGCGAAACCCAGTGCCAGACCTGCTGGTTCTGAGACCCAGTTCTCCAGCTGGCCTGAGCTAGGAGGGGCCGTGGGTGCAGCTTCTAACATTGGTTTCCCTGTGGGGGTGCAGAGTAGAGCTGGCGGGTGATGCCCCTGAAACCAACTACAAGACCACTCCCATGCTGGCTCGTCCAGGCTGTCTTTGTTCCAGCTCACTGGTGAGCAGCCAGCATGAGGCAGGACAGAAGCCAATACGAGTGAGGACAAATAGATCTTGGCTTACTTCTTCTCAGTGGCCAGCTCGCTGGCCCTGTCCTGGCCTTGGAGGAGCCTCAGTTGGGTTTCCAGAAGCCTTCACTGAGGAGCATCCTTTTTAATGATTATGTGCTTTGGGGGCATCTGCTGATCATTTGAGTGAAGGCTTTCCCAGGCTTTCCCTAGGTGGATTACATAGACACAGACTCACTTCCCTGCAAGCGGCAGAATTAACAACAGCAGCAAACAAAACCAAAACCAAAACTGAATTCAGGTCCCATGCTGGCTGCTACTCAGCTCTGCCTTCATTACTGCCACTGTCCTGGGTCTTGAGAGTCAGTGGCTCTTTCAGTATTCTAGAAGCTTCTAACATCATAGGGTGCAGTTTTAGCAGACACAGCCTCTCTGTCTAGCTTGTACTCCAGTTCACGTTCCCTCCTCCCTGATTCCTGTTAGCTGTTCAGACTTCGAATTTAATGATTTTGGGGCTGAGGATAGTGAGTTTGTGTAAAAACAGTATCACAAGACGTCTCTCTGGGGTTACTAGCTAGTTGCTTTCTCTCAGCAATTGACAAAAGAGCAACAGTTTTCTTTGGCTCCTTTCCTCTCTCTGATATGTTTGGTGGGGGTGTGGTGGAAGCGATGGATTTGGAGTTAGTGAGATTTGGGCTCAAATGCGTCTTCCGTCACTTTTGACTATCGAATCCAGGTTAGAAGCTGCCTGTGTCGTTGTAAGATGGGGGGTGGCAGTGCCATCCTCACGTGGTTTAGTAAAGATCAGAGATGTCCTTGAGACACACTGTGAGTTCCACCGCCTTTAATGTTTTAGCAAGGTGAATTCAGATTTCCTTCTTAGCTCTTCTAAACTTACCAACGTGTCATTATTACTAGTTTTCAGAAACCTTCACTTCTGATGGTTTTCTAATAAATAGAACTTCTGGAGGAGAAGGAAGGGATTTTCATGACAAAGGAAGGCTCTAGGACCTTGTCAGCAGCCCTTACTCAGTCTTCCTGGGTGCTCATTGTACAAGGGGAAGAAATCACTCGTTTATTAATTATTTTTCTAGTGGTTCAGACAGAATAGTAATAAAACACCACCTAGGGCTTATTAGACACTAGAAGCGATCTATTCACTGCTTTGATCCTCATAAGGACTCTGTGAAGAAGGTACTATTATCATCTCCGTTTTGGAGATAGAGAAATTAAGATTTGGAAAAGTTAGCAAAATTTCCCAAGGTAACACAGCCCATGAACGGTGAAGCCGAGATCTGAATCCTGGTACATTTACTTCTTTTATTAGGAGTTTTTCCTTTGAGCTTTTCCATTGTTTTATCTCTTCTACTATCAAGCTCTATTTTTACCTGTGGAAAGGAAAGTGTTAATGGTAGAGCACTGGGTACCCAATGATTAGAAAAAATTAACCCAAGAAACAGAAGCTCACCACTTCTTCTGTCCCCTAAGAAAAGCAGTGTAACACGATGTTCATGGAAGGGCTCATGGTTGTGGTGGAAGGGAAAGTGAGAATAAAGTTGGAGGGATCAGAGGCTGTTCTCTGCGGTCACCGTTGAGGTTCATCCTAGGCATTACAAGGAATTAAGGGGCTCTTCTGAGTCTTAGGACTTTGGTTTGTGGTCTCTGCCTTGGGTCACTGGAGATAAATTTGAATTCTCTCTGTCATTCATCATGGGGACCAGCTCACACTTGGTTGAGTTCCTTCAGCTACTGATCCAGAAAAATGGAACCAGAGTTAGCTCTCTGTTCAATGGCTGGATAATAAGCATTCAAAGGGCTCCTTCCCAAGTCATGACGATGGTACCGGGTGATCGTAAATGGGGAATTTGTGCAGGAAGCCTCCATAGAAGCTGTAAATGAATAAACAAGTAAAAAGGCTTATTATTACAAGTGTAGTAGGTGTTAGAGGTTGGAGCATTGGGAATTTTAAAATGAGGGGAAGTGTTTGCATTCTCCATTAAAAAGAAATATTAGGTACTTGGATAGAAATCATTTGTAAGGAAGCAACGTTTAGAGGCGTTGCTCCAAATTGTGCACCAGTGAGGCCAACTCTGCACGGGTGTGATGCTTGGGAAAGACATCAAGGCCTGAATTATTGGAGGAATTTACGAAAAGGGAGGGTAAGAAAGCACCTGAACATTGTGTTAAAATAAAAATTCAGTGAGGAAGCATGGGGCCAGATCAAGGAGAAGAGAGTTCTTGGCAGAAATCCCTTCTGTAATTTATCCCAGACCCTTTAATTCCTGACCATGACCCTGGGGAGGAGATTATCACCTTCCCCAGCCAGCACAATTGGCTGGTACTGAGGTTGTTAACTTGAGAAAATCACCAGAGATAGTATTGGGCAACTTCAAAAGTCCACTGTCTTTTTCAATGAGCTTGTCATGAAAGGGCTTACACAGAATACTAATAACAGCTAAAGATCTAACTGCAGGTGGCTGTCTAATTCCAATCAAAATAATTTCCCCCCAGTCTTGGTGGATAAAGGAGGGCAGAATTAAAAAGGGAACCAGGAGTGATTTTTGGCACGGGCACCGAGTCTGTTGTGGAAGAAGACAATTGGTGTTGGCATTGTGCACTTGGGTTCTTTCTCAGCAACAAATTTCCCTCTCCCCTCCATGGCCTGGAAGGTCTGGACACAAATGCTTGTGTCAGTTGTCCACAGCTGCACACACCATGGGGCGCTTGTTTAGCTCATGGGATGGCAGGGTTAGGGTAGATTGTTGGGTTTTGAAAAATCAGAATTATTAAAAACCAATATGTTGCCTCTTCTAGAAGTTTTCACGTGCTGTGCTCAGTTGCTCAGTCATGTCCGACTCTTTGTGACCCCATGGGCTATAGCCCATTAGGCACCTCTGTCCATGGGGATTCTCCAGGCAAGAATATTGGAGTGGGTTGCCATGCCGTCCTCCAGGGGTTCTTCCCAACCCAGGGATTGAACCCAGGTCTCCCCCATTGCAGGCAGATTTTCTACCGTCTGAGCCACCAGGGGAGCCCAAGAATACTGGAGTCGGTAGCCTATCCCTTATCCAGAGGATCTTCCTGACCCAGGAATTGAACCGAGTCTCTTGCACTGCAGGCGGACCCTTTACCAGTTGAACTACCAGGGAAGCCTAGAAGTTTCCATGATGACTTGCAAATATTCCATTTGAGGATTTCAGACTTGATGTCATCAGAGCGTCTTTCTTTGTGGTAGTTTCTGTTTAATCAGTGTTCCATCAGTGTTTCTAAGACCCTGTTTCTTTTCACTTTTTAAAAACCTTTTTAGTTTATATTGGAGTATCCTTGATTAACAGTGTTATGTTAGTTTCACGTGTAAAGCAAAGTGATTCAATTGTATGTATACCTGTATCTTTTTGCAAATTCTTTTCCCATTTTGGGTTGTTACATAATACTGAGCAGAGTTCCCTGTGCTGTACAGTAGGTCCTTGTAGGTTATCCATTTTAAATATAGCAGTGTGTACATGTCCATCCCAAACCCCTAACTGTCCCTCCCCCTCTTCGTGCCCCCCCCCCCCAATCAACGATAAGTCTGCAACTCTGATTCTGTTTTGTAAGTAAGTTCATTTGTGTTGTTTTTTTAGGTTCCACATGTAAGCAATATCATAGGATATTTCTCTTTCCCTGTAAGACCCCGTTTCTCCATAAGGCATGTACCTTGAATACAATTTATAGTCATCAAATGGGACTGCCCAGTGTTAGGTCAAACAAAACTTAACAAGTATCTTTACTGTGGCACTTTCCAGAGCCTTTAATACGAAAATTTGTTTTGAATGCCATACAAAGAAATAGATTTTTACTCCCCAAATTATCTGACCCATTTTTGCACAGCTGCAACCTGGGAAATACTGCTTTCTCTAAAATGGCAGGAGTCACCTCCTGAGAAATAGGTTGAGCTGGCATTTCCCTTGTGGTTCACAACCTTCCTGCTAAGATGCCAGGCTGTTCCTGGAGAGGAGGCCTGAGTCAGGAGTCATACGAAGCACACAGCATAGAGTTTTGTGTGTATGGGGGGCGGGCTAGAATGGGAACAGTAAAACAAGGAAGGTGAAGGATTGAGGAGAACCTGCTCTCTTCTTGAGGGAACACCCAGGCATACAGATCTCCTCTAGAACTCTTTCTATCTAGGCCTCAACTGCCTAGATGGAATCCTAGTGCAAATGTTGTAAAAGCTGTTCCCATGTGGCTGGGTATTTATAGCTTGTCATTGACGTAAGCAGATTTCTGTGGCTGAAAATAGTGACATCCAGGTATTTGGGCCAATTTGTGAATTTTCCTCAGGGACATGTGTTCAGGGAAGTAATTTTCTGGCAAGAAGAATGCCTCTGCAAATGGTTGTTTTCCTGAGAAGTTATGCCTTTTTATTTACCCTTAAGAAGGACACAAGGCCTTTCAGGATTGCTCCAGCCCAGGCATCTCAGATACAGTGGGTGAATTCTCTTCCCTGACTTCGTGGGTTTCCAGGGGGTTGGTCATATTGCCAGGCGCCTGACATTGCTGACTGAAAGGGTCTGAACCCTGGAGGTTTGGGGGGTCTATGAAGGCTTCCACATTCTCCACCAAAATCAGTTTTTTCTCCCTGGACTCGGGGAAGAAACCACACCAAAAGACCCCTGTATTCCTCTCAGACTGCCTGGGCAAACCTCAAGAACAGTGGGAATGTTGGAGCCAGAAAAGTCATACAACATACCCGTTGTGAAAAACAACTGGAAACAGAGCTTAATGAGTTTTTTCCTAAGGATGGCCCTCACCAAATAGATTCTCTTTTAGTGATTTAGTAATTAAAGAAGCAAAACCTCCCAGCCCCCAAGAGCTGAAGCCAGCAGCTATATCAGGTCAAAGGACCTTGGGAAGAGAACAGGCTTGTTTATTAATCTTACAGTATCTCTTTCCTAATAAAACCCCAACAGTTGGCCTTGTGCATGTTACCATTACATTCAAACCAGGTCTGTTGGTTAGTTATTTATTTAAGATGTTTGGCCTGTTTGGAAATTAAACACTTTCTTGGATTTCATCTCCTTGGGCCAATGGCAGACCTGCTGGGGGTGATCCTAAGAGGATACGTTGATAAAAGCCTTAATAGGGCAGCGCAACGGGGGAAAAAGCCAAAATGAATTAGCTTGCTGTGACATGGCTAACATCATTGCATTTATATATGTTTCATTAAGTGGGGGCTTGACAGCTTTATGAGGAAGCAGTGGGGTTTGCAATGGAGGAAGGCCCTGTACCCCTGCCAAAGCTGATCTCGGCCTGTGCCATGCTTGTTCTTTAATAGAATAATATTTGCGCAGTGAAAATGTCATTTTAAATGACTGGTTTGATAATCCTTTAAGCTTTTAAATAATCTGCAAAGTCTGGAAACTCTACCCCAGTGTTTAAAATTGACGGGAACATTAATGAACGCACACGTTAAAGGATGGTCCCCAGCTTTGTTTCCTGAGTCAGACGTTGCTTACTGGGGTGCGCTCCTTTTGTCTGTCTGCCCTTTCTGTAACACAAGTGTGTTTGCTGAGCAGCTGCAGCGGGGCCTTCTCTGCGGGGATGTTTTTGGGAAGTGGGGCGCCGCAGCCTGTGGTGGGACGTGGAGGGACCAGGGTTGCTGCGAGCCTGAAGTCCGTCATGCAGAGTAGAAAAGGCACTCCCTCCAGGAGGGAGTTTGTGGAAAGGGCCCCCTCTGAGCAGAGCAATTAGCAAAAACTCACTTCTCTCCAGCTGGTGGTGCCTCCTAAGCCCAGGGTCTTAGCTCAGTGATCAGAGAAGAGGAGGGATTTCGGGCCCCCTGCAACTGTTGCAGGGTGCATCCTACATAGCCCTACCCAGCATCCCTGGTGAGGTCTACCTTGTTTGCTCAACCTTCTTTTGGACCAGGATACAAGCCTCTCCCCAGAGAAGTACCCTGTGATATATGAGATGCTGGGAGGAGCTTTCCTTGGAGGGACAGAGCCCCACTCCTTTCTCCCTTGAGTGACTCTGGAATAGGATAGGAAGGCTGACATAGAGAGGACCTTCTCATGAGTTGAGCAGTATTATGTAAGCCATATCTAACTACAGCCCTACAGGGCCCAATTGGGCCCACTCCCTGTGTTTTTAAAATAAAGTTTTATTAGAACACAGTCATGTCCATTCATTTCTTGTCTATGATGGCTTTCCTGCTACAATGGCAGAGGTGAATAGTCATGATGGAGACTGTATGGTTCACAAGGCTTAAAAACATTTGCTATCTGACCTTTTTATGGAACCCTCCCTCAGAATACTCAGCAAAATGAAGTGAAATTCCTGGCTTAAATCCTGGTTCTGTCAATTCCTGTGTGTCCTTGAATAAGTTACTTAATATCTCTGTTCCTCAGTTTCCTCATCAGTATTAATAAAATGGGGATAATATTTCTGCCCTGCCCACTTCATGCAGCTATTTTGGACACAAGGGAGAGTGCAGTGCGTATGTGAATTATTATCCATCTGAGATATGCCATGGGTTAGCCATGGGATATTGGGGAAAGCCCCTTGGCCTCTTTCAAACTGTTTCCTCATCTGTCAAGCAAGAGTGGTGCTCTAGATCAGCCATCCTCAAAGTTTAATGTGCATAGGTCACCTGGGGAGTTCGGTAGAATGCAGATTCTGATTCAGTAGGTCTGGGGAGGGGGCTGAGATTTTATATTTCTAAGGAGCTCTCAGGTGAAGTTGCTGCACTGGGGCCCACACAGTATCAGGGGGCCGGGTGATTTTGCTGACACTCCTTGGTGGCATGAACAGTGAGCTGTTCTGCAAACACCATTGTAAGCGTATCAGTGACAGTCCCTTTTCTGGGCACCCCTCTCCAGTGTATGTCTTAGCAGGAGGGTCCTATACTTGTTTCTGTTTGTAGCCTAGCCCTGCATCTGATATAGGGCACCGGTGAGATAAGATAGGTTTTTCCCTTTTCCTGAGTGCATGCATGTGAGCATGTGTGCTCAGTTGCTCGGATGTGTCTGACTCTTTGTGACCCCATGAACTGTAGCCTGCCAGGCTCCTCTGTCTGTGGGATTTTCCAGGCAAGAGTACTGGAGTGGGTTAGACTTCTGGCCAAAACCTTCTTCTGGCAGCCAGGTGGTTTGACAGAGCAGCTGGTGGCAGGCCAGATATCCATCAGTTCAGTTCTCAGTTCAGTCACTATGTCATGTTCGACTCTTTGCAACCCCATGGACTGCAGCACGCCAGGCTTCCCTGTCCATCATCAACTCCTGGAGCTTGCTCAAACTCATATCCATCGAGTCAGTGATGCCATCCAACCATCTCATCCTCTGTTGTCCCCTTCTCCTCCTGCCCTCAATCTTTCCCAACATCAGAGTCTTTTCCAATGAGTCAGTTCTTCGCACCAGGTAGTTCCTTTTCGGATATCCCTGGCTGGCCTCAAGTTGGCCTGAGTGCAGCTGAACCTGGGAATGATAGGGCAGCAGGAGGGTACCCAATCTCCCTGCGTTCTGCCCCAGACAGCAAACTAGTCAGTTACACCTTGGTGTGTGGATATTGCAGAAGTCTAATCCTTTTGCACCAAAGTGAAATGCCTTCTGGGCTCCAACTGTCTGCCAGTGCTGTTAAGGAATTCTCTTGGGTTTCTGTTTTCAATCACATTTTCCACCAGCCTGGGGAAACTGTTGGTCCCAATTGCCATCTGAAGCCACTTACTGCAGCTGGAGCCAGAGCCAGGGTTCCCCCATAGAGTGGGGCAGGTGGGTGAGGACAGAGCTGGGAGTACGCAGCTGGAGGGGGAGCGGGGAGAGAGACACACCAGGGGGATTGTTCATCAACAGTTGCCCACAGGTCAGGGTCCTAGGTTAGTCCTGGATACACTGAGGCCAGTACAGTATTACGATGTAAAACATATTTTTTAGATTCAGGTAAACCTGGGTTCAAATTCCACCTTCCCCTCTTTTTTCTAGGAGTGCTTGGGCCGGATTCTTAACTTCTCTGAACTTCAGACTGGAGAAGAGGAAATGAAATGATGCAAGTTTTCCTGTTCTGAATCCTCTGGGGCTCTCTGCATCTCGTCAGCTCTGAACATTTTCTGGACCTTGCTTCCTACTTAGCTCAGACTCTGGTGATAACAGAAAGTCAGAAATCCAGTCGACAAAAATTGGGCCGTGAAGACTGTACACGTACGTTTTTACAAAAGAATATAAGGAGACTTAAAACTTTCATTAGGTCAATTCACAACATTTTGGTCCTTCTACTCAGAAGATGTGGGAATGCCGCTGATTCCTTAACTTCCTGTGTCTCAATTTATTCATCAGTGAAAGGAGGGTAACCACTGGACTTGTTTGATGGGATTGTTGGGAGGATTGAAAAATATAGGTGAAGTGTTCATGCAGACTTGGCACACAGTAAACACTCTTCTCTCTTAACTCTTCATGTGATTATTATTTCAGGGTCCCCACGTGTGCTGGAATGTATACAGAAGTAGTGTGTACAAAAGTTGAATTATAATATTCTACACATGAAACGTATATAATGTCAGAAACCAATGTTACCTTAATTGAAAAAAAGAAAATTCTGCAGAGCAGTAGTTGTGTAGTCCCTACACAGTTATAGCCTGTAAGTTGCTTAACAGATGAGCTGGGGGATCAGGATGAATCCTCTGGAGAGAGCTGCTCCCTAAAACGCTGGGAGAAAAAGTCTGAATGCAGACCTGACCCACGCTGTTCAACTCTTCTTTTGAGCCCTTAGCTTTTTGCTTGGCACACTCTCCACAATGGCAGTTCTAGGCTTTATTACTTGTATCTTGAAGTCATTTTTGAGGCCGTCTTCTTTGAGTACACAGAGTCTCATCAGCACCCCGATTCTTCCTCTGCTATAGTTCTCAGGCCCAGCTCTCCCTCCCTGTTTCTACCGACTCCAGCTTGCCTTCCTCTCCCCCACCCCCTGGTCTGCTGCAAAGCTGGAGGCCAGCAGCTTTCAACCCTGACCACACCAAAGGCACCTGGAGCAACTTGACAAAGAAAATACCACCCTAATGCCCTAAGCCTCAAGATTCTGATTCCTGTTAGTCAGGGATGGAACCTCAGACATCTGTGTTTTAAAATCTCCCCAGGTGATTCCAATTTGCAGTCTGGGTTAAGAACCTGTGTTAGAGGCTTTCCTGCATTCACCTGCAAACTCAGGAGCCCAACAGCTTTTATAACTTCACCTTTCTCACCTGCAGAGAGGAGCCAGTGCGCTTAGGTCAGATGCTTTAACTCCAGCCCAAATGGCTCTCCCTCTACAAACAAACAAAATTTCCTTCTTTGATCATCTGTTGCCTTTCATTGTATTTATTCCGGCAATATCTTATATCTTTCATTACATAATAAACTTCTGAGGAAAGGATCAACAGCTTGTTTAACTTTGTACCTCCCATAATATTTAGTACAGGGCTTCTCACATAGTAAATATTCAATATATAATCACTCGATTGATTTATAGCTGCTTTGCGTGCCCCCACAGGGTCTAGAACAGTTCTGAGAGCACAGTAAACACTTAATAAACATTTTGGTGATGGATTGATTAACGTATCTATTCAAAACTTACTGAGAGAAGGAAAGACACAGAAACATTTCCCAGCCCTATACTGGCTAAATGATCATAGGTAAGTGACTTAACTCTGTGTACCTTTGCCTCTGGTGGGGATGCATGCAAGAGCCTGTGGACAGACGGACAGACAGACAGACACACACACCCACCAGTTCTTGGAAATGTGGAAGCTGATTATCTACTTCCATGAAACCTGAAATGTTAAATGAGAACAACGTTAAGCTCAGTTTCATCATGCTCAGCATAATAAGATAATTTCATATAAAATTACTTTGGGAACTACCACCCACATGCAAGTTAGTACAACGAGTAGTAAGTGGAGATGCCTGGGTCCTTGTCTTGGAGCTGCCACTCACCTGTTAGACAACATTGGTGACATCTCTGAACTCCCCTGAACTTTGTGTTTCTTCTTCTGGAAAATCAAGGGTTGGATTAAATCAGCCATTCCCATTTCCCGAAGTGCATTCTGAAAAAACTTTTGGTTTCTTGAAAAATGTTAACGGGCATTCAAAGCCAAGCCATCAACAAAAAATCTGAGGAACCAATGAATGTTGTCTGGGAAATTCTGGTCAAACCCAATGAGAGAACTCAGGACTTTTTAAGAACCTTTTATCTTTTTTGTCTCTTGTGACTTACCAAGAGCACAGATACAGATTTTCCCCAAACCTTTTGTCTCTGAGAGCTGTTTTCCCCACAGGATACTTAATGATGATCTGAGGAGTTTGCAAACTGAGCCTCAATAGCAGTGGCTGGGCATATCCTGTTATTGGACCAGGATAACTGCTTTTGAGGTTGCCTTCAGATGCTGACTCACATGAAGAAAGTCTCCTTGCCTCTGATGTTTTTACTTTGGTCTCCCTGGCATCCAATGATACTCTTTCCTATGTTCATTAACTCACCTCTTCCAGGAAGTCTTCCCATCTTGCTGCTTCCTGTGGTGATATCCCTTGGCTTTGCATCTAGTAAGACAACTTTGCTGTCAGATAGGAGGGTTTGGATCCTAGCTCGATCAGTTGTGTGGGTACTTGGACAGGTGACTTAGCTTCTCTAAGTCTCATTGTATTTATCTAAGAAATGTGGATAATACTCTTGGACATCGTGATTTGTCCTGAGTAGCATCCATTTGTACTTCTAGTAAAAAATTAAATGAAATTTCCCTCAGGAGTTCATGCCAGCCACACTCTCAACCCAAGAGTAGGTAAGTGTCCAGACCCAAGGTGATTAATCCATCATATTCTCCTGACCACCACAATAAGCATGTTGGCCAATCAGGATCAATGGGTCACAAGTATAACTTTGTTGGTATTTCTGGAAAAGAGGCTTTGCTCCTTTCCACTGGGTTTGAAGCACAGTGAAGATAAGGCCTGAATATCTTACAACTCTCTTACAGCTGTGAAAGGAGAACCTTTCTGAGAGCATAGAATTAGTGGATGGAATTTCAACAGCCATCTTGGACCATTAGGTGATCTTTGGAAGGAAAACTATAGAAGATGTCCAGTTCTTGCCACCATGGATTACCATTTCAGATCTGGACTATATATTATCTTTTAGGAAGTGAGACTGAGAAGGCAATGGCACCCCACTCCAGTACTCTTGCCTGGAAAATCCCATGAATGGAGGAGCCTGGAAGGCTGCAGTCTATGGGGTCGCTGAGGGTCAGACATGACTGAGCGACTTTGCTTTCACTTTTCACTTTTATGCATTGTAGAAGGAAATGGCAACCCACTTCAGTGTTCTTGCCTGGAGAATCCCAGGGATGGGGCATCCTGGTGGGCTGCCATCTATGGGGTCTCAGAGAGTCAGACACGACTGAAGTGACTCAGCAGCAGCAGGAAGTGAGAAAAAAAATTTGTATTGTATTTAACCACTGCTTGTTGTTGCTATTCACTACTGAAATTAATCCCAACATATACTTTGAATCAGAGTCAGATTTTTCTGTATTCTTCATCTGTGCATTAGTTTTTTAAACAGAATACTGTCTGACATATTCTCTCATCTCCATAGTATTTGTATTATGGACCACATTGAAGCTCTAACCACCCCTGTATAAGATTGTACTTGGAGACATTGTCTTTAAAAAGGTAATTAAGTTGAAATGAGTCTCTAGCAGGGGCCTTAATCCACTGGTGTCCCTATAGGAAGAGGGTATTTGACCACAGATAATGAGCTTGCACAGAGGAAGGACCAGGTGAAAACAGAGGGAAGTGACAGCCACCTACAAGCCAAGCCTCAGAATAAAACCCAACTCAGCTGATACCTTGATCTTGAACTTCTAGCTTCCAGCAGTGTGAAGAAATACATTTCTGTTGTTTAAGCCACCTAGTCTGTGGTACTTTCTTATGGAAGCCTTAGCAAACAAATACAGATTAAGTGAAAGAATCTGCCTGCAAGGCAGGAGACCCAGGTTCAATTCCTGGGTCAGAAAGATCCCCTGGAGATGGGATTGGCTACCTACTCCCAGTATTCTTGCCTGGAGAATTCCATGGACAGAGGAGCCTGGCAGGCCACAGTCCTTGGGGTTGCAAAGAGTTAGACATAACTGAGCACCTAACACTAATAATGTATATTGGGCATGTAACACTGTATTTTTACCCGGGAGGCCTTGGGTACAACAAATGTTCCATCCTTTTCCCCACGTACTAACTCACACTGTCAGGAAACCCTCTAGGAGGCAATGTGCTCCATTTTCCTAACTAGATCTTGAAGGCTCTGCAGCACCTGACTCAGGACTATTATGCACATTGGAACACTCAATAAATGCTTATTGATTAATTAGGACTCCCCAGGCCCTGCTAGGCAGGCAGAGATGGATTAAGTTGTTTAATAAAGTCTGTCCTAATGCACCAGAATCCTCTGGCAGGCTTTTCCTTTAAAGGGAGGAAAGAAGGAGAAAGCAGATTTTACAGCTGGTTGAAATACACTGGAAGAAGCTGTCAGGGGAAATAGTCGTGAGATGAAACTGACAGAGTGATGGCCAGTTATGTCTGCTTTAATCTGGAGGGGGCTTTGGTGATGAAGTGAGTATGTGAATCTCAATAACGAAAAGTTAATGTCATTAGTATTTGTGGCCATTGTTACTTCACTTTTGTCCTACGGTGAGTTTTTATTTTGTGATCCTTCTTTGGAACTGTAATAGGATGGAAATATTCTTGCTCGCTGTTATTTTTGAGAACTGTAAGTGATTGTTGGCCCTTCTGCCCCTTAAATCCATAGCAACAAAACTATTCCTTCTAATACCTAATTTCAAATCGGTGGCTAGACCTAGAAATCTATCCTTTTAAGCTCCCATGTGGCATGGCAGAGGTTATATCTTCACTCCTGTAATTTTCCTCTGGGGAATGACTAGACCTTCACTAACAAAGTATTGGTTAAATTTCACCCACTGGGGAAAAGAAAACTGACAAAAATGTGTCACACTGCCTGGGTGCTGGGCTGCAGATGGTTTTCTCCCAGTAAGTGGTAAAGATATGAACATGTTGCTTGATCCTCTGCCCTTCCCTGAGTGAAGGGGCAGATAATGTATTTATCTGGATAATTAAGTGAATGTGAAAAACAGAAGCAAAAACAAACAGAAAACATTTTGTCTAGCTCTCTGAAGCTTTTCTTGAGCTAAGATGAAGTAGGAGAGGTGAGAGATGGAATTATGCAGATAATCACCTCAGTTCTCTAGATCACTTTGTTCAGGGGAATGGTCTTAACCCTGGAGGTCCAGTTTTTTTTTGGGGTTGGCTGTTTTCATGCTATCATCAGAATAAGCTTGCAAAATTGCCTGAGAATATTGCCTGAAAAACCTGCAGCTATCTTCCAAGGAATGCTATGGAGAGACCATTAGATGCACAAGTTCTTGTAAATATATTGTAGGAATACTCTTTAGGGGCTACTGACTGACTTGATACTTCTTAATTTTTGAAAATATCTTTGCATCTGACTCTGCCAGAAGAAATATTCATTTGAAAATATGTTGATTATTAAACAGTCCATTAGATATTTTATCATTGAATTTTTTTCTTTTTTTACCTATTAGCATCAGATGGCATCAGATATAAAGGTTCTACATCAACAGAAGTTTTTGGAAAATTTTACCATTATTTCTATATTGTAACCTTGGGTAAGATGAGGAGCATCTCACAGTTAAACATTAGTTTTCAGACGTTTGGGCTTCCCTGGTGGCTCAGACGATAAAGAATCCACCTGCAATGCAGTAGACCTGGGTTTGATCCCTGGGTTGGGAAGATCCCCTGGAGAAAAGAAGGGCTACCCAATCCAGTATTCTTACCTGGAGAATTCCATGGACAGAGGAGTCTGACAGGCCTGCAGTCCAAGGGGTCACCAAGAGTCAGACGTGACTGAGCGACTTTCACTTTCAGATGTTTAGCTTAGTTTTTTGTCTGCGCTTAATGATGAGAGTCTACCTATGGATAGGGATGTATGTTTGTGTGCACATGTGTGTGTAGAAACAGACAGGATGAGTCCAGGTTTGACGCTTAGAGATCCCTGGGTTCAGCAAACCCTGATGGGTCAGAGAAGTAAAGATTCCTGTCTTCTCTGCCTAGCACATCTGAGGTGTCCTTGGTGCTGACATGCAGAGCTGCTGCCATTGCTGGCTTTCAGGCTCAGGGTCTGCCCAAGAGCCTCCTTCAGTAAGAATTCCTGCCTTGCCCCAGGGTCACCGCATGGCTGAAAGTTAGATTGGCAGTGGGGGTGGAGAAGGAGTTAGCATGGAGGCAGCAACCATGGGTGGACAATGGGGTCTCTTCCAAGGAAGATGTTAGACACCACTGTACTGAATAGATAAACCTGTGTTATATAATGGGCCAAAGATGGCCTCTGGGTATTGGCCCCTAAGTTGTCTATTTCTTTACTGCTCACTGAGACCCATTAGCTAAAAGCCTGCCTTTATCAAACTCAAATTTCTGTTATCCAGTTATTAAAAAAAAAATAGTCCCAACAAGTACATTTTTAGTCACTTAGGGCCTGCCTGTTTTGCATACCTTAAGAAACTTCACATCACATCTGCTGGCCGTTCATGAGCTAGAGACTTGTGATTATAGGACCCCAAGCTGTGAGGGCCCTCTGGAGTTTTCTGACATAGAGACTCTGACATCCTGCTATACCTAGATATCCCTGAGACATATAAGCCTCCTCTCTGGTCCCCTCTCTCCCAAAATTTCCTTACCCCCTCCCCTTCTGAGTAGCAGTCTCCTATGGACGGTCTCATACTATGAGGGACGTCCCTTCTCATGCAGCCCTGTCCAGGTACCTACCAATGAAGCTTGTGTGTTACGGACTTCCATGGTTATCTTTTTCCTTGATCAACCTTCGTTCCACAAGTCTTCTATAGTATGTTACAGTCAAGGCCCTGCAGCTCTTGGCTGTTGCTCATACTCCGTCTCTGAACTGAAAGGCTGCCCACAGAAAGTATATGTTTGACTGCACTTTTTATTTTTTCACTTCTTCTCTAATTGGAAGAATGCTCAGTTTTCCAAAGTTTGTCCATTCTGAAACATTTGCAAAAATCAATTATCTCACCTTCTAAGAGGCAGCCATTGCCTGGGAATGTTTGTATTGCTTAAGTAGAATGGAAAGTACATTGATGTTTATTCGATTATTGTCCTTCAAACTGAAGTTGTATTCCAGCCTTTCTGTAAGAGCCAACTATTTTTTTTTTTTTTTTAATAATGGAAGAGACAAGGGAAGGTGTGGGATTCATGGTGGAGAAAAATGAGAAGTAGAAATAAACTTAGCATCCAATTGTTTTATGCCTTTTGCCAATCTTCTCTCTATAACTAGACTACAAACTTCTTGAGAGCATGAATGAAAATCTAATTCCTTTACCATTTGCATCCAAGTACCATATTGGATCAGTATTTGTTCTCAGTGACTATTGCTGATGAATGAGAAGACAGAGAAGAGAAAGATGATTGGGAGAGAAGAGAGAGAAGAAGTAAGAGGTAAGGACTTAGACAGGAAGAAAGAAAACTATAAAAGGAAGCTTAGCTGTGTGGCCTCAGACCAGTCTTTGAACTTCAAATTCCTAAACTGCAGAATGAAAATATGATAGCAGCTATGACTAGAGATGGAAAGTCCTGTAGAAATGGAAGGACTTCTATTGGACCAGAGGTACATTTGTGTATTTTCTCTTCTCTTATGTCAAAAAACATGAAGGGAGCCCTCTGGAGAGCAGGTGATATGTGGGTACCTGAAATCACTTAGAAGGTCTCAGAGAGTTAGGAGGAAGGCCCTGGGAGCCCACTTTAAGAGATAGAAGAACAGCCCTTTGCTTGGGGAAGATGTTGTCTAGTTAGGTTCTTTGTATTTTGGGGGTTCAGAAGGCCAAGCCTGGACCTCCAATCATGGATCTTAGGGGAGCAAAGGAATGCTGGGACTCTGCTCTCTGGGCTCAAGGTTAGCTTTATGTGGCCATGTTACTGAAGCAAAGCACTGAGAGCTAAACCTTGAATACAAACACAGATGTTCTTTCAGAGGAACGGAGCCCTGAGGAATGGGGTGACACTGCCAGAAAGTGCTGGTCCCTGGTATAGGAGTCGCCATCTTGGAGGAATGCTCTCAGCCAGTTTGGATTATCAAAGGGTGAGAGGAGTTTCAAAAGAGAGACCCTCCCCACCCCCCATTATTAGCCACCCCCACAGCTAATAAGGTATGTGGGGAATTGATTAGAAAAACAACAGAGGACTGCACTTGATATTTGTAGAGCAGTTCCTATTGGTTATATTATGATTAAAACTTGTTGCATGCCTCCCACTGATGATGAACCAAATACGTATTCCAGGGCAAGACAAGAACAACTGTGAAAAAGATTTAGGAGAATGCTAAAGTTATTATTGATTGGAAACATCCCTTGTTCTGAGTTACGTGGCATTGCTGGGTTTTTTTTTTTTGCCCTGGCGAAATCATATTACAGACTATCACTTTCATATTGATTTCTACAGCATGTGGGCAAAAATCAGAGGGTTTAAAAAGTCTTTATAGTTGCAAATCAGGGATGGAACTCCATGCAATTGGTTTCAAAAAGTCAGGAAAAAAAATGAGAACTTGAGAACTTCTCACAACTGTTTTAGATTTCGGTGCTTCTAGGATTAATAGTTTATCTTTGGCTGCACATGGGAAGAGCTAGAAGTTTCTGGAAGGTTGTGGGGGACTCTTCCAAGGTAATTATGTCACCTTGGTCTGAACAGGGTGGGGTGGGGGATATATCTAACTTTGGAGACCCTCCTCCTCAGCAGTATTCAATTAGGTAAACCTTTATCCCAGGCACCAACATATATTATATCATTTTCTAAGTCCCTTTTCTTAAAAAAAAAAAAAAAAAACCTCTTCTAATCTTGGTATGAAAAACCTGGACAACCTATTTTTCAAATTTTTTTTTTAAACAAAGTCTCCTCCCACCTTTCTTCAATCAGAAAATTGAAAAAAGTGGTGAAACGTAGAAGGAATAAAATAAGTTTTCTGTAATTCTACCATTCTGAGACAATCAAGCTACATGTTGGCATACATACATATATATATATATATATATATATATGCAGGTATAACATATATATTTATTAAATTGTTTACATAATTGAGATCATATGGGACTGAACATATGAATACTTTTTTTGCTTTTTGGCTTAATATTTGACATAAGCAGTTACCCATATGACCAAAAGCTCTGTATAAGCATTTAAAATAAGTGAACAATATTTTCTTTCGAATGCACCATGGTTTAGTTATCCAGTCTCCCATTCTGAAGCATTTCGGTTGTTACCATCCTCTTTGTTATTATAAATAGTACTGAATTCAGCATCTCTGTGCATGATTCTTTTTTCCTGTTTTTAGACTGGATGGCTTGACTGATAGGAATATTTTTCAAGCTGTTCATTTGCGTTGCCAAAACACTTTTGAAAAAGATTATACCACTTACGATCCACCCAGCAGTGAGTTTCCTTTTCACTCTACCTCATCAGCACTGGGTAATCCTATTTTTAAGAAAATGGCTAATTTTAGAGCTAAAAGAGCTGCAGCTTATTACTTGAATCGTTGCCTATTTTTCCTTGTCGGCTTGCTATCCTATTTTTGCTTGTGACTCTTCCGTGCACTTTACCCATTTATTTGTTGTTTTATTCACCAATATGCTGCATACACACACATATAAAATTTGTAATTTTTGCATGGCATTTACTGTAAATGTTTCTGTCCTATTTATTTTTAAATTCATGAATTATAAATCTATTGATTGTTTCTTTTTATTTTTTCATTCCTTGTAGACAGGTAGAGATTAGATACTGTTCAACTATATATTCTTATGGTTTTGTTTTAATCATTTAACTTCTTATATTTAACTTTTTAATTTATCTAAAATTTACTTTGAAATATTTCTGAAATAGTGTTTTTAAATGAACTTTCTCCCCTACGTGGAGAGATTTTCACAGCTTTATTGACTGAATGGATCTTCATTTCTCTACTAATTTGTGATGACTCTTTTATTAGGTACTTAAAATTTACATACAAGGCTAAGTATGTGTGCTGTTTCATTAAACTATTTTAAAACACAGTAGGGCTAGTATCCTGTCATTACTTTGGTTTTTAAAAAATGTTCTTGATTATTCTCAGATGTTCATCCTCAGAGATGAACTTTAGAATTATTTTGCCAAGGTTAAAAAAAAAAATCTTTTTGGAATTTGATATTATTGTGGAAATAGAAAGACCAAACAAATGAGAACAAATAGAGGCTATTTATTCAGAGTTTTGTATAGCATGGGAATCAGCTATCATCACTTGCAGTTTGGCAGACACTCAAAGGCAGGGAGAGGAGTATGAAAACTTTATAGTGGAAAAAGAGAAAGGTTTCAGGTTGCCCTGCTTGGAAGCTGTTGGCATGGGGAAGGTGAAGGTGGGTGAAGAGGGTCATCCTGTGTCAGGGCACATATCTGGCTTTCTCTGATTGGTCCTAAGTTGTAAGTTGGGACGGCAATTAGGGAAGCTGTTAGTTATCATAATCAAGTCTGGGCCATTTTGGGCTGATTGTTACAGAAATTTTTAGCTTCTTGGATTGTTACTGAATAATAGTCTGGTTTCCTACAAGTCTGACTTGTAGTAAGCTGGCTTCCTAGGCTGTTTTTGTAGATAGGAGTAGGTTTCCTTAGCAGGTAGATTGTGAGTCAGAGCTCTGTTTTTGCACAGACTCTGGCCATTGTCTGTTTGTATGTTCAGTCTCTCATTATATGAAAACTATAAATTAACTCAAGAATTGGTAGCTTAATACTTATTCAGTATTCTCACCCAAGAAATACCTCAAGTCTTTCATAGATTCAAGAGAATTTTGAATTTACTTCTTATGGGTCACTCATCTTGCTTTTAAGAGTCATTTATAATTTTTGTGGCTTTTGTGCATGGTCTATTTTCTTATTCTGTATTTTTAATTACTGATAAATTGTACAAAGTAAAGCTAATTACTTATTAAAATATTTTGCCTGATATTTCAGATAATTTGCCAAAATGTTAGATATTCTAGGTAAAATTATGTTTCTCCTCCCTTTAAAAATGCTAATACTTCTATTCATATTTTATTGCATCATGGAATTTCTACACAATGTTAATTAAAGTGGTTATGGTGGAAATTCTTATTTTGGCCTCAATTTTAAATGAGGATGGTTTTCGGAACTGTGTTTCACTGTTTTGTATTTTGATGGTGAATGTTTAAGGATATGCTTCATTACATTCAGGATAAAGGAAACTCTCAATAAAATATCCTTTTATTTTTAGTTTAAAATACTTGTTTGGATTTAATGATAAATTTTATTGAAGGTCTTTTCTGATAACTTCATATGTTTGAAAACTTCCACATTGAAATGAGCTGTTATGTTACTAGATTCTTTTCTTTCTCTAGATTTTTAATACTCATTTTATGAAACTAAAACGACTTTGGAGAATTATTTTAATGTTTGGTAGTACCTTAGAATTGTTAACATCTGTATATAAGGGCTGTTGCCTATTGGGCTGACCATCCTCAGATCTATTAATTGGTGAGGACTCCTAAGTCTCAGTATGTGTGTGTGTGTGTGGTTATACTCATGCTATGGTTTATTAAATAAATATGTAAGAATATTAAATATGAAATATTTATATGAATAAATATGAAAGAATATAGAGTAACATCAGCAAAGGGGAATGTGTACTGGGTGGAGTCCTGGGAAAACCAGGCACACACTTTCAAGAGTCATCTCCCAGTGGAGTCAGGTGGGCTGTACTCAATTCCTCTAGCAACAAGTGTCACAACACATGTGAAATGTTGTCCAGCAGGGAAGCTTATTAGATTCAGTGTCTAAGGTTTTCGTCAGAGGCTGATCACAAAGGCAGCCTCTGCTTGGCACATGCCAAAATTCCAGACTGTCAGAGAGAAAGTTTGTGTTCCGCATAAAACACACTATTTGTATAAAGAGTTTAGGCACTGTAACCCACTCTTATCAATCAGGCGGATGGGAACCTCCAGAATTCCAGGTTCCCGGATGCCAGGCAAGGATCAGTCTTGTAAGCAGACTGTTGTGTTAATGTTTCTCTGCACACCTAATATTTGAGCGAATATGTGTGTCTGTGTGTGTACTGTTTCATCATGCACAGAGTCATAGAGTTTGGTATCACAGTTAAGATAACTAAATTGGGCAATTCCTTTTTTTCATATAATAGAATGGCTTATATGGGCTGTGATTTTCTACTCTTTGAAGGTTTATAAGAGCTTGCCTATAAAATTACACATATCCAGAATTTTTATGGAGGATATTTAAAAATTAATTTACTTCTTCTTGAGTCAATTTGTTATACCTCACCCATTCTTGCCCCAGCCAGAGTTGTCCATTTCATTGAGATTTGCTAATCTATTTACATACCTGGTGAATTTTTCACTTGTAATTTTAAAATCTTTTCTGTATCTATGCCTCAATCATCTTTCATTACTAAATGTATTTATTTTTGATTTTACTTTCTGTTTTATTGATTAGCTTATCCAGAGATTTGTCTGTTTTATTAAATTTTCAAAGAACCAGTTCTTGGTATCATCTATCAATTTTGCTTTTCTATTTTTAAATTTATTTATGTATTTATTTATCTTGATTGTCTCCTTCCCTTGCTTGAGTTATGTTTTGTCATTTTCCCCTTTAGTTTGAGTTGAAAAACTTTATATTTTCTTACTTTCTTTTAAAATAGTACCAGGTAGAGAGAATCTTGGAGCTCTTCAGGGACATTGGGGCTCCCAGAACAAATTTGTTTCTCACAGTACCGTGAAAGGTGCATTTTCTTGACCGTCTCAGCAGGGATTTTTCTCTTAAGAAGTAGTGCTGCTCTGAAGACTCCTGGAGATCCTGACAACATTTTCCATCAACTGGATCAACCAAGAAGCATTGCTACCTCAAGGAAGTAAGGCATCAGAAACAAGGCCGTTTACAGGAGGAGGAGCTAAGATGGCGGAGGAGTAGGATGGGGAGAACACTTTCTCCCCCACAAATTCATCAAAAGAACATTTAAACGCTGAGTAAATTCCACAAAACAACTTCTGAATGCTGGCAGAGGACATCAGGCACCCAGAAAAGCAACCCAAGTCTTCGAAAGGAGAGAGAAGAAATACAGCTCCACCCACCAGAACACGGACACAAGCTTCCCTAACCAAGAAACCTTGACAAGCCACCTGTACAAACCCACACAGAGCGAGGAAACACCACAATAAAGAGAACTCCACAAACTGCCAGAATACAGAAAGGACACCCCAAACTCAGCAATTTAAACAAGATGAAGAGACAGAGGAATACCCAGCAGATAAAGGAACACAATAAATGCCCACCAAACCAAACAAAAGAGGAAGAGATAGGGAATCTACCTGATAAAGAATTCCGAATAATGATAGTGAAATTGATCCAAAATCTTGAAATCAAAACGGAATCACAGATAAATAGCCTGGAGACAAAGATTGAGAAGATGCAAGAAAGGTTTAACAAGGACCTAGAAGAAATAAGAGAGTCAATATATAATGAATAATGCAATAAATGAAATTAAAAACACTCTGGAGGCAACAAATAGTAGAATAACAGAGGCAGAAGATAGGATTAGTGAATTAGAAGATAGAATGGTAGAAATAAATGAATCAGAGAGGATAAAAGAAAAACGAATTAAAAGAAATGAGGACAATCTCAGAGACCTCCAGGACAATATTAAACGCTACAACATTCGAATCATAGGGGTCCCAGAAGAAGAAGACAAAAAGAAAGACCATGAGAAAATACTTGAAGAGATAATAGTTGAAAACTTCCCTAAAATGGGGAAGGAAATAATCACCCAAGTCCAAGAAACCCAGAGAGTCCCAAACAGGATAAACCCAAGGCAAAACACCCCAAGACACATATTAATCAAATTAACAAAGATCAAACACAAAGAACAAATATTAAAAGCAGCAAGGGAAAAACAACAAATAACACACAAGGGAATTCCCATAAGGATAACAGCTGATCTTTCAATAGAAACTCTTCAAGCCAGGAGGGAATGGCAAGACATACTTAAAGTGATGAAAGAAAATAACCTACAGCCCAGATTACTGTACCCAGCAAGGATCTCATTCAAGTATGAAGGAGAAATCAAAAGCTTTTCAGACAGGCAAAAGCTGAGAGAATTCAGCACCACCAAACCAGCTCTCCAACAAATACTAAAGGATATTCTCTAGACAGGAAACACAAAAACAGTGTATAAACTAGAACCCAAAACAATAAAGTAAATGGCAACGGGCTCATACTTATCAGTAATTACCTTAAACGTAAATGGGTTGAATGCCCCAACCAAAAGACAAAGACTGGCCGAATGGATACAAAAACAAGACCCCTACATATGTTGTCTACAAGAGACCCACCTCAAAACAGGGACACATACAGACTGAAAGTGAAGAGCTGGAAAAAGATTTTCCATGCAAATAGGGACCAAAAGAAAGCAGGAGTAGCAATACTTCTATCAGATAAAATAGACTTTAAAACAAAGGCTGTGAAAAGAGACAAAGATGGTCACTACATAATGATGAAAGGATCAATCCAAGAAGAAGATATAACAGTTATAAATATATATGCACCCAACACGGGAGTGCCACAATATGTAAGACAAATGCTAACAAGTATGAAAGGGGAAATTAACAATAACACAATAATAGTGGGAGACTTTAATACCCCACTCACACCTATGGATAGATCAACTAAACAGAAAATTAACAAGGAAACACAAACTTTAAACGATACAATAGACCAGTTAGACCTAATTGATGTCTACAGGACATTTCATCCCAAAACAATGAATTTCACCTTTTTCTCAAGCGCACATGGAACCTTCTCCAGGATAGATCACATCCTCGGCCATAAATCTAGCCTTGGTAAATTAAAAAAAATAAAAATCATTCCAAGCATCTTTTCTGACCACAATGCAGTAAGATTAGATCTCAATTACAGGAGAAAAACTATTAAAAATTCCAACATATGGAGGCTGAACAACACGCTGCTGAATAACCAACAAATCACAGAAGAAATCAAAAAAGAAATCAAAATTTGCATGGAAACAAATGAAAATGAAAACACAACAACTCAAAACCTGTGGGACACTTTAAAAGCAGTCCTAAGGGGAAAGTTCATAGCAATACAGGCATACCTCAAGAAACAAGAAAAAAGTCAAATAAATAACCTAACCCTACACTTAAAGCAACTAGAAAAGGAAGAAATGAAGAACCCCAGGGTTAGTAGAAGGAAAAAAATATTAAAAATTAGGGCAGAAATAAATGCAAAAGAAACAAAAGAGACCATAGCAAAAATCAACAAAGCCAAAAGCTGGTTCTTTGAAAGGATAAATAAAATTGACAAACCATTCGCCAGACTCATCAAGAAACAAAGGGAGAAAAATCTAATCAATAAAATTAGAAATGAAAATGGAGAGATCACAACAGACAACACAGAAATACAAAGGATCATAAGAGTCTACTATCAACAATTATATGCCAATAAAATGGACAACATGGAAGAAATGGACAACTTCTTAGAAAAGTACAACTTTCCAAAACTCGACCAGGAAGAAATAGAAAATCTTAACAGACCCATCACAAGCACGGAAATTGAAACTGTAATCAAAAATCTTCCAGCAAACAAAAGCCCAGGTCCAGACAGCTTCACAGCTGAATTCTACCAAAAATTTAGAGAAGAGCTAACACCTATCCTGCTCAAACTCTTCCAGAAAATTGCAGAGGAAGGTAAACTTCCAAACTCATTCTATGAGGCCACCATCACCCTAATACCAAAACCTGACAAAGATGCCACAAAAAAAGAAAACTACAGGCCAATATCACTGATGAACATAGATGCAAAAATCCTTAACAAAATTCTAGCAATCAGAATCCAACAACACATTAAAAAGATCATACACCATGACCAAGTGGGCTTTATCCCAGGGATGCAAGGATTCTTCAATATCCGCAAATCAATCAATGTAATATACCACATTAACAAATTGAAAAACAAAAACCATATGATTATCTCAATAGATGCAGAGAAAGCCTTTGACAAAATTCAACATCCATTTATGATAAAAACTCTCCAGAAAGCAGGAATAGAAGGAACATACCTCAACATAATAAAAGCTATTTATGACAAACCCACAGCAAACATTATCCTCAATGGTGAAAAATTGAAAGCATTTCCTCTAAAGTCAGGAACAAGACAAGGGTGCCCACTTTCACCATTACTATTCAACATAGTTTTGGAAGTTTTGGCCACAGCAATCAGAGCAGAAAAAGAAATAAAAGGAATCCAAATTGGAAAAGAAGAAGTAAAACTCTCACTATTTGCAGATGACATGATCCTCTACATAGAAAACCCTAAAGACTCCACCAGAAAATTACTAGAACTAATCAATGATTATAGTAAAGTTGCAGGATATAAAATCAACACACAGAAATCCCTTGCATTCCTATACACTAATAATGAGAAAACAGAAAGAGAAATTAAGGAAACAATTCCATTCACCATTGCAACGGAAAGTATAAAATACTTAGGAATATATCTACCTAAAGAAACTAAAGACCTATATATAGAATACTATAAAACACTGGTGAAAGAAATCAAAGAGGACACTAGTAGATGGAGAAATATACCATGTTCATGGATTGGAAGAATCAATATAGTGAAAATGAGTATACTACCCAAAGCAATTTATAGATTCAATGCAATCCCTATCAAGCCACCAACGGTATGCTTCACAGAGCTAGAACAAATAATTTCACAATTTGTATGGAAATGCAAAAAACCTCAAATAGCCAAAGCTATCTTGAGAAAGAAGAATGGAACTGGAGGAATCAACCTACCTGACTTCAGGCTCTATTACAAAGCCACAGTTATCAAGACAGTATGGTACTGGCACAAAGACAGAAATATTGATCAATGGAACAAAATGGACAGCCCAGAGATTAATCCGCGCACCTATGGACACCTTATCTTTGACAAAGGAGGCAAGAATATACAATGGAGAAAAGACAATCTCTTTAACAAGTGGTGCTGGGAAAACTGGTCAACCACTTGTAAAAGAATGAAACTAGAACACTTTCTAACACCATACACAAAAATAAACTCAAAATGGATTAAAGATCTCAATGTAAGACCAGAAACTATAAAACTCCTAGAGGAAAACATAGGCAAAACACTCTCCGACATACATCACAGCAGGATCCTCTATGGCCCACCTCCCAGAATATTGGAAATAAAAGCAAAAATAAACAAATGGGACCTAATTAAACTTAAAAGCTTCTGCACAACAAAGGAAACTATTAGCAAGGTGAAAAGGCAGCCTTCAGAATGGGAGAAAATAATAGCAAATGAAGCAACTGACAAACAACTAATCTCAAAAATATACAAGCAACTCCTACAGCTCAACTCCAGAAACATAAATGACCCAATCAAAAAATGGGCCAAAGAACTAAATAGACATTTCTCCAAAGAAGACATACAGATGGAGAACAAACACATGAAAAGATGCTCAACATCACTCATTATCAGAGAAATGCAAATCAAAACCACTATGAGGTACCATTTCACGCCAGTCAGAATGGCTGCGATCCAAAAGTCTACAAGCAATAAATGCTGTAGAGGGTGTGGAGAAAAGGGAACCCTCTTACACTGTAGGTGGGAATGCAAACTAGTACAGCCACTATGGAGAACAGTGTGGAGATTCCTTAAAAAACTGGAAATAGAACTGCCTTATGACCCAGAAATCCCACTGCTGGGCATACACACTGAGGAAACCAGAATGGAAAGAGACACGTGTACCCCAATGTTCATCGTAGCACTGTTTATAATAGCCAGGACATGGAAGCAACCTAGATGCCCATCAGCAGATGAATGGATAAGAAAGCTGTGGTACATATACACAATGGAGTATTACTCAGCCATTAAAAAGAATACATTTGAATCAGTTCTAATGAGGTGGATGAAACTGGAGCCTATTATACAGAGTGAAGTAAGCCAGAAAGAAAAACACCAATACAGTATACTAACGCATATATATGGAATTTAGAAAGATGGTAACAATAACCCTGTGTACGAGACAGCAAAAGAGACACTGATGTATAGATCAGTCTTATGGACTCTGTGGGAGAGGGAGAGGGTGGGGAGATTTGGGACAATGGCATTGAAACATGTGTAATATCATGTATGAGATGAGTCGCCAGTCCAGGTTTGATGCATGATACTGGATGCTTGGGGCTGGTGCACTGGGACGACCCAGAGGGAGGGTATGGGGAGGGAGGAGGGAGGAGGGTTCAGGATGGGGAACACAGGTATACCTGTGGTGGATTCATTTCGATATTTGGCAAAACTAATACAATATTGTAAAGTTTAAAAATAAAATAAAATTAGAAACAAGAAAAAAAAATAAAATAGTACCAAATATTTGAGGGTTCAGTTCATTTCAGTTCAGTCACTCAGTCATGTCTGACTCTCTGGGACCCCATGAATTGCAGCATGCCAGTCCTCCCTGTCCATCACCAACTCCCAGAGTTCACTCAAACTCACGTCCATTGAGTTGGTGATGCCATCCAGCCATCTCATCCTCTGTCATCCCCTTCTCCTCCTGCCCCCAATCCCTCCCAGCATCAGAGTCTTTTCCAGTGAGTCAACTCTTCACATGAGGTGGCCAAAGTACTGGAGTTTCAGCTTTAGCATCATTCCTTCTAAAGAACACCCAGGATTGATCTCCTTTAGAATGGACTGGTTGGATCTCCTTGCAGTCCAAGGGACTCTCAAGAGTCTTCTCCAACACCACAGTTCAAAAGCATCAATTCTTTGGTGCTCAGCCTTCTTCACAGTCCAACTCTCCCATCCATACATGACTACTGGAAAAACGATAGTATTGATTAGACAGACCTTTGTTGGCAAAGTAATGTCTCTGCTTCTGAATATGCTATCTAGGTTGGTCATAACTTTCCTTCCAAGGAGTAAGCATCTTTTAATTTCATGGCTGCAGTCACCATCTGCAGTGATTTTGGAGCCCCGAAAAATAAAGTCTGACACTGTTTCCACTGTTTCCCCATCTATTTCCCATGAAGTGATGGGACCACATGCCATGATCTTCGTTTTCTGAATGTTGAGCTTTAAGACAACTTTTTCACTCTCCTCTTTCACTTTCATCAAGAGGCTTTTTAGTTCCTCTTCACTTTCTGCCATAAGGGTGATGTCATCTGCATATCTGAGGTTATTGATATTTCTCCTGGCAATCTTGATTCCAGCTTGTGTTTCTTCCAGCCCAGTGTTTCTCATGATGTATTCTGCATATAAGTTAAATAAGCAGGGTGACAATATACAGCCTTGATGTACTCCTTTTCCTATTTGGAACCAGTCTGTTGTTCCATGTCCAGTTCTAACTGTTGCTTCCTGACCTGCATATAGGTTTCTCAAGAGGCAGGTCAGGTGGTCTGGTATTCCCACCTCTTTCAGAATTTTCCACATTTATTGTGATCCACACAGTCAAAGGCTTTGGCATAGTCAATAAAGCAGAAATAGATGTTTTTCTGGAACTCTTTTGCTTTTTCCATGATCCAGCGGATGTTGGCAATTTGATCTCTGGTTCCTCTGCCTTTTCTAAAACCAGCTTGAACATCAGGAAGTTCACGATTCACATATTGCTGAAGCCTGGCTTGGAGAATTTTGAGCATTACTTTACTAGCATGTGAGATGAGTACAGTTGTGCGGCAGTTTGAGCATTCTTTGGCATTGCCTTTCTTTGGGATTGGAATGAAAACTGGCCTTTTCCAGTCCTGTGGCCACTGCTGAGTTTTCCAAATTTGCTGGCATATTGAGTGCAGCACTTTCACAGCATCATCTTTCAGGATTTGAAATAGCTCAACTAGAATTCCATCACCTCCACTAGCTTTGTTCATAGTGATGCTTTCTAAGGCCCACTTGCCTTCACGTTCCAGGATGTCTGGCTCTAGGTGAGTGATCACACCATCGTGATTATCTTGGTCTTGAAGATCTTTTTTGTACAGTTCTTCTGTGTATTCTTGCCACCTCTTGTTAATATCTTCTGATTCTGTTAGGTCCATACCATTTCTGTCCTTTATTGAGCCCATCTTTGCACGAAGTGTTCCTTTGGTATCTCTAATTTTCTTGAAGAGATCTCTAGTCTTTCCCATTCTGTTGTAGCCAAAGATGGAGAAGCTCTATACAGTCAGCAAAAGCAAGACCGGGAGCAGCTGACTGTGGCTCAGATCATGAACTCCTTATTGCCTAATTCTGAAATTGAAGAAAGTAGGGAAAAACACTAGACCATTCAGGTATGACCTAAATCAAATCCATTATGATTATACAGTGGAAGTGAGAAATAGATTTAAGGGACTAGATCTGATAGATAGAGTGCCTGATGAACTATGGACGGAGGTTTGTGACATTGTAAAGGAGACAGGGATCAAGACCATCTGCATGGAAAAGAAATTCAAAAAAGCAAAATGACTGTCTGGGGAGGCCTTACAAATAGATGTGAAAAGAAGAGAAGCGAAAAGCAAAGGAGAAAAGGAAAGATATAAGCATCTGAATGCAGGCTTCCAAAGAATAGCAAGAAGAGATAAGAAAGCCTTTCTCAGCGATCAATGCAAAGAAATATTTGAGGGTACATACTATAAAAAGAGGACTTCCCTGGTGACTCTGACGGTAAAGCGTCTGCCTACAATGCGGGAGACCTGGGTTCAATCCCTGAGTTGGGAAGATCTCCTGGAGAAGAAAATGGCAACTCACTCCAGTGTTCTTGCCTGGAAAATCCCATGGACAGAGTAGCCTGGCAGGCTGCAGTCCATGGGGTTGCAAAGAGTTGGACAGGACTGAGCAACTTCACTTTCTTTCTTTCACTGTAAAAAGAAGTATAGCTTTAGCTATATTCTATAAATGTTTATGTATATAATTATCTACTGTTATACTTTTTATTTCTTCCTTGACCTTATCATTATTTAAGAGAGGTATTTTTAAATCCCAAGGGTTTAGAGAAGTTTATTTTGTTTGTATTTATTTAAACATTTGTTATTAACTTCTTTTTTTATTATACTGTATTGAGAGAAGTAACAGAATGTATTAAGGATTTTTCAGTAAAATGCTTAAAAAGAAGCTGTTTTCTTAGCAAGGCAGAGGTAATATTCCAATATATGCCAATTTAACTTTAAAAAATTTTTTTAATTGCTTAATCTGTCATAGGTTGATAATGGTGTGATAAAGTCTTCCTCTGTAAGTGTGTGTTAATGGCAGCAAAATGTATTAATTTGGAATCAGAAAGACCTGTTCCCAAATCTCAGATCCATAACTCACTGACAGTGTGACTGTCTCAGATGGAGCATTCTGAAAGCAGAGCCTGAGGTAAGGATTTGAATACAAGTAGATTATTTGGGAGGTGTCAAAAAAGACTGGTAAGAGAGTGAAGAAATGAATCAGAGAAGGGACAGCAATAGTTTAGTAAAAATAGGTTCCTGTAGCACATGCTATTATCTGTCTATCTACCTACTTATCCCTCCATCTACTTATTTCTTCTTTTTCTAAACTGAGCTACTATACATGTATAATGAAAGCCATAGATCTTAAATGTAGTTTGATAAATGTATACATCCATGTAACCTGCACTCCAGTTAAAACATAGAACAGTTGTATAACCCCAGAAAATCACTTTCAAATCAAACCCATTCTTATCCATAAGCAATTATTATTTTGACTATTATTCCCATTGATTGTTGCTGTTGTTTAGTCGCTAAGTTGTAGCTGACTCTTTTACGACCTCATGCATTATAGCCCCTCAGGTCTCTCTGACCATGGGATTTCCCAGGCAAGAATACTGGAGTGGGTTGCCATTTTCTCCTCCAGAGGATATTCTCAACCCAGGGATTGAACCCGCGTCTCCTCCATTGCAGGCAGATGCTTTACTGTCTAAAGCCACCAGGGAAGCCCATCTCCATTGATTAGCTTCATCCATTCTACAACTTTATATAAATGAAATCGTATATATCAATACATGGAAAAGTATAACGTGTACTCTTTTGTGTTCAGCTTCTTTTATTTAGCATACTGTCAGTAAGATTCATCTATTATTTTGTGTGTATCAATAGTTCCTTTTTATTGCCGAGTATTTGTATGAAAATACTATAATTTGCTTATCCATCATTCCTTGGATGGTTGTTTGAGCTGTTTTCTGGAGAATAAGAATGGAGCCATTGTGAACATTCTTGGACACATGTCTTTTTCTGTCAGGAGGAAATAGTTAAGGATGGTATTGCTGGGACATAGGGCAGATGTATTAACATATGTCACCTTATAAGATACAGCCAAATGTCTTTCCAAAATCGCTGTGCTACGTTCCACTCCTACCATAACTAGTGAAAGTTCCAGGTGCTCTACATTTTTGCCAACATTCAGTGGTGTTCAGTTCAGTTCAGTCGCTCAGTCATGTCTGACTCTCTGCAATCCCATGAATTGCAGCATGCCAGGCCTCCCTGTCCATCACCAACTCCTGGAGTTCACTCAGACTCACGTCCATTGAGTCGGTGATGCCATCCAGCCATCTCATCCTCTGTCGTCCCCTACTCCTCCTGCCCCCAATCCCTCCCAGAATCAGAGTCTTTTCCAGTGAGTCAACTCTTTGCATGAGGTGGTCAAAGTACTGGAGTTTCAGCTTCAGCATCATTCCTTCCAAAGAAATCCAAGGGCTGATCTCCTTTAGAATGGACTGGTTGGATCTCCTTGCAGTCCAAGGGACTCTCAAGAGTCTTCTCCAACACCACAGTTCAAAAGCTTCATTTCTTCAGTGCGTGTTAGTGTTTTTAATTCCAGCTGTTTGAGTGGATGTGAAATGATACCTCATTGTGGTTTGTCATTTGCATTTCTCTGAGGATTAATGAAATTGACTGTTCATGTGCTAATTGGTCATTTCTTGTATCTTTCTTTGTAAAATGTTTATTCAAGACTTGGGTTGTATACCTTTTTATTAGTAAGTTGTAGGAGGTCTTTCCATACTCTCCATACAAAGTAGCTTTGGGATTACCAGCAATACTTATTAAAATATATATTCCTGGGCTGCACCTCAGACCTCCTGTAAAGACTCTTGGTCAGATTGAGCCCTGGGAATTGGTATTTTATGTCAGCCTCCTGGTGATTCTGGTGTGCAGTCAAGTTTAGAAACTACTGTAGTAGAATGGGCACTGGATTGGACTCCTTCAAATGACCCAGGGATGAACCCAGTCCATTCACTAACTCAGCTCCTCCCTCTAGGTCTGTGTCCCTATCTTTCTAATGAAGGAGTCTACCAGTTGGCAGCTGAAGCCCCCTCTGGGTTTGAGGTATTTTCTATTATCAGCTGCATTAAGAGTTGCTTATCACTTGCTATTAGTTGCTTATCATTTGCTATCAGTTGCTTATCACTTGCTATCAGTTGCTATTATCACTTGCAATTTGGCAAACTGAAGACAAGTCGGTGTGTGTGGCACCAGTCAAGCCACACATGCTTCCCTACACACCTTATCTGATAGTCTAGCTGAGGCAGAACTGAAATCAGGAACTGCAGCTCCAGCCTGGGAGTGATCTCTGAAGGATCTGATGGAACAGCCGTTGGCTGGGAGTCGTCGAGTAGCAGCTGGTTGGGTCTATGAGCTTCTTGCAGCTGTTTGTGATATGTCAAATGAATTTTTGTTTTTATGTGTTAATGTACTCTGAGCTATTTTACAGTGTGTTTGACATTTTACAGTATAGTAAAGTGTGTATACGCCTAATTAAAACAGATGTGCACTTGATAAAATAATTACTGGATATACTGAAGAAAAATGGCTAATTATATATACAGCATAAACACCTAAACATATGCTATAAATATGTACTTGAAAAGTACTGGAAAGTAGGTATAATTGGCTGGATTCTTTTTTTGTGTCCAGATTTAGAGTCATTCCTTAGACTCTCCTGGCTTTGGGATCCACTGACATTAGAATTCTCTGCCTAATTTTTTTACCCTCCTCCCCTATCTTATCTTTCATCTCCTGGAATGAAGAAGAGAAGAAATTCTCTCTCCATGAACAGAGGTGGAGTGAATTTATCAAAAACAAAGATAATTGTATTACTGTGTACTAGGTGCTGTGCTAGATACAATATATTATCTCATTTAATTATCTCTGAGGCAGCTGCTTTTTTTTTTTTTTTAATTTTCATACCACTTTATCCCAACCTGAGCACCTCAGTATAAAACTAAACACTGGTAAGCTGTTTTCCTTACTAATTCTGAATTACTGTAAATGTACAAGTTCTGCTAGCAGTTCAACACTTAAACATTAAATCATCTCTGACACATGGTAGATCTCATATAATTAACATACCTAAAACAATTAGTGCAATATACTAAACTGATCTAAATAAAATGAGCTTTGGAAAACAAGACTGCAAGATTATTACTAATATAGTCAACACTGTCCCTTTTACAAATGAGGAAACTGAGGCTCAGAGAGGCCAACAACTTACCCAAGATCGCTAAGCTGGGAAAAGATTTCAGCTGAGGTCTGACTACAGAACCTGTTCTCTTTAACCACTGCCTTACACTGCCTTTGTAAGGTCTTTCTGCCTGGTCACTTCTGTGCTCCATGATGGGGAATATTGCTGGTATGGGGAACTCAGCTTAGACATCTCTGCCTCTACTTTATGCATTTCAGAGCATCCCAGGCCAGACTTCTTCAACAGGAATTCTGTATGCCCTCTTTCTCTAGGTGCAAGGGGTGGAACTGTTGTGCTGGTGAGTGGAAAATCTGCTCTGGATCTCCCATGGACCCTGGGGGTTGCTGCTTCATGGGGGCTCAGCTTTGGGATGCTGTCAGCTGGGTAAATGTGTTGGTGTTAGGCTTTCAAAGGCCGTTGGTTGCCTGTGCCTGCTGTAGGAGGTGGGGTGAAAAAGCATTCTGGAGGCAATGTAACTGTACACAGAAAATATTGAAAAGTCCTATAAATACCAAATAAGGGTTTGTTTTCTCAAGGTTATGTCAAGTGGACTTGGCCTTTCTATGGACAATCCAGCTTGCTCAGAGCTTGGAGGACTAAAACATGTAGTCTTTCAGATCCTACTCATGGGAAGGCAACTGCGAACTGTTTTATGATATTGGGGAAATGGGTAACCCTGGTTCTCCATAACCATATAAGATCTTCAAGGATCCTGGAATTAATTTATAGAGTGATGATTCATGAGGTGCCTAGGGTCATGACAGGAGTATCAGATGTCAGTGTGTGTAGAATGTATGGCTATAGCTGTGAGCTCTTCCATCCACTTGCTATGTGACCTAAAACCAGTATCTTAAACTTACTGCTGTTTCTTCATCTCTGACCTGGAAATAATGAGTACATACCTCATAGGATTGTTGTGGGGTTTAAATGAAATAATCTATGAAGGGCTGTCAGCATAGGGACTGGCAACAGTAAGCACACAAGTACTATATTATTATTGTTATTGATTTGGTAACTGATAGCTTTTTATTTTGGAAGATGAAGGAAGGTGCGCTAAATCAATTTTAGGCCACCAGATTCATCTTGGATCAACCACCCATAGCCTCTCTTGGCCATAATGTTTTGTTTCTGTAAAACAGAATGGTTGGATTAGAGGACCTTTTAGGTCACTCTGGCTCTTGGAGTTTGAGACTTGGTGTTACACATTCCCTGGCCGCCTGCCTTCTCACTTCTTTTCTAAGCTTGTGAGAGCCATGAGTGCTTAGAAGGAGCCCGTGTGATGGGAAAGACTTGGGGTCAACAGTGAGTGCTTGAGGGGGAACCACTGCGGAGCAGCCTTATTGGAAATGTCATCTTCTGAGCTATTTTCCTTTCCTTCCTTTATGTTATGTCTACCTGATAGCTGCACTTGGCAGTCAGGGAGAGCGGAGGTGGGAGACTCCAGAAATCTTTTTTCCTGGGCTCCAGGGTGAGCAAAGTCTAGCTAAACAGGCCTCAGGAGGAGGCCTGAGCTTTGTGACTCTCAGGTTTGGAGGGCTTTGCTGGTGCAGTCAAAATGTGCTCATCAGAAAGTGTTCACTGGCAGCACCCGGATATAAGAGCTATCCCGAAATGGCCTGGTCCCAGCCCCGCTCTGTTGGTGAGGGGAGAAGGTGAGAGGGAGGGCAGCTGTTGGCACATGTGGGCTGAAAAATTCCAAAGTGCCAGAAGAGCACCACTGGAGTGCCTTTTTGGGTCCTGCATCTGTAACTCTAGAGTGGAGTGAGTGTCAGGGAATAGAGAAGGGGCAGAGGGGTTTTTCCTACCTTCCCCCATGGTGCACACAGGTGGACTTATTGTTAAAGGGAATAATCATGCTTTGTGAAAGTGAAAGTCATTCAGTCATGACCAATGCTCTTTGACCCCATGGACTGTAACTCTCCAGGCTCCTCTGTCCATGGAATTCTCCAGGCAAGAATACTGGGGTACATTGCCATTCCCTTCTCCAGGGATCTTCCTAATCCAGGGGTTGAACCTGTGTCTTCCCCACTGAAGGCAGATTCTTTACTGTCTAAAGTCACCAGGGAAGCCCAGCCATGCTTTGGACATATTTAAAAAATAATATGGGTTGTTGTGTGCACTGGGACGACCCAGAGGGAGGGTACGGGAAGGGAGGAGGGAGGAGGGTTCGGGATGGGGAACATGTGTATACCTGTGGCGAATTCATGTTGATGTATGGCAAAACCAATACAATATTGTAAAGTAATTAACCTCCAATTAAAAAAAATGATATGGGAAGATATTAAGAAGAGGTGGCAAGAATACACAGAAGAACTGTACAAAAAAGATCTTCATGACCCAGATAATCATGATGGTGTGATCACTCACCTAGAGCCAGACATCCTGGAATGTGAAGGCAAGTCGGCATTAGAAAGCGTCACTACAAACAAAGCTAGTGGAGGTGATGGAATTCCAGCTGAACTATTTCAAGTCCTAAAAGATGATGCTGTGAAAGTGCTGCACTCAGTATGTCAGCAAATTTGGAAAACTCAGCAGTGGCCACAGGACTGGAAAAGGTCAGTTTTCGTTCCAGTCCCAAAGAAAGGCAATGCCAAAGAATGCTCAAACTACTGCACAATTGTACTCATCTCACATGCTAGTAAAATAATGCTCAAAATTCTCCAAGCCAGGCTTCAGCATTAAGTGGACCGTGAACTTCCTGATTTCAAGCTGGTTTTAGAAAAGGCAGAAGAACCAGAGATCAAATTGCCAATATCTGCTGGATCATGGAAAAAGCAAGAGAGTTCCAGAAAAACATCTATTTCTGCTTTATTGACTATGCCAAAGCCTTTGACTGTGTGGATCACAATAAACTATGGAAAATTCTGAAAGAGATGGGAATACCAGACCACCTGACCTGCCTCTTGAGAAACCTATATGCAAGTCAGGAAGCAACAGTTAGAAAAGGACATGGAACAACAGACTGATTCCAAATAGGAAAAGGAGTACGTCAAGGCTGTATATTGTCATCCTGCTTATTTAACTTATATGCAGAGTACATCATGAGAAATGCTGGGCTGGAAGAAGCACAAGCAGGAATCAAGATTGCTGGGAGAAATATCAATAACCTCAGATATGCAGATGACACCACCCTTATAGCAGAAAGTGAAGAACTAAAAAGCCTCTTGATGAAAGTGAAAGGGGAGAATGAAAAAGTTGTCTTAAAGCTCAACATTCAGAAAACTAAAATCATGGCATCCAGTCCCATCACTTCATGGGAAATAGATGGGGAAACAATGGAAACAGTGGCTGACTTTATTTCTGGGGGCTCCAAAATCACTGCAGATGATGATTGCAGCCATGAAATTAAAAGACACTTACTCCTTGGAAGGAAAGTTATGACCAATCTAGACAGCATATTAAAAAGCAGAGACATTATTTTGCTGACAAAGGTCCATCTAGTCAAGACTATGGTTTTTCCAGTGGTCATGTATGGATGTGAGAGTTGGACTATAAAGAAAGCTGAGTGCAGAAGAATTGATGCTTTTGAACTGTGGTGTCAGAGAAGACTCTTGAGAGTCCCTTGGACTGCAAGGAGATCCAACCAATCCATCCTAAAGGAGATCAGTCCTGAGTGTTCATTGGAAGAACTGATGTTGAAGCTGAAGCTCCAATACTTTGGCCACCTGATGCGAACAGCTGACTCATTTGAAAAGACCCTGATCCTGGGAAAGATTGAGGGCAGGCAGAGAAGGGGATGACAGAGGATGAGATGGTTGGATGGCATCACAGACTCGAAGGACATGAGTTTGGGTAAACTCTGGGAGTTGGTGATGGACAGGGAAGCCTGGCGTGCTGAGGTTCATGGGGTTTTAAAGAATTGTTCATGACTGAGCGACTATTGAACTGATGGGCTTCCCAGATGGCTCAGTGGTAAAGAATCTGCCTCCAATGCAAGAGATATGGGTTCAGTCCCTGGCTTGGGAAGATCCCCTGGAGAAGGAAATGGCAATCCATTCCAGTGTTCTTGCCTGGGAAATCCCATGGAAAGAGGAGACTGGCAGGCTACAGTCGATGAGGTTGCAAAGAGTCGGACATGACTTAGAAACTAAACAACAACAAGAAATGATATTGGGAAAGCTTTACTAATGACATAGTTTATATAATTACCATGTGTAGTGAATTAAAAAAAAGGCAAAATCAGTATTTCTGCTTGTTAAGAGGGTGCTGTGAGGTACAGGGATGCTGTTTGCAGATTCCCTCATTCCCTGTTGCTCATCACGTGGATTTGCCTACAAGCAGAACAAGCTTTTCAGTCACAACAGGATATAACTGCAGAAATGGATGGGCCTATGTTTTTCTTCTTCTTCTGACTGCAGAGATGAAGGGAGTCAAAGTTGGAGTAGGGATGGGATCTTGGAGTATATAGGGGGTAGAAATGAGGGCAGCTGTGTGGGAGTTGGGATCTTGGGACTGGTTATGGAGATAGATTATGGCAAAGGACTTCCATGAGAAAATACGGAGAGCAGCTTTAATTGTGTTTATCAATCTTTCTGAATTCTGCAACTGATTTGATGACTTAGATTTCCACAAAATGACTAATTGATGGATGTCAAGCAAAATGCCTTTGGGGAATCAGTCGTAGTTGGAGTAATTAACACCTAAGTGTGTGAAATACCATGATGTTCTCATTTGATACTCAATCTGTTTCTTGGCCAAATCTCAGGCATTTAAATTTATATTTGAATTTAATGTGGCATATCTTATATTGGAAAATATGCTTGTTAAAGAAGTAAGTATTAAATATCTATGGAAATGGAACAGTCTCCTTCTCTGAAAGATGGGAACTAAAATCTAGTTTTTTGCAGATGTAATTACCACCACCCATGGTTTACAAAAGATGGATCCATCCTGTGTCCCAAAGAGAAAGACTCTTTCATTCCATGGTCATGCTTATCTACCTGCAGAGTCAAAATGTAGTCTGGCCAACTAAATTCATAACCTCCAACCTGATACTGATGGCTGGCCCCTCCCTTCTCAAAGATTGGAGGAGTCTCTGCCTCAGTGTCCTCATCTGGGCAACAGAGGGCTCTACCTGTTCCCCACTGATATCATTATGGAACCCCAGCAGGGGACCCCTATTCAGTGTTGACCACTCCCAACCACACACAACATACCCCTCCTCCTGCTTCCCCATCTACAGCCCTTGACCCTTGCCAGTCTCCCTTCAACAAGGGCCACCAGATGGGCTCCTGAGAGCCTTCCTTGGCAAAAGGTTGCCTACATGGAGCTCATTGCACTGGGGGTGGAGAGCAGGAGGGTGTGGGCTAGACCTTGGACTGGAAAATGGAAGCCTGGGGTGGGGGAAGGGTCAGTGTTGCTCAGTTTCCTCCTCAACAGCAACTGATTTTTTATAGTATCTGAGAGTTGGGGAGGGGCTGGGTCCCCTAGTGGCTCAGATGGTAAAGAATCTGCTTGCAAAGCTGGAGACCTGGATTCAATCCTTGGGTCAGGAAGATACCCTGGAGGAGGGAATGTCTACCCACTCTAGTACTCTTGCCTGGAGAATCTCATGGACAGAGAAGCCTGGCTGGCTACAGTCCATGGGGTTGCAAAGCGTTGGACAGGACTGAACGACTAACATATAACACGATGCAAGTACAGATTAAGGTTACAGAAGAATGATGCAAATAGATAGACCTCAGCTGTAAAGTGATTTTTTTCTCATATCTTTTTTTTTTCTTTTGCTCTTCTTTTCTGATGAAAAAAAGTATAAATTACTTCCGAAGAGGATTTCAGCTTTTGGAAAAAAAATCCAATTTATTGAACTTGATTTTTCAACTTAAAGGCTGGAGAGCAGATGTCTGAGTTTACAGTTGGAATAAAGATGGAAAATTGGGAGGAGACACTCAGGGTTTATGCCAGTTTTTAGTAGAAGATTTAGAAATCTTATAGAGATAAGTTTTCTAAGAGATTTTTTTTCAGAAATGTTAGTGATGGAGAGGATAATTGTGTAGACTGATTTTATTCTTTTTCTAAGTAAAAGGGTGACATTTTTGATGTCCTGAATATGAGTAATTTATTGTACTTTAAGTAGATGGAAAGCTACATCTCATCTGAAAAAAGGAAAAAAACCTTGACAATGATTAAGAGTTGAACACATTTTCTACCAAAACAATGTTCTTGCTCATAAAAAAATACATCCCTGGTGGGTGTTTTGAATCCTACCTAAAAATAATAAGATGAAGAGAAAATTGAATGCTGTTAAGAGACTAACAACATGTGTGGCATAGCTTAACATTTGGTTTTTTTGAGAGGCAAATTGAATATTCTAAAGGCTTCAGATCTCAGATGGCCATCTGAAAGCTAGTGATATACTATGTGGGCATGTCTGTTGGACAGGGAACTGCTGTATCATTTCCAGATCTTTCCATTTGTGAAAGGAGTGTTTTTCTCCCCACCTCCCCCTAAGGAAAGAAAGGCAGATAATTAATCTGGCTCTTAACTCTTCAGCCTTAGTTTTAAAAGATTTTTCTATAAAATGTGGATTTTTTTAGGGCTTCCCTGGTGGCTCAGTGGTAAAGAATCTGCCTGCCAATGCAGGAGACTCAGGAAAATTGGGTTTGATCCCTAGATGGGAAAATCCTTGTTTCGGGAAGATCCCCTGGAGAAGAAATGGCAACCCACTCCAGTATTCTTGCCTGTAAAAATCCCAAGGACAGAGAAGACTGGGTGGCTACAGACTGAGAACACACACACACACACAGACACACACACACACACACACACACACACGGACCTTTTTAAGGTGCATATCTTTTCTAGGTGTGGTCTTATCTTGAGAGAGTCATTCCAGAATCTTCCTACCTCTGAATTTACAAGTGGCTCTGTTCAGGGAGAAACCATTTGATCCTTCTGATTCCATTATTAGGAATATACCACACGAAACGTAGATTTCAGAATTGATCTGTCAAGCACATGAAGAGGTGTTTAATGATATGATTCACTAGAGAAATACAAATGAAAACTACAAAGTGAAATCCCCCTCTGCACCCGCCAGAGCATCTAAGATTAAAAAGACTGATCATACCGAGTATTGATGAGGATGTAGAACACCTGGAATTCTCACATGATGCTGATGGGGATGCAAAATATTGCAGCCCCATTGGAAAAAAGTCTGGCAATTTATTTTAAAGTCAAATATATATTTATATCCACTATGCTGGGAACCCAGTTTCAATCCCTGGATGAAGGGAATGGCTACACACTCCAGTATTCTTGCCTGGAGAATCTCATGGACAGAGGAGCCTGGTGGGCTATAGTCCGTGGGGTCACAAAGAGTCGGACATGATGGAGCAACTAACACTTCCATACTTATTCCGTATAACCCAGCAACTCCACTCCTAAGAATTTACCTGAGAGAACAGAAAACATGTCCATGCAAAGACTTGTGCTTGCATATCCATAGCTAGTTTATTCCTATAGTTCAAAACTGAAAATAATCCAAATACCCATCAACTGTGGTACATCCATACAATGGAATACTACTCAAAAATAAAATGAACTGTTGATATACATGTTGAGTGAAAAAAAAAAGTGTAGCCTAAATTGATAGTTATGTTTTATTTGGAAGACAAAACTGAGGACTTAAGCCTGGGACACAGCATCTCAGATAATTTTGAGAAATTATTCCAGGGAAACAGGTAGGGGCAGGATATATAGGAACTTTTTGCAACAAAAGACCAGATTGTTGGAACTTCAAAATATTACTGTTAATAAAAGAAAGCCAGGTATTTCAAGTTAAGGAATTTAGCACTTTTCTTTGTGTGGGAAGGTGCAAGAATCTGGGCTCACTGAAATCACTCCTTTGATTTGCACTTTAGCTATCTGGGGCCAGCACCCTGTGTTTTCTTTTTTTTTAATTTAGATTTATTTCTCATCCTGAGTTTCCTCAGGGTGTACCATCCCAGCGACTGTAATGTGATGGCTGCAATGTTCTTTGTTCACTGACATGGCAGGCAACAATTTAGTTCTCATACACAACAACATGAATAAGCCCCCAATACATTATGATGAGTGAAAGACAACAAACACAAAAGGCTGCTTACCGTATGATTCAGTTTATGTGAAATTCTAGAAAAGGTAAAATAACAGTGATTGACAATGGTTTCCTTGGACCAGGAATTAGGGGGATGAAGCTGACAGCAAATGAGCAGGAAAATCTTTTTGGATGATGGCAGTTTTCTGGATTTTGGTTGTAACAATGGTTGTAAACTCATCTAATTGTACTCTTAAAATCGGTGAATCTTGTTTTAGGTAACTTGCAGCTCCATAAAGGTGATTTGAGCAAACTCTGGGAGATGGTGAAGGACAGGGAAGCCTGGCATGCTGCAGTCCATAAGGCTGCGAAGAGCTGGACATGACTTAGTGACTGAACAACAACAAAGCTGAGTTATTAATAACAAAAAATGACTTAATGTGTTACTTTTGTTAGGTGCTGTGGAATGAAGTTTGGATCCTTGTTAGAAAGGAGAAATTTGTCAACTTATTGGGGAAAAAAACTTTTCCTCATGTTCCATTAGGGAATAAGACTATATCTTAAAACATAACTTTGCACATTCATAAATTCATTTATCCAAAATGTGTATTGAGACACTACCGACTCTACTCAAGATTAGCTATAACCAACAAGCACATAAAGTGATTGTTGAAGATATACTTGGTGCTCAAAAAATACTAAATTTAAAATTTGGGCATTTTATGAGGAATAATATGCAAATTTCTACAAAACACATAGACCCTTCTTGAATTCAGTGACTGTTTTGAGTTAAAACCAGTGGGTTTTAGGTGTCTGTGATAATGAGAAAACATTGGCATTGAATGAACTCTTGATTTAAGTTCAAGTCTGGAGCCAGAGAAATGGAATTCTCCCCTAATTGCATTTCTCTCTGGGCTTCGAAGATAGTGGGCCCTCCCTGTAGGAGAGCCATTCTGATTAGTGAGAGGATGAGCTGGAGGTATCTTCACTCTGTGGATATTCTTAGAACTTTATGGCTGGTTTTCTATGAGATTATATAATCTCCACGCAAGTGCCATCTGCCATGTTTGGCACTTAGGATAAAATATTTGAGATATTTTATTCATTTTGCTTGAAAAACAGATTTTGAAAAATCTGATCTTTCCCTTCCTGAGAACACAGCTCTGGAGAGGCTGTGTATAAGTTTCTTCAACGCATGACTCTGATTTCTATTTTTATCCACGACTTGAGCTATAAACTTGGTTTAATTTTTTATAAGTTTTTGTTTGCCATTTTGAAACCGTCAATTTAAAAATCAACTTTAAGCTTTGCCTGCTTTTTTGTTTTCCTCTTGGTATGCATTTTTACTGTTCTTTTCCAAGGCAGTTTGCACTTTTAGAATGATGCAGTGAAGATTAACTTCCAGATTTTGGTAATAAAAACCTCCAGAAAGCAAGACCCAGACCTGTTCTTATCTGGGTAAAGAAGAGCCTGGTTTTCTCTAACACAGTGGATCTCTGATTCATAAGCACTAAGTTTAAAAAGAACCTGTATTTGTAAATTATAGATCTAATCATTCAAATGGTTGCTGCCTATCCCTTCCATTCCTGGATTCTTTGGAGGGAGAAAAACCAATAAACAAAACAGAACTTGAATATTCTGGAGAATCCATAGGTTCACAAGCAGAGGAAGAAATAAACAAGTTTAATATGTTGGAGAACAGGATCTGGAAGAGTTACTAGGGCAGGATGATCTCTCCATGTGGTGGGTTCTTTAAATAAAAACATGTTTTCCAGAAAGTTTTCTTTCACCTTCTTCCCTGTTTGCTCAGTCACTAAGTCATGTCCAACTCTTTGCCACCCTGTGGGCTATAGCTCACAAGACTCCTCCGTCCATGGGATTTTCCAGGCAAGAATACTGGAGTGGGTTGCTATTTCCTTCTCTAGGGCATCTTCCCAACCCAGGGATTGAACTCACATCTTCTGCTTGGCAGGAGGATTCTTTACCACTGAGCCACTAGAGAAGCCCTCATTTTCTCCTCTACTTATTATAATTTAAAGCTTAAAGTTGATTTTGGCCCTACTTATTGTATTCAGGACAATTATGAATTCTAATAACTAATCAGGGTTCTACTCAAAACTTTTAAATAACTTTGGAAGAGTTGAGAGGTTGTTAACCAGTCAGATGTTAGTGTTAAAATTTCCATTAGTTTACCTTTTATCTAATTCCCACCCTTGGTCAATGGGAAGTTTTTTATTTTTAACTTCAACTTATTGTGATGAACATTTCCAAATATACAGAAAAGTTGAAAGACTTGTGAATAGCCATGTATCTATTTATGAGCTTCCTCTTTGTGCTGTAACAAATGACAACACACTTTGTGGCTTTAAAGAACACACATGGATTAAACATTCTGGCGGGCAGATGTCTGAAGTGAGTCTTATAAGACTAAAATCAAGGTCCCAGCAGGTTGTGTTCCCTCTGGAAGTTCTAGGGGAGGATCTATTCCTTGCTTTTTCCAACTTCTAGAGGATGTGTTTATTTGTTGGTTTGTGGACACATCATTGCTCTGACCTCTGCTTCTGTGTTCACATCATCTTTTCTGTCTCTGGCCTTCCTCTCTCCCTCTTTAAGGATTCTTTGATTACTTTGGGTCCACCTGGGTAGTCCAGGCTAATGTTTTCATGTCAAGATTCTTAATCACATCTGCAAAGTTTTTTTTTTTTTTTTCCGTATAACATATTCACAAGTTCCTAGGAATAGGATGTGAGCTTTTATTTGGAGGGGAACATTAGTCAACCTGCCACAAATTACCACCTGTATTCTAAAATTAGCATTTTGCTTTGTCATGCCTCTATCCATCTATTCATTTTTAAAAACTGTCCATCAGTTTATTTCTCTTTCTCTCTTTTTGGATGCATTTCAAATGAGTTGAAGATACCAGTATACCTCTCGCTATTATACCTCAAGTGAAAAGTGAAGTCGCTCAGTCGTGTCCGACTCTTAGCGACCCCCTGGACTGCAGCCTACCAGGCTCCTCCGTCCACGGGATTTTCCAGGCAAGAGTACTGGAGTGGGGTGCCATTGCCTTCAACATGGATATTATTAACTAGAGTTCAATATTTGTTTATGTCACAACATATTATTGTTTATGGCAAATTTATATATAGTGAAATTCACAAATCCTAAGCATGATGTCAGTGAGTTTTGACAAATGTATAAACCTATGTAGTAAAAAACTCTATTAAGATACATAACGTTACCATGTCCCCAGCAAGTTCCCTCATTCTCTTCCTCAGTCAAACCTTGTTATAGTCCAGGTTTTCATGATTTTTCACTAGAGATAAATTTAGTATCTTCTAGGATTTCACTTAGATAACGTTTCTGAGGTTCATCCACATCGTTCATCAGTAGTTCTTTCCTTTTATTGTTGGGTAGTATATCCTGTGTATCCATTGTCTGAGTAGATCACAGGTTGCTCAGCCATTGCTCTGTTAACGTACACCTGGGCTATTTCCAACTTTTGGTGATTATGAATAAAGGTGCTGTGAACATTTTTGTAGAATTATCTCTGTGAAATTATGCTCTTATTCTATTTTTTGAATAGGTATGAAGCCACCCTTGTACTTCTTTGAGTGTGTGTGGCTCTTCCAGGCATTACAATATATATATCCTCAACTTCTCACAGCCTATTTCTATGGATTTCAAGGAGCCTGCTGTGCTATAGTCCATGGGGTCACAGAGTTGGACACAATTGAGTGACAGACACACACACAAAATAGTACTATTTTGCAAAAAATATAAAAATCTCACAGATTTTTGGTCCAAATACCCATACCCTCCATTCTTTATGGTATAGTTGTCATATGTATTACAACTACATGTTACAAACCCCACAATAAAGAGGATGCCATAATTTTTTCTTTAGTTATATGTATTTTAAATAAATTAAGAAGGAAATACAGTTTTTATCCATATATTTACCAGTCATGGCATTAATAATTCCTTCCTGGAAATTTAAGTTTCATTTTGGTGTCATCATTTCAGTCTGAATAATTCCCTGTAACATTCTTGTAGTGAAGATCTGATGGTGATGTATCTGAAAATATCTTCCTTTTCTCTCCATTTTCACAGGATATTTTTGTTATATAGATTCTTAATAAACATATATTTTTCTTTCTGTACTTTAAAGAAGTTGTTTCACTATCATTTGTCATCTTTTTTCTGATTAGAAGTAATAGTAATTCATATTATTGTTCCCTTGTATGTAATGTGTTGTTTCCCCCTGGCTACATTCAAGACTTTTTTCTTGATCTTTGGTTTCAGCAGTTTGAATATAATATGTTTAGGGGTGTGTGTGTGTTTTGCGTTCATTAAGCTCCTTGAATCTGCAAATTTACATCTTTCCCTAAATTTGTGAAATTTTGGTCATTATGGTTTCAGATTTTTTTTTCTACCTTATTTCTCCTTTCCTTCTGGTACTCCAATGACATGTATGTTAGACCTTTTGATATGGGCCTTTTTTTCACAGTCACCTTTTCCCCCCTCTGATTTTAATATTGTATTATTTCTATTGATTTCTCTTCAAGTTCACTGGCTCTTTACCCTGTTATCACTAGTCTTTTGTTAAACCCACTTATTGAATTTTTAAATTTCAGATGTTCTGTTTTCAGTACTAGAATTGTAGTTTCTGTTTCTCTGCTGAAATTACCTATCTGTTCCTGCATTATAAATCCTTTTTTTTCTTTCTATGTATGAGAAGAGTTATAGAAACTTCTTTAGCATTCTTGCCTACTAATTCTAGCATCTGGGTCATCTTCAGGTCAGTTGCTCTTGATTGCCATTTCTTTTGAGTATAGATTACATTTTCCTGTATCATGACATGATTAGTAATTTCAGATTGTATTCTGGACACATTTTGTAAGTAATATGTTGTAGAGGTTCTGAATTCTGTTATGTTCCTCTGAAGTGCACTGATGTTTTGCATTAGTAGCAACAGCTGGACTCAGACTCCAAACTGCCTCTCCTCTAAAGTTGGCAGGAGCTGAAATACCTGTAGTTCTTTGAACCTTAGCTGGGCTCCCTGAAGTCTCCTCTGTATATATGCAATTCAGTGGTGAGCAGAGATCTGGGCACAGCATGTAAAATTTGGGGCTGCTCTTTAGCTCCCTCCTTTCCAGGGTTTCCCCTGTCACTGACCAGCTGCTGTGGTCTCCCAAACTCTAATTGTTGATTTTCTCTCCCAGTTTTAGCTTCTTGGTCCAACTCTAAGTCCTGGGGCAAAAAGCTATTAGCACTCAGGGTTCTTCTCAGTGAAACCCCCTCACCATCCTTCATTTTCTCACTGCTCTTGGTTGTTCTCCAGGGACTTATGGTTAATTTTTACATTTTATAAAGCGTTTATAGCTGTGAACCAAAGGAGGGTTAGTCTGAGAGGATCTTCTTCCCTGTTCCCAGTGGAACTCTGATTTAAGCAGATAAAGGTGAGTTTTTATCCCTTGGTAGGGAGAGGGCTAGGCCTGAGTGTTAACTTGTGCAAGTATTGAGAATGTAGTTCAGTAAGTAGCATAGAGAAATGTCAAACATAAATGTTTAATTTCTCAGAATTTTGGTTCAGGCCAACATCTTTCTCCCCTTCTACCTCCTCTTCCTCCCTCTGCTTTCTTCTCTTCCTCCTCTCCCTGTTTTAGTGTTTCATACCTCCTCCCTGAACTGAACTGAACCACCTCCCTCATCCCATGATGCAGACCTGAGCAGAGCTAGTACCAGTGCTTCTCTTCAAGGGCTGTGTATGCTCTGCTGTGATAAGTTGCTTCAGTTGTGTTCAACTCTGTGGGACCCTATGGCCTGTAGCCAGCCAGGCTCCTCTGTCCATTGGATTCTCCAGGCATGAATACTGGAGTGGGTTGCCATGCCCTCCTTCAAGGGAACTTCCCAACCCAGGGATCGAACCTGGATCTCTTGTATTGCAGGTGAATTCTTTACCATCTGAGCCACCAGGGAAGCCCTCTCTTCAAGGGCATTTAGGATTAAATAAGTGCTTGTAGGCTGTCCAGGGAATGTGACTACCACCTGTGAGATTGTGAGTTTTGAATATTTAGTAGTCAGTCTCTGATGAAGACTGCCCATACTTTAAAATGCAATTTCTCTCAAGTTTTAGCCTCGTGATTGGAATTTATTTTGTATTCCATCCCCTTCTTTTACCAGTTGCTCCTGAGAGGTTACCTCTGTTAGGCTCTGAAGTTATAACAGCTGTAGTTGGTTGCTAACTTGTAGAATAAATTACTTTTAGTCTTCTTTTTGAAGTAACAGTCTGTTCTAAAGTTCTGTGCCTCTATTTTTTCATCTACAGTTAAACCAGCTGGACCATTTTCAGCTCAGTAAGGTTTTTCTTGTGTTACAGTGGAGCACAGAATAATCAGGTGAGTTTGGGATGGTCCACGGTGTTATTTTAGGCAGCCAAATCACCTCAACCTCTCAGCAGACAGTTATCCTATTTGCCACAGTGATGGAAAATTGATTATAGAAAGGCCATTTAGGTAGAATGCAGAGATGTGGTCTTACATTTTTGTTAAGTTTCAGACCTCCTTTTCAGAGGGAAGAGTATCTCAAAGTTTGCAACTGGAAAATTGGGAGAAGAAAAACATAAAACTTCTTTATCATTGTTATTATTATGTTAGAAGCTTGTGACTTCTACTCAGAATACTTATTTTCTTAAATCTTCTTGGACATACACACTGTTTGGGATATGCATTGGAAATAGATTCAGTGCACTGTAAGGAAACCCACTCTGCAACTGCCATGCCTAACTTACAAAGCAGCTACATTCATAGCTTAGTGTTCACAGTGCTAAAGAGTTATTTGTTTTACAAAAAGCTTCTCTGCAGTGTTCCCTAAAGATACCAAACTCCCTGAGTTCCTTGAAAATGAGAATCACACTACAAAATCCTATTTAACAGAGCATTTTGGGAACATGCAAGGTGTGATTGTAAAAGATTATGGCTGATTTTAAGAAAAATTCCAGAAGTTACAAATAATTCAGTGGAGTAGTTGCTAAGTCATGTCTGACTCTTGCAACCCCATGGACTGCAGCCTGCCAGGTTCCTCTGTCCATGGGATTCTCCAGGCAAGAATACTGGAATGGAAGTGAATTTGGAGTTAATTGTGGAGTAAGATGGCTGAAGGAGTGTGTGTGCGTGTGTGTGTGTGCGTGTGCATGTGTGGTGATTTGTTTATTTATATTCATGAGTCCCTCAAATTACTAATCTCACAGAACTCATATATATATATATATATACACACACACACATATATATAATGTATGTATGCACATACATGTAATATAGATAACATGATAATAATGTGTATACTATTCATGTACTTAATTTGGCAGGGTGGAGGGATAAAGATAAACAAGTGTTGTGTTTCTGTAGTTAGGGATGTAACTCAAATGCCTTTGGCAGCGATTCTTTCTTTTAAAAAAAATTTTATTGAAGTGTGGTTGCTTTACAATGTTGTGTTACTGTCTACTGTACAATGAAGTGCATCAGCTACATGTATATGTAAATCCCCCTTTTTTTTGGATTTCCTTCCTGTTTAGGTCACCACAGAACACTGAATAGAGTTCCCTGTGCTGTACAGTAGGTCCTCATTAGTTATCTGTTTTATACAAAGTATCAATAGTGTATATATGGCAATCCCAATCCCCTTTCCCTTCTTGGTATCTATATATTTGTTCTCTACATATATGTCTCCATCTCAGTAATGGTTCTTAATCTTTGATAGATATTTAATCACCCAGTGAACATGAAAATATCCTGATATTCAGCCACAGCCCATACTAATTCAGTCAGAACCTACAGGAAGAGACATCAACAATGTTAATGACAACTCCCCACCCCCAACCAAGTGATTTTGATGTGCAGCCAAGCCTTAGAACCAAACCTCTGGGTAGGGGACCTCAGTTCCAGATGTACATTAGGGTCACCTGGGAGCTCTTAAATGTGACCAATGCCTGGACCCTACCCCTCAGAGATTCTTACTCAGTTATCTAGGGGGAAGCCTGGGTGTGGGGTATTTTTTGAGTTCTGCCATTGGTTTCAAAGTGCAGCCCAGTTTGGGAACCAGCTGATAAGGTAGGTGGGTGGAGTGGGGAAGGAGGCAGCCACACAAAGCCCTAACATGTCTGCCCTGTCGTAAGGGGCCAGCTGGCCTGAGAATCCTTGTAGGAACGTGGGCCCTGGATTACCAGATCTTCTGGTATTTTCCAAAAGACACTGGAAGTCTGGATGTTTATGTGGACACTTCTGTTTATTTTTTTACTGTGGTAAAATATACACAACAAAATTTATCACTTTAACCACTTTTTAGGTAACCACTTGGTATTAAGTACACTCACATTTCTATGCAACCAGCACTATCATGCACCACAGAGCTTCTTCCGTCTTCCCAAATGGGAATTGTGCGTAGTAAGCACTAACTCGCCACTCCCCTCTCCCCTCAGGGCGTGCTCACTTCTCAACACTCTATTTTCTGTCTCTGTGAATCTGACTACTTTAGGGACCTCATATAAGTGGAATCATACAATATTGGTCCTCTTCTGACTGGCTTATGTCACTCAGTATAATGTCTTCAAGTTCTATCCATGTTGCAGCATGTGTCAGAACTTCCCTTTTTAAGATCGAAGAGTGTACCATGTACAGCGCACGTTTTGTTTCTTCATTCATCTGTTGCGGGACGCTTGGGTGGCTTTTACCTTTTGGCTATTGTGAATAACAGTCCTGTGAAGATGGGTGTGCAAACACCTGTCTTCAGTTCTTTGGGCGGGGGTGGGGGGTGGGGGGAATTGCTCCACTTCTTTCCTTTACTCTCATGCTGTAATCACACACAAACTGCTTCACTTTTTAAAATAAGACCTACAATAATCAAACTAATTTTTTAAATGTATTTATTAAATTTGTTATAATACTGTTTTTGTTTCATGCTTTGGTTTTTTGGCCATGAGGCATGTGGGATCTTAATTCCTCCAACAGGCAGCGAACCTGAACCCCCCTGCATTGGAGGCAAAGTCTCAACTGCTGGACCTCCGGGGAGTCTCTTCACTTCACTTCTGTCAGTTGTGTGGGCCTTTTCCCTCCTACAATCAAGCAATTCTTTGTGACACCCGTCGGGGCCCTATGATTCAGTTCACGTTGTCACTGACTTCAGTTAGTGCAGACCCCACAGTTAAGGGCTCAGTCCCGAAAGACTGTCTTCTCTTCCCCCGCCCTCCTTAGACAGTCATGAATCCCACATACTCACCTGTACTTTTGATTGACTCAGTATAAATCAGAAGGTCATAGCAATGCCTCCTTGGGTTTGCTTGTTTGCTTGAACAGCTCACAGAACTCAGGGAAACACTCACTTACATTGACTGTTTTTTTTTAAATATGAAAAAGGACACTGATGAACAGGTAGATAAAGAGGCATACAGGGCAAGGTCTAGAAGGGTCCCAAGCAGAAGACCTTCTGTTCCCATGGAGTTGGGAGTACCACTGTCCTGGCACATGGATGTGTTTACAGATGCAGAAGCTCTCAAAATCCCATACTTTTGGGACTTTTGGAGACTTTCCCATTTAGTCATGAACAGCTGTTAACTTAGTTCTTCTCAGAGGATAGGAGAGAAATTTCCAAGTTTCTTAATTAACATGGCTCAGTCTTTCTGGTGACCAGCTCCCACTTCCTGAAGCTTTGGAGAATCCCACAAAGATTGGTACAAAAGACACAGCTATCACCTAAGAAATCCCAAGGGATTTAAGAGCTCCATGTCAGGAACTGGGACCAACAACCAAATATTAGAACAAAAGATGTGCTTAGTGTTCTTATCACCTAGGAAATCACAAGCATTTTAGGAGCTCTGTGCCAGGGGCCAGGGCCAGACACACACACACACATATTTCTATTTCACAGGCATATGCCCAGAAGTGGAATTGTTGGGCCATATGGTAATTCTGGGGCTTCCTAGGTAGTGCTAGTGGTAAAGCACCTGCCTGCCAGTGCAGGAGATATGAGACATGGGTTCAGTCCCTGGGTAGGGAAGATCCCCTGGAGGAAGGCATGGCAAAGGAGCCTGGCAAGCTACAGTCCATAGGGTCACAAAGAGTCAGACAAGACTGAAGCAACTCAGCATGCATGCATGGTAATTCCGTGTTTAGGAGCTGCCATCATAAATCTCCTATTTTTAAAATGTTTATAAACAGTTCCTACTTGAAACAACAATACAAACAGATGTAGAACTGCTGGTTTGGCACCTTGTGGGCTGAAGACTCTGGTATAATGCAGCCCCTTTTCTTGCACGGTTCATGAGGCCACAAGTCATTCCTCCCTGGGCCTCAGTCTCCGAATCTCCAAAGTGAGAACACTGGACTGCATCATCCCTGGTTCTGTTGTGCTGGAACAGTCTGTGATGTTGGGAGACAGTATGATTCCAATTTGATTGTGGTTCTTTTTCTTGCTTGTAGATCTTGAACCTGAGGCCAGCATTCTGCGTCCCGGTACTCACATCACAGAAGCCCACATGATCTGGCGGTCTAGATAAGACAGAGGGAATCAGAGCAGACACTTGTTTGGGTCCAACCCGACACAAGTAGAATCTAAATCAGTCGAGATAAAAAACCTGTTTGTGCTAGCCACAAAGCAGTCGGTTTGCCCTTTTAAGGAAAGAATAATCTATTTTCCAGTCCCAGCAAATTTCAACCACATTTGAACAAAAAAGATCACATTTCCGAGCTGTAGGTAAAAGACTCCTGTGGTAGTAACATGAGTCTTTGTATGTTTGTGACAATTTCTTAGCAGGAGCTCCCTGTTGGCTTTTAGAAGATGTAGGTCTGGCCTTTTGAAAGTTTGTTTACTTATTTTTATGAGCCTCTTAAATGACTAATCTTGCAGGACTGAGGCACAGAGAGGACAGCTGCTCCCACAATCCTCTGGGTCCTGCCTACTCAGGACAGCATTCCCCTCTTCCTCTTTGTGTCCCTCAAGGACTTCAGCTTGTGCCTTATTATTATTTAAACAGGTATACAGCACCTCCAGACTCCCAGTTTTCTCTCACTTCCTACTTTTTGCTTGATTCTGGTTTTTTCTTAAAATTCTCACTAGAAGGAAACAGGTTTTAAGACCTTCCCCAAAAATGCATTAACAACTTATTAGTCATCTCAGGGTCTTATGACATGGAAGATCCATGTCAGGAAATGTATTTGGTTTCTGTTGATCAGGGGGAGGTGATTTTTGTGGTGGGGGACTGAAAGTGTGGGATGTGGGCCAGGCTGGTGGAAGTCCACTGGACAGCTCCTTGTTCCCTGACTTTGATCAGATGGGGCCTTTGGTTCAGCACTTACAAAACGGGGACTACTTATCTTCTAAGATTGCAATAAAATTAAATTAACAATGTATGCATGGTGCTGGGCCAGGGGACATGCCACGGAACAAGTCCTCAATCAGTGGAAGCCATTATTAATCATCTTGAACTCCTTTCCAGGCATTGAAAGAGAAATACAGGGGGCTGAGAACTGGAAGACTTGAATTGATTCTGTTACTAATTAGCTGTGCAATCTTGGACAAGTGATAAACTTCCTGGGTGTCAAATTCAACATCAGTTATTTAATAAGCACATATTAATTGCCTATTAGTTGGTAAGTTCAGTCTTAGGAGGTGAGAATAAAAAGATGAATGGGACATGCCCAGCTCTTACGAGTTCATCAGCTAGTTGAAGAGGACAGATACCCTAAGGCTGTGGATATGAGTTAGAAGGACTCCATGAACTTTTAGATGGGAGCATCGGGAGACCAGCAACTCAGGGGCACATTAACATTTGCCTTGAGTTACAACAAATTTGGACTTCTGGTAGCTCAGTTAGTAAAGAATCCACCTGCAATGCAGAAGACCCAGGTTTGATTCCTGGGTAGGGAAGATCCGCTGGAGAAGGGATAGGCTACCCACTCCAGTATTCTTGGGCTTCCATGTGGCTCAGCTGGTCAAGAATCCACTGCAATTCGGGAGACCTGTGTTCGATCCCTGGGTTGGGAAGACCCCTTGGGGAAGGGAAAGGTTACCCACTCCAGTATTCTGGCCTGGGGAATTCCATGGAGGTTGCAAAGAGTCAGACATGACTGAGTGGCTTTCACTTTACTTTTACTTTACAACAATTTTAGGTGAGGGCATTTATGGGCCTCTTGTGCACTTTCAGGGGTTTGGGTACCTGTTTCTAATTGGCACCACCTTCTGTGTGTAGGCAATGCTCTTTGAATCCCTATAGTGAGGCAGAGCCACTACCTCTTGCTGCCCAAGGGCATCAGTGTGGAAAATATGGTTTTGTATAAACTGTTATATATAAATTTCTCGTTGGCTGGTGCTGATAGGATCACCAGAGTCAGCTCCTGGTGCTTTGTATTCACTTTGCAGCAATTTTGCCACTAAGAGTGACCAGTAGGGTGTCTGTGCTTCATTTCTACTCCTAGCTGAAGGAAAATCATTCTTTGTTAATCGTTGTATTTTAATTGTGAAACACCATGTTCGAGGAAGAGTTTCAAGGCAGAAATGGCCTTGAGGTCTCGTTTTCTTGTTTTTTAATTTGGAAAGAAAGACATTCTCTCACCCGAATTCCCCAATAGCCTGCAGGCATTGGCATTCTAAACAGCATGCACACAGGAAAACAGATCATATTTAAAAAGGGTCTTCTTTCTTTTCACTCCATTTACCTCTGTACCATTCAAGGGAATGTGAAAAAACATGGGACTCTTCTATTTTAAAAAAACGCCTTCAGAAAAAAACATCAAAACATCAGTCTTTGCCATTTCCCATTGCCTGGGGGAATTGGCACATGTCTTCAATGCTAAAAGAATGTTCTCTTCATGTTGCTTTGCATTGCAAATGAGCTTCATTCTTGGAAGACCTAGCAGAGCACGGTGGCACCTTCACCATTGATTTCCTGCCACCCAAAGGGATATGGTAATTCATAGAGTCCAGAAAAGCAGCTTGATGGGATGCCTGGGGCTAGCAAGGGATCACACTGGTTGGTCTGGCTACCCCTCAAGACCACTGTGTTCACCACGCTTATTGGAAACTGGGACTGGGACTAATATAGGGACATAGACTAACCCCGTTAGGTATAAGCGTGGAAATGAAGAGGCTGGCAAGTTTCCACCAGAGGGAGAGACAAAATAATTTGAAATCATCAATCATTGGAAGGACTGCACTGAAGCTCCAATATTTGGCCACCTGATGTGAAGAGCCAACTCATTGGAAAAGACCCTGATGCTGGGAAAAGATTGAGGGCAGGAGAAGAGGGCAACCTAGGATGAGATGGCTAGATAGCATCACCAACTCAATGGACATGAATTTGAGCAAACTCTGAGAGATAGTGGAGGACAGAGGAGCCTGGCATGCTGTAGTGTGTAGGCCCACAAAGAGTGGGACATGACTAAGAGACTGAACAACAGCAACAAATACAGCAATTGAAGGGCTTCCCTGGTAGCTCAGTGGTAAAGAATCTGCCTACCAATGCAGGAGCCTCAGGTTTGATCCTTGGATTGGGAAGATCCCCTGGAGAAGGGAATGACAACCCAGTCCAGTATTCTTGCCTGTGAAACCCCATGGACAGAGGAGACTGGCAGGCTACAGTCCATGGGTCGCAAAAGAGTCCAACATTTCTTAGCAACTAAACAGCAACAACATAGCAAATGAAATAGCTATTGAAATAACCAAGAAATACATTTTCTTTCTTGCGTCATTTTGAAGTTATTTAGTTCCCAAGTGCCACTCTACTGAGCCTCTTATTACCGCTGCTGCTGTCTTGGAAGAACTTTCATGTTCCAAGTCCTAAAACACTGATGCTTCCCTTGTGGGACTGATCTCCACCTTGAGAGGAGTAGCCAGGCCCTAGGATCCTTGTAGGGAGCTGGGCTATGGCACAGGACACCCTCCGGTCAGGTTAGTGAACCTGATGGGATGTGTGTCTTTGTACACATCTCCAGGTCTTGTTTTCCCATTACTCCCTGTACATCGTTTTCTCCCCGTAGAGTCCTAGCAACTGTCAGGTCTACATATTAACCTCAGAAAAATGTTGAAAAGGCATCACTCTTGGAGGCAATGCTCCAGCTCCCCTGCTTCCTCCCAGTCCTGCTTCTGCTTCCTCTGACTTATGTTACAGTCATTAGTTGCTTGTCCAATTCCCCACCCTCTGGCTCAGCTGCCTTGCAGCATGCCCCCAACCCCATCCCTCCCCATGAGGTGTTCTGTGGTCCTGTCTGTCTCCCCCATTAGATTGTAAGCATCTTGAGCAAAGTGGCTGTGCTTTTTAGCTACGTGGTCTTGGCACCCGCAGACACAGTCAAGTGTACCTAGTAGGCATTCAGTAAATGTGCGCTGCACGGAGTTGCACATATGGTTTGCATTTTCCAGGAATGTCTGTTTGTTCTGATTATCTGCCAGCCAAGTGTACTCTTGGGTGGAGAAAGGGAAATGGACTAAGAGATGTGGTTCAAGGAGTAGTCAATAGCCTGCTCATAATTACTAGTGGGAATGGAACAAGCATAAACTTTCTTGCATAACTAATCAATATCTTAATATATCTCCATTAAGGAGGGTGTATTTTATGTTATTGATATTAAATATCTACCTATTGTGTCAGAAAGGTTTCAGGGTAATTGTTATTGATGGTTAAAATCTTGTCGGCTGCTGAATGTAGACTTTTTTCTTAAATGGATGATGACTGGCTAAGATTTATTTTTCCTGTACTGCTATAAGCCAGATTCTCCATTAAGCTATAAAATATTATGATACACTTGAAGCAATGTAATATGATCCAAACACATAGTTATAACTCATTTCATTATTAGTCACATGTGCCCAGACATTAGCATAACAGTTAACTAGTCCTGGGATAAGTGTGTTGCTAAAGAATATTTTTTAACAACTTAACAATTGCATTAGTGCCAGTTATAGTTTAATTATCTGATGGTTGTAATCACACACTTAATGATAATTGGGCAGTGGAATCACTGCTGACATGGATTTTTGAGGCAGAATCTCAGTTTTAGTTCTAAACTCAAAAATCCAGTCTAGAGAACAGTGTGATGTCTGCCATCATTTGGTGGATTTCAGTTTGTTAGATGAGGTTCCAGGCACCATGGTGGGTAGTACCTGAGTTGTAGCCATTTAGAGATGGATTTCTCTGCAGTCAAAATATTCTGTGCTGTTCTCATATTTCCCTGAACTACCTCAGAGTTATGAAACCACAGCACTCAGGCTGCCACATGTATTAATAGTTCAGAAATTCTTATGCTTTAGGCGATTTCTCCTTTCATGGAATGCTGCTGTGGTAAATTGCATGAATGGTCCCAATTCTTCACCCTCCCAATGGCCACATCCTTTACAATGTGACTTGGCAGTTCCTGCCACTACAGAGGAGTGCTGTTTCCCTGCCTTTAACTTTGAGTGTGGCCATGTGACTTGCTTTGGTCACTGAGGTGTCAGAAGGTCAACATGACTGCACTCCACTTCCCTGACTTTCCCCATCTCGAGTTCCAGCTATGCTAATTCTGAGTTCCCAGAATGCATCATGCACTGTAGCATTAAATAGTCCCTGGTTCTAAAATAGTCTCTGTGACATACACATCCCACCACAGCCCTAGGGTTCCTTCTTTTCCTGGGCAAGACTGAGTTATTCGTCAGTCAACAGTCAAGAATCATCTTTTGCAGGAAGTTCCCTGCTCCTTCATCTCCCCTCTTCCTCACTGTCCTTCAGGGAACTTCCCTCACTGCACTTGTTGACTGGTCTTCTAGTTGCTGGCTGCTCCTCCCTATGAGTCCCTAGAGGACAGGGGCATTTTCATCTCTGTATTCCCAGTGCCCAGCACAGTTCTTGTCTCATAAGAAGCCAGCGAGCCAGTTTCATCCCTTTTCCCTTTGGTTGTCACCTGCCTCATTCCAAAATAGGATTTGAGTCATGTGAAAGAAATTGAGGACACAGGATAAAGATTTAGTAGTTGAATAAATTGGGAGGGAAAAGAATAAGGGGAAGACAGATGATGAAACCAAGACTTAGGTTGGAACCCTCAAGGGCCAGGAGGTCCTAGTTGTTATATTTCACTCTCTAAGCTAAGTTGTTCTATTGAGCTGTAAGTTTCCAAGTAGCCGAAGCAAACGGGAAAATAAGAATTGTTATGAATGTTCACAGTTTTAGATAGTTCACAAAAGAAAAGAAAATGTATGAATGGCTGATAAGCACACTGAAAGATGCTCAACATCGTTAGTCATCAGGGGAATGCAAATCCAGACGACAATAGATGTCACATCCTACCCATTAGATTGCTTTAGTTTTTAATTGAAGCAGAGTTGCTTTACGATGTTGTGTTAGTTTCTGGTGTACAGCAATGTGATTCAGTTATACACATATAATTTTCATATTCTTTTCCATTATAGTTTATTATACAGTATACCTTGTTGTTTATCTATTTTATACATAGTACTTTGTATCTGCTAATCCCAAACTTCTAATTTATCCCTCCTGTTCTCACCACCCTACTAGACTGATTTAAAGCTAAAAAGAATGACGGTAGCAAGTTCTAGCAATGATGTGAAAAACTGGAATTCTAGTATTCACAGTCGGAAATTCTGGCAGTTTCTTATGAAGTTAAGCATTCACCACCTTATGATCCAGCAATTTTACCAAGTATTTGGCTCAGAGACTTGTACCTGACTTGTACACAAAAGACTTATACATGAATGGTAGCACCAACCTTGTTTATAGTAGCTAAGAACTGCAAACAACTTAATGGTTTGTTAACGGGTGAATGGATTAACAAATTGTGGTACCTTCATGCAGAGAACTACTACTAAGTAATAAAAGTGAACAAATTGCTGATGTCAGCCATAACCTGGATGTGTTTCAGGGACATTATGTTGAGAGATTCAAGCCAGACAAAAAGGATATAGATCTCTCTTTCTATCTTTTGGTATATATGTATATATATGGATAGCATATACAATATCTATACATAATCATATGTCATCATATATATGGGCTTCCCTGGTCGCTCAGCGGTAAAGAATCTTCCTACCAATGTAGGAGACATGGGTTCGATCCCTGGGTCGGGAAGATCCCCTGGAAAAGGAAATGGCAACCTACTCCAGTATTCTTGCCTGGGGAATCCTATGGACAGAGGAGCCTGGAGGGCTACAGCCCACGGGGTCACAAAGAATTAGACATCAGATCAGATCAGATCAGTTGCTCAGTCGTGTCCGACTCTTTGCGACCCCATGAATCACAGCACGCCAGGCCTCCCTGTCCATCACCAACTCTCGGAGTTCACTCAGACTCCCATCCATCGAGTCAGTGATGCCATCCAGCCATCTCATCCTCTGTCGTCCCCTTCTCCTCTTGCCCCCAATCCCTCCCAGCATCAGAGTCTTTTCCAATGAGTCAACTCTTCGCATGAGGTAGCCAAAGTACTGGAGTTTCAGCTTTTGCATCATTCCTTCCAAAGAAATCCCAGGGCTGATCTCCTTTAGAATGGACTGGTTGGATCTCCTTGCAGTCCAAGGGACTCTCAAGAGTCTTCTCCAACACCACAGTTCAAAAGCATCAATTGTTTGGCGCTCAGCCTTCTTCACAGTCCAACTCTCACATCCATACATGACCACAGGAAAAACCATAGCCTTGACTAGACGAACCTTTGTTGGCAAAGTAATGTCTCTGCTTTTGAACATGCTATCTAGGTTGGTCATAACTTTCCTTCCAAGGAGTAAGCGTCTTTTAATTTCATAGCTGCAGTCACCATCTGTAGTGATTTTGGAGCCCAGAAAAAGAAAGTCTGACACTGTTTCCCCATCTATTTCCCATGAAGTGGTGGGACCGGATGCCATGATCTTCGTTTTCTGAATGTTGAGCTTTAAACCAACTTTTTCACTCTCCACTTTCACTTTCATCAAGAGGCTCTTTAGTTCCTCTTCACTTTCTGCCATAAGGGTGGTGTCATCTGCATATCTGAGGTTATTGATATTTCTCCCGGCAATCTTGATTCCGGTTTGTGTTTCTTCCAGTCCAGCGTTTCTCATGATGTACTCTGCATATAAGTTGAATAAGCAGGGTGACAATATACAGCCTTGACGAACTCCTTTTCCCATTTGGAACCAGTCTGTTGTTCCATGTCCAGTTCTAACTGTTGCTTCCTGACCTGCATACAAATTTCTCAAGAGGCAGATCAGGTGGTCTGGTATTCCCATCTCTTTCAGAATTTTCCACAGTTTATTGTGATCCACACAGTCAAAGGCTTTGGCATAGTCAATAAAGCAGAAATAGATGTTTTTCTGGAACTCTGTTGCTTTTTCCATGATTCAGCAGATGTTGGCAATTTGATCTCTGGTTCCTCTGCCTTTTCTAAAACCAGCTTGAACATCAGGAAGTTCACGGTTCACATATTGCTGAAGCCTGGCTTGGAGAATTTTGAGCATTACTTTACTAGCGTGTGAGATGAGTGCAATTGTGCGGTAGTTTGAGCATTCTTTGGCATTACCTTTCCTTGGGATTGGAATGAAAACTGACCTTTTCCAGTCCTGTGGCCACTGCTGAGTTTTCCAAATTTGCTGGCATATTGAGTGCAGCACTTTCACAGCATCATCTTTCAGGATTTGGAATAGCTCAGCTGGAATTCCATCACCTCCACTACCTTTGTTCGCAGTGATGCTTTCTAAGGCCCACTTGACTTCACATTCCAGGATGTATGGCTTTAGGTCAGTGATCACATCATCGTGATTATCTCGGTCATGAAGATCTTTTTTGTACAGTTCTTCTGTGTATTCTTGCCACCTCTTCTTAATATCTTCTGCTTCTGTTAGGTCCATACCATTTCTGTCCTTTATCGAGCTCATCTTTGCATGAAATATTTCTTTGGTATCTCTGATTTTCTTGAAGAGATCCCTAGTCTTTCCCATTCTGTTGTTTTCCTCTATTTCTTTGTGTTGATCGCTGAAGAAGGCTTTCTTATCTCTTCTTTTTTTTTTTTAATTTAATTTTATTTTAAAACTTTACGTAATTGTATTAGTTTTGCCAAATATCAAAATGAATCCACCACAGGTATACATGTGTTCCCCATCCTGAACCCTCCTCCCTCCTCCCTCCCCATACCATCCCTCTGGGTCGTCTCAGTGCACTTGCTATTCTTTGGAACTCTGCATTCAGATGTTCATATCTTTCCTTTTCTCCTTTGCTTTTCACTTCTCTTTTTTCACAGCTATTTGTAAGGCCTCCCCAGATAGCCATTTTGCTTTTTTGCATTTCTTTTCTATGGGAATGGTCTTGATCCCTGTCTCCTGTACAATGTCACGAACCTCATTCCATAGTTCATCAGGCACTTTATCCATCAGATCTAGGCCCTTAAATCTATTTCTCACTTCCACTGTATAATCATAAGGGATTTGATTTAGGTTATACCTGAATAGTCTAGTGGTTTTCCCCACTTTCTTCAATTTAAATCTTAATTTGGCAATAAGGAGTTCATGGTCTGAGCCACAGTCCGCTCCTGGTCTTGTTTTTGCTGACTGTATAGAGCTTCTCCATCTTTGGCTGCAAAGAATATAATCAATCTGATTTCGGTGTTGACCATCTGGTGATGTCCATGTATAGAGTCTTCTCTTGTGTTGTTGGAAGAGGGTGTTTGTTATGACCAGTGCATTTTCTTGGCAAAACTCTATCAGTCTTTGCCCTGCTTCATTCTGTATTCCAAATTTGCCTGTTACTCCAGGTGTTTCTTGACTTCCTACTTTTGCATTCCAGTCCCCTATAATGAAAAGGACATCTTTTTTGGGTGTTAGTTCTAAAAGGTCTTGTAGGTCTTCACAGAACCGTTCAACTTCAGCTTCTTCAGCATTACTGGTTGGGGCATAGACTTGGATTACTGTGATATTGAATGGTTTGCCTTGGAGACGAACAGAGATCATTCTGTCGTTTTTGAGATTGCATCCAAGTACTGCATCACTGAGAAACTAAAGAACAACAACAAAGTCATATATATGTATATATAGGACATCACAAATATAAAATATGATTTAATTTATGTGAAATTCTAGAACAGGTAAATTTAATCTATAATGATAGAAATCAGATCAGTGGGTCCCTGGAATGAGTGTAGACTGTGGAGAATTTACCCTTATAGAGGGGCATAAGAGAATGTTCTGGTGTGATGGTCATGTTCTCAACCAGAGCTTGGCAAACTTTTTCTGCTAAATATCAGCTAGTAAATGCTGTAGGCTTTTCCTATCATATGGGCTGGGTTGCAACTTCTCTGCTTGGCTGTTGTAGCACCAAAACAGCCAGGCACACATGCGTGCTAAGTCACTTCAGTTGTATTTGACTCTTTGAGCAATGCTGTGGACTGTAGCCCACGAGGCTCCTCTGTCCATGGGATTCTCTAGGCAGGAATACTGGAGTGGGCTGCCACTTCTTCCTCCAGGGTGTCTTCCTGACCCAGGGATTGAACCCACCTCTCTTATGTCTCCTGGCTTGGCAGGTAGGTTCTTTACCATTAGTGCCAACTGTGTGTGTCTATGTGCTTAGTAGCTCAGTCATGTCCAACTCTTTGCGACCCCATGGACTGTAGCCCACAAGGCTCCTCTGTCCATGGGGATTCTCCAGGCAAGAATACTGGAGTGGGTTGCCATGCCCTCCTCCAAGGGATCTTCCCAACCCAGGGATTGAACGCAGGTCTCCCGAATTGCAAGCGAGTTCTTTACTGTCTGAGCCACCATGGAAGCCCCTCAAAGCAGCCATAGATAATATGTAAATGAATGAATATTGCAGTATTTCAATAAAATTTTATATGTGGACATTGAAATTTGAATTTCATACGTATTTCACATGTGACAAAATATTCTTAAAATTTTTTCTTCAACCTTGTGAAAATATAAAAACCATTGTTAGCTTGTTGGCTCTGCAAAGACAGGGAGAAGGGCAGATCTGGTCAACTGGCTGCAGTTTTCCAGCTCTGGTTCTAAATCCCATTTGGTGTGGTGTTTATATGGGTAAATCCATCTATAAAACTCATCAAACCACCCTTTAAATCTTTGCATTATTTTATCCTTAATCTTTAGTATGATGTAAATTATATATATGTAAGAAAAGCTTCACAGTTTTCATAAGATAAAAAAAAAACATATATCTCAATCTGTTGAAACTCAGCTTTTCAGGATAGTAATGTGTCCTCTGGGTTCTAAATAAGGTGACAGTTAGGTGGTTACTCTAACTACTCTGTAGCCGCTGGTGGGCTGGCTCTTGCCTACAGATAGGTTTTGCTTGGCCTACAGAGGGTTAAACACATGTACCTGATTTTGACTAGCCCTTGCCAGGCAGCACCCTTCAGTTCCACAGACCCCACTGTGACCTAAATTATTTACTGGGTTTGTTTTCCTTCCTTTACTTTCAACCTCTTACTACTCTTACATTCGTTTCCCCCATAAGTGGTATATATTTGGATCTCTTATTTTTATTCTTTTATATTGTTATGCATATTTCAGCTTCTTTAAATCATCTGTAGAATAAAACATGGGGGTTGGGACCTTGTCTGTTTTGCTCACCACTGTTTCCCTGGAGCCTGACATAGTGTCTGCATAGCGGAGCTGAATGCATCCTTTTGGGTATATGAGTAAGTCCGCAGATAAGTCAGTGTCCTTCAGGCAGTCCTTATGATGCTCATCCTTTCAAGGAAGATCTGATAAGAACTGAGAAGCAATGAATCTGAGATTCTATTTTCTGGCAGGAAATTACTGTGATCAAATGAGTGGTCTACTCTTCCTGGGTGTGGATGATGGAAAGCATAGACAGTAGCAGGTACAGTTCCCACGTGGCTATTTAAGTTTCAGTTCAGTTCAGTTCAGTCGCTCAGTCGTGTCCAAATCTTTGCGACCCCGTGGACTGTAGCCCACCAGGCTCCTCTGTCCATGGGATTCTTCTGGCAAGAATACTGGAGTGAGTCGCCATTTCCTTCTCCAGGGAACATTCTGGACCCAGGGATCGAACCCAGGTCTCCCAAATTAACTCAAAACAAAATTTAAGAATTGAGTTCTTCAGTTTCACCAGTGCCATTTCAAGTACTCAACACAACATGTAGCTAGTGGCTCCTCTGTGAGGTGGCACAGAGAGAGAACGCTTCTGGTATCACAGAAACTTCGATTGGACAGTAGTTGCCCAGCATCCAGACATGTGTCTATGTGACATGCCCTTGACACATACCATTTGTTTGAAAAACTACAGAGAAAAACAAAAAAAAGTATAGTAAGTTCCCTTATACATACTAATAAGTTTCATTCTGAGAGCACATTCTTAAGTACGGTTTGTTCATAAGTTCAATAAACTTAGCCTAGGTACCCAACTAATATAATTGGCTACATAGTACTGTATTGCCATAGGTTTATAATACTATTTGCACAAATAATACGTTAAAAAAACAAACACAAAAAGAAAAGAAAACATTTTTAATCTTACAATGCCTTGAAAAGTACAGTACTATAGGTTACTGCTACTTTTACGATTGCTTTGGGCTTCCTAGGTGACTCAGTGGTAGAGAATCCATTTGCTAATGCAGAAGACATGGGAGACATGAGTTCCATCCCTAGGTTGGGAAAATCCCCTGGAGTAGGAAATGGCAATACACTCCAATATTCTTGCCTGGAAAATTCCATGGACAAAGGAGCCTGGGGGGCTAGAGTCCATGGGGTTGCAAAGAGGTAGACTCTACTAAACACACACCACACCTGGACATCCTGGGCTTGAAATAAGAATACTGTACATATAGTTGATATGTATCCTTAATTTCCAGATCTAGGGTCAGGGGAGATGTACAAAGTATAGTCCTATATCTTTCTTGGCAATCTCTCAAGTTTCTCATTTCATAGAGGTAGATGCTAAGATAATATACAGTGAAATTTGGGTATCTAGTTTAGTTTCGTTTAATACATAGTGGAACTTCTTTTTAGATTCTGGAACTAGATTGGCCTCCACATTGGTTTTTGCTGTTGGACACTTTGATGTTTCCCAGGGCCATTATAGTTTTTTAAATTGGAAGTTAGTGGAGGCTGCACTCTGTGGTGATTACTAGCTCAATAGTATTTTCAGCTGAATGTTGATTTTTTCTAAATTAGGATTGCTAAGGCAGCTACTTGTTTATCACTTGATCGCTCCTCCTTCCAACACCTGCAATATTAGTGCTGGGACACTTCACGATTTCAGCTTTCCATTTAATGGGGTACTGCCAATGCTTGCCATGAAAGGGGCCACCCCTTTCTTTTCTCTCTCAACAGTTCAAACCACATTTGAAAAGAACATTTAAAAACAGGATTCTATAGTGGATGTGTCAAATCTACAGTCCTTGGTGAGAAAACATGAAAGGAACCTCTGATAGCAAGTAAAAAAGTGAATCCTTTCCTTGTATGCTTTGGCTTGACAAAGGGATCACGAAGCTATTGTTGGATCACAGGCAACTCAAAATGAAGAATTTTCTATCTGTCCTGCTGAAGTTTTGAAGGGCTTTCTGAATCAAAAAGGTCAATTTTGCATTGAGGTCTTGCTATTTATTTTAGAATTTAATTACATAGCGCGGTGACATCTTGACTCAGGAGACCTGGATGGGTATATCCAGTTTTGACCAAAGTGGGAGATCAGCAAAGGAGAAAAAGAATGATGTGAGGGCTGAATTTAAGCTGCAGCCTTTATTTCATCATTATATAACACTTACTAGGAAAGAATTTCTTATTGAGAATTAATGTTAACATGCAAATGCCAAGAGAGGGGTGCCAGTGAGGCTTGATCGTTATGAAAACATATACCATTAATGAGAAATGTAAAGTTATTCATAGATATGTACACAGAGCACTGCTTACTAAAAAGCCTGGATGGTGCCATGATACTTTACTTCAAAGTTGGTGACATAGGTTTAATCACTGGACTGTTCTGTTTTTATTTCACCCATGGGTTTTTATTCTGTGGTTGTGAAAGAAATAAGTGAGGGATTAAGTTTGAGTCTCAATCCAGCTCACGTCATCTCTCTGAGCCTTTTCTCCTCATCTGTAGACAAAGGATACCTGCAAGGCTCCTTCCTTAGAAGGCTAAGCCTTGAAGAACTGTTGCTTTTGAACAGTGGTATTGAAGAAGATTCTTGAGAGCCCCTTGGACTTCAAGGAGATCAAACCAGTCAATCGTAAAGGAAATCAGTCCTGAATATTCACTGGAAGATGCTGAAGCTGAAGGTCCAATACTTTAACCACCTGGTGAGAAGAACCGACTCATTAGAAAAAACCCTGATGCTGGGAAAGATTGAAGGCAGGAGGAGAAGGGGACGACAGAGGATGAGATGGTTGGATGGCATCACTGACTCAATGGACATGAGTTTGAGCAAGCTCCAGGAGATGGTGAAGGACAGGGAAGCCTGGTGTGCTGCGGTTCATGGGGTCGTAAAGAGTCAGATATGACTGAGTGACTGAACAACAACAAAGGCTCCTTCCAGCTGACATTGTCTGATTCCTTGTAAAGTGCACTTGGAACACACAAGGTGGCTTTTCCATGAGGTGGAAAGGCTTGCCGTTGTGTGGTCAGTCCATGTTAACTAGCCCATGAGCGGCAGGGATCTAGAATTATTTGCTGTGCTTGTTCTCTGGGGCATGCTAATGAGCTCCGGCAAATTGGAGCTGCTGAATCTTTCAGGCAAGCCCTGCTCCCCCAGTGATATGTTCTGAGATAGCACATTACCGAAATGAAGATGTGTTTTCATGGACTTCATGCTATCAAATATTTATGCCCTGCCTTTGGTTATAGAAGTATTTTGCAGTGTAGGTCATCTTCTCAGAAAAATGTTCCACTACAAGAACAGCTTCTAGAGCCCCAGTGGATCCTTAGGGCAGGTGCATAAGATGGCCCTGCGGAACCAGACACTGTCAGGGTGAATGCCTGAATATAAATGGATCATGCATGACTTAACTCTAAAAGAAGATTTGGAGAGAATAGAATTTCCAAGATGTACAATTAACTCTTTTATATTAATGAGAAATATAACCTCCAATGATGTTATCTGTCTCAGAATATAGCCTACGAAAATTTAACTCTTTCCTTCCTCCGTATGGAGCAATGTTTCATTATTCAAATCTGTCAAGGTGCACGGGGGGAGGGATGATCAGACCTACTGTTCCTTTTGTCTTGTCCATCTTCTCCCTTCTTTATGTGCTCTTCTTTATATCATAACTGTTTATTAGGTCTCTACTCCAATATTCCGGCCATGCTGCAGGAGGTCTGCAGAAATGCACAATATGATTTCTGCACTGAAAAGACCAATCATTCTTTCTTATCTTAAAGAAAGAAACAAGTTAAAACAGCATACAATGAGATGTGTTACATGCAATATGATTGGGCTCTAATTTATATGATGATGATAGTCATCATGACTCTGATTACAAAGAGTAAGAATTAAGGCCAGGCTGGGGAAGTTAACGAAAACATTTTGGGTGTGTGGAATTTTAGCTGAGCTGTGAAAGATGTCAAGGTTTGGGGCAAGTCAGAAAAGGGAGGAAGTCGTGTGACTCATTGGGTGAGACTTACCAGCTGCTAAAGGTAGAAGGGCCCTTGATGGCTATGCAGGCCAGGATAGACTGGGTTTATGCTGCAATAGTAAACATGCCCAATTCTTGGTGGCTTAATTAGTCAAAGCTTACTCTTCCCTTGAGTTACAAGTCAAGGGACTTGTATATGGACTGACATCTCTATTCTGAATTGCCCTTTTTCAGGGATGCAGGCCGACAGAACCACCACCACCTAGAATGTCTCTGGTCACCTTGGAAGGGAGGAGGGAGAGCAAATCACACACTGGCTTTTACAGGCTTCTGACTGGAAATGACATGTCTTCTATTTCACTGACCAAAGTAAATCATGCATGTGTGTTCAACTTCAAGGAGAAATACATTTCTCCCGTGTGTCTGCAAGGAGGATAATAGGCAATGTCAGTAAGTAGCTCTGAGAATACTAGCTGCATGCTGAGGATGAGAGAGGCTGTGTAGAGCAGTGAACAGCACAAGGACATTGCAGACGCGGGCCTAGATTCGAAAGTTCTCTCAGTGGCCAGCTGAGTGACATTTGGCAAGACACTGTGTCTACAGAATAAGATGAATTATTATGATATAGCAAGGAGGTTATGGGGACTGCATGTGCAGGTAAATATTGATATATTTAGTTATTACCTTTCCCTCTTGACAGCTTTCTATTGGGTTGGTCGAAAAGTTAGTTCAAATTTTTCTAAGAGATGTTATGGAAAAACACAAATGAACTTTTTGGTCAACCTAATATATATATATATTTGTAATTCCACATGATCTCTACTGTACATCTTGCTCTTGAGTCCTAAGAAATAAACTTGCAACCTTGCAATAAATTTCCATTCTTTGCTTAGTTTAGTCGCTAAGTTGTGTCTGACTCTTGCAACTCTATGGACTGTAGCCCGCCAGGCTCCTCTGTCCATGGGATTTTCTTTGCTTAAGCTAGGCCAAACGGACTTCAGCCAAGACATCTGCTGGTCCATGGGGTGCCTTTGCAAAGTAGAAAAAGATATCTCCTCTTCAGTGGGATTGTATGGGTTCTATGAGCATTCAGTCTCTTTAGGTGGTGCTAGTACTGGAAAATCCCATGGATGGAGGGGCCTGGTGGGCTGCAGTCCATGGGGTCGCTAGGAGTCGGACACGACTGAGCGACTTCACTCACTTTTCACTTTCATGCATTGGAGAAGGCAATGGAAACCCACTCCAGTGTTTTTGCCTGGAGAATCCCAGGGACGGGGGAGCCTGGTGGGCTGCCGTCTATGGGGTAGCACAGAGTCGGACACGACTGAAGCAACTTAGCAGCAGCAGCAGGATCAGTAGTAAAGAACATGCCTGCCAACGCAGGAGACATAAGAGATTCAGGTTTAATCCCCAAGTCTGGAAGATCCCCTGGAGAAGGATATGGCAACCCACTCCAGTATTCTTGCCTGGAGAATTCCATGGACAGAGAAGGCTGGTGGGCTACAGTCTGTAGGGTCACAAAGTGTCAGATATGGCTGAAGTGACTTAGCATGCACACACAGTCACTTTCTGTGAATTAAGAAAAGATCCCTGATTGTTTTGATAGTCCTATGCTAGGATGTATGGTTTGGTAGCAGAACACAGGCCATATTCAGCCTCAGTTCATTTTGGTGGTTGCCTTTATGCAGTGAATAACCTGTACAACCATATGTGGTAGCCTTGGCTTTAGCTCCTTTCAGCAGATTCTGAGAAAGACAGTAATCCTTTTATGGTCCAGCTTCTCTTCACAAGAGAAGACAGGATTTTTAAAAGGTATGTCATCCATTCTTGGGAAAGTATGCTGTACAAAGATTTCCAATATATGAATTCCCAAGAAAATTACTAAGAAGCATTATGCTCTTACAATCTGAGAATATCCTCACTTATCTGCAATATTTCAAATCAATAGTATCGTTATTTATAAGCAATTCCCACTGTTCTTAATGAGTTTAATGAATAAAGAATGAGCATAATAAGTGAGCTTAACTTCACCAAGAAATCATTTCTTATACAAAAGAAGTCTGATATTAAACTACCACCAAATATAATACAATTAAATCACATTAATTCTCTTAGGTATAATGCAATTGTCTGTGTGGAACATAGATAAGCTGAAGGCAAATTTCTGGTATGCCTTTGAGTAAAATTTGTGTAACTTTAAAAATAACCCAGGGGAAAACAAGGCCAATATTGAAAGGGTTTTCTAAGGTAGAGGAGTTATTTTCATTTGCATGACTTTCTCAGAGAAATGTCTAATTTGCTGATCATGGTTCATAGGAAAAGGTTAGAGAGGTGAGGTTCGGAAAACATTGACCTCAGCGTTCTCCTCAGTCTGCGGGGGGAGGAAAGGAAGGCAAGTGACCCTTTGTGTGGACACAGGTCCACGAGCTGAGTGGTGGCCCCTTCGCTTGGAGGCACTGACTCTGTGAAAGCCTGATAGTGTGGTTGGCTGAATAAAAGTGTCCCCCCTGAGCACCGAAGAATTGATGCTTTTGAACTGTGGCATTGAAGAAGACTCTTGAGAGTCCCTTGGACTGCAAGGAGATCAAACTGGTCAATCCTAAAGGAAGCCAGTCCTGAATATTCATTGGAAGGACTGATGTTGAAGATGAAATGCCAATACTTGGCCACCTGATATGAAGAACTGACTCACTGGAAAAGACCCTGATTCTGGGAAAGATTGAAGGCAGGAGGACAAGGGGATGACAGAGGATGAGATGGTTGGGTGGTATCACTGACTCGATGGACATGAATTTGAGCAAGCTCTAGGGGTTGGTGATGGACAGGGAAGCCTGGTGTGCTGCAGTCCATGGGGTCACAAAGATTTGGACATAACTGAGCGGCTGAACATAACTGACCTCCAAGATGTCTACATTCAGATCCCAAGAACCTGTGGATATGTTCCTTTACATGGCAAAAGGGACTTTGCAGATGTGATTAAATAATGGCTTTTGGGATGGAGAGATTACTTTGGATTATCCAGTGGGGCCCAATGTAGTTATAAAGGTCTTAAGAAGCTGGAGGACTCTTTAGAATCAGAGTAGGAGATGTGGTCATGGAAGAGAAATTGTAGCAATGTGGCCACAGATGCTGCTGCCTCTGGAAGTCAGAAGAAACAAGGAAAGGGTTTTCCCTGGAGTTTTCAGATAGAGCCGTACCTGCAAACACCTTGGTTTTAGCCCAGTTAGAGTCAGGTTCCACTTCTGACCTCTGGAACCATAAGAGGGTACATTTGTGTTGTTTAAACCACCGTCTGTTTGTGGTGATTTATTACAGCAGCATAGGAAGCTCTTACAGGGAGCAAGGATGGGGTTTTTTGAAGATTCACCTGAATGGAGGGTGAGTTAGCAGACACCGTGTCCTTGGGTCAGTTCACTAGCTCAGGAGTTGGAAAGAACTATGGCCCGTGGGTCAAATCCAGCCTGCTACTTGTTTTTGTGCAGCCCTGAGCTAAGAATTTCTTATACATTTTTAATGATTGAAAAAAAGTATATCATCTTTTTGTGATGTGAAAATATTAAATTCAAAATTCAGTGTCTATAAGTGAACACAGCTGCACTCATTCACGTACATATTGTCCACGGGCACGTTCACTCTGCATTGGCAGAGCTGAGTGTAACAGAGATCGGAGAGCCTGTAAAAGTGAAAATATGTATTATCTGGCCTTTTTCAGAAAAGAGTTGCTGATCTCTGTACTAGAGTCAGGCAATCAGCTTTAAACCTGGGGTTCTAATGTTTTTCTGTGTCTTTCATGAGACTGAATTTACCCTCCCCTCTCCTGCCCACTGGGTTCACTTGGTCAAATCCTCCACTTCACATAGTGTTTCTCTGACTCAGACTCTGGCCTCCTCTATGAGGCCTGCTTGCCACGTTGAGGGCTTAACCATGTTCCGTACTCTGTGATACATTTTGGGCATACAAAGGTGACTAAAATGTGATTTATTCCCTCAAAGACTGTACACCCACACATCACAATCAACAGCAAGAAACCCGATTGTGTATCAAATGCGTTTGATAGCTGTTAACACTCCCAAAAGTCATGTAAGGTAAACATTACTAGATCAGTTTTCCAGACGACAAAGTGAGGCTCAGAGATGCTAAATAACTACCCGTAGTGGGTTAAGCATTTCTATTTAATGTCTAAACCCAGTCTCTTTTTGTAATATCATAGGGGGATCCCAGAGTAACCTGGTCCTGCTCCCATTCCTCCCACCTACTCCCATCAGCTGAAAGCTATTGTGACTTCTTCTCTCCATTGCTCAAAATCTGTACCTGTTTATGGGATTCACAGTTTCCAAGCACCTTGCTGAATTTGGAAAGACCCCTCAGAGTTTTGTTATCAAAAAATCTTAAGAGTCAACAAATTAGGAAGTTGAGAGCAGGTATTAGAGTAAAATGTAAAACTTCAGGCACAGTGGGCGGTGGAGGAGTAGATTCATTTTTGCTCATGTGCCTTGAGTCCTGTAAGGCAGGATTGTGCTTACAATTTTGACTTTCTTCTTAGATTTCCTTTGGTATTAGACCCTTGAGTGACCATCTGTGTGTCTAGTGTAGAAAGGGCAGAAAACTATATGTTGGTTGTTTTAATTTCTCTCCAGGCTCAGATGATAAAAAATCCATCTGCAGTGTGGGAGAGCTGGGTTCAATCCCTGGGTTGGGAAGATCCCCTGGAGAAGGGCATGGCAATCTACTCAAGTATGCTTGCCTGGAGAATCTCCATGGAGAGGAGCCTGGCGGGATGCTGTCCGTGGGGTTGTAAAGAGTCAGACATGACTGAGTGAGTAAATCACCATCACCACCATTCATACGTGGTAACATCAAATGTTGGCCACCTTCTTATGCCCAAGTATGGAACCAGGAAGGACAAAGGACTAAGGGTCATTCGGGTGCCATGAAGAAAATCAGTTTTTTGACTTATTTTTGACCCAAGTGCTTCTTGGGTCTTACCCTTCCTCATAGGATTGTGGTGATCATCTAATGAAAGTGTGCATGCTAATTTGCTTTAGTCGTGTCTAACTTTTTGTGACCCCATGAACTATAGCCTGCCAGACTTCTCTGTCTATGGGATTCTTCAGGCAAGAATACCAGAGTGGGTTGTCATGCCCTCCTTCAGGGGATCTTCCTGACCCAGGCTTTGAACCTATGTCTCCTGCATTGGCAAGTGGGTTCACTGGGAAGCCCAGTGAGAGTGTACAGGTGAAGTATTTTGTATGTCAGAAAACGTTTTCACCAGTGTAAGACTTGGGATTAGATTACACCAAAAAGATGTATTCTGATTTTCAACAAAATTTATTTTGTGCTTTCTATGTTCTTAGTTCTGTTTCATGGATTCCTAGAGGACTATTAAGAAGCATTGGCAGGCACTACAAATTCTTTTTCTTATTATTAGTGTTTTTGTTTTCCTTGTATGGCAGAGAAATCATATTTTATGTCACTTGGACCCTACTTCACTGCTGCCGACTGTGGTTCATACATTTATGAAATGTAATCTAGTAAAAGCAAAACCTGACATTTTTCTTCCCGGAAAGTCTTGTAGGTTTGTCACACTGCTCTGAGCAACAGCGGTAGAATTTCCAAACTCCTATCAGTGAGAGAACAACTTATTCCTGGTGGGAGGAGGGGGCTAGAGGGAGGGAATATTGGCCAAAAATATAAAACACAAGAGACAGAACATAGAATCCCAGTTCTGAAGGCCTTTCATTACAACCCTGCTAATTTGTGCTCGAGTGGGGTATTAGAAAGACTGTATGTAGGGGACTGTCATAGTGACCCAGCTTTGAATCCCAGCACATCAGATTATCCTCCCAAAGCAGTGGTGTCAGGCTTGACCCAGGAACTGAGGCATATAAAAATAGTTATGAGAAGCTTTAAAGAAGAAAGTGGATGTAGTTTTGAAATTGGGATGAGATTTATTTTGCCAATGACTGTTTATATGGGTGTGGTCAAATCAGACATGCTTTTTATAATTCACCACAACTTATTACAAGTGGCAGAATTGCACGAGTAGTGGTATAGCTTTCTTTAAGAAAATTAAATATTTATAACCCCACAGATTTATAAACAGATGAATTAGGGGATGGGTATTTCCATTGTAAAAGTATATACTTATGGGATTCTCTTCCAGAATATTTAAACTATAACTTGATTTACAAATATGTTTTACCCATGTGTTTTCAGAAATGCATCTGAGAAAAGTATGAATACACACGCACACACTCTACTGGGTGTAGATCCTTTGTTAAAGTAGGTAGATGGCACCTTATGTCTCAAAGTGACTCTACCTTCTACAGGCTTGTTCCTACTGCAAATAGCTCACTTGGCTGTCAAGAACTACTTATTGTTGGGAGTTACAATCTGTCATAGGCTTTGAATGTCCCTGTAGTTTTTGCTGGATATGCAAATCTCTGACTATTTTTTACCTGGACCATTTCTCAGGGTTGTGTTGACTGTGAATATACTTGAGGGACATGATAATGTCTCTTGCTTACTGCTTACCAGCAAACATCAAGATCCCTAAGCTCATTGTTCCTCATCTGTGTTGCAAATCTACTGTGTGCACAGCATTGATCTGGGCCCCTAACTTTACTCCAATGGGACTTGAGGGCCAGGGGAACTGACACATGCTGATGTTCAAATTCCTTGCTGGGCCATGAGTAAAAAGGTCTTCTGTCTCTAATCCAGAAGTCCCATATCTTCCACCAATACCCACGAAACAGCAACCTGCTAACTTATTAGCTTGTATATAAGGTAAAAATCAAATCCTAGACTAGATAGTTATTTCAATTTGATTTGTTGGATCTATACCTGTGGACTTTGCTTTATCTGGGTACATTGTTAACTTTATATAAAAGGCGTCTCCTACTTTGTTGTCCCATCTTTTATTTGCTTAGGACTGCATGCTAAAATAGTACTTCTTATTTTATTGTCATGGATCTCAGCTACAGCAGCTGGTGATTGGCTTAGATTTTTATTGTTGTTTCCTTTTATAGTTAGAAAGGCAAAATTCTTAGTACTATTGAAATAACTATTGAATTAACATTATATTCTCCGAGTGAAACTTTCGATTATACATGGAAGGGAGAAACTCATGATTATGAAGGAAACTGAAAATTGGGACTGAGTTTGTATGTGGGATTTATGAACTGATTGCACATGTAGGATGTGTACTTTACAAGTTATCTTTAAAATGCTTCATGCGTGGTTACCTGTGCTGTGTGGTTGCTACTAGGGTGCACACATGTATCTGGACCACATGACAGGTGGTACTTCATGCTCTGAGAATTAAAATTCAGCCCCCAGGTTTTGCTTTTTTTCCTTGAGTTGGGGTCTAGTGCCTTAGCACTTAGATGGATTTCTACCAGAATTTTTGGGAAGTAAAAAACCTCTACTTTTGAGGTAGAATATATATGTGGGTGTACGTATGGGTGGATCTGTAGATCAGATTTATTGCATATATTTGTGAATGGACACAGCGATGAGCTGGATTTGTTTTAAGTGAACTTTCGAAATGATCCAAATGAATGCCATCCTCTTCAAATTATCACCTTGGGATATCTATATATTATTCTCAAATTATTGCCAGTATTATGACTCAGACTTTCCTGCAACTTCTTTTATGGGGTGTGTTCAGAGTCTGAGGTCCAGTAGTGATCAACCTTTGTGCTTTCTTCTCCCATCCTCTTACATTTAGCTCCATGGCTGAACCATCTGGCATGTCAATACCAGCATGACTCTGTGTGGGATACTGCATGAGTATGTGCTTCAGGGCCAACTGCACACCTGATTAGAATTGGTTCCAAGCAGCCGAGCTTTATTATTTAATTCACTGCTGAAAGCTCTGTGAAAAGCCAGGTCCTTTAATACCAATGAGACAATTTTAATGACTGGTGACAAGTTGGTCTCAGAATTCTGCCTTGTTCTTTATTTTCCACTTTTATGATAATACAGCAGGTACAGGGATCTTGGACATCACTTGGCTAAGTGTTTCTCAAATTTTGGTTTTCATACATCATGATTTTGCAATATATATGAGCCAACTGTGTTATTATTTACTTCAGTTCAGTTCAGTTCAGTCGCTCAGTCGTGTCCAACTCTTTGCGACCCCGTGAATTGCAGCATGCCAGGCCTCCCTGTCCATCACCAACTCCCTGAGTTCACTCAAACTCACGTCCATCGACTCAGTGATGCCATCCAGCCATCTCATCCTCTGTCGTCCCCTTCTCCTCCTGCCCCCAATCCCTCCCAGCATCAGAGTCTTTTCCAATGAGTCAACTCTTCGCATGAGGTGGCCAAAGTACTGGAGTTTCAGCTTTAGCATCAGTCCTTCCAAAGAACACCCAGGACTGATCTCCTTTAGAATGGACTGGTTGGATCTCCTTGCAGTCCAAGGGACTCTCAAGAGTCTTCTTCAACATCACAGTTCAAAAGCATCAATTCTTCAGCGCTCAGCTTTCTTCACAGTTCAACTCTCACATCCATACATGACTACTGGAAAAAACATAGCCTTGACTAGACTGACCTTTGTTGGCAAAGTAATGTCTCTGCTTTTGAATATGCTATCTAGGTTGGTCATAACTTTCCTTCCAAGGAGTAAGCATCTTTTAATTTCATGGCTGCAGTCACCATCTGCAGTGACTTTGGAGCCCCCAAAATAAAAAGTCTGACACCGTTTCCACTGTTTCCCCATCTATTTGCCATGAAGTGATGGGACCAGATGCCATGATCTTCGTCTTCTGAATGTTGAGCTTTAAGCCAACTTTTTCACTCTCCTCTTTCACTTTCATCAAGAGGCTTTTTAGTTCCTCTTCACTTTCTACCATAAGGGTGGTGTCATCTGCATATCTGAGGTTATTGATATTTCTCCCAGCAATCTTGATTCCAGCTTGTGCTTCTTCCAGCCCAGCGTTTCTCATAATGTATTCTGCATATAAGTTAAATAAGCAGGGTGACAATATACAGCCTTGACACACTCCTTTTCCTATTTGGAACCAGTCTGTTGTTCCATGTCCAGTTCTAACTGTTGCTTCCTGGTTATTTACTTACTTTCTTAAATATAAATCACTTGAAAAAAATCATAAATTTATTTTAGTTTTTTTATTTTTTTGATCAAAATTATGGAACACTTTTAAAGACTTTGTTGAATTTGTTACAATATTGCTTCTGTTTTATGTTTTGGTTTTTGGCCATGAGGCATGTGGGATCTTAGATCCCTGACTGGGGATTGAAACTGTACCACCTCCATTGAAAGGCAAAGTCTTAACCACTGGACTGCCAGGGAAGACCAATAATGTTATTTTAAAAGGAGACCCTCCATTACTACTAGGAATGAACAGCCATATGACATGAATATAAGAAAGCCATAAAATAAATATGAGGAACATAAAAAATGTTATTAAATTTAAATACGGATTCTTTGAGCCTGAGTTCTAGTTTTTGTTTGCTAACAAGGAGATTAGCAAGTGCTGGATAGATGTTAAAGACATGAAGCCTATGATGGATTATTGCGCCTGAATTCCTTTATGCCTGTTTGTGTCTACACCCTTGGGTTGTCATTCCCACAGTGACTCTGGTTCTGGCCATGGTTTGCTTTGGCCATTGAACTAAGTCATTGCTAGTTGTGACTTGAAAAGTGCTTACACTGGAGCTTTCCGTGTGTTGCTGTTCTTGGAAATTTTGACCGGCACATGAACAAGCCTAGGCTAGCCTGTTGGATGATGAGAATCACATGTCCCAGTCACCTCACCCCTCAGCCAACGGCCGACCAATGACCAGACATGTGACAGACTAACCCTAGTCGATCTGGCGCTAATTGCACAGTGAGCTTAGTCAAGATCAGCTGAGCCTGGTCCAGGTCAGCAGGACCAGTAGACCCATAGATGTGAGAGCACTGATAAATCATTGTTGTGCTACCAAAACATGTTGGGGTGGTTTTTTAGTCAACAAAAGTTGACTTAGACCACAGACCGTGGTGCAGCAGAGCAGGTCTCTCAGGCAGGATCTTTCCCAGAGTTCATAAAACTTGTAGACGTTCAGTCTGCATGGGTAGTTAGCGCTCACCAAAGTGCTCTTTGTAAGTTCACTTTATTTGGGGCGTGATGAACATTTCTATCTCCTGTCAGTGAAACCATCTTCTTAGACTGCAGAGAGATACACCCAGAGTTGGAATTCCCTCTCTTCTTCCTCCTTATTATACTGTGATCCTGGTGCTGGTTTTCCTACACAGGAGTTACGTTGACTTTCAGTGAATTTCTACCGTCTGCCCTTTCAGCAGTCAGAGCAACATTTCCTTTTCTTGGTTGCAGTCATTATCCATTTACAGTCATTTGCATTTTGAAATCCTTATCCTGTTGCATCAAAGTATTAATGAGGGCTGCGGGGCAGATCCACCAAGACAATTTGCTTGGCTTCTGAAAACTTCCTCCAGACAAGCCCCCCAAATCTGTCACTATGGGGACCCCAATTTGTCTGATCACCTTTTTGCAACAGATGCTAGGGTCATATCCTCAGACTTTTATTTTTGTTGCTTTCCTTTGGTTAATTCTGTGAGTGACTTACTCTGGACATGAAAGTCGTTTGCTATTAAAAACAAATGTCATCTCAAAAGGAAAATCCCAAGGCTGCCTTTCCTTCTGATCTCTGCAGCAGCAGCAGCAGTCTGGATGTTCAAATCAAAACTGCTGCTTTGCATTTATTGTCTTCTCTCCACCCGTACCTCTTCAGTATTTGGGAAATATTGGCTCAGACCAAATAAGAAGAAGAGATCATGAATAACTTTGGGGATTGGATGAATTAGAAGCTGTTCCTTAGACTGTGTCTGGATGGCACACTAAACATGATGCCAGCCTTGAAAATTTTTGGTGAATTTGTCGGTGACTGCCCACCACCCCTCAACCCCTCGGAATAACATTTCACTCCTCCTTCCTCAAGTGCTAATTTATTAGGGCTACCAATGTGCTCATCTACAAAACCATGTTTCCCAGCTTCCCTGCAGCGAGGTGGCCATGTGGCACAGTTCTGGCCAATGGCATGTGAGTGGCAATCTGCTGGGGATTTCTGGGAAAATCTTTGCTTTCTTAATATAGGTGCTGTTCTTCCTTTCTTCTAGACCCATTTCCCTCCCTCTTGTCTGGAATGTCTATAAAATGTCTGGAACTGGAGTATCCATCTTGTGACAATAATATAAAGAATAAGAGAATTGCAAAAACTTTTCTCTGATACGCTTAGTGACCAAACCAATGCCAGGAACCGTCTATCTCTGGACTTCTTTCATGAGGAAAAATAATTTCCACTTATCCACATCACTGTTAAGTGGGCTGCTTATGTGCAGCCAACTTGATCCCTGGGTGATATAGTGTGCTGCTGCATTTTGGGCTCAAGAGTTATTTGGAGCTGGAAGGAAATATGAGCCAGGGCAGGGAGGGAAGACTAGCACAGCAGAGAGCCCTGTCATTCCTGTGTATGTGTCAGACTGGGCCTCTTCTCATATTCTCCCATGGCTTAGCTCTTTATTGGTGTTCTGGATAACTTGTCAGAAGGATTCTCTGGGCTTCCGTGCCCTTTTGGGGAATTGCATTTAATGAACTTCTGCTTTGTTCATTTCCTCTCTAATTTTCCATTTCTTGAGAGAAAAAGGAAGCTCTGACTGAGATAATGATATCCTAGTGCTGGTTAGGAGAAAACTGTGTACTTCTAAGTAAGTTGGGGAGGAGGAAGGATACATTTTTGTGAATTGAAAATGTCATTTTGTGCACAAGAAGTCATTCCAAGTAAAGACAGATACATTCACAAAACCTAGAAAAGTGGCTGGACGGGATGATATCTTTTCCTGATGTAGTTAAAAAAAATTGTTTCAGAATGTTCAAGTTATTATTTCCCACTGCACTCTGAAGACTGGAAGTCTACTGTGGTCTCTTGAAATAGTCCTGCCTAGATGAGGGGGTCAGAGTGTCAATGAATGGGCTACTTGTGCTACTACAAGCTGGGGAGCTTTATGCTTGCTCTTGGCTTTGTGGTAGCCCTCTGTGGAATCCTTTTATGGCCTTGGGTCCAGATGGTGAGAGAGACAGCTCGTATGGACGGGACCTCTGGGGTGCAGAGGGACCAGCTTCCTCGTGAGGAGAGCAGGGGACCCCTCTTTGAATTTGTTCCTAGCATCTCTCTGGCTACACTCAGGGACTTCTTATTTACTTCCAGTTTTTGGCTATTCTCTTCACACAAATTGACACAAAATTCACCTCCTTAGTGAACAGAAAGTTGGACAGTATAACAATTGAGAACCTGGTCTGAAAGATCTGAGTTCTGCCCTATTTTTGCCATTTATTTGCAGGCTGACCCTCAGGTAAGTTACTTAGCCTCTCTGAGCCTTGGTTTCCCCATCTATACAATTAATTATTCATGGCATCTACTATTGATGCATAATAAACACAGTCTCAGTGGCAGATGACAATAAGCATTTATTTCTTCCTCACATATGGCTCGTTAGCTGAGGCAGTGCTTCTTCAGATTGCTGAAGAGTGAGCCTCAGATCCAGATTACTCTGTGTGGGTTATTCTGGGGCCCAGGCAGAGGACAGGGGCTACTAGAAGCATGTTCTTCCCATGGTGGAGTCTCAAAGCTCCCTCAGTGATGGGTAGGAACCTGTGATCCTGCTTAGGCTTACGGCTCAGGCACTTTCAGTTCTCCTGTTGTTCCATTGGCCAAAGTCAGTTACATGGCCAAGCCCCACATCTCTGGAATAGGAAATACATCAAACTGGTTCCAAATCGGGAAAGGAGTACATCAAGGCTGTATATTGTCACCCTGCTTATTTAACTTATATGCATAGTGCATCATGAGAAACGCTGGACTGGATGAAGCACAAGCTGGAATCAAGATTGCTGGGAGAAACATCAATAACCTCACATATGCAGATGATACCACACTTATGGCAGAAAGTGAAGAAGAACTAAAAAGCCTCTTGATGAAAGTGAAAGAGGAGAATGAAAACAGTTGGCTTAAAATTCAGCATTCAGAAAACTAAGATCTTGGCAACTGGTCCCATCACTTCATGGCAAATAGATGGGGAAACAGTGACAGACTTTATTTTTTTGGGCTCCAAAATCACTGCAGATGGTGACTGCAGCCATGAAATTAAAAGATGCTTACTTCTTGGAAGGAAAGTTATGACCAACCTAGGCAGCATATTAAAGAGCAGAGACATTACTTTGCCAACAAAAGTCTGTGTAGTCAAAGCTATGCTTTTTCCAGTAGTCATGTATGGATGTGAGAGTTGGACTATAAAGAAGGCTGAACACAGAAGAATTGATGCTTTTGAACTGTGGTGTTGGAGAAGACTCTTGAGAGTCCCTTGGACTGCAAGGAAATCCAACTAGTCCTTCCTAAAGGAAATCAGTCCTGAATATTCATTGGAAGGACTGATGCTGAAGCTCAAACTCCAATACTTTGGCCACCTGATGCGAGAAACTGACTCATTTGAATTAACCCAGATGCTGAGAAAGATTGAAGGCAGGAAGAGAAGGGGACGGCAGAGGATGAGATGGTTGGATGGCATCACTGACTCAATAGACATGAGTTTGAATAAATTCCAGGAGTTTGTGATGGACAGGGAGGCCTGGTGTGCTGCAGTCCATGGGGTTGCAAAGAGTCAGACATGACTGAGTGACTGAACTGAATAAAGGGAGGTGGGAAATGAATATTTACTGAACAATATTCTAATTACCAGGGCCTCCCAGGTGACACTAGTGGTAAAGAACCTGCCAGCCGATGCAGGAGACATAAGACACTTGGGTTCGATCCCTGAGTCAGGAAGATCCCCTGGAGGAGGGCATGGCAACCCACTCCAATATTCTTGCTTGGAGAATCCCATGGACAGAAAGCCTGGTGGGATATGGTCCATAGGGTCACAAAGAGTCAGAGACAACTGAAGTGACTTAGCACCCACACACACATTCTAGTTACCTCTTCCAGCTTAAACAGATGTTTGGAAACTTAGAGAGATGATGGTGAGAGGCATTTGGCCTGGAGCCATGCACATAGTAAGCACTGATTAAACAGTAGTGGCTCTTTCTACTGCTGCTGTTGTTACCGCAATGTCTTGTTACTACTACACTCCTGTCGTCAGTGTGGAGAGATATGTAGACTCTCAAGGAGAGCACAGAATAGGCTGTGCACTGTTGGAGACCTTGCTGGCATGAGAATCAAAGCACTATTTCCTCCTCTCCAGCATGCGGTGTCCTCCCATTTGACCTCAAAGGGGCCTGAGGAAGCTTCTGAAGATTTTTGTGATATTCAAGATCATTGAGACATTTTGAGATAAATTGAGGTATTTTGAGATAAATGGGATATTTTGAAATCTTTGTGATATTCGCTTACTATTGTGTATCCTACTCCATGTAAAGCATGTTCATGTCCATTCTGACTTGATTCTCTCAGTTATCTTGTGGAATAAACTGAGAAGCCATTGCCACTGTCATTTTGTGGAGAAGGGCACAGGTTGGGTTGAACCCAAAGGCCCTCGGCCTTTAGACTAGCAATTGGATAGCAAAGTGTCATTTTCGTGAGATGGGCATTAGTCAAGGTATATAGGAATCAGCCATCAAGATTTAGAACTTTAGTATTTATTTATTTTTTGGAACTTCAGTATTTATTTCTTCATTCATTTCTTCACTCATTTAACAAGTTGAAATTTATGGAGCCCCCATATTTGCTCTGTAAACTTTGTGGAGAGTGCCTTAGATACATCCTGTAAGGAGACAAGAGCTCAATAGACTCTGGGTAGCTCCAGAGTCCATCTAGGGTTCAGAGTTTGGCAGGGAGTTGGGGATGAGGACCAGAGTCATGCAGCCTGAGCTTGCTCATCAGTCCTGTGTCACTCTTTATTCTGTATCTCTAAGCACCATATGCAATCTTCTCCCATATCTCCTTAGAGTGTACATCAGGTCCAATGAAACCACTTCTTCAGGAGATGCTGGTTCAGTCCAGGGTCCCCAGAGAGGTCCAGACAAGTCCTATTCCCCAGGATCACACAGTGACTTGCTTTGAGATGCACATAGCCTGTCACTCTAATAAGCACCGGGACAGAGTGGGCAGCAAGGTCTGAGGCCTACAGTTGGGAGTCAGGAGTGTGGGTTGCTGTACTGACTCTGGGACCAACTGGGAGCTTGGGAGGCTATCTAACTGCATTCCTTCCCATTTCATTTCCATTTTTCTGGCTCTGAGATGGGACTTGTGGTACATTGGATGGAGAGAGTCTTGATTAATTAATTTCCTATTCTCAAGCCTTAGTTAGAGCTCACAACAATTTATTCCCTTTTACAGATGAAGAAATAGGCTCAGGGTAAGTGAGTCAGTGGCCTGTCCAGTTCTGCTAGAATCCCTACTGACCCCGCAGATCCTTTCTCGTCTTCAGATTCCACGATGGATTTCAATTCACAAACACTCACTGTGTGTTGGTCCTTGCAGTGCCCCAAGCTTGTCTGCGCTCCTTCGTCAGTGGTCTTGGGAAGAGGCCTGAGGTAGAGGGGCAGACAGGAATGGGAGTCTTCTTTCTCTCTCCCAGGGAATCCTGATCATCTATTACAACTTCTCACCACTGGAAGTTGTAGGGGAAGGAAGGTCCAGTCCAGGACCTAAGCCCATTGGAACCAATCCTGACTGAGGTTGAGCTGGAATCAACAGGCGTGGCAACTCTGCTCTGGGTGGGCACCTTTACTTGGCCTTTGGTCATCTTTGGCTTTAGCCTGCTATGGGCCTGAAATCTTTTGGTTGCTTTGTCAGTCTCCCTCCTACCCTCTTGTTGAAGGTCGTGACTTCAGAACTTTATTTTTGCAAATAATAAAGGTATCACTGCACTGCGCCCTCTATGCCAATTCTTTATTAAATGCTTTACATCTGCTGTTTGTTTTGGGTGAATTTAATCCCCCCTTCTGTGATAGAGGTTGTACTCTCTTCATTTTATAGGCAAGGAAACTATGAAGCTCAGAAAGGTTATTTGTCTTTCTCAGGATTACACAGTTGGTAAACAAAACGTCCTCTTTCCATCACATAATTCTAGTCTTGGTAACGGCTGCTGATAAGGGTCAGGGGCTTCTTATATGTTGATTTGCAATCCTCATAACAATTGCTTTCTCATCAATTGTATAATTGACTGCTTTCTCATCCCCTATCTGCCAGGTGAGAGAATCGAGGCACAGAGAAGTTAAGTAACTTGCTCTAGTTCACACAGTGAGTAAGTTACAGTTAGGAGGTTCAAGCCCGAGGATCCTAGATTCCCATACTCTTTTTTATTTTCTTCTTGCTGAGAAAGACCTAATGGTCTTCCCCATGATCTTGCTGAGCCTTCTCCCACACCCATGTGTGGTAGAGACTAATTAAAATAACATTGAGAAAGAGGTGATGGAGAAAACAGGTCTCATTTAAAGGGGGCACCTGTGTGTGTGGTGTTTGGAGGGAGACAGATGGCGAGAGGAAAAAGCTCATCCTGTTGGTGGTGGTTGGTGGCCCGACTGGAAGACCCTCACACCTTCTTTTTGAGCATCTCCTCTTGGAGCCACCTCCTTTTCTAGCCTTTGACTTTCTGAGTCTCTGGTCAACAGCCATCACTCTAAGGACTGTCTTTCCTCTGGCTGAGCCCCTCTGACCTATGCCCCCAACCTCAAGCCATTTGGAGTTTGCATTCGTCTTAGCAAGGAAGCCAGGCACACGCAATAAAACAATAACAACAGCACACGTGGCTTCCGGTACCAGAAGTGATTCAGAGTCTTGCCTGGACTCCAGCCCAAGCCCAGAACACACAACAATAGGAGATCACTTGGAGAGGGTATTAGCTCATGGCAACCTTTAGGAACTGTGGTTTTGCTCCTGCCCTGGGAAAAACTACCCATTTTTTCCCTCACTACTCCCCATTTCTCCTGCATAAACCCAAATGCTCAGGGACAGGGTGAAGCAACCAGCTCACTGTGCTATGAGCACCACACGACTCTGCACATCTTCTAATCTGATTACATTTCCAGTCCAAACCATCTTCATTTCTCACCTCCTAATTGATTTCCCTGCTTCTACTCCTACAATTTATTCTTTACTCAGCAGCTGCCCTGATCCTTCTAAATTGTGAGTCTGGTCATGTCACTCCTCTGCTCCAAGTCCCCTAATGGCTTCTCGTGTTCCTCTGAGAAAAGCCAACTTCTTGATCATAGTGGCCTCTGTGATTGAGGGCAGGTGCCAGCACGCTTTTTCTGTAAAGGGTCAGATAGTAATATTTTTGGCTTTTGTGCGTCACCTTCTCTGTGCGGTAATGAAACTCTGATGTAGCAGGAGAGCAACATGGGCAATATGCAAATAAATGGGTGTGGGCATCCTAGCTAGACTTTATTTACAAAAACAGGCAATAGGTTGGATATGGACCATGGACTCCAGTCTGCTGAGCTCTGCTCCTGCTGATTTGGCTTCTGGTACCCCTTGGTCCTAATTGCTTTCTGCTCTTGCCCTCTGCTTCAGCTCCAGTGAGCTCTACAAACACTCCAAGCCTTTGCCTGAGCCCTTGCAGTGTCTGTTCTATCCAGAACATTCTTCCCTGATATATACGAGTGGCTCTTTTTTTTTTTTTTTTACTTCTTCCAGGTTTCTGCATAAATGTAATGATCAGGGAGCCCTCCCTGACCACTCAGTCTGAAATACCCTTCTCATATTCTAAACCCATTTGCCGCTTTATTTTCCTCGATAGCCCTTGCCATCAGCTAGAATATTTATTTATTTATTGAATGATTTAATGATTTCTTCAGCAATTTTTACTGAGTGCCTCCTTAATGCCAGGCAGGTGCCAGGATTCCATCAAGAACAAAACAAAGGCCTTACTATCACTGGACTTGAGGTCTAGCTGGGAAAGACAGACAATAAAAGTAGTGAAAATAAGTATAAATGTGGCAGGTGGAGATAAGCACCATGGAGGAAATGAGACAGGGCCAGGGGACAAGTTGTGGGGGCTGCCTCTCTGCTCCTCTCTCACTGTTTGCTGCCAGGTATCACCGCTAAGGTTTCCCAAGTTACAGCTGCGGTGACATTCACTCCCTTTGCTCCGCTTAGAGCCTGTAGCCGAGCTGGCTTGTCTGACATAATCCTGGAGCCAATAGGGGGCGCCCCAGACTGTGCAGAACTGGCTGTGCAACGAAGTGTGATGGAGACAGGGGCAGCCAAGCTTCTGCACAGGAGGGGACGGGGGAGGTGAAGGCTGCCGAGGAGGGATAGGGAGGTTGAAAGCTGTGGGATGTAACAGGATCTGAACACAACGGCTTGCACCACAAGTATTTTTCATGGAGCGCTGCCTAAACTTCGAGGCATTACGGAACAATGCACTTCTGAGTCGGATGCTTAATAAATCAGCCAGGCGTGCATTATTATGCCACAGCGGAGCCCTTGTTGTGTCTTAATGCTCAGTTATACAGCGCAGAATCTGGGTCGGGCTTTCTATCATCTTGGACGTGGGGCAGCAATGGCCTAGCTCTAATTGCTCTACATGCGGATGGATTCGTTTGTGTCTTGGAAGAGTGACTCACTCTGACTGACGTTTAGATCGATGGAGCCTTCCATAGAAACACAGGCTCAGAGAACACTATGGACCTTAGAAGTGATCTTAGTCCAGTCTGCTCACTTTACAGATGGGAAAATCGAGGCTCATGGAGAGGAAGTTACTTGGCCAAGGCCATAAGATAAGTAGCAATTGAGGTTTCAAGTTACTGATTCTGAGTCAAATACACACTTTACCACCCCAGGGGCTTCTGTTGGTGGCTCAGGCAGTAAAGAATCTGCTGGCAGTGTGGGAAACCTGGGTTTGATACCTGGGTTGGGAAGATTCCCTGGAGAAGCAAATGGCAACCCACTCCACTATGCTTGACAGGAGAATTTCATAGACAGAGGAACCTGGTGGTCACAAAGAGTCAGACACGACTGAACGACTAACACTTTCTAACATCTGACCACCCAGACAGAGTCTCAGGACAGCCACTCTGCCCTTCCCATCTTCGTCAATGTTTGCAGTAAACGCCACGGACTGATATTTCTTCTTGCCCTCTGATTCTGAAGTTAAACATCGACCAGAAGAAGCTGTGCCTCATTTATGTGAATAATAATGGACAACCAGTTAAAAAACCACAGACTTCCATATTTTTTGGATCCCTGCTGCTGCTGTTTTTTTGGATCCCTAGGGACTCATAAACTCATGCTTCCAGATTAAAGGAAGGAGGAAAACCGTCCCCTACATGCCGAACTAGGCTGCCTGCCAGTTCCCCAGAGCCCCAGTGGTCTTCAGGATGGAGACAGTCATATATGACAGCTGGAGAACATTATGACTTGAAGGTTTGCATTCCGGTTTTTATATTTGATTTACATAGATCTGCATGCTGTATGCTCTGGGCATGGTTTTCTGTTTCATTCCATCTTCACAGCCTCCCTTCTCCAAGCTCAGTTGGTATTTTGGCTTCCTCAGCTCTGCTGGGTGATATGAGCACTTGACTAATTTGATCTAGTGAAACATCTGGAAGTTCCATCTCATCATGAGAGGCTCTGGGGAAGAAAGTGTCTGCTGAGTCAGTGATGTGGGTTTTTGGTCATCAGTTCCCCAAGGTTCTACTGTAAAGATCTGTTAATTGCAGTCCTTATCTGTCTCTTATATCTAGGGCCATCTGTATGTAAATGCCCAGAGGGTGGCCCATGTGATCATAATAACTCTCTGAGTCAGGGAATGCTGAAGAGGATAATCCACAAAGCACTCTGGTATCAAGAGTCTAGCATTGAGGCTTCTTCTAGGCCAAGTGAGGCAAAGTGGCACCTTCTAGGTGCCATGGAGGAATGACCACCTTTTGGGTACCTAGATCAGTCCTAGATGGGAATTAGTCCTAGGTGAGAAATGCATGTTAAAACCACAGTGAGATACCACTACCCACCCATTAGGATGGCTAAATTGACAAACCTGATGATCCTAAGAGTTGACAAGGGTGTGGGTCAAGTAGAGCTCTAAGGTAGAACTTCTAGGAGAGTAAACCGGTACAATCACATTAAAGCATCACTTGACAGACCTTCTAGAGGTAAACCTGTTTCTCCTGTGACCAAACCATTGCATTCCCAGACCGTTCACCAAGAGAAATGAGTCGTACATCCACCAAAACACACATACAGAAATGCTCCTAGCAGCTTCATTCTTAACAGCAAAATCCTGCAAACTACTCAGATGGATAAGTAAGTTGGATATGCTCATAGAGTGGAAGAGCAGCCAGAAAGACTAGACTACTTATATGCAATAACATGGATGAGTCTCACCCATGCAATGTGCAGCCGAAGAAAACAGACACAAGAGTCCACGCTGTAGGATTCCATTTACACAAAGTTCGAAAACCACAAAGCTAGCTGTTGGTGATAGAAGTCAGAATTATGGTTACTTTTGGGGAAGGGAAGTAGATTAGGGAAGGGCATGGAGAAGACAGGTAACACTGTGTGAAAATTGATTCACTCCCTTAAGGTTTGTGCACTTCACTGTGTATCTATTATACCTCAGTGAAACCTCAGAGGCAAAAAAGACGCAGGAGAGAAAGCCTTCAGGGACGTTTCAGACAATGTCCTAGGTCTCTGACTTCCAGGACTTGGCCTCTATTCTAGACTCTTGATCTCAGTTTGCTTTGTGGATTGCCCTCTTCAGCATTTCCTGATACCAGCTTTACCACCTGCCTAAAGCCTTTATGTTCAAACACGCCCCAGGCCTGCCACCAGCCTCTGTGTTTGTACAGTATATGCACACTCTCAGGTTTGTCCAACTTCAAATTGAGTGCATGGTGTCAGAGTTTGCCTGCAGCAAGATAGCTCTTCTGTGGCCTGCCTTCCCCGATGCCCTAGTGTCCTAATCCCACACTCAGTAGTCAGGGTGAGATGGGAACTCTCCACACCATGCCTTCCATTAGCTACCTACTGCTGCCAGAATTTCTAAGAGGCATCCGCAGAGAGAACACCCCAGGTCACATGTACTGTCTTCCAAACTATGTAATAAACCCTGGGTAGTCCCAGTGAGCAGGTCTGTGTAGACCCATCCAGACTTCTTTGGCCTGAGCTAGTGGCCAGCTAAGGGCTTAGAACAAAAACAGACCCCACCCTCCTTGGGCCCTCTCCTCTGGGACAGGAGGAGACACAAATCATTTATGTATGGGCCAATGCATCCTCCTCCCGATCATTCCTACTCCGTGGCAGACATTAATAATCAATTATAGCACTTTTTTAACGAGCCTGGATGGAAAAGCACAAGAGACAAAGTGTGTGCTCAAGTTTCTGGAGAGGAGCTGCCCTTTTAAGTCCTAGCCAGGGCAGCACCTCCTCCCAAACAAAAGGCCACCCTAGGCTCCTCTTACCACACCAGCTGCAGATAAGAGAGATGCAAAGTTCTAGGGTCTTTGAGGCATATGCTGAAAGAAGGATTTGCCTGTAAGAGACTTATTAAGGAAGTGCTCCCAGGTTACAGAAAGGGATAAAAGCAAGTAAAGGTGCAGTCTCAGGCAGAAGGCCCCCAGAATTGGCTTCACTCTGATTGGTAGGGGTGTTCTGGAGCATCAGTTTCTCCGGGAGTTGTCCACTTTCTCCCCCTTTGTTGGTTAAGGGCCTCTGGGAGAGGGAGGTTCCTAAACACTCCTGGCCATCTGCATGCAGGGGTGCTCCAGTGGCCCGAGGGTGGTCCTCTGAACATGGGCCTCGGGGTGGGTGAGTGATGCATCCAAACAGGGGCACGCAGAAACAGTAAAACACAAGCACTCTCTACTTCTGTGTTAGTCACTCAGGTGTATCCAAATCTCTATGACCCCATGCACTGTAGCCCACCAGGCTCCTCTGTCCATAGAATTCTCCAGGCAAGAATACAGGAGTGGGTTGCCATTCCCTTCTCCAGGAGATCTTCCTGACCCAGGGATCCAACCTGGGTCTCCTGAATTGAAGGCAGATTCTTTACCATCTGAGTCACCAGGGAAGCTGAGGTAAATCAAAAAGACAAAACCAATGAGAAAGGCTTTGTGATGAGCAGCAGAGTGGTCTTTAATCCTTCCTAACTCCTGGAAGGGGTGAGGCAGAAGGAAGGTGGTTGAGTTTCTTATGGTCAGTCCCATCCTGACCCCCAGCCTAATTGTCCCTAATGGCTGAAGATGGTTAGAAGGGCGGGGGCACTGCCTCTAGATGCCACTGTTGCAAAGACACAAAGGGATCTTCTTGGGAGAGGCTGCTGGCTCCTAATCCTCGTGCGAAATCCATGTGGATCATGATCGCTTCTGTTTTTACAACAACATACGGTTTCAGGGCTTTCATGCGCAGGGCTGTATTTTCATGCTCTGCAAGGTTGGCTGGGGCTTTGATTTCCATCAGTCACATAATATAAAGGGTTGGTGCTCTCTCTGACATACTTCTGTGTGCTGCTTCTCTAATTAGTTTGTATTTTTGTCTGAAGCTGACCCTGACTGTACATATCTACCGCTTAACTGGGTGGCGGTGCGGGGTCAGGGGCTGGTGTTATAGGCTCAGAGGCGGGTGTTGGTATTATTTGCCCACCTTTAAACGGTCCTCTTCCTACTCTAAATAATAGAATGATTTTTTTTTTCCTTTTGTGCAGAAAAGATGGGGACTCTGAACATCTGGCCCGAGTGTTGGCTCAGCCCACCTGCTGGCTGTTAAAATTCTTTAACCTCTCTGGGCCTCAGTTTCCTCATTTGTAGTATAAAGAGGTTGGCCTAGATTACAGCTGCAGTCCTTGTTCTGAAATGGTGTGCACACGTGGCTCCCGGTTATGGGAATTGTGTTTCTTTGTTCATTAGGAACAAAGAGCAGGAACTCAGACTTTAAAGGTTGCTACTATTTTTTTTTGGCTCCAATACCTTAATTTTTAGGTAACATGTTTCTTTAAGAGGAGGGAGCTGACGGGTGTAAAGGAACCTGTTTTTTCTTTTCTTTTTTTTTTTAAAGACATTAAAGCCGCTGTCTTCAGGGAAGAAGAGGTTGTTGGATGTGTTTTGAATGTTTCAAATCAAAGCCTGCCAAGGAATGGAGAGCTATAGGTTTCAATAAGCACCTTCATTCTGTAATTTTAAGAATTTCACTTATGAGGATAATGAAATCTTCAGAAACCCTAGGAGACATACCAGAAAAAAGTATGATTCGCCAGTGGAATTTTCCTAAATACTCTCCCTACTCCATGTGCCCATCAGGAGGGGTCTCCCCTGAGAATTCTGATGTTTTCTACATCCTAACTTAGGGATCTTTGGAAACTTGAGACCTTGCGAGTTTTGAGCTCCCTCCTCTTCTTTCTAGTCCCCTTGCCCCTACTCCCCCTGCAGTATCCAGGCCCACGGTTGAGCACCTTGTCCCCGGGGCCCGAGTTGACATCATGGGTGGCTGTGTCTGCCTGTGGCAAATGTTTCCACCAGAAGCCCAGGCTTTTCATAGCAAATGTCTGTTGCTTTGCCTCCTGCCTCTCTCACAGTGTTGCTTTAATAAAAACAAAGGTGCAAGTGCGTTCTTTCTGTGACAAGATGTATAGATTTCTTGTAGATGTAGAAACTGCACCCACCCTGGGGTTTGTGGGCCTCAGCTGAGTGATAAATGCCCTGAGGTCAGTCGGTGTGTGCAGGTTCTGCCACTAAGAGTGTGCCCTGCTCTGAGTTGGGAGAGGAATGGGTACAGAGCTGACTTCTTCCCTTTGATAGCTTTTCTTGAGATTTTGCCAAAGTTTGTTCCTAGCTATTTAAAGATTAAGAAGTACATTTTTGGGAACTTAATTTGATGTAATATTAGGCCCCCCAAAAGGATCCATTTAGAAAAGGCAATGTGAAATCCTTAAAGACCTGGTTGAAAGTACGAACTGATGTTTAATTAAAAGCAGTGGGCATGGATGGATTCTGTACATTTTTCAAGGATCAAGTTACATGGAAAGAAAGAAAAATTGTGGGATGGGTATAATATAAACAAAAAGCAGAGTTCAAATGAGGACTTTAAGAAATTAAAATCAAAAGAAACCCTTCAAAAAGAGTGTCCATCTTGGGTATTAACCTCCAACATTGAAATGAAAACAATTTTGAAAAGCTTTAAAACAAAAGGCAACCCACACTGGGGCATCCTTCAGATGTCTTGGCCTCCAGCTTTCTGAGGGAAGCTATGGTTTCGCATTGTTTGCTTGCTGGGTCTAGCGTTTATTCTCTGCCAGTGCATCTAGAATTTCTTACCAAAGCCATGCTGACTTGAAAGAGGACACTTTATGGCTCTTGTACAGTGTGTGTGAATCCAGCGTAATGGCTGAAACACAGAGCAGAAGCCAGGGGACGTGAGTTCTTGGTTCCGTTTCTGTTTCTCGCTTACTGAGGGACTTGGGGGAAATTACTTTCTTCCTCTGAGACTCAGTTCTCTCTTGCTATAAAACAAGACCCTTTTCAGCGCCGCCCAACAGGACTTTCTGTGATAATGGAAATGTTCTATATCCGCACCATCCCGAGAGTAGCTGTAAGACACATGTGCTGTGAAGCCCTGGAAATGATGCTAGTGCGCCTGAGGAACACACATTGTAATTTTATTTAATTTTGGCTAATTTAAATTGCCACACATAGCTAGTGGCTAATGTATTGGATGGAGCAATTTTAGGTGGTTGCTGAAATCCCTCCTGGTTGTAAAATTCTGTGTTTCCATCCTCAGTGCTCATTGTTAGTCAATCATGAATAATCCTCAGACCATTATTTGGGATCTTGCCTGATCCAGGAGCAATTTTAATTCCTAGGAAAACAAAGATGAGTAAGGCAGAGACCTTGTTCTTTAAGAGCCCACAGTCTCATGGGAGAAAATCATAAAATCTAGAAACCATAGACTGTTAAGGCCTGGGACTCCTGGGAAAATGAAGAGTCAGTGGAGCCAACCTTTGTCAATATTGGTTACAGGTGAGACTATCACGTCTGTGAGCAGGGATGCACTGTAGGCAGTTTGGCCGTCTGAGTCTGGCTCACTTTTCCTCCTTAACCTTAGATGCGAAGAGTAAACCTGGACATTTGCCAGCTGCTGAGTCAAAACTTGGTTATTTTTACTATCGGGAGCCTCGAAACCTGGTTAGGGTAGAGAATCTAAAAGGATGGACTGAGAGATTCATTCTTTCATTCAATAAATAGGTATGTGTGCGTTTTGAGCATCAGATGATGGGCTGGCATGGGGATGTAGCCATGCAGGAGGCTGAAACCTGTTTTCCTCTTGGGGAGCTGGGTTAGCTTTCTTGGGGAAAAGGCGGGCTCTGCACAAGCAAATCGGAGAAGGCAATGGCAACCCACTCCAGTACTCTTGCCTGGAAAATCTCATGGACGGAGGAGCCTGGTAGGCTGCAGTCCATGGGGTCGCTAAGAGGCAGGCACGACTGAATGACTTCACTTTCACTTTTCACTTTCATGCATTGGAGAAGGAAATGGCAACCCACTCCAGTGTTCTTGCCTGGAGAATCCCAGGGACGGGGGAGCCTGGTGGGCTGCTGTCTCTGGGGTGCACAGAGTTGGACATGACTGAAGTGACTTAGCAGCAGCAGCAGCAAGAAAAGGAGATCCAACCAGTCCATCCTAAAGGAAATCAGTCCTGAATATTCACTGGCAGGACTGATGTTGAAGCTGAAACTCCAATACTTTGGCCACCTGATTTGAAGGATTGACTCATTTGAAAAGACCCTGATGCTGGGAAAGATTGAAGGCAGGAGAAGGGGATGACAGAGGATGAGATGGGTTGGATGGCATCACCGACTCAATGGACATGAATTTGAGTAAACTCTGGGAGTTGGTGATGGACAGGGAGGCTTGGCGTGCTGCAGTCCATGGGGTTGCAGAGTTGGACACAACTGGATGACTGAACAGAACTGAAGAAAAGAGGTTGGAAACTAATAAAAAAAATTATTTAAAAGTCATTTAGGACAAGCCCACTAAATCTGCTGGCCTCTAGCTTGTGGTCTCTGTGTAGTTGGTGGTGTCAGGATCTTGGTTTTGGAGTAAAACAAAGGAGTTCCAGGCCTGGCTGTGCTGCTCACTTTGGTGGATATTTGGAGAAGCACAAGCTTGTTCTGGGGATGGAATAATGTGTGTACCATGTATGAAAGGGCTTCATAATCAGTTAAGCACTCTACAATGGTAAGGGTCCATTATTACTGAAGTTCCAAAATCTCCTGTAGATAGTAATTGACTAAATGAGGACCACTAATTCAGCGCACAGGAAGGGGGGACCCAGGAGAGAGATGGAGAACATCATGAGGTATATCTGAGGGATGCTGCAGGTCAGGGGTCTTCAAACAGTGATCTCCAGAGCTGTTGGCTTCTGGCAGAGGGGCTCCTGGTCCTGTACGATGTACAGCCTCAGAGGCCAGTCCAGTAGTCTGACCCTACTCTGCCTAGAACTGCCCAGTCTTAACTATGTTATATGCTGGATGTATGTGCAAAATGTTATTAAAAGTAATCTTTTGGCAAAAAAAAGTGCTTGAAACTGTTTGGGTGGCTGCTGAGAGGGGATGGGGTTACCAAAGGCTCTGGAGCACTGCAGGAGCTCAGGCCAACTTCCCTGCCTTGGGGACAAAATGGGTATGACCAGTAGGAACCTGGGAGAATCCCTGGGAGATGATGAGAAAGGAGCAGATGGCTTCACCAGGCGTCGAACCTTATTTACAGAGCAGCCATGATTTGTACCGTTTGTCCACAGTGTGTGCAATTCATGTTGTGTCCAGAACAAATTACTAGTAACACGAAGCAAGCAGTTAATACAGTATATACGGAACGTGTGCTCCAAGTGCTATGCTATGCTGCCTCACTGAGTTCTTAGTGCTCAGTAATTTCCATTTGTCCCTGCGTGTTCGCTCTCTGCTCTTCCCCACCCTGCTCGGTGCCCCATGTGGAATACATTACGGGGCTCCTCTGCCCTCTGATTTCTTTTGGTTTCAGCAATGGAAGGAATGGAGGGAGGAGAGTGAGGTCAATACATTTATTCATGTGGCTCCTTCACTGCGGGGTTGCTACCATCTGGTTGCATCCCTGCCTTGAAGGTCATAACTCATATCAGGCACCCTCTTCACAGAGATCTTGCTTTCTCTGGGTATTGGTCCCGCGTTTGTCATTGTGCCCCTTCAGACCTAGGCGTGATGATGACACCCACTGGTGCTGGCCTGGGGCACCGTACCCTCTGTCGCAGTTTTGCTACATTTTTTCACACTCCTGTGTAAATTGGTCTTTTATTAAACCCTCCTTGTATTATCCCAATCTGAGGGTACTGTCTCCTCCTGGAGTTCTAATGGGTGTAGGCACATCAGTAAGGTATGTACAGTTATTATACCATCCTGCAGATGAGGAAATGGAGAAACAGAAAGGTTAGGATATGCATCCAAGGTCACACAGCCAATCAGTGAGCCCAGAGGATTAAAAAACCAGGCAGTGTGCCCTCGAGCAATGCATTATAGCACCTCTTCAAGCAGTCGGGTGGGTGAGGGGAAAGGCTTTCAGCTTGCTTTCCATTACAGGGAGCTTCCTGCTTGTTGTCCTGAGATCCAGTCTTTCTCATTAGCCACTCTTATCTAACAGCCCATCCAGCACCATTAAGTGCTCCCAGGTGGGCAGCCTATAAGAGGTGACAGTGAAGTGAGGTCCCGGGAAGAGCAGACAACAAAGTTGGTTTCTGTGTTTGCAGAAAACACCACCACCCAAAACAGTACAACTCCTAATTAGTTAAATGAGCAGAAATTAGCCTCCTGGATGTGGCAGGGGCTGACATCTTCCCCTCCATGATTTCATTTCGGGGTGACAGTTTTGTCAATACAACATACTGCCTGGAACCACACACAGTGTCTGATTCTGTCTGAGAACAATTTTTTTTCCTTCTAACTTGCACAGGCTCTGGCTGGGAGTGACAGAAGCCAGCCTCTAACTTCGCTGACCTACTTCCCGGCTGCCTCTCCAGCCAGCAGCCCACGCAGCATCCATTTTAACCAGCTTTTCAAGGTCGGGACTCTTCAATACAGAGGCTGGCTTTTGCTTGACACAAAGCCAGGTACCATCAATTGTCCTGTTTACTAAATTTCCAGTGTTCCCTTTCTTTAGCTGAGTAAAAAGTATGGATTGGGCTCCTGTTTAGGACAGATAACAAATGCAGCTGCTTTGAGCCAAAATTGGCCACTTGGTCTATACTTCAGGTGCTTTAAAAGGCAGGTTTTCTACTATTATGGAATACCTGGGCCAGACCAAATGCAAACAGTGTGGATTGAGGCTGTCCCAATAGACGATCAGCCTCCTCCTTTTTTTTTTTTTTTTTTTGTGACGCAAATAAATGTATGCTCCACATAAACACAATGTCTTATTTTTCACTTTTATGAAAGGATCATATGAAACCAGCTCTTCGCAGATAAAAAGCAAGTGCTTTGTGTATCTATTACTGTACCTTTCATCTCCCAAGGCTTTGTGAGAAACTTCCAGCTGGAGCTACATTCTTTTCTGGTTTGATAAAGATAAATTGTATTCAGTGGGAGAGAAAGGGGAAACCTTTTCTTGATTATTCTCTAAGTAAAAAGTCAGGGGAAATGTGATTTTTTTTCTCCAGCCCTCAAAGAAATTAGTCCCCCTTCAAAATGACCCCACATTTTCTGTGCTGCTCAGCATACTAAAACTGTTTGATCTTTAAGAGAAGCTTGTTACATATTGGGTCCTGGGAACTCATTAGAGAATACAGAGGACAGATCTTTTTCTTGACTAGTATCTGTTCATGATCAACACTCAGGTTCAGGCAATGTGGTGTAGTGGTTTCTGCCGTAGGCTCTGGAGTTTAAACCTCAGCTTTTTTACTTGTCAGACTGGTAACTTGCCAGTACCTCACTTTCCTCATCTGGGGCATTAGATATAATATTGTTGTTGACGTTCAGTTGCTAAGTTGTGTCCGACTCTTTGCGACCCCATGGACTGCAGTATGCCAGGCTCCCCTGTCCTACACTATTTCCCGGAGTCTGCTCAGATTCACGTCCATTGAGTCGGTGATGCTGCCTAACCATCTCATCCTCTGCTGTCTCCTTCTTCTTTTGCCTTCAATCCTTCCCAGCATCAGGATGTTTTCCAGTGAGTTGATTCTTTACATCAAATGGCCAAATATTGGAATTTCAGCTTCAGCATCAGTCCTTCCAATGAATATTTAGGGTTGATTTCCCATTAGGTTTCCCATAAGATATTTTGAGGGGTAAATGGAGTATACCATGGAAGGTGTTCTAAATAATGCTCGGCACATTGTTAGATTTTAACAAATGTTCACAATTATTATCCACCATAAGAAAGATGGAAAGGTGGGAAGAAACCCAGTCTGGTGAGTGTGTGTGTAAGTGTGAGTGTGTGTGTGTGTGTGTACATGAGTAAGAGCAAGTATGGAATTGGGCTTCTGGGAGAAGGGAACTTGAAGAAGCAGGGAGCAGAGCAAGAGGAAGGTGGCGGGGATTCTAGAAGGAGCTAAGTGGGATTCAAGTGTCTTCAAGACTGATTCTCATTTTGTGTTTGCTTTCAACACAAGAAGGGACGGAGAAGCAGCCAACTGCCTGTCGGGTTGCTATCCTTGCCCAGGTGGTGCCATGAAGAGCTCTGAGCTTTGCTTTCAGTGGAACTACAAGTTTTGGGGCTGGTAGTCTCCTGAGGCCAGTCAGAAAGGGGCACAGTGGGGTCAACTCTTGATGCTTTGAATGCTGCAGTGACCCTTCGTCTTCCAAGAAGGTCTTCTTTCACCACACCTGGAGCCACTCACAGACCAAGGAGCTGCTGGAATGGACCCAGCAGGCTGCAGGTGTCTGTGACCTCATGGTTTAGAGATTCGGGATATGTTGACCTTACCGTTTTGTTCCAAGGACATTGTGAATATCAGACTTTTAATAGAATTGTGCCAATATTGATTGTTTTATTTTGGAAATGTATTTTTTTCTTAGGGACTCCCATTAATTCAGTTTCAATCTTGATTAATATTCTAGCTCGCACAGGAAATAATTTTGGATATTTTTCTATTTTTAATAAGATTATTTTCATTTGGATCTGATTCAAAGAGAAACAGAGAAAAGAGGGAAGGTTGAAAAAGGGATCAAGAAAGGGAGGCAGCATAGAAGGCAGAGAGAGAGGAAGCAGAGAAACACAGAGGAATACATACACAAGCACATTTACACAAAGACACAAAGGAAAATCCAAAGATGCAGACTTAGAAAAATTGGGGGATTTACAGAGGTTGTCACACAAAGAGAAAGGGAGACAGAGAAGCACAGAAAGACAAGGAGAGAGAGAGCTACATAGGACAAATGTTCAGATATGCACGTGTGTGCACACACAGGCATGCACAATCACAGAGCAAGAGAATCGTAGACAAGAAACTCATACACATACCCTACAACCACAGAGGCGGCAGCTGTTTGGGTGCGTTGACTGCCAGATTTTAGGGAATAGCAGGCTCAGAATACCATTAGGATCAAACAGTGGGGCTGAACCTCATGATTAAAATGGCAGAATTGAGATCAGGTATATAAAGTTCTTCACAGAGTGTTTGATAAATAGAAGTTATTAATTGTAATAGGATCTTAGCCCAGATACTTGCAGCAGAAACCCCTTTCCTGGTTGGAGGACCACTTTCAGGTGACTTTAGAGGTTTTTTCCTTCCAGGGTTGGGAGCAAGCTGGTTCAGAGCCTCCTCCTCATCCACTGACACATTTCCCACTCCTCTCTATTACACTCTTGAGATGCATGGTGGGCACAAAATAAAGCTATTATTTGCTCCTCTTTAGTAAGGTGGCAATCCTTGTAAAGACTGGTGGAATGGGGGCTGGTGGGCAATGAAATCTGGTAGGAGAACAGACTGAAATAAAATAAAATGTCTGTGACTGGGGGCACCGAATACCGCAAAACTCATTCTAAGCAGTGTTTTTTTATGGCTGTTTCAAGATCTCAAAATCCTTATGGTTTCTTAAATCCCAAGGAAATGGGCCTGAAGACACAGAGAATGTAAACTAGATCTTTGAAATTCCCTCCGGTTATTCTCTGGAAACCTATTTCTGCAGAAGTGCATTCTGATTGACAAAAGCTCACTTTTATATTCACAATCTCACCCTGTCAAGGTCTAGTCTAAAATCACCCTCAGAGAATATTGTGCAGTAACTTCTAAAAAGCCCAAATCCTCTCGATTTATGCATTTAATTTATTGTTTTTCTCTTTCAGAGCTTTCCTTTGTACATAACCAAATCCCAATTTTGAGTGCCCATTGCATACCCCTAAACCACGATGTTGGAAGATATTTTTAAAATTTAGAACTTGAAATTCCCTTCATTTACTTTCAAGTCCCTTGACCTTTGGAAATTTATATAAAATTTCCCATCCCTCCCAATCTCCTACTTTATGCTCCCTTTGGAAGCAGTTAATTAATTTCATTTCTCAAAGATGCTTTGTTTCCTTAAGTAGTTCAGTCTGGCTAGTCTTCCACTGGGTATCACTTTTCACCAGCACTTTACACAGATTCATTCAGAAATGGCTCATTGTGGGCCAGTTGTCTGGGTTTGATGGGGCTGTTGCTTATGAGGTCAGGGTCTGTATGCATCACTCAGTTGTTCAACAGTCATCCTCAAGTCTCTGATATGGGCCAGGCACTGAGGATACAAAAGCCTGACCTATTGAATTCCTGCCTCCAGGCCCTAAAGCCCCCAGTGACAGAGCTGGGTGGGGCCCTCACAGGCACTTTGGGGGATTTCATACTGAAAATACAAGATGTAAGAGCTGGTAAGTAAGGCCAGGCCAGTGCCTTTGATGGGGAGTTGAGAGACCAGCAGAGTACACGCATCTGTCAAGACAAAAGGCCTGTAAATGGGAGATAGAACCAAGAGTCAGTAACCAGACAAACAGCAGATTAAAAGGGGATTAGGGTGAGTCCGTTCCAGGATGACTGCCATAAGCTCAGTGTGGGGGTGTTGACAGCTCAGATTGATGGTCCCGGAGGTACACAGCACATGGGTGTTTCTGCTGGATTAAAGGCACAGGCTCTGGATGGGGTCTATCCACCATCCACCATCACTCAGGCCTTCCATGCAATATGGTTTGGAAGAGGGCAACCTCCACTGCACTCAGTCAGAGAGCAGAGGGATGTTCTGGGATGTTCACATGAAAGGCCTGATTAACTTCTCTGAGTCATCTCCTTTGCATGATTCTAGGTGTTGAAGCTGGAAAAGGTGTCTGTGGTAACCTTATGTTTCTTTAATTGCCTTCTCTGGCTTCCTGTCTTGGGCTGGGGGTCAGGATGAGGAAGTGCAGGGAAAGCCCAGGTGTGGACAGGTCAGGCTAGCAGAGGCCAATAAGATGAATGTGCAGAGATGGGATAGCTTGGGGCAAAGATCAACATGGTGACTTGCATGATTTAGGGTGAGTCTCAGAAGTGCCTGTGAATTTGGGGAAGGGGCATATGGTAAAGACAGAGATGTAGAAGATGGGTGGACTGACAGAAGCAACCAGAGGTCCAGTGTAGAAATTTAAAATTTTGGTGAGTTTTCCTATTATTGTCAGAAGCACACTGTGGCCTTATTGTTGCTCTTCAGTCTCTAAGTCATGTCGGACTCTTTGTGACCCCATGGACTGCAGCACACCAGGCTCCCCTGTCCTTCATTATCTCCTGGAGTTTGCTCAGATTCATGTCCATTGCGTTGGTGATGCTAACTAACCATCTTATCCTTTGTCACCCCCTTCTCCTTTTGGTAGCTCCATTATAGACCTAAAATTATGATTTTTCAAGGAGTTTTCAGGACTGAGAGTGAAGGAGCTATCCCTTGGGAGTGTTATACTGGGAAGAATTGTGCTAGATTCCACATTATGCGTGGACCTCAGAGAACTCTCTACTTCTGCTCACTCCTCCAGCCCCTTGCCTATTCCGAGCCCTGGGGCAAAAATCAGCATGACCGCTTGCATGACTTAGGGTGAGTCCAGGCTTCCCACAAGGCTTGGGAAGCAAGACATTTGCGTAGAGCTAGGTCTTTTGGTAGAAGAGACCCACTTACATTCAGTCTATTTAGTCTATGATGCCAAGACTGTGTCAAGCCATACCAGCCATGATTGGGCATAAGCAATTTCTGCCTTTCACACTAAATGATCCTAATTCTACCAGTGACTGGACTAATTTCAGGGCACAGAAGTTCTTGGAGCAGGATGTTTTACTGTTGTCTTGTAGATTGAGAAATCTGCTTAGTGGTTTGAATCTGAAGCATTAAAAATAATTTCATATCATCTGAAGGTCCAGAAATAAAAAAAAAATTGACGTTCTGACACTGGCCAACATGGGGTACAAATGACATGGTCATAGATGGTAGATGAGGGATGAGGTGTCTTACTAGTAGAATGGGACATAAATGACAGTGCTGGGCCTAAGCTTTAAAAGGCACATTCATTTCCCCTTGTACTCTGGGGAGTCCTGAATTGCCAGGTAATAGGAGAAGCAAAGTAGCTGGGATTTAGACTTTTGTGAGATCCAGCTGAGCCCAGCTTCCTGATCAACCCTGACAAAGTCCCAGATAGGTGAGTGAGCCATCTTGAATATTCCAGCCCAGTTGATATTGCCAGATGCAGGCAGTATCACATAAAGCAGAAGAATCACCCATCTGAGTCCAAGCAATGTGCAGAATCTTTAGAGATAATAAATTAATTGCTGTTTTAAGCCACTAAGATTTGAAGTGGTGTGTTGTGCAGCCATAGGTAATCAAAACAAGAAACATATCCTTCATCAGTTCAGTTCAGTTCAGTCGCTCAGTCGTGTCCGACTCTTTGCAACCCCGTGAACCGCAGCACGCCAGGCCTCCCTGTCCATCACCAACTGATGGAGTTTACCCAAACTCATGTCTATTGAGTCAGTGATGCCATCCAACCATCTCATCCTCTGTTGTCCCCTTCTCCTCTGGCTCTCAATCTTTCCCAGCATCAGGGCATTTTCCAATGAGTCAGCTCTTTGCATCAGGTAGCCAAAGTATTGGAGTTTCAGCTTCAACATCAGTTCTTCCAATGAATACCCAGGATTGATCTCCTTTAGGATGGACTGGTTGGATCTTCTTATAGTCCAAGGGACTCTCAAGAGTTTTCTCCAACACCACAGTTCAAAAGCATCAATTCTTCGGCGCTCAACTTTCTTTACAGTCCAACTCTCACATCCATACATGACCACTGGAAAAACCATTGCCTTGACTAGATGGACCTTTGTTGGCAAAGTAATGTCTTTGCTTTTTAATATGCTGTCTAGGTAGGTCATAACTTTCCTTCCAAGGAGTAAGCGTCTTTTAATTTCATGGCTGCAATCACCATCTGCAGTGATTTTGGAGCCCAGAAAAATAAAATCAGCCACTGTTCCCACTGTTTCCCCATCTATTTGCCATGAAGTAATGGGCCCTGATGCCATGATCTTCGTTTTCTGAATGTTGAGCTTTAAGCCAACTTTTTCACTCTCCTCTTTCACTTTCATCAAGAGGCTCTTTAGTTCCTCTTCACTTTCTGCCATAAGGGTGGTGTCATCTGCATATCTGAGGTTATTGATATTTCTCCCGGCAATCTTGATTCCAGCTTGTGCTTCTTCCAGCCCAGCGCTTCTCATGATGCACTCTGCATATAAGTTAAATAAGTTAGTCAAGTCGCTCAGTCGTGCCCGACTCTTAGCGACCCCATGGACTGCAGCCTACCAGGCTTCTCCGTCCATGGGATTTTCCAGGCAAGAATAATGGAGTGGGGTGCCATTGCCTTCGCCAAGTTAAATGAACAGGGTGACAATATACAGCCTTGATGTACTCCTTTTCCTATTTGGAAACCAATCTGTTGTTCCATGTCCAGTTCTAACTATTGCTTCCTGACCTGCATACAGGTTTCTCAAGAGGCAGGTCAGGTGGTCTGGTATTCCCATCTCTTTCAGAATTTTCCACAGTTTATTGTGATCCACACAGTCAAAGGCTTTGGCATAGTCAATAAGCAGAAGTAGATGTTTTTCTGGAACTCTCTTGCTTTTTCCATGATCCAGCAGATGTTGGCAATTTGATCTCTGGTTCTTCTGCCCTTTCTAAAATCAGCTTGAACATCTGCAAGTTCATGGTTAACGTATTGCCTAAGCCTGACTTGGAGAATTTTGAGCATTACTAGCGTGTGAGATGAGTGCAATTGTGCAGTAGTTTGAGCATTCTTTGACATTGCCTTTCTTTGGGATTGGAATGAAAACTGACCTTTTCCAGTTCTGTAGCCACTGCTGAGTTTTCCAAATTTGCTGACATGTTGAGTGCAGCATTTTCACAGCATCATCTTTCAGGATTTGAAATAGCTCAACTGGAATTCCATCACCTCCACTAGCTTTGTTCGTAGTGATGCTTCCTAAGGCCCACTTGACTTCACATTCCAGGATGTCTGTCACCTAGAGGTGAGTGATCACACCATCATGATTATCTGGATCATGATCTTTTTTGTACAGTTCTATGTATTCTTACCACCTCTTCTTAATATCTTCTGCTTCTGTTAGGTCCCTACCATTTCTGTCCTTTATCGAGCCCATCTTTGCATGAAATGTTCCCTTGGTATCTCTAATTTTCTTGAAGAGATCTCTAGTCTTTCCCATTCTATTGTTTTCCTCTATTTCTTTGTATTGGTCACTGAGGAAGGCTTTCTTATCTCTCCTTGCTATTCTTTGGAACTCTGCATTCAAATGGGTATATCTTTCCTTTTCCCCTTTGCTTTTTGCTTCCCTTTTTTCACAGCTGTTTGTCAGGCCTCCTGTGACAGCCATTTTGCTTTTTTGCATTTCTTTTTCTTGGGGATGGTCTTGATTTCTGTCTCCTGTACAGTGTCATGAACCTCCATCTATAGTTCATCAGGCACTTTGTCTATCAGATCTATTCCCTTAAATCTATTTCTCACTTTCACTGTATAGTCATAAGGGATTGATTTAGGTCATACCTGAATGGTTTAGTGGTTTTCTCCACTTCAATTTCAGTCTGAATTTGGCAATAAGGAGTTCATGATCTGAGCCACAGTCAGCTCCTGGTCTTGTTTTTGCTGACTGTATAGAGCTTCTCCATCTTTGGCTGCAAAGAATATAATCAATCTGCTTTTGGTGTTGACCATCTGGTGATGTCCATGTGTAGAGTCTTGTCTTGTGTTGTTGGAAGAGGGTGTTTGCTATGACCAGTGAGTTCTCTTGGCAGAACTCTGTTAGCCTTTGCCCTGCTTCATTCTGTACTCCAAGGCCAAATTTGCCTGTTACTCCAGGTGTTTCTTGACTTCCTACTTTTGCATTCCAGTCCCCTATAATGAAAAGGACATCTTTTGGGGGTGTTAGTTCTAGAAGATCTTGTAGGTCTTCATAGAACTGTTCAACTGCAGCTTCCTAAGTGTTACTGGTCAGGGCATAGACTTGGATTACCATGATATTGAGCAGTTTGCCTTGGAAATAGAGATCATTCTGTTGTTTTTGAGATTGCATCCAATTACTGCATTTCAGACTCTTGTTGACTATGATGGCTACTCCATTTCTTCTAAGGGATTCCTGCCCACAGTAGTAGTAACTCAGTAGTCATCTGAGTTAAATTCACCCATTCCAGTCCATCTTAGTTTGCTGATTCCTAGAATGTCGATGTTCACTCTTGTCATCTCCTGTTTGACCACTTACAATTTGCATTGATTCATGGACCTAACATTCCAGGTTCCTATGCAATATTGCTCTTTACAGGATCAAACCTTGCTTCTATCACCAGTCCCATCCACAACTCAGTGTTGTTTTTGCTTTGGCTCCATCCTTTCCTTTTTTCTGGAGTTATTTTTCCATTGATCTCCAGTACCATATTGGGCACCTACCGACCTGGGGAGTTCATCTTTCAGTGTCCTCTCTTTCTGCCTTTTCATATTGTTCATGGGGTTCTCAAGGCAAGAATACTGAAGTGGTTTGCCATTCCCTTCTCCAGTGGACCACATTCTGTCAGACCTCTCCACCATGACCTGCTCCCGTCTTGGGTGGCCCCACACGGCCTGGCTTAGTTTCATTGAGTTAGACAAGCTGTGGTCCATGTGATCAGATTGGCTAGTTGTCTGTGATTGTGGTTTCAGTCTGTCTGCCTTCTGATGCTCTCTCTCAGTGCCTACCATTTTACCTGGTTTTCTCTTACCTTGGACGTGAGGTATCTTTTCACGGCTGCTCCAGCAAAGCACAGCTGCTGCTCCTTACCTTGGATATGGGGTAGTTCCCACTTCCTTCATAGTCTTACTTATTGGGGAAGTTATCAGATTATGATCCCTGGACCAAATCTGGCCCACTGTCCATTTTTGTAAATGAAATTTTTTTGGAACATAGCTCTGTGTATTTGCTAAATATTTGCCTATGTCTGCTTTGGCAGAGTTGAGTAGTTGCAGTAGACAATGTATAGCCTACAAAACTGAAAAAGATTTACTCTCAGATCCTCTATAGACAGTGTTTGATTTACTTGCCCATGATCTATTATAGTAATCTACAAAAAAGGTAAGAGATAAGCAGAAATGATCTCTTTTAAAGCAGTGGGAAAAACCCAAGTGTGTAGAAACCACTGGTATATGGGAAGTGCCTTGTCTTTCATGGTCAGAGGTTTTAAACGCGCTTGTGTGGTTTGGCTCAACTTCTCAAGCCAATGCTCTCTGCCATGAGAAAAACATGCTCCAGATAGCTGTAGGTGATTTTGCCTGTGTCTCAGAGTGAGTGACACACAGAGCAGAACTAAACCTGCAGTCTTGTTGGTGAGCTGGTCCAAATACAGCTGAGTCCAGCAGAGTCCAGCAAACCCTGCAGACCTATGAAACATAAATAAATGTTTCTTTCTCCTGCTTCTCCGCTATAATTGACATTTGTAGTCCTACTGTTGTTAGTCACTGAAACTTTTGGAATTGTTCGTTACCTAGCATATTTGCAACTACGCCTAACTAATACAAAGCTCAAGAAACGTAGAAAGAAAGGGAATGTTCTTTACATTGGGTTGCTACTAGTCCATACAGTACCACTGTGAAAATTAGAAAAAGGTGGTCCTCTGTCAAGATACTTTATTTCTCGTCTGTCAGAAAGTTTACATATTATGACTATGCTGTAACAAGACACTTGATTGCTAACATCAGATGTATTATACTGGATAAATGAAGTTATGAGATCTGTTATGTGAAGGTTACCCAATCAGATGTGTCACCTGTATGCAGTGAACACATACAAAACCAAAATTGATGAGTCTGTACTGTGAGAGAACTCAGTGAGTTGAGTTCTCCTGAATTAACCCGCTATGTTAGAGGCAGATGCAAGGGTATCATTGAAGACGTTAGTTTGCTGATTAATATTATGTTTCCTTGAAAGAAATTGTAAGTTATTTTTCATGTGTCTTTGCATCCTTTCATGGGCGAATTCTATTCTCAGCCTCCTCACAGATGGTAGCAAAGGTAGAGCAGGACAAAGGTAGCGCACGAAGAGAGGTAAAGAAGAAAAGCTCATTAAAATTTTCAAGTATTACCACAATGACATGTGCCAGTTCCATCTGGGCAAATGCAAAAAAAAAAAAAAAAGTTTCTTCTTTGTCCTTTTTTTCTCCTTTATTTCCCTATAGGGCAGGGAGGAATAAGTTAAACCTGGTTTACTGACAAGTCAGGACTGAGCTGGGTGTTATTGGATTAATTTTTCCATGTGACTTGTCTAAATTAGTTCAGGTTGAGATGTGTAACTTTGCAGACTGCTTCTGTTACTAACTTAAGGTCATGCATCCAGAGCCCTAGGAATTAATCATACCATATGCGCTAATGGAGAAAACCTAGGTTGTTTAGGGGAAAAAAAGTGCTTTGAATTCTGGCCCCTCGATTTATTAGTGAGCTGAGTTTCAGTTTTTCATTAATCAAGTCGTGAAAGTACTTCCTGCTTCAAAGGGTTGTTATGAGGATTAAATGAGATATTGCACAAGAATAACTTAGAAGAGTGTGCTACAGAGTTGGCATTTACTGTTGGTATCCTTTCCATTTCTCTTCAGGCCAAAACAGGGGAAAAAGCAAAGTGGAAATTATGTGTCTTTGGTGTCTTCCCATCTCTCTTCTTTCTTATCTTTGGTGTCCTTTTATTCATCATTTCTCTATCTCTGACATCCTTGCTTCCATTCTGTGAGCAGCCAAGTTTACATTTTTGTTCCTATAAAGTTGCAGAAGCAAGTACATGATTGTAGCACGTGTGCTCTTGCTCAGTTAGATCCAGGCAAGTGTCAGGTGTATCTGCATCTGTTACTGAACTCAGGTTTGGCTGCTTGCTGCTTGGAAGCCAATCCTTAAGAGACAAGTGCTGGTAGATGGCTTTATTCAGGAGGCTGGCAATCAGGGGAGAAGGTGGACTCGTGTCCAAAAACCAACTCCGAAGTTTCTGCTCAACCATGAAAGTTTTTAAAGGGAGTGTCATTTACGGGAGGGCGTCAGAGTCTTTGTTATCTTCCACTGAGCAGACTTCCTTCTAATTGGTTAGAGGTGTAGTAACAGGATGGTGTTCCAGGAGTCTTGTTTTCAACCTGAAGTTACCATCCTTCATCTGGGTGGGGACTTTAATTCCTACAGAAGAACTCAAAGGTATTGTTATCTGTATTGTTAATCTATATTCCTTGAGGAGGGTTTTCCAGATGGCTCAGTGGTAAAGAATCCTCCTGCCAATGCAGGAGGTGAAGGAGACAGGGGTTCGATCCCTGGGTGGGGAAGATCCCCTGGAAGAGGAAGTGGCAACACACCCCAGTGTTCTTGCCTGGGGAATCCCATGGACAGAGGAGCCTGGCGGGCTACAGCCCATGAGGCCACAAAGAGACAGACATGACTGAAGTGACACAGCACACGTGCATTAGTTCTTGACTGCTCTTCCTTTGTTTCTGTATTCCCTCTTTTCCCTGATGAGCAACTGTTTGAATCTGGCCTGTGGAGCTCAGGGAAGGTCACAGAGGCTGAATGAAGCCTATTTCCTACAGATAAGAAATAGGGGACACAGAAAGGATTTGTACCTGGGAGGATCCCACAGGGTCCATTTCTCATCTCTTGAAAGTGCAAGTGCAAGTTGCTCAGTCATGTCCAGCTCTTTGTGACCCCATGGACTATACAGTCCATGGAATTCTCCAGGCCAGAATACTGGGGTGGGTAGCCTTTCCCTTCTTCAGGGGATCTTCCCAACTCAGGGATCGAACACTAGACTGTAAACTCTCTGAAGACAGGGGTGTGTGAATCTTATTCACATGGTACACACAGGGCCCGGCCAGCACCAAGTACATTGTGAACTAAGCAGTGATGCTTATTGAATTATAATTGTATTGTGAAAATGTGTCTCTGTCACATTGTGAAAAATTCTTTCATCTGTTTGTTTAATACTTATTACTTGTTCACTGTCTGTGTGTCTGAATTTTCTGGTGGTGAGTAGAAATGATCATATTGTTGGAGATTTCATTTGGAAAGGAAGTGTTTCTGTAGTGCTCCTTTTTGAACTTCTGGGTCAGATTAAGACATGGAAAAAAGATAAGTCAAAGTGTAAATTGTGTACTAGTGGTGGAATGAGACTACATGGCCACGTGAAGCTGCTCAGTCATGTCTGAGCGACCTCATGGACTGTAACCTACCAGGCTCCTCTGTCCATGGGATTTTACAGGCAAGGGTACTGGAGTGGGTTGCCATTTCTTTCTCCAGGGTATCTTCCCAACCCAGGGATCAAACCCGGGTCTCCTGCATTGCAGGCAGACACTTTACCGTCTGAGCCAGCAGGAAAGCCAATGAGACTACAACTAAGCTCTAAAAACTTCTTACTTTAAAATTTTGTGTTACTCAAAACTAACTCTCAGAAATCATATTGATTGAATTTCCAGTAAGCAAATGTTATGTAAGTTTGAATTTCTAAAATGTAGTTCTAACAGCATTTGGCTTTTTATCTGTTTTGTATGTATGTTGGGGATCCTGGTAAGATTTAATTTGAGAAAACAGCACAACTGCTGAGAAAACTGCTCTGGAGCAGTTGGGCAAACTTTTTCTGCAAAGGGCCAGATATTACATATTTTGGGCTTTGCAGACTCCATGGTCTCTCTTGCAATTACTCAAGTAGGCTGTTACAGCTTAAAAGCGGCCACAGAAGATAAAGAAGGGTCCGAGTGTGGCTGTGTTCTAATAATACTTTATTTACAAAAGCAGCCAGGGGGTAAGGTGTGACCTTGTAGTTTGCAAACCCCTGATCTAGAAGAGAGAGGATGATGGACTTTGTAATTCATAGACTTGTGTGTGTGTGTGGGTCACTTACTTATTCTCTCTCATCATCAGTGTGTGTGTGTGTGTGTTAGTCACTCAGTCGTGTCTGACTCTTTGTCACCCCATGGACTGTAGCTCACCAGGCTCCTCTGCCCATAGAATTCTCTAAGAAAGAATACTGGAGTGGGTTGCCATTCCCCTTTCCAGGCACCATCAGTGTCCTCATCTGTAAAAGAGGGCTGATGAAATCTGCCTCACTGAGTGTCGAGAAGTTTAAGTAAGATAGGCTATGAAAACACCCAGTATTGCCATCGTTTTCTTTCCTCTCTTTTCTCTTGCCTTAACCAGAACACTTGCATTTCTTTGGTGCAGATACCTGAGCTAGTCATTGCTTGGGGTTTGATATTCACAAAAAAGAGAATTAAGGCCTAAGGGGAATTTATGTTAGAAACAAGAACTTACCAGCTGAACTGGCACTCCAGAGAGAAGATTCTGAAGCCAAGGCTCTTTCTCTATTTTCCCTTTAAAAGTTTTTTCCTTTGGTCATGCTGAGCAGCATGAAGGATCTTAGTTCCCCAACCAGAGGTTGAACTTGTGCACTCTGCAGCAGAAGCATGGACAGTCAGGGGAATCCCTCCATACTCCCTTAATAGCCTTACTTTGGAGAAGTTATTTCTTCACCTTTGATCACTACCTGCTCACCTCCACTGCAATTAGTTCTTCAAGTGGCGAAACAAGGACTCAGATTTTCTTTGAGCCTGGACAAGTTTAACAGTACTCACTCACTCTCTCCGGCAGTGCAGGGAGTTTTGTACCACAGAGACTCAGAGAACATAATTTTGGTGTTTAGTTGAAAAAGAGCTTAGATTGACTTAACTAGGCACTTTTGGAGGTGGACACACCTGTGGTTGAACTGATTCCTGTCCTAAAAAGTGGTATGATCTTGGGCAAAAGAGCGAACTTCTCTCAGCTTTCATTCTTTCATAATAATTAAAGGGAAGATAATACCTACCTTGAGGAGAAGGCAATGGCACCCCACTCCAGTACTCCTGCCTGGTGAATCCCATGGGCGGGGGAGCCTGGTAGGCTGCAGTCCATGGGGTCACTAGGAGTTGGACACAACTCAGTGACTTCACTTTCACTTTTCACTTTCATGCATTGGAGAAGGAAATGGCAACCCACTCCAGTGTTCTTGCCTGGAGAATCCCAGGGATGGGGGAGCCTGGTGGGCTGCCATCTATGGGCTAGCACAGAGTCGGACACGACTGAATTGACTTAGCAGCAGCAATACCTACCTCGAAGGGTTGTTGAAATGAACTATAGGAAATGTGTAGAAAAAGAAAAACAAACGCCTTAGACTTGGATTGGCAAATGGAGAAAGCTAGGATTAAGTTTGATATATAAATACTGTTGAAAAAATAAATGAAAATCAATATCATCATTATGATTTTTATCATGACACATATGGTACCTGAGATGTTGTTGTTCAGTTGCTAAGTCATGTCTGACTCTTTGTGACCCCATGGATACTGCAGTAAGCCAGGCTCCTCTGTCATCCGCTATCTCCCAGAGTTTGCTCAAATTCATGTCCATTGAGTCAGTGATGCTATCTAGACAACTCATATTAATCTCTATCATCACCACCATTTACTACTGTCTTCAATCTCTCCCTTTTTGTATTACCAACAAGTTATATACATCATTAAAAACAATGCATTGCCATTTTGAATCTCAGTTGTAAAGCTCAGGATATTCAGACTGTGTGAAGCTGAGGATTTGGGAAATCACTGAGCCCTGAGCTTAAATGCCTCCTCCTGTCTTTAGCTTCCTTTGTGTAAATTCTTATAGACTAAGTGGAGTGGAGTTAATAGAAATCAACTTACAGGGCCATTGGGAGGATTAAGTACATAGTAGTGCCAACAAATAAACAGATAGATAGAGGCTTAATAAAAATCAGTAATCATACCACTTCATTCTCTTCTAAGCAAAATATACAAACTAGGCTAAGTCTGTTTGGTGCCCCTTGGAAACTCTCTCCCATCTTCCAAACTATGTCTCCTTGGGGTCCTCAGAGTGTAACTCCCATTGTTCATCCACACCAGGTGTGAAGGGCTGTTGACAGCTTGAAGTGTGGTCACTCTGGGATGGGGAAGTAGGGTGGATGGGGTGGTGGTAGTCATTGTAACATGTGTTTAGGCCATTATTGCAAACATAGATGGCTACAGGGACCACAGAGGAAACTCAAACTAGTGATGCAGCCTGGATGTACATGTCCAGTTTCTTAAAACTCATCAGACTGTGAGGTCATCTTTTGTTTTTCTCTTTTGACTTAGAAATAAAAATAGAGAAATATTTCTCTCACTGTTCTCCGATGTGATCTGTGGAACTCTGGGGTGCCTGAGATAATTTCAGATGGTCCATGATGTCCTAACTAATTTTATAAAATACAAAGCATTACTTGCCTTTTTCCGTGTATTGGTATTTGCTGTGATGGTGCAAAAGCAATTGTGATTCAGCAGGAATAAAGGCAGTGACACCAGACCATTCCAGTAGTTATAGTATTCTCCATGGTCATGCACTCAAATTTAAAAAAGAAATGCCAACTTCACTTATAAATGTCCTTGGTGAAATAGTAAGCATTATTAATTTTATTAGATCTGTCTCCAGAAAAACATTTGTGCAATTGTTTGAGTTACAAGCTGAACTAGCCATTCTTTTTTTTTCTTCATGGAACACCATTTTTCAAACTATGGATAATCAGACATGGGTATCTGGCATTCATTCAAAAATGAACGAAATCAGCTTGTCACTTCAAGGGAAACAACTGTCAAAATTTGTTGCCAGTGGTGAAGTTGGAGCTTTCAAGTAATATTAATATTTGGGAAAACCTGTGTCTGTAAGTGTGAGCTTGATACCATGCTAATACTTTAAAGACTTTTTCCAACAAGATAACATTAAAAACAAATGTTACTTTTTTGATGCTATAGAATGGAATGTATCAACATTTGGAAGATCTGCACAACTTATTAAACCAATATTTTCCAAATGACTAATACATTGTATTGTAAAATCTTGCATGGGTAGAAGATACTTTCAAAATGTAAGACCAATGGATTTTAATGTAGCAGAGTATGAGTTTGTTGGTATGGTTGCAGATTCCACATTATAACTAACATTTAAGAATATACCACTAGCTGAGTTTTAGCGTAGTATCAAAGAATCATGTTCACAACTATATGAAAAAGCTATGAAAGCATGTTTCCATTTTCCAATTGTGTGAGGCTGGTTTTCTTCATTTGCTTTTGCCAAAATAACATAGCACAGTAGCCTAAATGCATAAACTGTTAAGAGAATCCAGTTGATTCTATTGAACCAGACATTAAAGAGATTTTCAAAAATATAAAAACAAAGCCATTCTTCTTGTGATCTTTTTTTGTTTTGGAAAAATAACTTTTCATAAAAATATGTTATGATGTTAATAGGAAATACCTTTATATTTTATATTTTTTCAGTTTTAATTTCTAATATAGTAAATATTTATAGATCTACACAAAACCCATTTGTAGATTTACACAAAAACAGAAAGTCTTTGAGGGCTTAATGATTGTTTTAGACTGTAGGAGGATCCCAAGACAAATATTTGAGAATCTCTACTCTATTATAAGACATATAGGAGCTTAAGAACAGTGATAAGGGCAGCAAAGGCTTGGCTTTGCTGTTGGGAGGGTGGAACCTGTGGCAGCTGCAGAACGCCTGCTCTGTTTAGCGGGGCTGTAGTTCCTCAGCACCTACTGATTGTTGCTATGAGGGAAAAGCAAGTCCAGAATCGCCAGAGGTTCTGGTTTTCAAAGAAAAGCCAGAATTTCACACCTTAGTGTCACATCTCTCAGTTTTTATATTGATAGCATATTCAGGAAAAATTTAATACCCTGTGTGGATAGAAGAAAATTCATGTGGGTACAGGATGCTGCCTATGGGACAGCCTCTGGTCCAGGCTTGTATGCTGACAAAGCTCGTACCAGAGGGGAGGAATGTATGACTGTGATGATGATACTATAGTCAAGATTAAGTAATAGTAAGGATTTAAAGAGGAAGGATTTTAGAATTTTGTGTGTATGATAAAAAATTCTTCAAAAAATCACAGATTCCTAGAAACTTACCAAATGATTGTGTTCTACATGGTAGACATTGTGTTCAATCCATTGGGGAGTCTGGGAGAAAAAATGAGGGCTTTTCCTTGCTTCCTTTTAATTTCTTTTCTGAAAATGAGTGCTTTTTGTCTCTACTCCTCAGTGTAAAGAAAACCAACTCCAGACAACATAATAGCTCTGTTTTATTATAGTGTAGTTGTGTACTTCTGTTCTCAACAGTTTGCCTCTTTATAAATTGGCCAAAAAAAAAAAAAAAAAAAAAAGAAGCAATGCTGGATTCCTTAAAGTTAAGCAGCTTGTACCTCCATTTGCAACCAAAGTGAAAAACAACTCAAAAGTAGCACAATTGGAAAATTCATCAGGATTGTGTAAATAAAAATGCTTTTAATTTAGCAGACTAATTTCAAGAGCAAACCAACTCATATAAAATGTGCTTTTATGCTTCTAAATCAAATGATTCTAGATTTGTAAAGGGTATTAAATAACAAGTATTGCATATATTTAAATTTTATTCAACAATTTTGATTCTGTTCCCTTAAACATATAAACAAACAAATAAACTAACTTTTCCAAACCCAAGTATCAATTATTATTTTACTCATGGCAGTTTTTTTTTTTTTTTTAAAAACACCAATATAATCCATCTTTTTCATTTGTGTGAAGTGAGAACAAAATCAATTTTTGAGGTTCATGGTATAATGACAAGAAGTAGAATGGGGTCAGATATTCCTGGATTTGAATTTTCCTTCGATCATTCATACTAGCTATGTGATAAGATTTTGAGTAAATTTTGAAGCTCTATTAAACCTATTTTGTCCTTTTGCAACATGATAATGGTAAGGCTGGTTATGAGAATTCAGTGAGGAGCTAGCAATCAACACAGCTTGGCAGGTAGGCAAAACAGCTACAAGAATATAATAAGAGCTAACCTTTACAGAGAGTTTATCACTCTGTACTAGGTATTGATCTAGACATTCTGTATGAATTAACGCATTTAATACAGTGGCTTCATGAGAGTGGTGTTATAATTATTCTCAGAGGTTAAGTAAGTCACCCAAGATGACACAGCTAGAAAATTGAGGAGCCAGGACTTGAACCCTGGCAGTAGCAGCTTACTAAATTCTGCCTTCTTTCTTTCCTTTTACCTTTCAGCTTTAAACATTTCCACGGTAAGGCTACTAGGTCTGTGATGCTTATGAGTAACAACAAAAAAAAAGAATGTAGAGCTGAGGGTGGATTTGTCTGTGATTCAGGCAGCACTGTGTGGTCCTGCCAAGAACATCAGGGGTTGGTTGGTACCCATAGCTCCAGTCACTAAATCAGACTCAAACCCCATTATGATTATCACTCTGCATTTAATAAATCTTTCAGAAATCAATTTCCAGGGACTCATTTTAAGAAAGAGAATACAAAATTTGCTCTAAGCTGAAGAATTACTTAGAATAAGAGAAGTCATCTATTTTTAAAAAGCTGATAAATATCGCAAGTATGGCAAAATGCAGAAAAAAAATCTTGTATGTCTTCATATGACAATGATTTTATAAAATCACTTTCCGTAATAAAAATATAAAAATAATTCAGTTTGTTGGCATTTAAAAAATATGTAAATAGTTTAGAAGAGTTCCTTTGAACTTTGTAATTTGTTCTTGGTAATGTCACTTACATTCAGGTTGACTGTCAGTTTTGAGAAAACCTCTGGTGAGTTTCATTTGTAATTGAGCTGTTACAGATGAGGCACTCAGTTTGTGGTACTGCTCTGGGTTTTCCCCCAATAGATCCAGGAATTCTGATAAATTTACTTCACATGTTTTCCATCAAAAGGAGAAAAAAACCCATAGTGCAATTATAATTGTATATGCTGCGTTATGGAGTATACTTCCTCAATAAGAAAGAACTTCTGTTCTTATTAGGCATTAATGAGAACCAAATCTTCTACTTACAGTTTTAAACCTCTGGTGATTGGAAGAATTTTCCTCAGGCTGGCTTCTGTTCCACACATTTCAAATTACATTTCTCATCCAGTACCCACAGGCTTCCATGCTGGGTCCCCAGGAGCTGTGAATATCTCCGAATGACCTCTGGCCTTGGTGCTGGTGCCAGATGAGTTGGCACAGTAGGCAAGAAGAGTGTTCCTAAGAGTGGTCCTACCCTGGGACGGCTAACAATGACTTCACTAGCCACAGAAGTGACTGTGAGCCATCGAAATGCCTCTCACTGAACTCAAATCGAATACACTCCAGCTCAACCTGCCCTCAGCCGGATCTCTTGAATGCTATGACTCTCTGAAACACCTTGGTCAAGCGGAAAGCTTGATGGAGAGGAAATTAGAACAAAAAGGCACGGTGGTCTTAACACATTGCAGTTAAACTGTCTTACTTTTGCACATTTTCCCCAAATGGTTGACCATATGAAACATTGCTTGGACTTCTCAAGTCACCAGGTAATTGGAGAAAGATCAGGTCGCTGTGTGGTAGAGAACAGACAAAGACACATTATTATTATTAAAAACATAATAGTTTTATTTATTTATTTAATTTTGCCTTCACTGGGTCTTTGCTGCTTTGCAGCTTTCTCTAGCTGCGGGGAGGGGGAACTGCTCTTCCGTGTGGCGAGTGGTCTTCTTGTTGCAGTGGCTTCTCTTGCTGTGGAGCATAGGCCCGAGGCGTGTGGGTCTCAGCAGTTGTGGTGTGTGGGTTCTAGAAACTGGGCTTTGGTAGTTGCAGCACATGGGCTCAGTAGTTGTGGCTCACGAGCTTAGCTGCTCTGTGGAACGTGGGATCTTCCCAGATCAGGGATTGAAGCTGTGTCCACCGCACCACTAGGGAAGTCCCAAGATACATTATCTTGAATTGATCTTCATTAATGCTAGCTAATCATCTGACTCAACAGGTAAACCTTTAAAAAGAGGCAAAATATTGAATACCATTTAGTAATTAATTCTGAGTTTTTGGCCTTGTAATTACAAATGTTGCATGTCACTTTAAGCCAGCCTTTTTAAAGATTATTTGAAACAGATTGTCCAGGCTTCACATAGCTAATGTGTATGGGGAGGATTCAGAGTCTGTATTTATAATCCTTAAAGAGTGGGTCACTTAATGATTAATACCTGTTTTGGAAGCCTTTGAGAAATTACTAATCATTTTACAAAGGAGGAAACATATTTGGAATAATTTTTCTTTATGTTTTGAAATGCCATGCTTGTAAGACATTGCTAATTGGTTCATGAATTTGTCATTAGGTTCATGTATTTTTTTTTGGAAAAATATGCATACCATAAAATTTTTATGTGTACCAAAAAAATACAATAGGTATGACATTATTGGAATTGCCATGAATGAACAAAACTAAAACAAAACCCAAAAAACCTGTTCTACTGTTACGAGTCTGGGTACTTTTTTTATTGGGATGAAATTTTCAGTGCAAAATTGGACAGGCAAGTCCTCATATAAGTTAGATATAAATGAAGATGCTGTATGCTGGAGAACTGTACAGCCCTAAGAAGCTGCTGTCCAAGTTATGGAACATTTAATATGATGTTCTTGGGAAGTGTGAGAATGGAAAAACAATGTGTTCATGTATTATTTTATGTAAGTCTCTTAAGTACATGTTCATAACTACATTAATAAATTAAATATTATAACTAGAGCTAATGATTTCAACCATCTGTCCATATAACAAGCAGCCATAAAATCTCAGTGGGATAAACAACGAGCATGTACTTATCACCCCAGCATGTTGTTCAGGCTGCCTGGGATTGAGCTGAGCTGCTCCCAGCTCTCTGGGCTGCGCTCCAGGCTCTACACTCTGTTCAAGTTGGTGCCTGGGGCTTATTCTTCTGAGACCAGTGGGCTGCCCAGGGCAAGTTCTTCCCTGGCAATGACAGAAGGACAAGTCCAACCTTGCAAGCACATCTCAAGCTTCTGCTTGCATTGTATCTACTAATATGCCATTGGCCAAAGCAAGTCACGTGATTGAGTCCAAAGCGAAGGGGCAGAAATGTACTTTCCATTTGCCTAAGAGGTACCAGACAGTCTCATGGCCAAGCCCTGCGTCAATGGGCTGTCACATCTTCCCTTCTCACCGAAGTGAAAGGGAGGAAATGAACAGATGCTGAATTCATTTCCCGTGGTTGTTCTCTTAAATGACCATAAACTTGGTGGCTTAAAACCACAGAAATTTATACTGTCACAGATACAGAGGCCAGAAGTTCAGAATCAGGATCACTTATGGGTGGTAATAGGGCTGTGCTACCTCCAGAGGCTCTAGTGGAGAATCTTAACTCTTCCACCTGCTGGTGGCTTGCCAGCATTCCTTGGCTTGTGGCCACATCATTGCAGTCTTCAAGGCCAGCATCTTCAAATCTCTCTCTACTCCATCATTTTGCCTCCTGCTCTGCATCAAACACCCCTCAGCTTCTCTCTTATATGAACACTCCTGAGGGTATTTAAGGCCCACCTACATAATCCAGATAATCACCCTCATCTTGAGATCCTTAACTTAATCATATCTGTGAAATCTTCACCATGTAATGTAATATTCCCAGTTTTTAGGGATTAGGACTTGGTGTCTTTGGTGGCTACTATTCTGCCTGCTACAATCACAGTTCCTGCAAATATATATACTCATGTTGAATAAGAATTAAAAAAAAATCTTTTTGGAAAAATAGTGGATTACTGTATATTTGGAGTGACTTCAATTGTAATTTAATTGGTTGTGTGGGACTAGAAAGGCTGGGAATTAGGGCTAACACTTGCACTTAGGTGTTAAAGTCTGAAATTCACTCCTGCTAAGTTCTGCTAAGTCAGAGTCGGAGTCAGGAACCTGCTGTCTTAGTTAGCTCAGGCTGCTACCCATGGACTGGGTAGCTTCAACAGCAGAAATTAATTTTTCACAATTCTGGAGGCTGGAAAGTCCAAGATCAAAATGCCAACCGATTTGATTCCTGGTAAGAGCCCTCTTGCTGGCTTGTGGACAGCCACCTTTTGTTGTGTCCTTACCTGGTGGGTGGTGAGGGGAGGAGAGAGAGCGAGCTCTGATCCCTTTCTCTTCTTGCATTCTCAGTCGCTATGTTGTGCTTGACTCTTTGCAACCTCATGGACTGTAGTCCTCCAGGCTCCTTTGTCCATGAGATTTTCCAGGTAAGAGTTCTGGAGTGGGTTGCCATTTCTTCCAGGAGATCTTCCTGAAGCAGTAATTAACTCCTGTATCTCCTGCATTGCAGGCAGATTCTTTACCACTGATCCACCTGGGAAGCCCCTTCCCCTTCTTATAAAGGCACTAATTTCATCATGGGGGAACATACCTCATGACCTCATCTACACTCAATTACCTCTCAAAGGCCTCGCCTCGTAAAACCATTGCATTGGGGATTAGAACTTCATTGCGAAATTTTAAGGGACACAAATATTCAGTCCATAGCACCTGCACAGCTCAATATCTCCTCCACCCCCAGCTACCTTCAAATCTCTGCCCCCTTGAACTTTGACATTCCCTTTCTGAAAGGATAGAGGAAAAGGGACACTGAGAAATTAATTTCAAGATAGCTACTTGGAGCAACCAGATAGACAAAGAGATAATAAAATGTGTATTTCATTGATGTCAGGATGGAATCCTGCTTGGCTAGTTCAGCCTTTGGGGAGAAGGCCAAGTGACACATTGGAGGTAACAGATACACGGTGGCTTTCTAAGAGGAGCCCTGAGAACTACAGAATCCGGGTACCACTCTTCTGACCTCAATGCTGTCTGAGTGAAGAAGGCATGGGAATGTCCCCAAAGGTGACAGACTCTTGTGACTGATTTAATAATAATATTTGGAGGTTTACTTTGGAGAAGAGGAGCTGTGTAACATAAACTTTTCAAGCACCTAGCAGCAGAAAGAGGTGCTGCCTAAGAGGATAACCTGTGTGTGTGTGTGTTTTTTAATTAAATAAAAAGGAATCTTAAAGGTGGAAAAAATAGGGTAAGTGTAATCTATTAATATTTGCTTAATTTTATAAATGAAGTAACTGAGTTCCCAATTGATTAAGCATTACCAAGTTTATATATAGGGCTTCCCTGGTGGCTCAGAGGTTAAAGCATCTGCCTGCAATGCAGGAGACCTGGGTTCAATCCCTGGGTCGGGAAGATCCCCTGGAGAAGGAAATGGCAACCCACTCCAGTATTATATAATTAGCTCCAGAGCAGGAACTAGAACTAGGTTTTCTGAGACACCAGGTTCAGAGTGTTCTCACTGCAGTAACATAACAGATGCTCTTTGGTTGGGTTTCCAGGCTGCCAGAATTCCTCTTTCTCTGGGGCTAGCTTGGGATATTTGGGTATTGTCCTTGTAGACCATGGTTGTATAGCATGGCCCTGTCTCTCTGACCAGGATAGTGGGTAGGAATGTCTCTCCTATGAATGTGGAATCTGAAATAGTCACACATGGAGAGTGGTAATTGATGGTGCTGGGTCACCTGGTGACCATTCTCTAGGAAGAAGGTAGCACGTGGGAGCAGTGTGGAGTCAACTCTGCTACTTAGTATCTCTGTGACTTTGTGCAAGGTACTTCTCTTTACCTATCTTCTTTGTCTTTGAAATCACCTACTTGGTGATAGTGTTTTGAGGACTGTATGAGAAAATATCTTTAAAATATATAGAACAGTGCCAGACATATAGCAAATATTCAACATGTATCAGTTTCTTATCTCCTGCTGAGGCCAGGAGATGCCCTGGGCTCCTTTGCTTTCTCAGTCATGTTATTTAGTTCTTCTTTTGATTCTAAGTGATAACATGGGATCTTCTCTACAAACGTCATTTCTATCCTCCTATATTTAAGCCTTGAAACAAGAATAAATTAAAAAATATTGATGTTCATGCATTATGGCTCCTACATTATTAGGAAATTAAATAAAGTGTTATGACTCTTAAAGCTACTTCTAAATTAATCTGGTTAACTTGAGGTACAATTCAATAGGCTTCCCAGGTGGCTCAGTGGTAAAGAATCTGCCTGACCAGCAGGAAACACAGGAGACTTGGGTTTGATCTCTGAATCTGGAAGATCTTCTGGAGGAGGAAATGGCAACCCACTCCAGTATTCTTGCCTGGGAAATATCACGGACAGAGGAGCCTGGCGGGCAACAGTCCTTGGGGTCATAAAGAGTTGGGCACAACTGAACATGCACACATGTGATGACTCTCAGCTAGGGCGTGCATGCATGTGTGTGTGTGTGTGTGTGTGTGTGTGTATACCCTGACAGTATAAAATGAGAGCATATGTTCTGTTTGACAAAAAAAATTAAAAATCAATATTTGAGGGAAGCAGTATTAAAAGTAATGTGTACTAATGCTACTTTACATCAGTGAATGGAAGTTGAGCCAGTTAGATCTGTATAAAGAGGGGATAGACAAATTGATCTGGATCATGATGTGTAGTGAAATGGTTCATCATTAATGTATTCAAGAGCTGGTTATCAGTGCTTAAATTACCAAAATATTGACTCTATCTGCCAATACTAGTTGAGAAAATTGTTGCATTCCACCATATTTATTGGATTACATAGATCTTAGTATGTATACTATGCAACCATAAATAAAATTCAGCTGATACATTTAGGAGAGAAAGATCATTTTGATAGCCTATATTCCATAACATTAAAGGGAGTGATTCCTAATATTATGCACCAGATACACTTTTGTTTAACAACTTGCTGTCTTTGTACTTTACATAAATTAGATATATAGCAGCAGGTTCAATTAACTCTACAGAATAAAAATAGCAATTTCTAAAAGCAACTTCAGAACATTTCTGTGTGTAATTCTACAGGATGCCTTCATGCCATTCAATGAATGTAATAAAGATGCTGGTAAAAATAGCATTTGCATTGAATTTAGAATGGAAAATAGAATCAGTAGGGATATTAATAAATACTAAATCTCCAAATGAATCTCCAAGTCTATTAAGAGTTCTAATGCTGCATTTGAAGCTCATAACTCCAGGCAATTCCCTATCTAACTTAGCTTTGGCAAATGTTTATTTTGAAAAATGTTCAGTCATCTGTTTTACAAGCTGATTCTCTTTATACCTGAAACTTTTCATAAGAAAGTCAGCAAAAAAATTGATCCCATCTTTAGGAAGGGTGGAGCCCATCTGCTTTAGGGTTGGGGACATACACACAAAGGGTTTCCCTAATAGCTCAGTTGGTAAAGAATCTGCCTGCAGAAGACCCTGGTTCAGTTCCTGGGTTGGGAAGACCTGCTGGAGAAGGGAAAGGCTACCCACTCTAGTATTCTGGCCTAGAGAATTCTATGGACTGTATAGAGTCGCAAAGGGTCACAAAGAGTCAGACATGACTAAGTGTTCTTGGGCTTCCCTTATGGCTCAGAGGGTAAAGAATCCACCTGCTATGTGGGAGACCTGGGTGTGATCCCTTGGTTGGGAAGATCCCCTGGAGAAGGGAAAGGCTACCCACTCCAGTATTCTGGCCTAGAGAATTCTATGGACTGTATAGAATCGCAAAGGATCACAAAGAGTCAGACATGACTAAGTGACTTTCAACTTCACTTCACACAAAGAATATTGCTTATTTGAACAGGAAGAAACCTGAGAGGCTATCATATCTAATCTTTTATTAATAGATTGTAAACTCCCAGAGTGGTGAATTACCTGTGTAAGGTTGCACAGGAATTTGGCAGAGCCAGGGTCATGCTCAGTCCCAGTCTAGGACCCCTTTTGCCACATCCACGTTAACTTTCTTTTTACATATGAAGAAACTGAACCCTGAAGTGGTTAAATGACTTACCAAGAAGGTCAAATAGCTAGTTAATGGCTGATGGTGACCAGCAGGCCTCCTGATGCTTTTCTGTGGGTTTTGATCAAAATTTGTAAGGATATGATCCAATGGGCCTTGTTCTGTGATTGAGAGGTTATTTCTCTTATGTCCATCCAGGCATCTGAATACTTTATAAAGAAGAAACTTGTCTTAATAAAGAAGAAACTCCTTTTGTTCTTAATCAGACATTAGACAGAAAATAAAATTACCCTTGGGAAAAGTATTGGCTCAGATTTATGCCAGAGTACCCTGGATTTGCCCAGGTCTCACCAGCCAGTGGGTACAAATAAAATCCCAGTAACATTAGGATCTCTATGTCTGGGGCTCATTCTTCCCCCAGCAGAGACAGAAGCAGGCTGGGACTCAAGTTTAGCCACTAAGACCCTTGGCCACGTAGGGCTGTAAATGATGCATAGGAAGGAAGCAAAGGCAGTAGAATCAAACTCTGCCTTTCATACTGTGTTCCCTTTAGACAGTCCAACCCACATCCAAGGGAGTTTCAGCAATCTGGCAATTGCTTGATTTAACCCCGTTTTTCATTAGTATCAATGACTAATTTTTCTTTGTCAATTGAACCTGTCATTTCTCTCCTCCAGTCCATTCATTCAACAAACTTTTATTGACCTCCTACTTACTGGGTTCCAAAAACTGGAAAAAGTGTAATGAATAGACAGACGTGGTTCCTGGCCTCATGGAGCTTATGCTTTGGAGGGAGACACAGGCAATAAGTACACAAATAAACATACCAAAGTTTACAGATTATAATAAGTGCTTTGTTTGTTATTCCCTTGGTTGTGTCCAACTTTGTGACCCCATGGACTATATGTAGCCTGCCAGGCTTCTCTGTCCATGGGATTTCTCAGGCAAGAACCCTGGAGTGGGTTGCCATTTCCTCCTCCAGGGGATCTTCTCAGATCAAACTCGGGTATTCTGCACTGTAGGCAGAGTCTTTACCATCTGAGCCAAGGGCAGCTCCATAGTAAGTGCTAGGTAGGCATTGTACAAGGTGCCGTACAAAGAATAATGGTGTGAGAGCAAGCCTATGTTATGTAGGGTGCTCAGGATGCTATGAAGAAGGACTCTACAGCATAGCAGCAATATATTCAGTAGTAATTCCCTCAGTTCTTCTCCCAAAGGACTTTTATCCATGCGTTGGGGAAAAGGAAAATACCAAGCTCTTTCCAGTGCACCGTTGTAAGATGGGAGAACACTCATGAGAAGATTCCTGCAGGACCAGAGGCTACAAGTAAGCAGTAGGAGCAGATGCCACAGACTCTGAAAGACATAGTCTGTATTGATAGTGATCAACCAGGGATCCAAATTATCACCATAGCCCCACTTTTCAAGTAAAGTTGTGTGGGTGTCTGGTAACAAGGAAAGCCTGGTACAGGCCTTGATCACAGTGGGCCCTGTGGATCCAGACCTACCTGATGGTCATTCTAGTCCCAAACATAATTGGAACAAACTTACTTGGGACTTGTCAGAATTTTCCTTACCTGAAGGGCAACAATTGTCTTTGTGGGGATGTCAAGTAGAAGCCTCTGGTACTGGGTCTTCCTCAGTCCTAACCCAGATAGTAAATCAAAACCATGACTGCCTGCCAGACATCCAAGACTTACAAAAGGCAGAGATTGTTGTCCCTTTCATATTCCCATTCTCATTCTTCAGTATAACCTGTAAAAACCAGGTGGATTGTGGCTGATGGTAGTGGAAGACTACAGACTTTACCAAGTAGCCATCCCAATTGTAGCTCTGAGCCAGAGGTGAGTTTCTTTGCTGGAGCAAATGAGCTCAGCCTTGGGCTATACTATCTGGTCGTTAATCTTGCAAATCTGTTCTTTTCCACCTTTATTAGAAAGGATGGTCAGAAACAATTTGCTTTCAATGTAACAGAAAAAAGTAACCATTGTTTACTTTGTTCCATGGCCACACTAACTCTGTCCCTGCCCTGTATCATATCCTAGACTAAAGGGACAAGGGCCATTTGGACGGTCCTTAGACCATTACAATAGTCCACTGTATTGATGATGCTGTGCTCATCAGATTAGATTAGCAAGAAATGGCAGCTATGTTGGAGGTCTTGGTAAGGTACACATGCTCCAGATGGTAGGAAATAAACCCAGTGAAGATTCGGGGCCCTGTTACATTAATGAAGTATATTAGAGTCCAATGGCCTGAACCATGCTGGGAGATCTATAAGTAAAGGAAAACATCACGACTTTCATTTCCCATTACCGAGAAAGAGGCACTATGTGTCAGGTTCTGGAGGAAGCATATTGTACTTTGGAGTGCTGTTCCTGCCCATTAAAGGGCGTCATGGTAGGCTGCTTTGAAACAGGCCCAAAGAAGGAGAAGGCTCTGCAGCAGGCCCAGGCTATTATGGAAGCAGCTCTGCTGTTTTGGGTCACATGGCCTTGCAACCTCTGTGGTTCTTAAGGCATTGGTGGTAGAAAAAAGCACTGTGTAATGTTTACAGGAGGCAGTGATAGGAAAATCTCATCACGGACTCCTAGGGTTCTAGAACTAGACCATTCCATCTACAGCAGAGAAGTATACATCATTAAAAACAAAGCTTCTGGCACACCTCTGGACCCTGGTAAAGGCTGAGCATCTGATTATGGGACATCAAGTGGCCATGCAGCCAGATGAGGCCATTCTGAGCAAGCGGTGTCCTCAGGCACAGTGGACTCTCCAGCTCTCCATTGTAAGATGGGAGAAGAACCCTCATGATAAGGCTCCCACAGGACCAGAGGCTATAAGTAAGCTGTAGGAGCAGATGCTTCAGAGTCCATAACACCCATCATTGTTGTACCAGCCCTGGGCCTGCACTTATATCTATGGTCAATTAACCCTCATAACCAACCAGCTGACAAAGAAGGAAGATGCCTTAGTCAGGCTCGTGGATTGGTGGATACAAGCCAAAGTCAGAGAGTAGCTGAACTCTAGACCCACTTCAGTGTCTCTGAGAGACACCAGGCAGTGGGAAGTCCTGCAGTGTGGGTGGAGTTCCATGTCGTACAGTGGGTCATCCAGTTCATGTGGAAAGTGAAGTGGTCCTGTGTAGGAATATATTCAGACTCATGGCCTTGCTGCTTGGTTGGAGGCTTAGAAAGAGAAAGATTAGAAGATCAGAGGCAAAGAGGTCAAGATGGACCTGTGGGAATGGGCATGAATTTTGTATGGCATGAAATGATCGACAAGAGATTATGAGGCCCAAAGCAAAGTTGTAAAGTGACTCAGTCAGGTGACATCAGCCTAGCTGGCATGGACCATCTCAGTGGTGGCACACTGAGTAAAAGGAAAGAATAGCCATGGTGTCAGGATCAGGGCAATTCACTAAGGCTGATCTAATTATATCCACTGCCAAATGTCCAACTGGCCAGCAACAGAGACCAGTGCTGAGCCTTTACTATGGCACCATCCATTAAGGTAACCAACCAGCCTGTTGGTAGCAAGTTGACTATACTGGATACCTTTTACCTTGAAACAGGCATCAGTTCATCTTGACTGGTGTTGACCCATACTTCATTTATGAGTTTGCCTATTGCTCGCACATCCTTAGCAAGTGCCAGAACCTCAAAACCTACAGAACATTTAATCTACTCACATGAGACTCTGTATAGCATTGCTTTGAGCCAAGGGATCCACTGTACGGCAGAAGGACATGTGGCAATGGGCACACAGACATAGGATCCTTTGGTCTTTATTATTTACTATACTACCCAGAAACCACAAATGATTGGGTGGTGGAATGGTCTATTAAAGAACCTGCTCTAATGCCAGCTTGAAGATGATATATTGCAAAGATGGGACACATCATCATCCATTTTAGGTATATGCCTTAAATCAATGACCATTCTGTAGTATTCTTTAATAGGTGGAATACATAGGTCTGGAAACCAAAGAGGTAAAGAAGTAGGAATGACCCCTTACCATTTTTTCCAGTGACCTACTTGGAGAATTGCTACTTCCTTTCCCCATAGCTCTGAGTTCTGTGAATCTAAAGATCCTGGTCCCAGAGGAAGAGTGCTTCCCCAAGGGGACACAGTAAGTGTCCTATTGAACTGTGGTTGCCCCTGAGTTACTTTGAATTTCTTATCTCCAGAGACCAGCAGTTAAGTTACATATTGTTATGAGTAATTCACCCTCATTATTAGGCAGGCGTGGTAGCACTATTGGTAAAGAAGCCGCCTGCCAGCGCAGGAGGCATAAGAGACACAGATTCGATCTTTGGGAGGGGAAGATCTCCTGCAGTAGGAAATGGGAATCTGCTCCAGTATTCTCCTCCTGGACAGAGGAGACTGGCAGGCTACAGTTCATAGGGTCACAAAAAGTCAGGACTGAAGCGGCTTAGCATGCAAGGGCTGCTGCTACACAAAGAATGGGAAGAGTTTGACTTTTAGGTGATGCACTAGGACACCTTACCCACTTTTAATTGAAAATAGGAAAGTACAACAGCTTCTGCCTGAAACTGACATCGGAACCAGTAGCTCAGAACCCTCAGAAATGAAAGTCTGGATCATCCTACCAGATACGCCATTTAGATCAGCAGAGGTTATAGTCAAGAGTGCAGGGAATCTAGAAGACCTGTGGCAGAAGAGCCAAATAATACTATCAAGTTTCAGCCTTGAGATCAAGTGTAGAAGCCAGATTATTCTTTGTACAAGTCTTTGTCTTGTAAGTTTATCCCAGAAAAAAGTCAACCATAATCATGGAAAAACTGTTCCTTTCATGGGTAGACATACTGTAAAAACAAGTGCATAAGAGGTGGTCTATCATGACCCATAATGTTCCATCTAGATTCCTCTTGAGAACTGATGCATCCCTAGCTGCTGGGGATACTGGCTGCTCCTGGCTCCCAGCATGGTCACTTAGTGGGAATTGCTCTTGACCACGAAGAACTGCCTTATCCAAGGTATGTAGCTGGCTGATAAGGGATTAAAAGGCCTGGCCTTGTCTCTCAATTTGGGACAACTCCTACAGGCCCACCCAGTTTTAGAGCTCCCCAGCAGATCGCCTGAGTCTGTGTTGCCACCACTCTGTTGGCTGGTTTCTCTGTCTGCCCTGTCCTGAGGTCCTCTCTTCCTTGGATCCTGAGAGCACCGCCCCCCCCCCCCCCCGCCCCCGCCCCACCACCAGTAAACCGTCAGCAGGCAACTTTCCATCTCAGAGTCTGTTTCCAAAGATCTCAGTTTCAGACACCATCCGAGTGGAAACATAAACCCAAACCAGTTCTTTGAAGCTTGTACATGTGGCCAAGGCCTAGAACCATGATTGGATGGAATGTAGCTGGCCCCCTGGGAAAAGGGTATAAAAAGTTTTTAACCATTTTGCTCTGAGCTATTTGCATCTGGAGCACAGGCCTCTGTTGGGGGTTTAAATTCGAGAGCAATCATAATTATATGCCTAAGGGAAAATGTGATGGTTTGGGGAACAGGGGAGACAGAGCTGGGGAATGGAGGGAGAACTTGAACTGAGCCTTCTTCTAAAGGGGAGCATGTGCAGTTTGTAACATGGGAGCCATAATGTAAGGGAATCAGCATGAAAGACAAGGAGAAAGAGGAAAAGGAGTTCCCTGTCAAAAAAATCCTGTCCTGCCTTTATGTTAGGTCTTATCTTTAACAAAGGGTTTCACCTATGTATTCAGGTAGCTGAGTGGTTGTAGGAGAAATATACCTGGGGCAGGACTGCTTCCTGAGATTTATGAATCACACTCTTCCTTCTGAGCTATAAGGGTGGTTACTCCACTCTCTACCAGATCTGATAGCAGGGCCACCCTTCTCACCTCACTCACAAGACTCTCTGACTATGGTCACGTTAGATAAACAGAGGCCTCCGGGGGTGGGGAGCATAAGAGAGTATTCAGGGAAATCTTAATGAACTCGTCTGTGAGCTCTTGGTAGGGGAAGTAGGCTTGTGTGTGAGGTGGGGCCTCAGTGTTGGCTCCATTTCTTGAGAGGCTATGAGTGGTCAGATGTCATGGCCTGGGGCTGGAGCTGCAGCTGGGTCCTCACATGAGCTTCATTTCAGCCCTCCTGGGTGGTACTCGGCCCCTAAGGCCATGCGGACCATGCCATATTGCGCAAGAATGGGTTCTCCTGCTCAGATCTGTAGATGGATTGCCAGGCAGAAAAATGTGGTCTGTAGCGGGGTCTGCCAACTGTAGCTTGTGGGTTGGGGGGAGTGGGGTGCAGGGAGGCCCGCTGGGTAGGCAGGGGGTTATCATTTTTAGACCATGACTAATAAGAAATCTGGATTTTCTCAGTTGTAAAAACTCTTCCCGCTCTTCCCTTTCCCTGTCCACAAGGTAATTGCAAAAGTCTAGAGCTCTGGAGTCATTTTATGTTCTCTTTTGATGGCCTAAAGTGAATTAGAAGCTGGAAAACATTGTACATGGGAAACACTATATGTGTATTGTGTATTACATCTTAAGCTAAATGTTATATGAGAACAAATGGTTTAAGGGAGTTGGAGCATACAAAAGAGGCTGGCAATCATTTTAAGCCCAACATTTGGCCCAAATTAGCAATTTTCAAATATTCATGTTTATATTTAAATACAAAGATTTCTTATTTCAAACCAATTGCTGCTGATCAGTAGCGTAACTTCAAATTTGTTACAGCCTACAGGGATGGGGAGGAGGGGCAGGCCAGCGTGAAATGGAAAATTTGAACTTGAAGTTAGAAGAACTTCAGTCTCAGCTTTTCCATTACAAGCTGTATGACCTTGGGCAACTTACTTAACTTTTCTGTTTACTTGTTAATAAAATTAGAGTAATAATTTTTAACCTTATAGGGATATGGGGAGGATCGTGAGACATTATGTGTTTAGAGAATAATGTTTTAGAGAAACCATACAATCCACATGGATGCTAGTTCTTATTAGTGGGAATGTGTATGGAGGTGGTGCATCAGCTTAGTAGGATTCAGGTGGCTTTGGGGAAAGCATCAGCTATGAGTCACAAATAGAAATACATATAACTCTAGAAAAGGGGCTTCTCTGGCAGCTCAGATGGTAAAGAATCTGTGTGCAATGCAGGAGACCAGGGTTCAGTCCCTGGGGTGGGAAGATCCCCTGGAGAAGAAAGTGGCAACCTACTCCAGTGTTCTTGCCCAGAGAAATCACCGGCCAGAGGAGTCTGGTGGGCTACGGTTCACAGAGTCTCAAAGCGTCAGACACGACTGAGTGACTCACACTTTTATAACTCTAGAAAACAAGGCTGTCATTGAATCCAATTCCTCATTTCAATGAGTGTTTTTCCATGAGTCCTAGACCCCAACAAAATGACATTCTCTTTTCCCCACATTCTATAATTGTTATGTAGTTATTCACCTCTAACCTGCTGGCATTGAACAAGAAAGACTTCTATTCCATGGTCTACTTCCCTTGGAAATCATTACTGTAGCTTCTAGGTTGATCTCTTAGGACTTTTTTAGCCTCTGGGACTTCAAGCCATGCCAATTTTTTGCTAAAAAGAAAAAATGGCAAGATTCACCTCTAATTCTACAGCAGGCCAGTTACATAGAATACTCCACCAAAGACACCAAACGTTGAATATACAGGCATACCTTGTTTTATTGTACTTTGCTTTATTGCATTTCACAGATACTGCATTTTTTTACACACTAAAGGTTTGTGGCACTCTGCAATCAACAAATTTGCTCACTTTGTATCTCTGTGTCACATTTTGGTAATATTCACAATGTTTCAAACTTTTTCATCATTATTACATTTGCTTTGGTGATCTGTGGTAAGTGACCTTTGGTGTTGCTATTGTAGTTGTTTTGGGGTTCTGTGAACTGCACCCATATAAGACAGTGAGCTTAATCAATAAGTTGTGTGTGCTCTGACTTTTCCACTGACAAGATGTTCTCCCACCTTTGTCTTTCGAGCCTCTATTTCTTGAGACACAAAAATATTGAAATTAGACCAATTAATAACCCTACAATGGTCCTAAGTATTCAAGTGAAAGGAATTAGCTCTTGAATCAAGAGCTAGAAATGATGAAGCTTAGTGAGGAAAGCATGTTGAAAACCAAGTTAGGCTGAAAGTTAGTTCTGTTGTACAAAACAGTTAGCTAAGTTGTGAATGCAAAGGATGAGTTCTTGAAAGAAATTAAAAGTGTTATTCTAGTGAACAAATGAATGATAAGAAAACAAAACAGCCTTGTTGCTGATATGGAGAGAATTTTAGTGGTCAAATCAAACCAGCCACAGCATCCCCTAGAACCAAAGCCTAATCCAGAGCAAGGGCTAACTCTTCAGTTCTGTGAAGGCTGAGAGGTGAGGAAGCTGCAGAAGAAAAGTCTAAAGCTAGGAGAAGTTGATTCATGGGCTTTAAGGAAAGAAGTCATCTCCATAACAAAATAGTGCAGGGTGAAACAGAAAGTGTTGATCTAGAAGCTACAGCAAATTATCCAGAAGATATAGCTAAGATAATTAATGAACATTAAACAAATAGACAATTTTTTGTAAGTTGTAAATAAATAAACAACTAAGGTCTGTCTAGTCAAGGCTATGATTTTTCCAGTGGTCATGTATGGATGTGAGAGTTGGACTGTGAAGAAAACTGAGCACTGAAGAATTGATGCTTTTGAACTGTGGTGTTGGAGAAGACTCTTGAGGGTCCCTTGGACTGCAAGGAGATCCAACCAGTCCATTCTGAAGGAGATCAGCCCTGGGATTTCTTTGGAAGGAATGATGCTAAAGCTGAAACTCCAGTACTTTGGCCACCTCCTGCGAAGAATTGACTCATTGGAAAAGACTCTGATGCTGGGAGGGATTGGGGGCAGGAGGAGAAGGGGACGACAGAGGATGAGATGGCTGGATGGCATCACTGACTCGTTGGACATGAGTCTGAGTGAACTCCAGGAGTTGGTGATGGACAGGGAGGCCTGGCATGCTGCAATTCATGGGGTCGCAAAGAGTCGGACACGACTGAGCGGCTGAACTGAACTGAACTGAAACAAATAGAATTTCAGTATATTAGCCTTATGTTGGAAGAAGAAGCCATGTATATCTTTCATAGCTAGAGAGGAGAAGTCAATGTCTGGCTTCAAAACTTCCAAGGACAGGCTGACTCTCTTGTTAGGGGCTAGTGCAGCTTGTGACTTTTAAGTTGAATCCAGTGTGCTTTAACCATCCCTCAAGTCCTAGGGCCTTAAGAATTATGCTAAATCTACTCTGCCTGTGCTCCATCAGTGGGAAAAACAAAGTCCAAATGACAGCACATCTGTTTACAACATGGTTTACTGAATATCTTAAGTCCAACGTTGAGAGCTACTGCTCAGAGAAAAAGATTCCTTTCAAAATATTACTGTTTGTTGACAATGCACCTGGTCACCCAAGAGCTTTGAAGAGATGTACAATGAGATTCATGTTGTTTTCATGCCTGCTAACACAACATGCATTCTGTAGCTTATGGATCAAGAAGTAATTTTGGCTTTCAAGTATTATTATATAAGAAATACATTTTATAAGGCTATATATAGTATGATTCCTGTGATGTATCTGGGCAGAACCAATTGAAAATCTTCTGGAAAGGATTCACCATTCTAGATGCCGTTAAGAATGTTTGCAATTCATAGCGAAAAGTAAAAACACCAGCATCATCAGGAATTTGGAGGAAATTGATTCCCACACTTGGATGACTTTGAGGGCTTCAGGAATTCAGTGGCGGAAGTAATTGCAGATATGGTAGAAACAGTAAGAGGAGTAGAAAGCTTGGTAGAGAGTTATGACATAACTTTCTTGATTCCTTTTCAATTAAGCTATACAGAAGAAAAGTAGAGCTCTGAGAAAATCTGGTTGCAAGTTGTGAGAGGTTATTTCAAAATTAAATTGTAAGAGGTAAATCCCAATTTCTGAGGCTGAAATAACCACAGCTAACAGTTGGGGAAAGCAGTATAAGGTTTTGATTCTAAGTTGGCTTTAAGTTCAAATCAATCCCAAGGAGGCTGTGACTCGGAATAATTGTAAATCTGGGTGATTTGGAAAAGAACTCTAAACAAATTCCAAGAATAAGGCTAAAGTTTTAAAAAGTTATAATTGATGAAATGTTATTTACTCTTTTGATATGGACTTAAATGTGGCTTCCATAAAAGCTTGATTCATAAAAATTACTGACTTTATTGATTTCTATTGTTTAGGTAGAAAATTAATGTTATACTTTTCAAAAAAACACTTTGGTAAAAGGATCCCAATTGCAGTAGCATCTGAGAGATAGAAACCCTTCTGTCTGGTATTGGTACAGTAATTCTACAGTTGGGAAGTGAGGCAGGCTTCACAGGGGTAGGGTGATACCATAGGCTTCTCAGTTCCTGTTGGGGTTCCTATCTCTTGATTTGGGTCTCTGATACTTCTGCAGCACAGGTGATCTTAAGAAGGGTTACCTCCCCACCAATACTCCTTGGCTTGATTTCTGTCTGCTTTTGGCTAATCTGCTTCACTGACAATGATGTCCATGGAAATTTAAAGGACCTCTTTAACTCCAAGCACCGTTACTCCATAAACTGGCCATTTGTTAACTTATTGAGAAAGACTCTGGGAATCCCTCTATGAGGATATGTCATTCTAGGCAAGGTCCTTTTCCCACTTAAACTCATTTTGTTTCTGTCTATAAGACAGATTTCTTTTCAGGACCTGTTGTTTTGAACTAGTCTGGTCACACCTTGTCATCAGGCCTTCCTCATTAAACTTCTCAAGAAAACAAATGAGCCACTCATATTCGGCCGTGGGCTGGCAGAGGAGGGAGCCATTATACAGTGTGTTCTGAGGGTCCCCAGAGGACTTTGTGCCCCCAGAACTATCAGGTGATTCTCAGATTTGAACACTTCAGATAAATGCTAGCAGTCCCTAAGAAGGGTCTCTGTGAAAATTTTAGATACGCCTGCTTGTGTTCTAAGACACTGAGTCCTATTTCTAACCAACCATTGGTTAGAATAAACTGCCTTAACAGTGCTACAGGCTATGGAGTGGACAGTGCTAGGGAGAGGGTCAAAGTTCAAGACACGGTTGTGGGGATCCATAATGAGCCTTGGGCCAGCCATTTGATGCCACACACAAGGGAGTGGAGGAGTCAGATGAGTTTTAATAAGGTGGCATTGAAGGAGAACGTGGCTGAATGTAAGCTTTGCTGGTAACGACCAGCAGGGCTGTGTCTTGTCGTGGGTATTTAGACAGAGTCTCTAGAGGTCTTTAGAGAGGCATACTGATGGAGGCTGCACATTTTTTGTCTGTCTCCTAATGATGATATAGGGATTTGTACATTAGTTCATTTTTTTATTCTCAGTAATTCTACAGATTTCATATCAGTTTAATGTGAGATTTTCTTATGGAGATTATTTGTACCACAACCCAGATCTTCTATAAGTTTTGAATATCATTACTCTCTTAGCTGAGTCTTCTTTTATTTCTGATAATAGCAGCAATAGTATCACTAATTGATTTTCTTCTATGTTAGGTGAAGTGTACTTTATACATGCCTGTATATTTTTAATCCATACAGAAATCCTACAAGATATTATACTTCCCATTTAATGAGTGAGGAAATTGAGGCTTAAAGACTTGACTAAGGTCACTCAGTGAATGGTGGAAGGGGGGCAGGAACTCGTTTGTGATTCTCCAAAGCCCCAGTGTACCCAATGCACCTTGCCATTCCTCCTAAACCATGAGGAAAAATGCGGCTTTGATTCTTTGTAACCCTCCTCCAAGGTGACTTAAAGGATAGTGGATGGTGATTATGTAAATTGGTCCTTCACAATTTAAGAATTCCCACATAACTTTATAAATGGCTCATGACTGCTAAGTCACTTCAGTCATGTCCCACTCTGTGTGACTTTATGGACGGTAGCCCTCTAGGTTCCCCTGTCCATGAGATTCTCCAGGTAAGAATACTGGAGTGGGTTGCCATCCTTCTCCAGGGGACCTTCCCAACCCAGGGATCGAACCTATGTCTCTTACTCTTATGTCTCCTGCATTGGCAGGCGGGTTCTTTACCACTACTGCCACCTAATAATTTGATTTATTTTCATGGAAGACTATTCTATCACTTTAAGACATTAACATTTCTGTTTGAGAAAAATTATTTCTCTCCAATCTTGTGGCAGAGAGGCAGGCAAATCAACATATCCTAAATTCTATTTTAAAGTTGTGATTAGATCCGACCCTGTATAGAACAAAAGGAAGTGAATTTAGAGTTAGTATTGATGGGTACCATATGGCCTGAAAAGAAAAAAAAAAAAAAAAAGGAACTTTCAACAGGAGAAAGTTAAACTTGAGTGTCATCCAACCTTGTGCAAACCAAAATTTCAGTCTTGACCGCTGCTCTCAGGCAGATTTCTCTCTTCCTCCCACCCTGTAGTTAATTAGGGTTTGGGCTAAGAGAATGAGGGGGCAGGGATCAACAGAGTGGAGGCCTGGTTGAGGTTTGAGTGAAAATTTGGCTCATAGTTTCTTTACGTTATTTGTGTTTTGTTTCAGCCTTCATGGTACTGGAATTAAAAAATCGGTCTGTGTGTGGTGTTAATGTATTTAGCAGCATGATTGATTTAACAGAGTCTCGGTGAGGCGGACCAGGAGAGCACTCTCTCAAAAGGCCAACCTGGAGGAGCGCGTTCCACGTCTAGTAGCCGGCGGGTGAGCAAAACCACGACTTCCGTGGCCTTGCCCCTGCCCCTCCCCCGATCCGCTGATGAGCTGTGTCTGATGCCTGGCAACGGCGCCATCGCCAGAGGGGGTGGCTGGAGAACCGGCAGCACCATTACAACTATTACTCTAAATTGAAGTATTGGAAATATAAATAAAAGACTGTCATGGCTTTCTTGGTTTTGGAAGAAAAAAGCTTTTCAACAGCAATGTTATTCAATTCAGCTCCCGCTTTCTTTGCAGTAGCTCAGTTGAGGAGAATGGGACCTGAACAAGGGAGTGGGGTGGCAAGGGTGCTCCGAGCAGAGGCAGCAGCTGGAATCATCTGGGGTCAATACGCAGCATCCACCCTCCACGCCCTTCCATATCTCCAGTGCAACAGGGACAGATGAGGCCCCCCAAGTACATCGAACCCACAGACATATCCAGAGGAAGGCCTTGAAAAGCCAACTGTCAGTGCACAGAAAAAGCCTCTTCTCTCCTTTGGCGCAAAGATGATGTGTCTTTGGTTCAGCAAGACCCATGGGTATAGCTTCCCATATTGGAAGTGAGATCATCAGACTCACTCAGCTAAATCTCCTGAAATCAAAATTCTATTTCTTGAAGCCTTGGCTGGGAAGTTCAGTCACTCAGTCATATCTGACTCTGTGACCTCATGGACTGCAGCACACCAGGCTTCCCTGTCCTTTACCAACTCCCAGGGCTTGCTCGATCTCATGTCCATCGTGTCGGTGATGCCATCCAACCATCTCATCCTCTGGTGTCCCCTTTTCTTACTGCCCTCAATCTTTCCCAGCATCAGGGTCTTTTTCAGTGTCTCAGTTTTTCGCATCAAGTGGCCAAAGTATTGGAGTTTCAGCTTCAGCATCATTCCTTTCAGTGAGTATTCAGGACTGATTTCCTTTAGGATCGACTGGTTGGTTCTCCTTGCAGTCCAAGGGACTCTAAAGAGTCTTCTCCAACACTACAGTTCAAAAGCATCGATTCTTCGGCGCTCAGCTTTCTTTATAGTCCAACTCTCATATCCATACTTCATTCAGTTCAGTTCAATTCAGTCTCTCAGTTACATCCGACTCTTTGCGACCCCATGAATTGCAGCACACCAGGCCTCCCTGTCCATCACCAAGTCCCGGAGTTCACTCAAACTCACGTCCATCGAGTCGGTGATGCCATCCAGCCATCTCATCCTCTTCCGTCCCCTTTTTCTCCTGCCTCCAATCCCTCCCAGCATCAGAGTCTTTTTTAATGAGTCAATTCTTTGCATGAGGTGGCCAAAGTACTGGAGTTTGAGCTTTAGCATCATTCCTTCCAAAGAAATCCCAGGGCTGATCTCCTTCAGAATGGTCCGGTTGGATCTCCTTGCAGTCCAAGGGACTCTCAAGAGTCTTCTCTAACACCACAGTTCAAAAGCATCAATTCTTCGGCGCTCAGCTTTCTTCACAGTCTAACTCTCACATCCATACATGACCACTGGAAAAACCATAGCCTTGACTAGATGGACCATTGTTGGCAAAGTAATGTCTCTGCTTTTGAATATGCTGTCTAGGTTGGTCATAACTTTCCTTCCAAGGAGTAAGCGTCTTTTAATTTCATGGCTGCATTCACCATCTGCAGTGATTTTGGAGCCCCCAAAATCGTCTGTCATTGTTTCCATTGTTTCCCCATCTATTTGCCATGAAGTGATGAGATAGGATGCCTTGATCTTAGTTTTCTAAATGTTGAGTTTTAAGCCAACTTTTTCACTCTCCTCTTTTACTTTCATCAAGAGGCTCTTTTGTTCTTCTTCGCTTTCTGCTGTAAGGGTGGTGTCATCTGCATATCTGAGGCTATTGATATTTCTTCCAGCACTCTTGATTCCTGCTTGTGCTTCATGCAGCCCGGCATTTCGCATGATAGGCTTCCCTGGTGGTTCAGAGGTTAAAGCGTCTGCCTGGAATGCGGGAGACCAGGGTTCAATCCCTGTGTCGGGAAGATCCCCTGGAGAAGGCAATGGCAACCCACTCCAGTACTCTTGCCTGGAGAATCCCATGGAGGGAGGAGCCTGGTAGTCTACAGTCCATGGGGTCGCAAAGAGTCGGACACGACTGAGCAACTTCACTTTCACTTTCACTTCGTATATAAGTTAAATAAGCAGGGTGACAATATACAGTCTTGATGTACTCCTTTCCTGATTTGGCTGGGGAGGAACAATTTCAGTGCTGTAGTACACTTAACTTCCACTTGGCTTCTGCTCCACACCAGTCTGGAGCGTCCTCGGCAATGTAGTCAGAAGCTGGGCTGGGACTGAGTGTTTGGCATCAGACTGGACTTCACAGACAGAGCTGATGGCTCCCAGGGGTCTGAGCCAGTCTCAGCATTACCAGCTGGCAGGGAGGCTGGAGTCATCATCCATGCTATTGGCAGAGCTGTGCCTACTAGCAAATCTTGAGATAGGAAAGCTAGAAAGGACTTTGGGGATTATTTGAGATTGTTCATTTCACCTCGTAGTCAGGGAAGCAGACCAGAGAGACGAATGACCAGTCTGAGGCCACAGAGCCTTTGGATGCAGAACTGGGGACTGGCCTTGGCTCTCCTGGTCTCGGTTCCTTGACTGGCTCACTGCACCACTTTTTCTGGACTTGTCCTTGGGGTTTGCTGAGTCCTGACTGTGCCACAGCAGGGCCTGGCTGAGGGTGAAGAGCCCTCAGGGAACAGCTGCCTTAGAGGGAGCCCCATCCCCTCAGGAGACACGCTTGCTTAGCACCTTCTAGGAGGTAAAAGAGAATGAAGCCAATTACCCATCCAAAATGCTGGAACCTTCTTTTTCACACTTGATTCTCTGGTCTCCCATGGTGTATGAGTTGCTTGTTAAATTAATGTTTGCCTGTCTGGAGTGCCAGAGGAATAGACATTATAGACCAATTAGAGATAAAAATCAAACCAACCAGAGTTGTCCTTTTAAAAATTAAAAGTCCTTTTTATGTGCTGTGGAGGTGTTGGCATTATCATAAAGACTAATTAGGACATTTTACAACATCCTGGTAACGGGAGGAAACAATCTTGTTGGTAACTTTAAAGATTATTAAGCATCTTTAGCACTTGAGGTCAGATATTTAAGATGCTTTCTGTGCTCACCTGCTGCTGCTGCAGGAAGTATTTTATTGTCTCATAAGAAGAAAGTAGCATTTTGAAAGCATAAATGCCCAGCTGTAATGGACGGTCCTACACTTTGCAAAGCCCTAAAACAGGGTCTCCAGGAAGAGCTGGCTGTGACTTGAGATGAGATTTGTCACGCTGTGTTCTGTCGGGCTGTGCTGAAGGCAGTTTCCATCTTGGCCTCCTGGAGAAAAGAAAGCATTATGAGGGTGTGTTCTGGCATTGGCAGCAGAAATAAGGAAAGCAGACTGTGCAACTTCCTATTAAAAATGCTGTTTTTCACTCATGGGCAAATGTGTCTCCTATATTCTAGCAAACAGGTACAAAAGCACTGAAGGAAATAAGGGGGGGGAACATGGGGGTCCCCGGAGCATTTTGGGGGGACATCATGTGTGTGATTTGCTCTTTCCTTCTAGAAATCACTCTGAATTGGAAGACACTCTTTGGAACTTGACTGAAGACAAAAGGCACCTGGCAGATGTGGGTTGGATGCTTAAATTGTACGTCATTGTTATTTAAAGAACTGCATATTGTCTTGAAATTCAAATGTCCTTTAACAAACAGGGAAATTGTATCAAGGTCAAAGCAGAAGGGTAAATTTAAATGTCACAGAAGTATCGAAAGCTCATAAGATCTCTGCACAGAGATTTCTAGAAAGCTCAGGAAATCTTAAAGAATTCCCAATCGAAGGCTGTATGTTTAAAGTGTCATTTGTCTGTGAGTCTGTTGCACAAGGCTTTCAGGTCTTCAGTAATTTTAATTGAGACTAAAACCACACAATTAGGCTTCACTTAGTTATCAGTGAGAACACTAGCTATTTACTTTGTAGTCTTAATGATGTAACAAGTGTAAAGAAAACACGGGGCAGAGTTAAAAGTTAATTCTCAGCTTTATGCTCTGGGATTGTGCCACATGAACTATTCACATGAATTGGGGTTTTTAGAGTAAAATTTCAGAATATGGTTCTGGAACTTGACCATTTCCTGCTGACCCGTCTGCCACGCTGCAGTTTTCAAACAACAATTTCTCTTTTTAAAAGGTTATTTCTCACTGTAAATGTAATGCAGTCTTATTAAACAGAATCTGAAAAAAGTCACCAACATACACCACCCATACAAACATAGTTCCTGTCTTTGCGGATTTCTTTTAACCTTTTCCCTGTTATTAATCAGTTTATTTAAGATTTATGTCATTGTAACTACAGTATTTACACAATTTTATATCCTGCCCTTTTTACCTAATATATTGTAACCTTTATCCACGTTATTTTATGGTATTTGTAAACATAATGTTTAATGACCTCATAATCTATTACTAAGTGAATATATTATGGTTTGCTGAGCCAGTTCTCTTTAAGACCTCTTGGTTGTTTCCAGTGTTTTGGACAGGTTACACAGTTAGCCATAGGAGAAATCTGGCTCGAAGTCCTCTAAATTTGTGCTTTTCTGCCATTGCAGACTGCAGATATGCAATATATGAGTGTGTTTCATGCACTCTGGCCACCATGAGTCTTGCTTCATATTTGAAAAGTGAAAGTCACTCAGTCGTGTCTGGTTCTTTGTGACCCCACGAACTATACAGTCCATGGAATTCTCCAGGCCAGAATACTGGAATGGGTAGCCTTTCCCTTCTCCAGGGATTGAACCCAGGTCTCCTGCATTGCAGGCAGATTCTTTACCAGCTGAGCCTCCATGGAAGCCCTTAGATAATTTGATAGATCACAAAGGGGATTTTTGATTAACTTGTATTTCTTTCGATTACTACTCAGACTCTTTTTTTTTCGTATTTTGTCAACTATTTGTAATTCCTTAATTATGCAAATTTGTTTCTCAGTTTAATCTCTTTATTTCAGTTATTTTATCTTATTATACACAGAAGCTTGAAATTTGTATACAGTTAATCTATGTAGTTTCTCTTTTCGGCTTTTCCAAGCTTTTAAGCTTAGACATTTCTTTTCCTCCCAGAAGTTTGACAGATATCCATTTTTTCAGTTTCTTTATCCATTTACATTTTACAGCTTTAGTGCACCTGCCGTGTGTTTTGGTGTATGGTGTGAGAAATGGGTATGAATTGTTCTTGTTTCCAAATTGTGAATCTATTTTATTGATTGAATTCCTCTTCTTTTCTGATTTGTGATGTCTTATTATATATAAAATTTTTTAAATTGCATGTTTTCCATAAAAAACTATACCCAAAGCCTTTGTCATTAGTGACTTTTATTTGTGTATTTATGTTTGCATTGGGGCAGGTTATCATGACTAGATGATTATATGACTTGCTTTGGAGCAAAATGGATGGGGTAAGTGTGAACAATAGCCTGGCATATGTAGGGAGTACCAGGAGAGTCTAGAAAGAGCAAAATCTAGAGCACACTGTCTAAATTAGGGGTGCTCATTAGAATCACTGCAGATGGTGACTGCAGCCGTGAAATTAAAAGACGGTTGCTCCTAGGAAAGAAGGTTATGATCAACCTAGACAGCGTATTAAGAAGCAGAGACATTACTTTGCCAACAAAGGTCCGTCTAGTCAAGGCTATGGTTTTTCCAGTAGTCATGTATGGATGTGAGAGTTGGACTAAAGAAAGCTGAGCGCAGAAGAATTGATGCTTTTGAACTGTGATGTTGGAGAAGACTCTTGAGAGTCCCTTGGACTGCAAGGAGGTCCAACCAGTCCATCCTAAAGGAGATCGGTCCTGGGTGTTCATTGGAAGGACTGATATTGAAGCTGAAACTCTAATACTTTGGCCACCTGATATGAAGAACTGACTCATTGGAAAACATCCTGATGCTGGGAAAGATTAAAGGCAGAAGAAGAAGGGGACGACAGAGGATGAGACAGTTGGATGGCATCACTGACTTGATGGACATGAGTTTGAGTAAGCTCTGGGCATTGGTGATGGACAGGGAAGCCTGGTGTGCTGCAGTCCATGGGGTTGCAAAGAGTTGGACACAACTGAGCGACTGACCTGAACTGACTGATCAGAATCATCTATGGAACTTAAAATTTATAGTCTTGGATTCTGCCCCCAGAATTTTTCATTCTGTTGGTTTTAAGAGATGTTTGAACACCCTTGTTTCAAAAATGTTGCACAGATGGTTCTGATGTGTACCCCAATTGAGAACTATGGTTTAGAGCTGGGATCAGTAAACTGTGGACCACATACCAAATCCAGCTTGCCGCTTACTTTTATATGGCTCATGAACCAACCATTTAAATTTTTGAATGGTTGAAAATAAAATTTTAAGAATAGTATTTCATGACATATGAAAATAATTTGAAATTCAGCCTCCAGTGTCTAAAAGTGAAGTTTTATTGGAATCCACCCATGCTCATGGGTATATGTATTGTCTATGACTGTTGTCCCCCTACAGCAGCAAGATCGAGCAGTTACAGTAGACTGTAGGGCCCACAAAGCCAAAAATACTTACCATCTAGTAAAGGTTTGTGACCCCTGGCCTAGGGTAGTTTTGAGACTCAGAGATCCTTGGTTTTAGCATATTACTGAAGGGCTATCCCAGAATGTTTAGTTGTCCATTTCAGAAGCAAGATTACTATAGTTACATCAAGATTCTAAAGGCAAAACCAGAGCTGAAAGTGATTATAAATTGTAGCTCTTCCATTTGTGCCAATAAAGTGAATTCTACATCCTGAAATCCTGCTGCAACATAACCAGCTGTGTGGAAGATAGATAAACCAGTCTTTAAATGCATAGCTTTATTGGAAGGAAAGGAAGGGTAAATTTCAGATGCATCAAACAAAGAAGAAAAACAAACTATATATATGTATAACTGAGTCACTTTGCTGTACAGAAGAAATGAACACAACATTGTAAATCAAGTATACTTGAATAAAAAAATTTTTTTTAATGAAAAAGAAGAATAAAAACAAACCCAGGTGGCTGAGAGAGCTCTGAAGCTGGCAGCTGCCCTGAGGGAATCTTCTGGTTTGTGGTCACTGCTGAAGGGATAGGACACAAAATCTTGGGCCAATGCAAAGTAGAGAGTTGAATTGTCCCATCCCCGCCACATCTTATGCCTCATAACACTGGAACTCTTGAGGACAACATTGTTACTGACAGAGTGACCTAGAAGAACAAGGTACACAAAGGAAGACAACAGAAAATTGTTGGTTCAGTCTTTGGTTCAGGGTAAGGAAAAAAATGTTCTGCCCTGAAGATTCATAACACAAATCTAACTCCCATGCAGACCTGGGGCCTGGATTCACACATTGTGCAAGATATGAAGATTCCAAGAATTTAGTTTCAAGTAGTTTCAAATTAGTAGTGTCCCAGATGCCTGGCAGCAGCAAATCTATATTTTCTCTGGAAGAAGAAACATGTAACATATGCCTCATATAACTGCTACATATAAAGTTCCAAAAGACACAAATTCACACAACAATAGACAAACCAATTACAAAATACATGAGAGAGGAAGGCACCATGGGTGAGAGTCAGAACAAACAACAAATAGCAGAAGCAGTCCCAGAACTTCAGATAAAGAAACTACTGGATACAGAATGTAGAGTACATATGTTTGATCAGTTTAAAGAATTAAAAGTTTAAATCAAAAGTATGAGTAAGCAAGAGACTGTTCAAAATGATCAACAGATTGGAAGGAGAATGAGGTAGAACATCTAGAAATAAAAAACAAATCTTAAAATAGTGGGTTGTTGTTCAGTCACTAAGTTTTATCGGACTCTTTGCAACCCCATGGATTGTAGCCCGCCAGTCTTTGCTGTCCTTCACTGTCTCCTAGAATTTGCTCAAACTCATATCCACTGAGTCAATGATGCCATTTAACCATCTCATCCTCTGTCATCCCCTGCTCCTCCTGTCTTCAGTCTTTCCCAGCATCAGGGTCTTTTCCAATGAGTCAGGTCTTTGCATCAGGTAGTCCAAGTTTTGGAGTTTCAGCTTCAGCACCAGTCCTTCCAATGAATATTCAGGGTTAATTTCCTTTAGGATTGGCTTTTTTGCACATACTGCCCATTTAATCCACTGCCCCACCTTTCAAGAGAATAACTGACCACCCGAAATGGGTGGTGGTCGTTCAGTCACCAAGTTGTGTCCAACTCTGTGACCCCATGGACTACTGCACCATGCCAGGCTTCCCTGTCCTTCACTACGGGTGGTGTGAGTGGAGATAAGATAGGTTTGGAAGGAACTATAGAGAGATCTGAAAGATAGACTAAAGAGTTTGGAACTTGTTCTGTGCCTCATGAGGAACTGGCAATATTTTTTGAGCAGGAGTGGTGGCAGTGGTCATATGGGGATTCAGAGTCCCATCCTATTTAACCCCAAGCCTGCCATCTTTCAGAGCATGCAGATAAGCCCCTTCTTAAGAGACTTAGAAACCTTAAATATTGCAACTAAGTTTCAGAGTGAAAATAAGGGTCCATGTGGGGCAAGTGGTAAGTTGGTGAAAGTGAACGTCGCTTAGTTGTGTCTCTTTGCGACCCCATGTACTATACTGGAGAAGGCAATGGCAACCCACTCCAGTACTCTTGCCTGGAAAAATCCCATGGACGGAGGAGCCTGGTAGGCTGCAGTCCATGGGGTTTCGAAGAGTCGGACACGACTAAACGACTTCACTTTCATGCATTGTAGAAGGAAATGGCAACCCACTCCAGTGTTCTTGCCTGGAGAATCCCAGGGATGGCGGAGCCTTGTGGACTGCTATCTAGGGGGTCGCGGAGTCGGAAATGACTGAAGTGACTTAGCAACAGCAGCAGCAGCAGCAGCAGCACTATACAGTCCATGGAATTCTCCAGGCCAGAATACTGGAGTGGGTAGCCTTTCCCTTCTCCAGGGGGTCTTTCCAACCCAGGAATCCAACCCAGGTCTCCCGCATTGCAGGTGGATTCTTTACCAGCTGAGCCACAAGGGAAGCCCAAGAATACTGGAGTGGGTAGCCTATCCCTTCTCCAGTGGATCTTCCAAACCCAGGAATCAAACCAGGGTCTCCTGCATTACAGGTGGATTCTTTACCAACTGAGCTATCAGGGAAGCCCTGGTAAGTTGGTAAGTCTAGCCTATCTCCAAAGCGCTGGAACAACAAATCGATGTATATGAGCATGACCATGGAGAGGCAGGGAAAGGAAGAGCAAAACCCCAAGAGAAACACGATTGGCTAAGAGGGTAGAGAAGTTTTATAGGCAAAGGGGGATTGTAGCAGGGTGAACAGGGAGGTTAATAATGTTAACGTTGTTGAAGGTGAAGGTGGGAGGGAAAATAGTTGAGGACACATAGTATCAGCTTCAGGAAGTTGCCAGTAAAGCAATGTTTTGTGGTTCTGGGAATCTAATTGGCTAGGAGGGGAGACAGTTTCTCATTCGTTCTATTTGTTCAGAAGATCAAAGCCTTGATTTTATGATCATTTCTAAACTTTGTATTATTTCTCTAACATTTCTTATTTTTCAGTGCCCTTCATGAACCTCTTTTTGTATATTCATTGCTCTAATGGATGTTGTTACAGTTATGACCCTGCCACTCCCTTGCCCCTAAGTCTCTGCCCCCACCTTCTGAAGGCTAATTTTTTGAAAATTTGCCCAGGCAGCTCCAGAGAGATTCTCTGATTCTGCTTACATCCTATGTTTTCTGCCTGATCTCTGTAGGTTAATTTCATTGTGAGGTGGCATGCAATTAATGAGACTTATTATGTTAATGAGCATAGAAGTTATTATTTAATAATTATGTTAGCGATGAAAACAGTTATAGGTTAATTGTTACAATTACTGTTAAAATGACAAGCTGAGGGATGAATTTATATCTATAGTTCAATTGAAAAGAAATTTAAACATAGAATTGTGAGCAAGTGACTGGTTTGTAGGAGACAAAGAATGTGTTTATACATGCAAAAGTTAACAGCTATCAACCTCATCAGTAAATGTGGAACAAGAAAGATTTTGACATAAAGAGACTTTGCATAGAGCAATCTTACGTATTTTTTTAAGAAAAGTAAAACTGAGAGAAAACTACTCCAGTTTGGAAGGCCATCAATGGATAAAACATTGGGACCTTAGGTAGATTCTAATGTCAAGGTCAAAAAAGTATCAACAGAACAAAAGCCATAACCACATCAGAAGACTTGCCTTCTTGGTCACTAAATAGCCATTGACTTTCGACAGTTCATTTTACCCTCTTTGTATCTCAATTTCCTCATCTGTCAAAAAAAGGCGTTAAAATTCTATGTAAATGAATATTTATGGAGGCATTGACTTCCACACACCAAAGCAATGAAGGCTGTTCCCTAGAGTGGGCCTAAATATCGATGAAGTGTGTGTGTGTGTGTGTGTGTTTGTGTATGTGTGTGGTGTGTGTATGCATGCTTGCTCACAGACACATGCAGACATGAGACGAGGCAAAATTCTATAATTAGTCTTTGCAATGAGAAACCTTTGTCTGTAAATGAATAGTCTTAAAAATCTCCTTAAGACATTTGCATGTGTGTTGCAAAACCTATTTGTTGTTGTTACCAGCTACGCAGGCTATGAGGGCATGTCTGAGTTCTGGGAGGGAGTGTCATGATCAGTAAACCATGTCTGCCTTGGCCATGCCTTTACAGTAACTTCTGATTTTTTACATTTTCTTTATTAATATTATTTTAAAATTTAGTCTAAAAATTTTTTTTGGACACATATCCATTATTTTAGGACTTCCCTGGTGGCTCAGATGGTAAAGCATCTGTCTATAATGCGGGAGACCTGGGTTCGATTCCTGGGTCGGGAAGATCCCCTGGAAAAGGAAATGGCATCCCACTCCAGTACTCTTGCCTAGAAAATCCCATGGACAGAGGAACCTGGTGTCCATGGGGTCGCAAAGAGTCGGACACAACTGAATGACTTCACTTTCACTTTATCCATTATTCTCCTTGTTTTGCTTGGACTCATAGACTGTTGATTTGAGAGGGACCCTAGAACTCATCTAATTTAACTGTGTCATTTATAGATGACAAAACTGAGGACCAGAGAGGGGAACATATTTGTCTAAACTTACAGAAAATCCCACAGACAGCAGAGCCTGGTGGGCTGCAGTCCATGGGGTCACAAAGAGTCAGACACAACTGATGTGACTTAGCATGCAGCATGCACGGGGTGAGCTGTAGCAGATTTGGAACTGGAACTCCAGTCTTTGCTGCTGCTGCTAAGTTGCTTCAGTCGTGTCCGACTCTGTGCTACCCCATAGACAACAGCCCACCAGGCTCCCCGTCCCTGGGATCCTCCAGGCAAGAATACTGGAGTAGGTTGCCATTTCCTCCTCCAATGCAGTCGTGTCCGACTCTTAGCCACCTCATGGACTGCAGCCTACCAGGCTCCTCTGTCCATGGGATTTTCCAGGCAAGAGTACTGGAGTGGGTTGCCATTGCCTTCTCCTCAGTCTTTGACTGCTTGTTAAATATTTTGTATATTCTAAGCTTGCCAGGACTCATTATAAGATATGTCATGATTGTATATCATTTTATATTGGTAAAGCATTTTATAATTTTTAAAACAAATATATCATTTCAGTGCTTCCTTATAACATCCAATAAAGAAGATTCAGGCAGCTTTGTTTATATTTTAGCTACATGAGAAACCCTCATGTCACATGATAAGTAAGAGTTAGCAGGGCTACTAGAAATCAGTCTTTCCAGTTCTTTCTGGCTTATTGCTCTTGCATTGCTTCATGCTATAGAAAAATAGGGGATGAAATGATTAGGATTTATTTAAAAAATTCTAAAGGTGATTTAAATTTACCTTGTAAATAATTTTTCAAAATATCAATTCATCATATTCATATCAATTCATCCAAGAATTTCCCTTTGGCATATTTTACCCTGACCCTATGCGATCTCTGCAGTAGCAGAAAGAAACAGACTAACACTTGGGCTGTGAACAGTACCACTCTGTAAGAACTGTTTTGTGCACTGTTCATGGATCAGGAATCTCAGCCATGTGGTACTGTCAGTGCTGCTAATGAAACCCTAAGGCCTGGCTTCCCCGATGGCTCAGTGGTAAAGAATCTGCCTGCCAATGCAGGAGACACAGGAGAGGTGGATTCGATTTCTGGTTGGGAAGATTCCCTGGAGGACAAAATGGCAACCCACTCTAGTATTCTTGCCTGGAGAATCCCATCGACAGAGGAGCCTGGCAGGCTCATGGGGTCACAAAGAGTCAGACACAACCGAGCGACTAAGCATGCAAGGCCTGTAGAGGTATTAAAAGAAGAGTGCAAATAAACGTAAGAATTTGGAAGAATAAGAATGGAGAAAGTGACCTAGGACACGGAGGTTGAAGAGGCCCCCAAGGTGGGGATGGGTGTAGTACCACAGTTAGTGCTGTAAGGGCTCAAGGAGTATGGGGGCGGGAGGTATCAGAGGTTCAGAATTTGAATTTAAAATTGCTCCTTTCCCCAGGTCTTTGGGCTTCCCTGGTGGCTCAATGTAAAGAATCCACCTGCAAGGCAGGAGATGCGGCTTCGATTCCGGGGTCAGGGAGATCCCCTGGAGAAGGAAATGGCAACCCACTCCAGTATTCTTGTCCAGGAAATCCCATGGACAGAGAAGTCTGATAGGCTACAGTCCATGAGGTCATAAAGAGTTGGACATGACTTAGCGACTAACCCACCACTGCCACATCGGGTCTTTAATTGACCTATTTCTGGCTCCATTTCATAGGATGCAGGGTAGCAGCCAAAGTGAACAAAACTACATTTAGGTTTTCTCAGGTCCTGGTGGATATGGCCAGAATTAATAAACAGGGCTAGTAGGTATGAAGATAAGCTTATAATGACAAAACTAACATTTATTGAGTTAATAGTTATTGAAATTAGTTTCTAATAATAAATAGCACATATTGAGTGCCAGCCCTGTTCTAAATACTCTGGGGGCAGGTATTGAGATGTTGAATTCTCACAACTCTATGAAATAGTTCCCTTTTACAGATGAGAAAATTGATGTGCAAAGAGGTGACATATCTTGCTCATGATCACACAGCTAGTAAGTGGCAGTGAGGATTCAAAGCAGAGTCTTTGGGACTAATAACCAGCCTACCCAAGTCAATGTTGAGTAAATAGTGATACCAGAAAGGATTGATTGCCTGGGTCCTCTAATGCCATCACTGCTTGCTAGGCAGGCAGTAACTCGAGGTGCAAACTGTGGGCTCAAGTGTAAAGTCAGCCACTGAGGATGACTGTGTGCAGACTGGCCATTCCATATGCAAGGTGTCAGTTTCCTGTGCGACCGTGAAGACCACTTAACTGAACGATGTGCAAACCACCACCTCACCAGTCAGTGGTTCTCTGCCTGAATTGGAATATGCCAGTGTCAACGGAAGTGTGCGGAAAAGTGTGGTGTAGCATTTTCCAGCCCTCCTTCACTGCTAGGTTCTGGGGGTATACAGTATCATGCCCTTTCAAGGGCAGAGGGAGAATCAGTCATGATAGGTGTTAGAATCAGGTCAGGGCTATTGGCAGCTTGCTGTGAGGGAGGAAAAAGGGATTAGGAACAGGAGTAATTCTCTGTCCTCATTGATTTCAGAGGCTGTTTACCTGCAAGTGTTTCTGCAACTTTCTTTCTCCTTTTGAACAGATTCACAGTGGAAGGAAGAGATTTGCTCAATGGTGGCTCTGAGAGAGGCCTGCAGAGCTTAGAGCTGCCAAGGTCAGGAAATGGAACACATGCTTTTTGCCAAGGTAATTTTTTTTTCTCATCAGATTAGTGGTCATGCAAGGAAAAAGGCCAGTGATAGGTCCAGAGGCAAGTATAGGGGGGAAGAAATAGCCACAGCCTCCTGTGTGTTAAGAGCTTAGAATCAGAGCAGCTTGAAATTGTCTGTTCAGTTAAAACAGGGACCTGCCTTGAAGTGTTGGCTTCTGAGTGCTGGCTTGAGGAAGGTCAAATAGAATCTATACCATTGCTTTTGCTGTAGCTGTTGTAAGTCATCAGAGGAATCATGAATTCAGTTAAAGCAGAGCAATAGGATTTAAAATAAGTAGAAATGATCTACTTTCTGGGTGAGGACATGCAAGATTTCCTTTGTTCTCCCAAGATAATTTACCATTTTGTAGATTACAGGTCTGTGATGATGTTGAGTATTTTTTGAAATTGTCTAGCTTCCTGGCTCTTTTAGGAGATAACCGAGGAGGAAATACTCTTTTATTTATCCTTGTGAAACATTCCCTGTGATACTCCAGGATCTCCCCCTGCACCCAGTGGATACAAATATCTGCAGATATGCAAATGCTAAACTACATTATTAAACTATGCACATCTTCCCATATACTTTAAAATCTCTAGATTACTTATAATACTGAATACCATGTAAATGCTATATAAGTAGCTGTAAATACAATGTAAATACTAGCCAGTAAATTCAAGTCTTTGTTTATTGGAACTTTCTAGAATTTCTTTTTTCCTGAATATTTCTGATCCCAGGTTGGTTGAATCTCAGGATATGGAACCTATGGATAGAGGGCTGGCTGTGCTTGTTTTCCAAATCCAAAGAGAGTAGATGGTGTGAATATTATCTGGCAAATCCAGGGCATTGTTATTAGCTGTCAATATGAAAAATGTTTAATAAGGTTACTTTCCCCTTTGAATATAGCTAGGCGCGCAGCAGGAGAGTATGCTGCCCCCAGGGTGCTATTTATAAGTAACTTCAGTGAAGGAGGGGCTCCTTGCCGCTAAAACCTATTGGGCTGCTGGGGAGGGGCTTTGCTCTGCTGCTTCCAGGTCAGTGAGGCAGAAGGACATAACACAGCTGGATGGCAGCTCATGGTGGGGCTGGGTCTCCATCCACGCATAGCCCCTGGGTCTTCCTTTGTAGTGTCACCTTTGGGAAGTGCTAATAAGAGCTGTTACAGTCACTATGGTGAGGGTTTGTGCTGTGCATAAGGGGGCTATGTGGCATCTCCCTGCTTAAAAAGAAATGGAAGCACAACTGACCCTGGACGAGGACCAGTCCTTGCTGATGCTGGGACTCCAGAATGAGATGCAATCCTACTTGAATCAAGTTCTGTGCCCCAGCCTGGAGGTGGCTAGCTCCCTCCACTAGAGAAAGAGCAGGATTCTGCAGGGTAAACTCTTTGTGATAGATCCGATGGAAGAAGCATTTCTCTAGGAGGACTGTGGAACTTAAAGTCTTGGAGTTACTACTATTTGGAGAGTGTCTCCATGGAGAGATTGGCTTTCTGCAACACTGGAGCCTGGAGTCTTGCTCAGGGACAGCTGGGCACCAACATGGCTTTGTCTGCTCTGACAAGGATAAGGCAGAAAGCCTTGGCTGACAGTGCATTTGATTTAAGATCTCGGAGGACTTGAGGCATTCTCCAAATGGAAATTCACAGAATGGTAGAGTCACGGTGATGTGAGCCTGAGCACAAATGGGCGGGAATCTGTGTTCTCCCTCAGCTCTGGCAGAGAAAGAAGCTGGGGCAGTCTTTGCACCTGCTCCTGGGCCAAGAAGCCTCCCTGCTGGCTTCTCTGCATCCCTGGTTACACAGGATGGGAAGCTGCACGGATGTGGCCTCTACTCACCATTTGTAATAATGCTGCAAATAATTTCTCCATTTTAGCTTTGTTTATTTTAAAGTGTGTGTGTGTGCGCGTGCCCGCGCACGCAGTAAGGGGGAGTAGGCTTGAACTAAACCAAATATGAAAATTAAGAGTACTAAATTTTCTGAAACTTGAGTTTGACCAAGGGGTTACCTAATAGCTAAACTGTAAATAAACCACATTTAAAAGAATCTGATGAATTAATTTGAGCCAGAATTAAAGTCATACTGTTTTTAACTTTTAATTTTTTTGCATAATTTCAGACCTATAGCAAAATTGCAAGACTAGTACAAATGTCTTTCATGTAGATTCCCCCAATGTTAACATTTTCTGTTTTTGTTTTTATATCTCTCTGCCTCTCTCACTTCTTGACTATTTAAGATGAAGTTGCAGACATGACACCTCTTTGCCTATAAACTCTTCAGTGTGTGTTTCATAAAAATGAGGAAATTCCTTTACATAGCCAGAGAACAGTTATCAAAATCAGAAAGTTAATATTAACACAGTTCTATAAACCTCACTCAGATTTTGCCAGTTGTCCTAATAATGTCTTTTAGGGCAGAATAACCCCTCCCCCAAATCAAATATTCCTTTAGTTGTCACGTCCCCTTAGCTCTCTTTGTTTTGGAAAGGTATCCTAGTCTTTCTTCAAAGCAATGCATATTTAAAAGTATCTAGAGTAGATTATAGGAGGGAATCAAAGTATTGTGGAGCCTGCCAATTTTCCTTTCATCTTTGTAATGGAATTACAGTCTTAGAATTTTAGTTGGATACATGCTCACCTACTTAAAGACTATCTTTCCCAGGCAATCTTTAGTTGTGACCCTGTGACTAAAATAGGAAGCAAGTAGAAGAAATGGGTACAACTTCTAGATCAAGCCCTTAATGGGAATGACTTTGTCTTATTTACATACTGTTGCAAGGGAGAATAACGATATGATAGCAGGACAACTCCCCTGGACCATGGGGCTCATCAACAACCTGATAATGTGGAGCAGCCATGCCAGCCCTTGTCTGTCTAGATAATTACCCCTACCCCCTGTTCCTCTAAAAAATTAAGGACTTGGAAACCTCCCACCATTTTATTTTGTATGAGTCATTCTTATTTTGGGTCTTTTCTTAGAGCATTTGTACAAGTATGCAGTTGTCTGAACCACTATTTATGGAATTGTTCAAATCTCTGGAATAGTTCTGCCAAAGGAGAAAAAAAAAAAAAAAGGCACAAAATTTTACAAACTGCTAATCAAACACCAATGAGGTGAACTTGTATTGCAATTTTTTATTGGTAATTTTATCAAGACTGGAAAATGTTGTCCCCTTTATGCTTTTGTTAATTCTGTTAGTAATTGCATTTACTCATTTGCATTGGTGCCAAAGTTGTATTCTTTGTGAAATTACAAAACTGTCTTTGTTATGCAAATTTCAAGTCTTAGAGGAATTTTGGGTTGAAAGATCTGCTCCTGCAATTTCCATATGCTGGCACCAGGTGGCAGTAGAGCTATATATGTTCTGATCAGCCTTGTGTAACAGGGCTTTCACTGATGACATAAGCACGAGTTTCTGAGCTAAAACATTGGATAAAATATGATTTAGTTATTTTAAAAATTCAATACAAAGTAAAGAAAAATTATTTCACAGAAAATAAAAACAGAGATCTCATATACATTTTTCATGTGTTCTTTAGCACAACCAAGCTAAAACATGGTCTTGATATTAAACTTGCAAAAGGCTTTATTTCCTATTTTCTATTTCTTATAGAACCACTATTATGAACACTCCTTTCTCTTTATTGCTTTTTCAAGAGAGGTAGTACTCTCTATCATAATCTAGACAAAAGGCTAGCCTTTCTGGTCAACTAAAAAAGCATAAATTAAACTTTTCTCTTTAGCTTCTTGCTAAAATCCTTTCTTATTTCTACAAATTTAGCAAGAGTGAGGAAATTGTAAATGATTGTTCTTTAAGCATATTAAAATCTTGTGTTCATCACGGGTTAAACTACACGTAATATTCTACCACTTAGAAGTCTTTCCAAAAATTTCCCTCCCAAGTCAACATAACTTGGGAACCTACTTGACCAAATAGGCATACATATGTGGGTGTTTACTCAGTTGTGTCTGACTCTTCATGGCCCTATGGACTGTAGTCCACCAGGCTCCTCTGTCTATGGAATTTTCCAGATGAGAATACTGGAGTGGGTTGCTATTTCCTATCCTAGGGGTGCTTCCCAACCTAGGGATTGTACCCGTGTCTCTTATGTCTCCTGCAGTGACAGGCGAATTTTTACCACTAGCGCCACCTAGGAGTCAAGCTTTAAAAAACCTAATAGCCTTGTTTAGTACCTGGGTTACATAGCATATTCAAAAGCAGAGACATTACTTTGCCAACAAAGGTCCGTCTAGTCAAGGCTATGGTTTTTCCAGTGGTCATGTATGGATGTGAGAGTTGGACTGTGAAGAAAGCTGAGCGCTGAAGAATTGATGCTTTTGAACTGTGGTGTTGGAGAAGACTCTTGAGAGTCCCTTGGACTGCAGGGAGATCCAACCAGTCCATTCTAAAGGAGATCAGTCCTGGGTGTTCTTTGGAAGGAATGATGCTAAAGCTGAAACTCCAGTCCTTTGGCCACCTCATGCGAAGAGTTGACTTATTGGAAAAGACTCTGATGCTGGGAGGGATTGGGGGTAGGAGGAGAAGGGGATGACAGAGGATGAGATGGCTGGATGGCATCACTGACTCGATGGACGTGAGTTTGAGTGAACTCTGGGAGTTGGTGATGGACAGGGAGGCCTGGCATGCTGTGATTCATGGGGTCGCAAAGAGTCGGACACAACTGAGCGACTGAGCTGAACTCAACTGAACTACCAAATGTAACACCTAGAAGGAAAAAGGGAAGTTGAGCCAAAGTGAAAAGTATCTGGACTAATTTAATGATCTCAGATAATTTCTGCTTCCCCACCAACAGGGGCTCCAGGAGAGAATGGGAGAGGAATCTTCTGTGTCTCCAAGCAAAGATGTAAAGAAGACAGAAACTGTTTTGGTCATAAGGGAGGGTAAGTCTGGTGTAAGGCTGTCACTTGATCTTTGTCCTGGGGCTATTATGTCCCCATTGTACATGGGATTGGGACATCTGCTTCTTGATGCATTTTATTTGGAATTTCCAATGTCAGTTGGGCTAGAAATAGTATAAATGTCAGGCACACAATTCACAGGTTTGGGTTCTCAAATCCTTGCAGGAAGGTAGAAAATAAAATATGCAACCCTTTGTCTTACCCAGGGGCAAAAACATCCCTGGAAAGTTGCTTTCTTTTTTAGATGAATTTGGGCCTACAGCTCTGTCTACAGCCTCAATTATGGTCCCTTTTGAGTCTTTTTCTTTATTTTCATACGGACTTCTATAAAATGGAAAGGAATTACACACACATACATGCATACACACGCACACACACATGCATGTGTGTATATGTATCGATATGATTCATAGCTTCATTTATTTCAAGGAACAGTATAAAACATATGAGCCAAAACAAAATGAGCTGTTCATTGATGAAGCATTTACTGAGTAGCTGCTATGTGTCTGATACTGTATTAGGTGATGTGATGTCAAAGATAAAAATATATGGTTTCTACTTCCACAGTGTCCTCCATGCAATACTTCTGTTCTAAAAACGTGTAAAGAGTAGTCTTATGAGAGACTCACAATATTATTGAGGCTTACAGTTTTCCTTTAATTTCTATTTTTTAAATATATGAACCACTGACATATAACAAGTGCTTAGTCTTTCCTAGTATTTCCCTTTAATACAGAAAAGTTAAGGGAAAAACTTTAGAAGCATGAGGCTCAGACTCAGCTACCATGTGACTTAGACCCCAAAGTGGGCAGTATTCTGGAAATGGTAAATCCACGTATAATAGGGAGCAGTTTTCCTAGGACATTTTTACCCCTGAAAAGAACAAATTTGGCAGAATTCCCTCACTCTCAGTTGTTTTTCTAAATTCTTTTCTATATACTGAATGCATTTAGACCTCACAACAATGCTAGGAAGTATTATTTCTGTTCTCATTTTATAGATGAGAACTGGTGCAGAGCGTGCATTAACTTGTCCCAAGGTTATATGTTACGTGTCGGCCAGGATCCAAACAAAGATGGCCAGGCTCCAGGATCTGCACTGTTAACCAATTCTCTGTACACTTGTGGTCTTCAGTGAGGGAGAAGGGGAGTCCCTAACAAGAAACACACCCCCCCCCCATTTTTGAATTTTATTTCCATTCAACTATCAGTAATTGAGAAATCAGCATAACCAGTCCGTGATTTAGACACCAGGGACCCAGAATTGTCAAGAACTTACTATGAAGTAGGGGACATGGACATATCTGCAGATAGCTATGGTGAAGGGCAGAAAGCAACAGTGCTGTGAGAGGCTAAGAGAATACTCCATCAGTACAAAGGAGGAAGCCCAAGAGGAAGTAACCTGTTTGATTTTAGTGCTTGGAATATCTCACCAGAAATGACCGTTAGTTCTATGTTAAATAGAATTTTCATTGCCCATCTTGTTTGGAATGGGCAATTCTCGATTCTTTCCTTGTTGGATAGACTTTCTTTTCTGCCTCATTATATAGGGCTGACTAATGCCTATCAACCATCAGCAGATATTTAGACACATACATGGGTGGATGTTTCTGTCCTCGACCTAATGGCCCCCACTTTATTCAGCTGTCTTCATTCAACTCTCAGAGTCTCAAGACACTCATCTCATTGTTGTGTAACTGTGAACTGATTTCTTTGACTTACCCACTGACCTTGAGCTTTTTTAGGGTAGAGGGAAAGCCTTCCGGCTGGCAGCCTTAGACCTATCCTGGAGTCCGGCACTCACATACTGAAAAATAAATGTATGTGAAATGAATGAAATGCAAACAACTGACCCTAGGAACAGGGGGAGAAAACCCACCACCTATTTATCATAGTTCAGCTCAGTTCAGTCGCTCAGTCATGCCCAACTCTTTGCGACCCCAAAGACTGTAGCACACCAGGCTTCCCTGTGCATCACCAACTCCCAGAGCTTGCTCAAACTCATGTCCATCGAGTCGGTGATGCCATCCAACCATCTCATCCTCTGTCATCTCTTCTCCTCCTGCCTTCAGTCTTTATCATATTGCCCCATCCAATACACTTTTGACCCTCTTAATGAAGACAGAAGCTGTTCATTAAATAAATTAAGCATTAAGTTGAGAACACGAGTGTCAATATAGACACAGGCTGTTAATTTACTGGTCACTGATGCATCCAGTGCTCAGAGGACCTCAGCGACTGTACCTCCATTAAACAGCAGGTGATTGAAACATGGCTAAAAGGGACGAGGCCAACATGGAGCTCACACAAGTTGATAGAATTATCCAAAATGAGATCCTCTTCCCCTTTGAAAAATGGATGCTCCTTGGCATCAAACTTTGAAACTATCTAAGTGATTAGACCTATTTGTTCCCTTTTGACTGTTTTATTTCCATTTTAAAATAGATTGTACCATTTCTTACTTGTAATTTGGCCTAATGTTGCCTTGAAATAAGAGGGTGATAAAGAAAGGGAGAAGAAATCTTTGATCATTCGTCATGCTATGGAAAATCTGACAGTGGCTTCAATTAACAGATGGGACCCCAGAGAATTTCTCAGGCTGATCTTCCCCCAGTGCTCTGTCTAATTGAGTAGAGGAAAATAGCCTTAGCAGCGACCTGGATAGCTGCCGAATGAAGCCATCGCTGTTTCACTGAGGCTAAAATCACTGTCATGCTCTGGGCTTTTTTTTTTTTCATGCTGATCTGGCAGGCTACTGAAGCATAGCAGTCAAAGGATGATGGCATTAGTGAGATGCAGTGGAAAAAGCGCTGGAATGGAACCTGAGAGACTCAGCCAGCCTTGAGATCTTAGAGAGGGCTCCGTTCTTTTCCCTGTCTGGCCTCAGTTTCCATGTTTATAGCATCATCGCTTGGAGTAGATGATTTCCTGGGTCTTTCTCAATTCTGACATTTAGTAAGTCCTTCTCACCTTTTCTTCAAAAGCCTCTTAAAAGGATAGGTTTGGAAAATCCTTGCTTGGGGCATACATAACTGCTATCCTACAAATGCAATTTTCATAAGTGTGTTTTTGACAATTGGAGGCAGGGTGAGACCAGTGGGGAGGACAGACTATGAGAATATTTTTGCAGAGGTATCTGGGAAGCTCTTCATCCTCCTTGCCCCTCCCATGACTCTCCATCCCCCACAACTGCTGCAGGGATCTACCTAAAACACTAAGTCTTTAACACCCGTTTCTCTTCTGATTAATGCAAGCAACAAGAGTAGGTACATTAGTCTCGTCCAGTGACATATCTTGTAGCTCTGTTCTAGCACAATGCCTTGTCTAGAATGGATGCTCTATTAATGTTTATTGATTGAATAGAATGTATACATGTTTAAAACTTTTCAGTGGTTAGCCGTATGTTTTAGTTTCCAGGTTAAAGCTTAATACTTTAATTCATGAATTCCTTCATGATTTTTGCCCTAGTTATCTATCCTCCTCTTATACAGCCCTTCTGGATATATTCTTCCCTCCAAGTATACTATAATCTCTGCAGGTCTCTGAGGATATCACAATGTTGGGCATTTTTGTGCCTTATACCTGATACGTTTCCCAAGGATGCTTTTCTCCTAGTGCTCTGGTAGTTAACTAGTTCATCAAAACTCATATCAAATTCCAGTTGTTCCAGAGAGTCTTTCCTGATCTTCCCCCTCCATTATGATTTATGATGTCTCTTTCTAGGGTCCCATGGCATCCAATGTATCATGCTATAGTTATTACCATCCATAGCACACTCTCTAGAATATGTTAATGCTCATTCAATGCTTTTTAAAAGGAATGGTTTAGCGAGTTAAGCTCTAAGCCTCCATTTCACACCCATACCCTGTCTGTACTTTCTCCGTTTCAGTCACTCGTGAGGTCTCAGAACCTCAGTCTGCTCCCTGGTCTTGGGGTTCTTCCACTCCTCAAAACTTGGCTAAGATGTAGAAGTCCATTTTCTCAGTTCCGTCCGTTATGTTGTCTCAGTGAAAAGTCCACAGACCCTTTTTGTTTCATGTGTTGATTGCTTCATGGAAATACATGATAAAAATAACAAGCTGATTCTAGAAGCTTAGGAAGTTTTTGCAGTCACTTTCTCTTCCTGCCTTCTTCATCCCTTTCTGTGATGATACTGGAATCTCAGCTAGACTTCTGCCCTCTGATTTATGCTCAGAGTTGGAGTTCCCTAATCATTTTAATTCCTTTGATTTAATCTTCAGATTTCTTCTTCTTGTTATTGTTCAGTTGCTAAGTTGTGTCTGACTCTTTGTGACCCCTGAACTGCAGCACACCAGGCTCTCCTGTCCTCCACTATCTCCTGGAGTTTGCTCAAACTCATGTCCATTGAGTTGATGCCATCCAATCATTTCGTCCTCTGTCTCCCCCTTCTCCTTTTGCCTTCAATCTTTCTGATCATTAAGGTCTTTTCTGATGAGCTGGCTCTTTGAATCAGGTGACCAAAGAATTGCAGCTTTAGCATCAGATATCTTATGAACCCCATTTTTTATGATTCAACCCCTCTTGGGTCTGAGGATATGGTTAAAGCAATCTATTGCTGCATAGCAAATTAACTGTAAACTTAGCAACTGAAAATAAAAAAATATTTATCTCACACCAATAATAGTAAATGTAAATATTTATTATTTCTGAAGGGTATTCATTCAGAAGTGGCTTGCTTGTGTGGTTTTGGTTCAGGGTATCTCATGGGCTCTCAAGCTATTGTCTGGGCTGTAGCCTTAACTGAAGACTTGACTGAAGGATGGTCTTCATTCCCAACGTCATTCCCATGGTTGTTGGAAAGCCTCAGCTCTTGCAGGTCCCTAGGCTGAGGCTCTCACTTCCTCACTGGCTGTTGACTGGAGGCTTCTTCAGTCCCCTTCTTTGTGGGCCTTTCCATCGGGCAGCTCAAAACATAGCAGCTAGCTTCTTCAGAATTGACAAATCATTACTTCTGCCATATGCTGCTGGTCAAAAAGATCAAGCCCTGGTCAAATGTGGGAGGGGACAGCAGAAGAGCATGAATAACAAGAGGTTGGGACTTTCTGTCTGTAATGGAAAATAGCATTTTTGAGAACTTCCAAGCTGGCTGGGGCTCAGTCCAGATGGCCTCTGGTCTATTTGAGAATGATTTTCTCTATGCATTTCTTTATTGATGTTTTGGGATTTTAATCCAAACACTTTTTACCATTTTAGATACATCATTTCAGCTGATGTAGCTTTTGACTCTTTGGAAGAAATATGAGCATCCCATACAATTAAGAGTGTAGAATGCAGTCTTGGCCTTAAGCCATCATATTTCCTAGGCTCCAAATGGCAAATTAGAATAAAAGTTTCTAATTTTGCTTTATAAGCATGGCATTATTTTCAGCACATTGACGGCGGGTGTCAGGAGGGCACAGGAGTGCCTAAGGCATGCTGACATGATAGATTTAAAAAATAAAATCACCTGCTTTGTGGTTATTTCCACTGCTTATATATTATACTTCTGTGTTATTCACATAAGTGAGTTTCTAATTAGTTAGAAGTCATTAAGAAAAGACAATCAATGCTGTTGTTCTCAGAACTTAGTAGATAAATTGACATGGCAGAAACATTTCCAAGGGAATATATTTTGAGGTCAAAGGATCAGATTATGTTGTCATGAAGTGAGCATACAAACATGCAAGGTCTCCTGGTCCGTGTAGTCCTGCACTTTTCACAGCTCAGCTACTGGACTGTGGTTTTCAAAATAACACATGTAGAGTTCAGGGGGGTGGATAGGTTAGGGAGAAGAGGTCCTGGTTAAGGCCAGCCCTGAACAAGGAAATTTTCAACCCCTCCTTTCTTCCCTTTCTGCAAGCAGAGAAGCTCTATAATTTTTTTTTAATTGGTTTCCACATAGCAACAATTTCATTTTGAGAAAAGATTTAGCAGCTTGAAAAAGAAAGGAATATACAAACTTCCAGCCTGGGAGATAATAATTGAAGCATCTTGGGAGGATATCTTTGAGTAGGTGAGACTTTTTTTGGTAACCAAGAGAGTGATCGAGAGAGAAAATGAGTGGTCCTTCAAAATTCTCCTTTGAGGAAACTGAATCTTTTTTTTATTACGTTGCTTCTTTCAAAATGCTGGCACAGCAAAGGAAACCATAAACAAAGTGAAAAGACAACCTATGGAATGGGAGGAAATATTTGCAAATGGTGTGACTGACAAGGGCCTAATTTCCAAAATGTGCAAACAGCTTATGCCAACAAAAAACAAACAGTCCAATTGAGAAATGAGCAGAAGACCTAAATAGACATTTCTCCAGAGAGGACATACAGATGACCAATAGGCACATGAAAACATGTTCAACATCACTAATTATAAGGGAAATGCAAACCAAGAGTACAATGAGGTATGACCTCACACCAGTCAGAATGGCCCCACCATTAAAAAGTCTACAAATAAGAAATGCTGGAGAAGGTGTGAAGAAAAAGGAACCCTCCTACACTGTAGTGGGAATGTAAGTCAGTGCTATTAACATGATTTTGCAAATCAACTATGTGTTAATGTTAGTTTCTCAGTCATGTCCAGCTATTTGTGACCCCATGGACTGTAGCCTGCCAGGCTCCTCTGTCCATGGAATTCTCCAGTCAAGAGAATGGGTTGTCATTCCCTTCTCCAGGGGAACTTCCTGACCCAGCGACAGAATCCAGGTCTCTGTCACTGCAGGCAGATTCTTTACCATCTGAGCCACTAGGGAAGCCCATAATCAACTATCAATTTTTCAATTTAAAAAATGCTGTTAACTGTTAAAATTACCATCAAAAGGCTCAGGATATTCTCTCAAATAATAAATCAATTTTCCAAGGGGTCCTTTGGCATTCTGAAGTCACTCAGGGCTTAGTCAGGTGTGGGCTTCTCAACGGTGGTGCTGTTGACATTTTTGGCTGGATAATTTTTTGCTGTGGGGGGCCACCCTATGCATTGTGCAATGTTTAGTAGCATCCCTGGCTCCTAGCCACAGGATGGCAATAGCGTCTTCCCTCCCCCAAGTTCAGTTCAGTTCAGTCGCTCAGTGGTGTCTGACTCTTTGCAACCCCATGGACTGCAGTACTCCAGGCTTCCCTGTTCACCGGCAACCCTGAAGCTTGCTCAAACTCATGTCCATCGAGTCGGTGATGCCTTCCTACCATCTCATCCTCTGTCGTCCCCTTCTCCTCCTGCCTTCAGTCTTTCCCAGCATCAGGGTCTTTTCCAGTGTTAGTTCTTCAAATCAGGTAGCCAAAGTATTGGAGTTTCAGCTTCAGCATCAGTCGTTCCAATGAATATTCAGGACTGATTTCCTTCAGGATAGACTGTTTGGATCTCCTTGCTGTCCAAGGGACACTCGAGAGTCTTCTCCAACACCACAGTTCAAAAGCATCAATTCTTTGATGCTCAGCTTTATAGTTTATAGTTTATAGTTCAACTCTCACATCCATACATGACTACTGGAAAAACCACAGCCTTGACTAGACCAACCTTTGTTGGCAAAGTAATGTCTCTGCTTCTTAATATGCTGTCTAGGTTGGTCATAGCTTTTCTTCCAAGGAGCAAGCATCTTTTAATTTCATGGCTGCAGTGACCATCTGCAGTGATTTTGGAGCCCTGCAAAATGTCTCTCACTGTTTCTACTGTTTCCCCATCTATTTGCCATGAAGTGACGGGACCAGATGCCATGATCTTAGTTTTCTGAATGTTGAGTTCTAAGCCAACTTTTTCACTATCCTCGTTCACCTTCATCAAGAGGCTCTTTAGTTCTTCTTCACTTTCTGCCATAAGGGTGGTGTCATCTGTGTATCTGAGGTTACTGATATTTTTCCTGGCAACCTTGATTCCAGCTTGTGCTTCATCCAGCCTGGCATTTTGCATGATGTACTCTTCATATAAGTTAAAAGAGCAGGGTGACAGTATACAGCCTTGACATATTCCTTTCCCAATTTGGAACAAATTTGGGGTCGCAAAGAGTTGTTCCATGTCTGATTCTAACTGTTGCTTCTTGACCTGCATACAGATTTCTCAGGAGGCAGGTAAGGTGATCTGGTATCCCATCTCTTTAAGAATTTTCCACATTTTGTTGTGATCTATACAGTCAAAGGCTTTGGCATAGTCAATAAAGCAGAAGTAGATGTTTTTCTGGAACTCTCTTGCTTTTTTGATGATCCAACTGATGCTGGCAATTTGATCTCTGGTTCCTCTGCCTTTTCTAAATTCAGCTTGAGCACCTAAAATTTCTTGGTGCACGTACTGCTGAAACCTGGCTAGAAGAAATTTGAGCATTACTTTGCTAGCAAGTGAGATGAGTGTAATTGTGCAGTAGTTTTAACATTCTTTGGCATTGCCTTTCTTTGGGATTGGAATGAAAACTGACCTTTTCCAGTCCTGTGGCCACTGCTGAGTTTTCCAAATTTGCTGACATAGTGAGTGCAGCATTTTCATGGCATCATCTTTTAGGATTTGGAATAGCTTGACTGGAATTCCATTAGCTCCACTAGCTTTGTTCATAGATGCTTCCCAAGCCCACTCAACTTCCCATTCCAGGATGTCTGGCTCTAGGTGGGTGATCACACCATTGTGGTTATCTGGGTCATGAAGATCTTTTTTTTGTATAGTTCTTCTGTGTGTTCTTGCCAGCTCTTCTTAATATCTTCTGCTTCTGTTAAGTCCATACCCTTTCTGTCCTTTTTTTCTGCCCATCTTTGCATGAAATATTCCCTTGGTATATTCCTACCCCAAGAGTACAATCAAATATGTCTCTAAACTTTTGCTAGTGTCCCTGGGGAGGGGGTAAAATCACCCCCAGCTGAGAACCACTGATCTGGTGAGTACAGTGAATGGCCAAGGTGACAGTGCCGTTTGGGGCCCCAGTTGAGGTTGAGCATGAAGCACTGTCACGGCTTTTCATGTGGACTCTGAAGGTATTCTCCAAAGAGAAGTGCCAAGACATTTGGAATCAAGTTCTGGCATCGAGGGAAGAGGTCTTTCATCTCCCAAAATGATTACTTGGAAGGTAGCAGACTCCTTCAATTGTACCAGTTCTGAAATTTTGTTATAAACCAAGCCTGGTTCATTACAGCTTTGTCTTGTTCTCAATCCAGTTGTATCTTTCACCCAAGGAGAAGCCAAAATGGAAAAAGAAGGTAGAGTGGCTTCAGAGTCCACCTGAAAAGCAGTGACAGGGCTTCACACTCAACCTCAATCGGGGGCCCCAAATGGCATTGTCACCTTGGGCATTCACTGTACTCACCGGATCAGTGGTTCTCAGCTAGGAGTGATTTTTCCCCCTCCCCAGGGCATTAGCCAAAGTCTGGAGATGTATTTGATCTGCCTGATAGTTCTTTTAATAAAAGTTGGGAAGGAAGAGTTGGGGAGAAATTCTGTTTTGAAGTCAGGCTCTGGAGATCTCAGCAAGTATTTGTGGTGGAGTAGAGATTCCTACCTTGAGCTTCCTCCTGGACATTCCTAGATACCACCGCTGCATTCTCTTCTTGTCAGTTAATCATAATATGTATTTTGTTTGCTTACCTGACACTTTACAAAATTTGCATTTCCCTCCTGCCTGTCTGCAGGCATGATAAGAGCAGCAAAAAGAATAACAAAACAAAAGCTTTCTTTGAAAAGAATTTGCCCCTAATTGATTGCAGCTGTAGCAGCCGAAGCCACCAAGGAAAAAGCCTGGCCTTTGGCTCTGCCCACGGGAAGCAGCCACGTGCTGACCTGTGCTCAGTTACCTCGGGGGCACCGAGGGTCGAGGGGTATCTGTTTGAAATTTCCTGTCACAACAGTGTCATCTGCAGACACGGCCAGAGAGGAAACAGGGATGGAAGGGGCTTTCTTCATCAGATGCCTCCCCTGATAGTTTTTGCAGAGAGGTTGTAGAAAAGGAGGTGATTGCAGGAATCCAAACAGCAAGTGCTTCCGAGGCTGGGCTGTCCTTGGAGGGGAGGCCCCTGTTTCCTTCGTGGGTCCCAAAGGCAAGAGCAGAGACTCCGATAGAAAGATGCAGCTTAAGAGACCTTTAGGAGCCCTCAGTTGTACTGAGGTGACAAATAAATAGAAAAGTAGGTTTGTATTGGTTGGATGCTGCCAGTGGAAAGGGTTGTATAAATGTCTAGAAGAATAAACTGAAACGTATTTTCAGGTGATCTTTGTTATGAGTTAATGTCTTCATGTACGAATGTGAGAGTTGGACTATAAAGAAAGCTGAGTGCAGAACAATTGATGCTTTTGAACTGAGGTGTTGGAGAAGACTCTTGAGAGTCCCTTGGACTGCAAGGAGATCCAACCAGTCCATCCTGAAGGAGATCAGTCCTGGGTGTTCATTGGAAGGACTGATGCTGAAGCTGAAACTCCAATACTTTGGCCACCTGATGCAAAGAGCTGACTCATTGGAAAAGACCCTGATGCTGGGAAAGACTGGGGGCAGGAGAAGGGGACGACAGAGGATGAGATGGTAGGATGGTATCACCGACTCAATGGACATGGGTTTGGGTGGACTCTGGGAGTTGGTGATGGACAGGGAGGCCTGGCGTGCTGCAGTTCATGGGGTCGCAAAGAGTTGGACACAACTGAGAGACTGAACTGACTTGAATATCTTCAGAAATAGGATTGATAATGATGGAGACTGGTATGCATGGTAGGAAACAGAATGAGACCACCAACGGAAGTGGGCAGAGCTTGGCACCTAATAAATAGTGGATAAAATGGTAAAAGGGCTACCCTGGTGGCTCAGTGTTAGAGAATCTGTCTGCCAGCGCAGGAAATGCAGCCTTGGTCCCTGGGTTGGGAAGATCCCCTGGAGAAGGAAACGGCAACCCACTCTGGTATTCTTACCTGGGAAATTCCATGAATAGCGGAGCTTGGCTGGCTACAGTCCATAGGTCACAAAGAGTTGGACATGACTTAATGACTAAAACAACACAAAAAGATAAAAATAATGATTGTCACTGTTATTAATTGCAGAGGGGCTATTACATATCCCTATAGAGATCCAAAGAAAAGGAGAGAATCTAGAGAAAGATGGAGATAATTTAGGCTTTCAGGCTGATTATGGCCTCAGTTACTTGCTTTAGGCAAGCTTTTGATTATCTGGGTAATTCTCTGCCCTTGTATTAGCTTCCTTTTGGCTGCTGTAACTGACTACCACAGACGGAGTGGCTTAGAACAACAGAATTTATTCTCTCAATTCTGGAAGCCAGAAGTAAAAAAGTCAAGGTGTCGGCAAAGGCCATGTTCCCTCTCATTTATCCCCAGAGCAAATCCTGTTGACATAGAAGTGTCCTCAAGGGCAGAAGAGAAGCCTGTTGGAGGGAGGGAAGGCTGGGGTTAGGGTGGTGCTACTGGGCGAGATGTCCTAGCAGCATTAACTTAACCTCACTCAGCCTCAATTGGGGTCATGAGATTTCAAAAAAATTCTTCCCTGTGGAGGAGAAAGGGTGAATTGAGAGGCTGAGTAGAGATGTTGGGGCTTCTTCACAGATCATGTATAGTGGCTGAAGGCCAGAGAGGGGCTGGTGATGATTGATATCTTGCTTGAGAGACGGGTGGTATGACTGACAGCTGTGAGGGGCCTGGGATGGTGACCATGCTGGGAGGGCAGTTGGTGAATTTGCTTTTAAAGAGTGGATTCTGGTCTCATTCAACTGTAGGAAGTTCCTCTCTCATCTGTAGAATTGCCACAACTTACCACCATCAATGCCAGTTTTATGTGTGTGTGTGTGTGTGTGTGTGTGTGTGTGTGTAGTTGGGTCATGTGTCAGAGTCTCTAAAATGTCAGTGTTTAGAAAAGAAAAACTCCTTGTCGTCTGTTTTGGATGGTTCTGTAGAGCAATTTGTACCAATCATTTAGAGTGATGTGTGGAACTCCAAATGATTTATTATTTGCAAAGGTAGGAAAATATACAACTTCATATGCTTAGTCAATAATTAGTGAATAATCAACTCCACCAAAGAACTTCTGTAAATTTTCAAGTACCAAATATTTTACTTCTCAAATATCTGTTTTTCTCAGTCATTGACTGCTATTCAACCATTTAACTGGTTAATATGAGCACCCAAGATAAATAAATGGAGACCTTTTAACCCTTAGATTTCAAGTGACAGCTTGGACTAAACCATCAGCCTTCCACCCAAAGAAAACACAAATACAACCCTTAATGAAGTTAGACACAGACATGTTTTGAAGATCAGGTAATTTATTTATTTTTTTGAGGGAGAGGAAGGGTAAAGAATTAAATTGTATTAATTATATGTATATTTTCAGTCCCATTTAGTTTTGCAATACTGAAGAATTGCACAGAGTGACTCAAACTATTATAAATTGCAGAAGAGGCCCAGACATGATGAGTTTTCTAAATTCAAGTTGTTTCTTTCTATGTTTTGTGTCTTTGTGTTCTGTCTCAAAAATGCTTTTCTCTACAATGATTTTGTACAATTTCAGTTTTTCTGATCAGATGTAATTACCTAAACTATGTATATAGTTTTCTCCTTCTCTTAGCATAATTTGGAAACACTGTCATATGAATTCATGGTTTGCACAGTCCAGGAAAATGAAATCTTGAAATAGCCTCTTGGAGGTTCAGTTTTGCAAACTACAAATACTCTCTCCTGTGCACGTGTGTGTATGCACACACATACACATCTATGATATCTGAGAGAGAAAATTTCAGCAGGAAGGCGGAAGAGTAGAAATGGAATAAAAATAACAGTTGAGCTGAAGCAAGCTCCCAGAAACAGCTTGTCTCATCAGGGAGATGTTTTCTTGTCATTTCCTCAGTTCAATATTGAATTGCTCCACTGTTCTCATGGGATTGAATTTTAATTGAATAGACACTTTGGTTGGAAATAGTTCTCCCCCAGTCATGCAGATTTGCCTTCTCTCAGCATCATTACTCCTCCTTTCTCCAAGTGAGTCATGAGAATTGTGGGGTGCGAGTCCGCACTTGGTTGAGCGGAAGAATCAGTCAGAAAGTGATGTGATGGGCTCTTCGTCCTGAAAGGAGAAGCATTTCCAGGTAGGAAAGAGGACTGCTGAGTTAAAATGAGGGGGTGTGCGTGGTTTGTGTTTGCTTCCTGGCATTACCTCAAAGAGAATATCACTCTGAAGAGCTCTAAGAGGGGACAGGCCCACTGGGCGATTGCTCAGGGTGGTAAGACGTCACCAGACACAGTAGAAATAGCGGCCCAGTTAACAGGTCATTATAAGGGACCAGAGAAGCAGACAGCGTCCCCAGTGGAACTTGGAGAATAAAACATCTTCCAGTGTTTGCTCTACTCCACTAAATAGATACAAGACTTTAAAGAATATCAGCCTGAAGTGACACCAGACTGTTAGGCTGTCTGGTGTTGCTCACATGACTGGGTGCCACTCTGGCCAGAGCCACTCATGTGTTCATGTGCTTCTCTGACCACTGCCTGTCACAGGCCACAGCAGCCCAAGTGTTTCCAGAGCAGGAGACGTGGCAGGGAAGCCCATCTTGGTTATGCACCAAACAAACTCTTGGCCCTAGCCCCCACCTCTGAGATATTAATAATTTAAGATTATTTTCCCATTAAATATAACGATTAATATGCTGTTTTCTCCAAGTCTGTTTCATTTTTTCTGCCTAGAATCACTGACCATCTTTTTCTTCTTTCTACGGTCACATTCTGTGTTCGTGATGCTGGTCTCGTCCCTAGCTTCTCTCTCACCCATTTTTCTTAACTCCATCCTTCTATCCTTCAGCCCCACCCTCACAACCTCTCCCTCTTCCAGACACCCTACTGCACTGCTTCACCTATGTCCCGCCCGTGTGGAGGATAAGCTCGGCCATGGAGTGGAACTTGGCTGGCAGACTGTAATCAGAGTTACATTTTAAAAGAACTATTTCCACATTTTGATAAGAAGCTGCTAGAGTAAAAGGGTGAGTTGTAATTGTAAATTTTTATCTCTCTGGCTGTTGAGCTCTATGGAATCTTACATAAACTATGAACAAATATTTCCATTGTAACAGCTTAGACATAGTCTCAAATTGGTCACAGTAAGAAAAGCAAGATGCATATGAGTGATTATAGAACTCCCACTAAATTCAGGTAAGTTTGACCTGCTTTGGGCCACTGGAAAGGGCCTGCCATCCACTGAGTGAGGTCTCTGTTCCAGACCTCTGTCTTTCTCAGCTTCAAGTTAGATTTCAAAGCAAGCATCACATTCTAGGTCAGATGGATTTAAAGATGCAAATGATCAGAACCCTCCCCAAAATGTTACATGATTATAAACTTAAGGGTTAGCTCTGGTCTGTACACTTAAATATTCCTGGAAAACTCTTATAGGTGTGTATCAGACCCATGAATGGAAAGAAATGAACAATTACTGAGTTATTATGACTTAGGAGTTTTATAAGTATTATGTTGTATTGTCGTTTGGTCGCTCAGCTGTGTCCAACTCTTTGTGACTCCATGGACTGCAGCATGCTAGGCTTTCCTGTCCTTCACCATCTCTTGGAGTTTGCTCAAACTCATGTCCACTGAGTCAGTGATGCCATTTAACCATTTCATTCTCTGTTGCCCCCTTCTCCTCTTGCCCTCAGTCTTTCCCAGCATCAAGGTCTTTATCAAAACCCTGTGTACATGGAGAAGTGTTAGTATCGAGATTAAATTGCCATAGCAAATAATTGCTATGCAAATGTCAGTGACTTAAAATAGATTATCCTTCCTTTATAAGAATAGTCCAGTTTGGTTCCAGGACGATGGTATAAAAACTGAGGGTGAGTGAAGGGGGTGGGACCTCTGCTTCATGCAGAGACTCAGGACCCAGGCTAATGGAAGCTCTGCCTTCTACAATGTGGGGCTTCCAGGTTTTCTTTCATTGCCAGCCCTGGGGGGAGGGAGTAAACAGAGTGTGAAGAAGAGTGTGTGAGGGTTATGTGTGTGTGTGAAGAAGAGGGTTATGATTCTGGCTTAGAAATTCCACCTTATTATTCCTGTACCCATTTCAATGACCAAGACTGAGTCTCAGGGACATCCTTGACATTAAGGTTGGCTGGCAAATGTAGCCTAGCCGAGTACCCAGGAAGCAGAGGAAATGGAACATCTGATGAATGGCTGGTAATCTTTGTCACAGGCTCTAAATGGAAGAAATAATTATTCCCCATTTTACAGGTGAAGAAGTTTTAACTTATCCTGATCACTCAGCTAGTCAGTGGCTGAGAAACAATTTGGGGATGCAGGGTATCCTGGAACCTCCAAAAATTCTTGTTTAAAGCCCTGTAGTAATTATAGTTACCACATGTTGAGCCCTTTCCCTTCACGATGATACTAAGATGTAGATTTTTACCCCACAAGCACCAGTCCAGGTAATTGAGGCTCAAAGCTGTTCTGTAACATGTCTAACTAGAGCAAGGTAGGACTCAGAAACAGACTTTTTTTTCAGACTCCATAGCCTATCTCTGGGCTTCCCCCATGGCTCAGCAGTAAAGAATCTGCCTGCAATGCAGGAGATGTGATCCCTGGGTGGGGGAGATCCCCTGGAGGAGGGCATGGCAACCCACTCCAGTATTCTTGCCTGGAGAATCCCATGGACAGAGAAACTTGGCAGGCTACAGTCCACAGGGTCACAAAGAGTAGGACCCAATTGAATCAACTGAGCACATCTAACCTATCTCCTATAGTCCATAGTCCTATAATACTTCCTATGCTGACCCCATAGAGATTCAGCTTTGGACTCGTAAGGGTAACCTGATGGAGTTTGGGAAGGGTTGGATCTACTAAGTTAGTGTTAAACTTTCCTTATGTACATTTTGCCCTCTCCTAAGCACAAGTTTGTTCCACTCCTGCTGTTTTAAAAATCAATTTTTTCCATCTATTCATACAGCTTTGATTGGAGGTCTAAATGGCAAAACAGACCTTTACATGGAATACTATTACAGTATTACTTTCCCCCACATATTCACAGATATATTCTGCAAAGAATATGGGATGGGAATTATCACATAAACAAGTGTTTCCTGAGCACCTTATTACAGAGGAATGCATGATGCCGGGAAAAGTGGAAATATACTATTGAATCCCTGTCCTTCCTAGGCTTACAGATGAGTTGGGGAGAGGGAAAATGACTACATAAAAAGATAAATGATAACACACGGTGGAGATTTCTGGGAGCCACAGGACCAGTGCCAATAATAAGTACTACAAGATGGCTGGGAGATGGTTTTTGAGCAGTGGCTAATGTGCTGGCCTCAGTCCTGGGTGATTTCATATGTTATCACATTAATCCTACAGGAATTCAATGGTGGGGAGTAATCACTGGGGACTGGGATAGTCAAGAAAGTCTTGAGAGAGGAGGTAAGACTTGAGCTGGGTTGAATTATATGGTGCTATTTCACAACAGTAATGAAAGCTGGCTGAGCTGAAACCCAGAGCATAATTTCTCACTGGCTGGCTGCTCTAGATAGTAATAGCTTCAATGCCCTTCAGAATGGAATTTTCTGAGTCTGTGAGGATGTGTGAGGTATGCCTGGCAGGTAAGCATTCTTTCATTTCCCTTCCACCCATTGCTTTAATTAAATATACTGTTCTCTTGGTTACCTCTTCGGATCCTCCAGAAGTTCTGGATCATCACTTGCAGCAGCTGAAATGGAAATTATGCAGAGAGGGAAAAATGTCTCCCCACTCCCAGTTTTATTGAGAAATAATTAACATACATCACTGTATAAGTTAAAAGCAGACACTCTGATGGTTTGATTTACATATATTGTAAAATGATGACCATAGTAGGTTCAGCTAACATCCATCTCCTTATGAATAAAAGAAAAGATTTGCACTTCTTCAGTAAAAAGAAAAGTCAAAAAAGGAAAATATGTTTTCCTTGTTATTAGAACTCTTGAAAAGTGAACATGAGTCACTCAGTCGTGTCTGATTCTTTGCAACCCTATGAACTATACAGTCCATGGAATTCTCCAGGCCAGAATACTGGAATGGGTAGCCTCTCCCTTCTCTAGGGGATCTTCCCTACTCAGAGATCGAACCCAGGTCTCCTGCATTGCAGGCAGATTCTTTACCAGCTGAGCCACAAGGGAAGCCCTTAGAACTCTTTCTTAGGACTCTCTTAACAACTTTCTTGTATATCATACAGCAGTGTTAGCTGTATTCATTGTGTTGTATATTACATCCCTAATATTTATTTATATTGTAACTGGAAATTTGTACATTTTTATCACCTTGCTCCAATTAGCCTTCCCACCTCCCTCTGCCTCTGCTAATCATAAGACTTGTCTCTTTTCCTGTGAGTTTGGGTTTTTTTTGTTTGTTTGTTACTTTAGATTCCACATATAAGTGAGATCATACAGTATTTGACTTTCTCTGGCCTATTTCATTTGACATAATGCCTTGAAGGTCCATCTGTATTTTTGCAAATGGTGGGATTTCCTTGCTTTTTATGGCTGAATAATATTCATTTGTCCATTCACCTATCTGAGGACACTTAGGTTGCTTCCATCTCTTGGCTATTGTAAACAATGCTGCCATGAGCATGGACGTGCTGGGATATTTCTTAGTTAATGCTTTCCTTTCCTTTGGTTATATTTCCAGAAGTGGGATTACTGCGTATATGGTAGTTCTATTTTTAATTTTTTGAGGACCCTCCTTGCAGTTTTTCCCTTAGTGGCTGCACCAGTTTACAAGGGCTCCCTCTTCTCCACGTCCACGCCAGCATTTCTTATTTCTTGTCTTTTTGATGACAGCCATTCTAACAGTCATGAGATGATACCTCATTGTGGTTTTAATTTGCATTTCTCTGGTAATTGGTGGTATTGAGCATGTTTTCATGTACTTGTTGACCTTTCATATATCTTTGGAGAAACGTCTATTCAGTTCTGCTGCCCATTTTTAAACTGGGTTGCTTGTTGTTTTGCTCTTGAGTTGTATAAGTTTTTCATATATTATAGATATTAGCCCCTTATCATATATATGTGCTGTGTGCCAAGTCCTTCAGTTGTGTCCGACTCTTTGCGACCCCATGGACTGTAGCTCACAAAGCTCCTCTGTCCTTCAGGATTCTCCAGACAAGAATACGGAATGGGTTGCCATGCTCTCCTCCAGGGGATATTCCTGACCCAGGGATCAAACTTGGGTCTTCCGCATTGCAGGCATATTCTTTACTGTCTGAGTCACCAGGGAAGTCCAAACTATATATTATATATATATAGTTTGAAAATATCTTTTCCAACTCCATAGGTTGTCTTTTAACTTTGTTAATGAAAAATACCTTTAAACCCTTTTTCACATTGTTGGTGGGGGACTGAAGGCAAGGAGAGTGGAGTCTGGCTGGACTACAGATCTTCCCCAGACGAGTTTATCTCATTTCTGAATCCCTTTTCTGATGCTATGTCTACCACTCCACAAAATTCAGTTGCATTTGTGGCAGGAGGATCCCAAATTTATGCTCTTCCGCTAGGAGTGAGGAGATGACAATATATATACCTAACATTTATTGAGAGCTTAAATCCTCCATATGGATTATTTTATTTAATCCTTACAATAATGCAGGTCTGTTTGACAGATGAGGAAACTGAGGCTTAGAGAGGTTAAGCTGCTCAAGACTACACAGCTAGTAAGAAGTATGCAGAGGGATCAGAACACTTGATTTTCTCTTTTTAAACTTTTTAAAAGGCAGCAGTTTTATTGAGATATAATTCACATACTTTGTAATTCACCCATTTAAAGTGTTCAGTCCATTGGTTTTGAGTTTATTCCAATGTGAAACTGTCATTGCAATTGATTTTTAGAACATTTTCATCTCTCAACAAAGAAACCCTAATACCCTTTAGCAATCACTTCCAGTTTCTTCTCAACCTCTTTCTCTCCCTCAGCTCTAGGCAACTTCTAATCTAGTCTCTGTCTTTAAAGATTTACCTGTTTCATAGAAATGGGATCATATACCATGCAGTCATTTGTGACTGGCTTCTTTCGCTTAGCAGAGTGTTTTCAGGGACCATCCACACTGTAGCATGTGTTAGCACTCCATTCCTTTTCATGACTGAATAATGTTCCTTTGCATGGATATACCATATTTTATTGATTGATTCATCAATTGGTGGATTGTTGTTTCCACTTTTTGGCTATTGTGAATACTGCTTCTGTGAACATATATGTACAAGTTTCTGTGTTGGCATGTGATATACCTTTGAGGGGACTTTCTGGGTCATGTGGTAACTATGGTTGACCTTTTGAAAAACTGCTAGACTATTTTCCAAAATGATGTACCATTTATAGCTTGAAATCTTCAGTGGGAACAACTAACAACATAATTTACACCTTGGTCACTTATTTGCACAAAAAGTATCCATACAATTTACTAAAGCTCTAACAAAACCAATTAGAAACCAGAGAATTTTCTTAATGAGAAGTCTTAAAACTGAACTCTGGGGTTTGGAAGCTTTGGTGCTTTTTGATTTGAAGACATCAATTGAGGTAAATGATGAGAACTGCCATATTTGTATTTCCCTTTATTCCCTGAGGTATTATGGGGATTTTCTGCTTGACTGAGTGATTTCTAGCAATATATGTGCAGGTGCTGCAATAGCCCAGGATTGTCTATTATTCTGAAAAGCCATTGGCATTCACTGAAAGACAGCAGACAAAAGAAGACATGCTCAATGTCTATGTATATGTCACTCTGGTCTCTTGAAAAGTTGAGTATCATGGGCATCAAGTTCACTGCCACTTGATTGTAAGTGACATAAACCTCAAGACTATTTTTTTTTAATGAAGTAGGAAAAAAAGGGAGAAATACAGAAAATAATCCGCCCCCCTCCCTTTTCCTTTCACTTGTAGCAGATTTTTGAAAGGGGCCCAAAAGGTGATTTTCAACAAGGTATATACTTGAAGGAATCTGGAGGTTTGCTCTCTGGGAATGGAAGAAGCTTTGTCAAGTGCTTACTCTGAGTGAGCTGTGTGGATATGAGAAGAACATAAACCATAGTCTCTGCCCTCTGGGAGTTTCTATTCCATGTTACTACAGAATAACTCAATGCTAAACTGTGATGGTGGAAAGGAAGGAGAGGCGGTGTGTACTAGAGAGAGGCTGGAAAGCTTATGCTTTCCAGTGGAAAGTGGAAACATTCTAAAAAGAAGCCAAGCCAGGACTTAGTTAAATTGGAAGAAATGGCATAGCTATTCCAGGTGGGGTCAGCGACACCAACATGACACAAACCAGAATGACTTTAGGGGTCAGCAGACAGAGGGTTAGCTGGAGGAGAAGGTGTAAATGAAAGTCGGGGTGAGAAAAGTTTAGAAAGCAGTAGAGCATCATGGGAGAAGCCTTGGACATGGATTCTGCTTCCTGTTCTGCCACTAACTAGTCATTGGTGCTGGTTCTGTGATGCAACAATTTGGGCCTTCTGTTTCTCTCTTTTCCTTTCTCTCTTTTTTTTGGCCACACAACATGTGGGATCTTAGTTCCCTGCTTCTACTGCTGGTAAGTCACTTCAGTCGTGTCTGACTCTGTGCGACCCCGTAGACGGCAGCCCACCAGGCTCCCCTGTCCCTGGGATTCTCCAGGCAAGAACACTGGAGTGGGTTGCCATTTCCTTCTCCAATGCATGACAGTGAAAAGTGAAAGTGAAGTCACTCAGTCGTGTCCGACTCTGTGCGACCCCATGAACTGCAGCCCACCAGGCTCCGCCATCCATGGGATTTTCCAGGCAAGAGTACTGGAGTGGGGTGCCATTGCCTTCTCCACTTAGTTCCCTGACCAGGGGTCAAATCCATGCCCTTTGCATTGGAAGCGTGGAGCCCTAACCACTGGACCACCAGGGAAATCCTGGGGCTTCTCTTTCTTAATTGCTGGACTATGGAAGTTGAACTAGTTCTGATTCTCAAACTTGGTTTCCATGGATACAGCTGTGGCCCAGGAGTAGTGATTCTCTTAGCTGAGTCTGAGTTTTAAAAACTAGTGATGCCTTGGTTCCACCTACAGAGATTCTGATTCAGTGGGTTTGGAGGGGTGAGGGCAGGCTTTGGAAGTTTTCAGAGTTCCCATGTTGATCTAATGAGCAGCTAGGCTGAGAACCATGATCTCTGGTTGAGTCTGAGGTTTTACTGGAGTGCTGGCTAGAGAGTCCATCCAAATGGAAGGACTCTAAATCCTTCCTAACTCTCAAGGACTTTGATTCTGTGAAAAGTATGTTGGGATCAGGCAGTAGAGGGCCCTAAGTGCTGGATCAAGGGATTTGTACTTTGTTTTATAGGTGGTGAGAGACATGTTAGATGTTCTAGCAGAGGAATAATTTAAGACCTCTCACCTGGGATATTTCATTGCTTTGGAGCCTGACAGCCACCATCAGGCAAGGAAGGGAAAAGAGCAAACTGCCCCTTCATTAATGCTTTTAGCTGGAAAGGGGTGACCATTGCCAAGTCCATTGTGACAGGGTCTAGTGTCTCTACATAGCACAGACAGAAACAGTCAAGGGGGAAAAGTGGCAAGAGTAGAGAACAGAGCCCGGGGCAGCAGAACAGTGGAGCATGGCCTTCATCAGAGAACAGGCCCCCCTGGTGGGCTGGAGAGAGTGGTGCACTGCGTGTCTGCTCAGTCGCTTCCGTCACGTCTGACACTTTGTGACCCCGTGGACTGCAGCCCACCAGGCTCCTCGGTCAATGGGACTCTTCAGGCAAGAATATTGGTGTGGGTTGCCATGGTCTCCTCCAGAGACAGTGGTAGATAGGGTGAATTTCAAGTTATATTTCAAATTACCATCCCTTCCCACTTCTAGTTCTCCTTTGAATCCTCGGTTGAATCGGATTGCCTCTCCATTGACCAGCCCTCTGACCCTTGCCAATCTTTCCTTTTGACAAAGAGAGAGCAGGCTCCAGGCTTACAGTCCCGGGAAGGTCTCTAGCTAGAATTTAGAAGCACACCCCTTCTTATCTAAGGGATGGACACTTAGTCCTGGTCCCTGGTCCCTCAGCTTCAGTGAGTTCAGACAAGCAGGATTGGGATCTTCCATTTATAGTAGTGATTCCAAGTTTGCTTCTTAAATAACCTTGAGTAAAAACGTGAGTTGGTTGAAAGAAAATGTTAATAGTAGCCTGGCTAGAAAGGTGAAGCTGAAAGGGGATACAATTGTGAAGGATTATGCAAATCAATGACCTTCAGGAAACACAGGTGGGTTCTTTCCAGAACCTGGCCTGGTAGGAGGAAGCCTGGGTTCTTAGTACTGGCCAATCTCCTGCTGTCTCTAGTCTGTAACTGTGGAGGGCTCCACTGGATAATCTTTGAAGTTCTTTCCAGGTCTGAAACTCTGTGTTTCTGTGACAGTAATTTCTAAACACAGTCTCTTCCCAGGAGACAGATCATGCCTGGAGATTCTCCAGTGGTCATGGCACCATTCTGTGTCCTGATGGGTGCTGAGAGCTTGTGGACAGCTCCCTGGCTTGAACCCTGACATTATTTCTATGGGACCACCAGCTCCAGATCTCCTTGGAAATTGCAGGGCAATTGTAAGGAATGTGGGTGCTGCAGGCTAAAACATCAAAATCTTTCAAGAAGAAAAAAACAAATCAAAACAAACAAAACAAAACAAAAGACGATTGAAAGCAAATTAAGTAACCTCATAGTTAACAACAGAATTTCCCTCTACTTTCAATTTCTGGGGGGATGGGTGTGTTTCTTTTCTTTTCCTAAGAATATCTTGTCAGGGAACAGATGATGAATCTTATTTCAAATGTGGTTTTTGCCACTATATCTATACTTCATTGGGCCAACATGAAGAATATCCTTCCAATTCTCCCTCAACTCCCCCTCCCCACCATTAGTGCCAACAGATATTGTCCCACAGATCATTTGAGAGCAATTTTGTGGTTCTCTAAGTTTGTGGTTCTTTAATATTAGTGTAAGAAGCACTTAGAGAGTGTACTGAAATTGCAGGTTTTGGGGCCCCAGCCTCAGCAATCTGATAGAGCAGGTGTGGGTTAGTGCCCAGAAGCAAGAATCTTTAACAAGCTTCCCAGATGATTTTGACACTGATGGTCTGCAGACCACCCAGCCAGAAGTCTGGTGTTAAGGAAAGGTTGCCATGTATGTAGGAATCTATCATGGTGTGAACCAACACTTCCCTCCACCCCCCTCCTTTTTACTCAGCCCTTCCTTAAATGAATATCAAGGGCAACCGTGATGTGATCAATATCTCAACAACAGGGGAAGGATAATTTAATGGTATCAGGGCATAAGTTCAGGCAATTCAAAGTCTGCCTTCAAATCCTTACTTTCTAGCTTTGTGATCTTGGGCAAGTTGTTAACCCTCCAGTCTCAATTTCCTCCTCATTAAAATGGGGGGATCACAACAGGGTTAATTGAGTTAACCCACAGAAAGTCCCTGGCACGAGGTAAGCATTCATTGAAGGTTAGCTGTTATCATTATGGTAGGCGTTGGGAGAAAAGAAGAGGAAAAGGGGCAGAAGGGCAGGATATGGGAGGTGCAAAAGAGGAGTTGGCTCCCCAGGGCTGACCAGCACCAGGAGAAAGGTGCAGTTCCTTCTAGTGAGGGATGTGCATGTGTCACCTCTCATCCTGACCCGGGTGAGCTTCTGTGTCTCCCTGAGTGGCAGTGACCACCAAGTGTAACATGAAGATGGAGTCCAAAGCGCAGAGTCCAGAGCTGGAGAGAGCACGAGCTGTCTCCAAGGTGCCACACGGGGCGCTCAGCTTGGCATTCACACCACAGAGAGGACTCCATGGCCAGTTTCTGGGCAATAGAGGGTATTGGAGCTCATGGAGTTCACAGCCAAGCACCCCATTAAGCCCAATCTCCCAGGACTGTGCCCTGGACTGTTCGCAACGTACCATCCCCTGGGGAGCCCCCAGTGCTCTGGGGGCATTGGCTTATGCTTCCTAGAAATGGTTTTATAGGAGAGACTCAGCAAATAAGAGGCATTTTCCCCTGGAAAGCTGAATGGAGCACTTGCTCGGGGTATTGACACACACTCTCTGGTTTATTTTTCAGGTGCCTACCAAAAGTTTGTGGGCAAATAGCACAGGCATGAGATGTGTGAAACATGCTCCCCGCCACCCGCCACCCCCCACCCCTCTGCCCCTGGCCCTTATCATTTTCCAGTATGCCAAAGTACAGTACCTTTGGCAGAGAATGCAAACCTTTTCCCCCAAGATGTGTCTGGAGTCTCAGAGCCTGGACTGAACCTGTTTGAGTTCTTACAAGGTTTTGTTTGGGCTGTAAATCTGCTGACAAGGAAATGTGGATACATTTAAAGGGTAAAATGAGGGGAATTTCATACACAGAGAATAGAAAGTTCAAGGTTGCCAGTCCAGGTGCTGATGCCTCTTGGGGTGTTGGTGATGGCAAGGAGGAAGAAGGTTGGCTGTCTTGACCTGCTTCCCCTCTCTTTCTCGGGATCTTTTCCTTCCTTTTCTCCAACCCTCAGTTTCAGGAAAGGATAAAGAAATAGCACCCAAACACAAGAACAGAGCAAGCAGTTAATGTTTTGGTATCTGATTTTTATCCCATTTGGAATTTCTAAAGTCACCTTCCAGACTTGGCATCCAATTTTATGAGCATCTCCTAAATAATAAGGAAACGGTTATTCTGGCTTCTAGTTATTGTTCTGTGTAGTCATTAAGTCGTCTCTGACTCTTTTCGATCCTATGGACTGTACCCACCAGGCTCCTCTGTCCATGGGGTTTTTCTAGGCAAGAATTCTGGGGTAGGTGGCTATTTCCTTTTCCAGGGGATCTTCCCGACCCAGATATCGAGCCTGCAGTGTCTCTTGCATTGCAGGCAGATTCTTTACCGCTGAGCCACGGGTGAAGCCCAACATGGGATGTTAATTTAAATACCAAGAATGACGACTTTTGCCGAAGGTACAAGTTCTTAAGGTCGGATAAACCAGAAAGTACCACCTTCGGAAGCCCTGAGCCACGCCCCCTCTCTTTGCAGCTTTCCTATCTGGCCACCAGGATCCACTCTTTCCCTGCCTTGTAGCAGCTCCAGCAGTCTTTTTTTCTCCAACTGTCAGCCCAGTATGAATCCAATCAGGGGCCTCCCTCTGTGTCGCCAAACAAATCCCAACTCCTGATGCGGGGGTGGTGGTGGGAGATGCAGAGTCCTGACCCCAGCCAATAATAACAATGTTATAACATGTTCTAGATTTGCTTCTTAGGCGCTCAGCTTGCTTTTCCCCCACCTGCCTTTAATTTTTGCCCTTACCACAAGCCGATAGAGATATACATCAAAGACTTATCAGATGCGTGCGCTCAACAGAACTGAAATGCTCAGTCCATCTAATTTCGAAAATTCTAAATAGCTACTTTCAATGAAGTTCAAAGAATATCATTGTTCGTATGTGCCTTAAAAAAAAAAACCCAAAAAAGTCTGGCTAACTGAACTGAGACATGCCACTAGGAGAATATAGCAAGGTATGAAAAAAAATAAAGGAAAATACAAGTAAATTGAAAGTTAACAGAACATTTTCAAGCAGTAATTTCAGTTTGTACAAAGGCTCAGGGTTGGTCTGTATTCTGATGTCACTGAAATATCTCAGGTTTAAACCTAAGTACTTTAATAACTAGTTAGGGAAAGAAAAACTTTCTTTCCCAGGCAAGGGGCAATAGAAACCTTTCTGTTAGATTCCTTTGATTACAATAGTCCTTTGTTAACAGATTGTAACTTTGCCCCAGGAGTGGTGATAAGCTCCTAAAATCCAGAAGACCTGTCTTTCCTGTGAAGAGACTGGTTCACCTTGAAGATGGATTGAAAAGAAAATAAACGTCTAACGTTTAAACTTTATTCTTGTCTTCTCACTTCTCTTTGCCTGAGAACTCTGACAAAGTCAACATTAGTGTGGAAATAATGTAAAGCCAAAGCACACGAAAGGGAAATGATTATTCACATTTGTTGCTTGGAAACCCTTCTCAAATCAGCGAGTATCATCTTGAGGTGTGTCCCTCCTACTTGAAGCAGAAGTTAGGCAGTTATTGGATTTGTTTGATAAGTGTGCTATTGAGAGGAAAAAAATACCCACTTTGGAAGGTCGAGATTATCTCTGCTGATTTTTCAATGACCATTTATTAAACTATAACCGGATGAGTAATTAGATGGAAGAGGGTAGTGAAGAGTCTTTGGGTCTCATCTAAGAGCTACCGCATCAGAGAGTGGACCAATTATTTTGTAACTGGTAAAAGGCCGATAACTGTTTTGCAATTGTAAAAAGTCCAGTAGGAATTTTGGACTTCCCAGGTGGCACAGTGGTAAAGGATCTGCCTGCCAAAGCAGGAGATGCAGGAGATTCAGGTTCGATCTCTGGGTTGGCAAGATCCCCTGGAGGAGGAAATGGCAGCCCACTCTAATCTTCTTGCCTGAAAAATTCCATGGACAGAGAAGCCTGGTAGACTGTAGTCCATGGGGTCGCCAAGAGTTGGACACAACTGAGCGACTGAACACACACACACAATAACAATATTAATAATAGTAATATAATTATTATTTTGCAACACTAATTATTTTGTAATACTATTTCCAAGCTACAGCAATTTGAGGGTTCAAAAATGAGAAGAAACTTGAAAGATGGTTCTGTGGTCTCCTACTTTATAGTCAAAGAAATAGAGGCTCAGGGTCACACACCTACTTGGTCAAGATTAGAATCCTGGGCTACTAATTCCTAGGCCACTGGATTTTCTGTTTGCTCCCAACAGCCTTATTTGATTAGCAGAGGCATTCACTGGAGGAGCAAAGGAATAAGAGGCAGTGTAACCTGATACTGTGCATTTTATGCATTTTATTCTCCCTACTCTAGGTACCAATCTATGTATATCTTGTTCCAATCCATTAATTATGGTGGTCAGAGAGAAAAGAGGATAGGAGAAAGAAGAGAGAGAAGGATGAAAGTTTTGGCAAAAATATTAGCGAAGGATCCCAGGATAATGGCCAAGTCAGATGGGATGGGACCCACTCCACCCTAGACAGGAGAGGAGGGGCTCAGCTCCCCCTTGCTCTTTTGTCCATACCAGCACTGCTTGCTAAGCGTTTCTTCCTCACTTCATCTCCATTTCCCCCTATGGTAGATGAGTGTTTTCATTCCTGTTATGCCTGAGAAAGTTCCAAAAATACACAGAGAAAGTCTGGTTATATGGTATTCACAATTGGCCCCAGAACAGAAAGTAGTACTTTGAGAAGGAGCTTGTGGGTAGTGTCTGTTCAGGATCCAGCATCACTGTGTAGGTCTGGAGTTTGAAATAAGCGCTCACATATTTGTGTTTCTTTCCAGCCAGTCTTAAGCTTTTGAGCTTTTCTCATTGCCTAGGCCTGTCTTAATAATACTGCAACAAAAGTTCCTGAACTTCTCATCAGACAAACAGGAGTTGAATTCTGGCTGGACCTGTATTTAACCATGGGCAAATTTCTTAATCACCATAAGCCCTGGTTTTCTCACCTAATATGGGAATAATAATATATGTACATCTGGATAATGAGGAGTAAATAAGATAATGTTAATAAGGGGATTTCCACAGTGTGTGGCATAGACTCAAAGCCCAGGAAGTGGTGAGTGGTATTGTCATCATTGTCAGTTGCAGACATGGACCAGGGCTTGGCATGTATCTGTATACATAAAACATTAATCTAAATCAGAGGCTTTCATAGAGTAATCCAGAATATTCTGTTTTGTTGAAAGTGTAGATATAAGTATCAGATGAAGTTTAATTTGCCTTTCATCTGTGCATGCTGTCACTTCAGTCGTGTCAGACTCTTAGTGTCCCTATGGACTGTAGCCCGCCAGGCTTCTCTGTCCATGGAATTCTCCAGGCAAGAATACTGGAGTGGGGTGCCATGCCCTCCTCCAGGGGATCTTCCCGACCGAGGGACTGAACCCTCATCTCCTGCAACTCCTGTATTGCAGGCAGATTCTTTACTGCTGAGCCACCAGGGAAGCCCTTGATTTCCCTTAGACGTGTATTATGAAGGATTTGGACAGAAACAGCGTCTAGGGGCATGCTGGAACTGTCCCTGCTGGAATGAACAGGCTTCAGGTTTAATCCATCATCTGGGAGGCAGGGTAGTAGGTATGAGAAGAGAGGGGGTCAGTCACTGGCTTCACACTGAGGTTCTGAGATCTGTTTTGGGCAAGGACAGGACCTGGAGGGCTCTGTGGAACCTGGTAGCAATTGGAAAGGATGTCCCCATGCCCTGGGACAGGGTGTTCTAAGAGAGAAACTGCTTCTGTCTGGGGAACTTTAAAAGCTTTCCTTCTGACAGCCATGCTTAGCAGTTGTAAAGTTCATGAATCTTCTTACTGCTGATAATTCTCAACTCTTGTGTGATGTATACAGGGAATGTAACTTCCCAAGTGGTGTCATCAGGGATTTCTGGGAATGTTTACTTCACCATGCCTATGATAAGACCTGGAATATACCTGTTTGGGGTTCAAGTCCTGGTACCACCACTAACTAACTGTGGATGTTGGCAAAGTACTTGGTCTTGGGTTCCACTGAACCTGATTTATCAGGTTACTTGCTCATCCGTAGGCTAGCTGAAGAGGTGGGTTGAGAGAGCATAATCAGATACTCTTGATAGGTATTGATGATGTTGAGGTTGACACTAGGTAGGCAAGGGATCAAAGGCAGGAGAAGGACACGGCCGGGGTAATTGGTCAGAGTCTCTAATTTTGCAAGAAAACCGGAGCTAGCCAGGTCTTCTAGTAGCTCTTCAAAAGAGTGACAGGTGGCACCCAATACAGGCTGGACTATGCATTTGGGCCTGTGAGTCATCAGGACATGGGACAAATTCCTTGACTCCTTTGACCCTCAGTCTTCTTCTGTGTAAAATGGGAATGATGGACACTTCCCTGCTTGCCCTGCAGTGTGTGTGTGTGTGACCTTTATACAAGGTCATTGTGTAAACACACTTTCTAAAGCTAATAGGCAACTGAGACATGTCCATCATTTTTCTTAGCAAAGGAGATGGCTAAGTAATGATACCCCTACTTCTACTCTCCTTTGAATGCCCCCTCTTTTACTTTGTTTATCTCTACTTGCTTGAGGAAGGGGCATTGTACACCTCAGTGCAAAGAAAGAAAACTGGTTGAAATTGTCTAATATTTAGAGGACTAATCAGCATGCAAATAAAAATGGTTATTATTTTAATTATAATAGACAAAGTTTAATAAATGATTGAGTTTTGATATCTATGATCCAAAGAGGGCTTTTATTCTCTCCTAATAACTTTAATACAAAAGACTTGAAAAATTACCTGATTTTATAGGTTTATAGAATGGTTTTGGGGGTTAGGGAGTGGAGTGATGATGGAGAGTTGAAAGCTTGAAAAATCAGCTAGAGAAATTCAAGTCTGGAAAATGCCTAGAGAATCCATTCAGTTCTGCAAAAGAAATTTCCATATCAGAACAGCTCACTTGACCACATGCGTTATAGCTCTACCTAGCCCGGGTTTTAACTTTTATTAGGTTATTCCATCTGGCTCCTGATCGCCATCAGAAAGTATTATATGTGAGGAATCTCTGCAGCCTGAGGTCTTAGTTCACAGAGAATTTTGATACTTCCACTTATCTTTATTGGGCAGCTTGTAAAGAGATTGAAGTTCTTTACTCAAACACTGTCTCTAAATCCATATAGAGAGATGGTGGGTAAGTGATTAAGTTGTTAAAATGGAGAAAATGCAGGCTCCATTAATGGTCAGAGGGATGACACCAGGTGGTACACTGAGCTGTTCGTCTGCTTGTCTGGGCTACTTAATGAGTGTGTGATGTGTGTGTGCTTATGCGTGCGCACGTGTCTGTGAACCATATTCACCTTGGGTGAAATTGTGATGGAGGTTCAGACAGTGCTCGCCATCCCTCCCTCTTCTTGTATTTGTGTTTGTTCTTACTGCTTCTCCCTGCTGGCCCAACACCTTATTATTCTCTCCTTCTCTGCTTTAGCCTTTCTTTGCAAAGTCTGCAGTAGGGGCTCGGCTCTCCTACATCCCAGGGGTAATTGATCATTAACAGCTTAGAGTGGTATTAAAGGGGATGTGGGAGGCATTTGCTTTTTCAAGTTTGTGCTTCAAAGAAACTCTTGGGCTAAGAAGGGTGGAAGTGTTGACCAGGATATGAGGCACAGGGGTCTAGTGCTTAGAAAAATCACTTCACCCGAGGACCGGATGATGTTCTGCCTGGGGGAGAGTTTGAGAAGGGACACTAAAAGCTGTTTTAAAAAGGAGTAGCAGGACCTGGGTGGCAGCGGGTGGGGGAGATTTTGGTCCTGGTTCACTGCAGGACTGGGGGCAGTGGCAGCCTCTCTAAGGAGAGCGATTTCATCTCGGCTATTGGGGCGGGAGGCCCTCAATTGGAGAAAGTGAGCTCCGGAACTCTAGCAGGGCTGGCCGGCATTCTTGTGGTGACTGGGCAGCAGGGAGGTGACACGCTAAGGCCCCTCCAACTTTAAGCACTGTGATTCTGCCATCACCTTTGACTGGTTCTGAGGGGAGTTCAGCCCCTGGTCTGCATCAACCTGTGTTTTCACTGGAAAATGCAGTTTTCACTCTGCTCTTTTGTATTGGGAAAGCAATATTAGGCTTTTAAGAGAGTTCAGCCCACGTCCCCCCTTTCCAGCCAAATGTTAGTTTTTGCTTCTTCCACCGTGCTTAGTTCTATATTTTTCAAGAGGCACTCGGGTGGCTCCAGCCTGCTAATTTAGACATTCACAATTTCCTGGAGACTGAATACATTCCTGCCTTGCCATTCTCAAAGCAAGGTCACTCAGATGACACGAGATACAGCGGAAAATGGCGTCGTTCTCGTTTTCAGTAAACATCTCTGATTAGTATTCATTTGAGATATTAACAGCGCTGAGAGTAAACACCAGGGTTTTATCCCCTCATCTAAACGGGCATTTAACTCAAGGTATGTCCCTTCTGTTTTGTCGTGATTCATAAATCACCCGCCTGTAAAAATCAAAGGCTGAGAAGATTTGGTTACCTGTGGCCATGAAGGACTTTCTATCAGTGACATTTGCCTTCCTGCCCTGGGTTCTTCTTAAGTACTGGAGCCTTTCTCCCGCCACCTTTGACCTGGACTTCCTGAACCAGCATAAACATCTCCTCTCTTTTATTCTGACAGATGTCTGTAGAAGCGCAGTGAAACGTTACGAGACGAGCGTTTGTTTGTGTTTATTTGGTTCCTTCGCAAAGTGGTCTGGCTGGATGTAATCAGCGTGGTCCTTCTGCTCTGCTCAGCGGGCTTCAGTAATGATGTGCAGATGCCAAATGTGACGTGTTTGGACACAAGGTAGTTTAACCCTAGACTTATTTGCACCTCATGACTTCATGTCACTGGGGGCTTTGTCTCCAATAAGCCAGCCCAGAAAGGGAAGCAGCCGCCGTAAATGTGAACACACACTATAAAAAAGGCTAGAGTGCTCATTTCGCTATAGGTTCTGAGGAGGAACATTTGAAAACTGAGCTAAACCACTGTGGCCTTTCTTTCCTTTGCTTTGTTTTCTTTTTGTTTTTTTCTTCAATGACAGTTATGAGTCTGTCCCTCAGTCACACCATTTGGCGTTGGGAGGTTACAAGGCTGGGTCATTTAAGAAGTCCATTTCAAAGGGTCTTGAGGTTGGGAGCTTGGACTGAAGCTTGGCCTGTAAATACCTTGTTAAAATTCCTGTGACAGAGTCTGGTGAGTGGGAGGTCGATACGTTCCTCCCTTGGTGACTTCCTGCATTAACTGCTATTCCTCCAACAAGAATCTTCTTTTGTCTTCAGATGTTGCACACTGGAAATGAATCCTGATGGCATCAATTGTATTATTCAATTTTTAAAAATTATGGCAAAATATGTTGCTCTTTAGTAGCTTCAGTTGTGTCTGATTCTGCGACCCCATGGCTCCTCTGTCCATGGAATTCTCCAGGCAAGAACACTGGAGATGGTTGCCATTTCCTCCCACAAGGGATCTTCCCAACCCAGGGACTGAACCCATGTCTCCTGCATTGCAGGTAGATTCTTTACCACTGAGCTACCAGGGAAGTCTGTGGCAAAATATACATAATATAAAATTTATCGTTTTAACCATTTTTAAGTAAACAGTTCTGTGACAGTATGTACTCTCATTGTTCTGTAACTCTCACCACCATCCATCTCTAGAACTTCTTTGCTGACCCAGACAGAAACCCTGTGCCCATTAAAGTCCCCTCCCCTCCTCTCTGCAGCCCTTAGTAAGCATTATCTACTTTCTGTTTCTGTGAATTTGACTCTTCTAGGGACCCTATCTTGCCTTGAGAATCCCAGGGATGGTGGAGCCTGGTGGGCTGCCATCTATGGGGTCGCACAGAGTTGGACACAACTGAAGTGACTTAGCAGCAGCAGCAGCAGCAGCAGCAGGGACCCTATAGAAGGAAACCATGAACTTGACCATGATTCTTCCAGGAGAGCGTGAACACTTGTCTCTCCTCCACGTAATCACCACTTCTCTCCCTAGAGATGTCCTCTGCCAGTGGTGTGATGCTTCCTTCTATTTCCTTTCTCTGTATTTACATGCCTACACACCTCCACATGCACATTTCTTTAAAAATAACCATGGGTACACAGTGTTCTAAGTGTTCTGCAACTTACTCTCTTCATGTAACAACACTTCTTATAAATTATTAGGGTTTAATTCTTTGTTTTACTGGCTTCAACCTATTTTGCAATATGGTGATGGTTTAGTCACTAAGTTGTGTTTGATTCTTGTGACCTTGTGGACTGTAGCCTGTCAGGTTCCTCTGTCTTTGGGATTCTCCAGGCAAGAATATTGGAGTGGGCTGGCATTTCCTTCTCTAGGGGGTCTTCCCGACCCAGGAATTGAACCCAGGTCTCCTGTACTGTGGACAGATTCTTTTACCGACTGAGCTATGAGGGAAGCCCTTTTATGGATCTATCATAATTTACTTATTGCTCCCCAACCGATGGACATTTGTTTTCAGTTTTCCTTGTCATTCCTGATGAATAGCTGTACATAACTTTTAACATCCTCCTTTTGTGCATGCGAGCAAATATTTTTTTAAAGCATGATTCCTGGAAGTAGAATTGCTTAGTTCAAAGGCATGTGCACTTACAATGTTTACAGGTGCCGCCAAATTGTTTTTCAAAAAAGTATCGCTAAGTTACACACTCCCTGAGTGATTGGTGATGTTGCTTTTCCTGGAATCCCCTCCAGCATTTGATATTATTGGTCTTTTAAACTTCTTCCAAATCTTAAAATTTGCTATTCACATTGATCTACTAAGGTAACAGAAGAACTCAAAGAAGGAGTAGGAAAGAGCAGATCAGAGTAGAAAAAGGGAAGGGAAGATGAGAGGATTTGTCCTGGGGTGCTAGCACTCCTTTAAGACTGTGCAGGCTGGATTAAGGCCATCAAGAACAGATGTTCCTGAAGATGTTGGACAGGGTCTCTAATGCTAAGTCCATAATCCATGTGTCCTCTTGTTGTGTGGCTGGGGTTAAGGGGTGACCCAGGGCTGTCTGCCCGCCATGAGTTGGCCACAGTTGCCTCTGTTCAAGGCAGAGGCCAACACCTGTGTGGTCTCAGAAGCAGCAAAGCTGTAGGTGTCCTGAGATTTATCTTGAATCTGCTTCACCCATGGGGTTCCCTCTGCCTGGAGCACTCTTCACCCAACTCATCTGCCCAACTCACTTGTCTTTAAGTCAATTTGAATGTCGCTTCCTCAGAAAGACCTTTCTAAGCTCACATCGGTCCAGTCCTTTCCCTTCAAAAGCACTTGTAATGGTTATAGTTAAATGTTTGTGTGATGATTGCCTCTGACTGTTGATAAAGTCTATCTCTTCCTTTAAAGCCTAACCTCAGGGAAGATCAGAAATGGGTACATTGTAGGCACTCAGTGAAGATTGGTGGATGAATCAAGGAAAGCAAGGCACATACAGGGTAGAGCAATTTACTTTTCATTCACAAATGAAAACACTGAGGTCAGAAGAGGGTCTAAGGCTTACACACATAGACCATCCTTGTGGACCCAGCCGGTTTCCAGTACTCTGATTAGTGCTCAAAACAGTGTCTAGTGCTTGCTTGAATCATTTCACGTCAAAGCCACCCTATGAGGTAGTTGCTATCTTCACCCCATTTTACAGATGGGAACATCAAGACACAAAGTTCTTCCTGGGAGCTAAGTGAGGCTGATGGTTCATATCATAGCTGAGCTTGGCCCTGACAACTTTTTAAAAGAAGGGAGAGAAGGCTGGTTACTCTTCCGCTCCCTCCTCTGGGAAGGAGTCCCTGAACTGGCTTGTCTTGGTTTACTTTCTTTAAGGATGCTAGGGGATTGCCTCCCAGCTTTTGAGTAAACCAAATAAGCCAAGATATTAATGACCCAATTATCCTACAAGAGAGGGTCCTATGCAGTTTAAAAGAGGATACCTGGGGTTAACAGCTTGATCACAAGGGATGGCTCTTGTCTAGTGGAGACTGCAGGCTGGGGAAGGATCTGCAGTGTCTCCTCACTCTTCCTAACAGCACATCAGAGAGGGCTCAGTCCCAGCTCTCCTGGGTGGAAAAGTCTAGTCTTGAGTGTGACTCTATTTGTAACACTTCCCGCCGAAGCTAAAAATGCTCTTACAAGGGAAATTCGATTGCTTCATGAGGATGGATGAAAGGCCTTAGGACTTTTCTTTTCTCTCTCTTGAGCTCCAGAAGGCACTTAGGAATCATGTTCCCAGTCTCAAAATAGAAACCAAAACCTACTTTAATTTATCTAATTTACTTACTTATACCTCAGATTTTCCACGAAGGGAGTCAGCCAGAACTATTCTTGATAGCTTTGAGGCAGAATGCAAAGGGAATGGACTCTGAGTTCAGGCTGACTGGAGTTTAAGCCTCAGCTTTTTCTGCTTATTAATTGTGTGTTAAGTTTCCTGTTCTGAAGTGTTCCATTCTGGGAAAGGTATTGATGATGTCTGCCCTTGTGATAATGGGAGGGTTTGTCAGGCACCTAACAGAGAGCAGATCTTGGGCAAACATGGACTGATTGCTACGACTTTCACATTTAAACGAATTTACAAAGTCAAGTTTTGGGGCCAGTAAAATCCCCTAAAAAGTGTTAGTTGCTCAGTCATGTCTGACTCTCTGCGACCCCATAGACTGTGGCCTGCCAGGCTCCTCTGTCCATGGAATTCTCCAGGCAAGAATACTGGAGTGGGTAGCTAATCCCTGCTCCATGGGATCTTCCCGACTCAGGAACTGAACCTGGGTCTCTTGCATTACAGGCGGATTCTTTACTGTCTGAGCCACCAGGGAAGCCCTAAATCCTGCCCTTATTAAATTTATAAGGTTTTTAGGACTTTCAGAAGCATTATGGATATGATATATGTGCTTCACTTCTACTTCCTCTTAATTCGGTGTGTATTACAATGTTATGAAAAAATGTGTGACTCATCTAATAGTCACATTAGTCCTGGGGAATGATTTTTAAAATTAGTATGTATCGTTCAATTATTTATATATCTTAAAATTCTTACCTGAAATTTCTCTCTTTAGCTACCCATAAAACCATAAAGAATTTATTGAGAGTCATTTCCCTGGGACCCTAATCAGGATACATCTCTGAAGCCATGACAATCGCCTTTTAAACTTTTAATGATGTAGAATGATTTTTATTTCTAACATTACGATTTTCAAATAATGTATGTGCAATGAATGTAAATAGCAATGCTAAGTAAGTATCACATAGTTGGAAAAATCTCAGTGGCTGATCATACTTGGGCCAAAGTAGATTGAAGATTGAATATAATAGGAACAGGGAATATGGTTCAATTAGAAAACTCTGCATGAGCATGGATTGGTTTAACATCATCTATCTTATCTTGCCTATCTTATTTATTCTTTGTGTTCTTAGAATCTAACACACAGTAGGTTCTGAATAAATGTTTATTGTGTGAACACATGAATAGTTAGGAATTATTTCCATATCTATCAGTTATATTGACCTGTGTAGTTACCATAAATCTTAGGGCCTTTGCTAAATTTTCCATTCATTCTGCAAACTTACCGGTGCCTACTCTCTGCCAAGCACTGAGCAGAACTAGGCATAATTCTTCCCTGCTTTCTTGGCACTTACATCCTTAGGAGGGAAAGACATCACCTTGATAAAAATCAAATCACAATTGCTGAGACTGGTGCAGTCCAAAAGGGAGAAAACCAGAGGGGCTGGAGGTAAGTGGCATGTGAAGGGTTTGGAGAGGTAAGCAGAGAACAGGCTAAGCTGGGCCATTGTTATGGACTAAACTGTGTTCCCTCAAATTTATATTGGAAGCCCTAACCCCCAGTGTGACAGTACTGGGAGACAGGGCCTTTAGGGAGATAACTAAGGTTAAATGAGTCCATAGAGGTGGGGCCCTGGTCCAGTAGTACTGGTGCCCTTATAAGAAGAGAGAGTCACCAGGGATGTGCTTTCACAGAGAAAGGCCATGTGAAGACACATGGAGACGTCAGCTATCTGCAAGCCAAGGTGAAACTGACCTTGTTGGCACCTTGATCTTAGACATCCAGCCTCCAGAATGGTGGGAAACAAAGTTCTTTTGTTTACACCCGGTCGGTAGTATTTTCTTATGGCATCCCAAGCAGACTAATATAGCCATAGAGGCCATATTAGGGAATCTGGTTGTTACTCTAAGAGTAGTGAAAAGCAGTGGAAGATTTTAAAACAGGGGTCAGCTTTGTATTTTGGAATGATTACCCTGATTGCAATGAGGAAACAGAGTGGGGAGAAGTACAGGCAGATGTGGATTTCTTGGGGGAAAAAGTCCCTGCAATCATGGTTTAGAACATAATTCTCTTTCCATAATTCTGTTCAGAGTTGTTCTCAAACAACATTCCATCCAGAGAAGATTCTGCAAAGAGTGATCAAAAAGTTGCAAGTTAGGTCACCAAAAGTGGCTTGTTACAGTTTCTGGAAACCTCTTCTTTGACTCTTCGAAGCCAGCTGACCAGAAAGTGTCCTGCAGGAAGACAGGGGCCATTGATGGGGACCTGATTCATCTGTTGTGCTCTTGTTAGGTATGGCTTCTTTCTCTCTGCTGCTAAGGTTCTTTTTAATTGAATGCACAGGCCAGTAAGAGAAGGGGAGGAAAGTCAATGAACTTCAACCTATGCTGTGTTATCTTTCCCATCCAGCCCCCTTACCCTCTTTCAAATTATCTCAGTGTTTGTTTCAGCCCTGAACCAATGAAGAACAACTCTGATGGGGGGAAAAAAAACATAAAATTTGGGAAACTATTGTAATCACCAGTCAAAATAAGCAGAAAATTAACAAAAATATTTAGTGTTAGTTGCTCAGTTGTATCTGACTCTTTGAGACCCATGTAACCTGCCAGGCTTCTTTGTCTGTGGAATTCTCCAGGCAAGAATATTGGAGTGGGTAACCATTCCCTTCTCCAGGGGATCTTCCTGACTCAGGGATCGAACTCAAGTCCCCTGTGCTATATAGGCAGATTCTTTACTGTCTGAGCCATCAGGGAAGACCAACATTTAAGTGGTAGCTTACAAACAGCAACCATTTATTTTTCTAGCTCACAATTCTGTATGTTGGCAATTTGAGTTGGGTTCAGTGGGGTGGCTTGGCTGATCAAAACATGGGGATTGGCCGGTCTTGACTGGGGATCAAGTCATGTGCCTGCTGTTAGCAGCTGATTAGCTTAGGGGCTGGCTGACCATCAGTGGTGTCTTATCCTACTTCCTGTGGTCTCTCATCTTTCAGCAGAGCAGCCTGGGCAAGAGGGTGAGCCCCTGTGGACATGTACTTCTCAAGCTTCTGCTTGGGGCATACCGGCTAACATTGAGTTGGCCAAAGGAAACCCCAATGCCAGTCTGATCCAAGGGGTAGAGAAGCAGACTCTACCTCTTGATGGGAATCGCTGCAAGGATGCACTCTGTAGGGACATGGCAACAGGGAGGGAAAGAATTTGTGGCCAGTTTTATAATCAACCACCCTTCCAACGTCAGTCACGTGCTGTACAATGCTTTCAACTTTGCAGTGTTCACCTACCATCCTTGTTAATTTTCTTTACCTTGGTTTAAACAAAATGCCTGTTTTAGCCTCCTCCTATGCGATCTTATCCTTGAAATCGCAATATGTTGGTTATTGTTATGGGTTGAATTGTGTCTCTCCAAAATTCATGAACTACAGTCCTAACCCCCAGCCCCTTAGAAGATGGGGTTATTTAGGAATAACGCCACTGTGGATGCCATTAGCTAAGATGAGGTGATACTGGGGTAGAGTCGGCCACTAATCCAGTATGACTTTTGCCCTTAGAAGAAGGTGGCCATGTGAAGATGGGGAGACTAGGAGAACACCATGGGGTGTCAAGGGCAGCTGCAAACCAAGGGTGCTAAAGATTGCCAGCTAATACCAGAAGGTAGGAAGAAGCAAAGGCTTCCTATTGGCCTGTGGGGGATCACGGCCCTACTGTTACCATTTCGAATTTCTAGTGTCCAGAAGTGTGAGACAATACATTTTGTTATTTTAAGCCAGCTAATTTGTGGTATTTTGCTATGGTAGCCTGAGGAAACTAACACATTTATTTTTTTAAAATAAGATAATAGCTTAAATCATATGAAATTTCAACCTTTGTATTTTTCAGATACAAAATGGTTGAGTAACAGCAATTTCACATTAAATAAATACCTGACTACTGAAAAAACTTGTGGGCTACCTAAAATTATGTGTATGCAATCTTTGGTACATTGCTACACTATGGAAGATGTCAATTTAAAGTTGTCTGTTAAAAAATAAGGCATTTCAATTTCGGTGGAAAGGTCAGGCTCAGTTAATGCTTCTCCCCAGAAATCATCTTTCTTGCTTCTACATCCTTGCAGAGGCATTAGAATAAAAAGCTGTATAATTAATTTGCAAATTTTCTAAAAAAGTTTTTAGTACTGAACTTGATTTAAAAAAAATCATTAATTAGTCTCTGACCTCGGGATCATAAAAAATCAAGGAGTGGATTTTCTAGGCCAGACAAAATGTGCCTTTTGGCTTCTAAATAAGATATGTGGATTGCATCAAATTTCCTTCATCGAGACAGTCCAGATTAGCTTGTAACTATTTCAGTAGAATTGAATTTCAGTTACTTTTGCATGGAAATCAAATAATAAAAAAGTCATGAAATCTAAAATTTCTGAGTCTTGCGAATACCAGCTAATTAAGAGACTTTATCTGTCATGATTATTTTGAGCAACTGATTATTTCCATCAATCAACCAAGCAACTCTGATAAGCCAATCATTTTTTAATCGATGTTGAGCCACTGAAAAGTTACCATAGATACCAAATTCTACAGCCATCACAACACAAAGTCAGGTTAGAATTGGAAGTGACAGGTGTATTCATCACATAGTTAACCAGCCTTTGAAGGGAAAGAGAGAGTTTGTCAGAGTCCTTAGGCTGGGTATAAAAGATTGCAGAGAACACTCAAACAATTCCCAAAGAGCACTTCAAAAGCAGGAGAAAGGGTCCGTTTTTCATTACAAATGCAGGAAGATGTTTGCTTGAAATTCAAGCTCTAAGTAACAAGTTCCTTGAAGTTTTGCTTGCCTGTCATTTACCAGGGGTCACCAGTAAGTTATCTTTAGAGCAGAGCTTCCGTTTTTTTCTTTTTTCTGCATCAGAAGTAATAAGGATGGTTGAGAGCATGGGGCAATGATTACTGTAAAAAGCAGTCCTGATTGCACTGTTTATACATGTGGAAATGTGAATATATATGTGTTTACATATACATGTATATATATTTACCTGTGGTCAATGCTGTCAGAATAAAAGCATAGAAACAAAAAATATATTTTGAGATCCATTGGACATAAGCCAGTGTCTGTTACAAGTAAGAATATTGCATGCTCAGAGCTTCAGAGAATAAATGGGGAGAAAAAGAGAGTTTGGAGTGAAATATATGAATATATTTCAAAGGTATAACACATACCTTCCAGTTTTTTGGGGGGTAGCTGAGGCAAACCCAGGTCCATGTCCAGTGAGCTGTCCTCCTCATACATACCAGCACTTGGACTGCGTGGAGGCACGTGTGGGCCTCAGGCCCTGGAATGAGCCCTGGCAAGGAGTCAGGAGAGCACAGCTCTACCCGGCTCTGTCATTTACTCTGTATGAACATGAAGCTCTCCAGGACGCTACAACCCAGGACGGGAGCTTGGTCTGCCTTGACTGGTATAAGTTTCATCAGGTGCTGACGTTCTTTGAGTGTTGGGGGTTATTTGTGTCTACAGCTAGCAGTGGCTTCTGGGGACTTGTTCCTCCTGCCTGATTGTCAGCTCTCATCTGCCCCCTAACATGTGTCATGGGGAGCCCCGAGTGCCATTTTGCTTTCATACTCCTAAAATGCTGGGTTTGGGAACTGTATAAGCATACCGGTTCAAAGAGTTTGATAAGTAGAGGAAAGGGGATTTGAGGAAGTTTCTGAGGCTCGGAAACAAGGGTGGGAACTTGGGTATGTGTGTCACCATGCAGGAAGGACTCTGCTCATCTGGAAGGAGGGTGGCTTCCCTGGGCACCAGAGTCTTGCACCAACTGATCCAAGCTTTTTGTATCTCTCTCCTTTATAGTTCTGAAGGGGGAGCTTCATCATAACAACCAAAAGGTCAGTGGAGAAGCTCTGAATCCATATCAGACGATATACCATTTACTAGACAGTAATATGATTTATTTTTAGTTACATTATCTATTTGATGTCAATCTGTATCCATATTTATATCTGTCAATGAGAAATAAAAACCCAGTGTTGGTCTGGTATTAGGTACCTCTAACTTTCCCTTTTTTTCCCATCTCAGTTCATGGTTGTGATTATAATTGATCCATGGTGGTGTCTTTCTTATTTGCTTATATGAATGAGATTCCTTTTATTCTAACATCTTGATTCTTTGCCTCCCTCAGTATAGTCAAGGATTTTAATGCTGTGCGAAATGTGTTAATGCCTTGCATTCTTATATTTCTAATGACAACAACAGCAACATACATGGAATTTTGTTATAGATCCCATTCTGTTTATTGCACTTTTTTTCACCAAACATTATACTTTTTAGAACTATTCCTATAGCTCTCTGTCCTCATCGCTTTAATATTCATTCAGCAAAATATTTACTGAGAACATATTATGTGTCAGGACCTGTTAGCCAGAAGCTGTAGTGATGAAGTCTTCAGACAAGACCTTTGCTCTCTGGTTACCTTTGCTCCTCTGCTACATTTAACTGGGTGGTGATAGACAATAAACAAGTAAAGACATAAACAAACAAGATAATTTGGGACAGTGATCAGCACTTTAAAAAGAATAAAATGAGGAGAAGTGATGGTGTCTGGAGGTCAGTGTTACATAAGGGGTTGGCCAAAGTCATTCTAAGGGGTCAGATTTGAGTTGTGACCTGGAGGGAGATCACTACAGGCAGAGGGGAGAGCAGTGATGCTTCCAAAAATTACTTGTTCTGAAGCAGAACTATGTAATCCATTGAGTGACGGCTGAAACCTTTAGGCAGGGCTGAGTAAGGACTCTTGGATACACTTTGAGCTTCTTCAGTTCTCTTTCTCCTTCCTGTGCCTTGTTCTCCTCTCTCATCAGGAGAGTGAGTGGACAGAGGCCACCTGCTGTGGGACAGAGTCATTGGGTTCCCACGTGCTTTTCCTTGATAACAGTGAACTCTTCCTTCATCTCTTCCCCCTCCCTTCCTTCCATCCTCCTTCCCTCCCTCCCAGCAAATATTTGTGGCATACCTACAACATACTAAGCACTGGAGGGTACAGTGGTAGTCAGTTAGGCAGTTCAGTTGCTCAGTCGTGTCTGACTCTTTGCGACCCTGTGAACCGCAGCATGCCAGGCCTCCCTGTCCATCACCAACCACCATAAACAGGGTCGTTATGCTCACAGAGCTTATACTCTAAGCATTTTCCCTTTTGAATTGCATCTTAGGATGCCTTTCCTTCCTCCCTATCCAAAAAGTTTAAATCTAATGGGAGAAATGGTTGACTTCCTTCTTCTCTTTGCTTCCCATCAGGGCAACTTCCCACCACTGCCTTCTCTTCTTATGGTCACTTCTCATGGTTTACAATCTGTCAAAGGTGATTAGGAAGGATTTTATTTCATTTTTTTTTTTAATTAGAGCAATCAGAAATAAATCAATTAATAAAATTACATTTGCTAAAAAACAAAATTGAAAATCCAGCTGTGTTTCACAACATTAAGATGTGCTAATCGTGATACCAATAAACAAAAGTGTTTGTTGGAAGAAATATGTGTTTTGTTGGCATAGAGGACAGGAACCAGATGTGTGCAAACAGTACCTTCTCTGAGAATGGGCTGGGTCCAAACGTTCATTTGTAAGGAAATTGTTTAGAAGGCTGTGTACTTTCCCATGGACACAGGGTTACTACAGAGTTAGGCCTCTAACCCTAATTGCAAAACATTGGTTAACCTGTAGTATACTTGATGCATGCATGTGTGTGCATGTTCAGCTGCTCTGTCGTGTCGACTCTTTGCAACCCTGTGGAAGGTAGCCTGCCAGGATCCTCTGTCCCTGGGATTTTCTAAGCAAGAATACTGAAGTGTGTTGGTGTTTCCTTCTCCAGGGATCTTCCTGACCCAGGGATCAATCTCTTGCATCCATTCTGCCTCTTTGGCAGGCAAATTCTTTACCATTGTGCCACCTGGGAAGGCCTATATACTTGGTAAGTTGTCCAAATTGTCTAGCTGCACTCTAAAAACTAACCAGCTCTTAACAATGTCAAAGGCATTCTCCCACCTCTGTTCCCCCAGCCGTTGTTCTGGTTTAGTCTCTTGTTTCTCACCTGAATCACCCTGATAACTTCCTCCTTGGTCTGCTTCTCTTGTCCCCATGTTCGTCATTCATATTGCAAGGATGAGATTTCTAAAATGCAAATTTGCTTGTAGCCCTCCCCTGTAAGTCAGCAGTGGTTCCACTGCTTACAGAATAGAGACCAGACTCCTAACCAGACGGTGAAGGCTCACGTGGCTTCTCTTTCTCTTACCTTTGAGCTCATCTTTCAGTGCTTCCCTTCTGGATCTCCCCAGGTACAGCTCTCTGTATCAGGCCTTTGCTCATTGACTCCTCTGCTTGGATGTCTTCCTTCTCCTTGTCTACTTGGAAAGTTCCTCCTCCTTTTCCCCAATTTAGATCAGGAGTTCTCTCATCCCTGATCATTTTCTTCCCAGTCCCGGGAGTCATCTATTCCTCTTCTGTAACATAATATCACACAGCTTTGTAATTATTTGTTTACACATTTCTCCCATTGGATGCTGAGCTCCTTGAGGTCAGGAACTATTTCTTGTTCATTTGCATCTTGGACTTGGAGCAGCAAAGGTAGTCAATAAGTATTTACATAGCCAAGAGTCTGGGAGAGGAAGTAAGGGCTATAGAAACAGGGCTTCTCACACTCATCTTGGGGGTAAAGACCTGAGGTTGGTTCTGGGACAAGGAACATGGTGATGACTTAAGGTGGGCTGGACTCTGAGTGGTCAGTCATATATGTCTTGTATGGTTGTAAGGTTGAACCATAGGGTTTCTGTAGGGCTGTTAAGGGAAATATGTCTTGTATGGTTGTAAGGTTGAACCATAGGGTTTCTGTAGGGCTGTTAAGGGAAATAAATCTGGAGAGTCAGGTTAAGATCTGGAATGCCAAATGAAGGCATTTCTATTGCTTTCTCTGAAATAGTGGATGCCAAGTGTTATTTGAACTTGTAAATGACATAATCCAAAGGTGCTTTGGAATATCCATTGGCAGGTTGTGGCTGGGCTGATTTGGGAGAGAGTGTATCTGGAGAAACCAATGTGAAGTTGGCTGGGATAATTGGGATATGAGCAGATAGGAATCAGCAGAAATGTCAGCAGGAATGGAAGGTGATATCTGATGAAACTTGTCCTGATTATGAGGCTATATTTAATATTGACTCTCTAAGATGTACTTTGAACTATTTTGCTCATGACCCATGTCCTTGGCTGCTTTAGAGCTCCTCTGGAGTGAGTCTGTGGCTGCTGGCTCTCCAAGGCCAAAAAGAGTCAAGAGTGTGGAGGATGGAGCTGAAGTCTGCACCAGAGAATACCAAGATCCATCTGAGGAGGGTGACTGTTCCTTCTGATTTGAAGTGGAGAATTGTATTTTCTTTTGTAGGTAATAACAATTTCAGGATCAGTGATGCTTCTCTCAAATTCAGTTCTCATTGGTCTTGAAGACAATAGCTACAGTCAGGCTTGACTTATAGGCATCAACTGTTCACTTGTGTCTGGTGCATCCCATGTAAGATTCTGATGTCATATCCCCCCTAATTGGGTGGTTCCTGGGGCTCTACCTCTCAACCTGATGGCTCCAGAATCTTGATGATATGTTGATATCAAATATACACCCAAAGGTAGAGTAGGGGCAATTTGATACTGGGGACTCTGAGAGGTCTCCATTACCTGTTAAATACATTCAGGACCCAGTTTCTGATGGATATATTCACCTCAGTAATTGACAAAAAGGCAAAAATGTTTAGGAGGAGTAACATGATGACTTACATTTCCACTGAGGTGTGCAGACGAGTATTGGGCCCCTCTCCTTCCCTGGGCTCTCAGCCTCTCTGCCCACTTCGTATTTCTGCATCGTCAAATTCATGTCATAATAGGACTGTGCCCAGCTACACTGTGTATTCCTCTCCTGGTTCTCTGATAATGTGGGACACTGAAGGAGCTCACCCAGCACTCAGACTCATATTATCTGGAAGTGCAGCAGGTTATTGTCTGCTGTGGTCTGAATGCTTGTATCCCTTCTTAAATTCATATATTGAAATGCTACCCCTCCAGGTGATGGTATTAGGAGGTGGGGCCTTTGGGGGGTGATGAGGTCATAAGGTGGGTTCCTCATAGATGGGGTTAATCATACAGACGGGGTGAGCTGGACCTCAAGTCATTAGGAAGTGGACCTAGGGCCAATGATTGGGCTACTTTTAGTTATTGGTGGAGAGATTAACATCAGCCTTGGTAGAAGATAGGGCTAGTAATCTTAGGTGGTGGAGATAAGACAGGTATAAAACTCTTTTATGGTCAAGTAGGTGAAGATTCCACAAGTAAGGGCTCCCAGGCCTCAAGCAACCAAGACCTCCTCATCTACTGCCCAAGAGCCATGCCTCCAGTGCCAGGATTTCTTCTCATGCTTTCTCCTAATTCATAGACCGTTACTTTTGAATACAGGGACTCTAGAATCCACCCTGCTCATTGGCTCAGGGTGAAGACCTTCAGTAATGACACTGGGTGTGGCATGGGCAGGTGGAAACATTAATTCCCTTTGTCCTTCTATTCCTTTACTAACTCCTTAAGGATTATCCAATGAGTTTACGGGTTGTTACTGTTTTCTTCCTTTCTAATTATGCCCTTGATTGGGATATAGGTTAACTAGACCATTTATCAGATGTCTTTGACTTAGTTTTCAGAGACTGAGTGGGCCCACCAGGGTTAACTCTTCTGACTCTACCAACTAAGGACTTCCTATTTTACCTATTTATTGCATTGTGCAATCTTCATTGAGTACGATATTCTCTAGAGGCAAATCTCTCTCCCTTGGCTCACCCAAAAATGGGGAAGGCACTCAACAGAGCCCAACCAAAGAGTCTCTTCTGGTCCCTAGACACACCTGGATCTTGAATCCTGAAAGTTGCCTGTAGTCATAGGCCTGACTTGAACACAGCTGGATGGTTTGGGAGAAGATCAAGGGTAGAGAAGAAGATGAATTGTGTGAAAAGTGCTCATGTTATTATGAATCAAAGAGACAGATTAGGACAGTAGTTCTTAAAGTGTGGGCCCCAAACCATCAGTATCAGCATCACCTGGGAAGGGCCTCACCCCTTAGCTACTTAGAAACTCTGGGGGTGAGATTCAGCAGTCGTGTTCTCCCAAGTCCTCCAGGTTGCTCTGATCCATGGTCAAGTTTAAGAACCACAGCATTAGAGAGACTAGAGCAATGATTCTCAAAGTTGGCTGCTCTGTTGAAATACCTTGAGAGGGGTTGGTTTTAGGGCTCCCAGTGCCCAGGTGGCATTCCATAACACTTAGATTAAAATCTCCAAGGATGAGATCCAGGCATTGGTATTATTTTTAAAGCTCCCTGTATGATTCCAGTGTGCAGCCCACGTTGAGCTAGGTCCCTGGAAAAAGGAAGATAAAAACTGAAGTGTCTGTGCTGATCACATCCTTTCCTCTTTCTCTTCCTTCTCCATCTATCCAAACTCAGGGATTATTAAAAAGAGGGCTTCCCTGGTGGCTCAGACAGTACAGAAACTGCCTGCAATGCAGGAGACCAAGGTTCAGTCTTTGGATTGGAAAGATCCCCTGGAGGAGGAAATGGCAACCCACTCCAGTATTCTTGCCTGAAGAATCCCATGGAGAGAGGAGCCTGGCAGGCTACAGTCCATGGGTCACAAATCATCAATATTTGATATTTACAAATATATATATTTGTATATATTTGTATATATACACACACACACACATATACTTTACAAATATATATACTTGTAAAGCTCCCTGTGTGGTTCTAATGTGCAGACCAAGTTGAACATCACTGAGCTAGGTCCTTGGGAAAAGGAAGATAAATGAGCTGAAGTGTCTGTACTGACCACGTCCTTTTTCCCTTCTCTTCTTCCTCCATCTCTCCAAACTCAGGGCCTGCTGAAAAGAACTTAAAAACTGCCCCCATCGTTGAATAATTTATTTCCTGTGTATCTGTTTTATCACAGTCTAAATATGCATAAGTTAATAACTTGTTATAACTTCTTTTCTGGAAGTGTGTATTTCTGGCTACTAGACACAAGCTGACTGGGATATTTCTCAGCTAGCCCTTGTCTGGCTCTTGGAAGCTGATCAGGTGCTGTAGGGTCTTTGGGTTCAAGCACCTCCATACTATGAACTAAGGAATTCCCCGCATCCTCTGCCAGGGTGCTTGGAAGTTCTCTGAAAATATCTCTGGACTTAATCTGAGATGGTCCTGGGAGTTACTTTATAAAATTGGGTTCTGCCAGTCTGACTCTCTGTGACCTCGTGGACTGTAGCCCACCAGGCTCCTCTGTCCATGAAATTCTCCAGGCAAGAATACTGGAGATTCTTGCCATTCTGTTCTCCGTGAGATCTTCCCAACCTGGGTCTCCTGCATTGCAGGCAGATTCTTGGCCATCTGAGCCAGTGGGCTAAATGGAGGCCAGGAGAAATATCAACATATTATGTGGCCCTCATTTGAACTCTTTTCAATTCTGTAACTGGGCATATAGACAAAAAGTGGGGAGAAGTTAAAACTGTTTTTGTTTCTAAATTTGAAAATCACTAGGTCATGAGCACGTATTCTAGAAGGGTCTCCCCTTGAGGAAGCTTTCAGCATCATAGTCTGTCAGTGCATGCAGGGGTCTTGAGAGCATCCTTTCAAATGCCTTCATTTCAGAGATCTGGCAACCAAGGCCCAAGGAGGGTTAACACTGGCCCCAAATCACACAGCAAATTAGCGACAGAATTAATACCAGAAACTGATTGCTTCACTCCCACTTGGTTGTCCCCACCCTACTATATTATGCAGCCTCTTATATTTAATTTTTTTTTTTTTTGGCCAACATGGGCCTCCTTCCATTCCCCCCTTACCTCAAGGATTTTTATTAAGGAAATATCTGTTTTATTTTAAGTGGCTGATAGAACTCATCAGTTAGATCACTGAGATGGTTTTGAGGATGCATTAAGTCATTTTTATATGTGCTGGAAAATGAGTCTGTGAAAGTATAATGCAGGGTAATGAGATGTCAAAAGTCATGGAAATAAGAGGATCTGAGTATAATCGTAAAGACTCTGAAATAGGCTTTGGAATTTTCCAGGGTTTTTGGAGCCCTTTCATTGTTTATGTTTTATTGGTTGTATAGTAATGTGAAAAACGCAAATAGTCACATTTTTCCATTTGGACCCTTGACTCAGAACACTGAAGATCTTTTTCAAGCATTTTAACCATTTGCCACACCTTTAATGGGGAAAAAAATGTTCAGAAATTCCTTTATTTACTTTTTCACATGTTTTATATTTTCTGGATTTCTTAGTGGCAGCTGTAAAAAGGGCTTTTCATGTGATCATTTCATTCAGTAATTTGTCTAAACCAAGGCCTTTTCCCTTTTTTCTAATGCCTGCCCAGCTGTCACTGTTGCCTGCTAAAGTGATTTTTCTCTATTATGTTGTCACTTTACACTCCCACAGGGTCCAATCCTGCAGGCCTTACATGCATGGAACTCACATTAAAGTCATTGGGAGCTTTAACATGTAAGAATGTGAGTTTGAGGCCCAGAGAAAGAGCCTGTTTTGAAACCTCAGGCTCTTGAGTATAGACGCAGGTTGCAGTTAAAATGCAAGGATCCTGCCTTACCTCTGATCCCACTGGACTGCTGATATGCAGTTGACTGGTATGGTCAATTGTGGGAAGAATGTGGGGACAGAAATTCATCCATCTGAAGATGAGGCTTTCGAGAGTGTAATACTCCAAGGCATTTTGCCTCCACTTCAACTCTACCATTCAAAGTTGGCATAAAAGCAGGAAAATGTTGGGATGGTGGGGGGGGGGGATGGGGTAGGGGGGGCGGTCCACAAGCGGGAGGAGAATGTATTCCATCAGATTTAGTGTTTTCTTTGGTGCTTTCCTAGAGGAGAGGCCTTGACTAGCCAGAAAGTAGAATCAACGAGTATGAGGAGAAACTGAATTGTACTTACAAAAGGAAACCCCCCTGGGCGAGGGGCAGACAGCTGGTCAAACTGGGCAGCGTCCTATAGTTAAGTTTTACTTTGTTTTGTTTTTCTTCTGAGTTGGATGGTTTGGTTCTGCCCTTTCACATATGAGATGGCTTCAGGATATGGGTGTCATTTATCTCTTGTGATTGGGATCCAGTGATTTTGGGGCCTGAGATGTTCTATTTTATGTTTTTGTATGAATGTTACTTCTTTAGGAATCGAAAGTGCTACCTCTCAACAGATGCACACCACAATACATAAAACGGAAACAACAAGGACCTACTGTGTAGCACAGTAGGGAGCTATATTCAGTATCTAATAATGACCTATAATGGAAGGGAATATGAAGCTGAATCAGTGTTGTACACTTGTGTGTGTATGCATGTGTATTAGTCTCTCAGTCATGTCCAAATCTTTACGACCCTGTGGACTGTAGCTTGCCAAGCTTCTCAGTTCATGGAATTCTCCAAGCAGGAATACTGAAGTGGGTTGCCTTTCTCTTCTCCAGATCTTCCCAATCCAGGAATCGGACCTGGTCTCCTGCATTGCAGGCAGATTCTTTACTGTCTGAGCCACCAGTGTAAATCAACTGTACTTCAATTAAAAAAAGAAGTTGTACCCCTTCCAGAAAGCCCTCCAGCAGTCCTCCAGACCCCCCTATCTTGGTTTTCTCCTACTTCTCAGACTGTGTGTGAAGGGAAGAGGTGGCTTCACCTGACCCACTTTTGGCTGTAGAATTGGTGTCTCAGAGATGCTTGTGAGTGTCCACTGACATAAGTCATTGGGATGGGGTTTTGGGGGGTGGCATTGGGCTGAAGGGGAAAGAGAAATTTTCTCATCAAGAGAGAGTTCTCTGAGAAAAGAGGACCGACTATCTCTCTACCTAGCCTGAATTTCAGGGGAAAGAGTTGGGTTCCTGAGGACTTTGTGAGACCCCGTGCACACATGGGGTCAACTGAAAGTCTAGGTGACAGAGAGACACAGTGCCAGGGACATGACTCCTTTTCTCATCTCCTCACAGGTCTCCATGTAGCTTTGGTACTGAGAGTCCCCCAGGGGGTTCCAGCTGGGCCCCTGGGGAGGTGGCTGAGCCCAGTGGGACTTCACTGAGAGTCCTGGATCACTAGGGGAGGTCTGAGCCCTGCTGAAGGGCTGGAGAACAAAAGACTCCACAGACTTGTCTGGGAGCATGGGGGACACCCCACGGCCTCCCTGAAGTAACCAAAGGGGGTTTTGAGGGGAGACTGCAGAGCTGTGAGGACAGATGTGGGCTCAGAGCTCTACTCATGGCATGGGAATGACTCTGGTATGACATTCCCTTTAGAGAAGTCTCCAGAGAAGGAAATGGCAACCTACTCCAGTCTTCTTACCTGGGAAATCCCATGAACAGAGGAGCCTGGCAGGCTACCCTCCATGGGGTTGCAGAAGTGTTGCACGTGACTTAGCTACTAAATCACTAGAGTTACATGGCTCCCCTAGAATAAAAGGTGGGAATACCTGGGAAGGGTGAGGGCCTCAAAGGAAGGCTGCTTCCCGCCCCCCCACCCCCACCCCTGCCACACACACACAGACCTTCCCTCACCCTCCAGTCAGATTGCTTCCCAAGGTCCCTCCTGGGCTGGGGCTGAGTCTCTAGCCCTGCACACTCATGCATGATTCTAACCACCTTGGATGCTAATTAAGCACCTTCCCACAGAGAAAATTCCTCTGTTGTTTTAAATATTTATCTGTGTTTCCAGAGCTACAGACCTTGAACTTCTTGCTCCCAGGGGATCTATACCAGCCTGGAGTTTGTTTGTATGTGGTTTCGTCGTAGACATTTCGTTGTGGGCTGTCCAGTGATGCCCAGGAACAAGGCTACCCATGCATTGAGGTACCATGCCTTATTTAGATGAGTCATGGGATAATTTTTTGAGACCTCTGAGTTAATCTTGAGTTAGTACCTGAAAACAGAAAGAATTATAAAGAAGAGAGCATTGGTCGTGAAGTCAGAAAATCAAGTTTAATGGCTTTGCCATTTCTAGCTATATGTCTTGGGGTGAGTCACTTAGACTGTCTCTATTTCATCCATATGCCTACCAGAGTTTATGTGAAGTTCAAGTATAATACATACATAAACAGTATTATATATATGTATGTATATATATAGTATATAATATTTAGTGTATATATCATATAGTATTCATTATACTATATTATACAATATTTTAATATTATATACATGTATATAATATTTGTGTATATATGTTAAAGTATTATATAGATCAATTTGGGAAAAGTACTGAACTGCATGTGTATTTGGGATTCTTATTTTTGAAATAATGTAGTTTTCATATCCCGTTATATTTAGTTCTGTTGGAGCATGTTCCCAGTGATGTTTGAATTTTAAACAAGAAGCACTGTGATATAATAGCTCAGTTGTTTTAAATGGACTGTCCCGTCTCCTCTTGGGGAAAATGAAAGTCACACCAGAAAATCATCTAGTATGCTCCTCTTGTTTCCAACTGCAATTTACTGTGGAGGCAAGGAACAAAGAGAGGTAAGTCGATCAGCTATAAAGGGGACGGTGACCTTCATTCACTTCTACTCTCTCTCTTTTTTGTGTGACTGAGGGACAATAATAATAAATTCTCTTCCCTTGCCTATTTCAAGACAGAGAGATTTTAGGGGTGTTTTATGACTTTGGCTTACCTCAAGCCAATCCGCTCCGCTAGTGGTGATGAAAAAACCCTTGATGCCCATTAGCATAAATGAATGTTACTTTGTTAAATCTGATGGGGTCCTAATCAGCACTGATTCTCTCTTTGGCATGGCCTTTGGGAATGTGCAGCCAGGTGCTCCCCCAGATGTGAAAAGGAGAGAGCCCTGCCTCCCTCCCTCCCTGCCACCACCCCAGAACCTTCAGCTGCACACTCGTTCATGCCTGACTGAGAATCACTCAAGTGTTTCTTGAGCCATGCTCCCTGCTGCATCTAATAAAACCTCTCTCTCCCCCAGTCCTGCTCTAGGAAAACAGACATGACTGGGACCTGGGAGAGCGGAAGATGCAGGCGATCATATCCCCAGGCCTTTCTGCCGAGAGAGCAGGTCCTGCAGCCTGGGGATCCATCACCATCAACAAAGCTCAGCGGATCCATCCTCTTCTCCTTCCCCTACAGAGGGCCTCCTTGTGTCCTGTAGCTTGGCCCTTTCCCTGACAGAGTGTGGGCTAATGAATGAGTGTGTGAATGAGTGTGTTTGCCAGTGTGCAGGAGGATGTTGGGTGGGGACAGGAGGAAGGGAGGAATAAAGACCCGAGATACTAAGCCATGGAGGGAGAAAAACCACCTTAAGTCTCCGGCCCCATCACTTCATGGCAAATACATGGGGGAAAAATGGAAACAGTGACAGATTTGACTTTCTTGGGCTCCAAAATCCCTGCAGATGGTGATTGCAGCCATGAAATAATTAAAGATGATTTCTCTTTGGGAGAAAAGCTATGACAAACCTAGACAGAGGTTTACAAAGCAGAAATATCACTTTGCTGACAAAGGTCCATCTAGTCAAAGCTATGGTTTTTCCAGTAGTCATGTATAAATGTGAGAGTTGGACCATAAAGAAAGCTGAATGCTGAAGAATAGATACTTTTAAACTGTGGTGTTGGAGAAGGCTCTTGAGCATCCCTTGGACAGCAGGAAGATCAAACCAGTCAATCCTAAAGGAAATCAGTCCTGGATATTCATTGGAAGGACTGATGCTGAAGCTGAAACTCCAATACTTTAGCCACCTGATGCAAAGAGCTGACTCACTGGAAAAGACCCTGATGATGGGAAAGACTGAGGTCAGGAGGAGAAGAGGGCAACAGAGGATGAGATGGTTCGGTAATCACTGACTCAATGGACATGAAATTGAACAAACTCTGGGAGATGGTGCATGCTGCAGTCCATTGGATCTCAGAGTCTGACACGACTGAGTGAATGAACTGAACTGAACTGAAGTCTACACTTAGGTCTCCAGAGGACCATGTGGGGTGGAAAGCAAGTCCAGGACTTAGAAGACCTGAGATGCTACTCAGCTAGAGTGTTCCCCAGACATTACATAACCTTTCCTATCTCAGCATCTTGATCTGTAGAAAGGAAAATGATTCTTGTCTTCCATCTCTTCCAAGATTCTTGGAAACTTTCGGTGGCAGCTAGCCTTTGTATGGAATTAAAAAATGCATTTAGGGACTTCCCTGGCAGTCCAGTGGTTAAGACCCCCTGCTTCTATGCAGGGGGCACGGGTTTGATCCCTGATCAGGGAAGTAAGACGCCACATGCCATGAGGCATGGCCAAAAAGTGGGGAAAAAAAGCATGTATAGGTAACAAGTGAGCTGTAGTGGTCTTTCAAAGCAAGTGCCACTCAATCCCCTGAATCAGAATTTCCTGTGAGGCTCCTCTAGTGGACCCTGAGCTTGGGTACGTGACTCAGGCTAAGCCCACAAGACACCACTGATACATGAGCGATGTAAGGGCAGATTGCAGTGAAAGCCTGGGTGTCCCCATGGATCTGTCCCAAAGAGACCATCTCTGAACTCCTGTTCTTCGTGCAGCCTGGGTCTCCAACTGCCTTCAGTTCTGTTAAATCTCTTGATAGCCTTCTAATAAATGTCCTGTTTGACTTAATGCCCCAGATTCCAACTGATAGAACTTCCAAGCTTTTTTAGTTAGAAAAACTCTCCACTGTGAGGACATTGCGACTTGACCTGTGTGGGGGAAGTTTTCCCTGTGATTAGAGTCATATGATTTGGTCTCACATTGGACTTAAGAAGAATGATGCCTCCCACTTTGAGCAAAGTAGAGAAGTCACATTGGCAGTTTCTTGGAGTGGGGGAGGGGGTGTCCTTAGTGTCAGGTTGTAACATTTCCGGGACATTTAGAAAAGAGTCACATAATGATGCAGTCGCCGTCTTGAAACTTCTTGACCAACAGGACAAAGGTGTGGTTGAAGTTGCAGGTTCTGGAACCCATTTACCTGGCTTCACATACTGGTTCTGTTGCTTGCTAGCTATGGGACCTCTAGGGCCACTGTAGCTCAGTCTCTCCATCTGTAAAATGGGGACAATTCTAGTAGTACCTCATAGGCTGTTACAAAGGTTGAATGAGTTAAGATACTTGTAACATACTTAGAATGGTACTTGGCACAAGGTAAATATTTGCTGTTGTTATTTTCTTGAGACTGATTACTCTTCGGTTATTACCAAAGGAGCCAATCCTTAGGAGAAAACCTAAAGTTGGGTTTACAGAGAAGTAAAAGCCTTTTTAATGAACTAAAGGGTGAAAAGAAGAAACTGCTACTTGCTGGTGTCTAGAGAGATGGAAGGATTTCTTCGTAACATTGATCCCAATCTGGACTCTTGCATCCAGTGGAGGAGAAGCTTCTAGCTAAGCTTACCATCAGTTATTAGCGAAGCAGCTACAGAAGCACACATATGGCCGGATGCAGAGATTGCAATATGGAATATTTGCTCACCTGGGGTCTGCAGAGCAGGCTTTGAACACATGGACTCTCCTTTTTGGGAGAGAAATGGGCTAACTAATGCTAATAGCTTTAGGACGTCTTGGAGGGCATGGGGATTGATGACAGATGGCGTGCGTGCACTACAACATCTATGTAAAACATGTCTGCGGGCCCAACAATGAGAAACTACTCACCTTGGCAAAACAGGCATGATATTCATTTGGAGGCTTGCTTCTAAGAAAGATAAATCCTGCTGTCATTGCACAAAGAGATAAGAAAGACCGGATGACAGTTTTCCATTGATAAAAGATTCTGTCTGTATTTTAAAAGAATTTACTTTCTTCCCCTCTACTGATACCCACATGAGTTAAGGCAGAGATACGCTATCTTTCATGTTTTTGTCAGAATGTGTTATTACTGCGGGTGGCAGTGACTCAATTGCTTCATTTAGTGATCGGACGCAAGTGGAATGTCGCCTGCACAGGGGCTGTGGGATCCGAACGGAGTACAACCCCCAGAATTAAGAAGCAAGTTCGGATGCATTCCTGGCTGGAAGGGAGACTAACAAGAGTTAACCTAACATGAGGGAGATTAACTATGTGTGAAAATCTCCCCTAAGAGAAGTTTTAAAAATTTGCTGCTGACTAGGGTATTTCTCAGAACCTCTTGGGGAAGACACTGTTGTACAATACTTAATATAAAATAAGCAGTAATCTGGGGCTTCCCTGGTGGCTCAGATGATAAAGAATCCACCTGCAGTTCAGGAGACCCAGGTTCGATTCCAGGGTCAGGAAGATCCACTGGAGAAGGAAGTGGCAACGCATTCCAGGAGAATTGTTTGGACAGAGGAGCCTGGTGGGCTACAGTCTATGGGGTCCCAAAGAGTCCCACACTACTGAGTGAATAATTAATCACCAGTTGAGGCAATGTTGCCAAACTTGGTTGAAAGAAAAGAAGGGAGGAGAGAGTATCCATTTGTCAATGTCCTGGTCGGGACAAAGATGACAGTTTTGTTTCTCCTGGTTGGTCTAAATCTGGGTGAATAGGTACAGTGCTTACAGGTAATCCTAAGCAAAGAAACTTCTTATCTTAATTTGGTTTGCCAGGTAGACTTTTCTGTCGGGAAGACAATGTACTGACCAGCTGGCATGAATATTCCAGTCTGCCTATCACTTCCACTTATTGACAATAGTCAATCTTCACCACAACATAAAGAAGTAGGAGCTTCTATAAATCTCATTTCATTCATTTATTTATTTTTATTGCAGTACAGTTAACTTACAATGTTGTATTAGTTTCAGGTGTACTGCAAGGAGGTTCAGTTATCCATATACATGTATATATCTATTCTTTTTCAGCTTCTTGTATCTTGTAGATTATGAGAAAATATTGAATATAGTTCCCTGTGCCATACAGTAGGTCCTTATTGGTTATCTATTTTATGTATAGTATTGTGATAAATATTAAAAAATTAATATTATAATGTTTAACTAAATATTAAAAAAAAACTAAGATCATGGCCTCTGGCCCCATTACTTCATGGAAAATAGAAGGGGAAAAGGTGGAAGTAATGACAGATTTCCTCTTCTTGGGCTCTAAAATCACTGCAGATGGTGATTTCAGGCATGAAATCAGATGACAGTTTCTTCTTGGCAGGAAAGCTGTGACAAACCTAGACAGTGTGTTGCAAAGCAGAGACATTACTCTTCTGACAAAGGTCCATATAGTCAAGGCTATGGTCTTCCCAGTGGTCACGAATGGTTGTGAGAGCTGGACTGTAAAGAAGGCAGAGCACTGAAGAACTGTGCTGTTGGAGAAGACTCCTGAAAGTCCTTTGGACAGCAAGGAGATCAAACCAGTCAATCTGAATACTCATTGGAAGAACTGACACTGAAGCTGAAGCTCCAGTATTTTGGCCACCTGAGGTGAAGAGGTGACTCATTGGAAAAGTCCCTGATGCTGGGAAAGATTGAGGGGGGAAGGAGAAGAGGGCATCAGAGGATGAAATGGATGGATGGCATCACCAATGCAATGGACATCAAATTGGGCAAACTTTGGGAGATGGTGAGGGACAGGGAGGCCTGACATGCTGCAGTCCATGGGGTCGAAAAGAGTTGGACACAACTGGGTGACTAAACAACAGCAGTACAACAATGTGTATATATTAATCCCAAGCTCCTAATTTATTCCTGCCCGCCTACCCCACTTACTCCTCTGGTAATCATACGTTTGTTTTCTTTGTGAGTATATTTCTGTTTTGTACATAAATTCATTTGTATCTTTTTTTTTTTAAAGATTCCACATATAAACCCCATTTTAAAGATTAGGAAACTAAGGCCCTGATATGTTAACTTATTTTTAAAACTGGCTAGAGTAAAAGATTTTATTGTCTCTATTTGACAGATGAAAACACTGCGGATCGGCATGCAGTGGATAAGAACTGGGCTCTTATGCACATGATCTTCTAGATCTTGTCATTACCTGTGTAGGGGTGGAGTCTGGGTAAGACTTTAGGACTCTTCTGTGACTCCAGTGTGGTGGGAGTGATGCTGCATGGCTTCTGATGGTGGGTTGTAAAGAGGACCCACCTTCCATATGGCCTTCTCTCTCTGGGAACACTTCCCCTGAGAACCCATGCTGAGAGGAAGCCCTCAGAGAGAGCCTCCATGGAGAGACCCTCTGGAAGGGAACTAAAGGTCCCAGCTGATGGCCGGCATCAGACGATTCCAGCCCCTAGCCTCCAAGGCTTCCAGTGAGGCACCAGACCTTGTGAGGCACAAACAGTCCTTGCTGTGTTCTTTCCAAACCTCTGAGCAACAGAATCCTCAGGCTAAAAAAAATGGTTTCTTCACATCACAAGTTTAGGACTACAAAGCCACAGTATTTAGAGCATCACTTTAACCCTGCAAATGTTAATTTCCTCATCTGCAAAATGGGAGTAAGAGCAGTACCTATTGCATTGTTGATTGTGAAGACTTAGTGGATGTGAATTACTCAGCATACTTTCTGGAATAAAATAATAGCTAATGCTTACATGATACTGTGTGATAGATACTGTCCTAGGAACTTTACATTTTATCAATATTAAATCCTATAACAACCTCATGATGCAGGCATTATTTTAAAAGAAATTTTATTTTTATTGAGTTGAAATTGATATAGCATAAAATTAATCATTTTAAAGGGAACAATTTAATGGCATTTCATATATTCACAATGCTGGGCAACCATCACCTCTATTTAGTTCCAAAACATTTTCATCACTCCAAAAGGAAATACGGGAAAATTTTTACATCCATTTTACAGATGAGGGAATTCAGGCAAAGACAGGTTGTGTGACTTACCTGTGGTCAGATGGACGGTAGTGGCAGATCTGGGTTTAGGACACACTTGGGCTTCAGGGTTCATGGTCTTTGCTGCCACTCCACAACACCTGGAACTCACCGATGTGAATCGCTCCACCGAAGTGTCCTGATCAAGGCAGCAAGACTATCAGGTGGCTAAGCCCTGTCTGGCCTGCAATCCAACTGTGTGCTTTTTCTGCTGAGATAAAACTTGCCTTGTCAATCAAGCCCCACAAATAGCCATCGTATGGACACATGGTATCAACATCCACTGCCTGATCACCCTATAAACTCATTGTGCTGAGGGTCAGACCCCAGCCTTCTGACACGACATCCCTTCCCCAAGAAGGTGTGGGGAAGTGGGCCCTTGAAATGGCCCACTTTGCTAAACATCTTAATTGCAACATCGATCTATCTAAAGTGGAAAGTATGTGCTACCACTTCAGGAAAACGCCTGTTTGGCAGAGAAAAGAATCACCAGTCCCAAAGTCATAATTCTTTTCTGCGGCCTACCAAAATATTTGGATAATGGCTCGGGCTAGGGCCATCCAATTTGAGGCGGTCTGAGCCGCTGTGGTTTTTCTGTAGCTGCCCTCACCCTGTGTGCATAGAGAGAAATTTATGATCCTTGGCCCTGGAAGCGGAGAAGTGCGCTCCTCATAAGAATAGAGCTCTCTGCTCTACGGGCTCGGCGTCGGTCTGATTGGCTTTCCTTTCTTTAGCCACATCCACGCTCTGGAACATCCCAGAGTTCTATATGCAGTTGCTGTGGAGGTGGGGGTTCAGGTACTGGGTAGAATTGAGGAACCATGAAATGCTATGGGTGCAGCCGGGGAACCCAGTTAGGAGACAGGAGGTATACCAGTTACAGAACAGAGTTGAGAGCCAATTCTGGCTGGTATAGGTCTGGTGGGTGGAAGCCTGGAAGCCCACTAAAGCCCGCCAAGAAATGAAGGGCTTTTGCAACTGGGTACTGATGTGACGTGTCAGCTAATGGAAGACGACAGACTTTCCCGATGCTGGGGCCTGCCGGGCAGCAGAGTGGAAGCTGTGCCTCTTTGAACCTTGGGTCTTGAACCTGGACTGTCTATACCCCATGTGACAGGGAGAAGGACGCCTGAGGTCCTAAGGGCAGGCACTCTGTGTGCTAAGAATAACCATGATGTATGCTCTGCAGGGAGACGCCACTATTCATCCATCACCAGCAAAGCATGGACTCTGAGTGGGTTTGCTTTCTCCAGCAGTTGTGGATCACTCTGCACCAGCCCACACTTGCTTGGCAACGGGGAAGGGACAGAGATTTGGATTCACTCAGCTCCCAGCCCAAGTCCTGGCCGCATCACTTATCAGCTGTGTCCCCAGCTCACAGTTTTTAAATTGGGTCTCAATATCCTTAGAGGTATCCTGCTGCTCATGACACTGAGGTTGACTTTTTTGGAAGTTGACGCATTGAATGCCTGTGAAGTGCACGGTCTGTAGGAAGGATTTAACGGGTGTCAGCATGGTATGCACATGCGGGGAAGTGGAGACTCCGTGACCACGAGCTGAGCAAAGTAATTGGGCCACACGTTCCAAGTTACTCATGGCCTTTATGGCACTTTGCTGTAACCAGCTGAGTCAGGGGTATGCTTACCTGTGGTGCTGGGTTGATACAAACTTTTGGTTCTGAGATGTGAATCAACACCAGTGTCTTAGTCTGGTGGCAATTTGCAGTTTTGTGGTCACATTGTAGATCCAGTTTGCATTTGCCATTTTGAACTGGGCTGGTGTCTGCAGGCTTTATTCTGGCAATGACCCTTGTGGTCACCCCGTGGAGTTGAGATTTAGTAATGGAAAAGTGTTTCATTTTAACTATGAAATTTAACACAAATAATACAGCTGCTCAAGCGGGCAGTGACAGTGTATGTTAATTTGATTTATATACATGCAATGTACCATGCCTAATGCTGAACGCTGGAAGACTCCAGCGAGGCTGGCACCAGCATCGTAAATGAGCGGGTGCCACCGTGGGCCCCCTTCACATGTGCCAGTGGACAGAGCTGTGGGAGCTGGTCTGTGTGAGAAAGGGGAGCAAGGGTTCTCCTGCAGGGCCTGGGGGTGGGCCAGGCCTTCCCAAACCCGGAATGTGGCTTTCCTGGAGGCATCCATTAGAACTCTCTCCATGCATGATATCCATTGGCAGGTCCAGGGTATTGCTCTCAAGGAAACCAAGAGTCTCTGGTGTGGAGGCTGGTTTCTAGCTCCCTATCAGCTCAGGGGGTCTTCTGCCTAGAGAGCAAACTTCAGTCCTAGAAGAGCAAAGAGAGAGCTTTCCTGGTTCCCCAGCTCACCCTAGAATCCCTGAGAGAAAACGCTTCCCAAGACTGACCCCTGGTAAAATGCGCATGGAAATAAAAGCACATGAGCTCTCCTTTGTGTGTGTGTGAGATGCGTGGTGTATAGGTGTGGACTGTGTGTGTGTGGTATATATGTGTGTTGTGTGCATAGTATGCACGTGTTGTGTGTGTGTGGTGTATATTGTGTGTTTATGCTGTGTGTGTATTGTGTGTTGTGTGTGATAGATGTGTGTGGTGTATATGGTATATGTGTGTTGTGTGCATAGTATGTATGTGTTATATGTGTGTGGTATGTGTTGTGTGCATGCTATGTATCATGTAGTATGTATTGTGTCTGTTGTGTGAGAAATGTGTGTGGTGTATGTGGTATATACATGTGTTGTGTGCATAGTATGTATGTGTTGTGTGTATGGTGTGTGTTGTGTGTGCATGTATGTGTGTATCACGGAATGTGTATTGTGTCGTGTGTATTGTGTATGTGTGGTGTATACGGTATGCGTGTGTGCTGTGGTATATGTGTTGTGTGTGTATGTGGGGGTCTGGTTCTCACACTCACCTGGACACTGTGTAGTCACCCAAGTTCATCCCAGGAACCTCAGGTCACAGCCAGACCACTTTCCTTCCTTACCTTCCTGCATCATGGTAAAACCAGCCTACCAGCTGGTAGAAAATGCAGAAAGTGGAGGGGGAAGAACCCATAATCCCACAACCCCCTCACGCCGCCATTTTGAGGTCTTCTCTTCAGGTGTTTATCCACTTGAATAAAAGGCTCATTCATGATCACTGGTGATGCTCTACATCCTGATAACTTTCCACGTTGCTACTTAGTCTTCATGGGCTTCCCTGGTGGCTCCAGTGGTAAAGAATCTACCTGCAATGCAGGAGACCTGGGTTTGATCCCTGGGTCAGGAAGATGCCCTGGAAAAGAGAATGGCAACCCACTCGAGTCTTTTTGCCTGAAGAATTCCATGAACAGAAGAGCTTGGTGGGCTCCAATGGGGTCGTCCATGGGGTAGCAAAGAATCAAACATGACCAAGCGACTAACATATGGTCTTCGTAACTATCATGCTTAATGCATGTATGATATTCTGTCCTGTGATGGACCTGGCTTTCAGGCTTTTGGTCTAAAAAATAGCAGGGGCCTGCACGTTCTCCTTTCCATCGGGCCTGGCCCCCATCGCCGCCTTGAACGCTGACCTTAGCTGCAGCTGGAGTGGCTGACTTCTCAGCACTGACAGTCTCTGCAGGGACCAGAGACTGTCTTCAGCACACCCAGCCTGTCTTCATCAGGCTTTTGCTGGGGCCTGGGGTGGACAGCAATGGGACAGGCCCCCAGCCACCTTCATGGTCTCCCAGAAACTGCAGCAGTGCCTACCCTGCCGTGCCCCACAGTGCACTGCGCCCCTGCTGGGTCCTTCCGGGCAAGCACTCTGTGTTGCTGTGTTTACCTTTTGCTCTCTTCTCTTCCCATCATCACAGATTCCCAGAGGCATGTTTCCTTTTCATCCGGAGATGGATAGGACTTCCGAGAGTTGTGAGAGCATGCTGAAATGATGCGTTTTTCAGGCTGAGCAGCAAGGGTGAACTTTATACAGGATTGTTGCGTGATCTGTGTTTGGGGCCTGGGCCCCTGTGGACCCCTGGTTTTCAGGAGTTTGTGCAGGTTTCCGTGTCGCCGGAAGCTTGCTGCCCCAGCTCTCTTGTTGGATCTGCACCTGTGTGCTGCATTTCCCCCGACACTTCTGACTGCATCCTTTGTGCTTTCCAGGAAACCACTCTGCCCCGTTGTCACTTTTCCAGCACTAGTCTCTCTGACCATCCTGCAACCTGCCCTGACCCCGAGCTTGCACCTCATCACTTGCATCCCCTCTGTCCCTTCTCTACATCCTTATTCCAAGGTTGTTGGTCCCTGAAATTATCTAATTATGGGGATTAAGTTACAGTCTGAAGTCACCTGTCACAGCACAGGCTCCTATACTTTAGGAGGAGGGAGATCATGGAACTGACGTCTTCCCATAACTTCCAGTGTCTTCCTAGGCTCCCAACACCACAATCAGGAGGAGGTGCCTGGACTGGGGAAGCTGCCCTTCTTCCTCTGGTTATCTTCCACATTCCTTGTTGGGCTAATCTAGCTATTTCCTTGTCATTGACCCAGGAAGTACATGACTCTTGGATTTATGCTCTCAAGATCTTTTCCCTTGATCTTCTTTCCTCTCTAACTGGTCTTTTCCGACAACCAGTGCCCATTCCTCTAGAAAAGCCACTCTCAAGAACAAGTGCAGCAGAAGTAGTCCACACCCTTCTGTGAAGTGAAGGGACACTGTTACCTCCCGTGGGTCAGGCAGTGGTTGTCTGGTCACATAGAGAGCTGAGTTCACATCCTTGCTGTGCAACACACTAGCTGTCTGGCTTCACTCTGCTGAACCTTACTTTTCTCTTATGGAAATAATGCCTACCTCCAATGACACAAGGCATGTTTGATCTTTTGTGACCCCATTGACTGTAGCTTGCCGGGCTCCTCTGTCCCTAGGATTCTCCAGGCAATAATACTGGAGTGGGTTGCCATTTAATTCTCCAAGGGACTTTCCAGATCCACAGATCGAACCTGTGTCTCCCACATTGACAGGCAGGGTCTTTACCACTGAGCCACCAGTGAAGCCCCATATGAAATGGATAGGTTGAGATTAAGACCAAGAGAAGAAGACTCTTCTTTGGATGAACATTTAGCGAAGTTCTTTACATCTAAGTATACTATTTATTGATAAGGATCATTTCATTTGGACCTTTGTGCTATTGGAGGAAGAAAATATTTAAAGAGATTTTAAGCTTCAGTAGCAGAATCTCAAGTGTGTGTGTGTGTGTGTGTGTGTATGCTTGTATGTCCATGGATGCAGGCATGGACAGTAATTTGGATGGGGTTGGGGAATCTCTGAAATCATACAAAGGGAAGAATTTCCTTTTCTTGGTATTAATGTCAACCTACCCATATCATGTGGGGCTTCCCTGGTATGAAGAACCTGCCTGTCAATGCAGGAGATGCCAGTTGGATCTCTGGGTTGGGAAGATTCACTGGAGAAGGGAATGGCAACCCACTCCAGTATTCTTGCCTGGATAATACCCATGGACAGAGGGGCCTGGCAGGCTGTAGTCCATAGGGTCGCAAAAGAGTCGGGCACAACTTAGCGACTAAACAATAACAACCCATTTCATATGGATGCCACTTCTCATTGTTTGCCTTTTTGTCTCAGTTCAGTTCAGTTGCTCAGTCATGTCCGACTCTTTGAGACTCCATGGACTGCACCACGCCAGGCCTCCTTGTCCGTCACCAACTCCCAGAGCTTACTCAAACTCATGTCCATTGAGTCAGTGATGCCATCCAACCATCTCATCCTCTGTCGTCCCCTTCTCCTTCTGCCTTCAGTCTTTCCCAGCATCAGGGTCTTTTTCAATGAGTCAGCTCTTCGCATCAGGTGGCCAAAGTAGTAGAGTTTCAGCTTCAGCATCAGTCCTTCCAATGAATATTCAGGACTGATTTCCTTTAGGATTGACTGGTTGGATCTCCTTGCAGTCCAAGGGACTCTCAAGAGTCTTCTCCAACACCACAGTTCAAAAGCATCAGTTCTTCAGCGCTCGGCTTTATAGTCCAACTCTCACATTTGACTATTGGAAAAACCATAGCTTTGACTAGAGATGGACCTTTTTTGGTAAAGTAATGTCTCTGCTTTTTAATATGCTATTTAGGTTGGTCATAGCTTTTCTTCCAAGGAGCAAGTAAGTGTCTTTTAATTTCATGACTGCAGTTACCATCTGTAGTGATTTTGGAACCCAAAAAATAAAGACTCTCTCTGTTTCCATTATTTTCCCATTGATTTGCCATGATGTGATGGGACCAGATGCCTTGATCTTAGTTTTCTGAATGTTGAATTTTAAGCCAACTTTTTCACTCTCCTCTTTCACTTTCATCAAGAAACTCTTCAGTTCTTCTTCACTTTCTGCCATAAGGGTGGTATCATCTGTGTATCTGAGGTTATTGATATTTTTCCCAAAAATCTTGATTCCAGCTTGTGCTTCACCCAGCCTGGCATTTCACGTGATGTACTCTGCATAAAAGTTAAATAAGCAGGGTGACAATATACAGCCTTGACATACTCCTTTCCTGATTTGGAACCAGTCTGTTGTTCCATGTCCATTTCTAACTGTTGCTTCTTGACCTGCATACAGATTTCTTAGGAGGCAGGTCAGGTGGTCTGGTTTTCCCATCTGTTTAAGATTTTTCCACATTTTGTTGTGATCCACACAGTCAAAGGCTTTGGCGTAGTCAATAAACCAAAAGTAGATGTTTTTCTAGAACTCTTTTGCTTTTTCAATGATCCAGCAGATGTTGGCAATTTGATCTCTATAACCAGGAGGACTTTTCTATGTAGCCATGAGATCTTTTTGTCTATAAGCAGCTAATTGTATGTTTCTTCTGAGTGAGATGCTCTCCGTGCGCTTACCTGTGCTTTCCCTATGTCCACGTGTCTGCTTCAAATGCCCACTGCCTTCCAGGCAGAGCATGCTAGGCTGTGCATCTGCAGGGAACCCATGGTGCAGGGCCCTGCTTAGCAAACAAGGACAAAGCTGCCTGCAGGGCAAGAGCATTCTAGAGAAAGAAGCCTTTTGAAAGACAATTAGGTCATAACTGTAGAAATTAAAAATATATTCACCTGCTTATTCCAGCTCTAGAAAGCTGCCCGATAGAAGATTTTCATGTTAGGCATAACGAAGGATATATAAAAATGCCACTGCAGCATTTTTGTCAGGGCGGAAAACTAGATACAACTTAAATATTTGCCAATATGGAAATACATAAATAAATCACACATATAGAATTCTACATAGCCATGAAAAAGAAGGAGGTTGATTTCTATGTGTTGCCCCAGAAATCTCACTGAGATGGTTACATTTAGGGAAAATGGAGGGAAAAAAGCAGAGATGTGTGTGGGTATGTGCCTTTGTATAGAAAAGGGATGGAAGCTAGGAAAGGGATGGAAGCATCGTGCACTGTTGACAGCTGTGTCAGACAGTTAATCAGGGAAGCAGAAATAGGAAGAGGCTTGGAATAAGGAATTTATTGTAGGAATGAGTCCTGACACAGCTGTGGGAGGAGCTGAGTAGGGAAGGGTCTGTGAAGGGGAGGTGAAGGATCTGGAAGCCATCTCTTCCAGCTGCTGCAGTGGGGTTGCAGAAGGGGCCCTTGGCAGGTGGCTGAATGTGTGTGCTGCCATCTCTGGATTTTCAATGAAGCATCTGGAGGTTACCTGGTGTTGCTGGTGCTTGACAGGGCAGGCTGATGGTTGGAAGGTGAGCTGGAGATGGAGAAGAAAACCCACCAGCACCTCTGCCCTTTCTCTCATCACCTTTGACCAACATGACCTTCAGAGCATTGTGGCTGCTCCACTTTTGACTGCAAAATCTCATGCAAGCTTTTGACTGACTCTAACTTACAACCATGGGGCTTCCCTGGTTACTCAGTGGTAGAGAATCTGCCTGCCAATGTAGGAGATGCAGGTTTGATCCTTAGTTTGGGAAGATCCCCTGGAGTAGGAAGTGGCAACCCACTCCAGTATTCTTGCCTTGGAAATCCCATGGGCAGAGAAGCCTGGTGGGCTGCAGTTCATGGAGTTTCAAAGAGTCAAACATGACTTAGCTACTGAACAACAACGACAACTTAAACCATACAGGGAAGGTGGATTCTGAGATAAAGAGTTCCCAGAGAAACCAAGTTGACAGTAGAATAATCCAGCACAATTGTGTTTCCTCTGAGGAAGGGAGCAGGAACCAGGAGGGCAGAAGTTATGTGTCTGTCATGCTCTGTTCATAACATACTGTCCTGAATCTTTCATGACAAAAATGTGCGCATGGAGTGCTTGTGTATGAAAACAAAGCAAAACAAACAATAGAAATGAAAAGGAAACCAGAGGTTCTTAACTCTTTTGCAAACCCTTAAAGGGTAAATTTTTTTTTCTATAAGCAGCTTCTTTCTGCTGTGCTGATGGTGTAATCTCTCCCACCATGAAATTACTAATGAAACTGGAAAGGTGCATGTCTATAAAATGTGTGTGCACATGTATGAGTGTGCATGTGTGTGTAGACCTGGCTGAGCATGTGTGTGCGTGTGCATGTGTGTGTTTGGTGTGTGTGAACCCTTGTCTGATTTACTCCTTTTCCTTTTCCCTTTAATGATGGGCCCCAGATTATGCCAAAGACACCCAGGGGATGGGAGAACCCAGGGGAGGGCTTGGGAAGAGAACAGGGGAGATGAAAGCTCCCCGGGAGAGGCAGTTTGTGCAGCACACAGGGGGTTTTTGTTCCATTAATTTTTATTGGGAGAGGCACATCCCCCGCTGCTTTAGACCGCCTCTCCCTCGGGCACAAAGCCAACTGTGCATGCTCCTGCAGCAGCGTTGTTTGCAAATAACTTGGGGAAGAAAGAGACAAGGTTGAGATGGCTGCATCCAGCGTGGAAGTGATAGCCCAAGACCCTCGACTTGCTCCTGGCAGTCTAGGAGAGTGAGGAGAAATGAGGGAGCCCAGGGTGAGCTTCTGAAACCCCCTTAGTGAGAAGCACAGGCTCTTCAGATCCTGGCTAGGGGTGGGTAGGAGTGAGTGGATTGGCATCAGAAGGTGAACTGGTGCAGTGACCTCTGGTTCTCCTTGAGCCAGACCCTTTGGCTGAGCTTCTACCAAAGAATGGGGGAAAGTTTGAGATGGACATTCTCTCTTCATGCTGGATTGCTGGAAAGTCCTGTGTGCAGGAGGATTCAATGTTATCTGATGGTGATGGGGAAGGAGGCTTCGGCACAGTAACTCTGATGCCTGCACAATCCGTAGAGGAAAGAAGAACTTGGTCACGGACTGCTGACCCCGTCTTCCCGTCCAAACTAGTCCTGAATAAGGAAGGCCAAGGACTTGGTCAAGCTCTCTGAGAAGAGAAGAGAAGTTGCTCAGTTGTGTTCGACTCTTTGTGACCCCATGGACTGTAGTCTACCAGGCTCCTCTGTCCATGGGATTTTCCAGGTAAGGGTACTGGAATGCGTTGCCATTTCCTTCTCCAGGGAATCTTCCCAACCCAAGGATCGAACCTGGGTCTCCCACGTTGCAGGCAGACACTTTACCATCTGAGCCACCAGGGAAGTGCAAGCTCTCTTGAGAGCTCCCTTTTCATTTCCCCTGGCAGCAGGGACCAAGTTTCCGGCTGTGGCTCCTCAGTCCCTAGCTTGGAACAGTGTTCCCTCCATGCGTTTTATGTGCCCCAGCTTCACCCTCCGACTCTTGCACTGTGTGTCCTATTTCCCACAACCTCTCCTTTGCTCACCCCGCTCCAGTCACTGTGGCCTCCTGCTTGTGCATGTTGGAACACATGGTCCAGCCTGTGGGCCTTTCATTGGCTGTTCCCTGTGCCTGGAATGCTCTTCCCCAACAGCTCCACACTGACCCCTCACCTCTACCACATCTCACTTCTCAATCAGGCTGCCCTCTTTAAACAGCAAATTAACCCCTACCCACACTCCTGCTGACCCCATGCCTCTTATCTGCCTTTTCTTTTCCCCCCACAGCATTTGCCAGCCTCTAGCATTCTGTGCAACTTACTGTTTATTATGTTTTCTGTTTGTTTATAGCTTATTACCCATTCCCCAGCCCATTTTAAAAATAGGACTTTTGGGGCAGAGATCCTGGTCTATTTTGTTTACTGATGAATCCCTAAAGTATATAGTAGGTTTAAATACATATTTATTACTATTTTTGGAATTGATAGACAATCTTTTGAAAAGAAATCACTTGGAGGTATCTCACATTTTTGGCAAAATTAAGTAGAGAGAATTTCTGATTAAGTCAGCATTAAAATGAAAGAAGCCTGCTCTTTGAGCATCTCCTCAAACTCCTGCAGTGGGTGTGTTAACACAGAGATGGGGTGCTGTGATAACCATAGCCCTCATAGGTAACAGTAAGCATGTGGTTCCTGACCATTGTACAGAGCTCCATAGACATCCCATGTCTTGTGTTTGAGCTTCACGATGATGAATGGAGGAAAGCAAGGCAGATAGCATTACTTTCATTTTGCACTTGAGTAAACATCCTCAGAAAGCTTAAGTGATGCGCTCCAGGTCACATAGCTAGTGAATGATGTAAGTGGAGCTCCAAGCTGGGTATTCTGATCACTAGCCTCTTCTTTTCTCTATTACAAGGCTGATTTCAACATACAGCCTGTCCTTTGCAGCCACTTGGGAGGTTCCAGTCAGTGTGGCCAGAGTGAAGACCAGAGGCTGGGAATTTAAGATTGACATTGTACCATGGGTTCCCCCAAGGCTAGGCTATTAGCTGGAACTTTCAATATCTAGATTCAGGATTTAAGAATGCAGCAGGGTGGAGTTGTCTGTAGAGGTTTGGTTAGTTTTTAAATTGCTTTGTTGTTATTGTTCAGTTGCTAAGTCGTGTCTGACTCTTTGTGACCCCGTGGAACACAGCACACCAGTCTCCTCTGTCCGCCACTGTCTCTCAGAGTTTGCCCAGATTCATGTCTATTCAGTCAGTGATGCTATCCATCACATCCTCTGCTGTCTCTTTCTCTATTTGCGTTCAGTCTTCCCCAGTATCAGGGTGTTTTCCAATGAGTCAGTTGTTCTCATCAGATGGCCAAAGTATTGGAGCTTCAGCTTTAGCATTAGTCCTTACAATGATTATTCAGGACTGATTTCCTTTAGGATGGACTGGTTTGACCTCCTTGCAGCCCAAGGGACTCTCAAGAGTCTTCTCCAGAACCACTGCTCAAAAGCATTAATTCTTTGGCACTCAGCCTTCTTTATGGTCCATCTGTCACATCCATACATAATTACTCTTTTAAATTGCTTAAACAGTATAATTCATGCTGGAAGTTTTGACTGAAGCATCAGTGTGGAGGGTGGACAGTGTTCTCTCCAGCCAGCCAGGTTTGTCTGGGACCTTTGTGGGCAGACTATTCTTTGAATGATTTCAAGTGGGAGAAACTTGGGGGATCTTTGGGCATGTATGGAAGCATTTTTGATTGTCGCACCCCTGCAGGGGGTACCACTGGCATCTTGTGGGTAGAGGCCAAGGATGCTATTAAATATCCCATAGCCCACCAAGCAGCCCCACACAGAGAATTTTCCAGCTGCCAGTGTCAGTGGTGCCACGGTGGAGAAATTTTGCTCTAGAGTGAGGTGGGAATGACTGTCCCTGGTCCCCATCTTTCCCTTGTTTTTCTGACTCTCTCATTCTTTTCCTCCAGAAGGAATGAGATGAGGGCTGGAAACCTCTCTTCAAAATGATGCCTCTTGGGCTAAGTCAAGTAAGTCAGACAGACAAATACCATATGATAACACTTACACGTGGAATTTTAAAAATGACACAGATGAACATATTTATGAGCAGAAACAGACTCACAGACATAGAAAACAAACTCATGGTTCCCGAAAGGGAAAGAGGGTGGGGGATGGATCATTTAGGAGTTTGGGATTAGCAGATATAAACTACTAAATATAAAATAGATGAACAACAAGGTCCTACTGTATAGCAGAGGGAGCTATATTCAATATCCTATAATACCATAATGGAAAAGAATATGAAAAAGAATATCCATATACATATGACTGAATCAGTTTGCTGTACACCAGAAACTAACATTGTAAATCAACTATACTTCAATTAAAAAAAAAAAAAAAAAGATTCCTCCTTGGGAATTAATTGGCAGAGGGAACAAGGAGTTACAACCTCCCACAGCCTCCAGCTTGCCATCTGTTGCAGCATCCATCATATTCTGCCTATGCCAAGCTGGAAGGTGAGGAGCTCCTGTGTTGGAGGGTTGGTATGGGTCTGTGGCCTTCACATGCCCTCCCTGAACCAGGACAAGCTGGTAAACAACTGGCTGGGAGGGTAAATGCTTTGTGTTGTCAGTCGTCTAGAAGCTTGGGGCATTGCATAACCCAGCTGAACTCTGAGCTTCATCTGGGGCTCTGACAGTTTTCTGGTACTGCTGGAATGCCCGGGGATATTTGTTCTAACTTGTCCAATTGGTATTGAAATACTTTCTAAATGAAGGATAGCACTGTCAACTACGGCTCTGGAAATTAGCATAAGCCAGATAGTGTTTACTTCCCTTACCAATAAAGTCAAGTTACAATCTCTTTCCTATACACAGTGAGCTTTCCATTTCTTGGAGAACAATATTGGGTAATGAATTGTTACATATACAAACATGCATATTCACATATATAATTTTTAATAGAACATTCGTGTTGAAAAAAACATTAAAAATTACTTATTCTCACACTATTACTTAACGGATGAGGAAACAGAGACCCTTCAAATGTGTGGACAAATTATTTTCTGAGATTCATGGGACTTGAGACTCTCTGCTTTCCTCTTAGCTTTAGGGAGCCTGCTCTGTAGTCTGCTTTGCAGGCTTTTCTCCCCTTGGGAGTCCTTAAGTTCTGGAGTTGCTTGAGTTAGTTTGGATCTCCTCCCCTTTCCACTTTACATGTTCTTTGCAGATGATTTCAACCCTTCCTTGCCATCCATTGCTGCCCATTCCATGTCTCTCTGATGATGTCTGATCAAGCTATCTCCAGCCCAAGGCATGTGTGTGGGGTGAGTCCAGGCTCTGTTGGAAAGTTAGGGATGAGGCTTTCTGGGTTGGATGTCTCCTTGAGTGAGAGTCTGATCTCCCTCAGCAGACCCTGAGCTCCACCAGCCTCTTCATTTCCCCAGAGTCTAGCACAGTGCTAACGTCTTTATAAATACTTAATAAGTGAGTAAGTGAGTGCAGAAGGAGAATTCAGAGTTGCTGAACTGATGGGAAGAGCTTCCAGAACTAGTAGGATAGACCAGTATGCTGCTGCTGCTGCTACCTTCTCTAATTACTTAGCAACCAGTGAAGGAGTCCTCAGTCTTGGATATATTATATATCAGAATAACCTAGAAGAATTTTTTTGCAGCTGAAGACACTGTCTTAGTTTGTTTGGGCCATTACAACAAAAATGCCATAGACTGAGTGGCTTATAAACAACAGAAATTTATTTCTCTATTTATTGAAGCCTGGGAACTCCAGGATTAAAGCACAGGCAGAGTCAGTATCTAGTTAGAACCTCTCTTTCTATTCATAGATGGCCAGATTTTCACTGTATCCTCACATGGTGGAAGCAATGAGGGGATTCTCTGGGATTTCTTTAATAAGGGCACTAATCCCATTTATGAAAGCGCCATCTTCATGACTTAATCACCTCCCAAAACCCAGTCTCTGAATACCATCACATTGGGGATTAGGTTTCAGCAAACGAATATTCAGGGGACACAAGCTTTATGTCTATAGCAGAAGCCATTAATCGGAGATTTTAGGTGTGGAATCTGGGCATTTGTTGTTGTAGGAGGTCTGCTGACAATTTTGCTGTCTGTCTGGATTAAGAACCAAAAACTCACAAATTACCTAGTGGGTAATTTGTTTTTCTTTGAGAACACATCTTTAGTATACAGCAGGAAATTAGGAGGCTCTTTGTGGTCATTATCCTGCAATACATCCGTAGTAGAATCTGCTTTATTACTAAGTGCAATCATCCTTTACCCAAGTGATAGAAATTCTTGCTACCACTGTAAGTTGTGTTGGAATGTTGCAGTTTTTTGCTGATCCACTAATGTATGAGAGCCTTGGATACCCATCTTATTCATTATTAAAAATGAAAGACGATTGTCTCTGCCCTCACAGAAAATACATTCATGAGGGGAAGACAGTCAATAAATAAGATAATAAAATATGGTTAGATGGTGATAAGGGCTGTATTAGCTGTCTATTTCTGTATAACAAATTACCCCCAAATCTAGAGGCTTAAAATAACAAAATTTATTTCTGCACAGCTTTTGTGGGTCAGAAACCTGGAGCAGCTTCACTGGCTAAAGTTGAAGACCTTCTCGCTAAAAGCCTTCTATGAGATTGCAGTCAAAATGTTGGCCAGGGCTGTAGTTAAGTTGAAGGATTGACTAGGGCTGGAGGATCCACGTCCATGATGGTTCAGTTCTAAGGCTGTTGGCAAGAGGGCTTAGTTCTTCTCCATGACTGATTCTCAATAGAGTTGCTTGACTATACTTCCAACATGGCAGCTGCCTTCCAAACCTGATGGAAGTGAACAGAGAGCACGTGAAAGGGTGTGTAAGGAGAAAGCCACAAGGACTTTTCATGACCTGGTCTTGGGAACAACATCTTGTCACTTCCTGCATGTTCTATTTGTCACAAGCGTCATTAAGAAAATCCCTACTCAAGAGGAGGGGAATTAGGTTCCGCCTTTAAGTGAAGGGACAAATATCATAGAATTTGTGGATATATCTTAAAACCACCACAAAGTCTAAGGGGAAAAAATAAAGAAGAAAGATATGGAGTGCTGGTAAATGGGGGGTTGTCATTTTAGATGGGATGACTGGGGAAGGACTCACTAAGAAGGTGAGACTAGAGTCAATGTCTGGAAAAAGCCGGGGGGTTGGAGCAGGGTGTTCCAGGGTGGGGGGGTCACAGGAGATAAAACTGGGGAGGTAAAGGGTGTAATGGGACAGGTCAGGGAGGGCTTTTACATAAAGGTAAGACCTTGGCTTTCACTTTGACTGAAATGAGGAGTTAATGGAAGCTTTTGAGGGTGATGATTTTTCTATTCTATGGAGAATACAGTGTAGGGAGGAAAAGGCAGAAACAGGGAGAACCTTTAGACGCTCTTGCAGTTATCTGGATGAGGGAAGATACTGGCTTGGCCTTGGAGGAGCTTGGAGCTGAGTGTGAGGGGGCCTTGAAGAAGATGCGGTGAGGAGTGGTTATATCCTGGGTATATTTTACAGGTATATTTTTAGGTATTTTTTAGGTATACCCAGTCTATATCTTGGGTATATTTTACAGGTATATTTTACAATATACCTGTATATTTTACAGGTATACAGGCTATATCCTGGGTATATTTTACAGCTTTGAGATTTGCTGATAGATTGGCTATGGGGTGTGAGTGAAATAAAAAACAAAATTAAGGCTCACTGCAAGGGCTTTGGCTGATGTAACTGATAGAATGGAGTTGGCTGGTGTGAAGATGTTAAGGAACTAACGTGTCTCAACAAGTTTGATGTGCAAAACTGATTCAAACATCTTTAATGGAGATGAACATTTTTCCTTAAGTATTTTAAAACCAACACAAAGACTCAAAAGCAAACAATAGTCGTTGAATCCTCTGGTATGTATTTTTGAAATTAGTATCCAAACTTGGTTAGTTTTATTAACTTTCATTATTGATAATCCAAAAAAAGTAGAAAAGATGATTACTAATAGTGTGTACAAATGTTCACCGTCCCTAATGAGTGTAACTTCAGTGATGGACTAAAAAGTCGTCAAGGTAGATAAGAGAAAGAAATTAACATGAAAGACTGCTCCAAAAGAGACAAAGAAACTAACAGAAAAGATATATAACCACCCAGAAAACTCTTCCTTGTTCAGTTAAACATTATCGCTTTAACTATTTGAAAATTCATTTCATGATTTACCAGTCCTCAGAATGAATATTTGTGGATTGTCTAGGATACATTAGGTATTGTTCAAGCTTCTCACCTAAGACAGAAGTATTAATATTAGGTTGAACCATTTGAAGTAGCTGATATTTGACCACTTTTTGGTCTACCAAAATGACCATTCCATATTGTTCAAGATAGTATTTTATGAAAAAATTTTGATGTAGAGGCTGATTGCTCTAATCAACATGTCACTCTCCCATGTATATGTGTGCTGATATTCAATATTGTAATGTCCATTTCCTTTTTACTCTCTTTCACCACCTAACAATGTTTCCCTTTGCTAGTAACTTAGTTGTCTTCATTTCTGTCTTTTGACACCTGTCACACCTGCCTGTTGTAATTTAAATTTCGTTCCCTCCTTTCCTGTCCTCTGTGTAAATGGAGCACAGCTGTTTCCCGTCACCTGTTTAGGCCAGTGTCCTTTCGTGTACTTGAACCTATCTGTAAGGCCACATTATGAGCTATTAGCAGGCCTGAGGATGTATTTTATAACTAAGCACATCACATCTCAGTTGTTTTTGGCATTAGTTTAGAGTATTAAAGACCAGTCTCAGCCGGTTACAGCCTGACTCTGAGCCCCAGCTGTGTGTGGACCTTGCACGGTGATGCTGTCTGGCATGTAACATTTGTGACAAGCTCAAGCTGCTGGAAATAGTGTTCCAGCCTGGAGGGTGGGTTTAGCCATGACTAGTTTATGGTGATGATCATCCTCTGATAATGTTCTTCAGTTTCTTATTTCAGAGCTGAATGTCTGTGAACCAAACCAGATCTGTCACTAGGTACACAGGCAATTTTATTTAAGATTGCAATAAGAAGTGGTTGTGTTTCTCAGTTCCCCTGGATTCACCTGCATTTTTTATTCCAATACAACATATGCTCAGCTCTGCACATCGCAGAAACCCATCTTATCACTCTGTTGGGAAGGTCCTCGCTTCCTATTATGTGGCTTCTCTAACGCTCCCACAACTTCATTTTGCATCATCTCTTACTAGAAAACAACATTCTCCCTGCATTAAGTAATACAATTACATTGAAATAGCTGCAGGATGTGTCCAGACTGGGATGGGATGATTGTACTATGTGAAATGGGGAAGCCATTATTTTTGCCTGTCTTCCTTAATTAGTATTACACACAGCATGACTTGAGTCCTATCCATACTCAGTTTATTGGATAGTAATACTATGAGGTGGAAAGAATGTCAGTAGATATTGAAAAAAGGAATTTTTCTGTGGGGGATGGATGGAGAGCGTGTTACCCAGCACCTGCATTCTTAGAGCCTCATCTGATTGCCTTGAAACTCATTCTACTGCTTTTCTCCCCTTTCTTTTTCACATTTGGCTATAGGCACAGTGGCTGTCATTTATCTATTGTTTGATTGCATCCGTTGCCTTTAAGCATCCAGGTCTGCAAGCCCAGTTTTGACTTCAGATGGAATTGGTGCAGAGGGATGGAGAGTGGAGACAGCAGAGCCTTGCCAGGCACGGAATGATGACTCCATTCCAATCACATTTCCCTTTAATGAGGGTCCTGACGCGGCTCTCATCCCTCCGCGAGAGCCATGCTGCATCCGGTGTAATGGCTGCACTTGATGGATAATTTATGCAAACAGAACACAAACAAGAAGTCATTAAGCCACCCAACGAGGGTCCTTGACTTTTGCAAAACCAAACAGTTATTCTGATCCTGATGAGTTTAATTTTGCTTTTGGTTGAGTACCGATGAATACATTATATTTAAAATAAATATTATATTATCAATATTCATGATCAAACTGAATGTCGCTTGGTGTTTCTTATTCTTTTTTTAAAGAGTGATATACGGAGCTTGATTTTCATCAAGTTGCAAAGTGCTCCTTTAATCCTATCTTAAGTCTGTTTTTAATGGACTCCAACAGAGCTAGAGGTAAGAAGGAGGAGGAGGGGAATCTATTATTTGGGTATTTGTAAACTCTTGTACTTTTCATTTGAATAGTTCTTGTTTTGTATTTGCAACTCTAGACTGTATGTAAATGTGAATTTGAGAATTCGACACAAAGAAACAGTGAGCCACTGGACAACATAAGGGAAATTGGTATTGAATATGATTTGGTTACCTAGTGATTAAAATCCACTTACAAGGAAATTAAAACTTTAAAAGTAAGGCTTTAGCATGCATCATGCCTTTGTTGTAACTCAAGGGCCATGTAGGTGTACAATATTTGAATGTCAGTTTACATAATGTATTGTGTTCTCAGTGCTTTCCAGATGCCTGGCAGTTTATTTTAGTAATTTTAATTTTATTAGAACAGCATCCTATGACTTGGTTGCTGCATGGTGTTTCTGGGAGCACTCACATGAAGATCATTAAAGCCTAAATGGTCCTGGCAGGTAATCTCACCATCTTTTCATTTTTTATCTCTAGGAAGGTGGCCCCTCTGGATTGTTTAAAGGAAAAGAAGCACCATTATAGCAGGCACAAGTAACAGTACTGCATCCACATCCCTCCCCTGCAGAGGGGAAAAGGGAGGCCGTAAGTCTCAGAGTGGAATCCTACAGGCTTTATTACCTGTGGAGGGACCTGGAAAATATTCACCTTCCAGGAGCAGGTGCCACATGGCACCCGCCCTCCAGGCTCTTCAGCCACAGTCAAACCCAAAGGGGATGGAGCCCAACAGCACCTGTAATGGGTGGGCCTCCCAGACCCACAGCTGGGGCAGCTGTATCTATGACAGCCACTTGCACTGTCATTTCAGAGTAACGTGGCAAACAAGAGGTATCTTGAGGGCTCCTAGCTTCAGGGGAGGGGCTGTCCAGGGGAGTCATTGTGAGGCCAAAATGAGAGAACTGGTGAGAATTGCAGTGGAGAAGAGAAGCAAGATTTTACCCAGGTAGAGGAGAAAGAGAAAAGGGAACTAAAAAGTTGGCTTAAAGCCCAACATTCAGAAAACTAAGATCATGGCAGCTGGTCCCATCACTTCATGGCAAATAGATGGGGAAACAGTGGCCGACTTTATTTTTCGGGGCTCCAAAATCACTGCAGATGGTGATTGCAGCCATGAAACTAAAAGACGCTTACTCCTTCGAAGGAAAGTTATGACCAACCTAGATAGCATAGTCAAAAGCAGAGACATTACTTTGCCAACAAAGGTTCGTCTAGTCAAGGCTATGGTTTTTCCTGTGGTCATATATGGATGTGAGAGTTGGACTATAAAGAAAGCTGAGAGCCGAAGAATTGATGCTTTTGAACTGTGGTGTTGGAGAAGACTCTTGAGAGTCCCTTGGACTTCAAGGAGGTCCAACCAGTCCATCCTAAAGGAGATCAGTCCTGGGTGTTCATTGGAAGGACTGATGCTGAAGCTGAAACTCCAATACTTTGGCCACCTGATGCGAAGAGCTGACTCATTGGAAAAGACCCTGATGCTAGGAAAGATTGAGGGCAGGAGGAGAAGGGGATGACAGAAGATGAGATGGTTGGATGGCTTCACCGACTCAATGGACATGTGTTTGGGTGGACTCTGGGAGTTGGTGATGGACAGGGAGGCCTGGCATGCTGCAGTTCATGGGGTTGCAAAGAGGATATGACTGAGCGACTGAGCTGAACTGAACTGAACAATACAGTCCAGAGTTGGAACAGATCCCAAGGAATCAAGGTCTGGGCAGTTGGTAGGCCTTCTTGTGGATTGTCAGACAGAGCAAAACACTCTTGGCAGCTATAGAGGACATGAGGCATTAAAAACTATTAGTAGCTCATCTGGGAAGGAATACAGAGTGTCACATCTTGAATTTCTTATTGTTGCCAAGGATTTCTTGTCCAGGAACTCTTATTTTCCAAATATGTTGGAGACTCTACCAAAATGCAGTGTTCAAGTTTTATCTCTAGATTTACTGCTTCTATGGGTCTAGTGTAAGGTCTTGAGGTTAGACCTTTCACAAGAGTCTCAGAGCAGTTCTGATGCAGATAACCAGGACCATCATTTGGGAGTCATTGTCTTAGCCTTTGAGGTCAGGGATCCTGAGGGTACAGAACTATCTCTAGTCTATAGCTTTGAAGTCTACTTTATTTAACTTAGGAGCCTCTGAGGAGAGCTAATTTTCCTGGACCTCCCTCTTTGGTAACTTCCCTTTCATCTCAAGGTCTTAAACCTTCATATATGAGTTGGAGTGACCTGGATAGGAGGTTGCTTTTAGTTTGGCTTCAGTGCAAACTTCCATCAAGATTTCTATAAACCAATTTCTGTCCATTGACTATGAGTCTAGAATCAATAGAAAAATGTCAGAAAGATTCTTTTTTCCTGCCCCATCTGGGAAAGGGGAGATATTTTTGTATATTAATAGGAATAAGTTGGGTTTCCCTTGAGGCTCAGCTGGTAAAAAATCCATCTGCAATGTGGGAGACCTGGGTTCAATCCCTGGGTTGGGAAGATCCCCTGGAGAAGGAAATGGCTACCCAATCCAGTATTCTGGCCTGGAGAATTCCATGGACTGTATAGTCCACGGGGTCACAAAGAGTTGGACATGACTGAGCAACTTTCATTTTCACTTTCAGGAATAAGATAACGGATTAGGCCGAAAAAATTGGGCATACCCTTAGGATATGGATATAGCTTTTGGCTTGGCCTTATGTCCTGAAATCAGATCTGTGTTTATCTATTATCTATCTATATATTATTTTATGTGTGCTTGTCATTGCTTACAATTCTGCAACTAGGTTTCTCAGGCTCTCTTGCTGACTGTATTCTGAGTAGGGTTGGTCAATGGAGACACTTACAGAAGACTAGAGGTGGGAGGATGGGGAGAAGCCAGGGTATTTCTCCCTGTCTCTGCCTTCATGCTTCATCACTGGTTCATTTCTTCCATGTTTGTAGCTCCCCACAGACTCCACCATATTTTCTTCCAGGTAGCCTTAGAAAGGGTTCTGGGGACATTATCTCCTCCCTGTGTTCTTTCAGTTCAAGGGTGATGGCAATTTTCTGTTGTTACTAATCCTTGGGTTGCTTCATCTGTTTTGCCTCTTAGCTCTTCAGTTATCTGTGTAACTAATTCCCTGATTAAATTTACTCCAATGACAATCCTTAGAGAGGAAAGATTTCTACTTCCTAGCTGGATCCCGAATGATTCATTGCCCACAGGTAGACACCCCCTTGCATAGAGATTGCTAGAATTTAAGAAAGGTGGTATGGTGTAGTCTTATGGATTTGGATTCAAAATACTGGAATTCAGGTTTTAAACACAGGCAAATAATTTCATCTCTTTGGATCTCTCTTTTCATGGCTGTGAAGTCCCAATGGGGGGACTCCAAACGTCTCTTTTGTCCTTACAATGACTCTCCCACAGAGGGAATAGGATTTAGACTTTTAATAGGCTTATTTGAGAGCCATAGAAATATCATGTATGATCTGCCTCATGTTATAACTTATTATAATTACTCATTTTAAATGCTCACTATATATAAATACTCATTATAAATATAAGTGCTCTTTTATGCTGAGCCCAGGCATAGTTTGCCGATGCTTTTCAACATAATGATCCTGGCAAAGGATAAGATTTGGCAAGCAAGTCGAAACCCATTTTCCACCCATGATTCCAAGTCTTTACTTTTTTTTCAGAGTCAGAGATTGAGGCAGAGAGAGGCTAAATGCATGTCAGATGCAAGGAAAAATACATTTTTATTTTAAAATTATCTTGACATGTTAACATAGATTATATATATGTATATATACAAATGTACATATACATTTATATATAGACACAAATATATTTTAAATATATATTGCATATATATATGTATTGTATATTTAAAATCATAGAATTTGTTTGAATGGAGAAGCAGCTGGGAGACCACCTAACGCAACATTTATATTTTATGGATGAGGAAAATGAAATTCACTCTCTAGAAGCAGAGATATATATATAAGTTCTTTGGGGAAACTGAAGGAAAATAATTGGGAGCTTCTCTGGTAGCTCAGCTTCCCTGGGAGCTCAGAATCTGCCTGCAATGCAGGAGACCCTGGTTCGATTCCTAGGGTGGGAAGATCTGCTGGAGAATGGATAGGCTACCCACTCCAGTATTCTTGGGCTTCTCTTGTGGCTCAGATGGTGAAGAATCTACCCACAATGCGGGAGACCTGGGTTCAGTCCCCAAGTTGGGAAGATCCCCTGGAGAAGGGAAAGGCTACCCACTCCAGTATTCTGGCCTGAAGAATTCCATGGACTATAGTTGGTGGGGTCTCAAAGAGTCAGACATGACTGAGTGACTTTCACTTTCACTTCACTTTGAAGGAAAACAATTAAAATGGGGTGTATTTACTTTTCATTTTCAGCAGTCAGTAGATCCTTTTTTTGGCTGGCAAGCAGCCCTCCACCACTAGATGTACAACAACTTTTGTACTTCTATTTTGATGATAAACACACAGAACAACCTCATATTTTTTACTTTCAGAATTTAGGGAATAGAAAAGTTCACCTGCCAATTGTCACAGAAAGTAGAGGGAATGAGAAATCCACCATGGCTTTTAATTTCTCATAGCATTGCCATGTCTTGAGTCTGGTGAGGTCAGCTTGTGTTAAGCTCCATGGAAGTTCTATCCTTGCGGTTTGACAGAGGGGTTAGAAAACAAAAAGTGGCAGACAAAATGTAAAACTTCTGGGATTTATTTTAGCAGCTCATTTTTGGCAGAGACGAGATTGCAGAATATATGAGCCTCTGTTTTATTTTCTATAATCTACCTGTGATTTTTTAATCGTAAATGATGTAACAGTGATTGCCAGAGATTTCTGATTCATTGTAAAAAGGAAAAGTGTTTGAAAATAGGGAGCAGAGCGGTTGATTTGTTTGGTTACATTCCGCAGGGACAGTCCTTTCTTGGTGTATGTGCTCCAGATGTTGGTGGGCAATAAGGTGGAGCTTTCCAGAATCCCGAGGTCAAGATTTTTCCTTGCAGTTTCGTCCAGTTCATTATTTGTGTGCCATATGCTCCCTTGAATTCACCCCTCTGCTCTATCAATTAAAGACTTTTACTTTTGTTGTTATTGTGATTGTCTTTATCTCGAAGCATTTTCATTTGGATGTTTATCGTTCACAGCGCACAGCTCCTGAGGCAAACCCACCGGAGGGAGGCTGGAGAAACAGGACATCAATCTCACCAGCTGGGTTTACAGCTTCATTGTCTGGTCTGATTTTATGAGAAGAAAGCACATGGTGGTAGAAGAGAGAAATTGCTGGGGGGTAAACGTGTCCTTTGAAATGCCACTCTTGGCTTCCTGACAAGGTAGAAAGAAAGAAAGGAAAAAAAAACCCAAAACATCAAACTATGGAGGATTTGTTAAGACACAGTGATGAAAAAGAAGCCAGGGCAGACTTTCTGGCCGAGAGCTGAATTCTCCCTTGTCACGTAGAGGTCAGCTTTCACAGAGGACACATCTCACCAGGAGCATTGAGGAGCATCACTGAGTGTCTGCTCAGCCAAATAAAGAGTTTGATAATTAGTGGTGCCACCTCAAAGAGGGTTAACTAGACCACAGGGAAAGCCAGAGCAGCTCAGGGGCTTCCGTAGGGTCTCACAGACAAAGTGGCTTGATTCATTATTAGCTCTGCCACTTGAGTGTTAGCCCAAGTTCAAGTGCCCAGTTGGCCCTCTGTTCGTTGAGAATGGCCTCAACCGTCAACCAGATTAGCACTCACATGCTCAGGGAGGAGGAAAGGGCATGATCCTGTGGTTAAGGAAGATACACTCTGGGTTGAGGTTGTCTGTGCTCAAATATTCCCTGTCACTGATTAGCTCTTTGAATTGAGCAGCTTTCTTCATTTCTTTAAACCTCAGTTTTTCCCATCTGTAAAATGGGAACAAAAATGGCACTTCAAGAAGATCATTTATCTACAGATAGTTGCACATTGTTCGACCTGTATGAAGAATTCAAAGAATGTTGACTTTCAGTATTTTTAAAGAGATTTTGCCCCACCTTAATGGTATTATCTATGCATTGAAGCCATGACCAGGCAACTCAGGCTACTCCCCCAACTTCCAGGCTTGAGGGAAGTTATATTGTAAAGATGAAGGGGACATCTCTGATGCGCTGCTGGAGGTTTGCTCTACCTTGATATTCTGACTCCTTTATGAAACAGGACGTGTGCACTCCCTATTCACAATGATGAGAGGGGGTCTGGGGTCTTCTGCTTGAGAGGTACTTTTGGCTCTGGAAGGCTGAGCAAGCCCAAGCTCTGCACACAGGAGGAGATGCCTCCACGTTTGGGAGACTGAAGCACTGAGTACAGCTGAAGATCAGAGTACCTGTTGGTCAAGTTGGGTCAAATCTCTCTTAACAGATCTTTTCTCTTCTGCCATCTTCCATCTCTTCTCTCTGTGTCCCCAAGAACCCAGCCTTCTGTGCATAGTTTGGGTTGCATACACTTCTCTCCCTGCCTTCTGAGGCAGTGAACCCAGTTCCTAAGCACTTCTGTCTGCCTTGCTTCCCCCAGACTTACCTGTCCTGGGCTTTCCCCGCTCCATACAATAACTAATCTTATAAACTAGTAGTGTGAGTGAAGGTGAACAACAATAGAAACAGAATCAGAAAGATTTCCCATTTGTTTGGAGGGATATCACCTGCTAATGGGATCAGTGTTTTTGTTTTTTCCGCTGGCCCATCCCAGTCCAGGTTCTCACCATGCTGTTCCATCTGTGTCATTATAACATAGGTCCCAGTTGGTTGTCTACTTTTGCTCACTCTCTGGGCCCTGGAATTCTACTCATTGCTTTCTGATGAGTGTCCATAGAAGGTTCTGGTCATTTTTGCTCATCTGGAATCTCTATGACTCTCCACTGGCTATAGGCTGCATTTCAAACTTTTCCATCTATTTAAAGTCCTTCGTATTCAAACTCCCAGCAAAAAATAATCTCTGGCCTTGGGATGATGTTGATCTTTCTCTGCATCTCTTTTTGGCAATTAATCACACATTGGCTTGGGACATTCCTGTACAACATTGGTCTGTTATTTATCTTCTGTATATTCTTTCACCTGCATTTATGTCTTATCTCTTCAAGTTCCCTGAGAGCACAAAGCAGTATTTTTTTCTTTTTGGCTGCACTGGGTCTTGGTTGCTGCAAATGGGCTTTCTCTGGTTGCAGTGAGTGGGCCTCTCTAGCAGTGGTTTCTCTCGTTGCAGAGCTGAGCTCTAGAGTGCTGCCTTCAGTAGTTACAGCACGGGGCTCGGTAGTTGTGGTGTGCCAGCTTAGCTGCCCTGGATCAGGGATCGAACCCATGTCCCCTGCATTGGCAGGCGGATTCTTAAACACAGGACCACCACGGAAGTCCGATCTTTGACATTCTCTTTTATTCTCAGCACCTTGCTTGCTTGTCATAGCTTCTCTGTAAGTCTTTCTGGAACATCAAAGTTTAACCTTCCTCAGGTGAGTTCTACATTTCTTTTCTAACAGTGATCTCCAAGGCCTTAAGCCAGATGGTAGCTATCATGAGACCTTCTCTGACTACTGGGGAGGCTGTGGGGGTTATGTTTTGGCACCGGAGGATCTTTGGGTGCCCTTTCAGTCATCCTATAATAACAGTGAATGACTCATCCTAAAGGCCACCCATGCCAGGCTCTGTGCTAAGCCTCTAATACATTATTTTATTTAATCCTTACAGTAGTCATAGGTGTAATTATTATTATGATTCCAGTTTTACATATTAGGAAGTTGAGGTGCAAAGAAATTAAATAATTTTCCTGACTCTCAAAGCTTATTTGTGTGCTGTGCCAGGATGGTCTGACTTCAGAATGTGCCGTTTTGGCCACTGTTCATAGCACACCTTGACTACATATGCACCAAAGTCAGCCCTTACATTTGTCCATTGTTACCCCACTTACAAACTACTTTCATAGGTAGGGTCTTATCTGACTGACTCAATACCCCTTATGAAGAAATTGGGGCATACCTATTTAACCCCGTTTCTTAGTTTTAGGCATCCTCTTAGTTTTAGGCATTTTATGTTGCTGAGAATTTCTCCTCTTTATTGTAAACTCAACTTCTCTAGCCTGGCTCTGCTCCATACATCATAGGCACTTGTGTTGATTAGAAATGCACTTAGCTGTTAGTAACAAAAAACTCACCTTACACTAGCTTAAATGGATAGCATTTATATTTCTTAATAAAACAAGAATTTTGAAGGTAGGCAGCTGCTGCATTGGTTAGTGACTCAACAGTGTCTGCCCTGGCCTCTCATACTTGACACCTCATGTTGGCAACATGGCTGCTGCAGTGCCGGACATCCTGTTCCTTCAAGATTAGGGGAAAATGTGTCACTTCCTCCTCCCCTCCACAACATATCCATCTGTATCTCAATGACTAGAGTGTATCCTCTGGCTATTTGAACCTGCAAAAAAGCGGGCAAAGCAATGTTGAACTCAGAACTTGGCACCCCTGAAAACCAGGGTCATGTTAGCAAGGTGAAAGTGGGGATGGATAGTGGAAAAGTGACTAACTTTCTCCCAGAGCACTTGTTGAATCATAGGGGAATAAGTAAATCAACAAATGAATAAATCAAGCTTATTTATTTTTGTTATGTAAGCAATATTTACATGCATTCTTATTATTAAAAAAAATCCAGAGTTCCAAAGAACATAAGATAAAGAGAGAAAATTCCCCTCTTTACTTCATCACAACCTTACTCCCCTCCCTGGAGATAAGTGCTGTTATCAGGATGATGAGCATCCCTTCAGACACATCTGTAAGCATGGAGAGGTATGTCACACACATATCTGTGTGTATAGGTATGTATATGTACCAACACACACGGGTTCATATATTTGCATTTATTTATTTATTTGGCCCCACTGTGCAGCTTGTGAGATTTTAGTTCCCTGACCAGGGATGACCAGGGATCAAACCCTCGCCTTTCGCAGTGAGAGCAAAGCCCTAACCACTGCCTGCCTGGGAATTCCCTATTTGCATATATTTAGGCATAAACTTGTGATGAGTTTGTAATTTACTTAATGACATGGAATAAGATGCTTTTTCTATAAAATGGAAACATTGTAGGTTTTGGTTCTGTGATATGTTCTTTTTCTTTTTGCAGTATATCTGTGTGTCTTGGAAATCTTTCCCCGTCAGCACCAGCAGTCTCTTTCGTTCTTTAACCTGACTCTGGAGCATCTCTGTATGGAATGTGTCATGGCTCACTTAATTTTTTCCCTGTTTTTGAAAGTTTGAGTTGTCTGACCTGGACTGATAACCCCATTTGGGTTTAAGAAGAGTGTGGCTTGATAGAAGCTCAGTAACTTTCACTGGTCGCGCACTCAGTTGGGTGGAGCACTCAGAGCTAGGGTTCTCCCACAGTGTCCATTTCTCCATGGCTGCCACGTGGATGAAGGAGGCTGTGGCTGGAGCTGTTTGTGGGGCTCCATGAGGAGCCTGGAGTTGGCAGAAGTGATCCTTCTGGCAATACTGATTGATGTCAAGATCACACATCAAAAAACTTCTAACCAAATAGCTGCCAGAAACACAGACATGGTTTTATTAAAAAAAAAAAAAACCACCTTAGAAGTTTTTCTTCCTGAAATGATGTATTACAAGCATCCATGATTTCTCAGAAGGAAGTGATTTCAGTTCTGTTCCGGCGTCTGTTTCCTAGGTAAAAGGGTGACAGCAAAGCTGAATGCCTTGGGCTTTCATGCTGCGTTAGGGCGGTTTCAGAGAATCATCAAAGTGTTTTCTTCCCCCTTGTCTTGGTGGGTGAGGGTAGATTTGCAAAAGTGCTCATATTTGAAAGTGTAACACATATGTTAACATGTGTAAGATGCAATGGGATCACATAAGGCTTCTGGAAGGCTTCTGGGTCGTTAAAGCTTCTGGAAGATCAAATAAAAGCTCAGCCTATCAGTATTTTCTGGGGGTTGGAAGGGAAAGAGCACTTTGTGGAGATTTCCACTGTGTATCTGCTTAGAATGAACACAGAAGGCTTGATGCCTTGAACAGGAACATTCTCTGAGTGCCTTTAGGGATAGAGTGAGACTTGGATGGCCAAAGCATGATTTGTCAGCTGTTCCAGATATTAATCAAGGTCAAGAGAGGTGAGTGTTGGAAAGTAGGAGCAGATACTCTCTTGACCTCCATTGATGCAGATAAGCCAGAAGGAGGAAGTTCCATTGCAGGAAAGGAAAAACATCATTTTCTGTTTCTTTCAAAATCAAGGGTTATTTACATAGATGGAAATGTTAATTTTCTCAGAAGTCAAAGCCACTGGCAAGACTATCAAGTAAGATTCATCTGTGTATGATTAATATCAGATGCCCTCTTGCTCCTGTGGAACCTTATTGTTTCAAATAACATATGGAACTCATTCTTGCTTGCATTACATGTATCTATGTGTTCATATAGATGTCTGATTCTGGTGTTACACTGAAATGTCATAATTTCTTTTACAACAGATTTGGAAGACAAAATGTTGCTTAGAGCAGAATGTTATAAATGGGAAAGGAAATGAAAGTGTGTGTGAGTGAAGGGAGGATCACAAAAGTGACCTGTGTAGCAAGGAAGCACCTTTTGTGTGGGATAGAAAACTTCTAAGTAAAAACTGGAAGGCAAGGAGCAAATTTTAGAAATGGGATTTGGCCATTGATTATATGATGTTCTTTGGATTAGGGGTCCTGTTGATGAACGTTTGCTTTCATGTCAGCATTTAATAGGGCAGTTTCATGTATGTTTGGGAACTACCGTCCTCATTAATTCATTGGCTTGCAGATGTAATCACAGAAAGCAAGTCTGGTTGAGAATGCAGAATGTGTGTGCTCAATCATGTCTGACTCTTTGCAATCCTGTGGACTGAAGCCTGTCAGGCTCCTCTGTCCATGGGACTTCCCAGGCAGGATTACTGGAGTGGGTGGCCATTTCCTTCTCCAGGGGATCTTCCCAACCCAGGGACTGATCCAGAGTCTCTGGTGTCTCCTGCGTGGCAAGCAGATTTTTTACTGCTGAGCCACAAGGGAAATTTGGTTTCGGGAGGTGCAAATAGCAGTTCCTCTATTACTCCCAGCAGGGGGTGATGGTGGTGGTGGGGGGGGGGGGATGAGTTCTCTTACAGAGGATTCTCAAAGGATAATTTTAGGAAATGACATAGAAAGTACCAGAATTTTTAGAAATTCAATTATTTTCATGACAAATGCCCTGATATTGAAAATAAATAAAATTGTACCTACTCTTTGGGAATTCTCTAGTTACAGAGTGTGCCATTACATAGTTTAGGCAATGAAGCTTTCTTATTCAGTAAAAAAAAAAGAAAAAAAATCTGCTACTGGAATAATTCAGTGATTACCGGTTATGAACTGCCCTGATAGTTCAGATAGTTACAGTCGTACTGAGGCTGGGCTTTGACCGGCAGTGCTGGGCAGATGGGCCACTGGGACTGTGAGAACAGGCAGTGCTCTGAGAAGTGAGAGCAGCCTTCCTCTTCCTCCTGGTCTTCATGTTGCTAAAATCAGTGCCCACTGGTGGTTCTCACTTTCTGGTCATTCCTTCTCAGTCTCTTTCATTGACCCTTCTCAGATTCCTGACCTCTGAATACTGGAGGGCCCTGTCTGTTGTTCCTGAACCCTTTCTCTTTTCCATTCATGTCCACTTTCTAGATGATCTTCTCCAATCACACAGGTTTAATTCCATCTGTCTGCTGCTGGATTCCAAATACATCCTCTAGCTTGGACCTCTCCCCTGCGCTATGCACCTACATAGCCAACCGCCTACCTGATAACTCCAGTTGGTCCAGTGAGTGTCCCAAACTTGACAGTCCTAAACCTGAACTTGCACTAATGTCCTGTAACCAGATCTACTGGCAATTTCATCTTGGTTAATGCAACCTTATTCTTCTAAAATCTTGGCAGTATCCTTGACTCTCTTTTTCCTGCACACCTTCATCCAGATCAACACACCCCGATGGCCCATTCCCCTCAACTGCCAACACCACCTTTACCCCAACCACCCTCATCTCTTCCTCTGAACCGGCCTTCCCCTCTGTAGTCTATTCTCAGCCCGGCAGCCTGGATGATATTGGTAAAGCACAACACTTGGTTTTCCATTTCTTTCAGAGTAAAAGTCAGGATCTTTATTGGACTATCTGTAAGCTCCATGCGATCTGGCTCCATGTCACCTCTCAGACTTCATCTCCTACCATTCTCCTTCTTGCCATTCTCTTCATTCCAGCCACACTGGCCTCTTGGATTTCTAGAACATTCCAGACACATTTTTGCCCCAGGGAATTTGTACTCATGGTACCCTCTTCCCAGAGTGCTTTGCCCAAAATAACCACATGGCTTGAGGTCTTTATCTAAAATTTTACCCTTCGTCTTCTCAGACTGTCAATTCAATTTTTTGCCCCCGCAGTTACTAGCTGTGTGACCATTGGTCATCAAGTAAGATGCCATGATTTTCCCATCTCTCGAATGGTGATAACAATAGCAGTTCAAACTAAAGGTTGAACCATGAGATTTCCATGACCAGAGGTCAAAATGGTAGAGTATTGATAAGTTTCTTATGGTTCCACCTTATACCTACCTCATGAGGCTCTGATAAGGATCAGACAAAATAAATAAAACCCCCAGTGTATCACAAAAGGCCTTCTAAAATCTGTCTCGTGCAGCTCGTTTGTTTTCACCTTCTTTTGTCTTCACATCTCACATATCACACTTGGACAGTAGAGAATTTCTATTTCCTAAACCTAACCGGCTCTTTCGAATCCTTTTGGCTTTGATTGCACCCTCCCTTCTGGTTCTCAGTATCTAGCACATTCACCCCCTTCTCCTCCATCTCTGTGTAGATGTCTCTGTCCCTCCCAGTTTCACCTTCCTCCTTGCTCTTTCTGAGCTTTGAATAAGCTTATTGCATGTATTACAATGACTGATTCACATGTCTGTCTCTTCTGTTTGACTCTGACCTCTTCAAATACAAGGATGTCAATTATGTCTTCAACATCTTGCAGTCTGACACCTGATTGTTCCCAGTAAATATTTGATGAATGAATGAATGGACAAACTGAGAACATGGAGACCGTGTTTCAAGGTGGCTCTCACATACCAGGCCAAGGATAAGCTAACAGTTAAGAAGACAGGTAAATAGGAAGGCATGATGAAAAAGAAACACATTTCAAAGATCAAGATAAATAGGATTTAGTAATATAACAGGGCAGAGAGAGACAGCAGTGTTGGGAAGCAGAGATACTGAAATGAAATTGATCTGAGAGGATGGCTGCTTGCCTTTTGGCCTCTTTATGGTTCCTGATGGTGTGGCTGGCTTTTATCCCATGGATGACTGTAGGAAGCAATTTCCTGCCAGAGGGTGAGCTGGAGGCCTGCGGAGCTGTACCCTCATTCTGAGTGATGTGCCAGGGAAGCCCTGGGATGCTGAGCAGGTTCTTATTGCTGTCCTTTTAGAGGCCCCAGGCTATGCTGGCTTAGGAACAAAATCTCAAATGATTTTTAATTCACATGAAATGATGGAGGAAAATTCCCTGGCACAACGGGACATTCTGGCCTGGCATCAGTGCCCTTAGATCTTCACACACACCTGGGTTATCAGACGCATAGAGGCTGGTGGCTTGGGGCTGAGGGTAAGCAGAGGGGCCTGCTAGAGCTTGTTGAAATGATACAACCCGAGTCCTTTCTCTGCAGGCCACTGACCTTCTATTTGGATATGTAAAGTGGTAGTCTGGAGAGAAACCAGCTTGCATGATAGCGGCATTTTCCTCCAGGCCCTAGGAAATAAGTGAAGTGATAATTACAGGGAAGATAAAGTTAAATGATGCTAATAACCTGCTCAGTTAGATTCTTTACCCTGCTAGGATGTTTCATCACCATAATGCATAGGTTTAGATTATGACTAGACTCTGTTGTCGGAGAAGGCAATGGCAACCCACTCCAGTACTCTTGCCTGGAAAATCCCATGGACAGAGGAGCCTGGTAGGCTGCAGTCGGTGGGGTCGCTAAGAGTTGGACACGACTGAGCGACTTCCCTTTCACTTTTCACTTTCATGCATTGGAGAAGGAAATGGCGACCTACTCCAGTGTTTTTGCCTGGAGAATCCCAGGGACGGGGGAGCCTGGTGGGCTGCCGTCTATGGGGTCGCACAGAATCAGACACGACTGAAGTGATTTAGCAGCAGCAGCAGCAGCAGACTATGTTGTACATCTGTATTTCTTCTGGTGCCTAGTACAACACCTTGCAAATGGACAGTATTGAGTGAATAATGCTGCTAAAGCTGGATCTTTCCAACTACAGAACTGGCCAAAGAGTGAGGAACTCAGCTAGTTTCATTTTCTGAGATTCATCTAGGACAACAACCCTGAAAGGGCAGGATCTCTTATAATTTCGTTTTATAGCTTGTCTGTAGAAGATGAGACCACCCAAGACTTTCCGGTCTGGTCTGATTTGGTGGCTTTTAAAATATGTGTTGGGGGCTTCTCTGGTGGTTTAGACAGTAGAGGATCTGCCTGCAGTGCAGGAGAGAAAATATGTGTTATCACTAGCAAGGGGATGAGAGTGACTTCATAGCAAACTGTCAGTTAAGGGAAATGGTTAGTAGTGTGAGCTCAATTGCTCACTCACGTCCGACTCTTGAGGCCCCATGGACTGTAGCCCACCAGGCTCCTCTACCATGGAATTTTCCAGGCAAGAATATTGAATGGGTTGCCATTTCCTACCCCAGGGGATCCTCCTGATGGTGTGGCTAGCTTTTATCCCATGGATGAAACTCATGTCTCCTGTGTCTTCTGCATCCCCTGCACTGACAGGCAGATTCTTTACCACTGGCACCACCTCAGAAGCCCCAAGGGAAATGGTTAAGTGCATAGATTTTGGAAATCAAATTCCCTGCCTTCAAATTTTAAGTCTGATACATGCTAGTCAAATAATACAGTGTTCTCTTTTGAGCCTTTGTTTTTTGTTTGTTATATGGAAATAGAAGAGGTACATATTGTTCAAGAAAAAAGTTATTCTAACTCTTATTAACATGGTAACATTTATTCAGTACTATCGCAAGAAGAATATCACAAAAGGGGAGAGGGATGGGGCTCAGTTTTGAATATTGCAAGACAGCTGGGGATTTAGAGCCAAAGAAGAGGGTGAGATGTTCAATGGGTGGAATGTTATGAACAGGACACATTGAGGGAAGGGGATTCTTGCTAAGCTAACTTAATAGGACTCTTGTTGAAGACAAGCCAAGGTGATCAGATATCAAGGATAAGAGAAGAAGAAATTGATTGGATATCAAGGGTGATCCAACACTAAGCGTGGGGAATCCTCTCTAAACTGACTTAGCAGAAGTCTTGCCAAAACTGGATTCTGCAAAGCTGGGCATGGGAGCTCAGGGTTGATTCATGATTGAGAATAGGGCTGAGGGGGGCCTGACTAAAGTTTGGTCAAGGGGAGAGTATTTGCCATTACGTCTTTGGACTAAATAGTTAACATATGTAAAGTGTTTGGCACAGCACAGGGTGATGAATAAATGTTAGCTAATAAAAGTGGCCTCACTTTCTGTGAGCATGAAATGTGAACTGCACTCGGAGGACTCCAATGGGTCAAATTCTAAAAGGAGAAAATTTTATTCTGGCTCCTGCTGGGGAGGAATGAGCCAGGAGTCAGTAACCTTTTGCCTAACTCCAGCTTCTAGGATGGTTTATGGTGAGCAGTTGACTGTGGGGACTGAGTAGGACTTTTCCTTCTCTAGAGAGTCCGCTGGGCTTGGTGGGGGAGGGAGGGTGGGCAGTGTGCTTGGTCGTTTTTTGTGTCCATGTCAAAAGGTTTCCATATATACAAAAACTTACAGCTTCTAAACAACCCTGTTTGATGAGCTTTCCCAAATGATATTTGGCTCCTCCTTGCCCGGGGAGGAAGATCTTCACACCAACATAAATGGGACAACAGCAAATGCTCGAAGCCTGGGAGATGCGGGGTGGGGGGAGTGCCCTTCGGTTTAAGTCTGGGCTCCAGCTGTGCTGCGGACTCCCTAAGCCCTGATTACCACGGGGCTGTCCTCTGAAAGGTCTACCCATGCATTGCACTTGCAGCTAAAGTCATCTCCCAGGGAAAAGTGAAGAAAAAAGTCTGCAGGGCAGAAACAGTTGCGGTCTCCCATTTCAGTGGTGATATTTGACCCTTGGCTTCTGATATAACAGCTCCCTGGGACTTCAGCTCAGTGTTTCTGTCCCAGATATGACTGGGGAGTAAGGATGAGATGAGAGGAGCTTATCCAGGTCCACCCTATCACTGTCTAAAAGGGGTGAGAGTGAGGAGACAGGGGACTAAGTGTGGGGACTGGGCCGGTGTCTAGGGGAGGAGCTGCAGGTAACAGAAACCCACCAGGAAGGACTGGGAGCGGCCTCGCCACTAACTTTCAATCCCATGAAAAGGAATCGAGGGTATCAATAGGCTCACAAAATGTTATTATTTATTGGAGTGACCTTTGTTGCTAAGTAACGGCATGATTTTCAGACTGTATTAAAAATTATAATTGGCATGAGCTTAAAATAATGTGCGCCAGCACTGGAGACATTAAGCCGCATGGCGGGGATGTAAATTAGCCCGGAAGGTTCATGGGGTGGGGTGGGGGGGGGGTTCAGTGCAATTGTCAGATAATGCTGAACCAAGTCAAATTAATTTCTAATAATTTGTAGAAGGTAGGCAGATGAGAAGCACCAAGACCCTGGAATCTGTAGGAACCACAAAGCTTGGGTGTCAGGCTAGAGAAATATGGGGCCTCACCTATGCCAAAAAGCATTAAAACCAGTATTTGGGATTCAAGGAATGACATTTTCCAAGTTCAGACTTAATCTCATTACAACTCCTATTTTCTTGACTTTGCTGAGCAGAAAATTCAGTAATGACGGAGCGCCAGAGAGTGGCTCCTACCCTCAGGCTGCCAGCCTAAATGCTATCCCAGAATTTTAACCAGGGTTAGAACACATTCAAGTGTCAGCAACAGGTTAAGTGCTGAGCTGATCATTAAGCTAGGCACAATTCCTTCTCAGCAGGCTGAAAATCTAAATAAGCGAGGTGGGCAGAACACAGAGTAAATTAAGATACATCTTATCCTTTCTCCCCACTGTGCAATGGAATCTTGATGTACAGAGGCCCTGGTGGGGCAAGAAGGAGACTCTGGCTGTAGAACTGGAGTCGGGGGTGAGCAGGAGAGGCAGGAACAGAAGCTGGGTTGAGTGGATGTTGCTTCGGTTGCCAAGGATAAAGACGCTGTCATGGTATCACTGGGATGTGTTGTTGCTTGTTTGTTGTTCCATTGCTAAGTCATGTCCAGCTCTTCTGTGACAACGTGGACCGTAGCCTGTCAGGCTCCACTGTCCATGGGATTTCCTAGGCATGAATACTGGAGTGGGCTGCCATTTCCCCCTCCAGGGGATCTTCTGGATCCAAGGATTGAACCTGTGTCTCCTGCATTGGCAGGCACATTCTTTACCACTGAGCCGCCAGGGAAGCCCTATCACTGGGATAGTCACTGTTTAATTCTTATGAACTCTTGAAACTAGGAGAGACAGAATAGAGAGAATTTTGTGGTTGGGGATCTTTGCGACATTTTATTGTCTTGTTTTGTAATATGTGGCCCATGGCAACTGGGGATCCACAACTTTGTGGGGTTAGTTTTTACTGGTGCTGGGAATAGAATAGGGGAGGTAAGCAGAGGCTAAAGCTGCTCCATCATTGGGCCATTCTACCTGCTTCTTCTGCCACCCAGAGATGAAGTCTGGGACCGAAGACTCAGAGGAAGGGCCAGTTTTCTGTCTGTGGCACAAGCTGCTAAGGCTTACAGACACCTGTTCTTTTCTTGGGCACATAGGCTGACCACATTTTCTAGCATTGAGAAGCAGCCTCTCAGACCACCGAAGGGAGCCATGGATCAGCGAATGGGCTGATGTTCTTATGATAGGGTTTTGAGCAACATTAAAGCCCCGTAGGAGATATTCCTATTAAAGATATTAATAAGTCCTGCTGATTTATGTTTCTGTGACTTTCTCAAATAAATCTGGACTATCTCCCCATCTAATTCATAAGCTCCAAGAGCCTGGGTTTTTATGGTCAAACAAATCTGCGTCCACTGAGCAGTCTGCTGCTTCCTTAGCTATTTGATTTTGAGCAAGTGACTTAAATTCTCTGGGACTCAACGTCTTCCTGCATAAGACAAGGGTAGTCATAGACTCGTCCCAGAGTTTGTTTCAAAGATTGTGTGTGCGCATGCTTAGTCTCAGTCGTGTCTGCCTCTTTGTGACCCCATGGACTGTAGTGTGCCAGGCTCCTCTCTCCATGGAATTTCCCAGGCAAGAATACTGGAGTGGGTAACTATTCCCTTTTCCAGGGGAGTTTCTCAACCCAGGGATCAAACTTGGGTCTCCTGCATTGCAGGTGGATTCTTTACTGTCTGAGCAGGATGAGTATAAAAGCATACTGCTCAGTGCTAGGCATGAAATTAGTGCTCAATGAATCTTTTTCTGTATAATCATTATTATTCATAATGGGAATCCTTTGAGTGGATGCTGAAATCAGCAAACTCCTTGGTCTATAGATGAAGACTTTATGAGTGGAAAACCAGACCAGGGACCAGGACTTGTTCTTTTGCACTCCCTGGAATTTCTAAGTATTTATTGTTAGCTCAGAAGGTGCTTAAGATGTGTCCACAGTGATGCAGTTCTCTAGAGTTGTGATGATTGAGGGGAGACTGACATGCAGGACAGGGCTCCTGGGAGTGGAGTAGCCCCCATGAGGAGCATGGCTCAGCTCCTTGGAATAGCACTGACTTTGGAATCAGACAGTCTGGTTCAAATATTGGCTCTGTTATTTAACAGTAGTGTGACCTTGTGAGTCTAAGTCTATATCTCTTTGTAGAAGGAGGTGAAGATTCTTTTGTCATCAGTTCAATTCAGTCGCTCAGTCATGTCCGACTCTTTGCAACCCCATGAATCGCAGCACGCCAGGCCTCCCTGTCCATCACCAACTCCCAGAGTTCACTCAGACTCACGTCCATTGAGTCAGTGATGCCATCCAGCCATCTCATCCTCTGTCGTCCCCTTCTCCTCCTGCCCCCAATCCCAATCTTTTGTCATAGGATTGTTTTGAAGATTCATTATAAGATGCACAACCTTACTTTCAGCAATCCTGAGAACATCCAACACCTAGTCTGTTATCATTACAGGAATGGATTTTTCCCTTCTTGTTTTTTCTCTTATTAAGTGTTAGCTAGTGCCAAGGGCTTCTAACACTTTTGCTTCATAATATCTAAGTATTTAAGATTATCTGCTTTAAGTCAATATATACATTTTCTAGGTTACAATGATAGCATGTGTTCCTTATACAACATTTGGGAAAACAGTGAAGTAGAAAATGAAGAAAATGGAAACGACAACAAGCTAATTCTATCAGAAATAACACCCGGAGATGCTGACCTTCCTGTGTCTTTCCTTCCATCTTTTATCTCATCTTTTATTTAGAATCATACTGTCTATGTAGTTCTTCTTTTCTTTTTTAAAATGTGGCTTCTTAGAGTTTTATTGTATCATAAGCATACTTTCTGTTGTCATTATTCTTTGAGAATGAAAATGATTTTTATTGCTGTACAAATATTCTATTGTTTGTAGGAACCATATATATTGAACCATTTTCCAAATGTTGAGTATGTAGATTGGTCTTTAATTACAAATATCACTTTGAAGATAATTTTCATTTGACACTCTCCTCACCTTTCCCAATCTGCTTTCTGCTCTGGCGGGTTCAGATGCATAGTTAATCCAACTATCATTTTGTCGTCTGATCTCTGGTTGGTTATGGCCAATATGGAACCCAGGCAATTGGATTATCTACTTCTCTAACTCATTCCCTGCTTGGACTGACGGTCATAGCATCTCTCAAACTGGGTTCTCTCCAGGTTCTGCCTCTTCCCCAGGCCTCTCAATCCTAGGAATTTTGTTGTTGTTCAGTTGCTAAGCTGCATCCAACTCTTTGCAACCCCATGGACTGCATCATACCAGGCTCCTCTGTCCTCCACTCTCTCCTGGGGTTTGCTCAAATTCATATCTGTTGAGTCAGTGATGCTATCTAATTATCTCATCTTTTGTCAACCCCTTCTCCTCCTGCCTTCAATCTTTGGTAGCATCAGGGTCTTTTCCAATGGGTCGACTCTTTGCATCAGATGGCCAAAGTATTGGAGATTCAGCTTCAGCATCAGTCTTTTCCAATGAATATTCACGATTTATTTCCTTTAGGGTTGCCTGATTTGATCTCCTTGATGTCTAAGGGACTCTCAAGAATCTTCTCCAGCACCACAATTCAAAAGTATCAATTCTTTGGCTCCTAGCCTTTTTTATAGTCCAGCTCTCACGTCCATACATGACTACTGGAAAAACCACACTTTGACTGTACAAGACCTTTGTTGGCAAAGCGATGTCTCTGTTTTTTAACATGCTGTCTAGATTTGCCACAGCTTTCCTTCTAAGGAGCAAAAATCTTTTAATTTCATGGCTGCAGTCACTCCCCATGGTGATTTTGGAACACAAGAAAATAAAATCTGTCACTGCTTCCACTTTTTCCCTTCTATCTGCCATGAGTGATGGGACCAGATGCCGTGATCTTAGTTTTTTGAATGTTGAGTTTTAAGCCAGCTTTTTCACCCCCCTCTTTCACTTTCATCAGGAGGCTCTTTAGTTCCTCTTCACTTTCTGCCATTAGTGTGGTGTCATCTGCATATCTGAGGTTGTTGATATTTCTCCTGGCAATGTTAATTCCAGTTTATGATTCATTCAGACCAGCATTTCACATGATGTATACTACAAAGAAGTTAAATGAACAGGTTGACAATATACAGCCTTGTCATACTCCTTTCCCGATTTGGAACCAGTTTGTTGTTCCCTGTTCAGTTCTAATGTTGCTCTTGACCCGCGTACATATTTCTCAGGAGACAGGTAAGGTGATCTAGTATTCCCATCTCTTTAAGAATTTTCCACAGTTTTCTGTGATCCACACAGACAAAGCTTTAGTGTAGTCAGTGGAATATAACAGCCTAGGAATATAACATCCCCCTGTTACTAGTTTTGTTTTGAGTTTGGGATCTGATTCCTGCTAGAATCCTGACTGATGTAACATTTTATTTGTTGTAAGCAAAGTTGTATTTTGTGGCAGTCTTTATGTATGTCTGATGATTCTTTCTAGCAAATTGCTACAAGCCAGTTTAACATTTCTGATCCTTAGTTTCCTCACTTGTAAAAGTGTGATTAAGAATAATAATACCCAACTCACAGGGTTGTTGAGAGGATAAATGTGATAGTGTATGAAAACCTATAAATGCTCTACACATACAAGACACAGGTTATTATCACCATCTATTTAACCCTGAGGGAGCCCCGAAGGACTTTGATCTGGTTGCAAAAGCAATATTCATCTTTTGAAATATTTCAGAAATTCAAAAGGAGCTGTGGCTAACAGGGTCCTTTGCTTTACCATCATCAACTTCCTATTCTTGGCTTCCATACAAGAAGTGATCTTAGGAACTGCCCTGTTTAGTCCACACACTTGGCAGCCCATTATTTCTGTGTGGGGTTTAACAAGGAGGCACAGGCAAGGTACTCCTTTGGGTGGCACATCCAACATGTGATTTGGAGTACAGATGACTCAGGAGAATTCACTCACCTCCCCAAGGTGATCTGTCTCTTCTGAGCTCTTGAGCTGATCTAGTTCACTGCACTGAACACAGATCTGCTTAAAAAAAAAAAATCCGTTCAAGCACGTAAGGTAAAAATAGCCTTATTGGCTTTTTGTCTGAAATTTTGGCAGAGCATAGATAGACTTCAGCATTTGTTGCCTTTTGAGTGATTTCCAGCATTGTTCCAGGAAAAATACAATTAATCTTGTAGCAGCCGCTATATCAGTCCTTATGAGGGGCGAGTTGTTTCAGCTATCATGTGGAGTCTCCCACTTCTGTGGTTGTTGCTCATCTTTTTTTTGGCTGAGGATATGTGTAATGCACACCAGACGAAGCCTCTTGCTCCCATTTGTGTGTGTGTGTGTGCACGCTTCTCTGCAAAGTCCCAAGGCTTGTAACCAGTGGTGCCTTTGAGCATCCAGCCATGCTCCATAAGCTCAGCAACATATCTGGGTAAGTAGTGTGAGAGGCCCCCATGAGTGGAAGGGAGGGGAGAGTATGTATTCTGAGGGACTGGGAGCCAGGCCCAGTTGACTTGCATTTGTCCTGGACATGATGCTGTTCAGCTCTTGGCTAGAGGAAGGAGGAGAGCTGGAGTCTTACTGTCTTGAGACAGTGCCATTGGCTCCCTTCTTTGTACCATCTTTGTTCTCATAGTGGTGGACTGTAATATGAAGCTTTATCAGGTCCGGGCCCTGGGGACCACTGAACACATTTCCTTTATTTCCAACAGCTCTTCAGAACCTGGTATTGGATTTACTGTAACCCTGGTCTCAGCTGGTATAATTCCTTCACTTTGATTACCACCAAAACTGATCCTGGAGTGGGGACTATGCTAGCCTCTCCCTGTCATTGAACTCATATGTGACCTTCAACAAGTCGTTTAACATCTCTGAGTTAGGGTGTCCTTTTCCGTATAAGAAGCTGACCAGATCACAATTTCTTAAACTTCCTACTGCAAAAACACCTCTGATTATTCCTTCCATCCATTGCCCTGCTCTCCTGCCAAACTGAATATAATAGTTCCCCCTTATCCGTGGTTTTACTTTCTGTGGTTTCAGTTACGTGTGGTCCATTATAGTCTGAAAACATTAAGTGGAAAATTCCAGAAATAAGCAGTTCATGTTTAAATTGTGCGCTATTCTGAGTAGCCTGATAAAATTCCATGCCTTCCCTCTCTGTCCCACCCAGGATGTGAATCATCATTTTGTCTGGCACATCCCACCTCTTAGTCACTTAGTAACTGTTTCAGTTATCAGATCAACTGTCTTGGTACCACAGTGCTGTGTTCAAGTCACCCTTAATTTGCTTACTAATGTCTCCAAGCACAAGGGGAGTGATGCTGGCAATTCGGATCTGTCAAAGAGAAGCCATAAAGCATTTCCTTTTAGTATGAAGGTGAAAGTTCTCAATTTCATAAAGAAAGAAAAAAAAATCATAGTCTGAGGTTGCTAAGATCTATGGTAAGAATGAATGTTTTATTTATGAAATTGTGAAGAAGAAAAAACAAATTCCTGGTTTTGCTCTTGCACCTCAAACTACAAAAATAATGGCCATAGTACATGGTAAGTGCTTAGTTAAGATGGAAAAGGCATTAAATTTGTACAGTATGATATTTTGAGAGAGAGAGAAAGAGAGATTGAATTCACATAACTTTTATTACAGTGTGTGTGCTCAGTCGTGCCTGACTTTTTGCTATCCCATGGATTGTAGCCTGCCAGGCTCTTCTGTCCATGGAATTTTCCAGGCAAGAATATGGGAGTGGGTTGCCATTTCCTACTCCAGGTTTTTAACAGTTTATGGCTACAATTGTTCTATTTCTTTATTCATTATTGTTGTTAGTATCTTACTGTGCCTAATTTGTAAATTAAATGTTATCATCGGCACATATGTGTTGGAAAACATATTAGGGTTCAGCATCGTCTGAGGTTTCAGGCATCCCTTGGGGGTCTTGGAATGTATCCCCTGCAGCAGATAAATGATTGTGGGTTTTTTTTTTTTTTCTGTTTCCAAATAAAAATCAAATTCATTCCTTGTTAGTTTTATCCACTGAAATGTCCATTTCTCCCTACCTCCATGGCCACTGCCATGGTCAAGCTACGTGGACTCTCTGAATTGCCTCCTATTTATCTCCTGGTCCCTACTTGCTCCCACCCTGCAGACAGAGTGCCCTTATCAACTCCCCTCTCTGCTTGGCTTACAACCCTTTAATGCCTGCCCATTGCACATGTGCTGAAGTCCAAAATGTTAAATGGATGACCCACAGGCATCGATCTGCCCCTCTCACGTCCCCTTATACCACCCCATCTTCCCTCATTCTTTGGGATGGTTTCCTTGGCCTTAATCCAGCAGGACCTCTGTACTGGCTGTTTCCTCTGCCTTGTCTTTATGTTTCTTGGGTCAGTTTTCCAGATGGTGTCAGATTCCTCTGTTATGGTTTCTGCAGCCGAGTTCCTTTTTCTTCATAGTATTGCGTCGGGAGGTCATCATGTTGGATCTTCCGACAGACCATGAGCAACACCCTGTCATGGCACCCTTAATGTTTAGCACAGGGCCTGGCACTCATTCGGTATCTCATAACTAAATGGTAAAGGAAAAAAGGAAAGAAAAGAAGGAGAGAGGGATGCCCCCGAACTTTGTTATTCTGGATAAAGTTCCAGTTTCCACTTGGACCTTTGAAAGAGTGAACAAAGCACAAAGTGCCTCATTTCCAGGGTATTCGTAGTCAGGTTGGAACCAGCTTTGGCCATGCACTCCAATGGCAGCGGGGGAGGGATATCTTCCCCCTGTTTCCTCTGGGACCTTCCCTTTTATCCCTGCTGTGGGTGGAGGGAGGTGATGCTGTGCCAGTGGCAGCCTGTGTAATCTTTCCCTCTGATTGATGGGCACTGGTAGGGACCAGGCAGAACACCATATAGAGTAGAATTGACCACAGGAATCATTAGTTTTGGTGGAGATGTTAATGAAGAAGATAATGGGTTTTCTTTCCTCTCTGCTCCAGGTAGGCTTAGACATCATCCAGCCCAGCATCTGTCTGCCTCTCCTGCAAGTGCACTAAAATACAGAGTCCCAGGTCTGGTGAACAAATTCTAAATCCACAGGTCTACAGCAATTCTGATTCAGTAGGTCTGTGGTGGGTTTTAGAGCCCTGTTTTATTAGCTGGGGATCCTCAGGGATTCACATGTGCAGACAGATTTGGGAACCACTGGCTTAGAGTCCAATCCCTTAATTTTATTGCATCTTTATTACAATAGCTTTGAAACTATAGGTTTTGTTTCATTTTGTTTTCTTTCATTAAGAAAGTTTGTATCTTTGATTTTTCATACCACATTTAGATTTTCAAAGTGTTCTCCCTGCTCTTATCTCCTGTGATTCTCACAAAAGACCTCAAAAGCCAGTGAAACTGGCACCATCACTCTCTGTAGATGGCACGGATAGCAAGGCGCCCAGTTGCTGGAAGTGGCATTCCTCTCTGTGAGATGCCCACATTTAATTCTATAAAGCCGCACACCTTGTGTCCTATTTTGTGATATTCAATTTCTGTATTAAACATTTGCAATTCACCTTAAAAGAAATGATTGATGGCCTTTCCTCATTTTTAAAAAGGGTGCTTTACAGATACATAAAGGTAAGACGTTGTTAGGGGAGGTTTTATGGCAGATGGTTCTTGGCAGCAAACCCGTTCCTTTTTATGGCAGTCTGGAAATTTTCCTGGGTAATAACTTTCTTTTCTTTTAGCAGGCATAAAATAAAGAGGTTCTAGATAGTTGGATTATTATCAAGTGATTTTCCAAAGACAAAATCAAATGACTTTCCAACAATTGTCAACACAATTTAGGCAAAAACAAGAGTTGTCCACATCTGGAAATCTAATGCATAAATTTTTGAGTGTTCCCTTTTTGTGGGGAAAGATATTTGGCTACTCAAACTGTTATTCCTTAAGTGGCAATTAGAAGGGGGAGCTGGGAGAAAGAAGTTTAGGGAAAGGTATTCATGGAACTTCCCCAAATATTACCCAAACAGTAATATTTCTATAATGAACAGAGAAATGTACATTTGTTCTTGCTCTCTCCAAAGACTGAGAACAAAAGCAAGATTCAGTATAAGCTGAAGAGGAAGAAAATTTTAGCTGTGAAAATTAGCACTGGGAGAAATTGATGGGACTGAAAACAAGGCAAGCTACTTGTGTTCATCGATTCACTGAAACAGTATTTTGAACCTCAGTTATGTGGTTAAATGTTGGGCTTTATGTGAGACATTGGAAATTCAGCTAGTAAAGAAGAAATTGTGAATTACGGCTTAACAGAAGAATAATGTTGGATAAACACCTTGTACTGTGTGATGTAAAGAAATCATCATGAAGATCATCATTGCTAACTTACGGAGTGCTTGCTCTATGCCAGGCTCTGTGCTTTACCTATATTAACTGAACCTTTACCAGGGCACTGAGTTGTAGATTTCATTTGATCACTGATGCAAGTGAGGCAGAGGGAGGCTAAGAGACTTTCTCAAGGTCACACAGAGTGTAAGCAGTGGCACTGGAATTTACACCTGTCGGTCCAACTCCTAAACCCATGCTCTCATCAAGGTAGACGCCCCCCCCCCAAAAAAAAAATACTGATTGCATGAATGTATGATGGCTGGATAGCATCACAGAATCAGTGGACGTGAGTTTGAGTGAACTCCGGGAGTTGGTGATGGACAGGGAGGCCTGGTGCGCTGCGATTCATGTTGTTCCAAAGAGTTGGACACGACTGAGCGACTGAACTGAACTGAACTGATGAATGACGTAATTGCAAGTGTGATGAAACTTTTCAAAGGGGGAGCACAATATAACAGAGACTTAAACTAGTCCATGAATGAGGGTCTGAAAGTGGCATTTCAGCTGAGTCCTAAGATAGATCAAGTGAATGGACAGTGGGAAGAAGTTGTAGGATGTGAAGGTCAGGAAGTCAGTGGAGATCTTCACTCAGAAGAAGTCTTAGAGACCATCAGGCACAGCCCTCTAATTTTATAGATGAGAATATGGGAGTCCAGATGGGAGTGTAGAGAGCTGGGATGACTAATCAGGTTGTCTGGCTTTAGGAAACATCTAAAAGTGGTTGAGTCTAATAAAAGTAGAGATCTTTTAAAAGCATCACTTGCTCCATTACATCATCAAGCTGTAGCAGGGCTTTCTAACATTTCCTCCATAATGACACACATAGGAAATAATATTTGGGTGGTAGAAGTAGGTTAAATGGAGGCAGCTACAAGGGTTCTGGATGCTTCAGGCTCCATCTGGATAGGTGAGCACATCTATGACCATTACAGCGCTTAGCCTTTGGGAGAAGACCTGGGCTCCAAGACGCGCCATGGAGGTGTATGAATGGTTCTCACTGGAACCACCCTTTCCATGCTTCCCAATCAGGCTTTGTCATCCCTCACCCCCACCCCTTCCAATCCTGTCCCTTGTACCATTCGTATTGAGGTCCATACAAGTTCAACCTCACAGATGCCTCTGAAAGTCTGGAGTCTATACTTGGAATTCCCCTCTCCCCACCTGCAACTCCCCCTGACCCCCAACATTGGCTAAAACTCAAAACTGACCTTTTTCACCAATCCAACCTAATGACCATTCTTTCACCATCAACTCTTTTCTGTTGGACAGAAGTAATCTAACCAAACTCATTAAGTTGTGAATGACTGCTATGCTATCTGGGCTTCCCAGGTGGCGCAGTGGGTAAAGAATCTGCCTGCCAAGCAGGAGACAGGAGACTGATCCTTGGGCCAGGAAGATCCCCAGGGAAAAGAAATGGCAACCGACTCCAATATTCTTGTTTGGAGAATCCCATGAACAGGGGAGCCTGGTGGGGTACAGTCCATAGGGTCACAAAGAGTTGGGCATGACTGAGCACGCGTGTGCACGTACACATGCACACGCGTGCACACACACACACACAGAGCACTATGCTATCTACTTTCCTAAGAGTAAAGAGGATATACCTTGTAAAAGAAGATTTAGTTACATAAAAGGAGTGAATCTATAGATCCAAGAGCAACAGTGATGTTGCCTGAAAAGGACCCAGCCCCCCTCCACCAATGACATGAGAATATCTGGAGAACAGAGGCCCTTTCCCCAACAATGTCAGCAACACACAGCCTCTCTTTTCAGCTCCAAAGTAGATGCATGTCCATCAACCCAGATTAGATAAACATCCTAGGATTATGGCTTGCCTTTTCTATCTGGGAATCTGGGTGCTATTAGTGGCAACTTTGTTGTCTTAGTTGCTGAATTGTTGCATAGGGAATGCTTGATGGGACAAAGGGAAAAGATGTTGACAATGTGAAATCCATCTGATTCCCTAGGTCTATTTACATATGGATGAGTGTCTGATTGCAGGCATAGCCTGTTTGTTTCTTTTTATTAGTTTCAGGCTGGGCAGATTATTAGGGAACACCTTCACATCCCAGGCCTGGGAACCCCTTGCCATGCTGTGCTGCTGCACTCAGTCACTTCAATCGTATCCTACTCTGTGGGGCCCTATGGACTGTAGCCCACCAGGCTGGCTGCTCTGTCCGTGGGATTCTCCAGGCATGAATACTGGAGTGGGTTGCCATGCCCTCCTTGTCCCTTGCTATACCCACCTCAAACTTCTTGTCTCTCTCAATTCACAGCTTTGCTGTCTTGGTGCCAATTTCTGATTGATAAAGACACGTCCGACCTTTTCTCTGTCTGTGCTTGATTTGCTGAATGGGGCACACACAACTCTTCCTGATGGAGCTTTCTCTGGGCAATTAAATGTTCAGGTGATGGCCATTTAGTAGAAGTGCAATTTCTCTTTGTAGTGTGGACCTGGCCAACAGTTATCTCATCGCAGTTTGGGTGGTAAGGCCTTAGCTGGAGGGCAGGGCAGGTTAGTAATTAGTCAACGATTCAGCCCGACTGCACTTGCATAAAGAGTGAGCAGTCCCTGACGTGCCTGTCACACCTGAGCAAGGAGGGCACCGAAGCCTCTGCAATTAATTGGGCTTTCAGTCTAGGGCTTTTATACAAATTCTGGGGCAGGAATCCTATGAGGGGTTTCTCAGCTACTGTTCCTTTAAGCAGATTTCCATGAGAGCCTGGAAGAAAGGAATAAACTGGGCTTCAGTTAGCAGATGTCACTGTTTTAGTTTCTAGGGTAGCACTTCATTGGAACATCCAAATATTTCTTTAGCCTGTATCTTCTCATGCAAATGGATTGTTTGGATTATTTAAAATAGGTCATCTCTATCCATTTAAACAAATGTCTCACTTATCTCCCTGAAAATGAAAGTCACTCAGTCGTGTCTGACCCTTTGTGACCCCATGGACTATAAAGTCCATGGAATTCTCCAGGCCAGAATACTGGAGTGGGTAGCCTTTCCCTTCTCCAGGGGATCTTTGCAAGCCAGGGATTGAACCCAGGTCTCCCGCACTGAAGATGGATTCTTTACCAGCTAAGCCACAAGGGAAGCCTAAGAATACTGGAGTGGGTAACCTATCCCTTTTCCAGCAGATCTTCCCAACCCAGGAATCGAACCAGAGTCTCCTGCATTGCAGGCTATTCTCTTATCTCCCTGGATATGTATATTTAGTGACTGCTTAAATGTGTGTCCTTTAAAGTCATACAATGACCTCTAGAGATGAGGATTTTTTCTTGCTCCTTTGTCCCTCCCTTCCTCTTTCTTTCTTCCTTCCTCTCTTTTTTTCTTTCTATTTCTTTCATCTTTTGATGTATCATAGCATAATTCTTTGTAGTCAGTTCTGTGTTTCCTAGAATAAGAAACTTATGGGCATCTGATTGTTGCAGTGCCTGGAAGACTGAAACAGCTAGTACTAGATTCCATTTACAATTGTGAGAAGTAAAGCATTGACAGGGAAATGTCTTCCTTATTACTCAAAATATGTTAGAATGAAACCTTTTGCTTGTTGAATTTCTGAGCAAATCTAGTATAACTTGTGGCTATTGCTGTGTAATAAGCTATCCTAAAACCAAAAGCTATATAATAATAGCATAATAGTTATTATCATAGCTATAATATTTTAGATTTATTATTACTATAGCAGTATTATTATTATCCAAGGCCATAAAGATTAGCTGTGGATCAGCTCCTCTTAGCTAGGCTTCCCTGGGTGGCTCTGCTGATATTGGCTGACTTGCTTGACTGATCTAAGATGGGCATGACCAGACTTGTTTCTCTGTATGTAACCCTTATTCTCCTCTTGGACATGCAGGCTGGCCTGGACAAGTCTTCACATGGTGGCAGCTGAGGTACAAGAGGGCAAGCCGAAACTTGCACGACATCTCAAGGTTTAAGCTTGGAAATGGGACACTTCCATGTCTATTTCACTCTATTGGCCAACTGGTCACATGGCTAAACATAAATCAGGGATGCAAGGAGGAAGGAAGAATTGGGCTAATAATGCAACCTTACCAGGGCTAATGGACAACAGATTCACAAACTGAAGTTCATTTTTTCCTTGATAGAATGTTAAGGAATAAATATGGAGGGTGCAGGGCAGAGACATAAGTAAACGGGATGTGATTCCAAGGCTTGAATTACACGTTCTTTTGTGTACACCATGCATACACACATGTGCAGACACAATGTTAAATAAAAAGGAGATACAAAAATTTTAAAAAGCAAATGGATAAATCTGCTTACCTTTTGACTGAACACCCTTGTTCTCTGTTCTCAGATACACTGTCTTTACTTTTACACTATAATTTTATGTTTTCATTCCTACCTTTGCTTATTTACTCAATTAAAAAAGAGCTTCAATCATGGAAAATTCTATCACCCATCATTTGGTAAGACTTGCTCTGGGAGGGGACATATAATTTGACAGACTGATAAGTCATTCATTTTTTAAAAACTGCATACCTTGGATGTTGTTGGTTTATGTAAATATTTCTTTGGTATTAAGCATGACATTATTTATAACCTCCTGTGTATGTGTTAGTTGCTCAGTCATGTCCAATTCTTTGTGACCCCATGGACTATGGTCTGCCAGGCTCCTCTATCCATGAAATTCTCCAGGCAAGAATAGTGGAGTGGGTTGCCATTTCCTCCTTCAGGGGAATCTTCCCAACTCAGGGACTGAACCTGGGTCTCATGTATTGTAGGTAGATTCTTTACTGCCTGAGCCACCAGGGAAGCCCTTATAATCTCCTAGTCTTTTATTTTCTTGGGCTCAAAAATCACTGTGGATGGTGACTGCAACCATGAAATTAAAAGATGCTTGCTCCTTGGAAGAAAATCTATGACAAACCTAGACAGTGTATTAAAAAGCAGAGACATTACTTTGCTGACAAAGGTCCATATAGTTAAAGCTATAACTTTTCCAGTAGTCATGTACGAAAGTGAGAGTTGGACCATAAAGAAAGCTGAGCACCAAAGAATTGATACTTTGGAACTGTGGTGCTGGAGAAGTCTCTTGAGAGTCATTTAGACAGCAAGGAGATCAAACCAGTCAATCCTAAAGGAAATTGACCCTGATATTCATTGGAAGGACCGGTGCTGAAGATCTAATACTTTGGCCACTTTATTCAAAAAGCCAACTCATTGGGAAAAACCCCTATGCTGCGAACGATTGAGGGCAGGAGGAGAAGAGGGTGACAGAGGATGAGATAGTTGGATAGTATCACTGACTCAGTGGACATGAGTTTGAGCAAACTCAGGGAGATAGTGAAGGACAGGGAAGCCTGGTATGCTGCAGTTCACAGGGTCACAGAGAGTCGGACATGACTGGACAAGAAAATACTACTTATGAGAAAATGAGAAGACAAGTCACTTCTGCCTTAAGAGGTTTTCAGAAAGGTTTGTTCCTAGATGAACTAGAAAGATATGATTCAATACCACCTGGTCCTCTTAGGTTGTGGAAGGAACATTTACCTAAATAAGTGTTTGCAGGGATAGACCCTTACTCTAAATATAATGATGTAAGTATTGCCTTATAGGCAAACTTGAAAATAAAAAACAAACCAAGTCTACCGAGGGGACAATTAAATGAAATTCCTTAAAGAGATTTTTAAGACTGCAGTGAACTCCTTTTGTCTGTGTGTATTACTCTTTAATGAGATTATTTTGATGTTTTCACCAGGTTTGAGTGCATTTAACAAAGCTTTCTTTCTATTCCCCTCCTCCTAAGGAAATGTCTTTCTGTTGGGCTAACAGCTGATAGCCAAATTATTATACCCAGTTGTTCTGATTTATATTTTCCAGGTCTGCCCACAGGATTTTATATTCCAACAGCCTCTGGGCTGTGTCAAACACTAGGTAACCAGATCGACCAACTTTTTTCCTTTTCCATGTCTAGCAAATCAGTTGTGGTGACTTTTGCGACTTGACATCTTTCTCTGACACATGCGCCACTCTTGTCACTAAAGTAAAGAGTAAAGATGCAGTAAAGATGCCCACTGTGCTCCAGAGAATAGTTCTGGCTCCCCATAACAGCCTATTATCTTGGGAGGGGCTATTTCACTCCCATGGTCCCAGTTTACTTATTGCAGAACTGAGATGAAGTAGATGAGATCATCTCTCTTCCAGCTCCAACACTCTTGGATTGTAAGAGTCCTCCAGCCTGTCCTCTGACCTGGTGATGCCAACTGAGTGTTTCAGGAAAGTCAGGAGATTGCAGAGTTCCTAAAGCACTAGAGTTGGAAGCACTGTAGGAGTGTTCCCTGTACCTCCACAGTCCAGAAGTCCACTGCTCTCTCTCCTTGCCTCCAGTTCAGGGCCTCCCTCTTCCTTCCCTCTTCTAGACTCCCAGTAAACAAGGTATCTGTCCCACATATTTAGGCACACTTCTCCTTTCTTAACTTCGGTCGTCATTTCCTGAAGTGCATGTGAGCTCCTTGCTTTTCTTCTTATTTTTACCTGACAGTAGTTTGTTCAAACATTGAGTGCTGAACATGCACCAGGCACTCTGCTATGTGCTGCGAACACAATGGGGATCAGGAAAGACACAGACCTAAGTCACAGCTGAAGCTGGAGGCAGGTTTGGTTTTGAGGGTGGATGAAAATTTTGCCTTAGGACCCGATTCAATGTTACTTTTGCTTGGACTACCTTTTGAAAAGAAACATTAAAATGGAAGAGATAAATGAGACAAAGATGGGTGGTGATGACACTCCCAGGGTTTCTCATATTATATGGACAAGTGTCTCAGCTTTGGTGGTCTTGACAATCTGTGTGAAGGGGTTGCTCTTTGTGTTTTATAACTCCAGGTACTTTAACATCCACAGACTATTTATCCATATGTATGTATGTAGGTATGTATGTACATGTTGTTGTTTAGTTGCTAAGATGTCTCTGACTCTTTGTGACCCTATAGACTATAGCCACCCAGGGTCCTCTGTCCAAGGGATTTCCCAGGCAAGAATACTGGAGAGGGTTGCCATTTCCTTCTCCAGGGGGTCTTCCCAATCCAGGGACTGAACCCACATCTCCACTATTGGCAGGAGTATTTTTTACCACTGAGAAGCCTCCTGGGAAGCCCCATGTGTATATGTGTACAAGTACACAAATTGACCATTGAACCATGTGGGAATTAGGGATAATGACCCTCCATGCAGCCAAAAATCTGCATTTAATTTATATCTAACTCTAAATATGTACCCAGTTGAATGCAGAGTTCCAAAGAATAGCAAGGAGAGATAAGAAAGCCTTTCTCAGTGATCAATGCAAACAAATAGAGGAAAATAGTAGAGATACCAAGGGAATATTTCATGCAAAGATGGGCTCGATAAAGGACAGAAATGATATGGACCTGACAGAGGCATAAGATATTAAGAAGAGGTGGCAAGAATACACAGAAGAACTGTACAAAAAAAATCTTCACGACCCAGACAATCATGATGGTGTGATCACTCACTTAGAGCCAGACATACTGGAATGTGAAGTCAAGTTGGCCTTAGAAAGCATCACTATGAACAAAGCTAATGGAGGTGATGGAATTCCAGTTGAGCTATTTCAAATCCTAAAAGATGATGCTGTGAAAGTGCTGCACTCAATATGCCAGCAAATTTGGAAAACTCAGCAGTGGCCACAGGACTGGAAAAGGTCAGTTTCTTCCAATTCCGAAGAAAGGCAATGCCAAAAAATGCTCAAACTACTGCACAATTGCATTTGAGCTATTTCAAATCCTGAAAAATGATGCTGTAAAAGTGCTGCACTCAATATGCCAGCAAATTTGGAAAACTCAGCAGTGGCCACAGGACTGGAAAATGTCAGTTTCTTCCAATTCTGAAGAAAGGCAATGCCAAAGAATGCTCAAACTACTGCACAATTGCACTCATCTCACATGCTAGTAAAGTAATGCTCAAAACTCTCCAAGCCAGGCTTCAGTAATACGTGAACCATGAACTTCCTGATGTTCAAGCTGGTTTTAGAAAAAGCAGAGGAACCAGAGATCAAATTGCCAATATCTGCTGGATCATTGAAAAAGCAAGAGAGTTCCAGAAAAACATCTATTTCTGCTTTATTGATTATGCCAAAGCCTTTGACTATGTGGATCACAATAAACTGTGGAAAATTCTGAAAGAGATGGGAATACCAGACCACCTGACCTGCCTCTTGAGAAACGTATATGCAAGTCAGGAAGCAACAGTTAGAACTGGACATGGAACAACAGACTGGTTCCAAATAGGAAAAGGAGTACATCAAGGCTGTATGTTGTCACCCTGCTTATTTAACTTATATGCAAAGTACATCATGCTGGAATCAAGATTGCCGGGAGAAATATCAATAACCTCAGATATGCAGATGACACCACCCTTATGGCAGAAAATGAAGAAAAATTAAAGAGCCTCTTGATGAAAGTGAAAGAGGAGAGTGAAAATGTTGGCTTAAGCTCAACATTCAGAAAACGTAGATCATGGCATCTGCTCCCATCAGTTCATGGCAAATAGATGGAGAAACAGTGGAAACAGTGAGAGACTTTATTTTGGGGGGCTCCAAAATCACTGTAGATTGTGATTGCAGCCATGAAACTAAAAAAGACGCTTACTCCTTGGAAGGAAAGTTATGACCAACCTAGACAGCATATTAAAAAGCAGAGACAGAGACATTACTTTGCTGACAAAGGTACATCTAGTCAAGGCTATGGTTTTTCCAGTAGTCATGTATGGATATGAGAGTTGGACTATAAAGAAAGCTGAACACCGAAGAATTGATGCTTTTGAACTGTGGTGTTGGAGAAGACTCTTGAGAGTCCCTTGGGCTGCAAGGAGGTCCAACTAGTTCATCCTAAAGGAGATCAGTCCTGGGTGTTCATTGGAGGGACTGATGTTGAAGCTGAAACTCCTATGCTTTGGCCACCTGATGTGAAGAGTTGACTCATTTGCAAAGACCCTGATGCTGGGAAGGATTGAGGGCAGGAGGAGAAGGGGACAACAGAGGATGAGATGGTTGGATGGCATCACCGACTCAATGGACATGGGTTTGGGTGGACTCCGGGAGTTGGTGATGGACAGGGAGGCCTGGCGTGCTGCAGCTCATGGGGTTACAAAGAATCGGACATGACTGAGCGACTGTACTGTACTGAACTGAACTCCATATTGTATCCTCATTACCTCCATATCAACGGTTCTGCATCTGCTGATTCAACCAACTGAGGATGGTATAGTAGTATTGCAGTATTTACTATGAAAAAAAATCTATGTATAAATGGACCTTTGCAGTTCATACCCATGTTGCTCAAAGGTCAGCTTTACATATATACACATGTATATATGTGCATGTGTACATATTAATAATTTTGACACTCAGTGAAGCCTGCCATCCAGGCATAATGCCCAGATGTTAAGCCAGGAAAATCTTGCTGAGTCAGCACTAAGGCAATCTTTCCAAACTCAAATGGATTTCAAGGTCAAAGGTATTTTCATTTATATCCTCACAGAATATTTCCATAGTTCCTGCCCTCAGGGTGCTCCCATTTTTCATCATCTGTGAGCCTTTGGTATACTAATTCACAATAACTCCAAGAAAACCCCAAGATTCCCCATTAATCATTTGGTGCCCTTTCTCTGTAAATAGGCATTTTAAAACCTTTAGATAATTTACGGATATTACCTAGTTTTATGCTCTATGTTCCTTTCTACAATTTGGCCAAATTCCAGCTTAAAGTCAGCATTCTTTGTCATGTTTTCAACATCCTACTTCACACAGGTGGGTTGTCTCATAGGAGGAGGTCCTTGACTTTGCTCCTGTTTGAGAGGGTTTTCTCTGTGTTGTTTCTACTTCTCATGCGGATTTATGGAAAGTTGTAGGGTTTGCTTTCTTTTGTTTGTACTTTAAGTTTTTATAATTAATTGGCCAACATAACTGTTAGTTTTAATCTCTAAAATAAACATTAATAGTTCCAATGGCTTAAGATTCTCACAAACATCACAAATATTTAGTGAAATGATGTCTGTTAAAGAATTTAGCTGTACACAAGAGACATAATGGATGTCTTATCTGACGTAGTATTAAATGTTTGTCATATCTGATTTAGTTATAAAGATATTAGAAAATTTCCCATACAAAGATGGAAAAACAATAGTCCCACTCCCTTGTTTGACTCGTATTTTCACAGTAATGGGTTTAGTCCTAAGGGCTTAGAGGTCAAATACTTGAGCTCTGAAACTTACTAATTGGACAGTTTTCTTTAGCTCTTTGTGATTTGGTTTCCTTATCTGTAAAATGGAGTTCAAAATACTCCTTACCTCCTAAATGATTGTGAGGATGTGTTAATTTGTATAAAACACTCAGAACGGTATTGTGTAGTGAGCATGTAATGTTAGCTATTCTTATTCCTTTTGAGCTTTTGTCCACCTCTAAATGCATGCTTATTTCACTGTAATCTTAATGTCTGTCCAATCTTGTCTCCTGAGACTTTAATTTACACAAGTTTGCACAAAAGCTTAATTTTAATTAGTTTTAATGATTTTATAAGTGTCAGTCAAACTGATACACTCTCTGCTACTGTTGGACATTTAGGTTGCCCCCACCTTTTCTTTTAAAGCAATATAGATATACTTACAATGTACACGTCAATACATTTGTTCTTCTTTTTTCTTTGTTAAATGATAGTCTTACTATAATCATTGATTAGTTCTAGTAATTTTCTGGTGAAGTCTTTAGGGTTTTCTATGTAAAGGATCATGTCATCTGCAAATAGTGAGAGTTTTACTTCTTCTTTTCCAATTTGGATTCCTTTTATTTCTTTTTCTGCTCTGATTGCTGTGGCCAAAACTTCCAAAACTATGTTGAATAGTAATGGTGAAAGTGGGCATCCTTGTCTTGTTCCTGACTTTAGAGGAAATGCTTTCAATTTTTCACCATTGAGGATAATGTTTGCTGTGGGTTTGTCATATATAGCTTTTATTATGTTGAGGTATGTTCCTTCTATTCCTGCTTTCTGGAGAGTTCTTATCATAAATGGATGTTGAATTTTGTCAAAGGCTTTCTCTGCATCTATTGAGATAATCATATGGTTTTTGTTTTTCAATTTGCTAATGTGGTGTATTACATTGATTGATTTGCGGATATTGAAGAATCCTTGCATCCCTGGGATAAAGCCCACTTGGTCATGGTGTATGATCTTTTTAATGTGTTGTTGGATTCTGATTGCTAGAATTTTGTTAAGGATTTTTGCATCTATGTTCATCAGTGATATTGGCCTGTAGTTTTCTTTTTTTGTGGCATCTTTGTCAGGTTTTGGTATTAGGGTGATGGTGGCCTCATAGAATGAGTTTGGAAGTTTACCTTCCTCTGCAATTTTCTGGAAGAGTTTGAGCAGGGTAGGTGTTAGCTCTTCTCTAAATTTTTGGTAGAATTCAACTGTGAAGCCGTCTGGACCGGGGCTTTTGTTTGCTGGAAGATTTTTGATTACAGTTTCAATTTCCGTGCTTGTGATGGGTCTGTTAAGATTTTCTATTTCTTCCTGGTCCAGTTTTGGGAAGTTGTACTTTTCTAAGAATTTGTCCATTTCTTCCACGTTGTCCATTTTTTTGGCATATAATTGTTGATAGTAGTCTCTTATGATCCTTTGTATTTCTGTGTTGTCTGTTGTGATCTCTCCATTTTCATTTCTAATTTTATTGATTTGATTTTTCTCACTTTGTTTCTTGATGAGTCTGGCTAATGGTTTGTCAATTTTATTTATCCTTCCAAAGAACCAGCTTTTGGCTTTGCTGATTTTTGCTATGGTCTCTTTTGTTTCTTTTGCATTTATTTCTGCTCTAATTTTTAAGATTTTTTTCCTTCTACTAACCCTGGGGTTCTTCATTTCTTCCTTTTCTAGTTGCTTTAGGTGTAGGGTTAGGTTATTTATTTGACTTTATTCTTGTTTCTTTAGGTATGCCTGTATTGCTATGAACTTTCCCCTTAGGACTGCTTTTAAAGTGTCCCACAGGTTTTGAGTTGTTGTGTTTTCATTTTCATTAGTTTCTATGCAAATTTTGATTTCTTTTTTGATTTCTTCTGTGATTTGTTGGTTATTCAGCAGTGTGTTGTTCAGCCTCCATATGTTGGAATTTTTAATAGTTTTTCTCCTGTAATTGAGATCTAATCTTACTGCATTGTGGTCAGAAAAGATGCTTGGAATGATTTCTATTTTTTTGAATTTACCAAGGCTAGATTTATGGCCCATGATGTGATCTATCCTGGAGAAGGTTCCATGTGCACTTGAGAAAAAGGTGAAATTCATTGTTTTGGGATGAAATGTCCAATAGATATCAATTAGGTCTAACTGGTCTATTGTATCGTTTAACGTTTGTGTTTCCTTGTTAATTTTCTGTTTAGTTGATCTATCCATAGGTGTGAGTGGGGTATTAAAGTCTCCCACTATTATTGTGTTATTGTTAATTTCTCCTTTCATACTTGTTAGCATTTGTCTTACATATTGCGGCGCTCCCGTGTTGGGTGCATATATATTTATAACTGTTATATCTTTTTCTTGGATTGATCCTTTGATCATTATGTAGTGACCATCTTTGTCTCTTTTCACAGCCTTTGTTTTAAAGTCTATTTTATCTAATATAAGTATTGCTACTCCTGCTTTCTTTTGGTCCCTATTTGCATGGAAAATCTTTTTCCAGCCCTTCACTTTCAGTCTGTATGTGTCCCCTGTTTTGAGGTGGGTCTCTTGTAGACAACATATGTAGGGGTCTTGTTTTTGTATACATTCAGCCAGTCTTTGTCTTTTGGTTGGGGCATTCAACCCATTTACATTTAAGGTAATTACTGATAAGTATGATCCCGTTGCCATTTACTTTATTGTTTGGGGTTTGAGTTTATACACTGTTTTTGTGTTTCCTGTCTAGAGAATATCCTTTAGTATTTGTTGGAGAGCTGGTTTGGTGGTGCTGAATTCTCTCAGCTTTTGCTTGTCTGAGAAGCTTTTGATTTCTTCTTCATATTTGAATGAGATCCTTGCTGGGTACAATAATCTGGGCTGTAGGTTATTTTCTTTCATCACTTTAAGTATGTCTTGCCATTCCCTCCTGGCTTGAAGAGTTTCTATTGAAAGATCAGCTGTTATCCTAATGGGAATTCCCTTGTGTGTTATTTGTTGTTTTTCCCTTGCTGCTTTTAATATTTGTTCTTTGTGTTTGATCTTTGTTAATTTGATTAATATGTGTCTTGGGGTGTTTTGCCTTGGGTTTATCCTGTTTGGGACTCTCTGGGTTTCTTGGACTTGGGTGATTATTTCCTTCCCCATTTTAGGGAAGTTTTCAACTATTATCTCCTCAAGTATTTTCTCATGGTCTTTCTTTTTGTCTTCTTCTTCTGGGATCCCTATGATTCGAATGTTGTAGCATTTAATATTGTCCTGGAGGTCTCTGAGATTGTAGTAAAGTTGCAGGATATAAAATCAACACACAGAAATCCCTTGCTTTCCTATACACTAATAATGAGAAAACAGAAAGAGAAATTAAGGAAACAATTCCATTTACCATTGCAACGGAAAGAATAAAATACTTAGGAATATATCTACCTAAAGAAACTAAAGACCTATATATAGAAAACTATAAAACACTGGTGAAAGAAATCAAAGAGGACACTAATAGATGGAGAAATATACCATGTTCATGGATTGGAAGAATCAATATAGTGAAAATGAGTATACTACCCAAAGCAATTTATAGATTCAATGCAATCCCTATCAAGCTACCAACGATATTCTTCACAGAGCTAGAACAAATAATTTCACAATTTGTATGGAAATACAAAAAACCTCGAATAGCCAAAGCTATCTTGAGAAAGAAGAATGGAACTGGAGGAATCAACCTACCTGACTTCAGGCTCTATTACAAAGCCACAGTTATCAAGACAGTATGGTACTGGTACAAAGACAGAAATATAGATCAATGGAACAAAATGGAAAGCCCAGAGATAAATCCATGCACATATGGACACCTTATCTTTGACAAAAGAGGCAAGAATATACAATGGATTAAAGACAATCTCTTTAACAAGTGGTGCTGGGAAAACTGGTCAACCACTTGTAAAAGAATGAAACTGGAACACTTTCTAACACCTTACACAAAAATAAACTCAAAATGGATTAAAGATCTAAACGTAAGACCAGAAACTATAAAACTCCTAGAGGAGAACATAGGCAAAACACTCTCCGACATACATCACAGCAGGATCCTCTATGACCCACCTCCCAGAATATTGGAAATAAAAGCAAAAATAAACAAATGGGATCTAATTAAACTTAAAAGCTTCTGCACAACAAAGGAAACTATTAGCAAGGTGGAAAGGCAGCCTTCAGAATGGGAGAAAATAATAGCAAATGAAGCAACGGACAAACAGCTAATCTCAAAAATATACAAGCAACTCCTACAGCTCAACTCCAGAAAAATAAATGACCCAATCAAAAAATGGGCCAAAGAACTAAATAGACATTTCTCCAAAGAAGACATACAGATGGTGAACAAACACATGAAAAGATGCTCAACATCACTCATTATCAGAGAAATGCAAATCAAAACCACTATGAGGTACCATTTCACCCCAGTCAGAATGGCTGCGATCCAAAAGTCTACAAGCAATAAATGCTGGAGAGGGTGTGGAGAAAAGGGAACCCTCTTACACTGTTGGTGGGAATGCAAACTAGTACAGCCACTATGGAGAACAGTGTGGAGATTCCTTAAAAAACTGGAAATAGAACTGCCTTATGATCCAGCAATCCCACTGCTGGGCATACACACTGAGGAAACCAGAAGGGAAAGAGACACGTGTACCCCAATGTTCATCGCAGCACTGTTTATAATAGCCAGGACATGGAAGCAACCTAGATGCCCATCAGCAGATGAATGGATAAGAAAGCAGTGGTACATATACACAATGGAGTATTACTCAGCCATTAAAAAGAATGCATTTGAATCAGTTCTAATGAGATGGATGAAACTGGAACCTATTATACAGAGTGAAGTAAGCCAGAAAGAAAAACACCAATACAGTATACTAACACATATATATGGAATTTAGAAAGATGGTAACAATAACCCTGTATACGAGACAGCAAAAGAGACACCGATGTATAGATCAGTCTTATGGACTCTGTGGGAGAGGGAGAGAGTGGGGAGATTTGGGAGAATAGCATTGAAACATGTATAATATCATGTATGAAACGAGTCGCCAGTCCAGGTTCGATGCACGGTACTGGATGCTTGGGGCTGGTGCACTGGGACGACCCAGAGGGAGGGTAGGGGAGGGAGGAGGGAGGAGGGTTCAGGATGGGGAACGCAGGTATACCTGTGGCGGATTCATTTCGATATTTGGCAAAACTAATACAGTATTGTAAAGTTTAAAAAAAAAAAAACAAAAAACCTGAATAGGGAGAGAAGAGCAAAGGTGCTCTTGCAAAAAAAAAAAAAAAAAAAGATAGTCTTACAAATTCTCAGAAGTGGATTATTGTGGATTGTTGCATTAAGAGATATACGTGTCTTATGAATCATCATCTGTTGCTACGTGCGTGTGCATGCTCAGTTGTGTATGACTCTGAGACCCCATGGACTGTAGCCAGCCAGGCTCCTCTGTCCATGGGATTTTCCAGGCAAGAATACTGGAGTGGGTTGCCATTTCTTACTCCAGGGGATCTTCCCAACCCAGGGATCAAACCCACATCTCTTGCTTTGGCAGGTGGATTCGTTACCACTGAACCACCAGGGAAACCCATCTATTGCTATATTGCTTCCCAAATGGATGGGCCCAGCAGATATGGATGTTTAAGGTTTGACAACATAGAGAAGGATTTTGGTAATTCAACCACCAGGTCTGGTCTTTTAAGCAGTCACCTTGAGAAAGTAGTGAGTCAGGAAACTAGAGTGCTGTGGGGTTAATCCCCTTCCTTACTTGCTACTCACCCAGCCACTACCACCCTGCAGAAATCAGAGAGGAGGCGGTTTGGGTGGAGGGTGACTGCCTAGACTTCTGTGTTGCCCTGCTGCCTTCCCACTCTTCATTCTCTAGTTCCCTGTGACTTGTTCACTCTTCACTTGTTCTTGGGGACCCACCTAGTCTCTTCCCATGAATCAAAGGCCTGTTTTTGGATTTTGTGTCCTGGTGTCCTGATCTGACTCTTTTTACACCACTCCTCCCATTCTTTTTCTCTGATAAAATCTTCACTCACTTGTCTCCGGGAGGCTCTTAAAGCCCAGCATAAACTATGCTCTCAGCCCTGAGGACTCCTACCAGTTTTCCAGGGGAGTGCATGGACTCTTTACTTGATGCTGGCCTTGTGCACCTGCCTAGTAGCCAATATAAATGTCCTCCCCTGAGCACAAAAAGCAAACACAGAGAAGGGAGCTTTGAGTACAGGTCCTAAAATCAGCTTCTTAGATCCCACAGAATCTGGCCTCTACAAATGAACTGCTGTTTCTCTAGAAGGTGACATCTTCTTTAAAAACACATGCAGAAGAGAAAAACCATTTAGAAATATCTATTAAAGTTGAACGTGTGCTTATGCTCTGATGTAGCAATTCCACTCCTATAAACTAAACAGAGAAGAGTACATAGGTGAACCAAAAGATATGTGTTAGGGCAGAAGAGCATGGGAAAACTTTTGTTCCTTGTTCTTTTTCCTTTTCCCACAGGAGAACTTCTGCCCTATTTCCCAGAAATGAACATCGCTGACTTGTCCCAATATATGAATTCTTTCTTAACTCTTGAGCTTAATGCAAATTGTAAGTCAGAATTAAGATTCTCCTCCCAGTGGAGACCATCTGGGTGCTAGGATAGTCTTTATAGTAATATATATATATATGTATGTATGTGTGTATATATATATATATGGGTTAGGATGTTTATAGCAGCATTATTCATATTACTACAAACTGGAAATAAAAGAGATGTTCATGTAGGGAAAATGGATAAAGTGTAAACTATTTCCCAAAGCAATACTATTCAAGAATGGGAATGAACAAACTGAAGTGACAAGCAATCTCGTTGATGAATCTCACAGCTTCAGTGATGAGTGAAAGAAGCCAGTCAAGAGTGCCTACTGTATAAATCCATGCAAGCTTCACCACCAGGTCAGTGGTTCCCAGCGATGGAGAGTGGTTGGGAAGGAGCAGGGGAGGGCTACTGGTGTTCTGCCAATGTTCTATTTCTTGATCTGGGCACTGGATGTGAAAAATCATTGAAATCTACTCTTAAAATTGTAGTTCTCTGCAAATGTCATTGCCAAAGAGCATTCTAAAATCCAACCTAAGTTGTATCTTTATTACTCATTAATAAGAATTATTATTATTATTTTTTAGGATATCGATATCATCATTGCTTGCTAGTTAAAATGGAAGGAGATGAGGAGCAACGGTGTCTCTGTGATTCTTCTGGCTTGGTGTCCTCTTTCCATAGGAAGAGCATTGTGTCTTAAGCATCTCTACCTCCAGTGCCCTGGTGGCTCAGACAATAAAGCGTCTTTCTACAATGCGGGAGACCCGGGTTCTATCCCTGGATTGGGAAGATCCCCTGGAGAAGGAAATGGCAATCCACTCCAGGACTATTGCCTGGAAAATCCCATGTACAGAGGAGCCTGGTAGGCTACAGTCCATGGGGTTGCAAAGAGGTCGGACACGACTGAGAGACTTCACTTCACATCCAGTGCAGTGCTGGAGAAGATTCTTCAGAGTCCCTTGGACAACAAGTAGATCAGATCAGTCAATCCTGAAGGAAATCAACCCTGAATATTCATTGGAAGGATTGATGCTGAAGCTGAAGCTCCAAAACTTTGGCTACCTGTTGCTGGGAAAGATTGAGGGCAAAAGGAAAAGGGGGCGACAGAGGATGAGAAGGTTGGATGCCATCACTGACTAAATAGACATGAGTTTGAGCAAGCTCCAGGAGATAGTAAAGGACAGGAAAGCCTGGCGTGCTGCAGTCTGTGGGGGTCTCAGAGTTGGACATGACTGAGTGATTGAACAACAACAATTCCAGTGCTTGGCATGTAGACATTGATCTATGTGTTTAGATAAACTATTTGCTGAAGAGGGCAAAATGCCTTCTCTAAGTTTAAGTAACTAAGGATTTATTCCAATAATTATAGCAAAAAAAAAAAAAAAAATCAGAAATTGCTCTGCAATTTGGTGAGTATTGAGCAGCCCTGGGAGAGTTGGTTCTCTGGAAGCAGACCAAACTGTTTTCACAACAGTTGTAATGAGGATGAGTAAATCTGAAGGGCCAAGTCCCTTGGTCATGCCTGTCAGGCTGCGAGGAGGGAGAGAGCTGAGAAAGATCTAAGCCTGAGCCTGTGAAGTTGCAGGGGAGGGAACTTGGTTGTTTGAAAGGAATGAGCTTGGCCATGGGGATTCGGTGCTGGCAGGGCAGCCACAGCCCATTGTAAAGAGTCTGGATATCACTTGCTGGGGCCAATCCATATCATAGGAGGTGGAAAATTGAATCATGGGAGTAGTCAAGACTTGGAGGTGCATATAAACAGGGGATTTGAAATCCAAAGAGTCAAATAGCACCAATATGACATTAACATGTAAAATTATGAAATGTTTGGTTGGAAGATCAAAGGTGATTTATTAAATATTTTACTAGGCCAGGCACTGTGCTAAGTAATGTTTAAATAACTAATCTCGTTTAATCTCCATAACAACCTAAGGAGGTAAATATTATTGTACCCATTTTAAGGAGCTGCAGTTTAGCAAGGTACAATTTATTCAAGATCACATAGTAAGTGAAAGAATCTGGGTTTAACTCAACCTTTTCTGACTCAACAGGGTTGCTTCTTAACCACCCAGTTTTGCTGCTCATATTCAAGTGCAGAATTCAAGTTTTTAGGTGGAAATAAGGAGGGAGGTCAGGCTGGGGAGACAAGACCCTAGTTTGATAGGGATTAAAATATTTGGACAGGTTAGTAGGGCAGAGGTGGCAACACAAAGAAGACAGGACCCAGTGCTGAAAACGCATCAACCATCAGGCAGTTCCTAAGTACTCCTGCAGCAGGTCCCGCTCCGGGCACCAGGGATGCAGAGATGATGGATGCTAGGTCCCTGACACTCAGGTTTTCAGCACCAATGCAGAGCCCAGCTATCAGAGTCAAGTACAAGGACTTGAGTGGGACTTGAGGCAAGACTGAATTACTACTGATTTTCTGAACTGTTGGACTGGGCTTCTTTCAAAGCCTAAGGCAAGTCAGCCCTCAGGTGGGGTATTAAGTGGCTTTCACAATGGAAAAAGCACACTTTGGAATATGGGAGGAATAAAAGTTTAGGCAGGGCTATTCTGCTTGCCCAGAGTCTGCTCTGTTCTAGAAAGAGTACTTGAATTTGCTTTGGGAAAACTGCTTTCCTTTGTTGGAGACAGTCTTGGTGAGTTTGTCACTCAATGTAACTCACCCTTACCTTGTATGTGATACAATATAAGTTAATTAGAATCCAAAGTGGTGAAAATAGAGAACATTCACTTAAAATGCAGGAACCTGAAAACTTGCTCTACTTTTTCTTATAATCTAGAAAATCATGAAGCATCTGGCTCCTGTCCTTTCTGAAGCTTATTTTTGTTCTGTTCCCAGATGTAAGTAAGCAAGAGAAGGTTTCTATTGCTTATAACTCAAAAACCCTGACTGATACAAAGGCAATACATATGAGGTTAGAGAAGTTTTTCACAAGATTATGATTCCCTTGCAAGAAGGAGTATTTTCTTCTTCATCTTTGAATTCAGAGGTCTTAGGTCAACGCTTTGCATGTGATACGTGCTCACTAAATGTTGTTGAACTGAATGATTAAATGAATGAATGCATATAAAGGTCATCTTAGATTGTTCAGCCCACCAAAGTCAGGTAGACATGGCTTAGAACTGGGACAAATCAGTTGGTGAAGCAGCATCTTCAAGGCTTCATGGCAATCATTTTGATCCAGCCAAGAATACTTTCTGTTATTAAAGTAAAACAAAGTGCATCTTCATTTTAGCAGCAGCCACCAAGAGAAATGAGGTGTTGTAATTCCAACTTAGTTGAAATATGTAAGGCTCACTCATCCTGTGCATACAATTGATAACTTGTACCTCTGGGACTGTCTCTTTCTTTCCTATTAATCCATTTTAGACTTTTATAAGTCAATGGAGCCTTCTGCTTTTGAAAAGTTATTCTGTAAAATTATTTTGCATAAGTCCTAGTAAACACTGGCACGTGTTTTTGGCAGAGGACGGAAATGCTTCACTTAGTCTCTGGTGGCCCCATGAGTAAAAGGAGTGGCTGAAGAATTGTCTGGATTGGATGGAAGCAAAAATGTGCTGGTCAGTTGTACTTTCTGAGTTTCTTTCCACCCAAATGAGGATGATTTATTTTAAAACGTCGCAAGGGAGGACCAGGCAGACTTGAGACATGCACGCATCAATAACTAGAATGACTAATAGTGGGAAGATTGTTGATTTTCTTCTTTGAGGTCATGTATGTGGCCAACTGGAAGACTCAATGATGTCATTAAGTTGTATTTGTGGACCAGAAGCGTGGCTAAGCTGATAATCTTTTTATAAACTGTAAGCAACAGGATTTTTACAGCTGAAAGATGACATGGCTCTTGGCAATGTCAGGGTTTAATTTTATCATTGGTCATCTCTCTGTGTTGAAGGAATGGAAACTGTGGCTGTTTAGAAAGTGTTTGACTTTTGTGGACTTGAGAGATAATCAAATCTTTCTAAATTAAGCTGGCACTATTGTTTAGAAAGAGGGTGGCGGGCTAATGGACTAGCTGTGTTTGCTTCTGTATGTGGGTATAGTTTTAGACCAAGTTTATACCAAAATGGTAAATGGAGAATTAATACAGTTTCTCAAGTAATTAAAGTTTAAAAATTTCCTTTAAATATTTTGTGGCTAAGACTTATTTAAAGAAACAAAATTTGGAAAATTGCTACAGATTTCCATTTATGTTTTCATTGATGCAAACCTTAAATAATTTAATTGTTTGATCTTTGAAGAAATTACATAATTTTTCCCTCATAATTAGCTTCTCCACTTGTCTAAACTATTTGCTGCCCTGCCATAAAGTTAGCTAATTTTTCCTTCTTCTCAAAATGAGTTTGAGAAACCATGGTAAATATATATAGATACCTAAAGCTGTATGAGAATAACATGAGGCAGGGGTTACCATTTTAAACATTGTGAACATAATCCTAATTTGAGATATATAAAAAGCAAATTAGAAAATTTTACTCTAGTTGGAATGCTCTTGTTGATTGTGTCAGGCCTGGCAGATGGTAGAATCCAGTTTGGGTTCTAGTAAAGGGAAGTGTAGGAGGACTGCGGAGGTGGTGAATCAGGGGAGGGCCTGGATCTGGGGTTGTGCTTAGACATGGTGGCTATCACAGAGCTATGTACCTGGTGCTGGAAACAGGCATGGATTATTCCCTGAAATCACAAATCTTAGCTTCAAAGTCTGGGTAGTCAGACACAGGATCAATATGTTTTTCAAATGCAGGACAGTAAGTAGAAGTCGTATTTGTCAACCAGAAAAGCAACACAGAAAGAAGAGGCTGGTAATAGAGAATTATAGTCTTGGGGAACAAGTTTGGAACCAACAAGTCAAAATGATGACAAGTAGGCTGAGTCCTCAGTGAAGAAAGAGTATGAGGTTAAAGTCTCTTATGGTCCGAATTGTGTCCTCCCAAATATATGTTGAAGTCTTAACCCTCAGAACCAGTGTGACCTTATTTGGAAATGGAGTGTTTATAGATGTAATCAAGCTAAAATGAGGTCATTAGGGTGAATTCTAACCCTGTGTGACAGATGTCCTTTTAAGAAGAGGAAAATGCTGTATGAAGAGACAGACATGTAGAGAAGTCAAGGTGGCCACAGAGGTAGATATTGAAATGATGTAACTGCAAGTTAAGGGATGCCAAGGGTGGATGACCAACACTGGAAACTAAGGAGGGATGGAAAGGCGTCTACTCAGAATCTCAGAGGGTGCATACCCCCAGCCCTCAAGTGTTGATTTTGGATTTCTAGCTTCCAGAGCTGTGAGAGGATGAATTCCTGTTGTTTAAAACCAACCAATACATGGTACTTCATTATGGCAGCCCAAGGAAACTCATGCAAATCTTCTTGTCCATTTCCTATTGTACTGGTCTTAAACTATGGTTAGATCTTGTCCCTGGCAAGTCGGTGGGATAGATAATAGCAAGTTGGGACCCCTGACAGAAGTGAGAAGTGGGGAGAAGGGTGAAGTGCAAGGCAATTCTTATCTAATTAACTGACCCAAACCTGAGGATTGATGCATTTTTCCTCTGCCCATGTAGTGAATCTCTGATGAGCAAAGCACTTTTCTCAAAGTGTGAATAGGAGCAGCATGATGTAATAACTGATTATGTGAATCAGCTCTGTTTTCCCTTTGTTAAGTTCTTGCTCTTACAACTTACGTTATATGTGTGGCAAAGGAGAGAGGCAGAGAGATCGATATTTGAGTTGAGAAATACAGTGGAATATCCCTAAAACTCAACACCAAGACCAATAAGAGTCCACAGAGCACCAGAGAAATCCAGACTCTGCCCTTGATTGTTTAGTTGAAGAAGCAAAAACTGGGATGAAAACTGAGTACCACGTGATTAGCAGTATTGGTGGTAGTGGTTTAGTTGCTAGTCTGTGTTCAACTCTTGGGGCTCCATGGACTGTAGCCTGCCAGGCTCCTCTGTCCATTGGATTTCCCCAGCAAAATTACTGGAGTGTTGCCATTTCCTTCTCCAGGGGTTTTTTCTGACCCAGGGATCGAACCTCAGTCTCCTGCACAGCAATCAGATTCTTTACCAACTGAGCCATCAGGGACAGAATTACTGGGGGCTGTGGTAAATTGGGGATTATTTAAGTACGATCTTTCTCTTTAAAAACCACTTTCCCCTCCCATTTCTCCTCCTCCGTTCACTCTCTGTCTTTCTCTCTTTCTGTCTCTCTCTGTCCCTCTCAGTTTCTGTCTCTCCCCTGCCCCCCTCTCTCACACACACACCTGTTGGCTAAATTCTGTGAGACCATCAATATCCTATTGTAGATATTCTGGGCAGACACTGGAAAAAGGTCATCTCTTGGTTCTAAATGTTCAACCATTGAGGCACTAGAGGAAACCCTAGTGCTCTGACTTCTCCCAGAGGAGCTCATGGCTGTGCTGATGAGAGCACAAGAGCTGTCCCCAGACTGACCAGGGACTGGCAGAGGCGTTTTTCAGGTCACCCCAAAGGGCTTTGCTTTCAATCCTGGTCACGTCTTTCTGGGAATCTGTAAGCCACCTTCTTGCCTCTCTTCTCCATAGCTGCCAATTTGTAATTGTCCATCTGGGTTCTCATTTTTCCAGACCAGCTGCAGAAAGAAATGGACACTCTAGGCTCCCTCCTTCCTTGCTTCTTCATGAGTTCTTACCTCCGTTACACATCCTGTTTCTTTTTCTCTCCATTTTTCCATCATTGGGGAAGGCTACAAGACAAGGTAACAGAGGTAAAGTTCATAAACAAAGTTCTAAAAACTCACACAAAGCTGTCAGACAAAGAATTCTTATTTCTTTTGGTCCCTTCCCACAGTGACTGTGACCACAGATCCTGACTTTCTAGGCTGTTCCGTAAGATGATTTGGTCAATTGCTAATTTTCCATCCTCAAGAGTGGAATTTATTAACCCCTCTCCCTACTTTTTCTTTAATGAAGGAAAGACCAAATGATATAATCTTGGTAATTTGACAAAATGTTGCATCATTACCACTGAGTGGGTAAGTCAGGCAGTTAGTCAGTCAGTTCAGTCACTCAATCGTGTCCGACTCTTTGCAACTCCATGAATCGCAGCACACCAGGCCTCCCTGTTCATCACCATCTCCCGGAGTTCACTCAAACTCACGTCCATCAAGTCGGTGATGCCATCCAGCCATCTCACCCTCTGTCATCTCCCTTTTCTCTTGTCCCCAATCCCTTCCACATCAGAGTCTTTTCCAATGAGTCAACTCTTCCCATGAGGTGGCCAAAGTACTGGAGTTTCAGCTTTAGCATCATTCCTTCCAAAGAAATCCCAGGGCTGATCTCCTTTAGAATGGGCTGGTTGGATCTCCTTGCAGTCTAAGGGACTCTCAAGAGTCTTCTCCAACATCACAGTTCAAAAGCATCAATTCTTCAGTGCTCAGCTTTCTTCACAGTCCAACTCTCACATCCATATATGACCACAGGAAAAACCATAGCCTTGACTAGATGGACCTTTGTTGGCAAAGTAATGTCTCTGCTTTTCAATATGCTCTCTAGGTTGGTCATAACTTTTCTTCCAAGGGGTAAGTGTCTTTTAATTTCATGGCTGCAATCACCATCTGCAGTGATTTTGGAGCCCCCCAAAATAAAGTCTGACACTGTTTCCACTGTTTCCCCATTTTTTCCCATGAAGTGATGGGACCAGATGCCATGATCTGTGATAGGATACTGAAAGAGGAACTCCCCAGGTCAGTAGGTGCCCAATATGCTACTGGAGATCAGTGAAGAAATAACTCCAGAAAGAATGAAGGGATGGAGCCAAAGCAAAAACAATACCCAGTTGTGGATGTGAATGGTGATAGAAACAAGGTCCGATGCTGTAAAGAACAATATTGCATAGCAACCTGGAATGTTAGGTCCATGAATCAAGGCAAATTCAGTTCAGTTCAGTTCAGTTCAGTCGCTCAGTCGTGTCTGACTCTTTGCGACCCCATGAATCGCAGCATGCCAGGCCTTCTTGTCCATCACCAACTCCCAGAGTTCACTCAAACTCACATCCATCGAGTCGGTGATGCCAACCAGCCATCTCATCCTCTATCATCCCCTTCTCCTCCTGCCCCCAATCCCTCCCAGCATCAGAGTCTTTTCCAATGAGTCAACTCTTCGCATGAGGTGGCCAAAGTACTGGAGTTTCAGCTTTAGCATCATTTCTTCCAAAGAAATCCCAGGGCTGATCTCCTTTAGAATGGACTGGTTGGATCTCCTTGCAGTCCAAGGCAAATTGGAAGTGGTCAAACAGGAGATAGCAAGAGTGAATGTCGACATTCTAGGAATCAGCGAACTAAAATGGACTAGAATGGGTGAATTTAACTCAGATGACCATTATATCTACTACTGTGGGCAGGAATCCCTCAGAAGAAATGGAGTAGCCATCATGGTCAACATGAGTCCGAAATGCAGTACTTAGATGCAATCTCAAAAACGACAGAATGATCTCTGTTCGTTTCCAAGGCAAACCATTCAATATCACAGTAATCCAAGTCTATGCCCCCACCAGTAATGCTGAAGAAGCTGAAGTTGAACGGTTCTATGAAGACCTACAGGACCTTTTAGAACTAACACCCAAAAAAGATGTCCTTTTCATTATAGGGGACTGGAATGCAAAACTAGGAAGTCAAGAAACACCTGGAGTAACAGGCAAATTTGGCCTTGGAATATGGAATGAAGTAGGGCAAAGGCTAATAGAGTTTTGCCAAGAGAATGCACTGGTCATAGCAAACACCCTCTTCCAACAACACAAGAGAAGACTGAGTGGGTAAACCAGGCATTAAAAAAAAATAACCTTTTCAGTGTCACCTGTGGGTAATGCTGCAAAGACTATAACCTTATCGTGGGCCCTGGAGAATGTCTGTCATTTTGAAGGTGATAAAAGTCAAGTGTATCAAGAATATGGGGTGGCAAAAGGACAAATATTGAATGATTTCACTTATATAAGGCACTTGAATAGTCAAAAAATTTTTAATAGTTAAATTCATAGAGACAAAAAGTAGAACAGTGGTTCCCAGGGAATGGAGAGGGGTGGGGTTATAGAGTTTCTGTTTGATGGGTTTTGATGAGTTTCAGTTTGGGATGAACTGTAGCCCGCCAGGCTCCTTTGTCCATGGGATTCTCCAGGCAATAATACTGACTGGAGTGGTTGCTGTGCCCTTATCCAGGAGATCTTCCCAAACCAGGGATGAATGATCAAACCCATGTCTCTTAAATCTCCTGCATTGGTACACACACACACACACAGAATGTGGATCACATTCTCTAAAGTAAAAGTGGAAGGCAGAGTGTAAGTCCTGCAAGGCAGCCATTCCTTTATCTGGTATTGGCAGCCATCTTTTCTCGCTGAAGTCATTTGAAAAACAGATGACTTGAAGATAGTGTGTCTTGGTGAAAGTGATATTCCACAGACCTCTTAATGAGTGTTCTGAAGTTGCAAATCTGCACTATGAAAACTGTGGGCTTCTCATATTAAAGGAAAAAAAAATTGGTAACACAATACCATTCATCAAATAATGCAAAATGAACATTCTTGTTTTCTCTAGCTTCTCACAGTCAGCTCCAACATTCTTTATTTGTAATGCAAATACAAGAAAACATAATTCTTGAGTCCCTTTTGAAATTTTCTTTTGAAGCTAACTTTTTTCCTGGAGAGATTTATTAAATTCTTAGAAATTGCCAAGCAGCTACTTCTCATATAATAGAATTTTGCCTCAATGAAGGTTCTTAAACACTTTGGCTTTCAAGAATTATCTGTGAAAAAAATATGAATATAGTTTCTCCCATTAACAGTGAGGTCCATGTCACATGAGAGTACTTTCTGAGAATATTAACATTATAATATCATCCCGAAATTTTTCATTAAGAGAAAGTCATTCTTCATATACCTACAGCAATTAATTATTAAACACTACAATAAGCTATTCCAGTCTTATTCAAATAAGCTCTGAAAATACCAACCTAATGTTAGTTAACTTATTCTGGAAAGAGTTCCCTGAGATTTCAGTGGATGTGCCGACTCCTTAGAATCCTGGTTTAGAAAGTTAGCATCAGACAGAATTGGTTTACAACCTTGTCCTGTGACTTCTTAGCTTATATAATCTTGGACAGGTGAACTTGGACTTAATTTTCCTGAGCCTCAGTTTTCAAATCTATAAAATGGGACCGATGATAATTCACATCTAACAGTGTTGATAAAAAATAATTAACTCTGAGTAGGCAGAAGTGGCTGGTCACCTACCACTGTTTCTTTTGGCTTTTTGTGTAAGTTTTGTCTGGGTCATATATAGTGTTTTCTATATATGTATATAGTTTATTCAAGTTTTGCTTGAATAAAAAAGATATTTTTGAAAATCACTGTGATAATGTATGAAAAGTGCTATGTACAGTGCTTGGCATGTATAGGAGTACCTGCTGTGATGTATTCACTCTTTTATAGCCAAATCATCCATCCATCCAGCAGTCCATTCATCCATCCATTCATTTACTAAAACAAACATTTATTGAAAACATTCTCTATGCCTGGAGCTCTTTTAGAGTCTATGAATGAAATAGACAAAGGTTTTTATCCCCATGGAGCTCCCATCCTAGTCAAGGCAGATAGCTGCCATGGCAGATGCAGCCATATCTAGCTGCAGCTAGATAGTAAAGAGGAAATAAAAAAATCAGTGAGTTATCAGTTCTGGGAAGCAAATGATCACAGCAATGGGATAGGGAATGATGGAAGGAGAGGTGAGGCTTATTCTTCAGTGGTTATTCAGAGTGGGTAGAGGATTCCTTTCTGAGGACTTAACATTTGAGTGGAGACCAGAGCAATGTGAAGTCAGGTATATAAATATGTGAGAAAATGGTGGTGCAGGTACTTAAAAGTCAAACCAAATTAATCTGGAGATCCAGAATTGTAGGGGAAACTTTATGAATTAAAGCTGTGGCAAATTCTGGGGCTTCCTAAGTGGTGTTAGTGGTAAAGAACCTGTCTGCCAATGCAGGATACTTAAGAGATGCAGATTCAGTCCCTAGGTTGGGAAGATCCCTTGGAGAAGGGAATGGCCCCCACTCCAGTATTCTTCCCTGAAGAATTCCATGGATAGAAGAGCCTGACAGACTACAGTCTATGACGTGCAAAGAGTTGGACATGACTGAAGCAACTTAGCACACATGCACATGCCCCAGGCCTGGCTCAAAGGCTGCAGGTGCTGGGTGTAGGCTCTGTGCTCATGAGCCTACGATCACTTAAGTATCTGTCTACTAAGTTGCCAGCTCCTGGCTCAACTCTTGCACCCACAGAAGGCTCTATAGAGGCATCCATTTTGGGGGCAGCTGGAATTAATATTTGAGTTTTGGGAGGTATATAGTCATGCATATTGAAATAAGAACTCTAATGATACTGTGGTTGATGGCAGCAGACAGCCCTGCTTTTTCTACGTCTCCTTCTAGCCAAAGAGGATACCTGGCTGCGGAGTGCCAGAGACAACAGTCAGAGTAGTGACCAAAATCAATGAATGAGCAGACTGTGTTGGCAAAGTCAAGGCAGAATGGGAGGATTTGGCAGCAGATCAGAAACATGAAAGACTGAGCAACTAAGCAGAGCACAGCACAGAAACAGGAAAAGTAGGTAACACTGGGGTTGAGAGCTATGATGCGGGGAGGTTAAGGGACTAGATAAATTCTCTGAGCTGCAGTGACATAACCATACATCTTCTAAACAGGGCATCTGCTGCCTTTGTCTTGGGTTGGAAAGTTGCTGGTTTAGTCTCTGAATGGAGCTGTTTGTGTGGGAAGTCTTGGGACTCTACCAAGCTAGATGCTGAATCATCACAGGGAAGAAGGAGGATGAGTGAAACTGTTTACATGTTGGATGTGTGAAAAAGAAAAGGAAAGGAAAGGAAGGAAAGTTAGTCACACAGTTGTGTCGACTCTGCAATCCCATGGACTGTAGCCTGCCAGGTCCTCTGTCCATGGAATTTTCCAGGCAACAGTAGTGAAATGGGTTGCCATTCCCTTCTCCAGGGGATCTTCCTGACCCAGTGATCGAACCCGGGTCTCCTGCATCACATGCAGTATGTGAAGGCGTTCGCAAATAGTCCAAGTAATTCAGAAAGTATTAACTAAATGTGGGTTATTTGCTCCAGATTACAGTAGACATTATTGTGGGACACATTTTGGGGTCCTCTAAAGAAGCAATGGAAACAGTGTCAGACTTTATTTTTTGGGGCTCCAAAATCACTGCAGATGGTGATTGCAGCCATGAAATTAAAAGATGCTTACTCCTTGGAAGAAAAGTTATGACCAACCTAGATAGCATATTCAAAAGCAGAGACATTACTTTGCCAACAAAGGTCCATCTAGTCAAGGCTATGGTTTTTCCAGTGGTCATGTATGGGATGTGAGAGTTGGACTATAAAGAAAGCTGAGCGCTGAAGAATTGATGTTTTTGAACTGTGGTGTTGGAGAAGACTCTTGAGAGTCCCTTGGACTGCAAGGAGGTCCAACCAGTCCATTCTAAAGAAGATCAGCCCTGGGTGTTCTTTGGAAGGAATGATGCTAAAGCTGAAACTCCAGTACTTTGGCCACCTCATGGGAAGAGTTGACTCATTGGAAAAGACTCTGATGCTGGGAGGGATTGGGGGCAGGAGGAGAAGGGGATGATAGAGGATGAGATGGCTGGATGGCATCACCGACTCGATGAACGTGAGTCTGAGTGAACTCCGGGAGATGGTGATGGACAGGGAGGCCTGGCGTGCTGCTGTTCATGGGGACACAAAGAGTCGGGTATGACTGAGCGACTGAACTCAACTGAACTGAAAGAAACAATGGAAAACCCTAATTTTAGAGACCTCGAAGGCTTTGTGGTCTGACCAATTCATGGAATCCCTCTCTACAAGAATTCTAGATTAGGTTCTACCACTTACTTGTAATGGAAAGCATGAAGCTGTTAATTGACACCTTAGGGATTATTTCTTCCTCTGAAAATTATGAATAATCCCTTGCCTGTGTGATAATGTGTCTGTGGGTGTAGGTACATTATAAACCTTCAAAGATTTTACAAATGCAAGCTTTGTTTCTTATGGTTAAGAGAGGAGTAAAAGACACTATGGGATAATAGGTAGGAGTAGATGGTGCAGCATGAAAGTGGCTATGAAAGTAGGGTCTTTGCCAATTACAGGACATTGATTTTTTAATTTTTTATTAAAGATTTTTTAAGATTTTTTTTTAATGTAGACCATTTTTAAAGTCTTTACTTTGTTACAATGTTATCTCTGTTTTATGTTTTGAATTTTTGGCCATGAGGCATGTGGGATCTTAGCTTCCCAACCAGGGATTAAACTCACACTTCCTGCATTGGAAGGAGAAGTCTTAACCACTGGATGGCCAGAGGAGTCCCCCAACAATGGGACCTTGATAGGGCTGAACCTTCACTCACACTTGGAAATTTGGAATCCTGAGATTTGGGGGTATTCAGAGTGAGTCTTGCCATTGAATTCAGAAAAGTCAAGCCTTGGAAGACTGACCCAAGGTATTCAAATTCTGGAGAGACTGATGTAACCAGACCACCAATGGTTTATTCAAATACTGGCCGCCCCCCGCCCCTCCCCTCCCCGCCCCCCGCCAACACACACCCCGCTGCTCAGCACTAAATGTTAAGATCCTTTGATTCTGTGATAATCTTCATCCTGTGATCTAATGTATTTTGCCTATAGCCTGGTTTTGGATTAAAACAAGCAACTCATCTTTTGTATTTTTTAAGTCTGAGAATTTAAGCTCAGCCCCCCCTTTTGATTTTATAGAGAAAAGAAACAAACACAGGTTAAACAACTCCTCCCAGGTTACATGAGGTTTCAGGGAGAAGAGAGCAGGGTAAGACCGCCCACGCGCTCAGTTTTCCCGCTTCTTGGGGAGGCCTGGTATAAGAAACTAATTTTAGACCCCTTTTACTAGTCATTGTTCTCCCATTAAGTGGCTTCAAAAAAATACTTACATAGGCTTGATTCAGACATTTATAAGGTGTTGGTACATTTTTTTTAAAGAATACAATTGGAGGAATGAATTTGGCTTGCCTATTAATACTAATATTAGACTCTTGGCATACTAATTGTATAAACTCCCTTATGTATCTGCACGGCCATTTGGATGCCTACCTGCCCACCATACTCACATTTCTCTATCGATCAAGAGGGAAAAATAAAATCTTAAAAATTTACCAATTACCAATTTACTGTAGAAAATGTGCATAAGAATCCCCAGAGAAAAAGAAATGAATGACTAAAGTGTTATAAACATGAAGCTGGATTTTCCCTCATTTGCCCCAGGAAACACAAGGGACTCCTTCTAGTGCTAATTTAATAATATGCCCAGGTTCTGCATCTATGTGCATATCCAAAGACTAACTGCATTTTCAGAGGGTGTCTCCAGTTAAACTGGGTTTTGTTTTTGTTTTTTTAAATTTTATTTTATTTTTTAACATTACAATATTGTATTGGTTTTGCCATATATCAAAATGAATCCGCCACAGGTATACATGTGTTCCCCATCCTGAACCCTCCTCCCTCCTCCCGCCCCATACCATCCCTCTGGGTCATCCCAGCGCACCAGCCCCAAGCATCCAGTATCGTGCATCGAACCTGGATTGGCAACTCGTTTCATATATGATATTATACATGTTTCAATGCCATTCTCCCAAATCATCCCACCCTCTCCCTCTCCCACCAAGTCCAAAAGACTGTTCTATACATCAGTGTCTCTTTTGCTATCTCGTATACAGGGTTATCGTTACCATCTTTCTAAATTTCATATATATGCATTAGTATACTGTATTGGTGTTTTTCTTTCCGGCTTACTTCACTCTGTATAATAGGCTCCAGTTTCATCCACCTCATTAGAACTGATTCAAATGTATTCTTTTTAATGGCTGAGTAATACTCCATTGTGTATATGTACCACTGCTTTCTTATCCATTCATCTGCTGATGGACATCTAGGTTGCTTCCATGTCCTGGCTATTATAAACAGTGCTGCGATGAACATTGGGGTACACGTGTCTCTTTCCCTTCTGGTTTTCTCACTGTGTATGCCCAGCAGTGTGGGATTGCTGGGTCATATGGCAGTTCTCTTTCCAGTTTTTTAAGGAGTCTCCACACTGTTCTCCATAGTGGCTGTACTAGTTTGCATTCCCACCAACAGTGTAAGAGGGTTCCCTTTTCTCCACATCCTCTCCAGCATCTATTGCTTGTAGACTTTTGGATCACAGCCATTCTGACTGGCGTGAAATGGTACCTCATAGTGGTTTTGATTTGCATTTTTCTGATAATGAGTGATGTTGAGCATCTTTTCATGTGTTTGTTCGCCATCTGTATGTCTTCTTTGGAGAAATGTCTATTTAGTTCTTTGGCCCATTTTTTGATTGGGTCATTTATTTTTCTGGAATTGAGCTGTAGGAGTTTCTTGTATAATTTTGAGATTAGTTGTTTGTCAGTTGCTTCATTTGCTATTATTTTCTCCCATTCTGAAGGCTGTCTTTTCACCTTGCTTATAATTTCCTTTGTTGTGCAGAAGCTTTTAAGTTTAATTAGATCCCATTTGTTTATTTTTGCTTTTATTTCCAATATTCTGGGAGGTGGGTCATAGAGGATCCTGCTGTGATGTATGTCGGAGAGTGTTTTGCCTATGTTCTCCTCTAAGAGTTTTATAGTTTCTGGTCTTACGTTTAGATCTTTAATCCATTTTGAGTTTATTTTTGTGTATGGTGTTAGAAAGTGTTCTAGTTTCATTCTTTTACAAGTGGTTGACCAGTTTTCCCAGCACCACTTGTTAAAGAGATTGTCTTTAATCCATCGTATATTCTTGCCTCCTTTGTCAAAGATAAGGTGTCCATATGTGCGTGGATTTATCTGTGGGCTTTCTATTTTGTTCCATTGATCTATATTTCTGTCTTTGTGCCAGTACCATACTGTCTTGATAACTGTGGCTTTGTAGTAGAGCGTGAAGTCAGGCAGGTTGATTCTAAACTGGGTTTTGATAAGACATTTAAATATCCCAGGTGGCGCTAATGGTAAAAACCCACCTCCCAGTGCAGGAGACAAGATCCCATCTCTGATTTGGGAAGATCCCCTGGAGGAGGGCATGGGAACTCACTGCAGCCTGGAGAATCCCATGGACAGAGGAGCCTGGTGGGCTACAGTCCATAGGGTTGCACAGAGTCAGACACAACTGAAATGGCTTAACATGCAGGCATGCATGCATACGTATTTGGCTGTGCCAGGTCTTAGCTGCAGCGTGTGGGATCTTTGATCTAATTGCAGTATGGGAACTCTTAGTTGCAGCATGTCGGATCTAGCCCCCTGACCAGGGATTGAACCCTGGCCCCCTGCCCTTGGGAGCCTGGTGTCTTAGCCACTGGACCACCAGTGAAGTCCCTTGTGAGGACATTTTAATGGGGTCAGGAGAATGACCTTCACAGATCTCTTCAAGCCAGGAATACCATTCCCAGGGGGGGTTTGAAGGGTCAGGTTGGGAATGTACATCCCCCTATAGTTTCACTGTTGACTGCCCACCACCATTCCCTTTCATACTCTGACCATAATTATTATTAATAACAACTATACTGCATGGCACTAATTGTCTATTACAGTATACAAATACCTACAAAGACAGAAATATAGATCAATGGAACAAAATAGAAAGCCCACAGATAAACCCACGCACCTATGGACACCTTATCTTTGACAAAGGAGGCAGGAATATACAATGGAGAAAAGACAATCTGTTTAACAAGTGGAGCTGGGAAAACTGGTCAACCACTTGTAAAAGAATGAAACTAGAACACTTTCTAAACCATACACAAAAATAAACTCAAAATGGATTAAAGATCTAAACGTAAGACCAGAAACTATAAAACTCTTAGAGGAGAACATAGGCAAAACACTCTCCGACATACATCACAGCAGGATCCTCTATGACCCACCTCCCAGAATATTGGAAATAAAAGCAAAAATAAACAAATGGGATCTAATTAAAATTAAAAGCTTCTGCACAACAAAAGAAACTCTAAGCAAGGTGAAAAGACAGCCTTCAGAATGAGAGAAAATAATAGCAAATGAAGCAACTGACAAACAACTAATCTCAAAATTATACAAGAAACTCCTACAGCTCAATTCCAGAAAAATAAATGACCCAATCAAAAAATGGGCCAAAGAACTAAATAGACATTTCTCCAAAGAAGACATACAGATGGCGAACAAACACATGAAAAGATGCTCAACATCACTCATTAACAGAAAAATGCAAATCAAAACCACTATGAGGTACCATTTCACGCCAGTCAGAATGGCTGCGATCCAAAAGTCTACAAGCAATAAATGCTGGAGAGGGTATGGAGAAAAGGGAACCCTCTTACACTGTTGGTGGGAATGCAAACTAGTACAGCCACTATGGAGAACAGTGTGGAGATTCCTTAAAAAACTGGAAATAGAACTTCCTTATGACCCAGCAATCCCACTGCTGGGCATACACACCGAGGAAACCAGAATTGAAAGAAACACGTGTACCCCAATGTTCATCGCAGCACTGTTTACAATAGCCAGGACATGGAAGCAACCTAGATGTCCATCAGCAGATGAATGGATAAGAAAGCAGTGGTACATATACACAATGGAGTATTACTCAGCCATTAAAAAGAATACATTTGAATCAGTTCTAATGAGGTGGATGAAACTGAAGCCTATTATACAGAGTGAAGTAAGCCAGAAAGAAAAACACCAATACAGTATACTAATGCATATATATGGAATTTAGAAAGATGGTAACGATAACCCTGTGTACGAGACAGCAAAAGAGATACTGATGTATAGAACAGTCTCATGGACTCTGATGCAGAGGGAGAGGGTGGGATGATTTGGGAGAATGGCATTGAAACATGTATAATATCATGTATGAAACGAGTTGCCAATCCAGGTTCGATGCACGATACTGGATGCAGTATACTAATGCATGCTGCTGCTGCTGCTGCTGCGTCGCTTCAGTCGTGTCCGACTCTGTGCGACCCCATAGACGGCAGCTCACCAGGCTCCCCCGTCCCTGGGATTCTCCAGGCAAGAATACTGGAGTGGGTTGCCATTTCCTTCTCCAATGCATGAAAGTGAAAAGTGAAGGTGAAGTCGCTCAATTGTGTCTCACCCTCAGCGACCCCATGGACTGCAGCCTTCCAGGCTCCTCCATCCATGGGATTTTCCAGGCAAGAGTACTGGAGTGGGGTGCCATTGCCTTCTTGGATACTAACGCATATATATGGAATTTAGAAAGATGGTAACAACAACCTTGTATGCGGGACAGCAAAAGAGTCACAGATGTATAGAACAGTCTTTTGGACTCTGTGGGAGAGGGAGAGGGGGATGATTTGGGAGAATGGCATTAAAACATGTATAATATCATATAAGAAACGAATCACCAGTCCAGGTTGGATGCAGGATACAGGAAGCTTGGGACTGGTTCACTGGGATGACCCAGAGGGATCGTATGGGGAGGGAGGTTGGAGGGGGGTTCAAGATGGGGAATGCGTGTACACCTGTGGCAGATGCATGTTGATGTATGGCAAAACCAATACAATATTGTAAAGTAAAAAAAATAATAATAATAATAAACAAATAAATTTAAAAAATAAATAAAATAATCTTATTTAATTCTTTGAAGACTGTGGAAGGTAGAAATGATCCTTCTTTCACTTATGAGGAAACTGAGGTCCAGAGAGGTTTAGCAAGGTTTCTAAGGTTACCTGGCCAGTCAGAAAAAGAGCTGGACTAAGGCCCAGTTCTTGTGACCATGGACCTGCTTTTCTTAATTATATCTCATCTATTGGAGGAGGTAAAAACACACTTTCCAAATTCACAGAAAATTCACTTTGCAAAAAGTTTCACAACAAAGTTCTTTGAATTGTCGAGTTCTCCAATGTACCTAAAATCTGATCTAATTTACAGCCATTGTTTATATTACTTTAGGAGAAACAGCTCCAACATGAATATCTGTTCATACAAGGGGACATTGTATGGGATGGGAGGGAAGCCATTTTGTTTGCTTTAATGGCAGAAAAACCTGGAAGATCTCTAAATTACCTTTGGATGGCGCCATTTGACAGTCCCCTTCTTGTGAGGGTGTGGTCTACATTCAAGACAAAATATTTCACTGCTCAGATGCTGAGAACTTCAGTACTCTAAGACTTGTTTATCTTGTTTTAGGAATGATGGGAAAATTCAGTGAGGATTTGAGTCTTTTATTGTTGTTATTACTAATGCTACCTTTTGAATGCTGATGAAAGAAAGCATTTCAATTGCTCAAGTTGGATTGGATCAGAGAAGACATTTTAAAAAATCAGACAGAATCATTCTGTTAACAAGATTAGTCCAGAGGTTGATGACTAAAGAAAATAGAGAAAAGCTAAAAGGAAAGACCAAAAGAACTTTCATTAGAATAAGCCCATCTTATTAAAAGCTCAACTTTGTGGTCTTACTTATACAGTCACATCAGTGAAATTGACTGCTTGCAGGGTGTGATTAAAGCTATGTCTATACAACAGCAAAATGCCAAGTTGAAAAGTGAAAGATTCAATTAACAAACTTTTGTTTTTTTCCCTAAAAGATACGGTTCAACTGGTTTTGTAGCATTTTCCTCATTAAACTGGCAGAACCAACCACTTGGTCTGGTCACAAAGGTAGAGTCCATGAAATCTTTCTGAAGGTTTCTTCTCTTTCCTCTTAAGTGAGCATTGACAGATTTTTTTTTCCCCCTTCCTGGCCTTTTCCTGGAGTTTAACAACAATCCCTATGACTTAGGAAAAACACTGTCCCAAAGTTGTTCATGGATTTCAGGGCAGCTTAATTAAGTGCACCCCAAGCGTTCTGAAAGAAATAACTTTATTCAGTGATTATCACAATTTCTTCATTTCCCAGTTTTTGCTTGAACGGATCCCATCTGTGTGTTTGAGGATCGGTGTGGGTGGGAAATCCAATTACATCAATATTTTATTTTCAGAAAAATAGCCGGCAGGAGGGTCCACCGAGACCCATTACATTTTTCAGAGTTCAGTACAATTGAGTGCTATTAAATAAACCACTGGCATATAATCAACTGCCATTTATTTCCATGAGGAATGATCTGTTACAGTGGATAGAAACCATTCAGTACCATCGACAAACAGATAGTTCACAGCCTTCAATTAGTTAGCCTATTTTTGTAATGAATAGAGACTTAATTCGAGTTTCCTCATCCTGGGAACATGAAACAAAATTATATCATACAGTGAGTAACGGTTTGAGAAACTTTTAATTTAGTTTGGCACCACGGGTTCTTCTAATTACTGCTGACTCTTCACACAGCAGAGACAGTGACCCCAAGCCCAGGAGCAAAACAGCTGCTTCTCACCTGCAGACTCATTATCGAACTAATTATTCTTCAAATAATTTTATAATATTCACACTGAACACCATTATGGACCTATAAATATAGGCTGAAGTCACTTAGTGTGCCCTGTCCTGCTTGCTCCTGCACCCTACCCCCACTCCACCTAGTTAGACACAGAGCCTGCCCCAACCACCTGGTGGGGGAAATGTCTTTGGCTTTGAAAAAAAGTTGGTTTTGTTTTGAATTAGCATTCTGAATTCATGTTTCCAGACCCAGTGTGGCTAGTTTTTGCTTGTGGGCCAAAGAGTGTTTATAAAAACCTTTACTTAGTCGTCAACATTTGGAAATTGGAGATTTTACATAGGAATCTACATTTCTGACTTTTCCTAGAGATTGGACAATCCGGCAATGCTGAACCTACTTTTCCAAGAGACCCCAGTTAGCTAGGGCTAAGCCATCACTTCCCCTCTCAGGAAGGGCGTGTGCTCGGCAAACTCTGTAGCCCATGTGGGTTCCAGGAATCAGTTACTGGTCATCATTCTATACCTGTCTCCATTTTATTTCCTACCTGGTTCTAAGGATTTGAATTTCATGAGCTCTAGGCATTCTTACTCTTAGAGGTCCTGTTTCACATCATATTAAATATATTTAAACCACATGCAACATTTAATAGAGATTTTTGGGGAAGGGAGGAACCAAAAAGGATTTGGTAAGGACTATAACTTTTCTCTTTTGAAAAAAATTTCAATTTTTCCATTTTCATATTTTGGAGTATGTGTCTATATTTGGATATAGATACAAAATATATAATATGCATGTGTATGTAAACATATATAATATGTACATGCATGTATAAATATAATATGTATACATAATATATAATATGGTATATGTTATATAGTTAAAAGTATAATAATACACTTAATTTATATACAAGTTTTCAGACACTATCATAGATCCTTTAAAAGTGCATCTGCATAAGGCACTGCCTGAATGGCTTCAGGAATCAAAGGGGCCTACAGATCTCCATAGGTATTTGAAGTTGACTCCTGGCTTGGCACAAATGGGCATTTTAGAGATTAGAAAAGCCTGGACGGTGTCCCAAAGAGTGAGGGAGGAGTTCACTGACACTGGAGTGGGAGGAAGAGTGTGGCCTCCCATTCTTTTGGGGGTTTAGAGTTTAGAGATTTCATTCAATAAGAGCCCTGGGTCTCGCTGGGACACTGTTTCCAGGCTTGCAGTAGGATGTTGCTGGGGTGAGGGGATGGTTCTGGGTACCAGACACATTTTAAGACCTTGCTACCTTGAGCACATTCACTTTGGAGGCATCATTACATTCAACTTAATTAATTTATTTTTAGTTACAGTTGGATTTTACATTTGTAGACTTTAATTGAGCCGTGAATTAATTTTAGATTTGTAGCTTTCTTTTTGCAGTTGAGAGCCAATGTATTTATCTTATTCAGAGACTCCAGCTCTTTAATTTGCCCTTGACAATCTTTTAGGCCTGAAGCATGAAGCTTTGTAGACTTACAAGGATGACACCTCTTCGGTAAACAGGCTCATGGTGTCTCTGGGGTCTGTAGGATTTCTGGCCAGATGGTCAGCGCCTCTCTCTGACTGTCTACAGCTCAGCTTCTCTTCCCAGTTTTTAGCAGAAGATGCCCAGAGAGAGCTGTTTTTTAATATGGCTCTCCTCAAAAGCCCCTGAACTCAAATCCATAATAGCATTGTAAGTCCCCTGATGGGGTGAGAGGAACTTAGCCCAAGGAACGTGGCTTCTTAATATAGCTCATGCAATACCCATAAGTCTCTATCTCTCCCAGTGTTGAGCAAAAAGTAGAATCAACTGGGAGTTTATTAAAAAGCAGATTCCCAATTTCATCCCCATAATTACTGAAGTTTTAAGCTGGAAAAGAATTCAGGGTACCTTTTAAACTGATGGTTAAAAAAAAAATCTCTATTTTCTGTAATTGCTAATAAAAGATAGCATTTTTATTATAATGGTAAGCAACAAAACATAATTATCATTAACTATGCCTGTGACTTGTCACAAGTGGAAATCACAGATATTTTCATATTACATTGCAGTGTTGGTGGATATCTTAAATTGTCTTTTATGCCCCTTTCTACTTCAGAATGATGATAGTTATGAGACCAACAACTAAGTCTTACTACTTATTATAGCAATAGAGAAGCTTATGTATTTTGATATTTCTCATTTATTTCTCTGCTATAATATTTTTATAAGTGCATCCTGATATTGGTGTTCTTTGTTATTTTATGTCTTTTATTTTAGGCATTTCAGCATTCTTCTGAGAAGATGTCCATAAGACTGCCAAAGGGATCCATGTCACAAAGGAAGGCGGGACTAGAGCTGAGATCTGGCTGTTAAGCGGATCCATGCCTCAACATTAGGAGGAAGATTCCAGGCTAAGGAAGGAGGTGGAGCAATAGGCTTTGTGTGGGAAAGGACCTGGGGATTTTAAGATCAGAAAGAAGCCAGGGAGGTTAGAAGCAAGGGGCATGGAAAGAGTGGAAATATACGTGGTTAGTGAAGTAAATGGGGAGAGGAGAGGGCAGTGGATTTTACTCTGTGTTATTGGAAGTAGTTGGAGGGTTTCGGCAGGGAGTGACCCGATTAAGGCCGTGGAGTAGAAAGGTTTTTTTGAGAAAAGGTATTAAGTACAAAAAATCCCACAGAATTCGAGGCATAAGTGGAATTGCAAAAGATAAAACTATCAGAATACAGTCATCAAAACATATCTTAAAACTGTTACATAAAATATGTGTATTTTATTAAAACATTAAATAACAAGATCTAACGTGGAGGTAACCATTAAATATTGTGTAGCAAGAGTAGAAGTAGAAAAAGGAGAAAATTGGAAGACTCACATTTTCCAACTTCAAAACTTTATCACAAGGCTACAATAGTGAAGATACTGTGGTTTTGGAACAAGGGTAGACACGTAGATTAGCGAATGGAATTTACAGTCCAGAAGTAAACATTCATGTTTATTGTCCACTGGTTTTCAAAAAGGGTGCCAAATAATTCAGTGGGGAAAGAATGTCTGTATTAACAAATACTGGGATAATGGTGTATCTATATGTTAAAAAAAAAAAAAAGGTAGGTACCTTCCTCACACCATACACGAAACTTAAGGGCTATGGATCGCAGACTTAAGCAGAAGTGCTAACACTATAAAAACTGTTAGAAGGAAGTGTAGGAGGAAATCTTTGTGACTTTTAATTAGGCAGTGATTTCTTAAATATGACACCAAAAGCAAATGTGACAACAGAAAATAATAAATAACTTAGATTTCATTGAAATTAAAAGCTTTATGCTACAAATGAAGCCATCAAGAACGGGAAACAGCAGCCTGCAGAATGGGAGATGATATTTGCAAATCATGTATCTGATAAGGCATGCACATCCATATATAGAAGTCTTACAACTCAATATCAAAAAGACAAAGCAATTAAAAATAGATGAAGGTTTGGAATGGCTATATTTCTTCAGGAAGGTATGAACGTGTTACTCACTCAGTCGTGTCTGACTTTTTGTGACCCCGTAAACTGTAGCCCACCAGACTCCTCTGTCCATGAAATTCTCCAGGCAAGAATATTGGAGTAGGATGCCATTTCCTTCTCCAGGGCATCTTCCCCACCCAGGGATCAAACCTGGGTCTCCCACATTGGAGGCAGGCTCTTTACCAACTGAGCCACCAGGAAAGAAGGTATACTAATGACCAATAAACACATGAAAAGATGCTTAGTATCAATAGCCATAAGGAAAATGCACATCAAAATCACAATAAGATACCACTTTACACTAGGAAGGGTATAATCAAAATGACAGAGAAAAATACATGTTTGTGAGAATGTGGAGAAATTGGAACTCTGTATGAATTCCTGATTGGAAATGCAAAATGGTGCAGTCAGTTTGAAAAAGGTATGGTAGTTTCTCAAAATGTTAGTGGAGAGTTAGAGTTGCATGTGATCTAACAATTCAGTTTCTAGGTGTCTGCTGCTGCTGCTGCTGCTAAGTTGCTTCAGTCGTGTCCGACTCTGTGCGACCCCATGGACTGCAGCCTACCAGGCTTCTCCGTCCATGGGATTCTCCAGGCAAGAACACTGGAGTGGGTTGCCATTTCCTTCTTCGATGCATGAAAGTGGAAAGTGAAAGTGAAGTTGCTCAGTTGTGTCTGACTCTTAGCAACCCCATGGACTGCAGCCTACCAGGCTCCTCCATCCATGGGATCTTCCAGGCAACAGTACTAGAGTGGGGTGCCATTGTCTTCTCTCTTCTAGGTGTCTATCCAAGATAAATGAAAGCATATGTCTATGTAAAAACTTGCATTCAGATATTCACAGCAGCATTATTCATAATAGCCAAAAAGTGGAACCAACTCAAATGTCCATCGCCTTCTGAACTGAAAAAGGAACAGCCATATAATCAAATGCCACTGGACAGTAAAAAGGAATGAAATACTGATGCAAACTGCAACTTGGATGAACCTCCAAAACATTATGCTGTGTTTAAGAATCCAGTAATAGGATAGCATGTATTGTGCTGCTGCTACTGCTGCTAAGTCGCTTCAGTCGTGTCCGACTCTGTGCGACCCCATAGACGGCAGCCCACCAGGCTCCCCCGTCCCTGGGATTCTCCAGGCAAGAACACTGGAGTGGGTTGCCATTTCCTTCTCCAATGCATGAAAGTGAAAAGTGAAAGTGAAGTCGCTCGGTCATCTCCGACCCTTAGCGACCCCATGGACTGAAGCCCACCAGACTCCTCCGTCCATGGGATTTTCCAGGCAAGAGTACTGGAATGGGGTGCCATTGCCTTCTCCGAGCATGTATTGTATAATTCCACAAATAGGTGGAGGCAGGACATAGACAAGGAGTTACCTGGGGCTGGGAAGGTGGGATTAAAGTGGGAAAGTGACTTTTAATGAGCTTAGGATTTCCTTTTATGGTGATATAAGTGTTCTGAAATTAGAGAGTGGTGGTGGTTGTTGAACTCTGTGGCTATACTAAACACTAAATTGAGTTTTACAATTTAAATGGGTGAATTCCTGGAAAGTAAATGAAATCTCAGTAAAGCTGCTACAAAGGAAAAGAACAGAACCAGAGAAGCCATAGTTAGATGTCTCTAAATAGGAGAGAGGTGTCAATAGCTTGGATTGGAGGGCAGTTGTGTTGATGGAGAGAAGTGGATAGATTTGGGACCTCTGTGTTCTTGTAGTAGAGCTATAAAACTTGCTAGAGGAGTGGATAGAGTTCGAGGAAGAGAAACCTTAGAGGTGGAGCAGGTGTGAATCTTGTGGCATGGTCCTGTCCTGTTCTACATACCTATCATTCTATAGCTGAGTGGTCTATGAACATATCCAGTTTGGTTATTTGGGGTCTAGCTGGCTCGCTCATGGCATGGGGAACTGATGAGACCAAACTATAGTTATATGCCTGATGACGTAGTATCTACTTTGCTAGAAAACAGAGGAAGTGTCCAGGATTCAGTGAGAATGTCTCTGAATTTTCTCTTCAATTCTGGAGAAGTTGGCTATTTGCAGGGCTCTTGAAGAGTAATAACCATTTTAGCCCTAAATGTTTCTATACAGGTCAAAATCGTTTTTCTTCCTCATAAGCATTTTCTCTGAGCATCGAGGGTCTGCCTTCAAGTTTAAAGCAGCTTTTTAGTAGTATCGTCTCTTTTAAACCTGGATCAGAAGGTGAATGTTCTGGAGAGACTAAAATCACCTGGGTAACCATTATAAAAGGGACACCTGCATTTAAAGACCACAGCACTACTGAGGTAGGAAACTTTCAGTGTAAATTCAGCTGAAGCTGAAAACATATATTTCCTTCCCCCTCTGTTTTTCTTCATGAGAAGTAGGAACAGATATTTGAAGGAGGGGATGGGTTTCACAGCCAAAGCGATTTTTTTTTTCATAAGAATCCAGCTCAAATATAATCACTGAGAGATTTGTGAAATACATGGTCACCCTGAAAGAAGATGCTGGCTTTGCTAAAAGTGACAAATTGCCACCCAGCATCCTTGTTTTACTTCTGAAAACATATGAGCACTGAGTACAGTCAGGGGATCTGGAGACAGAACAAACTGCAGGTTCATGCAAGAGAAAGTGAAGCTGCCTGGGCTACTGAAGTCTTTTTCTCCCAAAATAGAGAACCACTGGAAAAACATGAGAGTAAAATTCCTTTGAAGAAGGACCATTACCTGAATGCACTGCAGTGTTTAGTCATGTGAGGTAGGCTAAAAGGGTGAAAGGACGTGCAGTGTGCGCTTATAGACCGGGGTTCCCAGTCACTTAATCAGTGGAAGGCAGTGTAATTTCATGGTCATGAGTACCAGCTCCTTGACCAGATCACCTGGATTCAAATCTCACGTTTTTTGCTTATGATCTGCATGTCAATAGGCAAATTACGTAACAGTTCTGTGCTGTAGATTCTGTATCTTGTAATGCAGACATGCGTGCTAAATCATTTCAGTTGTGCCTGACTCTTTGTGATGCTATGGACCGTAGCCCACCAGCCTCCTCTGTCCATGGGATTCTCCAGGCAAGAATACTTGAATGCATTACCATGCCCTCCTCCTAGGGGTGAACCTGGGTTCTCTTATATCTCCTGCATTGACAGAGTTCTTTACCACTAGTGCCACCTGGGAAGCTCATAAATGCAGATAACACTACCTAACTCATAGGGTTGCTTTGAGGATTAAATGGGTTTGAGCCTTGGAATGTTTATAACAGTTCCTTGGCACACAGTACATGTTTAATAAATATTAGCTATTATCATCTATTGAGTATCTCTTATGTCCCAGCAAATGTATTATACTAGATTCTGGGACTGCAGTAGTAGACAAGATAGAAAAATCTGTGTGCTTATAGAGCTTATAGGTGATTAGAGTATTACTTGCACAAACATCCTCAAGGCATATGTGATCCAGAGGGAAGGGATACAATTCAGAGCTGCCCAGCTCCCAGCTCTTCTGTGATGATAGAGAGTTTATTTATGATGAAGACATGGAGCTTGGGTGCATGCACATAAAAGTCAAAATGTGATTCTCAAATGTGGGCAGAATCGTGGCTGCCTGAGTGAATCACTGTTACTGATGGGAGTTGTTAGGGGTGGAAATAAGTCTGTAAATCTCTGGCTCCAACCTTAGGAGGTGCTGAGTGTGCCAAGGTTTGTGTGTTCCTGGCTTGGGAGTCACTAGCCTAGGAAAGTGAAAGTGTTAGTCTCTCAGTCATGTCTGACTCTGTGCGACCCCATGGACTGTAGCCTGCCAGGTTCCTCTGTCCATGGAATTCTCCAGGCAAGATTACTGGAGTGGGTAGCTATTCTCTTCTCTAGGGGATACTCCCAAACCAGTGATTGAACTCGGGGCTCCTGCCTTGTAAGCAGATTCTTACCATCTGAGCCTAGGGCTTCCCTGTTAGCTCAGTGGTAAAGAATCTACTTGCAATGTAGGAGAAAAAAGAAAGAAAGAAAGAAAGTTGCAGGCAGATGCTTTACCGCCTGAGCCATTGGGGAAGCCCTGCAATGTAGGGGATGTGGGTTCAATCTCATCTGGGGGAGTGGGGGTGAGGAATAAGGAAATGGCAACACACTCCAGTATTTTTGTCTGGGACACCCCAAGGACAGGGAAGCCTGGCAGGCTACAGTCCAAAGGAGGGGTTGCAAAGGAGTCGGACATGACTTAGGGACTAAACAACAGAAACAATTCTAGGAAAGGGAAGGAGTGAATTGAGAGGCAGGTTTTGTACAGGGAATTATAGTTGGGGCAGTTTTGGATTTTCTGCCTCCTTACAGACCCATTGCTTCTTTCTCATTTAACCCTTACTGGGAATGCAGAGCTAGCATCATGATGCCCTATTAGTATTTGTTAGGAGAAGAGATCAGTATTAGCCAGGTTTAATGATTGAGGAAAACCAAGAAGACCTGTCTTCTCCTCTGAAGGGCAGAGTTACTACCAGTGGTGACAAATCCATTATCACTGTCCCAGGATGAAACCTGGACTGAGTTTCCAGGATCTTGACTGATAGGCCTCTGGTAGAGGGACTGAAAGGTCATTATTTTCTGTCATCCTCTGGTATCCATGTATATTCTTCATCAACTGCTTGTCGGATTACTTTCTTTAGAGTAATATCGTCTACATTCTCACCTCTGTTATGCTGGGGGAAGGATAATTAAAGTCTTACTTGAACTTCTACTGGTTATATCCTGCTGTCTTCTGCTAGTCCCAATCCAGAGAAGCTGAGTCAATTACCTATGGTGATTCTCAATTCCCGAAGGAAATAGAATCTGCCATGAGATGAGTAATTAAACAACAAGAAGCCCATGCCTGGTAGAGGTTATGCACTGATTACAAAATAGTCCAATGTATGTGTTTATGAAAGTCCCCGTATTATTTCTCTAAGTAGTGAAAACTCAACTTTCTGATAAATCAATTTATCCTATCACATAATGGGGAGCAGAAAAATATTAAGTTCAGCAGTTAGGAAACATAATCTTTTACCTTCTAGGCTCAGTTTCCTCATCTGAAAAATGGGAATTCTAATACCTAACTCATGGAATTTTTATGAGAATCATGAGAGATATTTAAAATTACTGAGTAAACTTTGAAAGGCCACACAAATATAAGGGATCATTTTATGATATGTCTTCACAATTTCACCCTTCTCTGGGTGGTTGCCACCCAGAGTCTTGATGCTGGTAGGTTGAACTGAATTACTAGAATGATCTGGCTCAAGTAATGTTTTCTGTTTCTTTTCTCTATCTTAGCTTTTGTAGAGCTATTGCTTACTACAACTGTGTGGTCCAAGAGATCCATCTAAATGATAAATTGTAATTGTTGTCTCATTATTTAAAAAATCATCAATTACTCCCAAACGTACATTGAAGGGAATTTAAGCTCCTTCGTTGCCGTCTATCTCTGACTGCCTTTTCTGTCCTCTGGCTTCATACCTAAGGTCTAATGATACCACCTTCCAGTCTATATCTGTCCCATCTCTCCCCACCCTGACCCCAACCCCAGAAACACAGGGCATTTGATTTAATGCTTTGGTGCAGTTATTCATGCTGTCCCCTCTGTCTGAAAGGTCTTTCCAGTATTTTCCACCTTGCTGGTTCTCATCCCACAATGTTCAATTCAACCATCATCTCCTCTAGGAAGCTTTCCCCAAGCCCCAGATCCAGCTAAGTAAAGAACCAGACTCAGTGTTTCCAGAGCCCCAGGGCCTCTGCCTTGTTGTCATGCTTGCCATGTAATCTTGAAATGATCTGTTCACTATAACCAGACCTCCTTGGAGGCAGACGTGATGTCTTCTGTATCATAATTTCCCTGGTATGTAGCACAATGCTTGGGACAGGAGGTACTTAGTATAAACTGAACTGAATTCTTCTTGCAAACTCTTGGTATCAATTACTGTCCAAACAAAAACAGCAAAGTGCTCTTATTATTGAAAACAGAGGCATTCCAATACAGCTAATTCTTTGTACAGAGGGTGGAAGGGCTGACAAGCTGGATAGGGAACAATGAGGCCAGTCAGAGAGTAGCAACAGCAGGAATTGCTACTACCCTAAGGGGAGGTGGGTTTCCTTGGTGGCTCAGGCAATAAAGATTCTGCTTGCAATGCAGAAGACCCAGGTTCGATCCCTGGGTTGGTTAGATCTCCTGGAGAAGGGAATGGTAACCCACTCCAGTATTCTGTCCTGGAGAATTCCATGGGCTAGAGGAGCTACAATCCATGAGATTGCAGAGTCAGACATGACTGAGCAACTAACAAAGCACAACAGAGGGGAAGGTGAGGTTGCTAGGACTACAGGGTTGAGGCCTCCAGGCAGAAGCTGGAGCCAAGGAGGGTCATCTGGAGGGAGTGAATGTTTTTCAGCTGTGATGCGTATGCACGATGATGGCGACTTGCAGATTACATCCCCACAAACGTCACGGATGTGCCCAGGGTTATTATTGGTTATTGCCAAGCGCATGCCTCTTCTCCTTTCTCATGACTCAGGAAGGACACTGGGATTCACAGAAGAGTGGCATTGTTATGGGAGACAGAGAAGAGTAAATCACCACAGATAAATCACCTGTGACAGAGATACATTTCATAACCAACCCGACTGTCCCAGTTTCCTGCCACCAAGGGATTGAGAACCAGCAGTTGTGGTTAAAATATTCTTACTTCCTGCATAAATGAAGCGAGCTGATGTCTAAAATTAGAGTCAAAAATTGAAGGAGGATTTCAGAGAATTCATGTGAGAGGATTTTTGCCTCACCTCTTTATGTATTTCAGCTGAAAGGATTATATTTTTTTATGGACAGTCGCCCTAAATATGAACTTCAACATGTCTGTATATATATCATCTATATTGTGTTACAGAGATAAAACATTTCAAGAGAACAAAATCTGTGCAGGACTTATGGCCCATGCATGGTTCAACCTACAGGGATACAGTATGTTGTTCCTGTGATTCTGATACATCCTTGCACTATTTTTTTTTTCACATTACAACTAGTTTTTAAAAATATAGAATGATCTCTGTTTTTGTTGTTGTTTTTAGCATTAGGAAATCCTTGTGTTTTTTGGTTACTCTGGGCTATTGTGAAAGATCTCATTACTTTAAAGGAATTAAATCTTTTCCGTGATCAAGTTTCGAACAATGCCCATTCCTCTCTGGAACTGGTATTGTATTTTTAGAATTCAGGGGAAAAAGTAAAATACCATAAAAATAAACGAATCTTGCTTATGTTCGTGATTCTTTAATCACGTGAATGCTGAATACATAAAATGTCTCCTATTGTTAAAATCTCTGTTTGCCACTTAAAAATACGTAGAGTCAAGAGCACCCATGTTATCTCCAGCATGTTACACATCAGAACTTATAAACACATTTGTTTATTTGCTTACGTGCTTGTTATCATTCTCCACCCCCAGTGGTGAGGACAAAGGCCCTTCTGTCTCATTCTTTGCTCTGTACTTTGGAACATTGCCTGGCACACAGAAGTGGGTTAATAGATACATTTCAATGACTCACCACATTCCTTTTTGCATCACTCCTGAATGAAATATGAGAAAGATGAAGAGATTGACCTTATGGGAAAATTCTTTCCAAGGTCTAAAAGGTGTTGTCTGGACCTTGCTCCACTCCACTGAGCTGGGCTGAACCTTGAACAACCACTTGTGCGTGCAGGAACTCCAAGAAGAGGGAGCCTGTGAGCCTGTTAATTGCAAGCTATTTCTCAGTGTTGCCAAAAGGTCACCACTATTAATTATGACATATATTTGAAGAAAAGGAAGTCCTGTCTATATGGCAATATATTCTGCATTGTCTAATTTGTTTGCTGTAATAAGGCCAAGCTTAGTTATTGATGAATCAATCATCCATGCCTTGTATGCTGATGACACCACCTAAGTCCCTCTCTCAAGATAATGGTATTGCATATGGAGATTGGTGCTGGGCCGTATATTATTAAACTCCATAAACATGTTGAACATTAATTGCTACTGCTGTGCAAGAAAACATCTTTTTTTCCTTTTTGTGGTGGAGAGTTAAGTAATTTATACAGGATGACTCAAGCCGTGTCTCTAGGCAGCCAGCTGCTAAATCAATCCATATGGCCGTGTCTGTGAGAGAATCAATTGGATGACCTGCATGGGTGAATGATGCAGGGCGTCTGAGCCACGCTGAGTTCTTTCTTGCTGTAAATGGACAAGCCCTGGAGGTTATGTCTCTACATACCTCATGGGAAAGAAAGTAGAAACAATTACAAGGTCAATTGAAACAAAAAATAAATGCTCATCTCAATTAATTCACATGAAGAGAACTTTTCCTAGATTTTCTTTTTTGTGTGTGTTCTCCCTCCTGCAACCAGATAATGGTCTTAATGCTCCATTTCACTTTTCTGGGACCAAGTTAGGCTTGGTTCAGAGCAAATAAACAGCTTACTAGAAAGACAGGGTGTGAGGCCTGAGGCCGGGCCTGGGATGGGGGATCTGAGCTGTGAGTTCTCCGGAGAACCATATACCAAGTCAATGGTGTCCTTTGATTACTTTCTTTCTGTGTCTTACAGTCTTGCTTTAACTTGCTTTAACGCTTTGACTTTATTTTTATGTTGTCTTATAACTCATTTATTACCTTTAGAATTGTTTCAGAGAACAGCTTGTGAACGATGTGATCAAGGAAAGCAACTGCTTTCCCTCTTTCTCTCTGTCTCCCCCAGATTTTGGCTTTACTTCTGGCTTGGTTGGTCTGTACTGCACCGGGGAATGAGAACACTTCCTTAATTATTAATATGTATAGGATAAGATGGTTGAATGGCATCACCAATTCAATGGAAATGAACTTGGGCGAACTCCAGGAGATGTTGAGGGACAGGGAGGGCTGGCGTGTTGCAGTCCATGGGGTCGCAAAGAGTCGGACACAACTTAGAGATTGAGCAACAACAACATATTATATATATAACATTAATACAATAATAAAATTATATATATTAATATGACTGGAGAAGGAAATGGCAACACACTCCAGTACTCTTGCCTGGAAAATCCCATGGACAGAGGAGCCTGGTGGGCTGCAGTCCATGGGGTCCCTAAGAGTCAGACACGACTGAGCGACTTCACTTTCACTTTTCACTTTCACGCACTGGAGAAGGAAATGGCAACCCACTCCAGTGTTCTTGCCTGGAGAATCCCAGGGACAGGGGAGCCTGGTGGGCTGCCATCTACAGGGTCGCACAGAGTCAGACACGAATGAAGCAACTTAGCAGCAGCAGCAGCATATTAATATGATAATAATAAGGGCTCACTTACATTTTCTAAACAAAAAGATGCATGATAGATTCAGAGTTTTGTCTTCCTTTTGCATCCACATATGATGTTTATGTAGAGTGGTAGACTGAAGAATAATCTGATTTACATGGATTTATCAAACTTTGGTAATGCTTAGTTCTTAACAGAATCCTACTTGGACAATATTTTAAATTTTCTTTAATGAGTGGTAAAGAAAATGGATTCATGATGAATGCAGGGCAGACTCAATCCACAAGAGTCTTTTGATCCTTGACTTTCCATTGGGAAGCATGAATTGGAAAATCTGGAAGACTCATGTTTTAGCTATGTTTTATAAAAGATACTTATTGTTTCCCCCTGAGTTCCTTCATCCAACCATAATTCTGGTATCATTCATTATTTCCTCTTTTAACGGGAGGGCAGGGGGAGTTGCCCAATCACTTTTATTTAATTCTGATCAGGGAGACTACTGCATTAACCACAAGGGCATAGAGGCGATTATGTGACCTAGATCTGCTTTATCATAGCACCCCATCCCCTGGGTTAGGGTTAGGGTTATGGTTATAGTGATTGGCCCAGGGATGGGTTTGAGACCCAAACCAAGTCAATGAGAATTTTTGCATGGAGTTTTCTACATGGAAACACTTTTTATCCCGTCTTAGGTTGCTAGCTGAACAGGTACAAGCCTGGAGTTATCTAACTGTGCTTTCCCCAGCACTTGCTTGGCCCAACCTCATTCATGGAGAAAATGTACTGTAAGGAGGGAGTGAGGGCAACACCTGATGAGAAGAAGAGGTGGGAGGGGAGAGAGAGACAGAGAAGGAGAGAGAGATAGAGACACAGACAGAGTACAAACATGAGAGCGAGCTAATGAAAATGTGTAAACGTCCACATTTCACCATTCCTTGAAGCCAGACCCTCTTCTGCGCTCCCCTTGTTTTGTGTGCTTATCACATTTCATTTGCCTTTAAGTTAGTTTTCTGTCCCTTTTAATCAGACAGCTTCAGACTAACAGGTAGCATCTGATATTAAGCACTGATTACTGCTTTACTTTCCTATGGATTGCCATCAAGTCCCAGGTTTTGGCAAGAGCTGGGACTCAGAGAAAATAGAATGACTCTGGGGTTTAGCCTGCCTGTGGAGAATTCTAGGCAGCTCTGTAGCAGACAGTGAGGAGAAGGTGGCAGAAAGATGCATTTACACCTCAATCTTAGATACAAGTAACTCGTCATCTCAAGTGACATTCTGATATTCTTCTGTCATCCCCTCAGTCTTTTAGGACATGACTTTTCTTTCCCTCAATTCCTTTTTATTTTTTGTTTTTCATATATAGCTGTCAACAGATGCTTCTTTATTTTCTTGCTCGTGCCTCTGATTTCTGTATCCTGTATTTTGAAAGGTGTGTGCACAAATGATAATTATTATCAAGCCAGGGAGACTATTACTTTTGAGATATTGGGTAAAGTGCAGGGGAAAATATATTTCTCCTGGTTTTCTAGGTGTGGAAGAAGATCTTCAGACATAATTATTTGATAATTCAGTGACTAAAACATTTGTTTTTGTCCCTGATCTCTGACTTCTACAGATTTATGACTACGCTTTGGGAAGGTTAGCCTGCCTTCTCTGCAGAAGGCTCCAGGTCTGACCTCAGGCTTGTCTGTGGCCTTGGAAATGTGAATTATGGCTGCGAGGATTCAAGAGGTGAGGATGAGGGGAGTGTCTCTTCTGTTCACCTCCTCAAACTCCGTCATCATCTTTCATGTGGTTCATGGTCTTGCTGTGTTTCGCGCTGGCTCATTTCTTGGTTATGGGGCCACTTCTGATAGCTAGCGAGAAGGGATGCAGAGGAGAGAGCCCTTCAAGGTGATTTGAAGGCTGAGGTCTCCTACTTATCAGCCTTGTTGCCAGAAGCACAGTTTCATTATAACATTTACTCGGGAGGAGACTGGTGAGGGGTGGAAGGAGAGCTGGATTCAGAGAGACTGGGATGGAGCGTCAGCTTTGCTCTAATTCACTCTGAGGCTCTGGGTGTGGTCCTTACTTTTTCCAACTGGCAGATTAAGCTTTTTTGTAATGAAGAAGATGGTCGTACCTGCTTCATGAAGTTATTGTATGAACTGAAATAAAGATGAGGCAGTAAATATGAAAGTAGTCTGTGGATGGATGCAGGTGGCTCAACACAAAGTCGTGTTCTCATTAAGATGCTGTACTTTAGAAATAGCACCATTTAGGAGAGCAACACAACCAAAATCAATTCTGCTCAGTGGAAGATGTTAATTTGAAAAAAAAAAATTTACTAGGAAACAGCCAGTTGAGGAGGTAGAAGATGCTGCATTCAATATCTTTGCATGGGTTTAAATCGAAAAACTATGTCTAGAAAAACTATGTCTATACCAGTAAAGTGAAAGTGAAAAAGTGTTAGTTGTTCGGACATGCTCAGTCGTGTCCGAATCTTTGCAACCCATGGACTGTAGCCCCCAGGCTCCTCTGTTCATGGGATTCTCCAGGTAAGAATACTGGAATGGGTAGCCATTCCCTTCTCCAAGGGATCTTCCCCACCCAAGGATCAAACCCAGGTTTCTTGCATTGCAGGCAGATTCTTTACCATCTGAGCCACAGGGTGGGATGGGCAAAAACTGTACTGAGCTAACAAGTGCATTCATTGTAAGAAGTAATCTCTCTACTTAAAATTTATCCATATGTGTCCACTAGTTTGGTGTATTCTGAATTATTGAGTCACAGTGCATAATTTCAGAAAACTCAATGTTGACATGTTGACACTTGCAGTTGTACTCATTAGCATGGCCATTGCTGTTTTCTCTAGGGAGAAATTGGGATATCCATTTCCTTCTTTGCAACGTGTGGACCTTTATACCACACACATGTGTGCACTCGTACACACATGCCCACATACCCACACTCTTGACAGAAGACTGAAGTACTGAGTTTCTGTGATAAGAGTTAGAGTTACACTCAGAATTTGCATACCTTGGAGTCTGACTTTTCCTGGATTGTGAAAATTGCTGCCAGCCTCAGCTATTAAGTCAGATGATGTTTCCTGTCGAGGGTGTTATAAATGGACATATGCAAACTCTGGGGGATGATGAGGAGAGGAAAGTATTGCAGTGTTCAATTTCAAAACTTCACGTGACAAAGGCGTGCTGTCTCTCACAGTCCTACTGACCTATCACAGAACTGCTCAGATGTCACGGACTCATGATGAAATGACTATTGTCATGCACCACAGTTCTTTGGTTTTTCTCATGGATAATTTTGAAAAACAGCCCCAGAGTAGTTAGTTTAAAAAACAGCAACAACAACTTCATGCCAGAAGAGTTCTGGAAATAAAAACAATATCCTTTTTCCTCAGTTTCCTCTCCAGGTAAGCCAAAAACCAAGAGATAACTGTCTGAGAGTAGATTACAAGGGGTAGTCAGAAGACATTTTAGAAATAGAGTTTCTAAACTCTATTTACATATGTACACGATGCTTCTATCAACACAAGAAGGCCTGGATGTTTATTAATGCAGAAGAATGTTAACTAACCAATTCCTGAGAATTGGGACTATTTGGCAGAAATAAGCAGATGAATACAGGGCAGACAACAACAAATAATTACATGTGCACTACATCACACGATCCTTTAAATACTTCTCCAAGAAAGGAAAACAGCAAAACAAATAGAACCTCCTCTAGCTGAGTGTGGTTAAGAAGCAATAAACAAGGGAATTCCATGGAAGGCAATGTTTCTGTTGCAAATGATTTTGTTTTTCAAGTGTTTAATGTCGTCTAAGTTCAAAACATTGGCTTATCAGCTCATTGGAGGAGGAAAGGGAAGGAAGAAGGAGCCACAGGAAGACCTAGAGAAAATGCAATAGAAGGAGATGGAGAAAGAAGTAAAGGAGGGAAGGTACAGGGGATACTGAGGAGATGGGGGAAGGAGTGATGGGAGCTGCAGAAGCCTACCTGGAAAGGATGGGGCTCCACTGGGGAACCTGTGTTTTACCTCAGATAAAATGAAAAATGCTCTCTTTGGGGGCTGGGGTTGTTGGGAATCTGATGTCCCAATGGTTTTAGTTATGTTTCTTTTCAGACTAGCCATCTCTCTAAAGCTTCTAAGAGATGCCCAGGTCTCAGGTGGGAATACATAAACTTCCCTCCAACACAGACTTCTCTCTAATACCTGCTTTGCACTCATTAGGAAGGTTCTGCTCAGGGAGAAGCCCTCCCTGCCTTTCTAATGTTGAAGATGGGGAGACTGTGAAGGGCAGGGTTTCATGTTGAGTCTGTCTGGGATGAATCCCTTTGGAACTTTCTCTGTGTGTGAAAAAAACCAGAGCTCCAGATTATAGGTCTGAGCCTAGTAGAAACCTTGAGTAGATGCAGAAACACCATCTTTATCACAAAGACCTTCTTCTGTAAAGCACACCGGAGGTATGTCTTATTAGAAGACGCATGTATAGATATCTAGACTCTTGATGCAATTCTTTGAATTACTGACCACCTGTCTTAGTCAAGAATGATTAGCCTGTGTTGGGGAAATAAACGAATCCTGAGGTCTTAATGGCTGAGTACATTTATTTCCTGCTCATGCAACTGGTTGGAACAACTTTCCAGGCATCTATCTTGTTTTCTTCTTGTGGCTCTGCCATCTCAACATGAAGCCTCCACAGTCAAGAGAAGAAACAGACAAGACTCGTTCATTGCCTCAGCCTAGAAGTGATCCATGTCACTCTTGTTCATCTCGCTGGCAAGGCCTAGTGTCATGACCCTGCCTACCTGTGAAAGGCTAAATGACTTCCTAAACTCAGACTTTGCACAGGTCTCCTGACTCTTTGCCAGTTTTTTCCCTCCATTATACCATTGCCTGCTCCACAGTGATAATCAGGTACCTAGGACTCAGCATTTTGAGATGCTCATCCCCATGTCTGCTCTGTCATGGTATTTGGTACGGGTCTCAAGTGAATTGCCCATTTTGAACCACTTAGTGTACTCTCTGAGAGGGCATACTGTTTCCTGAGGGATTTGGGAAAATGAGTTGAGACAACTTCTGCTGCGCTGTACTTGGTTGCTCAGTCATGTCTGACTCTTTGCAACCCCATGAACCATAGCCCACCAGGCTCCTCTGTCCATGGGGCTTCTCCAGGCAAGAATACTGGAGTGGGTTGCCATGCCCTCCTCCAGGGGATCTTCCCAACCCACAGATTGAACCCAGGTCTCCCGCACTGCAGGCAGATTCTTTACCATCTGAGCCACCAGGGAAGCCCAACATCTATGTGAACTCAAAGAGTTAAGGTCCAACTGCAAGGCAGGGGTTGAGGTCACTGGCAGTGTCCATAGGCAGGTGGCAGTGTCCATAGGGCAGCTCTAGAGGGAGCTCCCAGAGGGAGTGCAGAGCTGGGGGCTACTTCTGTGCCCATGGAAGTGTGACAGTTCCTAAAAGTCATATAATTAGGAATGTGGAGGAATGTTCCATGGAGAGATGGGAAACTGGGAAAGAAGCCTAAACAAAGGCTGGACATTGTGCCTGGAGGAACTTGGAGCAGCTGCAGCTGTCCTGAGTCCCCATGGTATTCAAACTTCCAGACAGAGAGGGAAGGTTTTCTGAACCTTCATCGGCAAGATCCCTGACATGCACAGAGCTTCTGGAGCTGCTTCAGGACCACAGGCAACAACAGTGGGGCTGCCAGTCAAAGAGCTGCAATTGTTCTTCAGCCTGACCTGGCTAGGGCTCTCCTCTGAGGGGCAGCTTTTCCAGCTAGAACCCTGAGGTCAGTTGGGTGAGGAAGAATGTACCTTACCAGCCTCATTTAAAAGGTCCTGAGTAATAAGAAACAGACTAAGAAGTTACTTCGTGGAAACCATCACAGTATTTCCTGGGAAGATGACATGGGGAGACTAGAATTGTAATCTTTTGGACATGGCCCCAGGTCACACTGTCACTAGCAAGGGGGCAGGGGTCTGTCTTAGTCTCTTGCTGTATCTTATATGCTGTGTTCTCTTCTCTCTTCTGTCAAGCTCTGCATGGGAACAGACACTTGCTACCAGTCATCTCAGTCTCACTGAGGACATTTGTCTTTGGGACACTGGCCAGCAGTTCTGTTTCTGTGGACAGCAGTCTGCCGTCTAGACCTATAACATCTCCTGTGGCCTCAGGAATACAGTGTGGCCCATTACCAGCATTCTTCCTGAGTGTTTCCACTCTAGTTACTCAGTCTGTGTCCCCCTCTTCAAAGCATGCTTGTTCTTAGAGATAACATTTTTTTTTTCTTCCTGGCCATTTTCTACTATTTTACCATTCTCTTTATTCTAAACTTTTTTCTTGAAGAAAAAAATTAAAGTTAGCTATTATCCCTAGAAACAAAAAATTCTCCTGCTTCTTTGGGGATCTTCTCATTCTAGGATGTGAAATATAATATCCAGCTGAAGGCTCAGAACATGAGAAAGGCACTTTCTAGGATTCCCAATAACTACTCAGGAACAGACTTAAAACTGGGAGAGGAAGTCTAGGACTCCCTGTCTTCTGTTTACAGTCTCAACCTATTTATATGTAGATGGTTCTTTTTCATTTTGATTGGGTAGTTGCCTTGGGGATTTCTTCTCCTCACTTCTTTATAACTCTTCACAAGGCCCTTCCTTGCATATGTCTCTTGATGACATGAGAGTGATCTCTGAAAATTTAAGTTGGCTCCTAAGGTGTCCCAGACACATTCCATGAGCCAATTCTCTTTCAAGTTTACTGTCCTTCACAGATTGTGAAGTTTGCTGATATTTTAAATAGGAGGACTTTTAATAGAGAGAATAAGGTGCTTATAAAGTTCCCTGAATAGGAACGACTAGGCTGGATTCTCAGGGGTGACTCCTAGACCCAGTAGAGAGTTCTCAGGTCTGTGACCACCACTGTTGTTGTATTTAAGAGCACATCTCCAATTCACGATCCAGGAATCAGGAAACTGGAATCAAGAAGCTGCCATCACTGCTGCTACTTTGTGATTGCCTCCTGATGATGCCTAGGAAGCTGGGAGGTGGACTCTGGAACTCGGCTATAAGAAAGCCTCACATGGCCTGGAACAGGCTTGCAAGGAGGAAAGCAGACAAAAGGAGCAGGCAGGTGGCCACCACCTCCCTCCTGCCTTTGAGATCTTATAGGAGTGCATCTATGCTCAGAACTCTCACTGCAGCAGAGTCTAGGAACATAGTTCTCAGTTTTCATCCTCTTTCACTGCAAGGATGTTGCATAGAGGTCTAGGGAATGAATTCACAGCATCCACGTCAACTGTTGATGGGCTTTTACCATCAACATAAATGCTCAGTGACACTGTCATTACAGAGACGTTTATTGCAGAAAGAGACTTGCTGCTGCGTCGCTTCAGTCGTGTCCGACTCTTGTGACCCCATAGACGGCAGCCAACCAGGCTTCCCATCCCTGGGATTCTCCAGGCAAGAATACTGGAGTGGGTTGCCATTTCCTTCTCTAATGCATGAAAGTGAAAAGTGAAAGTGAAGTCGCTCAGTAGTGTCCGACTCTTCGCGACCCCATGAACTGCAGCCCACCAGGCTCCTCCGTCCACGGGACTTTCCAGGCAAAAGTACTGGAGTGGGGTGCCATTGCCTTCGACAAGGGTATATCTAACCATCTCATTTTACAGGTGGCAAACTGAGGTGCAGAGAAGTAAAGTGACTCCTCTAAAAGCCACCCAGCTCATTTCTGGCAAAGTCAGAGCAATGCTGTCAGATCTTTGTTCTAGGTTGTCACTGATTCATTGCTTTACACGTGAGAGACTATGAGCCTGCAGGGAGCACACCGGGTTGTGATAAGAGTATAAGAAATCATGGCAATATGATTATAACAGTGTTAATTTTGCTTGGAGATTATGGAAGAAAGGGTATTATTTGTATTAAAACAAAGAGCTATGCTTTATGCACACATTTTTGCTATAGACACAGGTTTCACGTGAGGGTGAGATGGGGGCAGGTTTTTTTTTCAGGGTTTTTTTTTCCAGTGCCTCCACATTCTCTCTGCTGCTGGGAACTTTCTGGGAGTTTGGTGGGCTCTGCAGCACCAGATGCTGTCTTTCTTCTCTCAGATATCACCCTAATATACTTTTTTGAGTGACATGTAAAAATTAGTTTCATTTCCACTCAAATGCTACTTCTTCCGTTAAATCTTGTCTTAAAACTATTGCTGTAATTAATCATTCCTTTATCTGCACTCTTTATTGCTGGATTAGAGTACAATTCACAGTGTGTTTTGCTTTATGGTAAATTCTGTCATGGACTTCCCTAGTGGCTCAGACCTGGGAGACCTGAGTTCTATCCCTCTGTTGGAAAGATTCCCTTTGAAAAGAGAATGGCTACCCATTCCAGTATTCTTGCCTGGAGAATTCCATGGACAGAGGACCCTGGCGAGCTATAGTCCATGGGGTTGCAAAGAGTCAGACACAACTGAGAGCCTAACACACACACACACACGAACTGTCATTCCTGTTTCTTCTATCAGGATGTGAACCCTTCATGGGCAGGGCCTGGTCTAGTTTATTCTTGAATTCCAGCCCCCAGTACAGTGCCTTTGCATATGGGCTAATATGAGAGATGCTACTTCTGGCTCCGCTTCCTCCTTTGGTAGCCTAAGATGAGACTTCTCTGCCCCTTGCAGGTAGGCAGGGCCATGTGACTAGGTCCTGACAATGCAATGAACAAAAGTGGCATGGGTCTTGAAAAGATCTTGTCTTTTTCTTTTCTGCTTTGTTGATTCTAGGAGGCTTGAGATGTTGAGATGGCAGAACCACAAGAAAAAAAACAGGACAGCAGCTCTGGAGAGTTCCTCTAACCAGTTGCATGAGCAGAAAATAAACTTTTGCTGTATTCAGCCACCGAGACCTCAGAGTTTGTTTGTCTCCTCAACACAGGCTGATCATTCTTGACCAAGACAGATGGTCAGAAATTAATAGAATTGCATGAAGAGTCTTGATAGCTACAGATGCATCTTCTAGTATGATACAGTTTATTTGTACCTTCCATTTTTTTTCCCCTTGCTATCACCTCGCGTAGACCTTGAGAATTCTGAAGGAGAAAATATAACAAGTTGTTTAAACTCTATAGAGGACATGGAAACAATTGGGCAGAAGTTATCACCCAATTCAATTGTGCTGTTACCTAGCCTAGAAAAGACTAAGGCCATTTGGAAAGTAATGAATATCCCCAGCAGATGGCAAGGTACTATATCTCACCTAGGAGTTGCTGTCCTCTTGACACCTTAGGGAAATTTACAACCCCAGTGACTCACCTTATCCACCTTGGCACATGCTAATTTTACTTAATTGGGCTCCACAGACTCTAAGGAGTACAGGCATTCCTGGGAGACACTGCAGGTTTGGTTTCAGATCACTGCAATAAAGTGAATATCATAATAACATGAGTCACATGAAGTTTTTGGTTTCCCAGTGCGTAGGAAAGTTTTGATTATACTATACTGTAGTCTACTAGGGGTGCATTAGCATTATGTCTAAAAACAATGTAAAAACCTCAATTAAAAAGTATGGATTGCTAAAAATGCTAACTATCATTTGCATCTCCAATGAGTTGTAATTTTTGGCAGTAGTCCCTCAAAACTCACGGATCACAGATCACAGTAACAAATATAATAATAATGAGGAAGTTTGAAATATTGTAAGAATTGTCCAACATGACGCAGTAACATGGAGTGAGCAAATGTGTTGGGGAAATGATACTGACGGACTTGCCGGGAGCAGAGATGCCACAAACCTTCAGTTGTGAAAACTACTATCTGTGAAGCATGATAACACTGGACACGCCTGTACAGGGAGATGCTAATTTCCTTACTGCCTTTCATTCCCTATGAATCAGTTTCACCTTGTTTATGTGTGATTGGCAGCTTAACATATTTTAAACATTTATTTTATTGCAGTATAGTAGATTTACAATGTGGTGTTAATTTTTGCCATTCAGCAAAGTGATTCCGTTATACAAACACACACATTCCTTCTCATATTCTTTTCCATTGTGGTTTTCACAGGATCTTGGATATAGTCCCCTGTACTATACAGAAGGACCTTGCTGTTTATCTGTTCTGTGTATAATAGTTTGTATCTGCTAATTCAGAACTCTCAATCCATCCCTCTCCCAGCCCTTCCCCTTGGCAACCACTATGTCTGTGAGTCTGTTTCTATTTTGTAGATAAGTTCATTTGCGTCATATTTTAGATTCTACATCTAAGTGATATCATATGGTATTTGTCTTTTTCTTTCTGACTTACTTCACTCAGGTTGATAATCTCTAGGTCTATCCATGTAGCTGCAAATGGCATTATTTCATTCTTTCTTTATGGCTGAGTAGTATTCCATTGTCCACATCTTTATCCATTCCTCTGTTGATGGACATTTAGATTGTCTCCATGTTTTGGCATTGTAAATAGCAGGAAACTTAATGTATTTATTAAAGATGTGCATTTCTTTTGTATATACATACTGTGATCTCATATATAGAGTCGGACATGACTGAAGTGACTTAGCAGCAGCAGCAGCATATGCAATATTTGCATATTATTTCCGGGAACTCATAAAACTGTGGAAGACAATAGGTATTTCTATCTGAACTTATCTTTTGCTGGTATAATCTCTGAGAATGTTTTGCTGTCATTAATAGAAAATTTTCATCCCAACTAAATTTCAGGCAAGATATTTCTCCTCTCTGTACATCCATTTCTTTCTCTGGAAAATGTGCATAATACTTGCTCTTCAGGTTGTGTGGGGATTGGAGAAAATATTTGTAAAGGATATAGCTCATTGATTGGAAATTTGCAGGTCAGAAAGCAACAGTTAGAACTGGACATGGAAAAACAGACTGATTCCAAATGGGAAAAGGAGTACATCAAGGCTGTATATTGTCACCCTGCTTATTTAACTTAGATGAAGAGTACATCATGAGAAACGCTGGGCTGGAGGAAGCATAAGCTGGAATCAAGATTGCCAGGAGAAGTATCAATAACCTCAGATATGCAGATGACACCACCCTTATGGCAGAAAGTGAAGAAGAACAAAAAAGCCTCTTGATGAAAGTGAAAGTGGAAAGTGAAAAAGTTGGCTTAAAGCTCAACATTCAGAAAGCTGAGATCATGGTATCTGGTCCCATTACTTCATGGCAAATAGATGGGGAAACAGTGGAAACAGTGGCTGACTTTATTTTTGGGGGCTCCAAAATCACTGCCGATGGTGATTGCAGCCAAGAAATTAAAAGACGCTTACTCCTTGGAAGGAAAGTTATAACCAACCTAGATAGCATATTAAAAAGCAGAGATATTACTTTGTCAACAAAGGTTCATCTAGTCAAGGCTATGGTTTTTCCAGTGGTCATGTATGGATGTGAGAGTTGGACTATAAAGGAAGCTGAGCACCGAAGAATTGATGCTTTTGAATTGTGGTGTTGCAGAAGACTCTTGAGAGCCCCTTGGACTGCAATGAGATCCAACTAGTCCATCCTAAAGGAGATCAGTCCTGGGTGTTCATTGAAAAGACTGATGTTGAAGCTGAAACTCCAACACTTTGGCCACCTAATGCGAAGAGTTGACTCATTTGAAAAGACCCTGATCCTGGTAAAGATTGAGGGGAGGAGGAGAAGGGGACAACAGAGGATGAGATGGTTGGATGGCATCACTGACTCAATGGAGATGGGTTTGGGTGGACTCCGGGTGTTGGTGATGGACCAGGAGGCCTGGCGTGCCGTGGTTCATGGAGTTTCAAGAGTCGGACATGACTGAGTGACTGAACTGAACTGAACTGAACAAATAATAAGTGAAAGAAAGTGAAAATGAAGTCACTCAGTCGTGTCCGACTCTTTGTGACCCCATAGACTGTAGCCTACCAGGTTCGGCTGTCCATGGGATTTTCCAGGCAATAGTACTGGAGTGGATTGCCATTTCCTTCTCCAGGTGGTCTTCCCAACCCAGGGCTCGAATCCGGGTCTCCTGCATTATAGACAGACACTTTACTGTCTGAGCCACCAGGGAATTGATACCAATTATGTACTATACTCATGTAGAAAGAACATCAGTGTTGAAAATATTTTATACTTAAAATTTTTAATTCACCCCCACAGTGGTTTTCTGGAGTAAGTTTTATTATTTCCATTTTGTAGCAGAAGAAAGTAATAATCAGAGAGGGCACTGTGCAAGGTCACAGACTAAAAAGTGGCAGAGCTCAAATAAAAACTAGATTCCTGACTCTTATCCTAGCGCTATAACTTGGGGTGGGAGGGGGTCCGACCTGAGGCAGTGACAGAGACGAGCTCAGAGGAAAGCAGTCTGGGGTCAATAGCACAGTTCCTGGCAGAAAGTAGGAGTTCAACAAGTGACCACTTTTGTTGTATTATAGGTACCAATGACCAGTAGTTACATGTCCATGTTTATCTCTATCTAGGTGATCCATCCAAGAGACTTCTGTAAATAAGGCTGTTATATTGTTTGGATCATACTATGTAAACTACTATGGATAATCAAAGCATTGAAACAAGAGGACAAATTACTGTACACTGTCCTGTTCTATGGGCTTGCCTGGTAGCTCAGATGGTAAAGAATCTGCCTGCAATGGGGGAGACCTGGGTTTGATCCCTGGGATAGGAAGATCCCCTGGAGGAGCAAACGGCACCCCACTCCAGTATTCTTGCCTGGAGAATCCCCACGGACAGAGGAGCCTGGTAGGCTACAGTCCATAGGGTTGCAAAGAGTTGAACACAACTGAGCAACTAAGCACAGCACATCTTGTTGTATATGTTTTGTTTGTATATGGTTGTCCACTGGAACAGAAGGCTGTTCTCTGTATATTAAAATGTTAGGAGTAAAATATATGTTTTCTCTAGAGTATAATAAGAGAACTAGAGCTTTATCCCTTAAGATGCATTACATCTCATATACCTCTATTCCTCTGAGATGCCATAGCACCAAGATGCTGGCTTAGTTCTGGGTAGAGAATAACTGTGCATGTCAGTACTTATCCCTTCCCAAGACTCAGATTTACTCCTCTAATAATCAGGTTGAAAAACACACCCTCCTTGTAGCTGGCACTCCCATATACAGCATTCTTCTGATATAGTTATTCATTTCAAATCATGCAAATGCAGAGGGTTGAACTGCCCATCCATTTGGCAAGAGATTTGGGAATAGGATCAAAGTTGTTTTTATTTCAATAGGGTCCCTAGTGAGCTGTTAATTACTTGGGTTTCAAATCAGATGGCATTTGAAATAGAATATTGAATTACACCTGTGTTTGGGGGTCAGTTTATCTTCTGATATGAAGGTAGATTTGTGGCAGGAAGGAAAAGGAGGAAATGAAGTTAGTTTTCTTCCTGTGTTTGATGGGAAAAGGCCTTTGTTGCTGAAATATTCCTCAGGGCTTTGCATACTGGGTTAGACCAGTAGGGAAAATTATGTTTCAGGAACTCTGAGCAAGAGCAGATCTCCAATTATTTCTCAAGCAGATTAAAAAAAGTAACCCTAGATTGTTAATATGAAATATGGTATTTATATATATATATACACACATATATACATATATATATACTGAATTGAAAACAAGTTTGGTGGAAAACTAAGCAGTGGAAATAATGTTTCCGACCTCAGTATTCCAATATTTATCTCAAACATTTAGATTCTAATTTTATTTAAAATAAACACTTTGTTTACATTTATGACTATCATTCAATGATTTTTCAAATCCAAGACATAGATTTACAATGATAATTATAGGTGTTGATCCCCCGAGGTAGGAAATGGCAACCCACTCCAGTATTCCTGCCTGGAAAATTTCATGGACAGAGGAGCCTGATGGCCTACAGTCCACAGGATCAGAAAGAGCTGGACATGATTGAGTGACTGAGCACACATGCACAAAGTAAGATAAAAATATACAATTGTAATATATTAATTTTGATAAATTCAACATTAATAGAATATAACTTCCTTGATTAAGTTATGATATATGGCTTCAAAAGAGATCACTCAAGTGGGCCAAGTTAATAATAAAATTTTAAAATCTACATGAAGGAGTCAGAAAGAAGAATACTGAGATCCAGAATCACTGTTCCATTGCTGGCTTAAAAATGGAAAGAGCCACGTGGCAAATAATTCAGGTGGCCTCTAGGAACTGACAGCCAGCAAGCAAATAGGGATCTGTCATACACTTACAAAAGATGACTTCCTCCAACAAGATTGAAGATGGAAGTCATCCTCATACTTCCGTGTCTTCAGTACTGAGCACTGTAGCTGGCACATTATGGGCTGAGCATCTCATTTATTTAGTGAATGAATGAATGAACAAATGGATGACTGAACAAACTGTGGCCAAACCTTTCCTTTTCACAGAGCAGTGATAAAACCCTGAGGAGACTACCATGTTCTTATTCAGTCCATATAACTTAAAATACAATTTCATGAAACCAGATATAAACTGTAACAAAGCTGTGTGCATAGATTCCACCACACTGGATGAAGAGCATTTTGACAATGCCATGAATTTGGGGGCTGAGCTGTTAATGCCATAAAAATGCTGTAGCTTCTCTCTTGGCTTCACTCATTGGAGATCTGTGTTTCTCCCTCCTTGTGAATCTCTCTGCTTGTATTCTGTCTCCCTCTTATTTATATTCTGCTTTTTACCTTTATTTCTATCTCACAAAAACTGCTGACAGTTTTCTCATGGGTTAGCTAAGAAATAAATACAAGCTATCTTTCTCTTATCAAATTCATAATGGCTATTGCTTGTAGAACTGATGGCAACAAAATGGAACTGACAGTGACAAAAACAGCTTGTAGTTGAATTTGTTCTTGGCTAGAAAATTGATGGCAAAATTAAATCTTCTTGACAAAATTTAGATGTGCAAAATTTGATCTGGGAAAATTGAACTTCGTAGAAAGAAAAAACTAAAAATGGCAGAAGCCATAACTGTTAAAATTGGATATGGCCAAAAAAAAAAAAACCAACCTGATTTAAAAAACATTTTTATAAAATTTCAAAAAAAAAATGGATTGATGTTGACCCAGTAATATCAGTGAAACAAAAAAAATGACAAAATAAAAGCATTTACATTACTTGATTAAGGGAGGATATGGCTGGAGGAACTCAATAAATCTTAAAGTACAGGAAAGGTGATTTATTGTACCAAAGAATGGACAGATGTTCTCTTTTCCTACTGATATAAATGGGGAGTTTAGAAAGAATTTCCTGTGGAAAGTGGACTGGGAGGCCCTGAAATGCATTACCAGGAGGGAGAATGGTGAGAGAGAGGAGGTTGGGAGGGCAGAGTATAGGGATATGTGTGTGTGTGTGTGTGTGTGTGTGTTGGGGGAGTGCTGGGGAGCCCTCTCTGAAGTTTCCAGAAGAAAGTATTATAGAGAATTATCATTCTGAGGTGGTTTAAGTACATTTCTTTCTGACTGAAGACATAAAGATGAATGGGGAATTTTGGCACTCTGGAATATTCCTTTAGGCTCATATTTCTATGATTCTATGACTTTAAAAAATTCTATTTTACTCTTTGGTGAGAAAGTAAAATTATGCTATTTGGGAAACAGAACCATATAGCCTTATTGAGAGGTCACTTTATATCTTAGTACTCAAAATTTTTAGTTTTATTTAAGTGTTTTTAAAAGTGTCATATTCTTATGACCTAAGTCTTGCAATGCTACTATCTTTTAGGAATCAGTTTTATGTATGTGGAATTTTGTGAATAAATTGGTCATTGTGATGACTATTAAGGATATTGGCTTAAATTTAGGAACAATAGAAGTTTTCCTCCAAAGGTGAAATAATGTAAGGATTAAGGAAGTGAAAATGATTCACTGTGACAGCAAAAGTGTAACTGCTGGTTTTATGAGAGAAAGCATACAGGTTATGCAGGTGAAGAATCTTTGATGAGAGCCTTATACAGGGTAAAAAAAGGATGAAAATTATGTGACTTGTTGTTGCACTGATTTCTAAGGCTATAACCTGTAATAAAAGATTGTACCATAAAGATGGAGAGGGAGACTGAGTGGAAAGGAAGTTCCCCTGGAGCACACCAGAGGATTGGAAGTGGCTCTCAATGGGACAGGGAAGTTGTTAGTGTGAATGAAAGACAAGATGGCAGCTGTCAACAGTAAGCTGAGACTGCCCTCCCCTGATAAATGGGAGAGCTACTCTGACTTTGCTTGTAGTGTGTGTGCATCCTGTGGGATGCAGTAGTTGTAAAGAAGGGGCCATGACATGCAAGAAAAAAGAAGCAAAGAAATCTAGTAAGGAAGGAAGCTTACTGGAGGGAAACTGTAGATTAAAGAGAACTTGAAAGTGAATTCTAGGTTATTTCCAAGTCACTGAGTTCATTGAAATCCTGGGAAATGCTAGGAGATTGAATATAGCAGTGAGTGCAGCTGCATGGTGCTGGAGAGGTGGCTGTGTGGCGCTGAAGTGACTGTGAAGAGATATCCATGTCCAAGGGCAGATTAGCCCCAGCAAGATGGTAGGAGGGGCGAAATTGCATTTAGAATCAAACCCCATACCTGCCAGAGATGCTCAGAGGGCTCAAACAAACCTTGTGTGCACCAGGACCCAGAGACCCCACAGAGACTGGGATAGAACTGCGTCTGAGCATTTCCTGTGGAGGTAGAGGTCAGCAATGGACTGCCACAGGGACGGGGGCTCTGGGTGCAGCAGACTGGGATATGGCATCAGCCCTCTTGGAGGAGGTCGCCATTAACCCCACCATAGAGCTGACAGAACTTACACAGGACTGGGAAATAGACTCTTAGAGGGCACAAACAGAACCCTGTGTACACTGGGGCCCAGGAGAAAGGAGCAGTGACCACACAAGAGGCTGACCCAGACTTGCCTATGAGTGTCCAGGAGTCTTGGGCAGAGATGTGGGTAGGCAGTGGCCTGCTGCAGGGTTGGGGGCACTGAGTGCAGCAGTGTGTGCGTGGGACCTTTTGAAGGAGGTCACCATTATCTTCATTACCTCCACCATAGTCTGGCCCCAGGTGAATAACAGGGTAAATAAGCCATAAACAGGTAAATAAACTATAAATATCCAAATACTGTAGGGCCACCCAAGACAGACGGGTCATGGTGGAGAGTTCTGACAAAATGTGATCCACTGGAGAAGGGAATGGCAAACCACTTTAGTATTCTTGCCTTGAGAACCCCATGGACAGTACGAAAAGGCAAAAAGATAGGACACTGATAGATGATCTCCCCAGGTCAGTAGATACCCAATATGCTACTGGACATCAGTAGAGAAATAACCCCAAAAGAATGAAGAGACAGAGCCAAAGCAAAAACAACGCCCAGCTGTGGATGTGACTGGTGATAGAAGCAAGATTTGATGCTATAAAGAGCAATATTGCATAGGAATCTGGAATGTTAGGTCCATGAATCAAGGCAAATTGGAAGTGGCCAAACAGATGGCAAGCGTGAACGTTGACATTTTAGGAATCAGCGAACTAAAATGGACTGGAATGGGTGAATTTAATTCAGTTCAGTTCAGTTCAGTCACTCAGTCGTGTCTGACTCTTTGTGACCCCATGAATCGCAGCATGCCAGGCCTCCCTGTCCATCACCATCTCCTGGAGTTCACTCAAACTCATGTCCATCGAGTTGGTGATGCCATCCAGCCATCTCATCCTAAGTCATCCCCTTCTCCTCCTGCCCCCAATCCCTCCCAGCATCAGAGTCTTTTCCAATGAGTCAACTCTTTGCATGAGGTGGCCAAAGTCTCAGATGACCATTATATCTACTACGGTGGGCAGGAATCCCTTAGAAAAAATGGAGTAGCCATCATAGTCAACAAAAGAGTCTGAAATGCAGTATTTGGATGTAATCGCAAAAATGACAGAATGATCTCTCTTCATTTCCATGGCAAACCACACAATATCACAGTAATCCAAGTCTATGCCCTGACCAATAATACTGAAGAAGCTGAAGTTGAACAGATCTATGAAGACCTATTAGACCTTCTAGAACTAAAACCTCAAAAAGATGTCCTTTTCACTATAGGGGATTGGAATGCGAAAGTAGGAAGTCAAGAAATACCTGGAGTAACAGGCAAATTTGGCTTTGGGGTACAGAATGAAACAGGGTAAAGGCTAATAAAGTCTTGCCAAGAGAACACACTGGTCATAGCAAACACCCTCTTCCAACAACACAAGAGAAGACTCTACACATGGACATCATGAGATGGTCAATACTGAAATCAGATTGATTATATTCTTTGCAGCCAAAGACGGAGAAGCTCTATATAGTCAGCAAAAAAGAGACCAGGAGCTGACTGTGGTTCAGATCATGTACTCCTTATTGCCACATTCAGACTTAAACTGAAGAAAGTAGGGAAAACCACTAGACCATTCAGGTATGACCCTTACGATTATACAGTGGAAGGGAGAAATAAATTCAAGGCTTTAGATCTGATAGACAGAGTCCTTGAAGAACTATGGATGGAGGTTTGTGACATTGTGCAGGAGACAGGAATCAAGACCATCCCCAAGAAAAAGAAATGCAAACAGGCAAAATGGTTGTCTGAGAAGGGCTTACAAATACCTGTGAAAAGAAAAGAAGATAAAGGCAAAGGAGATGAAGAAAAATATATCTATTTAAATGCTGAGTTCCAAAGAATAGCATGGAGAGATAAGAAAGCCTTCCTCAGTGATCAATGCAAAGAAATAGAGGAAAACAATAGAATGGGAAAGACTAGAGGTCTCTTCAAGAAAATTAGAGATACCAAGGGAACATTTCATGCAAAGATGGGCACAATAAAGAACAGAAAAACTCACTTTTCATTCCAATCCCAAAGAAAGACTATGCCAAAGAATGTTCAAACTACCACACAATTGCACTCATCTCACATGCTAGTAAAATAATGCTCAAAATTTTCCAACCCAGACTTCAACAGTATGTGAACCAAGAACTTCCATATGTTCAATCTGGATTTAGAAAAGGCAGAGGAACAAGAAATCAAATTGCCAACATCCGTTGGATCATCAAAAAAGCAAGAGAGTTCTAGAAAAACAACTATTTCTGCTTTATTGACTACGCCAAAGCCTTTGACTGTGTGGATCACAATAAACTGTGGAAAATTCTGAAAGTGATGGGAATACCAGACCACCTGATCTGCCTCTTGAGAAACCTGTATGTAGGTCAGGAAGCAATAGTTAGAACTGGTCATGAAACAACAGACTGGTTCCAAATAGGAAAAGGAGTACGTCAAGGCTGTATATTGTCACTTTGCTTATTTAACTTATATGCAGAGTACATCATGAGAAACACTGGGCTGGATGAAGCATAAGCTGAAATCAAGATTGCCAGGAGGAACATCAGTAACCTCAGAAATGTGGATGACACCACCCTCATGGCAGAAAACAGAGAAGAACTAAAGAGCCTCTTAATGAAAGCGAAAGAGGAGAGTGAAAAATTTGACTTAAAACTCAACATTTAGAAAACTAAGATCATGGCATCCGGTTCCAACAGCGGAAACAGTGAGAGACATTTTTTTGTGCTCCAAAATCACTGGAGATGGTGACTGCAGCCATGAAATTGAAAGATGCTTGCTTCTTGGAAGAAAAGCTATGATGAACCTAGACAGCATATTAAAAAGCTGAGACATTACTTTGCCAACAAAGGTCTGTCTAGTCAAAGCTATGGTTTTTCCAGTAGTCATGTATGGATTTGGAGTTGGACTATAAAGAAAGCTGAGCGCTGAAGAATTGATGCTTTTGAACTATGGTGTTGGAGAAGACTCTTGAGAGCCCCTTGGATAGCAAGGAGATCCAACCAGTCCATCCTAAAGGAAATCAGTCCTGAATATTTATTGGAAGGACTGGTGCTAAAGCTGAAACTCCAATACTTTGGCCACCTGATGCAAAAAACTGAATCATTTGAAAAGACTCTGATGCTGGGAAAGATTGAAGGTGAGAGGAGAAGGGGACAACAGAGGATGAGATGTTGGATGGTATCACCGACTCAATGGACATGAGTTTGAATAAACTCCCGGAGTTGGTGATGGACAGGGAGGCCTGGGGTGCTTCAGTCCATGGGGTCGCAAAGAGTCAGACATGACTGAGTGACTGAACTGACTGCGCCCTAAATAAATCTCTCAGAAAAGTAATAATAAGCCATCATTGTATGGGTGAGGTTAATGGATTTTTCATACTAAAGTGTCAGAAATTCTAAGCTACTGTTGGCCATTTCTTGGCCTAATGTTAAGTACAGACGATTTATTTCTTCACTATAACTTTGTGGGAAGAGTATTTGTCTTGAATTTCAAATGATGCAAAAGAATGGAATACGTGCCACCTGTTCATATTCTGTGGAACAGATTACTTGGGGGAAATTACTAAACTTTGCACAAGCTGTGGTATCATTCCAGTTAGGTAATGAATATTTTTCTCTTTGCTTAACTCAAAAAATAGTTACTTAAAAAAAAAAAAAAAACAACCAACTATTGTGATGCTGCTGCCGGTAGACAGGAAGTTTCCCAGTTATAGATTAAACTATTAGTTCTATTTGTTGAGAGTTCTGAATTATTATAAAGGCAATATGAATATATATACATATATGTATAATTTTTTGTTTCCACATAGTTCTACTTAGTTTCTTATAATAATTAGTAAAGAAGATGAATGTTTACTTTTCTGTTTTTACAAATTAAAGGATGGTGATGATTTTATTTTTAAAGACAAAATTGAATAGATTAGACTTTTTATTTGATAACAGTGCTTTTTGGACCTCAAGACCATAACCATGATCTTGTCTGTCTGGTGGTGATACCCATTTTCCAGGTAAAGTATCAGCATTGCAAATTCAAGCTTCTATTTTGACAGTTTGTGCCATGGCGTCTCTTTCCTTCAGCAGTCTTTGATTAATTAGAGTTTGATCTGGAGGAAAAAATAGAGAATTGACCTTAAACAAGGTGCCTTAGTATGATATATTCTGGTCATCATGCATCTAGCAAAGGCCTGGCACAGTAAGCTAGTTTTGCACATTTGGACAGTAGGCTGCTAAAAGGTTAGTTTATTATGGACACCTTAACTAGAGGTGAATTTCCAAGCTATTTGTATTGGTCAGATTAAATTGCCTTATCTTACATCTTGCTGAATAGACTTTTCCCTTATCTGTAGATAGTTTGAACATAGAGTGTCTTTTTGCATATGAAAAACAGTGTTGAAAGCCAATTTAATATTGATAGGATTATGGCCTCTGCATATTTTTAACACCTACAGAGCCTTATATGGATTTCCTGTTGTCTTTCCTGAAACAATATACTTGGGATATTTCAGCTCGAATGAAAGTTTTGCCACCAATTTTGCTCCTGAAACACAAGAAAAGATGAACAGACGTCTGCTGCATTAAAAAAGGACACAGGCATGCATTAAATCCCTTATGTCTTACTTTTTAATGATGCAATTGTGAATTATGTTCTTGTTGCATTTGTAATTAGAGGCTTTAGCAGATGGTGAAGACTTATTTTAAAGTGATGTGTCTATTAAAATAAGCCACACTGCCGAATGACTGTTCACTGTAACAGCATCTCTACGCCCCTAAAACACTCCGATTCTTTGTTGATGTGCAGTTGATTACCACAGCTGATTACATATGTGCACATATTTGCTCAGAAATGTATCAGGGATATTTGATATGTGCAATACTTTATTTGAAAGTGTGTGTTATCACAATTATAGATAATGAAGCTTTCAATGAATTATTCAGTCACCGTCTACAAAGGGAATGTACTGATTTCCCTTTTCAATAAAATTAGGCATGACTCTTTCTAAACTATTGAGGCTAATTCTCTCTACACAGTGATAGAAGCCTTGAATGGGAGTTTCTGAGTGTTGTAAGATTCTCTATGAACATTCTTATAGAAAACAGTTTTGTTTGGGGTGAACTCAGTCCCTGGATAGTGGTGGTATCTCAAGCTAAGAGTAGGAATGGAGAGAGCTAAGTACAGGGTGAGGGCCAGGTGGAAATAGAATAAAGTCAACTAGATGATATGCATTAGAATACGTTAGGCTCTGATAACAAAAAACGCCTAAATCTTAATTGCCTGACAACAACAAAGACTCATTTCTCTTTCTGGTTATGTGTCTATCATGGATCATAAAAGGGGCTCTACTTATCATAGTGCGTAAGGATCAGACTGATGGAAGCTACATCTCAACACAGGCTTCCATAATCACCTTGCTAATGGTAAAAGGATGAGGTGGCTTACACACTAGCTTTTAAGACTTTGTTCTGGAAGAGTCACATGATACTTCCACTCATATTTAATTGGCCAGAGAAAGTCATAACAGTCAACCTAATATTAAGAGAACAGACACATGACATCCTACTGTGTGCCTGAAGTGCTTGGTCAATAACAATCACAATCACCTCCTGGTGTACGTTTCTGAAGCCTTCTGTAAGGCTGTGTGCCCCTGAGATAGCGCCTCTATCTGGCTACTGTGACTACTCCATTCCTCATTCTGGTCCAGAAATATCATCTGTTTGACTCTTTTGTTTTAAATAATGTGTATAAAGACTTTTTGAAAAGACTGTGTGTTACCTGGAGGGGCAGAGAAAGAAAGTGAAGTCGCTTAGTCATGTCCAGCGCTTTGCAATCCCATGGACTGTAGCCTACTAGGCTCCTCCATCCATGGGATTTTCCAGGCAAGAATACTAGAGTGGGTTGCCATTTCCTTCTCCAGGAGATCTTCCCGACCCAGGGATCAAACCTGGGTCTCCCGCATTGTAGGCAGATGCTTTACCATCTGAGCCACCAGGAGCAGATAAGTCCTCCAGTTTAACATTTCCTAACCTTTGTTCTCTTGAGAGATGTTAGTGCAGAAATAAGCATTCTGTGGTCAATTGCGTCTGGAAATTTTGGGGTAATCGATGGTTCAGTGGGTAAAGAATATGTCCACAGTGCAGGAGACACAGGAGACCCCGGTTCAGTCCCTGGGTAGGGAATATCCCCTGGAGGAGGAAAATGGCAATCCACTCCAATATTCTTGCCTAAAAAATCCCATGGACAGAGGAGCCTGACAGGCTACAGTCCATAAGTTTGCAAAGAGTCAGACATGACTGAGTGACTAAGCACAAACACACATTCGCACACACACATACAACCTGTGTTCTCTTGAGAGATGCTAATGCAGAAATAAGCATTCCACAGTCAATTGAGTCTGGAAATTTGGGGGTAAGTTATATAAATTTCTTTACTTCTCAGAGCCCTTCATATGTTAATATGAATATCTGTGAGGCCAATACAGAATGTGGTATTTCTCAATTCTATAGGATCTCTTTTTTTGTGGATCTTCCCATGGGATGGTATTTTGTGGGAACACATCTTGAGCAATACTATTTAGGTCTCTCCACTGGTACTGGGTATCATGTTCGGTCATCACTGTAGCTCTGGGTTGGTGAACACATCAAGATGCTGTAGCTCTACATCTCCCCACTCCCACACCTTTCTTTATTCAATTCTTCCATTTGATGATTCCTGACCTGTACCCTTTATAAAGTCAGCAAACATAAGTATTTTCCTGAGTTTTCTAAGCTGTTTCAGCAAATTATCAAATCCAAGGTAGAGGCTGTGGGAACCCTAGATTTAATGCAATTGGTCTGGAGTACCTGTGGTCAAGGGCTTCCCTGGTGGCTCAGCTGGTAAAGAATCCACCTACAATGTGGAAGACCTGGGTTTGATCCCTGGGTTCGGAAGATCCCTTGGAGAAGGAAACGGCTACCCACTCCAGTATTCTGGCCTGTGGAATTCCATGGACTATCCATGGGGTCACAAAGAGTCACACAACTGTGTGACTTTCACTTTCACTGGTGGTCAAGACTTGTGATTGGCATCTGAAGTGAGGGCCATCCTGTGGAACTGAGCTCCATAGACTCACGGGATCTGCTGTTAATTCCAGGAAGATAATGTCAGAATTGATTAAATTGTAGGACACTGGTTGATGTCTGGAGAATTGTTGATGGTATCACCGAGAAGTTACAGAGAGTTGCCATAGTCTTATCTCCTCCTCCAGTCCTTACCTTCTGTCTAGCCTGGAAAGGAAGGCTTGTGACTTTGAAGGATGTAGGGCAGAGGGGAAATTTTGTGATAGAAAAATACGTGTCTCCCATGAAAACATGAACCAACATGAGAGGACTGGCAGTCCTAGGGTGAAGAGACCTCAAGAGCCATGATTCCATACCCAAGAGGCAATTATCATCTCTTTCTGCCATTAAGCAATATATATATGTGTGTGTGTGTGTATATATATTATATTTTGTGTATAATACATATATATGTAAACTGAAATAAAACATATATAGTGATATATATATATATATTATCTAGAACAAGGTACTTTTTAATATTATTATTAAGCTATTATAATAATAACAATGATAAAAATAGCTAACAGTTCTGAATCCTTTATAAATATTTTTAGCCCTGGATTAGGTGTATGGCATGGATTGCCTCAGTTTTTTCTTTAAAAAAAACCCTATGAGAAGTGGCTACTTATTCCATTTTATAGATTAAGGTAATCAGATTCAGATAGATTAACATATTTGTCCAAAGACATACAATAATAAGCAAAGTTAGGATTAGATGAACCTAGGCAGATTCACCATTTTCAACCATTGGACCAGTATAACAAATATTGTTTAAATTTGTTAGTGTTTTATAGAATTTAAAGCCATTTGTGTAGACTATATCATTTGTCCTCCACACCAACACTATTAGTCAGATGCCATATTTCCATTTTTTAGAGAAAAGGAAATTCAGTCTCAAAGAGTTAGTCAAATCTTATATTAAAAACAAACAACTTGAACTCTGGTCCATTCTTTTCCTATTATATGTTTTGTTTCTTCCCACTTTTATTTTCTCTAGCTCTGTCCCATTTACTTGGATTTTCCTCTTCCTTCTCCCTTTATGTTACAATATGGATTTGCAGCATGTGAACAACCAGGAAGTAGTTTCTTGAGTTAGTTACAAAAATGTCCAGAGAAATATTAATATAAACTGGAAAGAATGTATCTGGTCACCTTAGCCCCCAAAAAGTGAATGAAATCCTACTGCATTCCATTCAGCTTAATAATTCTTCACCCAATACATTGAATGTGTCAAGTCTTTGAGACTGTCAAAGAATGGGTAGCACACACACACATACAGGGGCACACACACACACAAATATGTTTAAACAATCCAGAGGTCACAAATCAGTTGGTTCTAAAGGAGATCATCCCTGGGTGTTTGGAAGGAATGATGTTAAAGCTGAAACTCCAGTACTTTGGCCACCTCATGCGAAGAGTTGACTCATTGGAAAAGACTCTGATGCTGGAAGGGACTGGGGGCAGGAGGAGAAGGGGACGACAGAGGATGAGATGGCTGGATGGCATCACCGACTCAATGGACGTGAGTTTGAGTGAACTCCAGGAGTTGGTGATGGACAGGGAGGCCTGGCGTGCTGCAATTCATGGGGTCGCAAAGAGTCGGACATGACTGAGCGACTGAACTGAACTGAACTGAACCATTGTAGGCCAAGTGCTAGTGCGTGCTGGAGGGAACTGCATGGAGCCATAGATAATGGCTGTCTTGAGTGTAACAGTGAGCAGCTGTCTTTTTGCTCAAATAACAACATAAGAGAGCGAGCTGTGGAATTTCAGCATTTACCACCAATGTTTAACGCAGGGTTAAGTGGCAGCTGGTTGTCGTCCAGGCTCAGGAAATGTGTGAGGGTGTCAGGGTAGTACTGGTGAGCACAGAAAAGCTGGGACATTCAAGAAACTGAAAAGCCTGATTGTCTTACAGCTATGGTTCATCCTTTCCTTTAAGTAATGAAGTTGTCCTTTTATAATAAACTGAATTACTTAAATGTTGAAAAATTATCTTAGAAATGACATACCCAGGGTCATAAACCATTAGATGATTTTGAAGATGTGTTTTGTCTAAGTTGACCGATATTTGTAAAAAATTGATTTTGAATGCTTAATTTAGTATGCATGCATTTTCTAGGAGGTTTTTTTTTTTTTTTTTTTTTTCCCCCTAGAGATACTTGGTGTAAGCTGATGGCTTTCTAGAAGTTTGTGAGGCTTTTCTTGGTGGTAGGGGGTGCTCCATAGGTGGATTCTTTCATAATATTATTGTTTAGAAAAATAATGAATCTGCTTTTATTTGAGGCTGAAATGAATATTTCAGATATCAAAGATACCTGTACCTTCATGAAGCGAAATTGTCAAACTGCTAATTTAACTGGGAATGCTGAGGTTGGTGGGACTTTTGTAAGACTGAAGTAGCTGTCAACCAGCCTGTGTTCTTCAAGAAAATGGCCACTGAGATTTCCTTAGAGATGATTTGTCAGGATGGCCTATCAGCTAATAGGAAGAAGGTAACCAGATATAGCTGAATCTGTATGTTGAGTCTGGAGATCTTTATTTTAGTTTTGGCTTTGCCAGTAACACTATGTCACCTTGTGAAAATTGCTGATCTGTGATTTTGGTTCCTCATCTGGAAAATGTGGAAATTGGTAAGATGATCTCCAATGCCCTGTCCAGCTTTAAAATTCTCTGATGCCAGGAATATGGTTTGTCCATCAATGAAAAGTCAGTGAGCTGACCTTGGAAATTGCTTCATGCCAATTAATCTCTTTCATCCTGATACTAGAAAATGATCAGTAAAATGGTTTCATATTGTAAATCATGAATATGTTTTCTCAGAACCCCTCCTCCACTGCCTTATAAAAACCAAATGCATTTGTGTCTGAGACAAGACAAAAAACAAATACTTCCATCAAGTTAACTCTTGAGATTGAGGTTGCTGTGTGAGTAACCTGTTTGGTAGCTTATTTCTAAGAGGTTAGGAGCAAAAAGAGGAAGTGGGATTGAGAACATTTTTCACTTTTGTGATGGTTTGAAAAGCAGTTCTACTGGGGAATCACATTGATTGGCACACACAAACAAACAAAAAAGATCCATTTTGGCTATTGTATTTTAAAGCCCCTGGTGGTATTCTGACATCTGTGATGATGAGAGCCACTAGCTGAGCCTAATCTTTGTCTAAATTAACCTTGATGTCTTTCTGGCCCCCTTCTATCCCTCCTCCACCCTCTTTGCTTATTTCCCACTCACTGAAGTTCTGGATTTGTTTCTAGTTGTCCCCTCAGCTGGCGCTGGTCCACTCTCAGACAGTCAGGCAGTCTCAAGCCTCCTTGGTGTTTGGGTTAGTCTTTATGGGGTGCCAAGAATTCATTCCAAAAGACACACGCTTTTATGTTTTCCTTCTGTGGCAAATGGGTCGGGTCAGAGACTCAGAATAAACAAATCTAAGAGTGCCTCATTTGCTAATCCCAGAATCTTATTTCCCATTCACTGGACATATTTTCTAGGTGGCCGTGCCTTCTAGCGCTAAAACAATTACTGGAATTAAACAGGATTTCTTTGCTCTATGTGGTGACCACATGATTTTCCTAAATTTTCAAATTAATATACTTTTTATTCTTGCTTAGAAAGATGACCGACGATTTGTTTAATGTAAAAATAAAGAGAACTTAATTGTACATCATGGGGATACATCTCATGTCTGATAGGAAAAATTCCCCTGTTAGGCAATGTCATTGCATTCTCGTTTGAGAAACCGAGACTCCTATACTTACAGGCCCATGTCTTTTTTTTTTAAATTGGAGGCTAATTACTTTACAATATTGTGGTGGTTTTTGCCATACATTCACATGAATCAGCCATGTGTTGATGTACACATGGTGTACATGTGTTCCCCATCCTGAAGCCCCCTCCCTCCGCCCTCCCCATCCCATTCTTCAGGGTCATCCCAGTGCACCAACCCTGAGCACCCTTTCTCATGCATCGAAGCGGGACTGGCGATCTATTTCACAAATGATAATATACATGTTTCAATGCTATTCTCTCAAATCATCCCGCCCTCGCCTTTTCCCACAGAGTCCAACAGTCTGTTCTTTACATCTGTGCCTCTTTTGCCATCTCACATATAGGGTTATTGTTACCATCTTTCTAGATTCCATATATATGCATTAGTATACTGTATTGGTGCTTTTCTTTCTGACTTACTTTGCTCTGTATAATAGGCTCCAGTTTCATCCACCTCATTAGAACGGATTCAAATGCATTCTTTTTAATAGCTGAGTAATATTCCATTGTGTATATGTACCACAGCTTTCTTATCCATTCATCTGCTGATGGACATCTAGGTTGCTTCCATGTCCTGGCTATTATAAACAGTGCTGCGATGAACATTGGGGTACATGTGTCTCTTTCAATTCTGGTTTCCTCAGTGTGTATGCCCAGTAGTGGGATTGCTGGGTCGTATGGCAGTTCTATTTCCAGTTTTTTAAGGAATCTCCACCCTGTTCTCCACAGTAGATGTACTAGTTTGCATTCCCACCAACAGTGTAAGAGGGTTCCCTTTTCTCCACACCATCTCCAGAATTTATTGTTTGTAGACTTTTGGATCGCAGCCATTCTGACCAGCATGAGATGATACCTCATTGTGATTTTGATTTCCATTTCTCTGATAACGGAGTGATGTTGAGCATCTTTTCATGTGTTTGTTTGCCATCTGTATGTCTTCTTTGGAGAAATGTCTGTTTAGTTCTTTGGCCTGTTTTTTGATTGGGTCATTTATTTTTCTGGAATTGAGCTGCAGGAGTTGCTTGTATATTTTTAAGATTAATTCTCTGACAGTTACTTCATTTGCTGTTATTTTCTCCCATTCTGAAGGCTGTCTTTTCACCTTGCTTATAGTTTCCTTCATTGTGCAAAAGCTTTTAATTAGGTCCCATTTGTTAATTTTTGCTTTTATTTCCATTACTCTGGGAGGTGGATCATAGAGGATCCTGCTATGATTGACATCAGAGAGTGTTTTCCTCTAGGAGTTTTATAGTTTCTGGTCTTACATTTAGATCTTTAATCCATTTTGAGTTTATTTTTGTGTATGGTGTTAGAAAGTGTTCTAGTTTCATTTTTACAAGTGGTTGACCAGTTTTCCCAGCACCACTTGTTAAAGAGATTGTCTTTTCTCCATTGTATATTCTTGCCTCCTCTGTCAAAGATAAGGTGTCCATAGGTGTGTGGATTTATCTCTGGGCTTTCTTTTTGTTCCATTGATCTATATTTCTGTCTTTGTGCCAGTACCATACTACAGGCCCATGTCTTGATAGTACAAAAGATGATTCAAGTGGGATTAAAAAAAAAAAATTAGGAAGGGGTGTGGTATAACAATGTGGTTTGAATGTGTCCATCAGAGCTAAACCAAGGACAACAGCAAAAACTCAGTCAGTTGTGTTCATTTCATACCTGCGGATTAGTGGCTGAAATTAGGTGATGATTGTGTTGAGCATATTATTAACTGAATTTCTGTGTCTCTGGGTGTACCTCATCTACCCACGTAGGCCCAGACAGACTGGCTTGTGCTATAAGTTTATAGCCCTGCAGTGCTGAGTGCTGGAGGCTGAGGAAGTTCAGAGCACAGTAACGGGCCCTGTGTGAGGAGTGTATGGTGGACACTCTATGACGAGGCACTCGACACTCATACTCACAACAAGAGACTCATACAAAATACTCACTCACAAAGACACAGCAAAACAACCCAACCTAACCCAGAGTCAGATGAATGCACAGCTGCTCAGGGGGGCTGCTAAATAACTGTAGTAGAGTCAGGTAGAAATTTCTGGAAAGGTTTCTCCATAGAGGTGACCCTGAGGAAAGCTTTGGGAGATGAAGGCTGCATGGCAGAGTCATGGGGGTGGGTTCTGGGAAAGAACAGGGAAGCACAGGCAGGACTAACCAGCTTGGAGCAGCTAAGTGGAGAATGGGAACTTGACTTCTGAAGGAAGTGAGGGCATTGGGGGAAGGCTTGGAAGGGCAGAGAAGGAGGATGAAATCCTGTGAAGGAGATCTTCTTGAGGAGCCAGTTTAAATCAACTGGGTTTCCCTGGTGGCTCAGATGGTAAAGAATCTGCCTGCAATGCGGGAGACTTGAGTTCGATCCCTGGGTCGGGAAGAGCCCCTGGAGGAGGGAATGGTAACCCACTCCAGTACTCTTGCCTGGAGAATTCATGGACAGAGGAGCCCAGTAGGCTACACACTCCATGGGGTCCCAAAGAGCCGGACACTTTCAAGGACTGGCTAGCTTACTCTCTTGTCTGAGAAGATGGAGGAAGAGAGGGAAATGGGTAAAACATCTCTTAGCCTAGAGGCAAGTCAGGCACACCTGATAAAATCAGATTTGTGCTTTCCCTTTGCTTGCTGCTGGGGATGCTTTTTTAGCATTCAGTCATACTCTCTGATACTAAAATCCTAATTCCTCGTTTGTTTCCTCACTTCCTTTACTAAACCCTGCCTAGGGATTAGAACCTGCAGCCAGAGGTCAGTCCTTACAAGGTGGAATTAGCGGCAGGTCAGGAGTCATGGGGTTGGGTTCTCTCCAGTCCTTTCATCTCAGTATGAGGACTCTCAGCCTTTGGCAGACAGATTAGCCTGAAGCTGGCTGCCTGTTCCCGCTGCACGTCTGCCTGCAGTGACTTGCTCCGGAAGACTCTTTTGGAACCAACACACCAGTTCCCATACCTGAACCCAGTCATCTCACCCTCCAGGAGAGGGAGAGGGTGTGTTTCCCTTGTACTGACACAGAGAATGGGATTCTTGTCCTTCTAAGTAAACAGTTCTGCACTGCAGAGGGTGGGGCCCGATTAAAACCAAAAGCCTGGGATTAGGTTGTTTGTCTAGCACCTGCCTCCCCAGGGTGAGCTCACAGCTCTTAATGACACCCTTCCAGCCCAGTCTGGCTCACCTTCTTTGGAACCCTGGATAATGCCTGACATCCTCTCTGCTCTGTTGCAGCTGGGAATTCACCTTTTTTGTTTTTCCTGCCAGTTAAAGTCAGATGGAATCTCTTTAAGATCCTTAGATAAGACCTGTGTAGATCTGTGAGTCATTAATCTGCATGCGATTGATGCATGCTTTTCATTTCTAATTAGACTTGTTTGTTGGAGAAGAACAGATAAAACCAACTCGCAGTTTTTAATGCTGTGGGAGCTAGTGACAAGGTAGACTCCATTTTCTACTTTATAGTTAGTTTTAACATTCAAACTATAAATATGAATTACTTTTCTGTCTGACTCCTCTGATGTAGGTTATTGTTATGCTAATTCAGGTGTATGTCTTCCTGGACCTTATAAGTATATAAATCTTGTGTTCTTTTGAACAAATTGGCTGGTTAATCCTTTAATCAGTTATTGAGAGATTGCTACAAGCACAGAGCAAAGGCCAGAGCTCTAAGCTTAGCAATTTGAAGGTCATCATTGTTATGCATTTAGTGTTTCTGCTTTGTTTTTCCTTTTTTCTTCTATTAAATAGGAAAGTTAGCCTAATCCTACAGCAAGCATTTTCCTTTAAAGTGGAAAGATGGAACCAGGGGAGGAGAAGGAGATTCCAACGATTCAAACAATAGGTAATGCTGCTGATGGGAGCCATCTCTCATCTTCTCTTTTTCTCCCCCAGCTGCCCCCACCATCCCTTTTCTCTTAGGTATTTTCTGAGAATGGATAACTGTCTCAGCAGGTTGGCTGTATTTGTCATCTAGCTTTTCTGTTTTCTCAATAAAATATTTATATGTATTCTGTAGATAACCTTTTGCTAGCATAAGTAAGATGTTTTTCCTTGATCTGCCCCTGGAAATATTTGTTGAGATTCCATCAATTGCTGAGAAATAATAGGTTAAATTCAAATACATCATTCATTGACAGCTGTTTTGGCTTCAGTGGGGGGAGGTTAAATTTGTGTGGACAATTAATGTTGCCAGTAGAAGCATGAGGAGATGATTTACCATCAGATTCTTTGTGTGTGGAGGTCTTGGCTTGAGCCCTGGGCTATCTGGCTTGATAATGGACCTAGTCATGCCCCAGACACTTGTCCTAGTTCATTTCCATAGGATGCATTTTGAATTGATTTATAAAGACTGTGTCCACATTTTTGATCCCCTAGCTGACCAAGATGATGTGAAAGGTGATCTTGGCAGCCCCCTAGCTGACCAAGATGATGTGAAAGGTGATCTTGGCAGCTGCTAGGATTGTTCTTCTAAACTCCATTCCCTCCTTGGAGTTTTTCTGCCAGGATGGTAGACTGGGTGTGACTGGGGCTCAGCACTTCCCAGGCAAAAGTCACAGGTGTTCTGGCCTCTAAAGGAATTCTTCAACCCTTTGCTCTCTCGAAAGAAGCTGGTGTGGGGAAAACCTCAGAACCTCTGACTGAGTCAGGAGATCCCTGTGGGGTCATCTCCAAGTCAGTGCCACATTGGACACTGAAACTTGGCCTCTGTGCACTGGTGCCGAATGGAATCTGAGACTGAGTTTTGGGTGAAATAGAAAAGAAGAGCTTTATTATTTTCCAGGCTAAGGGGGACACAGTGGGTTAATGCTCTCAAAAGTTTTTGCCCCAACCCAGAAGGATTTGGTGAAGAGTTTTATGGCAATGCTTCAAGGGTGGGGTTGCTGATAAGGATCAGAGTGTGTACAGGGACTGCACTCCTCTAATCTGATCTCAGATGTTCTCCTGATAAGCTTCTGTGGTTCTCAAGGTTATCAAACTGTGGCCTTCTCTCTGGAATGAAGAATGTTTCATCAAGTAGTTAACATCTTCCATTTGTTGGGGGTTTTGTTCTACAGAAGAATTCAATGATATTGCTATGTATATCCTCTGAAGTGGAATGAGGATGCTGCCCCAAGGCCACACTATTGGTTTTTGACTGCTGCTCTTTTGTTCCTGCATCCCCTCCTTTCTTTGATTAGCAACTCTTTGAACCTGCTGTGGAAGTGTTGCACTTAATATGTCAGCAAATTTGGAAAACTCAGCAGTGGCCATAGGACTGGAAAAGGTCAGTTTTCATTCTAATCCCAAAGAAAGGCAATGCCAAAGAATGCTCAAACTACCGCACAATTGCACTCATCTCACATGCTAGTAAAGTAAAGCTCAAAATTTTCCAAGCCAGGATTCATCAATACGTGAACCGTGAACTTGCAGATGTTCAAGCTCGTTTTAGAAAAGGCAGAGGAACCAGAGATCAAATTGCCAACATCCGATGGATCATCAAAAAAGCAAGAGAGTTCCAGAGAAACATCTATTTCTGCTTTATTGACTATTCCAAAGCCTTTGACTGTGTGGATCACAACAAACTGGAAAATTCTGAAAGTGATGGGAATACCAGACCACCTGTCCTGCCTCTTGAGAAACCTGTATGCAGGTCAGAAAGCAACAGTTAGAACTGGACGTGGAACAACAGACTGGTTCCAAATCAGGAAAGGAGTACGTCAAGGCTGTATATTGTCACCGTGCTTATTTAACTTGTATGCAGAGTACATCATCAGAAATGCTGGGCTGGAGGAAGCATAAGCTGGAATCAAGATTTCTGGGAGAAATATCAATAACCTCAGATATGCAGATAACACCACCCTCAGGGCAGAAAGTATTATAGTAAGAAGAACTCACCCTTGTGGTAAGAAGAACTAAAAAGCCTCTTGAAGAAAGTGAAAAAGTAGAGTGAAAAAGTTGGCTTAAAGCTCAACGTTCAGAAAACGAAGATAATGGCATCCAGTCCCATTACTTCATGGCAAATAGATGGGGAAACAGTGGAAACAGTGGCCAACTTTATTTTTTGGGCCTCCAAAATCACTGCAGATGGTGACTGCAGCCATGAAATTAAAAGACGCTTACTCCTTGGAAGAAAAGTTATGACCAACCTAGACAGCATATTAAAAAGCAGAGACATTACTTTGCCAAGATCTGTCTAGTCAAGGCTACGGTTTTTCCAATAGTCACTTATGAATGTGAGAGTTGGAATATAAAGAAAGCCGAGCACCGAAGAATTGATGCTTTTGAACTGTGATATTGGAGGAGACTCTTGAGAGTCCTTTGGACTGCAAGGAGATCCAACCAGTCCACCTTAAAGGAGATCAGTTCTGGGTGTTCATTGGAAGGACTGATATTGAAGCTGAAACTCCAATACTTTGGCCACCTGATGCGAAGAGCTGACTTATTTGAAAAGACTCTGATGCTGGGAGAGATTGAAGGCAAGAGGTGAAGGGGATGACAGAGGATGAGATGGTTGGATGGCATCACTGACTCAGTGGACATGAATTTGAGTAAACTCTGGGAGTTGGTGATGGACATGGAGGCCTGGCATGCTGCAGTCCATGGGGTCACAAAGAGTTGGACATGACTGAGCGACTGAACTAAACTGAACCTGCCCCTTAGAACTCAGAGAAAGTCATGGAGGCTGAAGCCAATTTCCTACAAACAAGAAAATGGGGACACAGGAAGGCTTCAGTGCCCAGGAACCTCACAGGGTCCTGCTCAGTTTCAAAGACATATCATTTTATAGCCTCTCTTCTACCGAGGCCTCATTCAACAGAGCCCAGGGAGGGCCTTTTGGGGGATGCTCATCCAGTGAAAGCCCCAGTGGGAACAGTGTCAAGGGGATGCAATGACCTGGTTCCACTTGGACAAATGAAATAAGATGGACGGAGTGATAAAAATCCAGATCCTGATCTCACTAACCTCAAAGCAGAAAAATCCTTTGCAGCTCTCTGCTCCTCCCTGATTTGACAGAGAGCCACATCGTCCATGCTATGTAAGATGCATCCCTGAAAGAAGATGGTGAAAGTCAAAGTGAATGGATTTGGCTGTATCAGGCACTTGGTCACTATGGCTGCTTTTAACCTGGCGAAGTAGACATCATTGCCATCAGTGACCCCATCATTGACCTTCACTACATGGTCTATGTGTTCCAGTATGATTCCATCCATGGCAATTTCCATGGCACAATCAAGGCTGAGAATGGGAAGCTCATCATCAATGGAAAGGCCATCACCATTTTCCAAGAGTGAAATATCACCAACATCAAATGGGGTGATGCTGGTGCTGAGTATGTGGTGGAGTCCACTCATATCTTCACTACCATGGAGAAGGCTGGAGCTCACTTGAAGGGTGGAACCAAGAGGGTCATCATCTTTGCCTTTTGCTGATGCCCCCATGTTTGTGATGGGTGTGAACCATGAGAATTATGACAACTTCCTCAAGATTGTCAGCAGTGCCTCCTGTACCACCAACTGCTTGTTCCCCCCCTCCCCACTGGCCAAGGTCATCCATGGCCATTTTGGCATGGTAGAGAGATTCATGACCACAGTCCATGCCATCACTGCCACCCAGAAGACTATGGATGGTTCCTCTGAAACCGTGGTGCGATGGCCAAGGGGTTGCCCAAAAACTCATCTCTGTTTCTATTGGCATTGCCAAGGTCATGGGCAAGGTCATCCCTGAGCTGAATGGAAAGCTCATGAGCATGTCCTTCCATGTCCCCATCCCCAACATGTTGGTTGTGGATCTGACCTGCTGCCTGGAGAAACCTGCCAAGTATGATGAGGTCAAGAAGGTGATGAAGCAGGTGTCAGAGGGCCGCCTCAAGGGCATTCTGGGCTACACTGAGGACTGGGTTGTCTCCTGCGACTTCAACAGTGATACTCACTCTTCTACCTTCGATGCTGGGGCTGCCATTGCCCTCAATCACCACTTTGTCAAGCTTATTTCCTGATACAACAATGAATTTGGCTACAGCAACAGAGTGATGGACCTCACGGTCTACATGGCCTCCGAGGAGTAAGAGTCCCTGGACCACCAGCCCTAGCAAGAGCATGAAAGGAAGAGAGAGGTCCTCAACTCTTGGGGAGTCCTTGCCCCACCTTGATCCTCCAGCACACTGAGAAATCTCCCAAGGCCCACACAGTTTCCATCCCAGACCTCTTGAGGCAGGCGAGGGTTAGGGAGCCCTACCTTGTCATGTACCATCAATAAAGTACCTTTACCAGATGGTAAAGCGTCTGTCTTGCAGTGCAGGAGACCCAGGTTCAATCCCTGGGTTGGGAAGATCCCCTGGAGAAGGAAATGGCAACGCACTCCAGTATTCTTGCCTGGAAAATTCCATGGACTGAGGAGCCTAGTGGGCTACAGTCCATGGGGTCGCAAAGAGTCAGACATGACTGAGCAACTTCACTTTACCCCCCAAAAAAGAAAAATAATAAAAGGAAGAAAATTTCTTTCCAAACTTTCCATGGAGTTGAGTCAGAATTCAAATCAGAATTGGAGGCATGAATAGAATTATATACAAAAGATGTTTGAAATCTTTGTGGTTCTGAGAGTTTCAAATTTTTTTTTCTTAAAGAGTTGTTATCTAGAAATCTATCTAAAATCAAATCTGCCTGGCTTGGTGTCTTCCAGTGGCTCTTGTCACACACTGGGCCAGTTGGTATGATAGCAGCCCTTTCTTTCCAGGATGTGTGTTGATCATATATGGGCATTTATGTGTTGGGCTTAACTCAGGAAGATTGTTTAGAAAACACAAATAGCAATTCCCTATATTGAACAATGAAGTCAATTCCTTTCAGAATACAGATCTATAATAATGATGATAACCAAAATTACCCATTAGTGAGCATTCATTGACCTTACTAGTACAAGCCATGCAGCATTATCCGCTGTGTCATGGGGATTACTGAGGTTCACCTCAGTAAAACAAGCTAGTGACAGTACAGTGGGAATTTAAGTCTAGGTGTGTTGCCCATAGTGATTGATTCAGAGGTGGTCGTATAACCCGTTAGGCCAATGGAAAGTTTTACAAATAATTTCAGAAGCCTGAAAAATTAATTTTAAGCCTTAACATTCTGTGATAAACTCCCAAAGGAACTTGTCTAAGAATGAAGCTAAAGCAGAGGGAAGCACGAGAAATGGAGAAAACTGGATCTCTGAGGACTGGATTTCAGCACCTAGAGATAGCTATACCTGAAGCCAACTAGCCCTGGTTTGCTTAGTTACATGAAACAATAGATTCTTTTTTTTTTTTTTTTTGGTTTAAGCCTCTATGTTGGGGAAGCTTGTCTCAAGCACACAAGCAGGTAATCTTTCGACCCCCTACTTACTTCACTATGTGAGAATGGGCTGTGAGCTTGGGACATCTCCTTTCTAGGAGATAAAGTCCCCAGAGCCTGTGCCGGGCTATCACCTTATGTGGGAATATCTTTCCCTGTTTCAGATTCCATGTTTCTACATGTGCTCCTTTTTCCTGCTTAAGCATGTGCGTGGTGACACCTGGCCAATGTACTATGGTATCTGTCCTCTTTGGGGGAGGGGACTGAATCCTGTTACTGCAACCCAAAAGGGATTCATGCAGGACAATTAGCCTGCATCTGAAGCCGAGAGGGAACTGCTAGCCCTGGGGCACCCTCATCTAACCTTGGAACTGATCTTGCTCTTTCCCTTCTGTGTGAGTAAAGCCTTGTCCATTCCAGCATCTGGGTGAGTTGTGCTGTCCTGGTGATTTCTTTACCAAGATGCAGCGGACAGAGTGTTTAGACTTCTGTTCCTGGTGATACATGACAGGTGCCACTTGCTCGTCACTCTTTGAAATACGTTTTTGCCTTGAAACTGAAAATGGAAAGGCTCTTGGCTATCTGTGTTCCCAAACTTTGTCTGAACTCCCCAGTTAAACCCAATAAGTTTATCTATCCTTCCCTCACACTTGTATCTGCTATCAATATTGTTTCATCACAATGGATGGTGGTTGCCTTTTTTACGTATCTGTCCTTCACTAGACTGCAAAATCTTGCAAGGCAGAGATAATGCCTGTCTGTGTGTATACGTGTGTGTGTGTGTGTGTGTGTGTGTAATTCTTGCCTCTAGGCCTCTTGAGAGATCCCTGGAGAAGGGCATGGCAACCCACTTGCCTGGAGAATCCCACGGACAGAAGAGCCTGGCAGGCTACAGTCCATGGGGTCTCAAAGAGTCAGACATGACTGAGCGAATAACACACACACATACACACACAGCACACACACACACAGGCCTAAATTGTCTCCTGAAATGCAAAGTAATAAAGATTTAATCAGAAAATTCTTCAGGAAAACTTAAGTATCAAGGTGCAGATTCTCCAACTCTGCCACAATATAACAACTCCTCCCATGATTCTTAAACTTTAACTTGCAAACAAATCCTGTGAACATCTTGTCAAAATGTAGATTCTATTTCAGAAAAGTCTGGGGTAAGACCAGAAATTCTCAATCCTAATAAGTCCTTTGGAAATTTGAGAAGCAAAATATTGGTATGTGTCTTTAGTTCTCTTTAGGACGATATCAGTTCAGAGCATGTAGGAAAATTCTGAAAAATCTCTTATTTGAATTCAATAAATTCCAACAGAGATTAACTTAATAAATTTTTTTGAGGCACAAACAGCCATTATTTTCTTAGGCAACAAATAAGTACTTTTTTGAGCACTGATATGAGTCTAGCTCTCAGCTAAATATAATGACATACAAAAAAAATATGAGATTAGTTCAGTGGAATCCAGTTTAGTCTTGGAACCCATTTTAGTCTTGGAGAGGGATGAGCATTGTTGATTTTAGGGATGTTATCAAAGTTTGTCATACTGCCAAAATTTGACAATATTTTCACTTGACATTATAGAACAAGAACAAGAGAAGATTCTGGAGCTCATCATCCATTTACACCTTGACATGAATTAATTAACTTTGCTTTCCTTTCTCTTATCCTAAAGAGATCCACCAAATAAGGAATGGGGATTTTGTTCTGGTGGCCAAGCCAATCCCCAAGAAAGGGGGATAATTCTAGAGGAAGACAGTGGGGATTCCTGTAGGGTGATGTTCTCTTTACTAGAGTTCCCTAAAAGGCTTCTGTGTATGACCCAAACCCAACTGTGTTGCTCAGGAGAAATGGCACCAAAGATAAGATGAAGTTTACTTATACTGAAGTTTTACATCTGGACCATAAGCATTATTGAATATTAATGACTGCAGGGAACTGAGTGATGGCTTGGTTCAATCCTCTCACTTCATAAAGAAGGAAGCTAGAATCCCTAGTGGAGTTTGGCTTGCTTAAACATACTTCTTACGCAGTGTGGGCCTGTTCTTCCCAGTTGGGGTTCTTTTTGCAGCATGAGGGCAGTGAAGCAGGGGGAGGCTAAGCACCCAGGCTCTTCTCTGTAGTCAGCCTGCTTGGCTTTAACTCCAACTTCTTCAGTTACTAGTGCACTTTGAGTGAGTTTTTGTCTGTGTCTCAGTTTCCTCATTCATAAAAAGGTGTTAATGATGGTAACTGCCTCTGCGGGGTGTGGTGAAGATTAAATGAGTTGATACAAGTAAAGTAATGAGTATAGTGTGGGTCCATACTTTGTTCTGGTGTGCTGCGATTCACTGAGCGCCTGAACTGAACTGAACGGATACTTTGTTCTGGACAAAATCCACTGGGGGCTCAATTTATCTTCTATAGCCACTCCCCTGCAGTAGGAGAAGAGTGTTTTTCCCTGGCTGAGGACCCAGCACGCTGTCCTAAGTTGAAGGACAGGCTGACCTCTTAAATCCACCACCCTAGTTGTCAGCTGGGGGCACTCAGATTTTGACAATCAGAGAAGGTCCCCTCAATCTCATACTTCCCCAGACAGGGCAAGTCCTCTTCCCACAAATGTCTGAACCCTGCCTCACCTTGTATTTCTGCAAATTCTCAGACCTTTCATCTTTGCTCTGGGGTCCCATGTCCAAGAAGGCTTCCCTTGGGCTGCACAGACCAGGCCACAAAAGTTAGCATCTTTTTTGATCCCCTGCCCAAGAATTCCCTTGTATGACCACATTCATTTCTGAAACTTTCTCAGGGAAGACAGAAGAATGGTTTGTAACAAATCCCTCTTAAAAGCCAAAAACAAACAAAACAAAAAACAACCCTTAAAAAACATCAATTAGATGTATCTCTTCCCTAAACTCCCTCAGCTTTTCTACTGCTTGCTGGGGGTGGGATGGAGGTGGGGTTAAGGGTTGGGGGTGGGTATGTTTTCTCTTAGGACCTTCCACCAGATTCTGTTAGTCTTGATTGTCCCAGATTTCTCACTCAAACAGGTTGTTTTTCTTTTGTTGCTTTAAAGTAACAATTCTCAAAGTGTGGTCTCAGAAACACCCTGGTCCCTAAGATCCCTTTATGGGGTCTGTGAGGTCAGACCATAATAATGCTAAGTGACTACTTGCTTTTTTCACTCCCTTTCTCCCTCTCTCAAGTGTACATTGGAGTATCCCAGGAGTTACATGATGTGAGGTGACATTCTATAATGAAATGTGTCAACATTCATTTGAACTAATATTTTCCAAGTGACCAACACATGATGTTACAAAATCATGCCTAAATGAAAGACCCATTCAAAGTGCAAGAGACTTCAAGAAGTAAGTTTATTTATATAGTTTTAGGTTCTTCATTGCAACAGGCCTCTAAAAAACCACCACTTATAGAACTTTGGTGCTGCATCAAAGAAGATTATCTACAATTATATGAAAAGGCTTCCCTCTATTTTCCAACCACACATCTCTCTGAGGCTGGATTTTCTTCATATACTTTAGTGAAAGCTATATAAAACAATTGATCAAAAGCAGGAGCAGATATGAAAATCCAGCAGATTCTACTAAGGCAGATAGATAATAAAGAGCTTTGTTAAGTATAAAACAATGTCAATTTCTCACTAAATTATATTTGGAAAATATAGTTATTTTTCATAAAAATGTTTTACAAACATATACTGGATTTATTATTTTTAAGTGTTAGTTTACAAATACTTCAGTGTTTTCAGTTTTAATTTCTACTATGGCAAATGTTGACAGATACAATCTGTGTAAACAGAGGCTCTTTGGGGTTCTTAACAATTTTTAAGAGTATAAAGGTGTCCTAGGACTCAAACTTTTGAGTACTGTCGTTTTAGAGCAACTCATGTCTTTGATTCCTGCCTCAAATCTACTGTACAAATACATGAAGTTACCTAGGCATTAACCAGTTTTCAGGTACTTTAAATATTTTACGTGAAGCTTACTTATTGTTTACCTTGGGAGGTAGGTATAATTATTATTCACATTTATACTCAAGGAAACTGAGTTTTGGAGAGGATTAGAAACTTGCCCAGCATCACACAACTAAAAAGTGGTAAAGGAAAAAAATTAAATTTAGGTAGGTCTCCATCTTATTTTACAGCCTAACTCAGCTGAAAAAAACAAATTCCTTTTCACGAACGGACCCCACTTTGCTTAGAGAGCAGTGGATGTTACATGTTCATTTGACAAATATTGCTGTTTTGGTTATGCTCTTTTCTGTGCTCACTTGGTAGATGTCTGGGAGCTGAAATTGACCCCACCCACCTTGAGCTGTCATTTGGGAAATGAAGACCTCAAGTGCGCTTTAGTCCTCAATCCACAGCAGGGATTGCCTGTCTTCCCCATTGCCTGGCAGCCTTTCTCTGGGCTCCTTTTAAAGTACAGTCTCCAAGTCTCTTCCAAGTGTGGACTTCTCCGTTCCGCAGATGATGCTCAGTTATCACTCAGTGGCTGAACCTGAATATTTGATAGACTGTGCGTTTAGCAGCAAGGTCAAGTTCCAAGTGGGCTCCTAATGGGTTACCTCTCACAGTCCAGAAACACAAGCAGGAGTTTCTGCCTCTCTCTCTGCGCCTTTACAGACCCCGCAGTCATGCCCACATGGGCACCTGGACCAGGAGTTCCTGGTGTCACTTGATGATCAGTGATCTCACCACAACTATTTTCGGTTGCAAAAATAAAGTTTGAGATGCTGTCACTGGGGGTCTCAGTGTGAAGGCAATCAGATTTCAAGACACACTGTCTGGAAAATTGTCTCTTAATGTGAATATTCTAAATATTTATTTAAGCTTCCTCCTGCCTCTGGGGCTTTCCAAGTGGCTCAGTGGGAAAAGAACCCACCTGCAATGCAGGAGATGCAAGAGATGTGGGTTTGATTCCTCAGTTGGGAAGATCCCCTGGAGGAGGGCATGGCAACCCACTCAAGTATTTTTGCCTGGAAAATCCCAAGGACAGAGGTACCTGGTGGGTACAGTCCATAGGGTCTCAAAGAGTCAGCCAGTACTGAAGTGACTGGACACACCAGCCTCCACTGCCCTTTCAAAAGCAAGAAAATTGTTCAAAAATCCAGACTTCTACACATAGTATTCCTAAAGTATACTGTGGGCAATGAGTGTAAACGTCTCTGCCCCAGCAACTCTTTGCAGAAACTTCTGTGTGACTGAGATGGCATTTCATATTCGAAATGGAGAATTATGGCATTTAACTAATTTGCCCAAAGGCACACAGTTAGTAAATGACTTTGGAATCAGAACATGGTTTAAACCTCAACTCTGATAGTAAATATTTGTGCTATTTCATCACATCTTTTAAAGTCTCTAAGCCTTGATTTCTCTATCTGTAATATGAGGGGAGGGTACTGTGATGATTAAATAAGGAATTCCAAGTTCTGAGCAGAGCATTTGGCATGTATTCAGTAAATTCAGCTATGATGGTTATTATCATACTGTTACTTTGATTGTTGTTTTACAACTCTTATCTGTTTTCACAACCATTCCTTCACTTTCTGTTATCAGTGGGCAGTAGCTGTGTGTGTCCAGCCAATGCTGAAGACAATTCTTGGTATTTGGGCTATTGGATACGAGTTTGAATGAATGAATAAATGACAAATGAAAAAAAAATGATGAAGTCTTGACACAGGAGACTTCTATTGATTAGTGAATTTCTAAATTGAAATACTAGGAAAGCTCTTTGGAAAAAAATCAGAGTTTCAGAAGTGACTACTGAGAGTAAACAGTGATGGACTGGGTTGAAGAAAGTCCCTGGGCAGGAGGGCAGCCAGAAAGTAGAGTCTCTAAATAACCCACGTGGGCCTCTGTACACAAGTGACTGAAGTGTGGCAAGTTCTTGCTGGAGGTCTATCAGAATGGTTCTATATGTAGGTAATTTGTAAACTAGGTGAAGCACAGAGAATTGGTAAGTTTCTTCCACGTTCCAAAACTTATCATTTACTAATGAGTCCTTTGGATTAAGTAGTGTTCATGGTATTATGACTGCAGTTTAAAAAAGAGAAAGAGGGGCCCACACATGCCTATTTAACCACATTGAGAGGGTGTGTATGTATGTAATGCATGCGTGCATACTCAGTTGTGTCTGACTCTGCAGCCCCGTGATCTGTAGCCTGCCAGGCTCCTCTGTCCATGGGATTTCCCAGGCAAGAATGCTGGAGTGGATTGCCATTTCCTTCTCCAGGGGAATCTTCCCACCCTAGGGGTCAAACCCAGGTCTCTTGCATCTCCTGCAATGGCAGGCAGATTTTTTACCCCTAGTGCCATCTGGTAAGCCCGTGTGTGTACATGGGATGGCCCTATTCCATGAGTTCACTCCGGAACCCAGCTTAATGGATGTTTATCAAATCACCCTGGGGATTGTCTCCTGTGTAGTCAGCTGAATGAGGAAAAGTTTGTAGACAATGCTGACTGGGAGGTGTTCATGGGCCAGACTTCAGGTATCACTTGTGACTTCGGTCTCTATTTCATTGGCCAGAACTACCCACACCTGACCAGGGTGTGTCTGAAAGTCTGGGGAATGGAATGACTGTCTGGCCAACCACTTTTCAATTACCACTGTGCAATAAGGAAGAGGAACAAACTTTTGGTGAACTGTGGACTGTCTTTGCCATACCTTGTAAGGAGCTAATATCTCTGGGAAGGGTGGTTTAGTGTAGATAAAACTGTCCCCACCAGATTAATGTCCCCACCTCAGACAGAAGGTTTTACCCCAGAAAAGTTACAGAGTTATAAAGCTGAGTGGTGCAGGCTGTGGGAAATATACTGGCCCTAGAGTCCTAGACTCTGGGTGTGAGAAGTGGGACTTTAGGAGAGGATGGGAGAAGTGGAAGACAGAGACAGAATAGCTATGAAGTCACAGATTTGTTGAAGCTAAAACATGGCTGCCCTGCAGAGAAGTAACTTGGTGCTTGCGGGCGGCCTTTGCAGTAAAGCACTTATATAAGCCATCTGGGGGCTCCACTCAGGTGCCCTGAGCTGCGCGCGGAGAATAAGGACCTACCTACCCCCTCACGGCTTTTCCTCCTCCAAGAAGGCGAGTCAAGCTCATTATGTCTCTAGGTGGATTTTATAGTTCTGGATTTGAGCCTAAAAGTTGCATGTGGTTTTCAAATACTTATTTTATCACACTCCACGATTACTTCCATTATGTGTGGCTAACATTTGAGTCTTTTCAGATTTAGGAGGGATATAAAAGGTTTAAATAAGTCCAATATCAGATGTGTCTGGGATTCCATTTCTTGCATGCACACTGTAAATAAACGCTGATGAAAAATATTTTAGTTCCAAATTCTGCCACCCCAAATCCTACAAATATGCACATTAAAGCCCCATAATCCCATAAAAGCCTTTTTACTTGTAAATAACACTATCTTGTTTTCCATCTCAAATTTCTTCTCCTGTAATTACACAATATTTGGTTTCCCCTTTTTAGGCAATTCAAATTAAAACTTATTTCATTTCGTAATTACAAACATTCATTTTGAGTAAAGAGTAATCTGACGGGAATTTGGTTCCAGTGATATTGTAACCCAGACTTGCAATAGGAAAGCAATCCATCTCCTGACTAATGTCTTGGAATCTTTTAAAATTCTACTCCAGCTAAACATTTGCATTTGGAAAGTTTTATCCTCTTCCCTGAAATAATAATGCTTTATTAAGAGCACTGTGTAATTTTATTTTTTTTAAATAATGATTTAAATCAAAGACCTCAAGATATACAGAATCTAAAGGTTGAGCCATTTCACCCTCTTACTTTGGGGTGATTTTATAACTCCCTTGAGTTCTGGAGTAGAACGTGGCTTGGAAAATGTTCATTATTAAGTTCATTTTCAACCATTTCCTGAAAAAGGAGAAAGAAAATATTCTTTGTCTGGGTATCATGAGAGGTGGTAATTTTGAAATATTAGATAAAGTATATGTTATTACTATTTTCAGTATAGATAGAGGGAAAAAAAAAAGAGCTGACTGCACTTTAGAAATGGATAGTTATTACCTAGGGAAACACAGTGTTTATTAACTAAAAAACACATTGAGAAAAAGCCAAATAGAGTACTTGCATAATCATTGTTTATGCATTGCAGTGTAAAAACCAGTCCAAAACTGAGTGGTTTACAACAGTGATTTATCATGGTCTCTCTCCATTCTAGGGGTTGATGGGCTCAGCCGGGTAATTTTTGTTGTTGTTGAGGTCCTCTAGGTGGTTGCAGGCAGACGGATACTGAGGCTGGGGCATCCGAAGGCTTCATAGCCCACGTGTTTGGCTCTGAGCTGGAACACCTGAGGGCTGGTTGCATGTCTCTCTCTCCAGCAGCTTCAGCATGTGGCCAGCTCTGCTTCCACAGTGTGATGGTCTCTGGGTAGTTCCATTTTTTACTTGGCAGCTTACTTCCCCCACAGCGAGTGCTCCAACAGACCAAAGCAGAGTTTGCAAGGCTTTTTTCTAATTTGGCTTTCAAAGACCTTCAGGGTCCAATCTGCCTCGTTTTGTGGGTTGTGAGTGAGTCCCAGGAGGACCAAGTTCAACAGGAGGTGATTACCTAAGGTTGTGAATAGAAGAAGATGCGGTTTATAGGGAGCCATCTTTGTGGACTGCCTACCACCATCACCAAGATGTTGATGAGGTTGCCTGCTCAGCTGTTTTAATGGGTGAAAGTGATGAGTGTTTGTATCCTGCAGGGATGTGAGCTGGTAAGAGCTGGGAGGGAAGAGACCAGATGGAGGCTCTATATTAGAAATATGTCACACTGCTTGAATGTTGTGTGTGTGGTGTGTGTGTGTGTGTGTGTGTGTCTATGTATCTATGTGTGTTTGGGTGGTATTTCGAATTATTCTGATTACCCCTGCACTTTGATTTAGGCTAGGGTAAGGATGAGAGAGATATTTAGTGCCCATTCTGTGCCAGTTCTGTTCTACACGATTTTAGCATTCAATATCATTGTTATGAAGTTAGTAACGTAAAGGTCATGTTCAAATCCTTGGTGGCCTTGTCACTTACAGGCCATGGAACTTGGAAGAGGGTAAGTTACTTCCATGGGCTTTGGTTTTCTCCTGTGTGATATGTTTGAGGGGCTTTTGCTCTTGGAGGGAACAACTCCGTTCTTGTTATGCTTTTTTAGTGCTCAATTTGTTAATCTTATGAATTTATTAATCAATGAGTATTTAAAAATATATAAAAGCTTAAACATTTCTCTCTTTTATGTACTATTTGTACAACGAATACATAAAAAATTCATGAATTTAACAAGTGGCATTTTTGAAAACATGTAAACAATGATTACTGATTAAATCTAAAATTTCTAAATATTTAATTAAAATTAAAAGTCTAATTTATCATATTCTTGTAAATGTTTTAAACACTTAGAAGACATACAACACTCATACAATATTAATATATCTGCAGTACTTATCAGGACCCTCACATAAAAACATGGTATAAAAATGGTAATATACCATTTGTTTCTTTGTTATCTCCAGTCTTATTCTGTTTATTTTTTTCCATGATAGAGTGACGTGGTGCGTTTACTTATCTGGAGATTCAGAATGGCTTTTCCTGACCTAGTGAGGTCATAGATAGAGGGCTGTGGATAGAAGGTCGCATATAGAGGTTGGCTTTTTTTACTCCCCTGCTCCCTCCCCACCATCAGATCTCCTAATTTCCTACCCTTGCTTTATTTTTTTGCATAGCACTTTTCATCAACTGTTATGCCTGCTGTACTTATTTGTTTATATGCTTTTTTAGGTATTTGTTTGTCCTATATCCACAAAGATATTTTTTGCCTGTTTCATTCAATGCTGTAATCTCATTGTCCAAAAAAGCACCAGGCACATAGCAGTTGCTCACAAAGATTTCTTAAATGAACAGATGATGCGGCTTCTAGATCAGGATATCAGATAGCTCATGAGATGTGAATGTCTCTTCCACAGAGATTTGGATTGGCTACTCCATTGGGCAGGCTATGATCTAAGTCAGGCACCATTCTTTTTATGGTGAACTGTTCCAATTAGGGGTTTTGACTAGGGTGATAATTTCTATTCTTTGTGATCAAGCCTTTCTCCTGAGTCACATGAATTTCTTTTTTAATTAAGGAATCTGGTGAGTACATTCTAGAGTTGCTTGCTCTGAACTGGGACTTAATTCATGTCAGTCATTTCAGTTCAGGCACTCAGCCATGTCTGACTCTTTGCAACCCCATGAACCACAGCACACCAGGCCTCTCTGTCCATCACCAACTCCTGGGGTCCACCCAGACCCATCTCCATTGAGTCAGTGATACCATCCAACCATCACATCCTCTGTCGTCCCCTTTTCCTCCTGCCCTCAATCTTTCCCAACATCAGGGTCTTTTCAAATGAATCAACTCTTCACATCAGGTAGCCAAAGAATTGGAGTTTCAGCTTCAACATCAGTCCTTCCAATGAATATTCAGGACTGATTTCCTTTAGGATGGACTGGTTGGATCTCATTGCAGCCCAAGGAACTCTCAAGAGTCTTCTCCAACATCACAGTTCAAAAGCATCAATTCTTCAGTGCTCAGCTTTCTTTATAGTCCAACTCTCACATCCATACATGACCACTGGAAAAACCATAGTCTTGACTAGATGGACCTTTGTTGACAAAGTAATGTCTCTGCTTTTTAATATGCTGCCTAGGTTGGTCATAACTTTTCTTCCAAGGAGTAAGTGTCTTTTAATTTCATGGCTGCAGTCACCATCTGTAGTGATTTTGGAGGCCCCAAAAATAAAGTCTGCCACTGTTTCCACTGTTTCTTTGGAGGCCCCAAAAATAAAGTCTGCCACTGTTTCCACTGTTTCCTCATCTATTTCCCATGAAGCAATGGGACCAGATGCCATGATCTTAGTTTTCTGAATATTGAGCTTTAAGCCAACTTTTTCACTCTCCTCTTTCACTTTAATCAAGAGGTTCTTTAGTTCTTTATCACTTTCTGCCATAAGGGTGGTGTCACCTGCATATCTTAGGTTATTGATATTTCTCCTGTCAATCTTGATTCCAGCTTGTGCTTCTTCCAGCCCAGCGTTTCTCATGATGTACTCTGTATATAAGTTAAATAAGCAGGGTGACAATATATAGCCTTAACATACTCCTTTTCCTATTTGGAACCAGCCTGTTGTTCCATGTCCAGTTCTACCTGTTGCTTCCTGACCTGCATACAGGTTTCTCAAAGGGCAAGTCAGGTGGTCTGGTATTCCCATCACTTTCAGAATTTTCCACAGTTTATTGTGATCCACACAGTCAAAGGCTTTGGCATAGTCAATAAAGCAGAAAGAGATGTTTTCCTGGAAGTCTCTTGCTTTTTCCATGATCCAGCGAATGTTGGCAATTTGATCTCTGGTTCCTCTGCCATTTCTGAAACCAGCTTGAATATCTGGAATTTCATGGTTCACGTATTGCTGAAGCTTGGCTTGGAGAATTTTGAGCATTACTTTACTAGTGGGTGAGATGAATGCAATTGTGCAATAGTTTGAGCATTCTTTGGCATTGCCTTTCTTTGGGATTGGAATGAAAACTGACCTTTTCCAGTCCTGTGGCCACTGCTGAGTTTTCCAAATGTGCTGGCATATTGAGTGCAGCATTTTCACAGCATCATCTTTCAGGATTTGAAATAGCTCAACTGGAATTCCATCACCTCCACTAGCTTTGTTCGTAGTGATGCTTTCTAAGGCCCACTTGACTTCACATTCCAGGATGTCTGGCTCTAGGTGAGTGATCACACCATCGTGATTATCTGGGTCATGAAGATCTTTTTTGTACAGGTCTCCTGTGTATTCTTGACACCTCTTCTTAATACCTTCTGCTTCTGTTAGGTCCATATCGTTTCTATTCTTTATTGAGCCCATCTTTGCATGAAATGTTCCCTTGGTAGCTCTCATTTTCTTGAAGAGATCTTTCCCATTCTATTGTTTTCCTCTATTTCTTTGCATTGATCACTGAAGAAGGCTTTCTTATCTCTCCTTGCTAGTCTTTGGAACTCTGCATTCAAATGGGTATATCTTTCCTTTTCTCCTTTGCTTTTCACTTCTCTTCTTTTCACAGCTATTTGTAAAGCCTCTGCAGACAGCCATTTTGCTTTTTTGCATTTCTTTTTCTTGGGGATAGTCCTGTCTCCTGTACAATGTCATGAACCTCTGCCCATAGTTTATCAGGCAATCTGTCTATCAGATCTAGTCCCTTAACTCAATTTCTCACTACCACTGCACAGTCATAACGGATTTGATTTAGGTCATACCTGAATGGTCTAGTGGTTTTCCCCTTTTTCTTCATTTTAAGTCTGAATTTGGCAATAAGCTGAGTCACAGTCAGCTTCTGGTCTTGTTTTTGCTGGCTGTATAGAGCTTCTCCATCTTTGGCTGCAAAGAATATAGTCAATCTGGTTTCGGTGTTGACCATCTGGTGATGTCCATGTGTAGAGTCTTCTCTTGTGTTGTTGGAAGAGGGTGTTTGCTATGACCAGTGCGTTCTCTTGCCAAAACGTTATTAGCCTTTGCCCTGTTTCATTCTGTACTCCAAGGCCAAATTTGCCTGTTACTCCAGGGCTGTGACAGCACAGGAGTGCGGAGACTGAGATGGCACAGGAGAGGCCGAGAAGAGCTACCCCACATCCAAGGTCAGGGGTGGCAGCCGACAGGAGCTACCCCATGTCCAAGGTAAGGATCAGTGGCTGCACTTTGCTGGAACAGCTGTGGAGACACCCCATGTCCAAAGTAAGAGAAACCCAAGTAAGATGGTAGGCACTGAGAAAGGGCATCAGAGGGCAGACAGACTGAAACCACAATCACAGACAACTAGCCAATCTGATCACACAGACCACAGCCTTGTCTAACTCAATGAAACTAACCCATGCCATGTGGGGCCACCCAAGACAGATGGGTCATCATGGAGAGGTCTGACAGAATGTGGTCCACTGGAGAAGGGAATGGCAAACCACTTTAGTATTCTTGCCTTGAGAACCCCATGAACACTATGAAAAGGCAAAAAGATAGGACACTGAAAGATGAACTCCCCAGGTTGGTAGGTGCCTGATATGCTACTGGAGATCAGTGGAGAAATAACTCCAGAAAGAATGAAGGGATGGAGCCAAAGCAAATACAACACCGAGTTGTGGATGGGACTGGTGATAGATGCAAGGTTCAATGCTTGAAAAGCAATATTGTATAGGAACCTGGAATGTTAGGTCCATGAATCAAAGCAAACTGAAAGTGGTCAAACAGGAAATGGCAAGAGTGAACACTGACATTCTAGGAATCAGCAAACTAAGATGGACTGGAATTTAACTCAGATGACCATTATATCCACTACTGTGGGCAGGAATCCTTTAGAAGAAATGGAGTAGCCATCATAGTCAACAAAAGAGTCCAAAATGCAGTACTTGGATACAATCTCAAAGACGACAGAATAATCTCTGTTCGTTTCCATGGCAAACCATTCAATACCATGGTAATCCAAGTTTATGCCCCAACCAGTAATGCTGAAGAAGCTGAAGTTGAACGGTTCTATGAAGACCTACAAGATCTTTTAGAACTAACACCCAAAAAAGATGTCTTTTTCATTATAGGGGTGTTTATGTCAGTCATATCTAAACCTTTTGGTCAGTTTGGTGCCCTGAAATGTCAAATTTCTTTCTCATGACCATAAGAGCTATAATATTAAAACCTGCATCACAGGGTTGAAAGAATTAAAGGGATAATCCACATAAGGTGAACAGAATCATGCCTGGTATATATTAAATTCTCAATAGTATTATTTTTATTAATGCAGCTATTTTTAGTTATTACCCTTGCTGAAAGGAAAGTCATTTGTTTTCTTTACGGGTGTTTATGAGGAATTCCTTCATCCCAGTTTGAATGACAGGATATATGCATCATATATTTGCACTTATAGAACCAAACCCCGTTTCTCTCACAACAGGTGCTAAGGAAATATAAGAAAACGAGAAATGAATAAATTCTAGAGCAACAAATAGTTGTCTGTTCCTAGTTTTCCATTACTCTTTGCACAGATCCTTGACCTTCAAGTTGTAGGAGCACAAATGCAGAGGGGACTAATATTTGTTGAGCACGTAGTATGTGCTATGAATTTTGCTCAGTGATATACAACTGTTATTTATTCCAACCAGCAGTCAGCTGAGATCTGAGGGTTTTTTGAAGAAGATATCAGTTTTTTACATACATTTTATAAATATGGAAACTGAGGCTTAGAAAGGTTAAAGCCGCATAGCTGGCAAGTATCAGAGCAAGAATTAGAACTTACATATAATGGACTCCAAACTGATTTTTTCCCTGTTATACCTTTTCTTAAAGGAGAGGACAAGAGGAGCATGGTAACAGCTACTTATTTTTCTTATTATTTTGTCAGATGAATTATCTTTTCAATCTCATTCTATAAGAGTTTATTACTGAGCCTCTACTCAATTCTTATTGGGTAAATGTTCCAAATGAAAACTTGTATCCAATATGGCCAGATACCTAATGGCAATCAAATACATGGATGCTGATGACATTTATTTTTGGAGTTGACATTAAAATTATTTAAATATAATAGTGATCTCTTATGCTAACATATAATTTTGCTAGCATTTCAAGAAGATAAAGTCCTAGAAATGGAAGTCATAAGTATACATTTTAAAATTAAATGGATATTGTAAAATTACCCTGAAAAATGATTTGAATAATGTACATCTCAAAATGTTTTTGCTTATATAGATGTCCCCAGCTTTGAACATTTTTGTTAGTAGTTTTGGCAAATACTGCTTTAATGTGCATTAGTTTGTTAGTGAGGTTGTGTCCTATTTTTAGTTATTAGTTGTATAATTTCATTTGTCTGATGAATTCTTTGCCCATTTTTATATTGATTTTTTAAAATTAATTATTTGTACGAGATTTTTTTTGTATAGACGTATTAACCCTGATCATTATATGTTACAAATATTTTTTGCATATTGTGTCATTTGTCTTTCAACTTTGACCACAGAATCCATTTTCCTAGGAAGATTATTTTGTAAATGTCACCTCAAGAGAGAATGAAATCTGTTATGGATGTTCATTGGATAATAACAGTATTAAATAAATATGTTTAATGTGTACCGTAATAGTCACAGAACTAAATTATCTTCTGGACCAAATACCTAATTCAGTGTATAGGAGAACTCACCCTAGAAGACATAATAATCTAATTTTTCATCTACCCCAAGTATGGCACTATATTATAAACAGAAAAATTATTTTTAGAGAAATACATCTCAAAATAGAATGAAGACAGAACCATTTTAGATGGTAATAACAAAATATGCTTAGCTTCTAGGGTTAACATGTAAGGGGGGAATAGAGTACAAAGGAAACTCCTCCCTTAGTGGCTAAGAAAAGCCCCATTCCAAGAAAATCTTTCCTGCTGCCAAACAAAACCGCAGGACAATCTCCTTTTGCACAGGCATGAGTCCTTCCACCATTGTCTGTCCTTTGTCATTGTTGATCCAGAGGGGATAATTACGAAGCAGTTTGAGGTGGCAGCAGTGATAATAGGAAAAGTCTTGACTCTACCACTGATTATCTAAAACACTTGAACAGTTTACTGAACTCCTTGGCCTCAGTCTCCATCCCCTGTAAAATGGGAATAAGAATAGCTACATACAGGGTGATTGTGAAGATTAACATGAGGTAAAATGGATAAAACGGTTTTAAAACTCATGAAAAGTGAAAGTGAAGTCGCTCAGTCGTGTCTGACCCTTTGCGACCCCCTGGATTGTAGCCCACCAGGCTCCTCCGTCCATGGGATTCTCTAGGCAAGAATACTGGAGTAGGTTGCCATTTCCTTCTCCAATGCTATAAATCATGTTATTTGATCTGATAATTCATTTTAACATAATTTTTCAATAGTGAATACATTAATCAATTCAGGTAACTTTTACTGGGGAAATTAGGTATGGGAAGAAAAGAAGACATGAGTTCTGATTTAATCAACCTTCAAATCTAATAATTACATTTCGCATTTATATAATAGCTTAGAGTTTACCAAGCGCTTTCGTTCACTGTATTGTTTATCCACCCATTCATTCAGTCATGGACCTGGAGGACGGAGTCCTTGAACTCGTGGTTAGAGAAAAAGCAAATACACAGAAGAGTGAATGAAATGTGTCCAAGGTCTAATATCAATACTTGCTATGGAGGAATTGCGCATAGGACAGGATGGAGAATGACAGATATGGTGTGGGCACAACATATATCTTAGGAGAGTAGTTGTCTTAAGAGGGTGGTTGGAGAATGCCTCACTGAGGCAGTTGTAGGCAAGGTATGTTAAAGTCCCAGAGCAAGAAAGAGTTTAGCACATTGATAATGAATCTGCCTGCAATACAGGAGATCCAGGTTAAATCCCTGAGTCAGGAAGATCCCCTGGAGAAGGAAATGGCAACCCCACTCCAGTATTCTTTCCTGGAGAATGTTATAGACAGAGGAGCCTAGCAGGCTACAGTCCATGGGGTTACAAAAGAGTCAGACAAGACTTAGAGACTAAGCAACTGAACAAGAGCCCAACAAGTTGGGAGAGGTGTCCCTGGGGCAGAAAGTGCCTTGAGCTCAGGATGGAGAGACAGCATGTTGTTGGATCCTGGAGAGCTCTCTAGGTCACACTAAGGAATTTGCACTTTTTTCTAAGTGCAGTGCAAAAGCATTGGAGGCTTTTAAACCAGGTAATTTTCAAATGTTGAGAAGATCATTTTACTGAGAATGGGTGGGAGCAAGTGAAAATAGAGGTGGGGAAACCACTAAGGAGGTTGTTGGATTAATCAGGGGAGAAAGAATCTTTACTTAATTAAGACCAATGGGGTTTGTTAGACCAGAGCAGACACTAAACTCTTCACCCACCTCACTTCATGTTGTCCATCAGCGGAGCTCAGAGGAGGAGATGTGGTTTCACCCAGTTCTAGGACAGCAGTGTTTGTTTCAGTAGCTTTGAGAGGGGAGTGGAAACGATCATGGCAAGCAATTGTACTGCAGATTTATTTCAGCTGAACTGCCTTAGATTTATCCATATTGAACATCTACAGTTTTGGATTCTGTATTAATTTGCTAGAGATATCGTAGCCAAGTACCATAGAACGGTGGCTTGACAAGAGAAATTCATTTTCTTACAACTCTGGAAGCTAGAAGTCTGAGATCAAAATGCCCACGGGTAGCTTTCATCTGGAGGTCTCTTCCCTGGGCTTGTAGATGGTCACCTTCTCTTTCTTCACATGGTCCTCCCTCTACTTCTGCCTATGTCCTAATCGCCTCTTCTTATAAGGATTCCAGTCATATGGGATTATGTCCACCCTAATGGCCTTATTTTTATTTATTTACTTTTTTAAAGGTCCTATCTCCAAGAACAGTCACATTCTCAGGTGCGGGGGGTTGGGACTTCAACATATAAATTTTGAAATGGGCATAATTGAGCCCATAACAGATTCGAAGATGAAATCTGTATTTGGGGAATCAGGCGTGGTAATGAAAATCAGGATCTAGTTAACTTATTTCTGGCGTGTGCTGAAATAGTTGCATTTCTCCTAAGTCTTAAAGAAAAAGACGTGGTTTCCTTTTATAATTAGTGCCAGGCACTGTGATGACTTAAATACCTCCTCAGAGGATTGTTCAGCACATTCACTAAGACTTTCTTAGACCACCGGGTTACCTCTTGTTAATATTCATGTGATATGTGCTCTTTCTTTAAGGATAATGTTTTAACTTCTCTTCTCCTAGGTAGATTTTGAGGAAAAATGCAATGAAAACAAACATGAGCAATTGTTGATACTCAGCATTTGGCAATTATGTGCTTTCTCCACTCTCTCTGTGATACCTAATTGTGAGTCAATTTCTGTGCACATTTGTAGCTGTGCTGGTTAGAGGCACCACATCCTTGACTGAAGCGTCCAGGGACCAAGCTGCGAGTTGCTTGAAAGGGATTAGCACTGCTGTCCTTGGACACAGCTTAAGCTCATGAAAAGATGGAGTCATGAGGAAAAGGTGGTCAACGTGAGAAGGTTGGTGAAGGATAGGGAAAGTTTAGCACTCTTCTGGTGGATACTCTGACCCATGGGTATGTGCTCACTCACATGTAGCTGTTTGAGCTTTCCTTACTCTTGCTTGGGGGAGAGATTTATTGTTATATGGAGTTCAGGTGATATTTTGATATTAAAGTGCCTCATGCAAATTTTGCATGAGTTTATTACAAAGCTTTGAGACGGACAAGGTATATGAACATTTTCCATTCTGTGCGTAATACTGAATCCTAACCTGTGAAAAAGCTCTCTTTCTCCCATGTGAATTACCATGATCAGAACCAGGAATGACTATTGGCAGCTTCGGGAATCAAATTCTGAACCCAGAGGGTTCTTTTTGGGTCTTGCTGTTGGACCAAGACCTGTGGTGGTGGGAGTATGCACAGATGAAATGGTCTGACGTTTTCATCAGAGAATTTCATCTGGTTACTTATGAAGTCCCTTGGGCCTTTGGCTTCCACTGCCCTAGGCTAAGCAGAAAGAAAACTGGCTTTAGACTCAGACGTGGGCTGTATCACTGTTAACTGTGTGACCTCTCTGAGCCTCAGTTTTCATACTTGAAAATAGTAATAATAACTCTTAGATGGCTTGGATCATAGAAGAGCTTAATAAATAGTTGTGGGCTGAAGTACTGTTTTCTTTCCTACCTTAGATCAACCTGCTTCTATTCCTTTATCCTCTTGTCTTCATAAAATGCATTTCTTAGAGGTGGATTCTGATAGTTTAATATACCTGCTTCCCTGGTAGCTCAGCTGGTAAAGAATCCACCTGCATTGCAGGAGACCCCAATTCGATTCCTGGGTCAGGATGATCCTCTGGAGAAGGGATAGGCTACCCACTCCAGTATTCTTGGGCTTCCCTGGTGGCTCAGCTGGTAAAGAATCTGCCTGCAATGTGGGAGACCTGGGTTCAATCCCTAGGTTGGGAAGATCCCCTGGAGAAGGGAAAGGCTACCCACTCCAGTATTCTGGCCTGGAGAATTCTATGGACTAGTCCATGGGGTTGCAAAGGGTTGGACATGACTGAGCGACTTTCACTTTCACTTTTTTCAAACTTAGGATACTGTTACCTGTCTTGGGGCAATCTTTAAACTTTGTCTCTAACCACAGAGAATTCTATGACCTCTTAAAGGGATTCTAAGTATTAAGTTTCAGAAGTAGGTGGAAGGCTTCCCTGGTGGCTCATCTGGTAAAGAACCCACCTATGAACGCAGCAGACATGAGAGACATGGGTTTGATCCCTGGGTCAGGACAATCCCCTGGAGAAGGAAATGGAAAACTGCTCCAATATTCTTACTTGGAAAATTCCATAGACAGAGGAGCCTGGTGGGCTATGGTCCACGGAATCAAAAAGAGTCAGACACAACTGAACATGTACACACACACAGGTGGAAGGCATTAGTAATACCATCCTAGGTTTGCCTCATGGGTAATCACACAGCTCTGCTGGAACATGGTGATGGTTTGGACTGCTGCAATCACTGGCATCATTATAGTTATCATCATCATCATCACCATCATCTCCTCTTCCTCTTCTTTGTTCTTGATCACGATCAGCATTTACAATCACAAGTGTCCAAGTGGTTATTCTGTTGGGTCATTTGGAACAAGTGAATAGTGACAAGGGTAACTGCTTTTATAACCTTCAAACCATTGAGTTTAACACTTAACAGATTGTCCTTGGCACATTCCATACCATATCTATCAATCTTCCTGTCTCTATTGTCTACACTGTCACTTAACCTTCAGAAATACCTCGGTTATTGTATTCAGACAAAAGCTCTATTCAGATGCTGGTTCTGTTACTATAAGCTGTGTGAACTTGGACAAATTCCTAAACTTCTCTGAGCCTCAGTTTTCTCATCTGTAAAATAAAAATATTAAATGAATGACAACATTGCAGAAGTATTGGATTAAATAAAAAGAATATATTTAGAGCTCTTTGTACAGATCTGAGCATATATAGGTGCTCAAATAATGGTAGCTATTATTATTGTTGCTATTAATATTGATGTTAACATAAAGTAAATAAGAGCCTGAAATGGCAACCCATGCCAGTATTCTTGCCTGAGAAATCCCATGGACAGAGGAGCCTGATGGGCTACAGTCCATGGGGTTGTAAGAGTCGGACATGACTTAGCTACTAAATCAAGATAATAACTAGCATAGAGTAATGCTCAGTAAGTGGTGGTAATGGTTGTTAGTTTTTCTTTTTCATATTTGTTGGGATAGGAACCCTTCAAAACTTGACCTATATCTTCCACTCGTCCCTGTACCTTTAAAGGAGCCCAACTTAACTCAGCCTGAGCTACTGAGTAAAATTGAGCCTTTAACCCACAACTCCAATGTCAGCAGCTGCCATGGACTCATTTTCATCTTTCATTTTGCTCCTCCATATCTGCTCTGGTCTTTGTCTTCTGGATTCTGGTTTCTCAGTTTGGACTTGCTCACCCAACTCTCTGCTCATCCCTAAAAGTTGGTGGCTTACCAATCCTATAGTTTAACTTGCAGACTTTCTGAACAGGCTTACCTTGTCTTCTGCTTCCCCTGTGCCACCCCCAAGGTTTCTGATTTTCTTTGGCTTCTGTTGATGTTTGGCATTTCCAAGAGGACCTTAGAAAAAATTTACAATGGCCAGGTTTGGTCTTTAGGAAGTCCTTGATCAATTGTCTTATTTACTCTCTCAAAGTGTCCATTTGATATGAAATTCCATCATGGATCCTAAAATCTGCTGCATAGATATTGCCCTTTCTTTTCTTCTCATTTACTTGGCTTATAAGAGGATGCTAAGATGAATTCATCTTTTGCCCATGGGGAGAAAACTGCCAGCAATCTCCTGTTCTGATAGTACTGGCAGTATTTTGTCCATTCTGACTCTGTCACTCTCTGGTCCCTGTTTTTATGAAGGTTGCTTTACAGGGTCTGGCCTAATGGTTAGATGGATCATTAGTCCAATGGGTAGGGCACCCTGAAACACATTTGGCAGCGCTGCTCTGGGTCTGTGCCAGATCGTCTAGAGCAGAGAGACCACGATTTCTTGCCCAAACCCCGACTCCCACCGCTGGCCCATGAATCCTGCTAGTTAAAGGGGTTAGCCAGTCCTCCTTTTAATTAAAAAAGTTTGGTCATACAGTTGCTTGATGATGATGTTATTTCTTACCAGAATTCAGCAGACTTCCACAATCTATTCCTAAGACTCTTTGAAACATGCACTTTAGCCAGTTCTTATCAAAATATGCTCAGTAACTAAACAAGCAGGTTTAGTTTTCTAAATTATGACCCTCCTCTCCAGCAGAGGCTTCCTGATAGTAATTAGTAAACTGTGGTCATGGTGTTTGTGCCTCATGGGATCTGATTTTTATTCTATTCAGAGAAGTGGACAGGTAGAAAGCTTAAAAAGGAAAAAAAAAAAAAAACCACATACTTCAGTAAAAACAACCTAACATTTATTTCAGGGTCATTTCATCAGGCAAAAAGGCTGCCTTTTAGCTGCTTCGATGCTTTCTGAAACCTTTCAAGCTACAAAGAGAGTGATTCTGGTTTGTGTGGCTAAAATGCGAGAGAAGATGATTGGTTTCATTAGCCAGGGAGGGGTGATAATATGCTGCTATACTTCTCCATTTATTGGGCACTTTATATTAATAACTCATGATGGCTGGAGTGTTTAGGTGTATATTTCAAGCTCAGTGTAAAATACCATGCCATTAAGAATTTAAACACATTCTAATTTAATTATGGCCAAGAGCTGGTTCCAAGTGATCCCGTGTTTTTGTTGGCTGGTTTCAACACTGCAAATTTCAAATATGGAAAGATTTATTTTCTTTTACTCTTTGTCCCTTTTATTCTGGATTGTTAAGAACCTTAATCTTTTTAAAGAGTGCACATTTGGAAAATGAAGTGCAATTGAAGTTATGGAAAATTCTAGTTTTCTTCAATACTGTTTTGCTTTCCATTTTGCAATGTGCCAATTTTTTTCTTGCTTGTGATATATTGATTACTCATAAGTTCTTTTTACCTCCTTTTTTGTCCTTAAATGACTTTTCTGTTTCTCAAATAGCTACACTCTTGTCACATGCTTTTTCTATCATGCCCTAAAATGATACCATCCAAGTCAACTTGGGATAGGACAAATAGAGATAATTTCTTGAGTCCTGTTTTTTTGGGCTCTCTGGGTAGCGATTTAGCCAGGCAGCTATGAGGGAGGGTGAAGGAGTTAGCACAGGACAACTGGTAATGAATAATATTTGGGCTTCTGGGGTAAACTAAGTCACATAAGACCCTGTCCTATAGATCCAGTATTCTTTAACATACTTGTCAAGCTAACGCCTTCTGGTGGCCTTTGATGATCAACTTAAGTAGACCTGCTGCTGCTGCTGCTGCTAAGTTGCCTCAGTCGTGTCCGACTTTGTGCGACCCCATAGATGGCAGCCCACCAGGCTCTGCCGACCCTGGGATTCTCCAGGCAAGAACACTGGAGTGGGCTGCCATTTCCTCCTCCAGTGCATGAAAGTGAAAAGTGAAAGTGAAGTCACTGAGTCGTGTCCGACTCTTTGTGACCCATGGACTATAGCCCACCAGGCTCCTCCATCCATGGGATTTTCCAGGCAAGAACTGGAGCAGGGTGCCATTGCCTTCTCCTAAGCTTATATAAAAGTATTTTAAAAAATAAGGTGGCAGCACTACTTACAATGGCTAAGACATGGAAATAATCTAAATGTCTATTGACCAAAGAAAGGATAAAGAAGAGGTGGTACACACACACACACACACACACACACACACACAGTAGAATGTTATTCACCCATAAAAATAATGAAATCATGCCATTTGCAGCAACATAAATGGACCTAGAGATTATTATACTCAGCAAAGTAAGTTAGAAAGAGAAAGACAAATACCATCTGATGTCACTTATATGTGGAATCTAAAACCTGACTCAAATGAACTTATCTGTGAAACAGACTCACAGACATAGAGAACAAACTTGTGGTTGCCAGGGGGAGGTTGCTTACGGTGGCGGGGGGATGGATTGAGAGTTTGGGACTAGCAGATGCAAACTATTACATATATATAGGATGGATAAGCAAGAAGGTCCTGTTGTATGGCACAGGGAACTGTATTCAATATCTTGTAGTAAACTATAAGGGAAAAGAATGAAAAAAATAAGGTAGAGGAGATGAGGCTCCTCACTGGGGGATTTTCCTGGAATCTGCCTGAATCTGTTGGCGATGACTCTTCAACTTTTAGGAATGAGCTTAATAATCAGTGACCTCTGGGGAGCTGGTGGAAGATGTCTATGCTCAGTTTATAGACCCGACAATCCCTCTTATAGCTCTCACTGGATCCCCTAGAGTTTCCAGCAATAGGGACCTTGCAATCTCCAGATGTGGTAGACTGTAGACTCTATAAGTATAAATCTGGGTCTCTGCGTCTTTAAAACTTTCAGTTCATAGGTAACAACAGGATGATAGACATCACCGCCCCCGTCCCCACCCTGCCCCCAGGGTGGGGCAGTGTGTCCTAATGACTTTGTGTTATAAAATTTAATTAGGTAATTTTTTGTTGTTCAGTATGACTCTTCATGACCCATGGACTATAGCATGCCAGGCTTCCCTGTCCCTCATCATCTCCCAGAGTTTGCCCAAGTTCATATCCATTGCATATTTAGAAAATATATATATTTAATTTGGAAAAGGAACAAGCACACCAATCAATTTTTCTTATATAAACTACAGAATGAAAAAAAAAATTTGGTTGATATAGGATGATGAAAGAAGCCAAGGGATTCAGATATGATTTTGGGGGGACAATAGAATTAGATTTTTGGATTTATATATTATTTAAGTATATGTATGCCAAAAGCTGCATAATTTGAAGGAATATCTTGCATTGATGGTTTTCAGGGTCAAGGAATAATTTTCAGGGAGTGTGTAACCAAAAGGACTGTCCCTTAGAAAACAAGGACTCTTGTCTCTTTTGTCCTTTGCTGCGCTCTTATTTCAGATGTTCCTCTCTGTCTGGCCCACCCTAGGGGATGAAAGCTGGCCACTGCACATGTAATAGGCCACCCAAGACTGCTGAAAAAAAATCTATAACATTTTCGCCAAATTATTTTTCAAAAATCCAAAAATAGTAAGATGAAAATACTAAATTTATATTTAAGACATTTATTGGCATGGCTCCCCATTAGGAGGCTGTGAGAGCCCTTCAAAGACAGACATTATGAACTACTGCCTGGCTTGGAGGAAGTCACAATTAATATTGAAAAAATTAATAAATGACTTGGATTTAATGAGAGATACATGAACCGTATGAAACTGCCCATATATGAGGTTACGATGTTGGTGTACAGAGGTCAGAACTTGAGCCATGCAGTGTAGAACTGGATCAGGTGTACTCCTATAGGATGCTACTCAGTTCTCATCTGTATTTTAGCTGTTTGTATCCTTAATGTATTGGGTATTTTACTTTCTGATTTCCTAGTTAACCACTTATTATAAATATTTTTCCACATGGCTTCAAAGCCCTCATATTGTATTTTTAATAGATCGGTATTGTTCCATTGAGTTGCTATAGGATGCTTTTCTTAAATTTTGTGTCCTGTTGAATTACTGGTGTGAAATTGTTCACTAATGGGAAATGAACATTATGGGGATCATTGTTATTAATTGCCTTATTGTGATAAAAAAAAAAAAAAAACTCACACAAATTTATATAACAATCGGGGTAGAGAAATGAACCAATTTCCAATCTGAGTCTCCCAACAACCTCTCCCAGACCTACTTTGAAAATACAACCTCCCACATTGTACACGCCCCTCACCACAAACACCCATAGCCATTTCCTGAGGCTTGCCTCTGTAGGACACCAAAACATTCAGGGGGAAAGGAAAATGCTCCAAATAGTTCCCAGATGTCTGAATGTGTGGCATAATTGGGCATCGAAACGATTGGAGTTTTTGTTTTTCAATGAGATATTTTGGCAACAGGCAAACAATCTTAATACAGTAAGTAAATTTCCCCCCTCCCTTGTCCCCCAAATAGACTAAATTGATACAGTATTTAATGAGCATGTACTACGTGCCAGGTACAGTAGTGGGGATTAGAAAATGCAAGGCTTAAGGAAGTTCCGGAGCCAATAGGAAGAAGTTTAGTCTTTTATGAAGTGTAAGATAAGGATGTGTTTTTCTGTTTGGGCAAATGTCTTATAGCACATACTCATACTTTCAAGGGAGGACATTGTATTTCTCACACACCTCTTTAATTTGCAAATTTAGTATAATAATTACACTCTGGACAATATGTCACTTGTCTACCAAGATGCTTTTCACAAGTCAGAGGAGGGAAACTGGAGACACAGAGGGGCATGCCTAAGTGCCCAGGAGGGTGTGAGCCAGATGCACTGCCCCTTCCCAGGGCCCCATCCTTCCTGACACTCAGGTGGCAGAGACTTGGGAAACACACAGCTTGGAATTCCAGTGCAAAGCCAGGATCACCCGGCCAGATACAATTACAGCCGTATCATTATTACTATTGAGTAAGAAACTGCTCCAAACGTGTTGACTTAAAGTGAGCATTAAGTTGCTCAGAGAGGAAAGAGCGACTCTTGTGCCACTGGCTAGAACTCATGCAGAAGAGATACAGAAGGAAATCATACCCACAAAATCTGATCAGATTTGTCTTTAAGAAGTCTAACTGCTTCAATCACACAGTCTCTGTGGTTGATGCAGACCTAGGATAAGCTTATCAATTATGTTTCAGTTCTAGGGTCTTCCTTGGTGGTCCAGTTGTTGAGAGCCTGCTTTGTGAAGCAGACAATGTGGGTTCAATCCCTGGTCGGGGAACTAAGTCCACCTGCTCCAACAAGAGAGCCCGTACGTGGCAACAGAAGATCCCACCTGTCACCAAATACACAAATAAAAAGAAAATATTAGATACAAAAATATTTTTCAGTGCTACTGTGAATGAGGCAGGGTTCCTGCACAATGCTTTAGGTAGGTGACTAACTAGAAAGGTCTGTAGGGAAGGATGGGATTTGAATATAGGACCTCCAAGTGATAAGATGCTTTAAGATTAGGTAGTCTATTGTACTACTAATACTTTTCAGGATGAAAAGTCAGTGACTCAAAGGAGGAAAGTGATTGGCTCAAAGTGACACAGTCTGGTGATGTCAGGGAAACAAGCAAAACACGGTCCTTCTAGCCCTTGGTCTCCTAGGCTCCTGTTTTCTTTTCTGCTGTCTGATATTTCATGTTCATTTCCTAGGGAGGCAAAGACAGTGAGTGGAGGAAAAGAAGCGAATGACCATTTGGAGTTCCTTCATAACTGAGTGGCTTCTCTGGTGGCTCAGACAGTAAAGAATACACCGGCAATGCAGGAGACGCAGGTTCGATCACTGAGTTGGGAAGATCCCCTGGAGATGGAAATAGCAACCCACTCCAGTATTTTTATCTGGGAAATCCCATGGACAGAGGGGCCTGGTGGGCTACAATTCATGGGGTCACAAGAGTTGGACACATGTTAGCAACTTAACTACTACCACCATGAGTGAGTAAAGTCTGTGCATTCTTTCCTAGATTCCATCCTGCGGTAGACTGTAGAAATGGCCACATTTCCTCACCCCTTCCTGGGTCCATGCTATTTACTCTGCAACTTTGCAGCTCCTCCTAATAAGAGGTGGAATCCATTTCCATACTCTTTGAATTTGCCTAGCCCATGATTGACTTAGGCTGATAGAAGTGTGCCAGTTGTGAACTTCAGCCTCAAAGGGCTTATGCTCTTCTCTTCTTTCTTGGAAACATCTTGAAAATTGGCCTGGGCTAGCTGTGGAAGATGGAAACTGCATGGCCCAGTCACCCCCATCATCCCAACATCCCAAAGGCAACTAGACTGTGAGACCTATGACTGGCTATCCTAGACTAGTTACCACCCCCCCCCACCCCCCCCTCCCCCGCCTGCCAATACAAACACACCTGCCACCTGGCTGCAGACATATGAGCAAGTCCAGAAGAAGTCAGCTACATCTGCCCCGGGTCAGCTAAACTGCCCAGCTGGGCAAAGAGAAATGCTCAGTCTAAGACAATGACCTTGGGGCAGGTTGTTCTGCAACAATAATACTGATACAACTGTAATGGTATCTAGTCATATGATCCTGCCTTTGCACTGGGATTCCAAGCTGCATGTTTCCCAAGGCTCTGCCACCTGTATGCCAGAAAGTATCTGGAGCACTTTCATCCTGGCTCAGCCAGTCTAGATTAATGCTGTGCCAAGAGCAAACTCTCAAATGCACAAAGCCTGTGGGTACTGCCCTGGTGAGAGCCCTCAGAGGGAGTTTAGGATGTGGTTAGAGACAATGGGGACCAGGAGAAAGCCAGGGGCATGGAGTCTTTGGTGCTGTGATTTGCTGAACCTTTGCCTGGGCCATCCCCCATGGATACCATAGGTCTGGCTTACTTAATGCTAGAGGTGCAGCTTCCTATGGACTGAATTGTGTCCCCTCAAAATTCATCTGTTGAAGCCCAGCTTGAGCCTTTGGAGGGGTTTCCCAGGTGGCACTAGTGGTAAAGAACGTGTCTGACAATGCAGGAGACATAAGAGATGTGGGTTCGATCCCTGGGTTTGGAAGACCCTCTGGAGGAGGACATGGCAATCTGCTCCACTATTCTTGCCTGGAGAATCCCATAGACAGGGAAGCCTGGTGGGCTATGGTCCATAACGGTTGCAAAGAGTCGGACACGACTAAAGTGACTTAGGACACATGCATGCATTGATTCATTTACAGCATGAGAGAAATTATGTATGTTTGTGTCTCCCAAAGGCCTTGAAAGATGGCTTTGAAAGGTGATCAGGTTTACATGAAGTCACGAGGGTAGGATTCTCCTGATAGGATTGATGCTCTTATAAAAAGAGACAACAGACAGCTCCATCTCTTTTTCTCCCTACTCTTTTCCCTCTTGGCAGTGTGCAGATATAGTGAGAAGGCTGCCATCTGCAATCCAGAAACAAAGTTCTCATCAGAACCCAACCACGCTGGCACCCTGATCGAGGACTTCCAGCCCTCAGAACTATGAGATAATAAACTTCTGCTGTTTAAGCCACCCAGTCTAGGGTATTTGTGATGGCAGCCCCAAACTAATACACAGCTGTTTCTAGTTAGACAGATGTTTGGCATTGCTTCAGGGGAAAATAATCTGAATGATTAAATGCATTTTTCAGTCCAGATGTTTTGGCAATGTGAGGATGTAGCCAACATGTGCTTGTGGGATGACCCTGTGGCTATCCTGGGGAGTAGCTTCTGGACAAAGTGAGGAAATTCTGGGAAGGACCAGGGGAAGCTCCCTTCTCTTTTGTGCCAAGGATGCACATGTTCATTTTTGAGAAGAGGGCCTTCCATATGTGGGCTTTTTGTCCATGGAGATTTATGAAATACATCCAGCCTCCTCCCTTTAGTTGCACAGAGACAACTTTGAATGAGCCTGCCTAATAGTTTGTCATTGTTCTCTCCCTCTGTTCAGGTTGTTGATAATCACTGCTGCATTTGTGGTTGAAAATTGTGAGAAGTAAATTCTGGGCAAGGTCAAATGAGTGAGCTAAAGAATGTCAAAAGATGAAATAGGTGACCAGGACGTGTACTGAAAAGGGTCCCCAGTACCAGCTTTACAATGATGAAAGGCTTGTCTTAATGTATAAACATTAAATAAATGTATAAATATAAATTGAGGTCTTATTTAAACTCCCTCCTCCCTTCTCCAAACCAAGAACTCTGTTAATGATTCTTTCTCACATGTGACTCAGAATCAGAGTTGCTGACCACACAGAAGGGAATTCTCTATTGCAGGATTTTATTGTTTAGTTGCTAAGTCATGTCCTGCTACTGCTGCTAAGTCACTTCAGTCGTGTCCGACTCTATGCGACCCCATAGACAGCAGCCCACCAGGCTCCCCTGTCCCTGGGATTCTCCAGGCAAGAACACTGGAGTGGGTTGCCATTTCCTTCTCCAATGCATGAAAGTGAAAAGTGAAAGTGAAGTCGCTCAGTCGTGTCCGACTCTTAGCGACCCCATGGACTGCAGCCTACCAGGCTCCTCTGTCCATGGGATTCTCCAGGCAAGAGTACTGGAGTGGGGTGCCGTTGCCTTCTCCAACTCTTTGCAATTCCACAGACTGCACCACTCCAGGCTTCCCTGTCCTTCACTGTCTCTTGGAGTTTGTTCAAACTCATGTCCACTGAGTTGATGATGCCATCTAACACTGCAGGATGGGTAAACTTTTGTAAGTGTAGATAGTACATATTTTTGGCTTTGCTAGCCATAAATGCTGTAGCCACTCAACTTTGCTATTGTTAAATGAAAGCAGCCATAGATAACACTTAGACAATTTTTTTTTTTTTTTTTCATCAAAAGCAGTGACTGCCTGGATTTGGCTCATGCTCCATGGCTTGCCAATTCTACTCTACTAGGTTCAATGAATCAATGTTTCTAAGGTGCTTTAAGCAGCTCCTGGAATATGATGATACTTTGGAATTGTTGATTATTGGTCTTCTTCACCTGACCTGGAGCAAGGCAGTAGGAGCTAAGCCCTAAGGAGAAATAGGTTAATATACAGTGAATATGAGACTCAGTCAGATGAAAATAAGGACGGGGGTCAATTGAAGGGACGTACATACAGTCCCAGCACCTGGCGGAGAATTGCCTTAGAGGCTGTGTCTTAGTTCAGGCCGTTATAACAAAGTGCCATAGACTGTGTGGCTTATGAACAAGAGAATTTTTTTTCATAGTTCTGGAGGTTGAAGGTCTGAGATAAGGGTGCCAGCAATGTCAGGGAGGGAACCTCTTCCAGGTTGCAGGAAGGGGGGCCCCTTTCAGGGCCCAAATGGCTCTTGTCTAACAGTCAGAAATGAATTGTCTAAGGAGACACATGTGCTGACAAAGCAAGAGATTTTATCAGGAAAAGCCCCCCTGGGTGGAGAGCAGTAGGGTAAGGGAAACCAGGAGAACTGCCACGCGGATTTTATGGTGATGGGGTTAGTTTCCAGGTTGTCTTTAGTCGATGATTTTGACTCAGAGTCCTTGCTGGTGGTGCAGGCCTTGTTCAGCCAAGATGGCTGCCAGCGAGAAGGATTCTGAGAAGTGGTCGGACATGTGGTGTCTCCTTTTGACCTTTCCTGATCTCCTCTGGTTGGTGGTGGCTTATTAGTTCCATGTTCTTTACCAGGACAACTCATGTAAATGGTTACTATGGTGCCTGGCCAGGGTGGGCAGTGTGCTTCCCCTAACAGATGGACTCCTCTTTCTGTTCTTATGGCAGAAAGAGGACTAGAGACCTTTCTGGGGTCCCTTTCCCACAAGGGATGTGTGGGTGGGCTTCCCTTGTGGCTCAGCTGGTAGAGAATCCACCTGCAATGTGGGAGACCTGGGTTCGATCCCTGGGTTGGGAAGATCCCCTGGAGAAGGGAAAGGCTACCCACTCCAGTATTCTGGCCTGGAGAATTTCATGAACTGTGTAGTTCATGGGGTCGCAAATAGTCGGACGCGACTGAGTGACTTTCACTTTTGCGTGGGTATGTTCTCAGTTGTGTGACTCTTTGTGACCCCATGGACTGTGGCCCATCAGTCTCCTCTGTTCATGAAATTTTCCAAGCAAGAATGCTGGAGTGTGTTGCCATTTCCTTCTCTACTGGGGCCCCTTTTATAAGGGTACTAATCCCATTTATAAGGGCTCTCCCCTCAGGACCAAGAGCTTCACTTCTTAATATCATTCCATTATAAGTTAGAATGTCAACATTTGAATTTCAGGGGGATGCAAACATTCAGTTCACTGTTATAATTCTTTTGCCTCGCCAGGAGATTAAGATGCCATGTTCTGTCGTGGAGTAAGCCCCGCTACCTTTCCCTTCTACATTAGCTTTATGAACTAACAGTCCATAGATACGCTGCTTGCATAAACGAATTGATATCCTCTATCCCACAGTATCCAGTAGAATATGAGGTTATCACTGCAACAATTCCAGGCAAATAACTCTAAGCCCCAAAACAAAGTGTCATCTTGCATGATCCAGATTAAGGGTACTTGCTAACAACATTCCTACATGATTTACAAGCCTTTCACTCAATCCTGGTTGCATTGGCTTTTCTATTGCTCTGTTAGCTTAGTGCAGGTGTGTGAAAAGATTTGAGCATGATGAATTGTTTCTCCAAGAGCCAAAAAAGTAAATGATGAAAGAATTGGATAGAAAACATGTTAACAAGATATTTTATATTAGCTCCAAGGAGCTAGATCAATTACTATGATGTGTTACATGTTCAGAAGTCAGGAAATTCTAAATTATGGTTCCCAGTATGAACGTAACTCAGACCCTTTGCACATGCAGTATTTTATAGGACTGTATATGGTGTTAACTTTAATGCTTTAACATCTATGCTTAATGTGGCAACTATAAATTTGAATTTCTTGACTTCAGAGGTTATAATGTTTAACCATACAGCTGCATCAATGTGCTTATTGCATTCAAATATTTCTTGGTGTAATATTTTGATGAATCAATCCCCTATATGGATAGATCTGGGCTATTTGGTTATCATACAAAAAAAAAAAAAAGAGTGCTGTCTACCACTGTTTAGCTCTGTAGCCTCTCTAGGTCATTTGAACTAGTGGAATGTGAATGATCAATTTTCACTTTCTGGTGGTTTCTATACCAAATCGGACCTTAAGGAAGAAGGATTATTTGAACATTGTTGTGCCACTTATTTCAAGCAGTTTGGTTAACCTAGAGATGGTGTGGGAAATGTAAGAAAAGTTCAGAGTTTAATTCCAGGCTGTAATTCTCAATAGAACTGTAAATGGAATCCCCTTGAGTTTAAAATCTAATGTGAGAGTCTGATAGGAGATTTATAAATGAAAAATCTCACAAGCCTGGAAGTAACCAATTTTGCCTATTAAGTGATTGGTACCATGACCACTTGCTCATTCTCTGTGTATTTCTTTGCTCCTGAGGGCACATCATTTTAGACAAACAGGTTTCTCTAGTTTCAGAGATATCTATCTCCCTTCCCCCCATCATCACCATACCACTCCCAGGCTTCAGCTTTCTCTGGTTTTAGCAAAAAGGTTGTAAAGCAGCTGTCCTGGCCATTGTTGGCAAAAAACTTGAAAGGCCATAAGGGAAGCTGTGCTCTCAACCACTTTGCTATTATAATTAGTCCCAAGTTCCTTGTTCCTGGGCCAGGTACTCACCCCCTACACATACCTACATGTAGGTGCAGTGAGTATGGATATTATTTCATAAGCTCAGGTGTGCAGGAAATGTTCCTCTTTAAACATTTTCTTTAAATTGACTTAATTTTAACTTCTGGCACCCATAGTACTGGGCTGTATTGTATGCTGTTCATGAGAGTTGTACTTAAAATAGTGTAAGGGCACCAAGAGGTTGAAAGTAAAATATTGGAAGAAAACATTCTGTGCTAACACTGACCAAAAGTAAGCTGCTATGAATATCTGTATGAATATCCAGACAAAATGGATGTTAAGGTAAGAAGGAGTACTAGAAATAAATGGGAACATTTAATAAAGTTTAAGGGAATAATTCAACAGACATAATAACATAAACTTTAAAAATATAAAGCAGAATATTGCTGAAGTGAAGTAGATATTGACAGATCCACAATGAATTGGATTTGTTATAACAAGCAGCCAAATCTGTGAGAATAAGAAATTTTTCTAATACAATTTACTCTCTAACACAACTGATTCTAACGTAACTGTTAGAACATGCAGGCAAAAATATGTGAGGATATAGAAGACTTGACCAATATTATCTACCAATGTGACCAAATTGAAATTTATAAAATTGAACACTCAACTGTACAACACAAATTCCTTTCAAGTATACACAGAACATTTGTTTACAAATATTGACTCATATGCCAGATCATTAAGTAAGTTGGAAAATTTTCAAAAGATTGAAGCCATGTGCATTATATTCTCCAACCATAGTGGAACTGAGCTAGAGATTAGTACAAAGAGATAACTAGAAAATCCTCAAGTATTTGGAAATTAAACAATACATTTCTAAATAACCCATGGGTCAAAGAAGAAATCACAATAAAAATTAAAAACATTTTTTTTCACTAAATGCTAATGAAAATGCAACAAAATAAAACTTGCAGGGTAAAACTAAAGAAGTACTTTGAGGAAAATATATGGCCTTAATTCAACATGTCTGAAAAGAGGTAAGGCTGATAATCAGAAGTCTTATCTTACATCTCAGAAAGTTAAAAAAAAAAAGAGAGACAGAGAGATGAGCAAAGTAAAAGGAAAGAAATAAAGATCAGATCAGAAGTGAATGAAATAAAACAAACACATAAGAGAATCAATAAACCCAAAGTTGGCTCTCTGAATATACTAATGAAATTGACAAAAAATTCTTCTAAAAGTATGCTTTCTTCTTTCGAAGTCCTGCGTTAAAGTGTTCCCTGGATATACTGTGTGTCAATATCTGAATTAGCTAGAGAAAGAATCTGATTCTTCATGAGAAGAGACAAAATATATAGTGACTGATACAGTCTCTCTCTGAAAAAAAGTGAAAGTGTTAGTCCCTCAGTTTTGTCTGACTCTTTGTGACCCCTTAAACTGTAGCCCGCCAGGCTTCTCTGTCCATGGAATTCTCCAGGCAAGAATACTGGAGTGGATTGACATTCCTTTCTCCAGCCTAGGGATCAAACCGAACCTGCATTACAGGCAGATTCTTTATCATCTGAATCACCAGGGAAGCCTATTTTCAACTACTGAACCTATTTTCATTTGCATTTTACACATGTATACCAGCCATCCCACAAAAAACTGAGCAGGTAGGGGAATCAATAGCTGAATTTCATTTTGCACAGAAAATTAGAAGTTGGTAGAAATAGAGGTTTAGAAGAAGAATCTTACCTCATCTTCTCTCATCCCGTGCATATGCATTATTATATTATTATTATGTCATCAAATCTGAAATTAGTGTGTTGTTTGTTGTTTTCCTTAATAAAATTATTTTAAAAGTATATTTTTCTTTTCAAGAATGCATTTTAAATTCTCCTTGATAGGACTCAAGATATGATGTTTAGATTAAATTTTTATTTCTGACATTTGGTATTTTTTTGTTTGTTTTTCTAATAGTGAAAATTAAAGACATTATTTTTTATAGTCTTTATACTTTGCTGGCATGATTCTTGATGGTCTATATTTTGTTTTCCTCATGTTATAATTCTCTTAGATTTGATGACTTTTTATTGTGCCTTTTAATTTCTGTACCTTATGCATAAAATATGTGTATGTATATTCTTCATTACTTCCATATTTTCAATGATTTATTCTTGAAATCTTTAAATTGTTTTCCCATTACTCTTTCTTTTAAGGATTTGCAGTGTCATGTGTTCTTTATGTTACATTGTATTGTCTTCTCTAATATGGAATTGCTAACAATCATAAAATAGAATGCATATTCAAACTTTTCCCCCTGCATGCCTTGTTCTACATAACTTCTATTGAAGCTTCACAAATGTCCTGCCTTTATTGAGACAGGCAGATACTACTACTTTATTAACATACACATTTAAAGAAAATATGACTGATTCTTCCTTTGTGGGGATGAGGAGCTAATTTAAAAATAATGTTTAGTAATGTAATAGATTAAAATCAAAGGTTCTATTGATTGAGTACTTCCCTGGGTATGAAACAGTGTATAGGCTTTTTACATAAGTTCTGACTTAATCTCAAGACAATGTAAAGATGTAAAGGGCTGGAGAATGGTTGAAAAATAACCCAACACTCAAATTGAAATAAGGCTAAGTGCTGAGCAGAATTGATGCTTTTGAATTGTGGTGCTAGAGAAGACTCTTAAGAGTCCCCTGAACAGTGAGGAGATCAAAGTAGTCAATCCTAAAGGAAATCAACATTGAATATTCATTGGAAGGACTGATGCTGAAGTTGAAGCTCCAATGCTTTGGCCACCTGCAAATAGTCAACTCATTGGAAAAGGCTGATTCTGGGAAAGATTGAAGGCCAAAGGAGAAACGGTGGCAGAGGATGAGATGGTTAGATAGCATCATGACTCAATGAACACGAAAGTGAAGAAAGGAAACCTGGAGTGCTGTAGTCCATGGGGTTGCAGTGTTGGGCACGACTCAGCAACTGAACAACAATATAATCCCAAGGCCTAAACTGTTTCACCTGGGCTTCCCTGGTGGCTCAGTCAGTAAAGAATCCGCCTGCAATATGGGAGACCTTGGTTTGATCCCTGGGTTAGGAAGGTTCCCCGGATGAGGGCATGGCAACCCATTCCAGTACTCCTGCCTGGAGAATCCTCAAGAACAGAGCAGTCTGATGGGCTGCAGTCCATGGGGTCGCAAAGAGTCGGATGCAACTAAATGACTAAGCACAGCACAAGCTGTTTCCACCCAAGTAAACATTTTTGGAAAATTTAGAAATATTAACTTCTATGCAGATTTATTAAAGAACTTGGGGTGTGTATGGGATAGACATGTGCCTGGAACATGTTAGCTACTCACTCGTTGTTTGCTTTTGAGTGGATGACTGATGAATTAATTAATGTCAGTGATTTAGAAGATAAACTGTTTCTTGGAGTCTGTTTTGCACCATGTAACTAGCCAGGTGGTTTCTTTTTCTGATGCACTTTGCATGTCTGTGCAATTGGTACTGCAGAGGTGTTTCAATTGGGTGAGGAATTTCATGGTTTGTGCAGACAACTGTGACCTGACGGAAGAAACAATTTGTCCCCTCTTCCCAGGGTTTGGCTTTGGTTCCCATTCCAGGAGTGCTAATGACCAGGACATCTGCAATCTGCAGGCTCAGCAATTGCTTTGGGGGCTGACAGCAGCTGTCAGCTGAGGGCCCCGGAGGTTCCTCTCTACCAGTGATCAGATGGTCTCATCATAAGGAGGGCACTGGGACTCTGTCTACTTCCTGGGCAAAAAAGAGCTCTCTTCTAGTTAGGATGTAATCAGGCACCCTCTTCTAATAAATGGTGCATGAGTCCTTCCAGTTCCTGAGCATCCATCAGCATGTTGACTGGATGTAGGTCCAAGGGGGAAGGGCTTGCATTTCCCATTGAAGAGAGCACAATTGGCTTCTATGAAGCATAAAGATAATTTTCATTTTTATTTCACAGACAAAATTACAAGATTCTGCAGCAATGGGGAAAGCTAGTTGGGGAAGTTGGGAGGGAGGCCTGCGAATATATAGGTATCTGAGCAAGTACTGTAATTCAAATCAGCAAGTTTTTGTTTATGGAGGAGTGGACAGGAAGTACAGGTATGCATCCTATCCTTCCAGCCAAATCCCTGGAGGATTGGAAGCTTGGCTCTCTTCCTGTATTGTCCTTCTATTCTGTGTTCATTTGTATTCAGATCAACAATATTAATACCCTATCAACCAGTTGCCAGTCCCTGAGCTGGATGATGTTGTGGGCAATAGAAGAGAAGAAAAATTCCTGAATCTCTTAGCACATGGGCTTCCCTGGGGCTAAGATGGTAAAGAATCTGTCTGCAATGTGGGAGACCTGGGTTCGATCCCTGGGTTGGAAAGATCCCCTGGAGAAGGGAATGGCTATCTACTCCAGTATTCTTGCCTGGAGAATTCCATGGACAGAGGAGTCTGGTGGGCTACGGTCCATGGGGTTGCAAAGAAGTCAGACATGACTGAGTGACTTTCACTTACTTACTCACTTAGAACATACAGGTAGAAAAATGTCACATGTATAAGACTATATGGCCTCTGAATTATGTCAGTTTAATTATTAGACCAGCCAAAGAACCTAGAAGGGAAAATTTCTCCATCCCTACAATTTCCAGCTCTAACATTCCCACTATGTGTTTGAATAAGATGGTTTTAACCTTTCTCTCAGCTTGACTAAATTTTGGACATGCTTCCTCTTGACTCTAGGACCCTAAGCATCCTTTTCTTACAGCATTTACTTTAGAAAACTTGCATTCTAAATCCTTTGTATTCCCCTTTGACATGTAAATCTTTTTAAAAGCCTCTTGCCAGTTTTACAACCTGGGCATGCATATCTTTCTGAAGAACCTGGGAACTACAGCTTTGAAGAGAAATCTACAAAGGAGATGATATGCTAATTTCCTGATTTCAGTGGGATGATAGAAACCTCAGTGGGTACCTTGCTCCAAGTTGCAAAACTATCTTGATTATAAAGAAGAAGCTATGATAACAGCAAAACTCATGCGGCAATGTGAGATGGCGCAAATTGAAATGATCAGTTTTGGTCAGTTCAGTTCAGTCATTGAGTCATGTCTGACTCTTTGTGACCCCATGGACTGCAGCAAGCCAGGCTTCCCTGTCCATCACCAACTTCCAGAGCTTCCTTAAATTCATGTGCATGGAGTCAGTGATACCATGCAACCATCTCATTTTCTGTTGTCCCTTTCTCTTCCCGCCTTCAATCTTTCCAATCATCAGAGTCTTTTCCATTGAGTCAATTCTTCACATTAGGTGGCCAAAGTTTTGGAGCTTTAGATTCAACATTAGTCCTTCTAATGAATATTCAAGACTGATTTTCTTTAGGATTGACTGGTTGGATTTCCTTGCAGTCCAAGGGACTCTCAAAAGTCTTCAACACCACAGTTCAAAAGCATCAATTCTTCAGCGCTCAGCTTTCTTTATAGTCCAAATCTCACATCCATACATGACTACTGGAAAAGCCATGGCTTTGACTAGACAGACCTTTGTTGGCAAAGTAATGTCTCTGCTTTTATGCTGTCCAGGTTGGTCATAGCTTTTCTTCCAAGGAGTAAGGGTGTTTTAATTTCATGGCTACTGTCACCATCTGCAGTGATTTTGGAGCCCCCCAAAATAGAATCTCTCATTGTTTCCATTTTTTCCCCATCTATTTGCCATGAAGTGATGGGACTGGATGCTATGATCTTAGTTTTCTGAATGTTGAGTTTTAAGTCAACTTTTTCATTCTCCTCTTTCACTTTAATCAGGAGGCTCTTTAGTTCTTCTTCACTTTCTGTCATAAGGGTGGTGTCATCTGCACCAGGAGCTGGGGACAGCAGTGAAGATCCAAAGAGGCTGCCCTCATGGTGTTTGATGTCTATAACAGTTGTCATTGACTGTCAGTATCAAGTATTTCAATCTTGACAGTAACCTCAATCTTGATAACTGACAGTCAATGACAACTGTCATAGACACCAAACACCACGAGGGCAGCCTCTTTGGATCTTCACTGCTGTCCCCAACTCCTGGAACAGTGCAGGATCATAATAAGGGATTGCCAGTTTGTCAAGTGAATGAGTGAATTAGATGATAGAGGAAGGTAAGGCAGTATATGTGTTGGTTAAGAGGCTAGACTTGGGATATTCAATCACGGGTCTGTCCCTTGCTGTGTGACATTGAGCTGGTTTCTTAGTCTTTCCAAGTCTCAGTGTTCTTGTCTATAAAACACGGTTAACATGAACATCTAGTGCATAACATTGTTATAAGAGTGAAACGAGATCACACATAAAAGGAGATTTAGTGCAGTGCCAGCCAGGCCTATAGTAAGGGCTCAATACATTTTAGCAGTTTTTCGTATTAATGGCTAGAGTGTCATTTAGGGTTGATTTTATTTGAAGGTGTAATCAACGGATGAAGGGGAGATCTGGAATCTACTTCTGATTCTTCCATTAGCAAGATGTGTATTTTGGGGGAACTCAGTTCTCTTCTCTGGATCCCTAATTCTCATTTATAGAAGAAGGTAGTTAAGGAAGATGGTCTCTGAGACTGAATCCAGCTTCTTCAGTTTGGGGTGGAGCTGCGAGGTCACATGCTAATAGGGACAAGCAGATAGAAATAACAAGCCCAGTGAGCTACGTAGATCTGATCTGACCTCATAGCCTCCGGAGACAATGGAGAAGGGTAGAGACAGTAGTAAACTGCAGCCTTGGAGAATAAGCCTCAGTGGTTACTATTCTGAACTTTAGAAATATGACTTCACATTTTCTATGAATTCTGAAAATTTTTGAAAACTAGCAACTGATTCAATTTTTCTGTTGTTGATTTGTTTTAAAGATTGTTTGGTCCACTGCTTCATGAAGTAAACCAAAAACATTTGTGAGCCACTAGGAGAAGGCAATGGCAACCCAATCCAGTACTCTTGCCTGGAAAATCCCATGGAAGGAGGAGTCTGGTAGGCTGCAGTCCATGGGGTCGCGAAGAGTCGGACACGACTGAGTGACTTCACTTTCACTTTTCACTTTCATGCATTGGAGAAGGAAATAGCAGCCCACTCCAGTGTTCTTGCCTGGAGAATCCCAGGGACGGCAGAGCCTGGTGGGCTGCCGTCTATGGGGTTGCACAGAGTTGGACACAACTGAAGCAACTTAGCAGCAGCAGCAGTTTGTTACTTCTGGCTCTAGGAAGATAAGAAGAAAACATGATCTGAAAAATGAGTTTTCAGGGAGTTTTAGCAAAACTGTAACCACTACTGACCCTGTGATATAGTGGCTTGCCCTCTACAATGCTTATAAAGGTGTCTAACGATGCCCACCAACCCAAAACATGACCTTCAGGTAGTCAGAGAACTGAAACAGAATCTTGTTCCTAATTAGGTCAGAAATCCTGAGATCCTCCCTTTGTCTGATATTTCCAGCTACATTCAAGATATTTTTAGTTGCTTAAGAGTGTTAAGCATGGTTTAGGATTCCTTAGAGGGAACTGAATATCCATATGACACTTTTCATGGCCATTAAAGTCAAGTCGAAAGGTGGATTCTCAATCTGGGAAGGGAGATGCCCTCTCAGAATTTCAATCTTGGTGGAAGGGGCAGCATGAAGATGTCCCTACCTGTTGAAGTTTTTGGTATGTCTTTTGTAGGATGGAATCAAGAACCCTGGGATTTCCTTTTATTGTTGAGAATCACACTTGTGGGTCTGAGGTCTTGGGAGAGATAGAAAATCTCACTGAGTTCATCTGTTCAGACTGGGACAATCAAGGGTTGCTGGCCACAGAAATGTCCTTATAGATGGGTGGCAGTCAATTTCAACAAATGGAAAATGCATGTTGAGTCAACTGACTGTCTTCATGTAGGCCTCAGTGGGAGTCTAACTGAGCATGATGTGGCCTTTTGATCATCCAGCAGCTGACCAAACCAATTGAGTTTTTGCAACTGCAGCTTTTCATTAGGCATCATAAAGACACAACCTAAATAAAGCATTAGCCTCTAGAATGTGTTTAAATTGAATTTCTGGATACTTTGGCATGTGTCCAGTTTTAAATATGTTCTGATCTAACTGTATCTAATCTCTAATCAAAGGATCCTAGTATATGGAACATTCCCGTTAATAATGATACCTTAAGACATCCATTAAGTCTGGACATTAATTTTATGGAAATTCTCCAATACATCTCCATTAGAATTTTTTTCTTGGCAAAATTAGTAATAAAAGCTTTTAATAAATGCCATAAATATCTATGTTCAATCAGACTATTACCCAAATTAAAACCAGACCAAAATAGAAAATAGTTACTTCTGCTAAAAGTCATGACCTTGAGAAGACATTTTGAAAAAAGATTATGAGCTCTGTAATTACTCAAAAATGTGTTTGCAACAAAGAATAACTCGCTAGTAGGAGCAAATTAATAGCTATTTGACTGCTGTGTGGATTCCCTAGTTTTACACACCTAGTGGCTTCTGCAAAAACCTGTAAGGTCTATCCACATTGCAAGAACAGGTTTGCAGCCAAGAATATCAAGGCATGAGTTCTGTACTCTTCTATGACTAGTTCTGAGCTCCTGAGTAAATTAGTTACATGTCTTTAATCTTGCTTTCATTGTCTTTGAAACAGGTCAGTCCTACCTAGACATGGTGAGAATTGAATGAAATTTTGGGTCTGGAGAGCATTAGTACCACACTTGGCCCATAGGCGACGCTAAAGAAACAGAAGCCATTATTGTTAACGTGGTGGGGACAGGTAGGAGTCCAGGGTTTCAAAGGGTGGAAAAGAAGAGTAATGAGAACAAGTGCTGGCTTTTTTTCTCATCAGTGTGGGTGTGTGTGAGTCGGTCAGTAGTGTCCGACTCTGCGACCCCATGGACTGTAGTCCACCAGGTTCCTCTGTCCATGGAATTCTCCAGGCAAGAACACTGGAGTGCATTGCCATTCCCTTCTCCAGGGGATCTTCCTGACCAAGGGATCAAACCTAGGTCTCCTGCGTTGCAGGCAGATTCTTTACTGTCTGAAACACCAAGGAATCCTATTCTCATCAATATATCTAAGCAAATAAAGACCCTTCTCTGCCTATCTTTGGCACTTTACTGCCCATACTCTTGGTAATTAACTAGGATGGAAATATGTGTGTGCTGTAGTCCAAGCTTTAGGGGTAAAATTAAGGTCTAGTATTTGCCCCATTTGACCTGGTCTATAGAACCACAATAAACAACCCAGCACTTAGGAAACATGGGTGGTAGGAGTTCACCTGGAAAAGTAGAAAGACAGGCTGTAGAACCAGTCCTCTGTTATGTGGCTAACACCTTTGTCCTCAAGCTCCAGGCATCTGGTCGCTGAATCTTTTTTTTTCTGAGTCCTGGCTACTACCTGAGGTCCTTCTAGATAGATGATGATGATTTGGAAATGAGTTAGAAGTCATCTTGTCAAGGAATTTTCAAATTGCTTTAAAAAGACACTGGAACCCTTTCTTTAAATGAAATCTTATGACAAAATGGAAATGCATAAAAGAGAGAAAATTATAATCACTCCATAAGGGTTAAGGATTTTTCCATTTATTCCTTACTTCATCCCCCTGCTGATTTTAAGAATAATAGTTAGAAAACCATTAATTCTAGTTTGATCTTCTCCAAAAATAAATTCTGAGAGGATAATTGATCTGTTCAAGGTCACATAGTTAATTAATGAAAGAGCAAGTCTAGGGCACATTTGTAGTTACTTAAGATACTGCATGAAGATCATATTATTTGCAAGGCTTTTATTGGACTACAACATCAGAAAATCTTTCCCCTTTATCCTTTGTGCCCCTGCTTACCATGTCCCTGATATCATCTAGGGGCAATGCAACAGGAAGTGAGGTTTACATGCATAAATGCAGATGTGGAGAATGAAGGCTAATATCAACAATGGTGTGACATAAAATAAGTAGTCAGGCTTTTATTGAGAGACTCCTTTATTTTGGGGCTTCTCTGGTGGCTCAGCTGGTAAAGAATCCACCTGCAATGTGAGAGACCTGGGTTCAATCCCTGGGTTGGGAAGATCCCCTGGAGAAGGGAAATGCTACCCACTCCAGTATTCTGGCCTGGAGAATTTCATAGACTGCATTGTACATGGTGTTGCAAAGAGTCAAACACGACTGACATAGAATAAGTAGTCTGGTTTTTATTGAGAGATGCTTTATTTTAGATGCTTCTATTTAGCCATTCAATAGGTGTAAAAATTTTTAAGCCTTTTTGATTATCCAGAAACTGCCCAGGCTTTCTCTGAGTTCTGCTTGCTTATACCTGGCTTCAGTGTAGCTCATGGATCCTGAGAACCAGGAAAGCTCTACCTCTTATCTGACTCTTCAGATTCAAGAACCAACTGGCTTACCTCTAGGCAGGCCAAACAGAGACCTAGCTGAACTTGTTCATTCCATGTTGCAATCTAAAGCCAACAAACTCTACAGACAAACAAACAAGACTGGATTTGGCCTATTATAAAGTATAAAACTGTGGAAAATTTAGAACATAAAGCTAAGCAAATGGAAAAAAATAGAAATTACTCATAATTTACCATTATTCAACATTTTAAACATCTTGATATGTTTCTTCTCTCTTTTCCTTTCTTTAAAAAAATAAACAAATTTTGGTTTATTAAAAGAGTTTCCTACTGTCAAATAATTTGATTTTCACAGCTTTTTCCTTTTATAAACAATGGTGTTATAAGAACCCATGTAGCTAAGTCTTGGTCCATATCCTCTGGTTATACTTCTCTTGGGGTTGTTGGAAATATGTAACTTTAAGGCTTCTGAGATCTTTCTATTACATAATTTTGATCTTTCTTTTGAAAGGTATATTTCACTCAATATATTCTATTAGACATTTTTTTAACCTATTGCAAATGCTCTAAGTAATCCTTCTGTCTTAAGACATGAATTCCTGTTCTGATCGTAGCTTTAAAAAAATCAAGTGACATATTGTTTCAATAAGATCATAAAGATGTCTTTCAAACATAAGCAATGGAAAAATTAAAACACTTTAAATTATAAAGCCCTCAGGCTGCTGTTGTTGTTTTGTTCTTATTGTTGTTGGTTTGTTTTTATTCTTAATGTTATCGTGGGTTGCAATTATGGAACGCTTGCTCTGTGAGTGGGCCCTTGACTGAGTACCCTACAGTCATTATTTGATTTAATCCTTGAAATAACTAAAAATTCTCATTTGACAGATAAAGAAACTGAGGTCCATCAAGCTTAGTGAAGTGAAGTCGCTCAGTCGTGTCTGAGTCTTTGCGACCCCATGGACTGTAGCCTACCAGGCTCCTCTGTCCATGGGATTTTCCAGGCAACAGTACTGGAATGGATTGCCATTTCCTTCTCCAGGGGATCTTCCCAACCCAGGGATCAAACCTGGGTCTTCCACATTGTAGACAGACGCTTTACTGTCTGAGCCACAAGCTTACACCACCAATTAATGTGGCCAGACTAATAGTTGCCCCCAGTGATGCCTGGAATCTATGAATATATGGCAAAGGGGATTTAGCAGATATGATTAGATTAAAACCTTGAGATGGAGAGATTGTTTTGTATTATCTGAGCAGGCTTAATGTAATCACAAAGGTGTTTATAAGTAAAAGAGGAGGGCAAGAGGATCAGGGTGAGAGAAGGAGATAAGATGACAGTAACAAAAGTCAGAGTGATGCGATTACAAAAGCCAAGGAATATAAGTGTCTTCTTGAAGCTGGAAAAGGTAAGGAAACAGATTCTCCTTTGCAACCATTAGAAGTGAAACAACTTTCCCAGGAACATGTGACCGGTACAACTGTCACTCAGATGGCCCTGAAGCCAGTGTTCTTTTTATTTTGAGCATGCTACCTTCCCAGACCGTTTCAACTATTTATGGAGAACCAAGAACAGCTTTTAGCTGACACTGCTGTCTAAAACAAAGTTCTCAACTCCTGGTTGGGTGAAACTTGTTTGGAGAGAAAAAATTTGCTACCCACACCTGTCGAAATTGATCTGTTCCTTAGAAATGTGTTTAATTGTCAATGAGAGTGGGTGCACAACTGTCAAGCTAACTCGCTGAAGTGACAAGTGGATGAGATTGGCGTTCTGTGCCTTCCTGGCTGATTTTAATTGTTCTTTTGGTTGGAGTGAATACAACTTTCTTTCTAAGGTTGATAATGAGAGTCTTCTATTGCTCCTTATATTTCCATGAAAGATATATCTACATTTTTAAAGTCCATTACATATACATCTGTGGTTTCTCTTATTTTTCTAAATGTAATTATCCAGCTAGGCTAAATTATGGAAAAGAAATTATAAAAATCTTTTCCTGCCAACAGTCTGAATCTGGCCAGCACATTCTTGGTGGTTTGAATGTTGGGTATAGTTTCTTTCTCTCTATTATTTCTTCTTTCCCCACTCCTGCCTCCAGAACCCTTTTAAACTCCAACAGGCTTTTTAGTGAACTGACATTTCTTAAGGTGGTTCCTTGAGCAGAGCACTATTGCCAAGTGGTCTGTTTGTTCATACATTGTAAGGATAGGTATATTTTAACTTTCATATTAATTTTGAGGTATTGTTATACAGAAAGCAAAAATACACATGGTAGCTTTTATATATATGAGTTATACACAGAGTGAATTCATGTGTAAAATCATAACTGGGATTTGGAATGTGGTATTAACTAGCTGATGTAATACACAATCAAACTATTTTTAGCATGAATAAAAATAATTGCAACAATTCTTAAGAAGGTTGGCATAAGCTAAAGGGGATTTAGGTAGAACCATATCAATTAAAGAATAACAGACTCTAAATTATTTTTAGTTATTCATTTTTGCTTGGTCACTGAGCCTGTATAGTACTGTTCTTACTCATCGACCATGGGTAGGAAGCTAGCCTTCTTGGAGAGTAAACTGACAGTGATTAGTAAACTTAACAGTATCATCACCTTACGCCTCAGAAGATTCACTCATGACTGGACACCCCTGAAACTCTTGCAAACATCCACAGGAGATAAGGGCAAGGATGCTTCCTGTTCGTTAGCTGTGGTAGCAAGATTTGGAAGTAATCTGCATCTCCATCATTGGAAGAATGGCTTTGTCATATCTGTTTTATGCTTATGTCATCCAAACAGGAAAGGGGGAGCCTCGAAAACTAGAAAATAGATATGGACCTTATTAACTCGACTCTACTAACTAGGGTCATTTGGTATAAGATTCTGCAGACTTTGGGTTCATCACTAACTAGCAAGGTATTAAAATAATTTTGTTAGCAACTTTCCTTTGATTGTGTGGATAAGGTTAACACTGAGCTGAACACCAACTCCACATTGAATTTTACCAGTTGGCTGAAATGCATGGTAAAGCTTTTTTTTTTTTTGGATTTCAGAGAAAATAGCAGCCACCCATTTCTGCATCCGGGCTGTATCCACACACCTGGTTCTCTGAAGTTAAAGTTTGTCTGTCACCGGGACTTTGCTCCCAGCTCTCTGTTACCCAGGGAAAGCATGGAAATGGTGTCACCACAGGTAGGTGGATGCTTGGGAGGACCTAGAAAAACCGGAAGAGTTTCCTAATGTTGGACTCTGTTTCACACCTCAAAGGAGGTTTTATGAATCTTGATCAGTTGTGGTCTAAGGAGACTGAAATCATTTCTACTCTGGTACAGACAGACCTAGGTCTCTCCCCCACCCCCTGCCCACATTTTCTCTCAGTGTGTTCTCCTTCTTTAGAGTTGGAGAGAAAGAGTCTCTTAACCCTGCCCCACCCACACCACTGACTATGGCATCCTGCACAAACACATAAGAGTAGTAAATGGGCCTTTCTTCCAACTGCAGAGGGTCCTTATATTTTCTCCCTGGGTCTTGGGAGTGGTTGGCTCTATAAAGTCATTGGGGATTGGTTTGGCTCCAGTCTGACCAAGTCACAGTAGTGAAATGTTTACTGACCTTAGTTTTGTTTGTTTGTTTTTTCCTTTAACTTAAACCAGCAGTTCTCAAGCTTGTTGGCATTTTAGCATTATCAGGGGAGCTTTTAAAAGTACTGATGCCAGGGTCTAGTAGCAGAAATTTTGGTTTAAAGGCTTTGGTGTGGGGCCTGACATCAGGATTTTAAATAACATTCTGGTGGTTCTAACATGCAGCAAAGTATGAGAACCATGGCCTGAAACTGTTATCTGTGTGACCTTCTCAGTGGAGGTGACCATGATGTCTTGGGCTTCCCAGGTAGCTCAGCTGGTAAAGAATCTGCCTGCAGTGCAGGAGACCTGGGTTAGATCCCTGGAGTGGGAAGATCCCCTGGAGGAGGGAATGGCAACCCACTCCAGTATTCTTGCCTGGAGAATTCCAAGGACAGAGGAGCTTGGCGGGCTATAGTCCTTGGGGTCACAAAGAATCAGACACGGCTAAGTGACTAAGCACAGCACATGGTGTCGCATCGAATTTAAAAAAGAATACAACCTTGGATAAAGATCTTGCAGTGAAGTAAGCATCCTCCAAGAGCCCCACATAGACCCTCTGAGCTCCTTCAAACTCTGGCAATTTTCACAAAGTTCAGTGTTCCCATCATTGGGAACTGTGGAGAGAGGATGCATCTCAGGGTTCCTTTTGAGGTACAAATAATGATAATGGAAACTGAATCCTAAGAAAATCTAAGAAAATCCTAAGAAAATCTAGCTGGTCCATAATTGCATGATTTGTTCTTTCCACTAAAATTCTGTGCAAAAAAGGTTTTATGGAAAATTTTCCTGAGAGGAAAAGAAATTTAGTTTTGCTTTTTTTAAACAGATAGATATTGCAATGGGTATAAGATAATAAATATACATAAACACACATGCACATCTTAAAGCAGAACAAAGACCTGAAATGTTGAAATGGGTGAGGACCAAGTACATTTCTATGTACTCTTTCTAGTACATATTTTCAAGAAGTAAGCTTTTGTTTTTTTGAAATAGGAAATTACTGGATCTTTTGGAGGTGTGGTGGTGGTTAAAACCTGTGTGACCCTCATAAGTTCTGATGAATGGTTGCAGGAAGTTTAGTTCATGTAGATTTCATTTAGCAAATTGCCTTTCTTTTATTGTTTTCATTTCCCTGATTTGGTATATTCAAATACTGCTCCATCTGTCAAAGGTCACGGATCCACCCAGGCGTCAGCAAGAATTCCCCTACAAGAACCGAGTTATTGATGTCCTCTGCAGGGGGTGCTTTGCCTCTGATGCTGCAAAGTCAATTACTGGAACTAACAACAGAATCACTATTTTATTGTTCTGCAGCCCATGAATACTGCAGCAGCTTCCAGAAATCGGCTTGGGGTCTTCTCAGATCCTGGTAGCCCTCTGTGAGACCTAATACCCATCCTGTTCTGAGTGTGCACCCCAGGAAACCCCAAGATGTGGAGTCTTGTGTGCCTCACATGTGTCTGTTTAAACACTTCAGTATTATCCAAACTCTTATCATGCAGATGCTGACCAGAAGTGTGTAACCAATTAGCCATTATGGACTGTGGATTTTAGCATTACTAAATAGACCTGGCAAATATATTTTTTAAAAAAGCAAGAATAAAAAAAAAAAGCAAGAATATATACTCAAGTATGAGCCAATACACTGTTTGAGAAGTAGGACTTATTCTTTACAAAACCAGAAAGATTCCATGTGATCTAAAATGCATATTCTTCCGACATGTGTGTGTGTGTGTGTGTGCGCGCACACGCGTGCACATTTTCAGTCACGTCTGACTCTTTGCAACCATGGACTATAGCCTGCCAGACTCCTCTGTCCATGGAATTTTCCAAGCAAGAATACTGAAGTGGGTTACCGTTTCTTTCTCCAGGGGATCTTCCCAACCCAGGAATGGAACCTGCATCTCTTGCATCTCCTGCATTGACAGGCAGGCTCTTTATTATTTTTATACTTTTGATATCTTTTAAGGAATAAATGATAGTTCCCCTGATTCACACATAGATGATTGAGAAATTGAATAAGGCATATCACCTAATGGCTTAATTCCATCTTTAATAAAAGTAACAATAAAACAGACCAACATTTGTTATTTTAAACACAAATCAGTTTTGTTAAAGATAAAATACCATCTGGAGCAAGGTTTCATAAAATTATACAGTTGGAAAATACTTGAGATATTACTATCTCTGACCTAGCTTAAAAATCTCCCCTAGTAATGACCTCTGAAGACCTGCACATAAAAAGGAGCAGCCTTGTGGAAGTTCTGAATTCTAGGAGTTGGTTCCAAAGCTATCCAGTGTCACCTGCTCCTAAGTCTCTGTCTTTTTTCCTCCCAAGTCAATACCTTTTACTTGTTTTCTGGCTCATTTTCCTAGAGCTTTAGCTTTATGGATTGACTCTCTGCCTTTCAATAGCTTCCAGCCTGAGGCCTCCTTTCCTTGCTTCTGAGCTAATTACTTATCCCTGGAGTTAATTATTTTCTTCATGGTGAGAAAGAAAAGTGCAGCCCCTGACTGCTGTCAGCTTGAAGCTGTCTGGCTCTAACAGCTAGACCATGGATTTCTGTTGGACATAAACAATTTCCCCGAATATCAATATCAGACAATGCCACTCTGTGATCATGGATGGAGAAAGACAAAAGCAAAACCACTGTGTAAACTTGTCTGCACGCAGTCAATAACAAGAGCCCTGTCCAAGCGAAAATAGCCAACATTTCCCCTTTCTGGGCTGACATGAGTGTTTGCTGCTATTTTACCAGTTATAGTTTTAGTCTCACTCTGTTACTCCTATATACCAGAGAAGAGAGAAGTATTAAGATGATATCCAAGGATAGAATTGCTTCTGTGTTGTGACAGTACTCAAACCAACACTGTGTTTCCTTGAGACTTCCCTAACATTACCTATATAAGTTCAGATCTTAATTCAAGTGCATCCTAAACCCCTTTCATTAGGTACTTGACCCATGGTTCTCTTTAAGGCGGTGACTCCCTCATTGCAATGAACCAATAAACCTAACTCTGTTGAATATAGATGTGTTCTGGTGGTTTTGGGCTGGAGGACATGGGCAACGGACTGTGAAATATTCATTCTCCCTGATTTAGTCATTTGATGACAACAACCCTTTTCAGCTTTTCTGCAAGGAGATCAAACCAGTCCTAAAGGAAATCAGTCCTGAATATTCATCAGAAGGACTGATGCTGAAGCTGAAACTCCGATACATTGGCCACCTGATGTGAAGAACTGATTCGTTGGAAAAGACCCTGATGCTGGGAAAGATTGAAGGCAGGAGGAGAAAAAGAAAGAAAGTGATGTTGCTTAGTCGTGTCCGACTCTTTGCAACCCCATGGACTGGAGCCTACCAGGAGCCTCTGCCCATGGAATTTTCCAGGCCAGAGTACTGGAATGGATTGCAGGAGAAAGGGATGACAGAGGGTGAGATGATTGGATGGCATCACTGACTTGATGGACATGAGTTTGAGCAAGCTCTGGGAGTTGGTAATGGACAGGGAAGCCTGGCACACTGCAGTCCATGGGGTTGCAAAGAGGCGGACATGACTGAGAGACTGAACTGAACTGATCCTTTTCGGCATGATCTACAATCCCAGAAGGGCTCTGTAGAATAAGTAGACCTGGGCAATCTAACCTAATTCCATCAATTTTCAGATAATAAAAGAAAAACAAACAAGGACAAGCAAAGTTGTGATTTTTCCCCTCTAAAGCCATCAGGTAGTTACTGGCAGAACCATGATTAGCATCCAGTTTTCTCAGGCATGTTTTGTGCTTTCCTACTCTACCACACTGACTTTTTAAAGAAATATCACTCCAAGAATAATGTACCTTTGAGCACTAAATTCAATTTGGTATCCATCTCCACTTAATTGAGTTTGGTTTCCATTCTCTCCCTAGAAAACACTTTAACCTTCAAATGCTGGGCACTGTCCAACACATGGCTACCCACAAGTCACTTTTAGCTTTAACTTTGAAAGGGTATTTTTGGTGAGGGCATTAATTTCTTAGGTGTGAGAAGCTTATTTAGTTGCTAACTCTCGTCAAAGCTGCAGTTTTATCTTCTGCTAATATCTGTCAGTTAGTGCCATAGAATAGCTAGCCAAAGAGAGTTTTTTGCTTTTTGGGTTTTTAAAATTTGCTTATTTTGGTTTTATTTTGTTTTATTCTCACTACATAATTTAAAAAGAGAAATCTTCAGAAAGCAAAAACTGAAACAAAATTTAAAAATGCTCTCACTATATTTCCAGTGTTCTCTTCTCTAATTCTTCTTGAAGAAATAGTTATTGGTGAGACAGGCTTCTCCCAGAAGCTATTCCTCACTTAAGCCTTTTTATTTCCTTTTTTAAAAAATCTCTAAATTGTCTGCATGGAAAGAGAATTCTTTAATTACACAGTAATTTTATCATCTGGATTTATATCAGAGCCACACTGACTCTTATAAAGACTTTCTTAAAACATATGCATTTGAAGAGACAGAATAGCTTGTTTATTACGATCACAAAAATAAAATCAAGGTGTTTAAAGCAAGAAAAAATGGAACCCTGCTATCAGAATAAAACTAGTTTATTACTTTCATATTGCAAGCAAACATTTTCAACATTTGTGACAGTGGGTATTAAGAATTAATATCTTGTTTTTCCATTTAACATTGAAACTCCAGTACTTTGGCTACCTCATGCGAAGAGTTGACTCATTGGAAAAGACTCTGATGCTGGGAGGGATTGGGGGCAGGAGGAGAAGGGGACGACAGAGGATGAGGTGGCTGGATGGCATCATGGACTTGATGGACGTGAGTTTGAGTGAACTCTGGGAGTTGGTCATGGACAGGGAGGCTTGGCGTGCTGTGATTCATGGGGTTGCAAAGAGTTGGACACGACTGAGCGACTGAACTGAACTGAATGAATATAGTCCCGTGTTTTCAGATGGTTTGCATTGTATGTAATTTCTAAGAAGCAGAATAATATGTTAATGGATCATAAACCTGCTTTGGACATTTAGTTGTTTCCAGTATTTTAGTTTTGTTTGGCTTAGTTTTTTTGTTATTTGGTATAGACAAGACTTCAGTAAATATTGTTGGGCACATTTGCTTTTCTTGAATTCCTTTTCCTTTTTTTTAGGTTAATTTTCAGAACTTGGATGGTAGTGTTGCTATTCAGAGACTGGAAGCATCTCTATGGCTCTGGTTATGTATCATATTGCTTACTAAAAAGTTTTAGGCTATTAGCATCATTGAAACTGCCTCAGAATTGCATATTATCATGAAAAATATTTGCCCCTTGGTTTTAGAACTGAAAAATAACTTCTGTTTTACTTCATTTTGTATATTTTTCATTACAAGGTAAAATTATCTTTTGTCATGTGTTTGATATTTTTTAACAATATTAATTTTGAGTTTTCATGCTGACCTAAGATAAATAGGTTATTTAATTTTTGCTCTCTCTGGAATTATGTCTTATAGTAAATTAGGAAACTTATTCCCAGGTTGGAAAGAAGCCAGACTTCTCTGAAATTTGGGAAAAAATTGAGGAATGTAAAACAGAGATGGTGTAGTATCTGTCTACAAGGCACCCTCTAACATCCTTCTTTATGTCCCAAATGGTCATTTTAAGACCTACTGTTTAAGATCTATTGCATTCTCCTTGGGCTTCCTTGGTGACTCAGATGGTAAAGAATCTGCCTGCAATGGACGAGACTGGGGTTCAATTCCTTGCTCAGGAAGATCCTCCAGAGAAGGAAATGGCAACCCACTCCAGTATTCTTGCCTGGAGAATCCCATGGACAGAGGAGCCATGCAGGCTGTTGTCCATGGGGTCGCAAAGAGTCAGACACAACTGAGCAACCAACACACACATAATAATTTTCTCTCTTTCTGGTTTTCTTTGGCTATAACGTTTATATTTGGCATTTGCCTTCCTTCCGTAAATTGGAAATAATATATGTGTAGTAAAGCAGATTTTCTTTTTATTTAAAAGGAAGCCAAAAGAAAAACTATCTTTCACGAAAGCAAGTAGGAGTAATCTTTTGCTGGGAAAAAAGTTTCACTTACTTGTGAGAAGCCTACATTATATTTTCTACATATTTAGCAATGTTTCCTTTTAGTTGATAAGAATATAATGATTATTTTCTTAAAAAACCATTTCCGGTTAATTCATTATGTTTGGACATAACAAATATGAATATTCTTATATTCCAAATGCAAATCAAGATTACATGGACATTGGAATGCTATTTATAATTAACACTGGCTGCCACAGAAAAATCTAGATACACTGTCATTATAACAATAGTCTATTTACATGTAGTGTTTCAACTAGATATGTTAAAAATGTAACCTTACTTTCCATAGTCTCATCCTCCATTTTGTTGATGGTGGAATGGGGAACTTAATCTCATCAATTAAGGTTGACTTCATGGCATTTCTAGTCATTTCTTTCAAATAGTTATCTGAATGTTTAAACTCCCAACCAGAGGCAGTTTTCTCGAGATCTCCTCTTCCCCTTCTTCCCAGTGGAGCACAGTACTGCTGGGTCTTTGCTTGATTCCTCTGAAAGTTCATTCATTCCCTCTGATCACTGGCATCCTCTTCTACTGCCTGCTGGGTATGACCAGACTCACCGGTTTAGGGGTATCACACTGGCTCCTGTTGATGAAGACTACATGACTCATGGATGCTATCAATAATCCCATGTTGGCCCAATCCCATGTTGCTGAGATCTCTGGGCTCCTCGATGCTGCACTCAGCCACCAACAACTGTATGGATACCCATTTCACCTGTGTGGCTTCAGGGCCATAATTTCTCCAAGAAGCTGGTCTTTATTCAGTTCATTTCAGTAGCTCAGTCATGTCCGACTCTTTGCAACCCCATGGACTGCAGCACGCCAGGCCTCTCTGTCCATCACCAACTCCCAGAGTTCACTCAAACTCATATCCTTTGAATCAGTGATGCCATCCAACCATGTCATCCTCTGTCGTCCCCTTTTCCTCCCGCCTTCAATCTTTCCCAGCATCAGGGTCTTTTCCAATGAGTCAGTTCTTCACATCAGGTGGCAAAAATATTGGAGTTTGAGCTTCAACATCAGTCCTTCCAATGAACACTCAGGACTGATCTCCTTTAGGATGGACTGGTTGGATCTCCTTGCAGTCCAAGGGACTCTCAAAAGTCTTTTCCAACTACACAGTTCAAAAGCATCAGTTCTTCGGGGCTCAGCTTTCCTTATGGTCCAGCTCTCACATCCATACGTGACTACTGGAACAACCATATCTTTGACTAGATGGACCTTTGTTGGCAAAGTAATGTCTCTGCTTTTTAATATGCTGTCTAGGTTAGTCATAACTTTTCTTCCAAGGAGGAAGCTTCTTTTAACTTTATAGAGTGTGTGAAAACAGGGAGCAGGCCCTCCGCTCTGTGGGGATCACTCCATCCCATCTGAGAGCTTCCACTACTTCTGGCCACCGCAAGGTAGGAGGCAGAGCAAAACCCCTTATCTAAGTCTGACCTCTTGCCTCTGTCTTCCTCTCTCTGTTCTTAGGATCTTCTCCCTAGTCCTGAAAGAGCTTCTTATTTTCCCTTCTCTCCTGACCAGAGCTGTCCCTGTATCATACCCTCCACTGTTCCTAGGGGGTTATGCTGTTCTCTTTTTTTAAGCACTAACAATGAAATAGTTGTAAGGAGAAGGGAATCAGATTATTGAAAAGGCAAATACATCAGGAGACATGCTCAAAATATCATCCCTACATTAGAGTTTTAGAATAAGAGGGGAACATAGAAGACCTAGTTAAAGGTTAGAATGGAGGGGAGAAATGAAGACATGAATTGCCTCCAGACATGTACACTCTGGAGAAAACAGAAAACTGCCTATAATATTTTGAAAAGACACTTACAGGCTGCTTTTATAATTGTTGATAGGCCCAGTTTGTTTGTCTGTTAGTTTATTACTTATTTATTAAACTGAGGTATATCTGACATATTATATTTGCTTCATGTGTACAACATAAAGATTGGAAATTTGTATATACTGCAAAATGATCACTGCAATAAATCCAGTTAACATCTATCACCCTACACGGGTACAGTTTTTTGAACTTTTATGATTCATTCTTTTAGTAACTTTCAGATGTGCAATACAGTATTCTTAACTATAGTCACCGTGCTGTACATTACATCCCCAAGACTTATTTATTTTATAACTAGAAGTTTGTACCTTTCGACCCTCTTCACCTATTTTGCCCGCTCCTTACCCTCCCTCCCCGCCTCCGCCCCCGACTCTGGCAATGGTCAGTCTTCTCTCTGTATCTGTGAACTGGGTTTTTGCTTTTGTTCTAACTTCCACATATAAGTGAGATCACATGGTATTTGTCTGTCTTGGTCTGACTTATCTCACTTAGCATAATGCCCTCGTGGTCCATTCATGTTATTACAAGCGGAAAGATTCGATCCTTTTTTTGTGTATGTGTGGCTGAATAATGCTTCATTGTATTTCTATAACACATTTCCTTTATCCACCCCTCCATTGATGGACACAGGTTGCTTCCATGTCTGCTGTAAATAATGCTGCAACAAATGTGGTGAATGTATCTTTTCAAATTAGTGTTTTCATTTTCTTCTGATAAATACCCCAAAGTGGGATTGTTGGATCATATCGGAGCTCTATTTTAAATTTTTGAGGAACCTCTACGCTTTCTTCTATTGTGGCTGCACCAGTTTACATTCCCACCAACACTGCACATGGGTTCCCTTTTTTCCACATCCTTGGCAACCTTTCTTTTTGAAAATGGCCATTCTGACAAGTGTGAGGTGATATCTCATGTGGTTTTGATTTGCAGTTACCTGATGATGAGTGATGTTGATTATCTTTTTATGTGTCTGTTGGCCATCTGTATGTCTTCTTTGGAAAAATGTCTATTTGGATCTTCTGCTTATTTTAAAATTGGATTTTTTTTTTTTTTTACTATTGAGTTGTATGAGTTATTTATGTGTATTTTGACTATTAACCCTTTATTAGATATATGATTTTCAAGTATTTCCATTCAGTAGATTGCCTTTTCATTTTGCTGATGACTTTCCTTTGCTGTGCAGAAGTTTTTAGTTTGATATTGTTTCATTTGTTTTTTGTTCTTTGTTGTTGTTTTAGCTTTTGTTGCCTTTGGATTTGGTGTCAAATCCAAAAAATCATCTCTGAAATATATAGGATATCAAGGATCTTAGTGCCTATCTTTTTTCTTAGGAGTTTTATGATTTCAAGGCTTATATTTAAGTCTTTAATCCAATTTGAGTTACTTTTAGGTATGGTGTAAGATAATGATCTAATTTTAATCTTTTGCCTGTGGCTATTCAGTTTTCCCAACACCATTTATTAAAGAGACTGTCCTTTCCCTATTGTCTATTCCTGGGTCCTTTGTTGTATATTAATTGATGATATTTATTTCTGGTCTCTCTATTCCATTACAGAGAAGGCAATGGCACCTCACTCTAGTACTCTTGCCTGGAAAATCCCATGGACGGAGGAGCCTGGTGGGCTGCAGTCCATGGGGTCGCTAAGAGTTGGACACGACTGAGAGACTTCACTTTGACTTTTCACTTTAATGCATTGGAGAAGGAAATGGCAGCCCACTGCAGCGTTCTTGCCTGGAGAATCCCAGGGACGGGGGAGCCTGGTGGGCTGCCGTCTATGGGGTCGCACAGAGTCGGACACGACTGAAGCGACTTAGCAGCAGCAGCACCAGTTATTCTATTGATTTATGTGTTTTGTTTTAGTGCCAGTATCAGACTATTTTGATTACTATAGCTGTGCTGTATGGCTTGAAATCAGGGAATGAGATGCTTCTTGCTTTTTTCTTCTTTCTCAGGATTGCTTTGGGCCTTTTATGATATCATGGAAAATTTTAGGATTATTTACTTTATTTCTGTGAAAACTGCCTTAGGAATTTTGATAGAATTGCACTGAATATGTATATTGCTTTGGGTAGTATGGACATTTTAACAACACTAATTCTTCCAATTCATGAATAGGAAGTATTTTTTCCATTTACCTGTGTGTTCTTCAATGTTTTTCATCAATAACTTATAGTTTTCAGTGTATAGGTCTCTTAACTATCTGGTTAAATTTATTTCTAGGCATTTTATTATTTTTGATTCAATTGTAGATGAGATTGTTTTCTTAATTTCTGTTTCTGGTAGTTCGTTGTATATTGTGTATGGAAACACCACAGATTTTTGTATACTGATTTTATTTATATCTTGCAACTTTGCTGAATTTCTTTATTATTTCTAAAAGTTGTGTGTGTGTGTGTGTGTATAGTCTTTAGGACACTCTCAGTATAATATCTTATCATCTGCAAATACTGACAATTTTACTTCTTCCTTTCCAGTTTGGATGCCTTCTAAAATTTCTTTGTGTTACCTAATTGCTCTGGCCAAGACTTCCAATACTGTCTTGAATAAAATTGGTGAGAATGGACATCCTTCTCTTGATTTCTTGATCTGAGAGGAAAAAGTTTTAGCTTTTTGTTAGCTCTGGGCTTGTCGTATATGGCCTTATTATGTTGAGTATGTCCTTCTTATATCCATTTTACTGAGGGTTTTTATCATAATAGATGTTGATTTTTGTCAAATACTTTTTCTGCAGCTACTAAGATGATCATATGATTTTTATCTTTATTTTGTTAATGCAGCAAATCATATTTATTGATGTTAGACCATCCTTGGATTCCTGAAATAAATACTACTTGATCATTTTGTGTGATCGTTTTCACTCATTGTTGAATTTGGCTTCCTAATACTTTGAAAGGATTTTTATATCTGTGTTCATTAGGGATATTGATACAGGCCTGTCTCACATAGTTGGCACTCATTCAAACACATGTACAAATACAAACACACATGGCATATGTCATTCTTTAAAACTAGGATGACATGGCTGCATTGTTACTATAACCAGAACATTGTTCTGAGTTTTTAAAAAATTGGTATTTTGCATCCAATTACACACTTTCTCCATGTTTCAAGTCCAGTCATTTAACTGATTTTCCCAGTCTCTCCTGGCTTGCAAGTAATTTGAAAAGTAATTATATGATGCATTTGGGGAGACTACTGATACCATCAGTACCTCTATTACTTACATGATGCTTCCTATATAGCAGGCAGCTCTAAAACTTGTAATTTATTACCTCATGTATCTTTCCAATAAACTTATGGGGAAGAGCTATGGTCTGAATATTTGTGTTCTCTCCCAAATTCACACATTGAAACCCTAATCCCCAGAGGATTTCAATGCTGTGAATAGGTGTGGCCTTTGGGATGATTAGGTCATGAGCGTGCAGCCCCCATGGATGGAATTAGTGCCCTTATAAAAGAGACACACAGAACTCTCTCACCGCTTCCACCTTGTGAGGGCACAGCAAGAAGGCCTTGGCTCTATACTAAGAAGGAGAGTTCACCAGAACAAAATCATGTTTCACCTTGATCTTGAAATTTCTAGCCTTCAGGACTGTGAGAAATAAATATCTGTTGTTTATTAGCTACCCAGACTGTGGCATTTTGTTATAGCAGAATGAACTAAGACTGGTGTGTAATAGTCCATGGCCAGAGATTTTTTGAGTGGCAATTTCTTGGTTATTAAGAAACTCTGTGAGTCTGGTGCAGGCTAAGAACCTAGAGAAGTTTATAGAAAGGGAAGCCATAAAACTTTATGTCAGCTCCATCAGAACTTTGGCTCTAAGCTGCTTTTGCCCCAGAACACATGCAAGTGGTGCAGGGAGGGGCTGACACCATGTGTGTCCATGTGGAGACTCTTCCTGCTCTAATGAGTGCTCTTTTTCATGAATAATATAGGGATTCTGTTTAAGTGGCAGATATTTAGGATTTCTACTTTTGCTTATGGCAAATCCTTGAGTTTGAAACAGAACCATCCTTGGTTTGAGAAGGATAAAGAGAACAGTTCACATATAGAGATGAGAACTGTCCTCCATCACTATGATACCAGATATGATCCATTCTGAAACAATGCATCTTCCTTTTGATGATAAATCACAGAATGATCAAAATGTCTCCTCTTGGTTCTCACACAGATGGATATCTTCCCCAATTTAAAATATAAACTCTTCCTAAAAATGGGTTACATCATATTAAGGACTGATTCTCGATATTCTTCATAGCACTCAACACTTGGGCAACAACTCAAAATATTTGTTGAATAAATGAATTAAAAAATCCTTCCTTCTCATGTTAGAATTCATTGCTCTTAGCCTTTATACTGATGCTTCGTAGCCTTTTCCACCATGCTTTCCAAGTATTACTCAGCCATTAAAAAGAATACATCTCAGTTCTAATGAGATGGATGAAACTGGAACCTATTATACAGAGTGAAGTAAGCCAGAAAGAAAAACACCAATACAGTATACTAATGCATATATATGGAATTTAGAAAGATGGTAACAATAACCCTGTGTACGAGACAGCAAAAGAGACACTGATGTATAGATCAGTCTTATGGACTCTGAGGGAGAGGGAGAGGGTGGGGAGATTTGGGAGAATGGCATTGAAACATGTATAATATCATGTATGAAACGAGTCACCAGTCCAGGTTCGATGCACGATACTGGATGCTTGGGGCTGATGCACTGGGACGACCCAGAGAGATGGTATGGGGAGGGAGGAGGGAGGAGGGTTCAGGATGGAAAACACAGGTATACCTGTGGCGGATTCATTTCGATATTTGGCAAAACTAATACAGTTCTGTAAAGTTTAAAAATAAAATAAAATTTAAAAAAAAAAGAAAAAAAAAGAGTTTAGAGTTTATGTGTCTGAATATTCTGAATAACTGAGTTTCTTGAGGACAGGGACTTGTGTCTTATTAATTTCTGTCCTTACTCACTCAAGGCCAGCACTTTGTCTAGTGCCAAGCACAGAGCAGAGCCATATCTGTTGAGATGAGATAAAATCCAAGGTATAGAGATAGGATACTTTGGCTGGCTTTCAGAGAAATCATCCAGTGTAGGAAAAGAAAAAATAAACAAAGACAGCAAGGGTTACACTCCCCAAGAGAGATACACTGAGAAGTAAAATCTAAGTCTGCATTACATTTTGAAGCAAATTAGCAAGACAGATGGGCCACAAGCACATTGCTCAAGGTCTGTGTCATTCCTGGGTGAAAATTTCAGAGACTGTCCTAGCTTAGAGTGGTCCCTGCCTTCTCCTGTGCCTATTATTATATTAGCTTATTTTGTTTGGTATTGGTTTCCTGTCCTATGCTATTAAATATAACTTAAAATTTTATGTTTTACCCTTCCAACTTATTCAGGAACTCTTTGATGGGGATTATTACCTAGGCTTTCTATGTCTTCCTTTTTTGCAGCACTGGGAGCCAGGTTAGCCTCTTCCCTAACATCCCTCTCTCACTCTGGGATGAGGCTGTAGGTGGTTTACAGCGAGCCCCAGGGAAACTCCTCATCCTCCAGCTCGCCTTCCCTATCATCCTGCTTGGTGCCTCTGGCTCCTGTGTTGTTACTCTCTGGTTTGGTGCCTCTGGCTCCTGTGTTGTTACTCTCTGGTTTATTCCTGCCTTCGTTCTTGCTTCAGGCTGATAATTTAGTTCCATGTGTGCTATGCATGCCAAGTCCTTTCAGTCCTGTCCGACTCTTTGGGACTGTATGGACTGTAGCCTGCCAGGCTCCTCTGTCCATGGGATTCTCCAGGCAAGAATACTGGAGTGGGTTTCCATGCCCTTCTCTAGGGGATCGTCCCAACCCAGGGATTGAACCCACAGTCCCTTATGTCTCCTGCATTAACCTTGATAGCTCAGTTGGTAAAGAATCCACCTGCAATGCAGGAGAGTACAGTTGGATACCTGGGTTGGGAAGATTCCCTGGAGAAGAGATAGGCTACCCACCCTAGTGTTCTTGGGCTTCCCTTGTGACTCAGCTGGTAGAAAATCCACCTGCAATGCGGGAGTCCTGGGTTTGATCCCTGGGTTGGGAAGATGCCCTGGAGAAGGGAAAGGGGATCTTTTTAACCTGTACCCCCTCCAGCATTCTGGCCTGGAGAATTCCATGGACAGTCCATGGGGACACAAAGAGTCTGACACAATTGAGCGACTTTTACTTTTTATTTCTTTACCACTAGCCCCACCTAGGAATCCCACAGTTCCATAGCCTGCTCATTTCTTGACTCCAGCCTTGCCCTGAGTTCTTTGAATTCCTCTTTCCTAAAACTCTCATCACAGGTCTGCCCTACTTCTTCTCCCCCCCTTTTTTTATGCAGTCCAACTCTGATGGCTTTGTCCAACTTCTTGGGCCCTGGCTTGTCCTGGTGGACTGCTTATGCAAAGCAAAATCCTGAGTAAATACTTGTTAACTGATGAAAGTTTCTCTCCATGGCACTATCTCTGACTATAAGAGCTGTCATTATTATTATTTTTAAATCAGAGGAAAGTCAATATCTTTAAAACAATTAGTGTATATTAGATTATTTAATTCAGTCTGAATGTTAGAACATGCATTACTAGTACTTATATATGGATGCAATCTTCTGTTTCTGTTAGGTCCATACAATTTCTGTCCTTTATTGAGCCCATCTTTGCATGAAATGTTCCCTTGGTAGCTGTAATTTTCTTGAAGAGATCTCTAGTCTTTCAAATTCTATTGTTTTCCTCTATTTCTTTGCACTGATCACTGAGGAAGGTTTTTGCTATTCTTTGGAACTCTGCATTTAAATGGGTATATCTTTCCTTTTCTCCTTTGCCTTTCGCTTCTCTTCTTTTCACCGCTATTTGTAAGGCCTCCTCAGACAACCATTTTGCCTTTCTTCATTTATTTTTCTTGGGGATGATCTTGATCCCTGCCTCCTGTACAATGTCATGAACTTCCATCCATAGTTCTTCAGGCACTCTATCAGATCTAATCCCTTGAATCTATTTGTTACTTCCACTGTATAATCATAAGGGATGTGATTTATGTCATACCTGAATGGTCTAGTGGTGTTCCCTACTTTCTTCAATTTCAGTCTGAATTTGGCAATAAAGAGTTCAGAATCTGAGCCACAGTCAGCTCCTGGTCTTGTTTTTGCTGACTGTATAGAGCTTCCCCATCTTTGGCTACAAAGAATATAATCAGTCTGATTTCGGTATTGACCATCTGGTGATGTTGATGTGTAGAGTCTTTTCTTGTGTTGTTGAAAGAGGGTGTTTTCTATGATCAGTGTGCTCTCTTGGCAAACTCTATTAGCCTTTGCCCTGCTTCATTCTGTACGCCAAGGCCAAATTTGCCTGTTACTCCACATATTTCTTGACTTCCTACTTTTGCATTCCAAACCCCTATAATAAATGGTGTTCATTTTTGGGTGTTAGTTCTATAAGGTCTTGTACATCTTCATAGAACCATTCAAAAGAAGATATTAAAAAGAGGTGTCAAGAATAAACAGACGAACTATTCAAAAAAGATCTTAATGACCCAGATAATTAGGATGGTGTGATAAGAGCCAGACATCCTGGAATGTGAAGTCAAGTGGGCCTTAGGAAGCATCACTATGAACAAAGCTAGTGGAGGTGATGGAATTCCAGTTGAGCTATTTCAAATCCTAAAAGATGATACTGTGAAAGTGCTGCACTCAATATGCCAGCAAATTTGGAAAACTCAGCGGTGGCCACAGGACTGGAAAAGGTCAGTTTTCATTCCAATCCCAAAGAAAGGCAATGCCAAAGAATGCTCAAACTACCAGAACATTGCACTCATCTCACATGCTAGTAAAGTAATGCTCAAAATTCTCCAAGCCAGGCTTCAGCAATACATGAACCGTGAACTTCCAGATGTTCAAGCTGGATTTAGAAAAAGCAGAGGAACAAGAGATCCTTTGCTAACATCCACTGGATCACCGCAAAAGCAAGACATTTCTGGAAAAACATCAGTTTCTGCTTTATTGACTATGCCAAAGACTTTGACTGTGTGGATCACAACAAACTGTGTAAAATTCTTCAAGAGATGGGAATACTAGACCACGTGACCTGCCTCCTGAGAAATCTGTATGCAGGTTAGGAAGCAACAGTTAGAACTGGACATGGAACAACAGACTGGTTCCAAATCAGGAAAGAAATACGTCAAGGATGTATATTGTCACCTTGCTTATTTAACTTATATGCAGAGTACATCATGAGAAATGCCAGACTGGATGAAGCACAAGCTGGAATCAAGATAGCTGGGAGAAATATCAATAACCTTAGATATGCAGATGACACCACCTTATGGCAGAAAGTAAAGAACTAAAGAGCCTTTTGATGAAAGTGAAAGAGGAGAGTGAAAAAGTTGGTTTAAAGTTCAAGTTTCAGAAAACTAAAATCATGGCATCCAGTCCCATCATTTCATGGCAAATAGATGGGAAGCAATGGAACAGTGAAAGACTTTATTTTATTTTATTTTTTGGCTCCAAAATCTCTGCAGATGATGACTGCAGCCATGAAATTAAAAGACACTTGCTCCTTGGAAGAAAAATTATGACCAACCTAGACAGCATGTTAGAAAGCAAAGACATTACTTTTCCAACATAAGTCTGTCTAGTCAAGGCTATGGTTTTTCCAGTAGTCATGTATGGATGTGAGAGTTGGACTATAAAGAAAGCTTAGCACTGAGAACTGATGCTTTTGAACTGTGGTGTTGAAGACTCTTGAGAGTCCCTTGCAAGGAGATCCAACCAGTCCATCCTAAAGGAAATCAGTCCTGAATATTCATTGGAAGGTCTGATACTGAAACTGAAACTCCAATACTTAGGCCACCTGATGCAAAGAACTGATTCATTTGAAAAGACCCTGATGCTGGGAAAGATTGAAGGCGGGAGAAGTGGACGACAGAGGATTAGATGGTTGGATAGCATCACCGTCTCAGTGGACATGTGTTTGAGTGAACTCCAGGAGTTGGTGATGGATAGGGAGGCCTGGTGTGCTGCAGTCCATGGGGTTGCTTACATGACTGAGCAACTAAACCGACTGATGGATACAATATTTTGCTGCTTTATTAAATGTGACTTGGAAAATAAATGTACAAAGTCAGCTGGTTGATTCTAGTATATTGGACAAGTCATTTGTCTCTCTGAGCTTGATTTCTCTCTGTAAGATAAGAACAGAAATAGAGATTGTAACTATGGCACAGAACTTTTAAGAGGCTCAACTGATTTAACATTTGTGAAAAAATAAAGAAATGAAGTATTATTCATGTATAAATTGTAGCATTATTACTATAACATGTGACTTCAACTCTAGCCAAGTGCTCTAAAAGGAAAATTTACTGCTTGCACAAGAGATATTAAAACTGAATGCAGTGATTTTTGTTTTTATTTTTATAAACACCTACAACTGTTAAAAAACCAAGATCCTAAATAACTTTATGCTAGTCCTTCCTGAACCTACCTGAAAACTTTTTTTAAAACATGAATAGTAGGTCCTGTTTGAACAACTGTGTACATGGTACAGATTTATGGACTCGTTCAACACTGCCCAGAGAGCTAGTTTAACAGAACATAGTACTAACATTTTCACTAGAGCTTAAAACCACCTGACTTTTAACCTGCTAATTTGGTCCATTTCTTCACTGGTGGATGTTCTCTTGACCTTAACTAGACTAGTGTTTTTTTTTTTTAATTGTATATTTTATTATTTAGGTTCAGTGAATTTTATTTTTTGACAGTTATATTTACCCCTTTCTATCCAGACCTCTTGGAGAAGGCAATTGCACCCCACTCCAGTACTGTTGCCTGGAAAATCCCATGGATGGGGAGCTTGGTAGGCTGCTGTCCATGGGGTTGCTAAGAGTCGGACACAACTGAGCGACTTCACTTTCACTTTCCACTTTCATGCATTGGAGAAGGAAATGGCAACCCACTCCAGTGTTCTTGCCTGGAGAATCCCAGGGATGGAGAAGCCTGGTAGGCTGCAGTCCATGGGGTCACACAGAGTTGGACATGACTGAAGCGACTTGGCAGGAGCATCCAGACCTCTTTGGTTATTATTAGTTGTGAATGTCTTCTTGATTTTTCATGCTCACTATCTAATTAAATGCTTCTAGACCAGTCCCATATTTTCCATGATTCTTCACTGATTCACATCCAGGGATTTCCTCTTCTGTTGAATACTTTTCATAGAAATTGTTAGTAAAGCTCATTTGCAATTCTCTGATGGCTCTCCCTCCCTCCTGACAGTACCCTAGCACCTTTTTGGAAGATTACTGATTGGGTGGAGTCACAGAAGAATGATAAATCAAAGGGCTCTGCCCTCCTACATGAGAGGCTGAGAGGGCCTTAGGTGCTTCTTCCACCATATCCTTCCTATTGCTACTCTAGTATAGCCAAGAGGGCAGTATTATTCTATGTTCAGTCTATTGAGCTTTCTCTACTGGGACTTTAAATCTTGAACAGAATTATAGAAAAAAAAAAAAAGGTTGGCAATTGTTCATTCATTCCAGCAGTAGTGACTGGACTAAGATTTTAAGAAGCTCCTTTCACTAAGGCACTTTGGGGCTTCCAAGTTCTCCAACCTTTTTTCCTATCCTTAAGCTCTCCATATGCTTGTATTACCTGTTTTTTTCTCCTTCAGTCACTGTTGCAAGTAACTGAAGAGCCCTAAATGATACATTATTTCTTCCACTCAATTACACCTGCCATTTAATACTATGTGTTGGGATTGAAGAGTTTCCTGGGTGTTCATTTTGTCTTATGCTCTCAACTAGATTCTTCCATGAAGATGGGGACCATATCTTATTTTGTTTTGCATACCTCTCACTGTCAACTAGGAGAAGGCAATGGCAACCCACTCCAGTACTCTTGCCTGGAAAATCCCATGGATGGAGGGGCCTGGTGGGCTGTAGTCCATGGGATCACAAAGAGTCAGACATGACGGAGCGACTTCACTTTCACTTTTCACTTTCATGCATTGGAGAAGGAAATGGCAACCCACTCCAGTGTTCTTGCCTGGAGAATCCCAGGGATGGTGGAGCCTGGTGGGCTGCCGTCTGCACAGAGTTGGACACTACTGAAGTGACTTAGCAGCAGCAGCAACAGCACTGTCAACTCCTAGATGGTGCTCACACTCCATGCGTTTTTTATTGCTGGATGGATTGTAGACAGCTGGTTATTCTCAATTCTAGACTTCCTCATCTAAACCATTGTGCCGTGTGCTCTCAAGAGCCATGGAGAGGAAACTGGATCCACTTTTGTATCTTTGCATGCCTCTGGGCAAATCATTAGATGTTTTCCTTTAATTTGCCTTTGGTTCCTCCAACAGGAAAATGAGGTGAATAAATGGCCTTCTTCAACCACACAGGGTTAGTTTGATGCAAAACTGAATGTGCTAACTTTGCTGGTGTTTTGAGCTTCTTAGAGGTATGTGACCTATAATACTGTATGAGTGTAACCAGGAACATTTCTTTTTAATCTTATGGAGATTTATTTTAGAAAAAAAAATCCTCTTTATCCTCCTCATAAACCTTGGTCGAAAGCGTATACTTACTAATCTTCCCCAAGGATATGTTTCAATGAGAAGAGTGAAGCTGTAGTTTGTTACAGCCCCAATTTTCTCCCTCTCTCTCTTCACATACTACATTTGTCTTTCCTACATATAGACATGTTACCTAATAAAATCTGTTAATCCACCCAACATCTCTTTATTGAGACCTACTCTGGGTGAGGGACTGTACCAGGCCCTGAAGACACAGTGAATAAAAATGTTGTCCCTGGTCCCTTGGGGAAACTAAGAAGCATTCATTCATTCAACATATATTTTTAAATTTGACTATGTGCCAGACACTCTTCTAGATTCTGTAATCTAGTGGTGAATGAATAATACAAACAAGTATTTTTATTCCTGGGACCAATGCTGCAATACAGGCATGTGCATGGTTCAGTGACAATGGTTTCCCAGGGGAGCAGACCTGGAACTGAATCTCAAAGGGCATAAATGACAGGAAATAACAGAAGTGGAAGCGAACACAGCCAACTTGTGTGGGTCCCGGGGATTGGTGTTCCATGTAATTCTGAAGGAGCAGAGAGATACAAAAAGAAACAGATTAAAGAACAGGAGTCTGCAACAGGATAGATTGATTATTTTATGAATATAAAACATATCCCTGATAATCTGGAAAAATATTTATCTGGTTGAAGCTTCCTTCTCAGAGATTCAACTCACTGCTGAGTGTAAGAAAATTTTACCTGCTTGATTTGCAAGAGGCATTGGGTGTTTTATTATCCAGTGTTTCTGTGTGAGGAACCATTGCAGAATTGGAATCTCTTTGCATTATAAGCAGCAGCTGTACGGCATGGTAGGCCTGCATTTCTCTCATAGGCAGAGGGCGTTTTATTATTTTAAGATGCACGCCAAGAAGTATCAGAAGGCACAGGAGCTGGGAGTTACCAAAATTTCAGATGATTCATGAACAGGCTGTTACAGACTGTGACATCTTGATTTAACACTCCCCTGGCTGAGAAACAAAAGTAGGAATTAAAAAAAAAACAAAACAAAAAACTATGCCCATGACTATGTTGGGGTCACTTTTAAACCATTTGTGTGTAATTTAGGATTTATTGGATTTCTTGAACATTCGTATGTAATTCCATGCTTAACAGTTGCTCTATAAATAATCAAATATTTATATTGTTTTTCCAAATGTATTTATTATTTACTGTACAGTCTATGAAATATTTATACTGATTTTTAAGAAAAGATATACATTATTTACATTTCCTTGAAGTTTCTTTTGATGCAGGTAAAATGACAGAAGGCTGAAAGATGCTCAGGCTTGTTAGTAACCACATGGAGGCTCTGTCTCTCAGGAAAACACCTGAAAATAGAATTATGTAATTAAAACCCATGTGAGGGACCACCCGGATTTCCTTGGAGCCCCAGCTTCCTTTTAGTTCTCCAGTCTCAAACGGCAGGAGGGAAGATTGGAATGCTTCCTACCAGAGTTTTGTTTCATTTTCCCAGATTTCCAGGTGCCTATCTCTACAGAATGGGCAGCACCTTGATTTTCTCTTTGGAACCCAGAACATCCCCAGGTGCAGAAAGAATGATTCTTTTCTAGGAAAACTGAGTAGAGTTGAGGTCCCTAGATTCAACTAATCATCAAGTTCAACTCAGTAATGTTGTTAGTAATACATATTCTCAGCCTCCACCTTATCCTGGGAGATTCTGAACAAGTATGTCTGAGATGCTGCCTGATAATCTCTATTCTTAAAAATGGGCTTGTTGATTCAGATTATCAGCAAAGTGTGGGAACATCCAGAGGGGAATCTTATTTATGTGTTTTTTTTCATTTGAAACATACCTGAATGTTCCTCGGTCATCTTTCTGTCTACCCTCTCTTACCCAGTTTGCAGATGTCTGAATCCACCCATTAAATGTTGGTGCTTGAATTCTCATCCTCCTTCTAGATTGGCTTTTAAGAGTTGGCCATTTACAGGCTTACCATTAGCATACAATTTAACAAAACAAAGTGGATTATTCTCTGGGTTATATAAAATGCTCTACTTCTGTACAAGTGTCATGCCATTTTTTCCCCCCAGGAGAGCCATGATCTCTTGCAGACAAAATTATTTTGTGGGAGTCTGAATGGCATCCATCAGAAATATCTGGAAGAACAAACAGCCTTTTATGGGCAGATATCCTCACGAGTAACTGATTTCACAAAATGATGTCTTAACAGTCTTATCCTTAAAATCACTCCTGAATCTTCTTTTCTGATAATAAGATCTTAAGTTTATGCTTCCCTGAGTCACATGACCTACATCAGCCTTATTTACAGCTGGTTAACCTGGTTTCTGGGATTTTTTATCTTTTAGGGTCTGCCTAGAAACAAAACTGATTATTGGTCTTTTGTTGTTGTTGTTTTTGATGACTAGTTTAACACACTTCCATTTTAATAACTAGAAATTAACGTCAGGGAGCATTGTCCTTTTGGAGGTCAGCTGTAATATTGAAACAATTAGCTTGGCCCAAATCAAGTAGAAGACACTTACTGAGTCCAAGCCTGTGCTTGGTGCTATGGAATGGAGCGATAGGTAAGACGTTGTTTCTTCTCCTCAAAGAGTTGAAATTCTAGCCAAGATGATAAAACCATCATATATTCATGCTCACTTGCTCAGTTGCATCCTACTCTTTGCAGTCCCATGGACTATAGCCCCTCAGGCTCCTCTGCCCATGGAATTTTCCAGGCAAGAATACTAGAGTGGGTTGCCATTTCCTACTCTGGGGTGGTGGGTCTTCCTGATCCAGGGATCAAACCTGTGTCTCTGCACTGGCACGTGGATTCTTTACCAGTAGCACCACCTGTAAGCCTATCTCTATCATCTCTATCTCTATTTCAGGATAACTTCAGGAGCAAATAACTTCCCTTTCTCGACTCAGAAACTTTAAACAAGATTTCTCATTAAACTAAAGACAGAGCATAGATGTGAAGAGATTCTGTTCAGATCCAGGTTGAGGGGGGCCTTGTTTCAACATGCTTCCAGGACCAAAGACTGGGGCTGAGGGAAAGAGCTCTAGAAGTCTGCCATCAGCAGTTAAACCCCCTGGCCTGAAAGTGATACATTGTTTCTAGTCACAGCTCATTGGACAGAACTACTAGGTTCCCTGCCATCCCTCATCCAGAGCATCAAGGGTGGGAGTGGAATGTGTAATCCTCCTGTGCCTAGAAGAGAAAATGAATATTGGCGTGTTCCATGGTATGAAGAGTGCCAAATATCCTAATATATGTTTATTATTTTATTTATATTATTGACACCACCCTTATGGCAGAAAGTGAAGAGGAACTAAAAAGCCTCTTGATGAAAGTGAAAGTGGAGAGTGAAAAAGTTGGCTTAAAACTCAACATTCAGAAGACGAAGATCATGGCATCTGGTCCTATGTCTTCATGGGAAATAGATGGGGAAACAGTGGAAACAGTGTCAGACTTTATTTTTCTGGGCTCCAAAATCACTTCAGATGGTAACTGCAGCCATGAAATTAAAACACGCTTACTCCTTGGAAGGAAAGTTATGACCAACCTAGATAGCACATTCAAAACCAGAGACATTACTTTGCCAACAAAGGTCCGTCTAGTCAAGGCTGTGGTTTTTCCTGTGGTCATGTATGGATGTGAGAGTTGGACTGTGAAGAAGGCTGAGCACCGAAGAATTGATGCTTTTGAACTGTGGTGTTGGAGAAGACTCTTGAGAGTCCCTTGGACTGCAAGGAGATGCAACCAGTCCATTCTGAAGGAGATCAGCCCTGGGATTTCTTTGGAAGGAATGATGCTCAAGCTGAAACTCCAGTACTTTGGCCACCTCATGCGAAGAATTGACTCGTTGGAAAAGACTCTGATGCTGGGAGGGATGGGGGGCAGGAGGAGAAGGGGACGACAGAGGATGAGATGGCTGGATGGCATCACTGACTCGATGGTCGTGAGTCTGAGTGAACTCCGGGAGTTGGTGATGGACAGGGAGGCCTGGCGTGCTGCGATTCATGGGGTCGCAAAGAGTCGGACACGGCTGAGCGACTGATCTGATCTGATTTTATATTTTATGTATTTACTGCAAATTACATATTTATTATTTATTTTATAATTTAAAATATTTAAGTTATAATCTCTATATATGAACACAATGTGGCATATGTGTATATATATCTGTTATATATATGCTATGTAATATATGTAATCCTGGGCTGTACCATAATAGGAGAGTGCTGACCATAGGATAATCATGTGAAGAGTGAAACCCACACAGAGAAAGAACAGTGAATAGAGAAACCCTGTGGGAGAGATATAGGGTGAACTGGGCCTTTAGTGGTGTGTAGAACAGTAACAGCAGCAACAACTGTTTGACATGAAATAAGTGCTGTGTAATGCCAGAAACTGGGCTAAAAATTAAATCATTTTCTAATTTAATTATTATAACAGCTCTCTGAAATGGATACTATTTTTATCCCCATTTTATAGATGAGGAAATTGAGGTTTAGAGAAAGTTAAGTAAATTTTCCAAGATTTCTGAGCTAATGAACCATGGAGCCTGGGTTTGAACCAAGAGAGCAGTAGGTTTTTATAGAAGAAGAAAATGTGAGTCAAAGCAAGAAGTGGAAACGAGCACAGCATTTTTGTGGTACCAGGAGGAAGCCGCCCCGCCTCAACGCAGGGTGGTCTGCAATTAGTAGAGTGCTAAAGTTAACTTTATTTCCAGTTCTACTTACCGTACAAGCAAATCTCCAAGACCTGTAGGGAAATAGGCATGTTTGTGGTCTTAAAAGAAATCAAATAATATTTCTGCCCTTGGAAAGTAGCTTTTGACTTTTGGCAGTTTGATCTTTAGTTTTTAACATGCTTTAAGGCACTGCTGACCTGTGGGGTCATGCAGAATTTATTTCCATCACCAATTATAAACCTCACACTCCCTTGCCGAGAGTGAGAACAACTAAAACTGATGTATTTTGAAATTTAGATTCATGGTTCCTTTTTTCAAGAAGAACATCATGAAGCTTGTTTGTGAATGGAAACAGATTTGAGTGATGGACACGTATGGTAATTTGGAATAGTGAAAACAGGCATGTCCATCAATTTTTGAAATATTTACAGAGGATGATGTCTGCTGATGTGGTTCTAAAATGGAGTCCCTGCTGACTCGACACGAGTGTGAGTCACCAGCCCTAAATTACTGGGCACCTGGATTACTGGCTATTTCTTTTCACACAGAGGGGATAAAAACTGAGGAAAAGATCAGCAAAATTCAGATAAAAGAGTAACACAACGAAAGCTTCAAAAAGAGATTTCACCCCCAAAATTCCCCACCAACAGCAAACACCAAATAATTCTGAAAATTTAACTCCTGACAAATATAAATCTTAGAAGCCAAGCCAAAGGATTGACTTCACTTTAATTATTTGGTTAATAGCGATACCAAGCATTCATTTTCTTATTATATGTTAGAAACTTGGCTAAAATACTTGCTGAGTATTTCCTTATTTAATTGTCACCCATTATGACCATTGAGAAGGTGAGGAAATTAGGACTTTGATGGAAAAGTCATTTGCTCAAAGTAACAAAGCAAAGAAATAATTAGGTTAACTTATATGTTCCAGTTTTCCCTTTCAAGATAATTCACTTACTCAACTGATATTTATTAATCTCCTTGTATGTGTCAGAGACTTTGCAGAGCTTTAGGGTCGGTAGATGAGGAAGACACAGTCTTATAGTTCACAGACCTCACACAGATTCAGGGAAATATGTAAATAAACAGGGGAAGATAATAAACTAACCCAACTAGACTGAGAGACTCATATGAAAAGCATTGTGGGAGCAAAGAGGAGGAAAGACAGTCTTCTGGGAGGACAAGTATTATGGGATTAGATTCTAGCCAGGGAAGGTGGAGATGGGGATTCTAGGCAGATGGGCGAACCTAAGCAAAGGTCAAGGAGTGAAAATAACTTGGGGTGTATGGGATTCCTGAAGGGTTCATCTTGTCAGGATCAAGGACTGACAAGAAACACAGTGTTGAATGCAGGGCACCAGTGTCCTCTGGTGCCATATGACGTTTGTTGGCATTTACCCTAGGGGTGAGGGATCTTTTGAGGACCTTTACACAGGAAAAGGCAATGGCACCCCACTCCAGTACTCTTGCCTGGAAAATCCCATGGACAGGGGAGCCTGGTAGGCTGCAGCCCATGAGGTCGCTACGAGTCGGACACGACTGAGCGACTTCACTTTCACTTTTCACTTTCCTGCATTGGAGAAGAAAATGGCAACCCACTCCGGTGTTCTTGCCTGGAGAATCCCAGGGACGGGGGAGCCTGGTGGGCTGCCATCTATGGGGTCGCACAGAGTTGTACACGACTGAAGCGACTTAGCAGCAGCAGCGGCAGCAAACAGGGGTAATATGAAAGTGACCTCAATGTTCAAGGGCTAAAGTGTATGAGTTGGTGAGGGACAGTCTTTGAAATTTCTTTATTGCTATCTTCAACAATCTGTCCTTATTCATGTTTTCTGATGTTTGAATAATATCAATATTGACACTCCCTCCCTTCCTTACTGAAAAACAGGGTGTGTATCATCTTCCTTTTGTGCTTTCTTGCCACAGCCCATGAGAACATGACTGTGGGAAAACACTGCATGTGCTTATAATGCAACGTTCTGATCCAGGAGGGACAGTTGCGCAGTTAAGGGGCAGGGTGAGCAAGAAGGAAGTTTGGTGGTGGTGATGCCATCCTAACTAGCAAGCACCACCTTTTCCTGGTAGCAAGGTACCTGTTGTCTATGGCACAATGACATTCAGCAAATGATTAACAATAGGATGGATAAGAAGGGGCCATTTCTCAAGCCAAAATACATTTTACAAAGTTACACGTACATGTTATAATGAAAAATAAGTGTAGTAACACTTTGAATCAGTGTTTGAATCAGGATTCAAGGGCTATAGTGTACCGCATGTCCAAGAGAGGGACCCATTGATAGGTTTAATAGCATTAGCTAAAGTAGGACCTCGTATCTTTTCCAGGAGAGGACATCGCTTTTAATCCCTAAGTAAGTTCTTCTTTCTTTTTTTCTGTACGAGTATAATAAGAGGTTTGGTGAGTTTGCAAAGAAAAATCATTGTCCTACACTTGTTTCCACAAGGTCACATGAACAGTCCCTGGAAACTGGTCCTGAATGAGCTTAGGATAATCAACTGCAAATTTGCTAGAATGTAGACCAGCCTCACACAATAAAAATATACAGTAAAGCTGTCCAGAAGAAATATATTCAACAAACTGGGAAGAGATGTCAGAGCCACAGTCATGAAATTTGTGGGTACTTTAGATTTTAACTGGGACAAAATTCCAGTGTAAATATTGTGGTGTTGAGGTGAAATTCTATTTTTTCAAGCTCACAAATTTGCAACTACAAAAAGTCATCATTTAGTCAAGCATTGGATTGGATTGGATATATTGGATATATAGTCTTATAAGTGATCATAAAATGAACAGTTTCCTGTTTTGTGCAGGGAAGACATGTGTGCATATGCACACACACACACACACATCCTTGTCTTCCTTTCTCTTAATACAAAGTCAGTTTCTATAAGAGTAATCATGCTGTGTGCTATTTACAGAGCAAACGCCTGTCCTATTGTCCTTGCATGCTGAGCTGGTCCGAATTCTCCGGAGTGCAGTGGTCATGTGAAGGGAAACGCAGAAGCTGTGTGCTGAAAAGCTGGATTCTGAATACAGGGGAGAGACTACCTGGCTGACCCACAGGTTTGCATTTTAAGGCTGTGAATCCACTACTCTAAATTAGGAGTCACAGCCATATGTTTCTTCCTGTTTTGCTGCCTTGGAGTACAGAGAGAGTTCAAGGGCAATCATTTCATTTAATCAAACTGCAGCAGTAATGACCTAACAGAGGCAAAATGAAACCAACAAAGATGAACACATACACATACATGCACATACACAGTTTTAAAAATGACAATATATTATGGAAAGTGAAAAAAATTACAAATTAATTTTATCTTTACTGCAGAAACAGTCATTTGTGTTTTATAGCAAGCCAGCTTGTGTCTATGGAATATATACATATTTCTGAGCAATTTTGCTCTTTACAAATGTCACCTTCTTGCATGGATTTTGAGGTTAGCGAGGACTTAAGTCACGCCTTACCCTTTTACCAAATGTGTGAGTTTGGATAAGTTGCACCATCACTTGAAGTCTCTCAGTTTTCCCATTTGCAAAATGGGAGAACTAATAATAGCAATGTCCTGGAGTTGTGAGGACTGAATGAGATACTGCATGTCTAGGCCTAGGACGTAGCATAGACTGAGCAATGCGTTGATACTGTCTGTGTATCTACTGGTATTATAAAATATATCTGGGTTGGTAATGAGTAACAGCTGGCTTTAAAAAGGTTTCAATGCTTATAAAAGAAAGTAGCCAGTTGTGGATTTTTTTATAATCATTAAGTCAGTTAATTGTTTTGACCAGCAAATTAAGAGATGAGAATCCACCTATTTCTAGAATATTCTTCCTTCACTAGACTATAAATTCCCTGAAAGCTCTAGGCTCACCTTTAAATTCCCAAAGTTGGTATTCAATAAAAATATATAGATATAGGTACTTATATTCTATTGACCATTTTTCTCTGAGGTAAATATATTTTTTCACAGCTGATACCTTTTAAAGTATTAAGCATATGAACCCCTTTGTCATATTATTGCAGATACTTCTTCACTTTTTTCTTGCCTTTTAATATTTAGAAAATCCTTCCCTAACTGAATATCAATTAAAGTTTCTTTACAGTTTTTTCTAGTTTTGTTTTAATTTTTATATTTATCTTTTATCCATCTGGAATTTATTTTTACATGAAATGAGATATCTAACTTGATTTTTTTATTGGCAAAATTTATTGGCTAATTTGTTGTTCATGCCTTTGATTTGTGATGCCTTCTTAATTATACACACACATGTCTATCAGACTCTGTTAAGAAATGCATATTTATATGTATATATATGTATATGTGTATACATATGCGTATATTCGGAGAAGGCAATGGCACCCCACTCCAGTACTACATATTCATTTTCTTGAGTTTGTTTTATTTTATTTTTCTCAAAGTACTAATGAATTGTACAAAAAGAAATAGAAAGAAAAATTATTTTTAAACTTTATAACACCAGTCTTCTATCCAAGAAGGAAATGTCATATTAACAGTTTCTTCTGCAAAACTTTCCTTACATAAAAAAGTATCTGTGTGTGTATTGTGTGTGTCCACTGAACATCTCTTTTACACTACCTGCCACCTTGCTTTTCTCTTTTAGCACATACCTCGGAGATTGTGAAACAAAAGCAGAAGCTGTATCTTACTCTTTAAACAATTGCATACTATTCCATTAAGTGGATGTTTCAAAAGTTGATATAACCAGTTCCCTTTCGATAGCCATTTATTTTTTGTCTTTTGCTATTACAAGCTAGGTTTCTGGTATTTTTATTTTTAATGCTCATTTGTTTATTTCTTTTACGTCTCTTGTTGTTTAACCTGTACCATTTTTATTTTTAATGTTAATTTTCCTTTATGATTTAAAATATTTTATAACTTTATCATCTTTACGTGCTTAGTCGTTTCAGCTGAGTTGGACTCTGAGACCCTATAGACTGCAACCTGCCAGGCTCCTCTGTCCATGGGTTTCTCCAGTCAATAATACTTGAGTAGGTTGTCATGCCCTGCTCCAGGTTATCATCCGGACACAGGGATAAAATCTATGTCTGCTGCATTGCAGGTGGATTCTTTACCACTGAGCCACCAAGGAAGAGCAAAAGAATACTGGAGCAGGTTGCCAGTTCCTACTCCAGGGGATCTTCCTGGTTCAGGGATTGAACAAGTGTCTCTAGTATCTCCTGCATTGGCAGGCAGATTCTTTACCACTGTACCACCTGGGAAGCCCCTTATCACCTTTAAATGTTATTTATTATCTATAATTGATGCAAAATTAATATTAATAATTCTTCCCATCTTCCTTCTCTTCCACCACCTAATTTTTATTATTTATATGAGTACTGGACTTCCCTGGTGGTACTGGACTTCCCTGGTGGCTCAGACGGTAAAGCGTCTGTCTACAATGCGGGAGTGGAGAAGGCAATGGCAACCCACTCCAGTACTCTCGCCTGGAAAATCCCATGGACGGAAGAGCCTGGTGGGCTGCAGACCATGGGGTCACTAAGAGTCGGACACGACTGAGCGACTTCACTTTCACTTTTCACTTTCATGAATTGGAGAAGGAAATGGCAACCCACTCCAGTGTTCTTGCCTGGAGAATCCCGGGGACGGGGAAGCCTGATGGGCTGCCGTCTATGGGGTCGCATAGAGTCCGACACGACTGAAGCATGTCTTAGCAGCAGCAGCAGCACAATGGGGGAGACCCGGGTTCAATCCCTGGGTTGGGAAGATTCCCTGGAGAAGGAAATGGCAATCCATTCCAGTACTATTGCCTGGAAATCCCATGGACAGAGGAGCCTGGTAGGCTACAGTCCATGGAGTCGAAAAAAGTCGGACACAACTGAGCCACTTCACTTCTATATGAGTATTCTTATTTTCTCTAGAGATTATTTTGTACTTGTACAATTGTACTTAGGCCTGCATTTATGTGCTTTAAATTTCATCTTCAGACCCTCTAACTCTGAAAGAAGAGATCAGAATATTTACACTATTTTCCTGATTCTTCCTATTTTTAATCTCCCAGTATTTTTAAGCATACTATTTCTACATTGCCATGGTTTTTAATACTCATATTCTCTGCTTCAAGTTGTTTCACCTTGATTCTGTAGTTAAACTTATTCAATGATCAGACTAAGATTTAACTGGCTGGGACTCATCTTCAAGTCATTCTTTTCCCCTGGCTATGTCTATGGGTCCTGTATTACCTCAGTTTTGGACTATAGGCAGATGTGTATCTTGACCTTTCCAGTTTCACAATATCTTGGCCAAGTATAACATTACTGACTCACACTTTCTTTCTCTCAGAAACTTCTAGACAGTTTACCACTGTCTTCTAGCATCGAGTGTGGCTATAGGCAACCAGAGATTAACCTGATAGTTTTTCATGCTCATAGTCGATTTGATGTTCTTGACATAATGCCTGAGGGAGTCTGGTGACTTAATCAGGACTTGTCTGCTTTGTTAATACAGTATCATCCCTCTTTGAATATCATGTAGTCTTTTAATCTATAGATTTTGGTCCTGTTTTATTTCTGGAGCATTCTCTTAGACCATTGAAAAAAATTATTTCAGTTTCAGATTTTCTAATCTCTTCAAACAAACGCCATTTATATATGTTGGATCTCTGTCTTCCAAATTTGTCATTTTTTGTCTAAATTCCAGCTTAATAATCCCCATTTTGCTTTCCATTTCATTTTGCTTCATTTTCCTTATTTTCTCATTGGTTGTTCTCTATGTTCTTACTCTTTTTAGCAGGATTCTTTGAATGTTTGAAGGAATTTGCTTGAAAACTTTTTGAGCTTTTATTTTGCTTTTAGTAGTCACTGCATTTTGGTATCTACTTAGTACCACGTGAATCTATGAAAGGGGGGAGAAAACACCTGAAATGCTTGGCTCTGCTATTTCCTCCATTTAGAGTTTATTCCTTTACAAACATCTCTGCTTTCCATGGTGGCTCAGGTGGTAAAGAATCTGCCTGCAATGCAGGAGACCCGGGTTTGATCCCTGGGTTGAGAAGATCCCCTGGAGGAGAGCATGGCGAGCCCGGTATTCTTGCCTGGAGAATCTCAGCGACAGAGGAGCCTGCTAAGCTACAGTTCACGGGATTGCAAAGAGTCAAACATGACTGAGTGACTAAGCACACTGCTTTCCATGAGCATCTGTTAAATTTCAGAAAAGTCTTAAAAATATATTTCATGAAAATGGTCAGTGATTTCTTTTTTCTGTACCCTAGGGTATAGAAAATTTCTGTTTCATTTTATAGTAATGAAAAGAGGTTTATATTCTGCCTGTCTAAATGATTAAACATTAATTAAAAATGACCAGTTTAGTAGTTCAGGTTCTCATTTACTCTTCAGTAGGTAACACAAGGGGAAGTGTGTCTCTTTTCCAATACCCTTGTATGCCACTTAATAGAATTTACAATAATTCAGTTCCTTTGAAAGTTGTTATATTTTGTTATATTTAGCAATTCTTGTCCTTGTTTATACTATCAGCTTAAAGAAAAGCTGTAAATTTTTATAAGAAATTATTCTTTCTTTTTTTTTTTTTTCTTAAAAATAAGCCTTCTCAAGAATGCTGAAGTTCATCTAGGTGGCAGATTTCACATGTAGCTTTTGATTTTACAAGTGGTACTTGAACTATTTATCAGCATAATTTTTTCACTATTAAGTCAATCAACAAGTATCACTGAGTGACCATTTTGTAGAATATTTTGTATCATGCAACATAACTGCAACTTGTTTTCCAGGGTATATAATCTCTGTCCCTGAAAGAGGTCATCAGCTCATTTTCAAACAATTGATTGGTTGTGTGCTTGATGTAATTTAGTCAATAAGGCAACAGAAAAGTCAAGCAATGACATCTGAATGAATCAGACATACAAAGGCTCATACAATCTCCCCAAGATTCTAGCTAGGTTTTGCAATACCTAGCAATCTTGGATTGCTTTTTTTCCCTTTGAACTAATTTTGGAAGTATGTCTATCCTTACTTCTTCCATCTCTCCCTTCTTTTCTTCCTCTCTTGCTTTTATATGGTTTGTGTACAATTCTAGGTTGTGTGTTACAATGTTTATGCATCAGTAAAATACATAAATGAATGCTATAGTTCAATAAGACTTATGAGTTAATTTCACTAACAGAAAAAATACACATGTAGGAGTGTTTTTTATTTAGTGAGATTATGATCTTTATGTGGTCTTTTTCTGCTGAACCCCATGCCTGTCAAGTGTATTTGATCAAGTTACTTTCAATGGGGAGCTGGGAGTCAAGGGGCCATATAACTCACCGGACTGTTGATTATATTCTGGCTTGAATTTGACTGAAATTTGTGGGTTTGGTTTGATACTCCCAAATTCTGAAGACACTGGTGTTGGATATAGCATTCTGGTCAGTTTTAAGGTCTTTCTTGAAACTTAGGCTTTGACCCAATGTTCCTAGGGTTACAGCAGGGCTGCTGGTGGAGTCAAACACTCAGAGATTCTGTGAGGGACTCATTTGCATTTAGTGCCAGGAATGTCTTGGAACATGGAGAAAACTCCAAGACTGACTGCTGCCAATGGAAACAGTCTTCCTGGGATCCAGGATTGAACCTTTTTTAATAAAGCAAATTTTTGGATGTGACCAAATCACGTATAGGCTACATTTAGCTTTCCTAAATTGAGTCTATATTTACATCCCTTCTGGACCATGCTGAAGAAGGTAATTATATACACACAAATTAAATATGAACCATAAATAGACATAGAGGTGAGATTGAAGCCAGGCAATAATATAGGTAATAGAAACTGGTATTTTACTCATCTGTCTTCCCTTGCTCTATCCCTTATTTATTCTTTTGTTCTCATTCTTCTTCTCATCAAATACTCTTTGTTAATTAAGTCTATTTTCAATAAATTGATAAAAAGGTAGAAGTTATTTTTAAGACTGTGAATGCAGACTTGTGTATTTTTGCTCTCCTTTAATGTTATAAAATAAATTTTGACATTGGCAAGTAACATTTATTTATTTTATAGAGGAAGTTTCTCTTCTCCTTATCTCCAGAAATTGCTCAATTTTGGCAGGTCTGCCTCTAACCACGTGTGTGGTAGATAATGAAGAGAAAGTATCCTCTCAAATCATTAGATGCAGAGAACACATTGTATCAGCAAGTATTTCTTACATGTTCATTCAGGAGGAGGTACTATAGCAAATGCTTTGTGTTGATTATTTCATTTAATCTTAGCCATTGTGAAATATAGGTATTATTTATATCCCTGTGTAATAGATGAAGAAACTGGGACACAGAGAGCTTAGGTGACTTGACCAAAGTCACACAGCTAGTGATTGGTAGAGGTGAGACTGAATGTAGGATGTCTGATAGGAGAGTCATACTCTTAAGTACCACAAGTCCTCTCTCATCACAAAACCACTGTGTATTAACAATGGCCTCTCACTGCCTCCTAGGAAAAAGGGCAAACATTTGAGGATGATGATAGAGTCTGAAGGTCAGAGTGGAAAAGACCTCAATTATTATCTAATCCAGTCCCCTAAAGGAAGCATAAGAGGATCAGGAATGCTCATTTATCTGTTCAAGTCCACCCAGCCTTCATGGGTGACTAGACGCTATTCCTGCAAATTTCTTTCTACTATAAGAGTTATAGGGATGAAGGCTCATTAAAGATTCATGTTCTATAGATAAATTTCCCTGCAGTCCTTTATTTAATTTGGCTTAGTGCATCTAAGGAATTGACTAATGTCACTGTAAACATTAGAAGGCTTAGGACGCCAGTTATGGGAAAGAAGGAAATCATTATTGATGAGAATTTGGAAAAGCTGAGCCCCAAATTGCATAGTGACACCCCATTGTCTCCAACTTCTGTATTTCAGGTGAATTTGTGATATTCTTTCAAAACAGAGGCATTCTGGAAGAAGATGCAGATTTTTTGAGTTGAGTTATAGAAATAGTTAATATCCTAGATGACAGAATACAGCCACTGATGTGAATACTGCAGTTCACTAGAGCTCCAGAGGCTTGGCTCTTCTATGAAATCTCTTGTGTTGCACAGAAGAGGGCTTCCTTTTTTTCCTCTTTCCTCCCCAAAGGCTTTTATGATGGGCATTTTTAATTAGGACACTTCTGATGCACAAACAGGATCTACCCTTGACAGCTTCCATCTCAACACGTGTTTTCCCTCTCATTCATCCATCTTACTTGTCAGCCTCCTTTTCCCTCTGTGACTATGTTTGAAATGCTGTCCCACACATCCTTCCATTAGAGAAAGGAAATTTGACACCTGGGGAGGCAATATTTCCTCTTACTGTCTAACTGTGCAGAGGGCATACTGGCTATTTCTCAAAATACCACAGTCAGCAGTATTGAAAACATTAGTGCTTTGTAGAGGAAACCAAGGATTTTTTTTTCTTATGAAATGCAAATTGTACATTCCATATCTCCCATCAGTGAGAACATCATTTTGCCTTGAATAGTTATGCAAGCACCTTCAAATCAATTAAGGGGCCGTGACTGCTTTGACATCCCATTAGCCCTTGCCTTTAGTTATGTGTCTATTAAAGGCAGAAATAAAAGTGATTTTGCCAGTCAGAGGTGGAGTTTCAAATATTCTGGTGTTCCAACTCCAATGAAGAAGCATGAATTTAGCTGCCCTGCTTGTTCCATGGATGTTTATCTTACTACATATGGCACCCTGTGGTGGGCAGATATCAAAAAGATGTGGTTTCTGATTTCAAGGGGCTTCTAGAATAGTGGAAGAAACTGAGTTTCAGAAATGTCCAGTGTCAAGCCTAAAGTTACATCATTCGGGTTTCTTTATGCAAATATTTAATGCTCATCTGAAACTTAGCATTACGGAAACATGGGACTGGAAGGTCATCCTGCTCATCTGGGATTCAAATTCTTCAACAATTGAGGTAATACTTATTTGTCAAATTGAATATTCATGGTGTATTGGGCAAGGGATAGAGTGGTTCAATTTGTGCTTATAAACATTTATTAGATGAATTGCTCTCAATTTTCTGCTTACTAAAGAGAATCAGACCTATTTTAGTGTGGTTTAAGTATAGGGGAGATCGGAAGTAATGGCAAAATCAGATGGTTTATGTGGTGTAATTTGAGAGGAATGGAAAGGTCCTCTGAGTCTGAAAAAAAATATCCTTAGTACTTTATTTATGTGCCTAAATTTCAACCACTATGGTATTACTTTGGTTGTCAGCTTGAGGAGGATGGGGCTGAAGGTAAGCTTTGATGTAGAGGGAGAAGGAAGGGAAAAGACAGTAGAGTAAGGGTAGATACTGCCCACATTTAGAACATAGTAGGTACTCTATGATTGAGTGATTGAGAATTTCAAATGCAAAGTTCTACAGAAACACGAAAGAAGAAAGAATTCTTACTGGAGATAGAGGAAAGCCATTAGTAAGTGACACTTTGAACATTGATGGGTTGGGTTGGGTTTTAATAAGAAGAAATTAAGGGAGAAAGAGCATCTAAAAAGAAGAAATATCATAACTCTAGGGTGAACTAATTTAAAAGCAAGGTGAAATTTACTTAAAACAGTGGTTCTCAAAGTGTGGTCCAGGAACTCTGGGGGTTCCCATGATCTTTTCATGATAATATTAAAGTGATATTTGCCTTTTTCACTTTCATTCTCTTGTGAACATACAATGGAGTTTTCTGGAACCTATATTTTGTGTGATATTTCAAAAGACTGGATGTGAATGCAAATATGAGAATTTACTTGTTTTCCATTCAACCAGCTATTCAGTTCAGTTCGGTCACTCAATCGTGTCCGACTCTTTGCGACCCCATGAATCGCAGCATGCCAGGCCTCTCAGTCCACCACCAACTCCCGGAGTTCACTCAGACTCACATCCATCGAGTCAGTGATGCCATCCAGCCATCTCATCCTCTGTCGTCCCCTTCTCCTCTTGCCCCCAATCCCTTCCAGCATCAGTCTTTTCCAATGAGTCAACTCTTCGCATGAGGTGGCCAAAGTACTGGAGTTTCAGCTTGAGCATCATTCCTTCCAAAAACATCCCAGGGCTGATCTCCTTCAGAATGGACTGGCTGGATCTCCTTGCAGTCCAAGGGACTCTCAAAAGTCTTCTCCAACACCACAGTTCAAAAGCATCAATTCTTTGGTGCTCAGGTTTCTTCACAGTCCAACTCTCACATCCATACATGACCACAGGAAAACCCATAGCCTTGACTAGATAGACCTTTGTTGGTCTCTAGTCAACAGAGACCTTTTCAATATGCTATCTAGGTTGGTCATAACTTTCCTTCTATTAGAGATCTGTAAAACTGTAGAATATCACTCTTTTCACTTAATATATTTTTATTTCAGAAAATATGTTTTTAAAAATAATATGGTATTTATATTAACATGTAGTGAATTTATTTTTATTTAAAATTTAATGCTATAATGTTTAAAATTTTTGTTTAATTTTTAATTTAAGAATTCACTCAGTGATATAAGAACCACTAAGTCTGGGAAGAGTGTGCTGGCTGTTTCTCAAAATACCACTATCAGTAGGATTGAAAATAATACTTTGTTTAGGGAAAGGACAGTTTGGGAGTGTTTAATAGTTTTTACATGCTAGAAGGGGTCCTAAGGGGCTTCCTTGGTGGCTCAGTGGTAAATAATTCACATACAAAGCAGGATTCAATCCCTGGGCCAAGAAGATCCCTGGAAAAGGAAATGGCACCCCACTCCAGTATTCTTGCCTGAAGAATTCCATGGACAGAGAAGCCTGGCAGGCTATGGGGTCACAAAAGGGTCTGACACCACTTAGTGACTAAACAACAACAACAAAGGGATCCTGAAATAAAAATGTTTAAGAATCATTGATCTAGTCTGAGTGTAGCGTAAGGTGTGTAGTGTAGCTGGACAAACCTGAAGAGGTTGGTTTGAGTCTTGAATGCTATTAGCAAAGCGTGGCTTTTATGTTGTAAGCAAAGAGGAGCTGAAGAAAGTTTGTGTGGAAGAGATTGGCTTGCTCAGAATTGTGCTTTGAAAGAGAATTCTGGCAAGAATATGAAGGATGGATTGAAGGAGGGAAAGAAATGAAGACAAAAAATACCTAAGAAGCAGCTCTGGCAGTGTCTAGATAAAGACCTGACCTGGAGCAGGAGCCATGGGAATGTAAAGAAGGTTAAAAAAAATTATACCTAACAGAAGCAGAAGATATTAAGAAGAGATGGCAAGAATACACAGAAGAACTGTACAAAAAAGATCTTCATGGCCCAGATAATCATGATGGTGTGATCACTGACCTAGAGCCAGACATCGTGGAATGTGAAGTCAAGTGGGCCTTAGAAAGCATCACTACAAACAAAGCTAGTGGAGGTGATGGAATTCCAGTTGAGCTATTCCAAATCCTGAAAGATGATGCTGTGAAAGTGCTGCACTCAATATGCCAGCAAATTTGGAAAACTCAGCAGTGGCCACAGGACTGGAAAAGGTCAGTTTTCATTCCAATCCCCAAAAAAGGCAATGCCAAAGAATGCTCAAACTACCGCACAATTGCACTCATCTCACACACTAGTAAAGTAATGCTCAAAATTCTCCAAGCCAGGCTTCAGCAATATGTGAACCTTGAACTTCCTGATGTTGAAGCTCGTTTTAGAAAAGGCAGAGGAACCAGAGATCAAATTGCCAACATCCGCTGCATCATGGAAAAAGCAAGAGAGTTCCAGAAAAGCATCTATTTCTGCTTTATTGACTATGCCAAAGCCTTTGACTGTGTGGATCACAATAAACTGTAGAAAATTCTGAAAGAGATGGGAATACCAGACCACCTGATCTGCCTCTTGAGAAATTTGTATGCAGGTCAGGAAGCAACAGTTAGAACTGGACATGGAACAACAGACTGGTTCCAAAGAGGAAAAGGAGTTCGTCAAGGTTGTATATTGTCACCCTGTTTATTTAACTTATATGCAGAGTACATCATGAGAAACGCTGGACTGGAAGAAGCACAAGCTGGAATCAAGATTGCCGGGAGAAATATCAATAACCTCAGATATGCAGATGACACCACCCTTATGGCAGAAAGTGAAGAGGAACTCAAAAGTGAAAGTGGAGAGTGAAAAAGTTGGCTTAAAGCTCAACATTCAGAAGACGAAGATCATGGTATCTGGTCCCATCACTTCATGGGAAATAGATGGGGAAACAGTGGAAACAGCGTCAGACTTTATTTTTCTGGGCTCCAAAATCACTGCAGATGGTGACTGCAGCCATGAAATTAAAAGATGCTTACTCCTTGGAAGGAAAGTTATGACCAACCTAGATAGCATATTCAAAAGCAGAGACATTACTTTGCCAACAAAGGTCTGTCTAGTCAAGGCTATGGTTTTTCCTGTGGTCATGTATGGATGTGAGAGTTGGATTGTGAAGAAGGCTGAGCGCTGAAGAATTGATGCTTTTGAACTGTGGTGTTGGAGAAGACTCTTGAGAGTCCCTTGGACTGCAAGGAGATCCAACCAGTCCATTCTGAGGGAGATCAGCCCTGGGATTTCTTTGGAAGGAATGATGCTAAAGCTGAAACTCCAGCACTTTGGCCACCTCATGTGAAGAGCTGACTCATTGGAAAAGATTCTGATGCTGGAAGGGATTGGGGGCAAGAGGAGAAGGGGACGACAGAGGATGAGATGGCTGGATGGCATCACTGACTCGGACGTGAGTCTGAGTGAACTCTGGGAGTTGGTGATGGACAGGGAGGCCTGGTGCGCTGCGATTCATGGGGTCGCAAGGAGTCGGACACGACTGAGTGCCTGATCTGATCTGATCTGATATATGCAAGACATTAGTGAACAAGGTCATTGCTTGAATGGAAGGCTGATGCATACATGCTAAGTCACTTCAGCTGTGTCTGACTCTTTGTGACCCCATGGACTGTAGCCCACCAGGCTTCTCTGTCCATGGAATTTTTCAGGCAAGAATACTGGAGTGGGTTGCCATTTCCTTCTCCAGGGGATCTTCCCAACCCAGGGATGCTGAGCTCCTGCAGGCAGGTTCTTTACCGCTGTGCCATGAGGGAATCCCATATAAAGCTGAAGGAGGGATCAAGGATAACTCCAGATTTTCTTGCTCTATCAACAAAATGATCAAACATATTATTTGAGGTCTTAAGGGCAAAGCTTTGAGATAGATGCTATTGTTAAAATGCCAGGCTGCCCAATGTAAAACCCCATCTCTAGTGGTAACCCACTCCAGTATTCACGCCTGGAGAGTTCCGTGGAGAGGGGAGCCTGGTGGGCTGCCATCAGCAGCAGCAGCAGTGGTCACTAGCTATGTTAGGCTAATCACCTCATTTATGTTTTACTCTCCTCACCTGTAACATGGTGATGATGTTAGTACCTATATTATAAGGTTGATGTGAATAGCATCATCAGTAATCAAGTGCTCGGAAAGGTGCCTGACTCACAGGAAGTTCTTTGTAAATGTTTGTCAAGGAAAAGATGGGGTGTAGGAGAAAGGATGATACAGAACTGAGCATGAGAGGAGCCTTGTCTGGATGTGGGAGCACAGGAAGGTAAGTGATTTTACTGATTTGTATCATTAAACATAGGTGGGGTCCCCTAAACCTATGTTCAGCTCCCATGCTTAGTTTATCTGACTTAAGCAGGGTTGGCTATTGGAAATCTTAGGTAAAATTTCCAGAAGTTTGTTTTTGTTCATTTAAGCTTTTGCTGGCAGTTTGTGCTGTCATTCAGCCGTGTCTGACTCTTTGTGACTCCATGGACTGTAGCCCTCCTCAGACAAGAATACTGGAGTGGGTTGCCTTGCCCTCCTCCAGGGACTCTTCCCAACTCAGGGATCAAACCAAGGTCTCCTGCGTTGCAGGCTGATTCTTTACTGTCTGAGCCACCAGGGAAGCCCGAGAATACTGGAGTGGGTAGCCTCTCCTTTCTCCAGGGGATCTTCCTAACCCAGGAATAGAACCGGGATCTCCTGCATTGCAGATGGATTCTTTAGCCAGATGCTTTAATTAAGCTAGAATTTCAAAGAGTAGAGGATTGTGGTAATTCATGAGTTTGGGAGGCCAATAGGAAGTGGTAGGAATGATAGAGGATACTGACTGGTGTTTTACTTAAAAGTGGTCTTATGTTCTGTCTTTAAATTTATGTGGATTTTGTATTTTATTGACTCAAGGTGGCTCACTTAAAGTGGTCTATGTTCTATCTTTAAATTTATGAGAACTTTGCATTTTATTCTGTTATACATATGAGTTTATTCTGGTATGTAAACATGTTTTAAATTACCCATCCTTAAGGAAAAGATGCTTCAGAAAGAGGCTCCATGTTTATTGAGTACCCCCAGCACAATGCCACATACCCCCAGCGGTACACTGATTTGAGCAGCTCTGATTTAGCCCAATTATACAGCCCAGTAGGGGAAAAAGAATCAACTCTGTATATGCTTTAGTTCTTTGCAGGGAAAACAATGAATCATAAAGATTAATCGTGTCTTTTCTTGTGAGTTTAATAAATAATATCGGTTTACAGGAAGGATGAAAAGTTGATATATGTAATTAATGCTGAGTGAAAAATGCTACAGTCAAAGATCTGTACAAAATGCTGTCTTTTAAAATATATGGCGGGGGTGCTTTTATTTTAAAATTCATGAAGAGTTGATTTTAAGCTAAGCAATATTTTCTACAAAGGTAATTGAAGACACCCCCTTCCCCAATGCAGTCATTCTCCTTCCAAAAGGAAAGGAATAAAGTTCTACAAATAAACCAGCTTTCTGAATAATGTTCAGTCCCAGGGAAAGGAATTTAAATTGGATTTCAATTATAAATACATTTTCAAAAATTTGTTTGAATGAGTTCCTGCTAATACAAAGGGGAAAATGCACCAATATATAACAGATCAGGTGGTCAATCCTGACTATGTGGTTAATAGTGGCGCTCCAAATTGTGAAGGTAATGACCTGTGTGCCTTCTGATAGAATGCAGTCAGAGAACATGTTTAACCTTAATCTAATCAAACTTTTAAGCCTAACTTCTAGTTTCCAGATATTTGGGAACTAGAGGAACAAGTTAAATGATACCATATGGAAATAAGCACACAAATTCAGAACATAGAACCTTCTAGAAAACAATTGAATTGGTTCTTCAAAACCTCAATGCAGACAATTTTAACTGTCTGTGTGTGTGTCTGTGTGTACTTTACAAACTAGTAAAGTAATGCTTAAAATTCTCCAAGCCAGGCTTCAGCAATACATGAACCGTGAACTTCTAGATGTTCAAGCTGTTTTTAGAAAAGGCAGAGGAACCAGAGATCAAATTGCCAACATCCACTGGATCATCGAAAAAGCAAGAGAGTTCCAGGAAAACATCTATTTCTTTTTCATTGACTATGCCAAAGCCTTTGACTGTGTGGATCACAATCAACTGTGGAAAATTTTGAAAGAGATGGGAATAGCAGACCACCTGACCTGCCTCTTGAGAAACCTATATATAGGTCAGGAAGCAACAGTTAGAACTGGACATGGAACAACAGACTGGTTCCAAATAGGAAAAGGAGTATGTCAAGGCTGTATATTGTCACCCTACTTATTTAGCTTATATGCAGAATACATCTTGAGAAATGCTGGACTGGAAGAAGCACAAGCTGGAATCAAGATTGCCAGGAGAAATATCAATAACCTCAGATATGCAGATGACACCACCCTTATGGCAGAAAGTGAAGAGGAACTAAAAATCCTCTTGATGAAAGTGAAAGAGGAGAGTGAACAAGTTGGCTTAAAGCTCAACATTCAGAAAATGAAAATCATGGCATCCAGTCCCATCACTTTATGGCAAATAGATGGGGAAACAGTGGAAACAGTAGCTGATTTTATTTTTCTGGGCTCCAAAATCACTGCAGATGGTGATTGCAGCCATGAAATTAAAAGATGCTTACTCCTTGGAAGGAAAGTTATGACCAACCTAGATAGTATATTAAAAAGCAGAGACATTACTTTGCCAACAAAGGTCCATCTAGTCAAGGCTATGGTTTTTCCAGTGGTCATATATGGATGTGAGAGTTGGACTATAAAGAAAGCTGAATACTGAAGAATTGATGCTTTTGAACTGTGGTGTTTGAAAAGACTCTTGAGAGTCCCTTGGACTGCAAGGAGATCCAACCAGTCCATCCTAAAGGAGATCAGGCCTGGGTGTTCATTGGAGGGACTGATGTTAAAGCTGAAACTCCAGTACTTTGGCCACCTGATGCGAAGAGCTGACTCACTGGAAAAGACTCTGATACTGGGAGGGATTGGGGGCAGGAGCAGAAGGGGACGACAGAGGATGAGATGGGTGGATGGTATCACCGACTCGATGGACATGGGTTTGGGTGGACTCCGGGAGTTGGTGATGGACTGGGAGGCCTGGTGTGCTGCAATTAATGGGGTCGCAAAGAGTCAGACACGACTGAGTGACTGAACTGAACTGAAAGAGAGGCACAGAGAGGTTTGGCTATGATTTCAAGCCCCATGGAGAGTATGTAAGAATAGAAAGAAGCCAAGTCCCAGGCCTTTTAACTCATGACTTTAAAAATGGAAGCAGTTGCCTGGTAAATGTCCATTCAACAGTCAAGAGCTCAAACATCCAAGAGTGACATTTGAATAACATTTCTTCTCTGTGGTACTATATCAGGTCTGGACACTAAGCTGGGTGATACTGAAGGGCTGCAGAGATCCACACAGATATCTAACAAACAATGTTTCGATGGACTTGCTTTAGAGGTGATGTAAACCTTCACCTGAACAAAGCAGTTACCTCACTGTAAATGTGTGTGGGGATACCAAGCCATCAGCAAACTTAAAGATTTTTATCATTTGCAATCTGTAATGAAAACCTGGAAAGGATTTCTCTTGAGATATTCTATTTTTGATGGATTTTCTTTGTTTACAATGAACTTATATTTTGCAGCCTAGCCTTCCTCAACTGAAATAACTGAACCATAATATCTGGAACAATGACTTGAGTGGTATTTGAAGTATGTTGGTCCAAGCCTTGACTCTGTTCACATGAGATGAAAACTTAAAGAAGACACAATTACAGGCTGGTGGCTTCCTTTATGGGAAGGGAGTTGGAATCTAACAGACACTGGAGGGATTTTGCTCCACCAAAACCTTGGGTGGGAAAGCCCACTGTTGGTGGTTTGGGGAAAGACTTAGTCTTCTCCTATTTCTCTTTGATGCCTGGGCTGAGCTGTCCCCTCCTGCCAAGGGTAGAGTTAGGTCCCATGGCCAAGAGTAGATTTAGATGGAACTGAATCACTTTTTTGCTCACTTATCCAAAAAATTCATAGGAGTCTGAGATTCACTGGAGAAGCTGCTACCTATAAGGGAGATAGTGTGCCAGAAATAGCAAAGCTTATATGGTCTTGTGCAAGCTTCCTTTCAGTCTGTGCTTTGTTTTGCCCATCTGTGAGATGATAATAATGCTCTCTTCCCAGGATCGTTAAGAAGATTAAAGGACACAATGCCATTCACTGACATATACTGAATATGAAACTTGAGTCAGCATTGGGTCAATCACTTGACATTCCTTGTCTTGCTTATATGTCCCAACAATTCCATACAAGGAAGTGCAGTTTTTGGTCCTGTTTTAAAGATGAGGGCTTTGGCGATGAGCTCAGCTGCTTAAGCCTCTTTCCTTGGTCACTGAATGAGTTGTCATCAGATAGTACCCTACACTCAATCACTGGAGAAGCTTGCCAGCCATTGGGTGCTCAGGACAGGATGGTTTTCTCCTCTTTGCCTTTGGTCCCCACCTTCCTTTTCTTTTGTTTGTTTCCTTTTTTTTTTGTCTCTTTTAAGTGTCTTTAAAGTGGAATTCTAATCAGAAATAGCAGAAGGGGTGCAGTGATTTGCTCCAGCTAATGCGCTTTTCCTGGATTGAAAGCAACTGAGGACGCTACCATGCCAGATATTGGGTAGGGGAGGCTATGTCTAATGCAAAGAGAAATAAAACCTTTGAGTTCTACAAGTGCCGCCCTTGTTCTGTGCTCCTAAGAAACTGTATATTCTTAAGAAATTATGTATATGCTGGAGGTAAGGAGCAGGTCTGTTAGCTTGCAGTAGACTCCAAGGTTTCATATTAAATGATTTTTGATGAGGAAGTTGCCATTTCCTCTCACAATAATCTGCTCTGTTCATTGCTTGTCTCATTGTCCAACTCAGCTTGTAGGGCTCTGTCAATCCTCATGAAAAGCTTTCTTTCCAGGCAGTGAGAAAGTTGAAGGTCAGAAGGAGGACACAGTGCTGAGAATGTAGACGCTCACGGGATTTGTTGAGTGATGAGACCCTCTCTAGCTCAGAGAAAAATAAAAAGCCCTTTCTTGCCATCAAATTTATCGAGGCAAGTGGAAAACAAACACAGGAAAAGTTATTCAGAAAGCATTATGCTTTCAGTCTTCCAATTCCTTTGGAAAAAACCTCCATCAGAAGGGGCAGGGGAAGATGAATTCTGCAGCAAATGGGATAGGAAAGAAGGAACCACCCAGCATACATAGGAGAGGATTGAACCAGAATGTAAACTGAAGACATTAGGTATTGCTGTTGTCTTTATAAACCCACTGTGTTGAAGAGGTGATGCTCAGGCTTTCAACCAATGACTAGCGAGTGTCTACATAATGAGCAGCAACCCCTACTCTGTATCTAGAGATCACATATATAACAGCCTCTGCCGGGCATGGCTCGCTAATTGTCTGAAGCCTGGATGAAGAGAGAGGATTATATTACATGCTCCAGCATATTACATTAAGCTGAGTCCTGATTCAGAGCCAATATTTTTGTTCAGTGATGCTTGGTGCTTTAGATCTCTCCCTGGTGGAGTTTATCTCCCTGAGGAAAAACAGTGATAGCTGTAAAGAGCAGTCAATAAACTTTTTTTTTCTTTCTTTTTTTATTGGAAGATAATTGCTTTACAATATTGTGTTGGCCTATGCCATACATCAACATGCATCAGCCACAGGTGTACATATGATCTGTCCCTCTGGAACCCCCCTGCCCATCTCCCACCTCATCCTACCTCTTTAGGTAGTCACAGAGCAGTGGATTGAGCTCCCTGTGTCACACAGAAAATTCCCACTTGCTGTCTATTTTACGTATGGTAATGTGTATGTTTCCATGCTATTCTCTCAATTCATTCCACCTTCTCCTTCCCCCACCTACTGAAATAGGTTAATCAGTACCATCTCTTTAAATTCTGTACTCATGTGTTAATATACAATATTTGTCTTTCTCTTTCTGACTTATTTCACTGGGTATAATAGGCTCTAGGTTCATCTACCTCATTAGGACTGACTCAAATGCATTCTTTTTTTAAACAGCTGAGTAATATTCCATTGTATATATGTGCCACAATTTCTGTATCCATTCATCTGTTGATGGACTAGTTGCTTCCATATCTGTTGTAAAAAGTGCTGCAACGAACACTGAGGTACATACATCTCTTTCAGTTATGGTTTTCTCAGGGTATATGCCCAGTAGTGAGACTGCTGGGTCAACCAAAACACTGGGGCACTCTTCTATCTCAGGATGGAGATGTCTTCTAGAAAAAGGAGCACTGGACTGAGAGTCATTTGTGCTAGACTGGGATATTCCAGACCTGGCACTGCCATTGGACAGGTGTTTGAGTCAAGGTAAACCAGTTGTTATCACAGAATTGCCACTTTCTAATCCATAAACTGAGAGAGAATGAGACCTTCCTTCAGATTACAACCAGTCAGAAAACCCAATGTGTACAAGAGATAAACTCAGAGAAGTCTGGTTGGATAACAGATGAGGAATGAAGAACCCATTGCTTACCTTTCCTCTGCTCCTTCCCAGTTTCCCTTCAAGCGGCTTCTCCAAACCTTTAGACATCCATAGTTCCCAAAATAGCCTCCCACGCTAATCTCCCTAGAGATCACATCGTAGAAATGTTAGTCTTTTAATCCTGTGGTTTTAGACTCATATGTGTTCTAAAATTTCAGTAGGAGAATCACCCTGGAGGTGATTTTACAAAGAAAATAGAAACATGCAAGAGGATATCTATGTCCTGCAATTCCCAAGGTTTATTTTTGTTGTTGTTATTGTTTTTTAAGTTCAGTCCTTCTCTATTATGTAGAAATTTGTAGTGATTTTGGTTCAAATTAAACCACATTGATACTATGCTACTGTGTGGGTTATGGTTGTATATTGTTGGTTAAAGAAAAATTCTCCATGTTGGTCAGTCTCAAAAGGAACGGTATGATGACAAAGGGATTCCCAGGCGGCTCAGTGGTAAAGAATCCTGCCAATGCAGGAGATGCAGGAGATGCCGGTTGGATCCCTGGGTCAGGAGGACCCCTGGAGGAGGAAATGGCAACCCACTCCAGTATTCTTGCCTGGAAAATCCTATGGACAGATGAGCCTGATGGGCTAGTCCATGGAGTTACAAAAGTCGGACACAACTGAGTGACTAAGTACACATGCGTGTGATGACAAAAGCTTATCTGTTAGGTGTTTTATTCTGACTAGGAGAAGGAAAGAGGCAGTGCAAGTAAATAAAGCAGAGGCTTATGGAAGGAGTTGTATGATATCTGGCTTTTGAGTTGAAGTTCTTACTAGACCAAACAGTCAGGTTAAAAAAAGAAAAAAGCAGAAAAAAAAAAAAAAACAAAACAACCAAAACAGGAAGCAGAGAGGTAGGCGCATTTGAATTGTTGGGTTTTGGTTTGAAGAATGTGTCTAAGTTAGGAAGAGATTTTATAGAATCATAAAGCATTGAAAATTTAAAGCTAGAAGGGATCAAAATGATTGTATCCCAAGAGTGGCTTTAATTTTTGAGAGGAGCTTTTCTTTTTCTTAAAATGAATGTTCATATATAAGCAAAGGATTTTGATCTTTTGACTAGCCTCTGAGGGGATGTTCTTCTTTATAATATGCATGGGGTTTTGGAATGACTGGTAAAGCCTTTCTGGGAAAGAAAATGTAATAGTATGTTGGGTAAATTGAGAAATTGAAATAATTACCCTAAGTTTATCAAGGTAATTTCATTAACACTAGTGTTATCAAATATTGTTGCTGAGATTGCTAAAACAGTCCTCAGTTGAAATGGAATCACTTATGTGCTTTAGTGATGGTATTTTTATTACATTTTTTTAAATTTGAAAAAGAGAATGCAATCAATTAAGCCACATGTCTACAGAAAAAAGGTCACATTTTTGCAATTATTTTAACATAAAGAAGTGTTACATATAGAGTCACTGTCAATTACTAGAAATAATTATGTATTTTCTTGGGTAATTTCTTGGTAATTAAAGTGTCAGTGAAGCATAAGATGCTTTGTTAATGAAAAGATTAAAAAACCTCACAAGAGTTTATCATATTTTGTTGAAATGTGGTTCAGTGTTTATTACCATAATTTCTGATTGTTATTGCATAACCTTGAATCATATTAATGCACAAATCATGAGTGTAAGCCAAATAATAGCTCATGAAGTAAAAAACACATCATATGAGGTGGTTCAATAGCAATCAGAATTATGATAATAAACATTAAACTGTGTTTCAGCAAAGAAACAACACTCTAAAAATATTTTTTCTTTTGATTTTGAAAGAATCTATGACACTAATTACAAAAACAATTACTGAAGAGGAAAAAAAGAAAAACAAATATTGCCGTCTTTGTTTCCAAGATACTGAATAGTATAAACATACAAAACTGCAAACAGAATTTTTATGAATAAAATAATTTCTAAAATGTTGAAAAAAGACATTTTGAGTGAATTTTTCACATTGCATGTTGTATATTTTTTGAAACTAATAATGCTAACCCATCCTTAGCTAGGCAAGACTTTACTTGTTACTTAAGAAGAAGGAGGTGGATTTGAATTGATTCATTCTTTTATTCTATCCTTTTTGTGACCACTAAAGATGTAACATGAGAGAGTAAATAGATCAATGTGCCCTTCTTGTTTCCAGATGTTTCCTGGGAAGAGCAAGAGAACCACAGGAAATCTCATAGGGACACAGGCAAGACTGGGATGCTCCTGGATTCTGAACTTAAGAAGATAGGACATAAACAAAAACATTGCAAAGATGGAAAATTAAGAGCTGTTGTAATGGTGTGCTAGATCTGGCTCTTAGAGTAGATTAAATTTTAGAGAGTAGATTTTGTGCTATTAATGTGTATGTGGTCTAGGTGCTTAGTTGGTAAGTTGTTTCTGACTCCTTGCAACCCCAGGGACTATAGCTCACCAGGGTCCGTTGTCCATGGGAATTTCCAGGAAAAAGCACCGGAGTGATTTGCCATTTCCTCCTCCAGGGGATCTTCCTGACCCATGGATCAAACCCACATCCATATCTCCTGCAGGAGGATTCTTTACCACTGTGACCCTGGGGACGCCTAGAAAGTAGAGTTGAAACGAGATTTTGGGCATCTCTTTTCAACTCTCCTTTCAGTGACTTTCCATTTGGAAGATTGAAATCAGCCTTGGTAAAGGTTATTTACACAATGGAAATTGGCAAATGCTACCAATCAGAGCATTTTCTTTTTTTCAGAAAGCCGATTTTTTAGCAAACTAGAAATGATGGGAAGAGAAATGGGCTGTGGATTTGAAAGTCACATTGATCAAAATAGTGACCACTATAGAGCTCAATTAGATCCTCTTTACATTTATTCACCTTATTAAAAATGACCCCTTGTCTGATCTATAAACCTGAATAAATTTGGGAAATCTGGTCCAATGTTTTTGATTTGACTCTTTACCATTCACATAAAGCTTCTAATACTGACATGACCTTTGTTGCCTTCTGCCCCAACAGACTCCCATTAATCTTTTCTTCAAAGAACAAATGAAATGGAGGCTCTACTAAGGGACTTTTGTAGGACAGGACCTGTGAGACCTGACAGTCCTCTGATTTTCCAAAGAGATTTTATTTAGTGAAAGCTCAAGCACCTTGTAATACATCAGACATTGCATATCTGGACCCCTAGGTTTTCTTTACATTCCTGTCCCCAAGTATTCATCACACTACTCTCTCGCTCGGTTGTGCGTGTTGGATGCATGCCTTCGCCAAGAGTTCTCTTCCTCTTCCTCACCATCTGTCTAATTCCCAGTTCCACTAGAATTATAGAAAAACTGTTGCCTGCAAAACCTCATCTTATCCACAATAGTCATTGCATGTCATATCTCCAGGAACAGGGGCTCTTTATTTTGCAAATATTTTTGAAGAATTTGGAAAGTGCAATTCCAAGCACACTGTACACACTGTAGCCGAGGGTTTCTGTTAACCTTGGAACAAGTCTAGGAGCCACTGTTTACATAATTGAAAGGATGAAAGGGGAAGTGAAAAGGAAAAGGCATCTTTTCAGGATGAGGTTGTACTCGAAGATCCTAGAACTCAAAATTTTGGGATTAATATTTGTGCCTAGATTAGTTTACCTTAGAGCTTTCTACTATAGAGATGTGGGTCGAAGATCATGAACAGATTTTCTGGTTTATGGACAAGAACTGAAACTTGGGGAGCCAGATTAACTTTTTTGTCTAATTGTCATGGGATGGAAGGCTGAAAGGACCAGCTGGGGGAATGGATCAAAAGCATGTAGATATATTTGCAGCCCTAGTTCTTTAGTTTCAAGCCTTCTTGTTTTTCATTTTCCTATGACCACATTATGATTTATTAATAAATATTTACATTTTTTAAATGGGGATATTTAAATAAAACTTTCATTGACATGTCATTTATAAAATTGTCTGTTGGATCGAACCCAGGTCTCCCACATTGTAGGCAGATTCTTTACCAGCTGAGCCACCGGGAAAACCCAAGAATACTGGAGTGGGTAGCCTATCCCTTCTACAGCAGATCTTCCTGACCCAGGAATCGAACTGGGGTCTCCTACATTGCAGGCAGATTCTTTACCAGTTGAGCTACCAGGGAAGCCCTTTTAAAATGGGAATATTTAAATAAAACTTTGATTGAAATGTCATTTTTGTGAAGCTGTCTGTTTTGTTAATTTTTTCCTTGTTTTTATTGTTACTTTAAATTTTAAAATAAAATTATCTACCTCCAGACAAAGGCTTTTAGAGAGATTTACATAGGGTTTTGAAGTTGCTAGGCTCACGTCTGAACACCTAATCACTTCCCTCTCATCTCCTTGTGTTGTCAAAAGCCGATTTGTGCTCCTAGATAAAGTCTTGTTTTCATTTTGCTGGGGGATGGGATTGGGGGTAGCATGATTTTAAACATTTCTGACTCCTCTTTTTGCACAAAGGTGTTTCTCTTGGCAGGAATCCTAACTTGGCTGGATTCACTTTGGTGTGGGTGTGACTCCAGTTTTCCTCCAGCCAATATTTTGCATGGCCATGCCAGTTGGGAGAGCCAAACTCTCTCTCCTGACCAAAGATCATAAAAAGGCAAAGACAAGTGCTCAAGGCACTTTTCTGAGATGATGATTTAAATTATCATGCTCTCCTGGGGTCCTTGAGAAATAGGCCACTCTCTGATCATTTTTGAGCACTTGCCAGCATGCCTGAAATATGAGGAGAGGGAGAAGATGTGTCTGCTTTTCTAATTAGTTTTTTCCTCCACTAAGTCATATCCCCTTCCTTTTAAGTGACGGAAAACATTAGAGTTCTTAAGAGATGTCTATTTTCCACTGGGGTTTACATCATCGTTTTATCTAATTATTTCCCAATTACGAATAATAATTAAACCAAATGGTGATGCAAACTGGCATGGTAACAATCTGTCTTTTTAGAAGAGCTTCCCAAAGGAGTTATAGAACACCAGGGTTGATCATTCTTTGTTCAGTCTCAAAAGTCAGCCTTGAAGAAAGCAAAAGTTACAAATCTTGATTTTTAAACCATGTCTGATGCCCCTTGTCCCTAATCTGAGAGAGAAGACTGATGAATTCAGTCTTCAACTCTTTTTGACACCTCAAGAGTGTTTTAATAGTTGCAATAAACATAGGCATGCTACAGAAGAAGAATTTGTTGACTGAGTAAATATTAATTAACCTGGAGTCAGGAGACCTGGATCTAGAGTGACTATGTGTCTGAGTTTGCCATAAAGAACCTTGGTGAATACCTCTTGTTTTGGTATTATTGTGGCTGGTGGCTCCTTCCACTGTCAAAAGTGTCCTACTTCAAATTCTTCTATAACTTACTAGATGGACAAGCAAAATGTCGACTTAGACATTATTGATATCTGATTGCAAGACTCTAAGACTTAAATCAAACTGTCTAAGTGGTATTTCTCAACCTCAAACACCCTATTTAAGATCAAATAAGAAACTAATAGATGAAAATATACCCTTTTCATGACAGCCCTACACATACAAGCTAAATTTACAAAATTTCTAGAAGAAAGAAGAAAATATCTTTAAGATCTTGTATAGACAAAGATTTTTTAAATGAGACTTCATAAAAATTAAAAACTTTCTGCTCTTCAAAGACAAAACACTGAAAAGCCACAGACAGGGAGAAAATATTCACAATATATCTAACTAAGAAAGGACTCTTATTTGAAATATATAAAACTAATGAAACAAAGACAAATCATCATTTTTTTAAAAAAGTGAGTAAAAACTTGAACAAATACTCAAAAAATATATTAGAATGGCAATTATGTACATGAAAAGATGCTTAACATCAAAGAAATGCAAATTAAAACCACAAGATATTTTAAGCCAATCATTAAAGTTGTTAAAATTTAAAACTGACAGCACTAAATGCTAGTGAATGACTGAAAGTTTCATAGCTAGTGGGAATACAAAAGGGTAAGTTGGTTGACAGTATATTGTAAAGTTAGACATGCACTTACACTCTAACCTATCTATTCTCCTCAAAGTATTTACCCAGGAGAAAAGAAAACAGATGACCACAAAGGGACTTGAACAGAAATATTGATAGCAGGTTTATTCGTAGTAGCTTCAAACTGGAAATAGCTCCTTAGATTGTCGACATGTGAATTGACAAATTGTGACCTGTTTATAATGGAAACCTATGCAACAATGAAAAAAAAATAACTTCAGTTACATCTAACAACATGAGTGAATCTCATAGATAATATGTTGTGAGGAAGAATTTGGGCACAAAAGAGTATGTGCTAGGTGATTCCATTCATATAAAGCTCTAGCATAGGTGAAAGGGATCAATGGTGATAGAAATCCAATCAGTGGTTATCAGAGTGTCTCTGTGTGTGTGAAAGGAGGAATGCTGAGTGGAAAGTGGACTGGAGGAACTTTCTGGATGAAGGAAATGCTAATTCTCTTTATCTAATTGATATATACATGAGTGTTTACACATATTAAAATCATCACTGAATGAACACGAGGTGTGTCCATGTCCTTTGTGCAAATTATACTCAATATAATACTGTAAAATAAGTCACACTACGTCTCAGTTTATCAAGTGCATTCTCACACAATAATGTTTTCCAAATATTTCTAAGCATCACAATTCTTTCTTTAGACAAAATGCTACATGGAATTTCAATATATAAAACAGCAAAAGCCGAATTTCTGGAGTTGAGATGAGGAGGGGTTCTGATCAATGGAAAGTATTAATAACTACAGGTGAGAAACCACCACACATTAGCATGCAGGTGACCTTTCTGGTCATTTTAGTAACTCAGGCAACCTGGCGGGTGCTGTCTTTTGCTCTTCTGATGGTTGATGTTTGTGGATTCTTAGTAGTGGATGGAGGAAAAGGCAATGGCACCCCACTCCAGTACTCTTGCCTGGAAAATCCCATGGGCGGAGGAGCCTGGAAGGCTGCAGTCCATGGGATCACTGAGAGTCAGACATGACTGAGCAACTTCACTTTCACTTTTCTCTTTCATGCATTGGAGAAGGAAATGGCAAGCCACTCCAGTGTTCTTGCCTGGAGAATCCCAGGGACAGCAGAGCCTGGTGGGCTGCCGCCTATGGGGTCGCACAGAGTCAGAAATGACTGAAGCGACTTAGCAGCAGCAGCAGCAGCAGCAGCAGTAGTGGATGGAAATAGAGAGCTGATCAAGATTATCCTGCATTTCTTTTCACTGTCAGGTTTTAGGGAATCATCTACATGAAATTTTGTTTTCATTTTGATATGGCCATCACTGTCACTGTTGCTTAAAAAAATCCCTTTTTCCCCAGAGGGGAAAGATGAGGGCCACATCAAAAACTTAGATGTTTTCGGCTTTTCCAGTTATCACAGCGTGAGGAACCATGAGGAGCAAAGTCTCCTGCAACACACACTATGAAGCGGTGGGGGAAGTCCTGCCTGGCAACCAGCATAAGTACCTGCAGTGTCTGGAGATGGTGGTGCTTCAGGTCAGCCTGTAGGCCTATGACTCTCAGAAGGACAAAAATTTCTTGGGCACCGTCAGGCTTAAGTCCACTCCCCACCCCAAATTCTCCATGTGTGTCCTGTGGGACCAGCAGCACTGTGAAGAAGCCAAGGCTGTGGATATCCCCCACATGGCACTGAGGAAACTCAACAAGAACAAGGAACTGGTCAAGAAGCTGGCCAAGAAGTATGATGCCTTTTTGGCTTCCGAGTCTCTGATCAAGCAGATCCCATGAATCCTGGGCCCAGGCCTGAACAAGCCTGGCAAGTTCCCTTCCTTGCTGACCCACAATGAGAACACGGTGGCCAAAGTTGATGAGGTGAAGTCCACCGTCAAGTTCCAGATGAAGAAGGTGCTGTGTCTGGCAGTGACTGTTGGCCACCTGACGACGACAGATGATGAGGTTGTGTACAACATCGTCTTAGCTCTCAGCTTCCTGGTGTCCTTGCTCAAGAAAAATTGGCAGAATGTCAGGGCCTTGTGCCTTAGAGCACCTGTACTAAAGCACAGCTTAATAAACCATACTCCACTATAAAAAAAAAAAAAAAAGAAAAACTTGGATGTTTTTGGATCAGTTGATGCTGAGGTGTTCATTCTCAACAATGTCCTACTCACACATTTTTGGGTTTCCCATCCTATAGCAGCTGGTTTGATTCATTTATTTATTTTAAAGTTCAATTTGTGATACAGTTAGAAGAGACTGTCAGCAAGGGAGAGTCAAACGGAAAGTTTATTTATTTTTCTCCAAAGGGTAAATGGTGGACAAGTAGGGGACTGCTGGCATGGGGCTTATTGGATTTATTTGGTTTATTTTTTCCTAAAATCCTTCCCTCTAAGAGGACAAAGTTCTTCTTTTCTCTTTAAGTGCAAAGCCCAAAGTGAGAAAAATTTGAAATCTGATTTAAATTTTTTTGATGTGGAACAGACTAAAGAAAACACTGAGGCTGACTGAATTTTCTTTAATTTAAATAGGAGAGAGATTGGAATTCCCACGAGAGGATTGATTGTTGAAATTCATATTTATTTTTTTTAAATCTGTCATTGGGGATATGCTGATTTTGAAGGATAAAACAGAGAGTTAGGAGCTCCAGAAATATGTGTGAGACTGGGTCATGAAAGGATGAGAAAGAGCTGAAGCCAGTGATAGCCAATAGCCCCACCAACACAGTGAGACTGGCTCTTGAAGCCACCTGCAAATCCCCTGTCTCAACTGATGTGCTGTTAGGCTTTATATTTCCTCCATTAGAAATATTTCATGATTTGAGTATGAATTATATAAAAACAAAAAAGAAGCAATAAGACCCCCAAACCAAAAACCAATTAAGGAAAATTCTTGCGGTCGAAAATGCTTAGCAAACTGGAATAAACAAAGGACACTGATGTCTTTATTGTAGGATTTCCCTGGACCTATAATATTCTTATGTGCATTTTGAATCTCCAAGAAGAGCTATAGGATTAGCCATGTAAGAAGTCTTAACTTCAAATGAGAGGAAAATTTTACCCATTTACCTCCCATCTAAGGCTGACCTGAAAATTAAAAAAAAAAAAATTCTTTGATGAAAGCATTGAAAAATTACTGTTAAAATGCAAATCATAACAGGGACATGATAATATCTGAAAGCATTATTAACCAACTTAACTCCTCAGTTTAGTTTATCAAATTAACTGCAAGTGCCTTGTAAAACTCTCGTGGGAAGGAGATTGGACTGAATTAAAGCATGACAGGGGACAGAGGATATCGATAATCTAACCAGAAGGCGAGGAAGACATAGTAGATTGACCAAAGTGACAACGTTTCTGAATTTTAAGTAATTATCAGCTTCAATCTCTGTAGCGTACATCAGTCAAGAACCATATAAGAGAAAAGAGACGTTCAATTTATTTAAACACAAGAATCATACACATCAGATCCTAGTATTTCTATATTAATTTAAAACATAAAACAAATAAGTGATTGCCAGCAACAAACGGAATGTTTAAAGTTTTCTCTGGACGCAAATTTGTTTTTTGTTGTATGGAGAACTGACATTGAAACTCAAGGTTTAGCTGGTTTATGTTGACACTACCAGTGGCGCCAAACCTATTTCCTTTCATTTCCTTTTCTTTTTTTTAATTTTTTGTTTTTTGGTTACATCATGAGGCATGTGGGATCTTAGTCTCATGCCTCTTGAAGTGGAAGCGCGGAGTCCTAACCACTGGACTATCAGGGAATTCTCTCCTTTCCTTTCTTTATGCTCATTTAAGTGAGATTTCCCTGTCTCTCCTCCAAGTGAATCTACCTGATTGGGTTCTGGCAAGTGCAATGTGGGCAGAAGTGATAAACTCTGCCTGTAGTCTTGGTGTACACAGAAAGTCTTGCATGATCCTCATTTTCTGAACCCTCCTATCTGCTAGGTATGTGCTACCAAGGCAACAGGAAGGCAGAGTCATTTGATTATAGCAACCTGGGTTCCTGAATCACCATCTGGAGGACAGTCACACAAGCATTCATACTGGATTTTGTATCGGTTAGAATTAAAGTTTTATTTTGTTAGGTCACACAGAGTGCTAGAGTCGGACATGATTGAGCATGCATGTACCCACTGAGATTTTGATTTTGGTTTGGTTAGCACATTTCACCTTAATTGCCCTAGCCAACAGAAATTCAGGGAATAAGGGCATGTTTACTTGTGAAAGCTGAATCTAGAGTAAGTTACTGGTCATAACTCATTCTTTTCATAGTGATTGTACCAACATGTACTGTGTGCTACTCCTGCCTCATCCCATGGAAAGTGCTTTAAAATCAGATTATTATATAAGATTAGCTTTAAAGTGTTCCAGTTTTTAATATCTCCCACTGGTATCCTGCTCTTCTCTCCCATCTGCTGCATTGACAGTGACCACCCTGAACTAAAGTGCTCCGATTCCACTGTGGTGTGTTTTGGGTCATGTACAGCATATGTGGCTGTAGAAGTCACTTTCCCCAGCCATGAAGTGTGGAACCGCACGCCAGAGGATGCAGACCAAGCCCAGGCAGAGGGCCCAACCAGGATCTGCTGACCTGGTAACCTTTCTCGTATTTACACACATTGGCCCTTACTCCAGCACAGCACAGCTGGCTGAAACAGTCCTCAAGACTTTAGGAACTCCTCCCAGGAGAATTTCATGAAAGTATGAACTAGTCAGAAAACAAAGATGAAATTAATGTAAACCTTGCTTAGGAATTAAATAAATTTTCTGGAACAGGAACTTCAACAAGCATGATAGGAATCAATCTCTAAACAGAGTGAAGAGGTTAAGGAATATTTGTAATGCAGATTTACATCTGGTGAAAGTTTCATTTGATAAAAATATATGTATTTGTTCGAGTCTAAGTATGAATGACTCCTTTTGGGGAGTAAATACTATGGCTCTTACCCAGAGGAACTCATAAATCCATGTCCCTTTTTATAGCCAAAGACGAATTTCAATTGACAAGTCAGCTATTTTGAAGTCTGTAAGATGTAATCCTATAAACAGGGATAGATCTAGGTTTTGTGAGTCTGGAAGGTTATACAGTTTTTAAGACCTTCTTTCAAAAGTGAACACAATTTAGACATGAAGGTAAACATTTATTTTGAGTGGGAAATGAAATCACAGTGAGTTACAAATTTTAAAGTTGACTGCCATAAAAGTCATGGTGTGATGCATGTGTACTGAGTCGTGTCTGACTCTTTGTGACCCCATGGGCTCCTCTGTCCTTGGAATTTTTCCAAGCAAGAATACTGGACCAGGTTGCTGTTTCCTTCTCCAGGGGATCTTCCTTACCCAGGTATCAAACTCTCATATCTGGTGTCTCCTGCAGTGGTAGGCAGGTTCTTATCTGGTGAGCCACCAGATAAGCGCAGCTGCTGCTGCTGCTAAGTCGCTTCAGTCGTGTCCAACTCTGTGCGACCCCATAGACGGCAGCCCACCAGGCCTCCCCGTCCCTGGGATTCTCCAGGCAAGAACACTGGAGTGGGTTGCTATTTCTTCTCCATGCATGAAAGTGAAAAGTGAAAGTGAAATCACTCAGTCGTGTCCGACCCTCAGTGACCCCATGGACTGCAGCCTTCCAGGCTCCTCCATCCATGGGATTTTCCAGGCAAGAGTACTGGAGTGGGGTGCCATTGCCTTCTCCGAGATAAGCCCAGAGAAGTCACAAAATCCAGCAACATTATAGGTCTATTAGTAGACTTGCTAACATACTTTTATTTTGCATATTTGGTTAAATTTATTTATTTTTTATTTTATTTTATTTTTTAACTTTACAATATTGTATTGGTTTTGCCATATAGCAACATGAATTCACCACGTGTTCCCCATCCTGAACCCTCTATATCACTTTTTCTTACATTTTTAGTTGCATACTCTGGTCATCTTGTTTTGTGATAATGTATGTAATATTTTCTGTATAGAAAATAAAAAGATACCTCAGTCTCTTTTTTGGCAATTTTAGTATGAATGGTTTAGAAGCTCCTTTGGCCTCACACTTTTTTTATTAACGATTTTATGTGAATTATTAAGATTATTAAATTTAGGAAAAATTCTCTATCAATATTCCTTTCATACATGAGCTATTATGATTGAAAAACCTCTTTCATAGACTAAGTTCTGGCCCCCTGATTTTGAACCTTGCTTTTTGCCACTGCACACTGCACATTTTCCTGGTGCAAGTGTCATATCATGACATGACCTCTGGCCTTACTCCTTTGTATCATGTGCTGGGTAAGTTAACACAGCAGATATTAGGAATATTCCTGAAAGCTGTTTCTGCATTGGGATGACTGGAATAATTTGATTACACATGGAAGTAATGGCAAACCAAATAAATATGTTTCAACAAACCCTAACTACATGTATCTTGTAAGTCAACATCCTTTGAACTAGATATTAAAAATGCCATGACTAGTATTGCCTTTTGTGTCTAGTGAGCCAGGCTGCCACACTCGATGCTGCCACACTCGGTGCTGTGCCTCAGGGGACCCTGTGCTTTTGAGTGCCTTCTTCCAAATCGCCCAGTTTCTCTGAGGACTGGCTGGGACTGGCAGTGTCAAATGGATGGTCTCTATGGGTCATATGGGTCATCTGTATGGACCTTGGCCCTCCTTTCAACTACTGGGATGCTCTCTGACCTTCTACCTCATGTATGGGGTTGACCAGATGCCCTAATGATCTATGAGCCTCAGATTTAGTGTCTTTGTGGATGAATTACACACATTAGTAAGGGCAGCATTTCCTTCATGAAAACTTGTGATACTGGGCCACCAAAATAGTGCTAAGAGACTGATTTGAGGTGACTTTCACTCATGTCTGATGAGTATGGCACTCTGAGCTGCTGACAGTCCACTCTCAACCCTTAAACTGCAGCTATGGAGGTAGATCTGTATATTGGCTCTCACCAGGCCTTGTTATAACTGTCCTAAATATATCTCACATAGGACCTTGACTTTTCTAATATCCTTTATAAAATTGTTTATATAAAAATAGGCCAACAGAAATATTTTGTCTGTGTCATTGCATATCCAGTAAGAAGGCATGCTTGTGGCCACTCCTGCACAACTTAACAAAAAAAAGCAAAATGTGAAAGAGGGGAAGTTTGATGGAAAGAGATGACAGTCTAAACTGATTGAGGAAATATATTTTTTTGTTTATTTTATAAAAACATATGGCCATTGAATATAATGTGGTGTGTGGAGCCCATGCAAGTGAGGGGCTTGCAGTAGTAAATAAATCTACTTCTGCTAATGGACATGATTTTGCAAAATGGTGGTATTCTTCTAGACTATTAATGATACCTCATAAAGACAATGAATTTAGAGTTTATGTAAAGCATAGATAATTTAAAGAACTGTTTCTTTTGCATAATCCTCTCTGCTGCATCCTATTCCAAACCCTACAGAAAGTGTCTTTTTTCCCCACACACAACTGACCCTAATAGCAAATACAGTGGAATTTGATTGATTCATCTTATATGTCCATAATTAATGTAAAAGGGCCTACTCTCTCTCAACTCATTTCTCAGAAAATATATAATAATGAAGTTCAAATTCAGTTTAATATGACCTAAATTTAAGACATATAATGGCTGGAGAATTACTTTGAAAAGTTAGAAGTGCTATGCAAATGTAAAGTATCCTCATTAACACTACTATTATTAGTGAAGTATCTATAAGCTAACATTCAGTTATTTGCTGTATTACAAAATTTAAAAGTAAAATAGTCTCTTAACATCTATCCCTCTGGGCTCGTTGAGAGACCACATTGGTCTTATTATCTTTAGTGTCTCTTGCACCTAACTGTGTTCTGGTACTTAGTGGGCACTTATAAGTATTTGTTGAATAAATGAATAAATAATTTCCAGTTGTATGTTTAGGTTAGTTTCTTTTTTTCAGATTTTATGTTAGAAATAAGCAGTTCTTTAAATACTAAATTTTACTCATACAAAGTATCTTTAAGGATAAATTTCCAGAGGTTAAATTTCTAGATCATAGACTTCACACATTTTTTTTAAAGCTTTTGATACACGTTGCCAAATGTTCTTCCAAGAATGTTTGTTCATTTAACAAGTATTTATTAAGAGCTGATTAAGGTCCAGGAACTGTTGTAAGTGTTGGGGATACAATAATAAATAAGACATCCAGTCCTCATTGAGCTTATAGATTAATCAAGAAGACAGATGATAAAAGGTGACTGAATAAATAAATAAATATATGATATAATTTTAAGTAGTGATGAGACTATGAAGAAAAATAGAGACACGAGGCAAATTTTTTGGCAAATTTTGGCAAATTTTTGTTACTGTTTTCAAATACTCATTTAACTCTTCAGTTTACTGGAGTGACTATGAGAAAGGAGATGAGAAGAGGGAAATGCTGGAGAAAGGGAAAATACTTATGAAGTAAGGGGTTGACATATACTATCTTTAAATTGAGGGCTAATTCCTAGGGGACCCAAAACAATTCTAAGGCCAGCCAGTCAACTGGGGGCCTGTGGTCTCAAGCAATAAATGAAATTTTGCCCAAGTATTTTTCACAGTTGGGTGCTGTAGGTCAATGACACCTCATGTGGTTATTTTTCAGCTGCCTAAAATATGACTGGACTAGATATACTCAGTCGTGTGAGCCCAGTCACCTGTGAAGTAAGGACTATGATGGTAAGTAGTGAGATCGATAATAGCTTCAACATCAAATATATCACATACTCCACTCCACCACTCAGAAGTAACTGACCTGCTAGAATGGTATAATGACCAACTGGAGACAACACTCTGAGGTTCTATCTCATAGGGTAAAATCAGTGATGACTATATGGTGCTGTTTGTCCCCAAGCCAAAATGCATGGTTCATAGAATCAAGGAATAGAAGCAGGAATGGTTCTTAAAAAAAAATTTTTTTTTATGAACTTCTTGCAGAATTTTTACTTTTTGTTTCCAGAATGTTGAAGTCTGCAGTCTTGATGGCCTTGGTCCTCAAGGGAGACATCCACAAGGGGATATGTTGGTTTCGCTGAATTGGAAGGTGAGATTGGTCATTTTGGTGAAAAATGGGGTATCCTACTGGCTGGGGAAATTGATCCCAACTACCAGGGGAAATTGAGTTGCTTCTATATGATGGAGGCAGGGAGCAGCAGACTCGAATCCAGAGTCTTGGGCACTCTTAGTCTTTCCATGTCCTCTAGTGAAGGTCAAGGGAAAACCATATCAACCAAAACAAAAGTGAGACCACTGAGAATCAGGTCCTCTTTAGGAAGGAGGGTCTGGGTCACTCTACCAACTGAAGAACCCCAACCACCTGTGGTGCTGGCTGAGGCCAAAGGAAATGGGGAAAGGGTAATAAAAGGAGGAAGTAAGAGTAAAGTGAGTGTTTGAAGACAATAACATAAACTTACCAAACTCTCCTTTATTTTTCTTCATATCTTTCATTACTACCTGAAATTATATATTTACTTGTTTATTTGGTTACCTTTTATCATCTATCTTCTTGATTAATTTATAAGCTCCATGAGGACTGGATGTCTTATTTTATTACTGTATTGCCAATACCTGTATAATTTTGTGATCAATTTCAGAAATGAGGATAGTAGTATATCTTCCAGATTCTTGGGGTGCACACATCAGTTGGGAAGTGTCCTGTCTTCTCTGAGACAGCCTCTCCTCTTTCAAGCTTCTAACTCCTTCTAATCAACCTCTTCCCTTTTTTCCCAAAGCTGGGAGTGGTAGCTGCTCGCTCTCTGGTTTCTTAGTCTTCAAGAATTATTTTAACATCATAATTCATTACGTTAAATCATCTTTTGTGAAAAACCTAATGTGGTTTCTGTTTTCCACATGGGATCCTGACTGTTATATAAGCTGTACATCTCATCCATGGCCATGTGGTTTGCTTGGCCTCCCGTGGGCAGGTATATTTCTCTGTCTGTCCATATGATTTGTGTTGGCCAATGGAGTGTGATTAGATGTGATATGTGCCACATCTGATAAGGCAGATACTTTTTAAAATACTACACTTTTAATTTTGAAATGGGTGTATGTTTATATGCAGTTGTAAGAAATAATGCAGAGTGACCCCATGGCCTTTTTATCATTTCCCCCCAATGGTAACATCTTGCAAAATATCCTATAATATACAACCAAGACATTGACATTGATAAAATCCAGCACTCTTACTCAGATTTCCCTAGTTTGGGGTAGAAACTTTTACAGTGATCGTGGGTTTTAGCTATTCTCCCCCTCTGTCATGTGAACAGGATGGTGGACCAGATCCACAGATCTGAGCAGAGGCACAGTCCTCAGGAACATGCATCCATATGAGCAAGAGAAATCTTCAGTTGTAAGAACTGAGAATTTGAGGTTTGTGTTATCTTAGCCTGACTGCTTAGTAAAGAGAGAGATGAAAGAGGGGGATTTATTCTAGATAGAAGGGTTAGAAATACCTTCATAGCAGAAGGGACATTTGAGCAGGGACCTGCCTGGAGTGAGGATGCCTCTCAGGGAAATGGCTGGGGATAATCATTCACACTGAGGTGGCAGCAGGTATGAAACCCCTCCGTGGAATAAGTACACATATCAGAGAAAGAACAGAGCTAGCATAATGGGCGGAGGAAGCAATGAGTGAGGATAAGGATGGGCAGAGAGACAGATGGGCTGATATCATCTAGTCCATGGTCAAATAATGGATTTTATTTTCAATGCCCTTTTGATGATAATTTTCTGACCTTCATATTAATATCATGGATAGTTCTATTAAGGATGTCTTCCTCACACAAAGTTGAAATCTGCCTCTTAGCCACATTTTCCCTTTTACACTATTTCTGTCTTTTGTTTTTTGTAGAGAGTGCCTTCTCCTGTGACCAGCCTCACGTATTTGAGAATGGCAATGATGCTTTCCCAAGTCTCTTTACTTGAGTTAAACGGTTCTGTTTAGTTAAGTTAGGTAACTTTGTGTTTCACATAGTTTTTTTTAAGAGAACATTTTAGACTTAATTCTGTTAATTGCTTATTCAGATAATTATTTCAGTGATTCATAAGGTAAGAATATCTAGAATCTTAGAGATACCACATGTACTTTCGGGAGTATATCATTTATGCATGTCTCTCTCATTCACTACATAATTCTGAAGATATGTCTTCAAGACTGGTATTTGTCAGTGGTTGTTTGACTGACTTAATATGAATTTCCTATTTAATGAAGGAATGGAAGGGAGAAAAGTGTTATAAGCCAAAGAAGGCAGTACTCTAAAACAATGACAGCTACCCACATGTTAATGTGTATACAAAACACTTGGGGATCTTGTTAAAATTCAGATTCTTAATCAGCAGGTTTGGGGCAGGACCCCAGATACTAGATTTTAGTGGACACTGCTACTGTGTGGACCATTCTTCTGAGCAGCAAGGTTCTAAAGAACTCACGTCAGTAGAGAATTACTCTACCTGGCAAGGCAGGTGTAGTCACACCAGTCCATTGGCTGTATGATATAAGCAGAGCTCTTCAATCATTTCAGGGTGTTTCCAGATGCCAGCAGAACCATATAGGACGTGTCAGAAAAATCATCTTTAAGCCATTTCTAGACTGAGACTTCAAGGACAGAGACTTTAAAGAAAGTGATTGGTTCTCAAATTGCTGTTGCTCAATTTCCTGTATAACTGCGTGAGGGTCTCCAAGGGACAGTGATGTGACTGATGGTAAAAGGCCAGTAGACACAGTTATAGAATATAATGTATCTTTAATGGCAAAGGATAAGGAAATTGAAGCTTGTTACAAAAGCGGGATACAATAAGCTATGTTCCCAGATGAAGGCATCTCAGGTCTCTTAGTCTCCATAGGAAAATAGACCAGCTGCTGATAGCACCTACATGGAGTTAGAGTTCTTGCATTGGTGACAACCTCCCACTTTCCATTGTTGGAGTTCAGGCGTATTCTCATGTACTTTGCTAATGGTATTGAGATAGCCTACCTGTGTGCCAGATCATGGTACAAACACGACGTGAGAACCTTTCTGATGGTCCTCTGTAAGACCAACCAAACCAAAGACCAGGTTTTCAGGTGTGGCATCTCTCAGCATACTCACACATTAGACCTGCCCAAGGTTCATTCCTGCACTTAACATGAGGAAAAATATGGGTAGATCATAGGATATGGTGAAAGATACCTTCCCCTAAGATAGCAAAAGACAGCAAAGTCAGTGCCTTATGTTTCCCCTTTATTCCCTTATAAACAACCAATATGGCAACTGCTGTAAATTAATTATGCTTTCCCAGAAAAATTCTGGTATATAGAAATATTTCCTTAGGAATGGTTTTCCTATGAGAAATGTTAATAAAATTGAATGAATTCGTAAGATCATATTTGGCAGAACTAGAGGTTAACTTAGAGGTGTTCTAATTCATAAACTTTATGATGAAATCATTATGGCTTATGATTATTCTGAAGAAAGAATATAAAAATTGGTCTGTCTGTAGGCTTCACCTATAGCCATTTCTAAGCCAAAGAATATTCAAACTACCGCACAATTGCACTCATCTAGGAGGAGCCTGGTAGGCTGCAGTCCATGGGGTCGCTAAGAGTCGGACATGACTGAGCAACTTCACTTTCACTTTTAACTTTCATGCATTGGAGAAGGAAATGGCAACCCGCTCCACTGTTCTTGCCTGGAGAATCTCAGGGAAGGTGGAGCCTGATGGAGCCTGATACCGCACAGAGTCAGACACGAGTAAAGCGACTTAGCAGCAGTAGCAGCAGCACATGCTAGTAAAGAAATGCTTAAAATTCTCCAAGCCAGGCTCCAGCAATACATAAACCATGAACTTCCAGATGTTGAAGCTCGTTTTAGAAAAGGCAGAGGAACCAGAGATCAAATTGTCAACATCCGTTGGATCATCGAAAAAGCAAGAAAGTTTCAGAAAAACATCTATTTCTGCTTTATTGACTATGCCAAAGTCTTTGACTGTGTGGATCACAATAAACTGTGGAAAATTCTGAAGGAGATGGGAATACCAGACCACCTGACCTGCGTCTTGAGAAACCTGTATGCAGATCAGGAAGCAACATTTAGAACTGGGCATGGAACAACAGACTGATTCCAAATAGGACAAGGAGTACGTCAAGGCTGTATATTGTCACCCTGCTTATTTAACTTATATGCAGAGTACATCATGAGAAACGCTGGGCTGGAAGAAGCACAAGCTGGAATCAAGATTGCTGGGAGAAATATCAATAACCTCAGATATGCAGATGACACCACCCTTACAGCAGAAAGTGAAGAACTAAAAAGCCTCTTGATGAAAGTGAAAGAGGAGAGTAAACAAGTTGGCTTAAAGCTCAACATTCAGAAAACTAAGATCATGGCATCCAGTCCCATCACTTCATGGCAAATAGATGGGGAAACAGTGGAAACAGTGGCTGATTTTATTTTTCTGGGCTCCAAAATCACTGCAGATGGTGATTGTAGCCATGAAATTAAAAGATGCTTACTCCTTGGAAGGAAAGTTATGACCAATCTAGATAGTATATTAAAAAGCAGAGACATTACTTTACCAACAAAGGTCCGTCTAGTCAAGGCTATGGTTTTCCAGTGGTCATGTATGGATGTGAGAGTTGGACTATAAAGAAAGCTGAATACTGAAGAATTGATGCTTTTGAACTGTGGTGTTGGAGAAGACTCTTGAGAGTCCCTTAGACTGCAAGGAGGTCCAACCAGTCCATCTTAAAGGAGACCAGTCCTGGGTGTTCTTTGGAGGGACTGATGTTGAAGCTGAAACTCCAATAGTTTGGCTACCTGATGCTTCAGGTGACTCATTTGAGAAGACTCTGATGCTGGGAAAGATTGAAGGCAGGAGGAGAAGGGGATGACAGAGGATGAGATGGCTGGATGGCATCACCGACTCAATGGACATGGGTTTGGGTGGATTTTGGGAGTTGGTGATGGACAGGGAGGCCTGGCGTGCTGCAGTTCATGTGGTTGCAAAGAATGAGACACAACTGAGCGACTGAACTGAACTGAACTAGAGCCAACATACTATAGTCGACAAACTGATTAACTCTTGAAATATTTTTCCATGCCAGATGACTCTCCGTTTATGTCACTATTCAGTGGTTATTTCTGGTCTAGAATTGGATATGAGTCCTAAGTTAGCCTGGTTAGCCTGGAATGGAGGATCATTTTATAATGAATGTTGAGAGCCAGGTTTTCTGCCTCTTCTCTTTTTCCAAATACAAGCTAGGACAGCCTGTATCCACAAAGGAACCTGCCTTATGGTGAAACCAACAATGCGTATGGCAGAACAGATAGATCAAAAGAACTTAGGTCCTTTTGAATTAAAAACAGTGAACACTGATTATACTACCCTTAGCAATCATTCTGCTTCTGAACTTCCAATGTTTTTCATTATTTAAGCCAAGTTGTAGTTAAGTTTACAGAAACTATAGGGGTTATAGCAAGGCCTCTGGAACCAGACTCAGTTCAGTTTAGTCGCTCATGTGTATCCGACTCTTTGCAACCCCATGGACTGCAGCACACTAGGCTTCCCAGTCCATCACTAACTCCGGGAGCTTTCTCAAACTCATGTCCACTGAGTCGGTGATGCCATCCAACCATCTTTTGTCCTCTGTCATCCCCTTCTCTTCCTGTCTTCATTCTTTCGCAGAATCAGGGTCTTTCCCAATGAGTCAGTTCTTTGCATCAGGTGGCCAAAGTATTGGAGTTTCAGTTTCAGCATCAGTCCTTCCAATGAATATTCAGGACTGATTTCCTTTAGGATTGACTGGTTGGATCTCCTTACAGTCCAAGGAACTGTCAAGAGTCTCCTTCAACCCCACAGTTCAAAAGCATCAATTCTTTAGTGCTCAGCTTTCTTTATGGTCCAACACTCCCATCCATACATGACTACTGGAAAAACCATAGCTTTGACTAGACAGACCGTTGTCAGTAAAGTGATGTCTCTACTTTTTAATATGCTGTCTACATTTGTCATAGCTTTTCTTCCAAGGAGTAAACATCTTTTAATTTCATGGCTGCAGTCACTATCTGCAGTGATTTTGGAGCCCAAGGAAATAAAGTCTGTCACTGTTTCCATTCTTTCCCCATCTGTTTGCCATAAAGTCATGGAACCAGAAGCCATGATTTTAGTTTTTTGAATGTTGAGTTTCAAGTCAGCTTTTTCACTCTCCTCTTTCATTTTCATCAAGAGGCTCTTCAGTTTCTCTTCTCTTTCTGCCATAAGGGTGGTGTCATTTGCATATCTGAGGTTATTGATATTCCTCCCAGTAATCTTGATTCCAGCTAGTGCTTCATCCAGTCTGGCATTTCTCATGATGTACTCTGCATATAAGTTAGAAAAGGTGACAATATACATTCGGACATACTCCTTTCTCAATTTGGAACCAGTCTATTGTTCCATGTCCGGTTCTAACTGTTGCTTCTTGACCTGGATACGGGTTTCTCAGGAGGCAAGGTGGTCTGGTGTTCCCATCTGTTGAAGAATTTTCCACAGTTTGTTGTGGTCCACACAGTCAAAGGCTTTAGCATAGCAAATGACGCAGAAGTAGATATTTCTAAACAGCACTAGACTGCCTGGGTCTGAATCTTGACTCTGTAACCATATAGTCATGTAGTCTTGGGGAAGTTACTTAGAAACTTCATGCCTCAGTTTTCTTGGTTATAAAATGGAGGTGTAAACAGTACCCAGTGTCCAAGTGTTACTCTGAGATTAACTGAGTTAATGCATGTAAAGTGCTTGGAACAGGGCCTGGCTAATGCATAGCCTAAAAAAGTGTTTGTTATTAACACTATTACTGCTGTTACTATTAATATTTGCTGATAACAGTCTAAAACTTTTCATCTATTTTCTCATTCGTTGATTAAATATATATTGAGTGACCACAGTATACACAGTTTGGGATCGAGCTGAGATTTGGATACATGTTTATGGCCACAGTGTCAGCTTTTAAACTTCCTTCCTTCCCTGCTTCCTCCCTCCCTTCCATCCTTTCTTCTCCTCCTTCTCATTTTCTTCCTCTTCCCCTTCTTCCTACCCCTCTTCCCCTTACTCTTCCTCCTTGTCTGCTTTTCTCTTTCCTCTCTCTCATTCTCTGTTCCTTCACTTTTGGATTATGAGGTTGAAATGATTTTTTTTGGCAATCATTATATGAAAACATTGTAGGAAACTTACGGCTTATTTTAGCTTTTGTTTATTTTCCAGAAGTATGTTTTGTTTTTTTTTTTCCTGGGCCAGATAGTGTTTTTCTAGTCTGGATTAACAAAGACTTAGTGAGAGTTGGACTGTGAAGAAGGTTGAGCCCCGAAGAATTGATGCTTTTGAACTGTGGTGTTGGAGAAGACTCTTGAGAGTCCCTTGGACTGCAAGGAGATCCAACCAGTCCATTCTGAAGGAGATCAGCCCTGGGATTTCTTTGGAAGGAATGATGCTAAAGCTGAAACTCCAGTACTTTGGCCACCTCATGTGAAGAGTTGACTCATTGGAAAAGACTCTGATGCTGGGAGGGATTGGGGGCAGGAGGAGAAGGGGACGACAGAAGATGAGATGGCTGGGTGGCATCACTGACTCGATGGACATGAGTCTGAGTGAACTCCGGGAGTTGGTGATGGACAGGGAGGCTTGGCGTGCTGCGATTCATGGGGTCACAAAGAGTCGGACATGACTGAGCTACTGAACTGAACTGAATGTGTGTGCGCTGTTCTGTGTGCTAAATTACTTCAGTTGTGTCCTACTCTTTGTGACCCTATGCACCGTAACCCGTCAGGCTCCTCTGTTCATGGGGTTCTTCAGGCAAGAATACTACAGCGGGTTGCTGTGCCCTCCTCCAGGGGTATTGCCAACCCAGGGATCAAACTGGAGTCTCCTCCATCTCCTGCATTGGCAGATAGGTTCTTTACCACTAGCACCGGCTAGGAAGCCCTTAGCTAAGGTGATTCACCCCTAAATTGATCATTTGAAAATGCATTACTTACCATCTAGAACACTCTAGATATGAAATTAGTAGGTAAAACTTCAAGAATGAAAATGCAGACGGTCTGGGACCAGAGAATCTTAAAAGGAACAGCACAGGGAATTTTGCCTTTTGTGCTGATTTAATGTGTTACAAATGAAGATAAGTTCACTGTCTTTTCTTCTCAGTATGTTGGTAGGTGTTCTTACTTCAAAATGTATTAGTACATCCTAGTAGAGTCCAATGGCAACCCACTCCAGTGCTCTTGCCTGGAAAATCCCATGGATGGAGGAGCCTGGTAGGCTGCAGTCCAAGGGGTTGCTGAGAGTCGGACACGATCCAGTGACTTCCTACTTTCACTTTTCACTTTCATGCATTGGAGAAGGAAATGGCAACCCACTCCAGTGTTCTTGCCTGGAGAATCCCAGGGACGGGAGAGCCTGGTAGGCTGCTAACTATGGGGTCGCACAGAGTTGGACACAACTGAAGCGACTTAGCAGCAGCAGCAGTAGAGTCCCACCAAGCATGGTGGTTTTGTGGATCTGTGGCATCATCAAAGTATTTACTCTCGAGGTCTAGTGACTGACTCTCTTAAATGAAGCAGAGAAACTCCATGAAGTGGGGCTCCTAGAATTTTGGACATAAAACTCATTCCTCCAGGAAATTAAAACATTTTAACAAAAGTGGTGCTAGGTAGCTTACCTTCAGTTCCTATCAGATGACATGTCAAATTTCCCTAGATTTAGAGAAAATACTGAGTTTCTAAAGAAACTTCCTCTGGATTCCCATAGGAAATGTGGAAAGTCATTTTTGGACTGAGATCTTTTGGCTGTAGGTGTGTTTCTTTTTAAGGACTGTGGTGAAGCCATATGAGCCCAGCATACATGGCTTATACACCCTCTGCCTCTGTGAATAAGCTGTTTGAACTAAATTTTCTCATACTGTAGCAGTACAAAAATGTTATTTTGGGTACGGGAAAATATTGAGTTGGAATCTGAAAGTCATGAAATCCTAAATTCAGTATTGTTCATTATTCCTAGATGTCTGCTTATAGGTACTAAAGTAGCTGTGGCAAAGGTAGGTGCTGCAGTGTTTGAATTTCTCCTTTATTTCTTGTGGTGCTGAAGCAATGGGAACAACTATTGGGAGTCTAAATGAGATACCATATGTCACAGTGGCTGGTACTGTGGAACTTGGACTCGATAGTAAGAATCAACAAATCCTCACTTTTTAATTTTCGTTTATCATGGAATTTCCTGTCTTGGAATATAAAAATCTCAGATGTAATTTTCTTGCATTTCATGCCAGAGAAATCTTCTCAATGAAAATTCATTTTTCTCTTTTGTCCTTGCCGGGGAACACATGTTATTGTTGTTCAATCACTGAATTATGCCTGACTCTTTGCGAACCTGTGGACTATAGCCTACCAGCTTCTTCTGTCCATGGGGTTCTCCTAGAAAGATTCTACAGGGGATCTTCCTGGACCAGGGATCAGATCCACGTCTCCTGCATTGGCAGGTGGATTCTTTACCACTGAGCCACCAGGGAAGCCCATAAATTCTCCATTTCTCACCTTACATAAAAATGATTGAAGTTGACTTCTGGCTTCACAGGTGGCACTAGTGGTAAAGAGCCTGCCTGCCAAGAGACATGAGCTCGGTACCCGGGTTGGGAAAATCCCCTGGAGAAGGGGAGAAGAAATGGCACCCCATTACAGTACTCTTGCCTGGAAAATCCCATGGATGGAGGGGCCTGGTGGGTTGCAGTCCATGGGGTCACTAAGAGTCGGACACGACTGAGCGACTTCCCTTTCACTTTTCACTTTCATGCATTGGAGAAGGAAATGGCAACCCACTCCAGTATTCTTGCCTGGAGAATCCCAGGGACAGGGGAGCCCGGTGGGTTGCCGTCTATGGGGTCGCACAGAGTGGGACATGACTGAAGCAACTTAGCAGCAGCAGCCTGGAGAAGGAAATGGAACTGACTCCAGTACTCTTGCCTGGAGAATCCCAAGGACAGAGGAAACTGGCAGGCTACAGTCCATAGTGCTGCACAGAGTTGGACATGGCTGAAGTGACTTAGCATGCTTGGACCCATGAAAATGAAGTTGACCTCTAGGAAAACATGTAACTGTTGTGGTTCTTTTCTCCCTGATATTTTTTGGAAGCACAGATAATGTTTAGAACTACTAATACTTTTTGCTGCCGATGTTTCTTTGCCTGTGAATAACTTGAAGACTTTAAAAATGGCTTGGAGAAATCAGGGAACAATGCTGCAACTGATTAAATAATTCAGTTGAGAGGAGACCAAGTTTAGTATCTTTTATTCACATTCTGGAGATGAAAGAAAATATAAAATAATATTTTATGTGACTATTTAGTGCTTCCTATTTCTCCCTCATTGTGCCAAGCTTATAATATATAATATTTCATTCATGCTTCAAATGACTAAATGAGTTTTACTATTATTAACTCTCATTACTACCATTATTATTAACATTTTAGAGATGAGGGAATTGAGATCTTGTGAGACTATGTGACTCACCCAACTCTCACAGCTAATAAATGCTAAAGCCAGAATTTCCAAAACCTATGATGTTCTTAAGCAGTATGACATATTGCTCCCCATTGCAGACACAATTGGTAATTTCTTTACCCAGTGTAAAAATCACTAAGGAAATCCACACATATAGCACTTTTCCTTTGTTATATTACTTGAGGCTTGTTATTATTATTATTTTTCAGTAACTTAAACAAAAAAAGGAATCTTTATTACACCTGTCTCCAATGAGGATGTGAAAAATTAATATGTTTACATTACTAGGTCTATCTGTTTTGAAAATTTCAGTCTGCCTGATAAATGTTTTGGAGATATACTTGGTCTCATCCTGTTAAAAGTAACTCTAAGTCAAGTCAGTGTTTCAATCATATAATCAGCACATTTTATCTGCAGATAAAACAAATGGTTAAAACAGCTGAAGCTGAAGCTCTAAAATTTTGGCCACCTGATGCAAAGAGCTGACTAATTGGAAAAGACTGATGTTGGGAAAGATTGAGGGCAAGAGGAGAAGGGGAAGACAGAGGGTGAGATGGCTGGATGGCATCACTGATTCAATGGACATGAGTTTGAGTAAACTCCATGAGATGGTGAAGGTCAGGGAAGCTGGAATGCTGCAGTTCATCAGTTTGCAAAGAGTCAGATACATCTTAGAGACTGAACAACAACAAAGCATAGCAGAGAAGAGTTGAAATGGAGTTGAGGAGAGTAGTTATATCTTTGAATTTGTTATAGGAATGTATATGTGTGTAGGGGGGTGTAAGAAAGTATTAAGTAATCATGGAAAAGAAAAAAATTTAAATCAGAACTGAGTTTATATCATGACTACTACTGACTCACAAGGATGTGGGCATGTACCCTAACTTCCCTAAGTCTTCATGTCTCTGTCTGGAAAGAAAATAACTAGTAATAACTAGATTGGATTATTCTGAGTGCTAGGGAAGATGCCAAAGGCATGGTGGCTAAGACTGGGCAATTGGGCTGAATCAATAATGTTGAAATCTGTACTTTGGCGTTTTTATATTATCATGGGGACATAAATGATAGCTCTTCTTCTTGAAAGACCATTTCTAGTCATTGGATTAACTTTGTTTATTTCTGTACTGAGATAAGTGAAATATAAAATAGGCAAAAGATGGCCTTGGTTGTTATTGTGCAGTCACTTAGTCGTGTCCGACTCTTTGTGACCCCATGGACTACAGCAGGCCTGGCTTCTCTTTTATTATCTCCCAGAGTTTGCTCAAACTCATGTGCATTGAGTCAGTGATGCCATTCAACCATCTTGTCCTCTGTCTCCTCTCCTTCTGCCATCAGTCTTTCCCAGCATGAGGGTATTTTCCAATCAGTCAGCTCCTTGCATCAGGTGGCCAAAGTATTGGAGCATCGACTTCAGCATTAGTCCTTCCAAAGAATATTCAGGGTTCATTTCTTTTAGGATTTACTGGTTTGATCTCCTTGCTGTCCAAGGGACTCTCAAGAGTTATCTCCAGCACCACAGTTTGAAAGAATCAATTCTTTGGTGCCCACACTTCTTTATGGTCCAACTCTCACATCCAAACATGACTGCTGGAAAAACCATAGATTTGACTAGATGGACCTTTGTTGGCAAAGTGATGTCTCTGCTTTATAATGAACTGTCTAGGTTTTTCATAGATTTTCTTCCAAGGAGCAAGCGTCTTTTATTTCATGGCTGCAATCACCATCTGCAGTGATTTTGGACCTTAAGAAAATGTCATGAAGAAATGGGACTGGATGCCATGATCTTCAGTTCAATTCCATTGCTCAGTCATGTCCAATTCTTTGCAACCCATGACTGCAGCATGCCAGGCTTCCTTGTCCATCACCAACTCTCAGAGCTTACTCAAATTCATGTCCATCAAGTTAGTGATGCCATACAACCATCTCATCCTCCTCTGTCATCTCCTTCTCCTCCTGCCTTCATTCTTTCCCAGCATCAGGGTCTTTTCCAAAGAGTCAGTTCTTTGCATCAGGTGGCCCAAGTACTGGAGTTTCAGCTTCAGCATCAGTCCTTCCAAAGAACATTCAGGTTGATTTCCTTTAGGATGGACTGATTGGATCTCCTTGCAGTCCAAGGGACTCTTAAGAGTATTTTCCAACGCCACAGTTCAAAAGCATCAATTCTTCGGTGCTCAGCTATCTTTATAGTCCAACCTCACATCCATACATAGCAACTGGAAAAAGCATAGCTTTGGCTAGATGGACTTTTGTTGGCAAAGTAATGTCCCTGCTTTTTAATATGCTGTCTAGGTTGGTTATAGCTTTTCTTCCAAGGAGCAAGTATCTTTTAATGTCATGGCTGCAGTCTCCATCTGCACTGATTTTGGAACCCCCCAAAATAAAATCTCTCACTGTTTCCATTGTTTCCCCATCTATTTGCCATGAAGTGATGGAGCCAGATGTCATGATCTTAGTTTTCTGAATGTTGAGTTTTAAGCCAACTTTTTCACTCTCCTCTTTTACTTTCATCAGGAGGCTCTTTAGTTCTTCACTTTCTACCATAAGGGTGGTGTCATCTGTATATCTGAAGTGACTGATATTTCTCCTAGCAATCTTGATTCCAGCTTGTGCTTCATCCAGCCTGGCATTTCACATGATGCACTCTGCATATAAGTTAAATAAGCAGGGTGAAAGTATACAGCCTTGCCATATTCCTTTCCTGATTTGGAACCAGTCTGTTGTTCCATGTCCAGTTCTGTTATTTCTTGACCTGCATACAGGTTTCTCAAGACGCAGGTCAGGTGGTCTGGTATTCCCATCTCTGAAGAATTTTCCACAGTTTGTTGTGATCCACACAGTCAAAGGCTTTGGTGTAGTCAATAAAGCAGAAATAGATGCTTTTCTGGGACTGTCTTTGTTTTTTGATGATCCATCAGACGTTGGCAATTTGATCTCTGGTTCCTCTGCTTTTTCTAAGTCCAGCTTGAACACCTTGAAGTTCATGGTTCACGTACTTTTGAAACCTGGCTTGGAGGATTTTGAGCATTACTTTGCTAGTGTGTGAGATGAGTGCAAGTGTACTGTAGCTTGAACATTCTTTGAAATTGCCTTTCTTTGGGATTGGAATGAAAACTGACGTTTTCCATTCCTTGGGCCACTGCTGAGTTTTCAAAATTTGCTTGTGTATTGAGTGCAGCACTTTCAGAACATCATCTTTTAGGATTTGAAATAGCTCGACTGGAGTTCCATCACCTCCACTAGCTACGTTTGTAATGAAGCTTCCTAAGGCCCACTTGACTTCAGATTCCAAGATGTCTTGCTCTAGGTGATTGATCACACCATCATGATTATCTGGGTCGTGAAGATCCTTTGTGTATAGTTTTTCTCTGTATTCTTGCCACCTCTTCCTAATATCTTCTGCTTCTGTTAGGTCAATACCATTTCTGTCCTTTACTGTGCCCATCTTTGCATGAAATGTTCCCTTGGTATCTCTAATTTTCTTGAAGAGATCTGTAGTCTTTCAAATTCTATTGTTTTCTCTATTTCTTTGCACCGATCACTGAAGAAGTCTTTCTTATCTCTCCTTGCTAGTCTTTGGAACTCTGCATTCAAATGGGTATATCTTTCCTTTTCTCCTTTACCTTTAGCTTCTCTTCTTTTCTCAGCTATTTGTAAGGCCTCCTTAGACAACCATTTTACCTTTTTTCATTTCTTTTTCTTTGGGATTGTCTTGATCCCTGCCTCCTTACAATGTCACAAACCTCCATCCATAGTTCTTCAGGCACTCTGTCTGTCAGATCTAAACCCTTGAACCTATATGTCACTTCCACTGCATAATCATAAGGGATTTGATTTAGGTCATACCTGAATGATCTAGTGGTTTTCCCTACTTTATTCAATATACGTCTGAATTTGGCAATAAGGAGTTCTTGATCTGAGCCACAGTCAGCTCCTGCTCTTGTTTTTGCTGACTGAATAGAGCTTCCCCATCTTTGGCTGCAAAGAATATAATTAATCTGGTTTCGGTATTGACCATCTGGTGATGTCCATGTGTAGAGTCTTCTCTTGTGTTGTTGGAAGAGGGTGTTTGCTATGACCAGTGTGTTCTCTTGGCAAAACTCTGTCAGCCTTTGACATGCTTTGTTTTGTACTTCAAGGCCAAATTTGCCTGTTACTCCAGGTACCTCTTGATTTCCTATTTTTGCATTCCAGTCCCCGATAATGAAATGGACATCTTTTTTGGTTGTTAGTTCTAGAAGGTCTTGTAGGTCTCCACAGCACTGTTCAACTTTAGCTTCTTCAGCATTACTGGTTGGGGCATAGACTTGGATTACTGTGATACTGAATGGTTTTAGTTAGCCATGATCTTAGTTTTATGAATTTTGAGTTTTAAGCCAGCTTTTTCACTCTCTTCTTTCACCATCATCAAGAGGCACTTTAGTTCCTCTTTGCTTTCTACCTTTAGTGTGATATCATCTGCATATCTGAGGTTGTTGTTATTTCCCTTAGGAACCTTGATCCTAGCTTGTGCTTTATCCAGCCTGGCATTTTGCGTTATGTATTCTGTATATAAGTCAAATAAACAAGGTGACAATATACAACCTTGGCATACTGCTTTCCCATTTTTGAACCAGTCTGTTTTCCCATGGCCAGTTCTAACAGTTGCTTCTTGACCTTCATACAGGTTTCTCAGGAGGCAGTTAAGGTGGTCTGGTACTCCCATCTCTTTAAAATTTTCCACAGTTTGTTGTGATCCACACAGTCAAAGGCTTTGGCATGGTCAGTGAAGCAGAGATAGATTGTAGTTGGTTGTATTAAATTCATATCCCAGAAAATAATTCTTGGCTGGGCAGAATGCTTAAGAACAAAAAATACAACAATAATAATATAGCCTAGGGTAACAGATTTTGGAAAGTGATAGTTTTTCTTAAGATTTTGACTGAACACAATTTTCTCTGAGTAAGAAAGAGAGCTAGCTTTGCATGAGTTAAGAAGACAAGGAGGTCAGGGAACGGTGACTATGAAATTATGTTTGCGTAATTCTCCATTCTGCTACATGCTTACTGGGTGCTTGGTCATGATGGTAGACAGCTCGTCCCTTTGTATGTGAGACATCAGTGGTGAGAGAGGAGCCCCATCTGCCACTTTCAAAGTGTACCATGTGTCAGGGTTGGTGAGGACTGGTCTGTTTCCTTTTCAAAAGTGGGAGCTAATGTTATTTTCTAAATTTTTTCCCCTTAAAAATTAAACCAGAAGGTTACACCTCAGGAAATTGAGTTTGATTCATTTCAGAATAAAGAAAATTAGAAAACGAATCCTGCTGGGCTAAAAATATTTCATTAATTCAACGAGAGGTGAATTCCCTTAACTCGGAGAACTCAAGTTTGTTTTCCAGCATTGAGAGACCAGTTTGTTGTCAGTGTACTCATATCCTTCACTCACAACCCAGTGGATTACTTCTGAGTCCATAAATTGAAACTTCAAGTTTTTTAAATTAAATGAGATGCATGTGAAAGCGCTCAGCATGATCTTGGGATAGAGCATAGCGAATGAATTCTTAGTCTCTTTTATTTTCATTTCCCCTCTTCTTGCTTCTAATCATGATTTAAAACTTTGATGTTAATATATAACTGTTTTCCAAGATGATGTTTTACAACAATACTTTGAACAACATAGAAGCAAAAACAACAGTCTCTCACCCTGTGAGCTATTTTTTGTAAACCCACAAGATGCCTTGGGTCATTTATAGTTTCCTGGTGAGTTCTTCTTAATTGGATCACAATGAGGCTTCATTTTTTTCAATCAACACCTTAGAGAGAAAATTAATTGTATCAATTTGTGATTTATTTTTCCTGTTTGTTTTGATAATCATGAGCTATTTACAATTTGAAAATGTTTCATTGATTGATGGTGAACATTCATAAAAAGCTAAAAATTAAGTATACAACACAGCAAAACCTACTTTTATTTCTCTTCTTTTGGGAAGAATTTTACAAGATGTTTTTCTTTCATATTCATATTGGCAGGATATTTTGGAATGGTATGATAGAAAATGCTACTTAAAATTGATAAATTTGTTCAAATCTCTTTCTTTCTTTCCCTTCTTCCCTTCCTTCATTTTTTCTTTCTTCCTTCCATTCACCTGGCTCACTGTATGCTTAGAAACTAATATAAAAAAAATTAAAAAAAAAACACATTAACTACTCTTAATATATTGGCAAAAAGAAGGGAAGTTCCCAACATAGCAATGATTAAAGAATGAATGTGTTAAAGGCCATAATGAAGGAATAGAGGGACTAATTGTTAAAGATTTAATGGGTGCTATTGTGTGCCAGACACATTATCTTGGGCATTAAATACATACAAATTGTAATTTATTTCTTCCAACAACCCTATGATGCGAGCATTGTTCCCTATATTTTCTAGATAAGAAAACTGAGGTATGAGTGAAGTAAGCCAGAAGGAAAAACACCAATACAGTATACTAACGCATATATATGGAATTTAGAAAGATGGTAACAATAACCCTGTGTACGAGACAGCAAAAGAGACACTGATGTATAGAACAGTCTTATGGACTCTGTGGGAGAGGGAGAGGGTGGGAAGATTTGGGAGAATGGCATTGAAACATGTAAAATATCATGTATGAAACGAGATGCCAGTCCAGGATCGATGCACGATACTGGATGCTTGGGGCTAGAGCACTGGGACGACCCAGAGGGATGGTATGGGGAGGGAGGAGGGAGGAGGGTTCAGGATGGGGAACACATGTATACCTGTGGTGGATTCATTTTGATATTTGGCAAAACTAACACAATTATGTAAAGTTTAAAAATAAAATAAAATTAAAAAAAATATAACCAAAAACATGTTCAGTATCACATTGTTAGTCAGTGGCAGACCTGGGATATAAATTCAGGTAATATTTACTACAAATATGCTCTTTCTATCGCAGTATGATGCCTCCTGTGTTAGTTTCTTACTGCTGCTATAACAAATTGCCATACACTTAATGTTATAGGGTAACACAGATTTATTTTCTTTTTTATTGAAGTATAGTTGATTTATAATATTATATATTTAAGGTATATAGCATAAAGATTCACAATTTTTAAGGTTATACTCTGTTTATAGTTGCTATAAACTATTGGCTATATTCCCCATGCTATATGATATATCCCTATAGCTTATGTATTTTATACACAATAGTCTGTATCTCTTCAGTTCAGTTCAGTTCAGTCGCTCAGTCGTGTCCAACTCTTTGCGACCCCATGAATCGCAGCACACCAGGCCTCCCTGTCCATCACCAACTCCCGGAGTTCACTCAGACTCACGTCCATCCAGTCAGTGATGCCATCCAGCCATCTCATCCTCTGTCGTCCTCTTCTCCTCCTGCCCCCAATCCCTCCCAGCATCAGAGTCTTTTCCAATGAGTCAACTCTTTGCATGAGGTGGCCAAAGTACTGGAGTTTCAGCTTGAGTATCATTCCTTCCAAAGAAATCCCAGGGCTGATCTCCTTCAGAATGGACTGGTTGGATCTCCTTGCAGTCCAAGGGACTCTCAAGAGTCTTCTCCAACACCACAGTTCAAAAGCATCAATTCTTCGGTGCTCAGCCTTCTTCACAGTCCAACTCTCACATCCATACATGACCACAGGAAAAACCATAGCCTTGACTAGACGGACCTTTGTTGGCAAAGTAATATCTCTGCTTTTAAATATGCTATCTAGGTTGGTCATAACTTTCCTTCCAAGGAGTAAGCGTCTTTTAATTTCATGGCTGCAGTCACCATCTGTAGTGATTTTGGAACCCCAAAATTGATTATCTTACATTTCTAAAGATTTGCAGTCTGAAAGGGGTCTCATTGGGCTAAAATCAAGGTGTCAGCAAAACTGTGTTCCTTTGTGAAGGCTCAAGGGGAGAATTTGTTCTCTTGTCGTTTCCATCTTCCAGAGGTTGCCTGCAGTCCTTGGCTTATGGGCCCCTTTCAGCTTCAAAGCCATCAATGTTAAAACACTTTTCTCATTGCATTGACCTGACACAGACTTTTCTTCCTTCTTCTTCCACATTTAAAGACTCTTCTAAAAAAATTGTTTTCTGGCCAAATTGTGAATCATGTGGGATATTACTTTCCTGACCAGGGACTGAACCCACCTCCCCTGCATTAAAAGCACAGAATTGAGCCACTGGACCACCAGGGGAGTCCCTTAAAGACTCTTATGATTACAGTGGGCCCACCTGATAATCCAGGATAATCTCCTTATTTTAAGGTCAGCTGATTAGCAACCTGTAATTTTATCTGCAACCTTAATTCCTCCTTGCCATGTAACATAACACATTCCCAGGATCTAGGGATTAGACTGTGAGTGTCTTCGTAGGGAGAGCATTACTCTGCCTACCACATCTCCCTCCCCAAAATGAGGGTATAGGAGAATTTAGAGGAAAGGGAGATGTTGGGGCTAGGAGCATGGGAAGGTTTCATGGAGAAAATGATATTGAGCTGAATCTTAAAAAACAGAGAAAAGAGGATTCCTAAGGGAACACACAGGTAAAGGAAGCCATAGAAGCAAATACAGTATATGCAGGTGTATACTGAGTTTGAAATACCAGCCAGGTGGATATTAATAAGCAGAGGAATAACTGATTTTTTTATTATCATCATGAGGTTTAAGCGAAGGTAGATAGGGCTTTGGGGAGTGAATGACATGATTTAAAAACTTGTACACTGCTGGTGGGGCTGTAAGATGATTCAGATCTTCTGGGGGGTAGTTCAGCTACCATATTAAGAGCTTTGGACTTTTACCAGTTCTGTGATCCTCTAATTCCACATGGCTATTTATAATAACTGGAAAGTTATAAACAACCTAAATATGCTATAAAGGGAATTTTTAAAAACTTGTCATCAATGCACATGATGGCATATTGTACGGATATTTAGAAGTTATGTTTTAGGATAATATTTATTAATATGGACAAATGATCACTATATGTAGCATCCAAAAAAAAAAAAAGAGGCTACACACAGAGGAGTGGGTCTCACTTGGAGAATAAGAGTTCATCAAGCCTCTTCTGTGTGGCAGGCCTTATACTGGACATGTTTATGAATATTCATTTAATCCTCACAATAAGCTCATAAGATAGGCAATCTTATTAACTGTTTTAGTGATGAGAAAACAAACAACTATTTTGGTCAAGATCACACCAACATGATCGGATTAGATTTGAACTCAGGAAATAAAACCCGGACTCATAGCCACTGTGCCAGGTTTCCACTCACTATTTCACATTATCGCTGTGTCTCAGATTTGAGAAATGGATGCAATTGTTATGGGAATTGTGAATAAACCAAAGGCTATTTTTTGCAAGTTGCAGATCAATTGTCAAAAATCTGGGAAAGCCCATGGGAATGTCTTACCTGTAAAAATGTGGGTCACAGAAGGAAAGCATAAATGTCAAGATCATGGGCCAGATGAAATAAAAACGTAAATAGTGGATATCTTTGAGCAATAGATTTGGGGCCATTGTTATTTTATTTTTTTACTTACGTGAGTTTTCTAAACTCCATAAGTGAAATTTCTAAACCCTTAGTAAATACATATTACCTTTTAAATAAGAGAATAGTTACTAGAAATAAACACCAGGAAAGGTTAAGAAGAGTATCTTAGAATGGAGTGCTGCCTATTTATTTAATGAGGAATATCCACAAAGTCTAAAATGTCATAACTCTAGTACTTCAGTTTAGGGCCCACCTTCTCATATATCAGGGCTTCCCTGGTGGCTCAGATGGTAAAGAATCTGCCTGTAATGCAGGAGACCTGAGTTTGATCCTGGGTCAGGAAGACACCCTGGAGAAGGAAATGGCAGTCCACTGCAGTATTCTTGCCTGGAGAATTCCATGGACAGAGGAGCCTGGTGGGCTACAGTCCATTGGTCACCAAGAGTTGGACATGACTGAGTTACTAATACTTTCACTTTCTCATGTATCAGTTACAGCTTTAGTACCATATAGACAGTGACTGAGATAAACTGTAATTCAATAAGGAGATAAATGCCTATGAGTTGAACAAGTCTGAAAAAGTGCTTACTCTTCTCCAGGTGATGGGCTAATTTCCAATTGAGAAATTTGAAAAACATTCATGAAGTGAAGCTCTTATAGACAGAATCAATTAGCAGGGATATGGAAGTCCATGAACCATAGCCTTCTTTTAGCAAGGGCCCAGCCAAAAGAGATTATTGAATTTTCAGTTTTACAAAGGAGATCTCCATGTTATCAACTCAAATCCTATTTTAACTTTGACTGTCCCAAGCATTGTCTTTACCATTGTGCAGTGCTTAGATACATTTAAAAGAATTTCCACTCTAAACAAATGGAAAATAGCCGGTCACCTCCATTAGGTTACCCTTAAGGGTGAAACACCCCAGTTAATTTTTCAGTGAGGTCTTATCTTTTAACTTTTGTTTTGTGACCCTCCCTCAACAGTCTTCTGAAACATTTACACTTCCTCCAAAATTAAGAAAAAAAATTACTGAGCTTTACTCTCTAGTTAAATATATTCCATTATTTAAAATGATCTGTTGGAAAGGCAGGATAGTGATGTCTCTATTTATATATCTCAGCATCACATGGACTGGCCCAGAGTGGGTGCTTGATAAATATCATCACATCAATATACGAATGGTTTCTTTTAAAAACTGAAGCACAACTTTTGGACCAAGGTCATCATATCTTCAAATCTGGTTCTTATAATAACACCTTTTGGGTGTTGTGCTGTTTTAAGAGAGGTGAGTCCTCTGTCCTTTTTTTTTTTTTTTCTTCAGTTGGTTGCTCATGTTTTTTCTCCCAGTGACACTCTCCTTCATTTATCCTTTTCATGTTCAATTCTTTTTATTTCTGAACACTCCTCAAATATAAAAAGGCATTTAATCTTCCAATGCAAAATGCCAGCCACTCTAGATTTGTGTCACCTGCAAAGTTTAATGTTGTACTAACTATTCCATAATGCAGATCACTGGCAGAAACATGGAATACCAATATTCTCAAGTCAAAGTCAAGAAGAAATCCACTAGTGATGTTCCCCCCTGCTCCTCCAGTTGACACCTATCTATTGATTATCCTTCTGAGAACAGTCTCTATAATAACACAGTGGATTACTCCTGCTATCTATCAAGACTTGTGGTCTCCTAAGGAGTCACAGATGATGTATTAAAATAGTTTATTGGCATAGAACATCTTTAGCGAAGGAGAACAAGACATTTTACACAGTAAGTGGGTGGTAAATCATATTTTTGAAAATGGAATTATTTTTAAATGCTCTCAGATACTGTTTAGAGGAGGCCTGTAATAAAGCCCATTGTCAAATGAAAAATCCCTAGGAAAAGTTAATAATTATCCCCTAAATGTATTTCTTTGAGATTGGCTATTTTATGGCAGGTTTTCTCAGAGGAGATCGCCTGCCCTCATTTCCCACCCCCCAAGTCCCCACCCCCAGTAAGCTTTATAAAATCTGTAAGGCCCAATCGCACTTGGAGCTGTATGTGACTTATCTGAGGATTAATGACTCAACCTCCTTTGCCGGTGTCCTGGGCTCCCCTCTCAGACCTCACAGCCTTAAATGTCTTGAAGAAAAATGGCTCATCTACCCAAATCATCCATTACCAAAGCTGGAGCTTTCCAGTTGGCTTACCTTTCTCATGTTGAGACTTTATTTAAATATTAGCACGGCTGGAGAAGTTGCTAGTAGAATCAGTTCTAATTCTGTGCACAGCTACTGGAAAACAGAATCTGACTGGATATGTTCCAGTGAAGTAGGATGCAAGCATGATGAATCTGCAATTTCTCATTTAACACTAATTCAAAGCAGACACCTCTGTGGACATTATGAAGCCCATAGATAAACTTTAGGAGATGTAGGAAATTATATGCAGCATCTTGTATATCTGTGTTACACCCAGCAGTTCTCATCAAATCCAGGTATTCACAACCCAAATAACATTTAAGAAGGACTACATGACAAGTAGCTTTACTCTTCAACTCCTTACTCCTAGACTCGTCGACCTTTTAATAGACCTGTTTAATAGACCTTTTAAAAAATAAAATATCTTTTAAAAGTTTAAACTTTATTATAATCAAAGAAATATGAATATATTTATGAGATACTACATTTTAAGTTACCTCACTGTGGAAAATCACAAGAATGAAACTTAGTATCGAAAAAGATGTAAGAAAACACACACCCTCAATTTCTGTTGGTGGGAGTTTATGCTCTGTGTGGCAATTTGGCAAAAGTCTTAAAACATAGATATAATTGGATGGGCAATTCTTATTTTAAGGAATTTGTCCTAAGGGAAAGAATTGGACAAGTATACAAAGATATTGATCTCAATGTTTGTTGCAGTATTGCTTACAATAGTGAAAAATTTATAACTGTGCATTAAGGGGGTTAATTTAAGCCAGTTATGGTACACTCATTAAATGGATTTCCACAAAATAATATAGTTGTACATTTATCAGTATGGAGCCATACTTGTATTACATTAACTAAAAATGCTGGTTACAAAATATTATAGTATTGAGCAGAAATGGTATTTCTTAGGTACAAATAGAAAATATGTCTGAATATATACTGAAAAGATAGTCACAAAAATAATATTTGTGTTTACACTTAATTAGATTGTAGATGGTTTTTCTTCTGCATTTATTGTGTCAACAAAGATAAATAATATAAATTTTAAACATATATGCAATAAAATAATAGAAGTTTATAGAGTCCTCGGGGGTGGGGGGGGGGAATGCTTTGGGAGCTGACAAGGATTTTATACAATGATACAATGGGTAAAATTTCATCATCTCATTATAGACACTAATCATCTGCTTATTTAGCTACTGATTTCTAGAAAGAAGAACACTGCTTTCTGAAGAAATTCTAAATATTTTGCATTTGAGTGTAGAAATATCACCTGTTATGTGCTCAGTATAGGGTCACTAAATTCCTCACTAAAGGAGAGAAAGATGACATGAGTTTCTTATCATTTCTTATAAAAAATCCCTTTTTCTTCCTTATAACCCCCAGCACAGGAAAGCTAACTGAATTGGTATTTGGTTGGCCTATGCAAATAATAACTGAAAATTTACTTATTTATTCATCAAAACTTTTATGTTATTTAATAGGTTCCAGGCACTATTATAAGAACTTTTCAAATATGAGCTTAACCCTCTAAGCCACTCTAGGAGTGAAAGGTTATTATTATTCCCATTCTATAGTTGGAGGAGCAGATGACTCTAAAGATATTTAAACATCCCTTATATACAGAATCTAAAAAGAAATCACACAAATGGACTTATTTACGAAAAAGAAACATACTCACAGACTTGGAGAATGAGCTTATGGATACCAGTGGGAAGGATGGGGGAAAGGGATAGTTAGGGAGTGTGGGATCCACATGTACATACTTCTCTATGTTAAATGGATAAAAACAAGTTTCTACTGTATTAGCACAGGTAACTGCTCAGTGTTATGTGGCAGCCTGATGCGAGGGGAGTTTGGGGGAGAGTGGATACATGTATATGTATGGCAGAGTCCCTTTGCTGTCCTCCTGAAACTAGCACAACTTTGTTAATCGGCTATGAAAGTGAAAGTGAAAGTTGCTCTGTCCTGTCCAGCTCTTGGTGACCCCATGGACTGTAGTCCATGGAATTCTCTAGGACAGAATACTGGAGTGGGTAGCCTTTCCCTTCTCCAGGAGATCTTCCCAACCCAGGGATCAAACTCAGGTCTCCCACATTGCAGGCAGATTCTTTACCGTCTGAACCATGAGAGAAGCCCAAGAATACTGGAGTGGGTAGCCTATCCCTTCTCCAGCGACTCTTCCCAACCCAAGAGATGAACCTGGGTCTCCTGCATTAGAAGTAGATTTTTACCAACCGATCTATCAGGGAATACACTATAAAATAAAAAGTTAAAAGAATAAAGACAGTTCAACTATCTTGTCTGAGATCAAGCAGCTGATTGATGTGAGTGATCATTTATCCTCAAGTTAGTAATTACTTGAGGATGTATATGATGTAAGAATGGGAATAACTTGAGTGTCTTATGGTAGGGAAGGGTTATATTAATACACATGACGACAAAGTTTTATCGTCATAGTTGAAATCTAACATAGCCACCAAAATAATTTTGATAATTTTTATTAAGGTGGGCAAGTTTCTAATAAAATATATATTAAATAATTCAGATATATAATTGAAACAAAGCAATATAAAAGTTTGTGCAAAAATGGCCAAATATATAAAATAGGGGGAATTAAAAAGAGAAGTAAATATAACCAGATGTTGATGACAACTATATCAGGAGAAGTGAGACTATGGGTGATTTTAATATTTTTAAATAACTTTCTAATTTTCCAAAATGAGTAGAGTGAATATTGTTGCTCTAAAATAAAAATTAATTCATTTCCTTTAAGTTACAAGCTAGCAAGAAAAGTAACACATGTAAGGAGAAATGGCAATAAGATTTAATATCTGCAAACATGATGCTTGATTTAATGGAGGCACCAATATGTGTGACCCTAAGCAGATATCTTAGGAACACTGACTGTCAATGAATTTATGGATGTTCACTGAGTCCTGCCAAAACTCTGCTCTCTGGGGAACATGGGTCATTTCTTTCTTCCAGTGGTGAAATTCTCTGTTAGTCTTCTCACTTAGTAGAAGTGCAAAAATCGAAAAGTGCAAAGTAAGAATGAAAAGGGCTGGAGTAAATAGTACATTCTCAGCTAAAAGTCGAGAGAGAGCTTTAAGATTTGCTGGGAAAATATCTATGAAAAATAGAATGTATGATTTGACTATTAAATAGTCATTGGTTTGGTTGCTATTTCTGATTGAGCTAAAGTTCGGATGCATGCAAGCAAACCACAGCAGTATTTTGGTGGGAAAAATTCAACCTATTCCCAGTAAGGAACTGGATCTGTTTTTCTCTAGCCAGAAGGATAGAGAGCTGAAAATAGAAAAACTGAGAGTGGGTCGTTTGCCTGAAAGAAAAAATCCGTCTTTCCCAGACAAGAATGGAAGTCACCTTAGGGACTAACATGCAGGGGATTCTCTCTGCTCTAGGGCTGGGTTGAAGAGGTTGGGAGAGGTCTCTTAGACATACAGTGTAGCTGGAAGAGCCAGCTAAGAGTGTGGGTGTGTATGTATGAACATATGATTAAACCATAGTAACACCAGGAATACTGGGCCCAGGGGAAGAATGGAACTTTAACAGTTAATTGTGACTCTGCAGAGAAGTCGGGTTACTTTTTCTTTCCTGGGTGAAGAGAACACTAACTGTAGGACTGTGGTAGAGATCCTTGGACTATAAACACATCTCTTTTCTAGAGAGGGCTGGACCAGCTTGGTGGGTTAGCTAGAAGGCTTCACTGACAATACATAAACACACTAATAATTCATCAGCATGGGGAGACCAGCCGCCATGTTTAATGGCAGCACTGTTAGGCACCTATCTCTGTCTGGAACGAGTCTCTTTTCAACCCCCATCTACATGAATTTGTCTTGCCTTCCTTCCTTCACTGTCAGGCAAACTGAATTAATCTTCACACATGAACTCTTTAATTCTGTCCTTTTGAAGTTCAGAGATAATTGGGCTTCTTGGTAGCTTAGCTGTTGTTTTGGGTTTTGTTTTGTTTTACATTCTCTTCCCAAAACATGAATAGCCACAACTGACCCCTTGGGTTGAATAGACATTCCTCAAAGTCTTAGAGTCATCATGCAAGGAAGACTCCAGAGAAGAAGGAACAAGGACATTTCTAAAATCACTTGACATTAGAACTGTTAAAAGGAAGTGGTTTCATTTTGTACTTTAGGTTCTTGAAAGGGTGCCAGCTGCCAAGGCAGGGAAGTTGTGGACCACCCTTTTAGACCCCTAATTCATACTTGATGACACTTTGTAACAATTCTGCTGTTGTTTCAAAAATCTGTTCTCTCTTTTCCCCTCTTTTTCCTTGGAGAATTTACCCCAATTTATATAGCTTCAGCTAGGCTCTCTGGCCTTCACTTTAGTCTCAAAATTCAACACTCAGTCCCAATGCCCTGATATTTACTCATAGATGTTCTGCTTATTGCTGCTGCTGCTGCTGCTAAGTTGCTTCAGTTGTGTCCGACTCTGTGGGACCCCATAGACTGCAGCCCACCAGGCTTCCCCGTCCCTGGGACTCTCCAGGCAAGAACACTAGAGTGGGTTGCCATTTCCCTCTCCAATGCATGAAAGTGAAAAGTGAAAGTGAAGTCGCTCAGTTGTGTCCGACTCCAGCAACCCCATGGACTGCAGCCTACCAGGCTCCTCCGTCCATGGGATTTTCTAGGCAAAAGTACTGGAGTGGGGTGCCATTGCCTTCTCTGGATGTTCTGCTTACTTCAAATTAATAATGCTCATTACGTAGTCTGACAATTCCGTCCCACCTGCATCAAATGTTCTCAATCTCATTTTGTGGTTTATTCTCCTAGACACCAGACATGAAAACTCAGAATTGCTTTTGTCTCCTCTCTTCTCTTCTTCCTATGATTAGACAGTTCCTAAGCCTCTTATGTTCTTCATTTGATCTACTTCTTTGCTGAATTAATGGAACACTTTCTATCTAAACCAATAGTTAGCATACTTACAAGAGCCCTTGTTTTATTAATTTTCATTTAGAAGTAGTGGAATTTTGATATTGTGTGCCACTTAGATATGCCACATAATATATCTAATAGCATACTAGCATATTAGCATTAGTTATAGCTGAAGCTGCACTATCTAAGCCCCATTTATTCAACTTACTGGGCTAACTAATGTTTTTTTGTTCCTTCTTACAAACATTTGCAATGATTCCTGTGGTTTGCTGAAAGTTCAATACTTATTTCTGTTTTCCAAGAGTCAGTTGTTTTTCTTCAAAAAACCTATTTATACCCCTTAAACTAACTGTTATAATTATGTGGATCAATGAGGTATAAGCCCCCATCAAAAAAATGACTTGGTGTTTGGAAAGCTAAGTGGAATGGTTTTGAAAGACTTGAAAAAAGTGAGTTGCTAAAAAATGCTCTTTTAACTTTTAATTCATAGAATAAATGTTGGTATGTTTTCCCCTTTTTAATGACTGCTGGCTTTATCTGATTTTTTCAATTAATTATATATAGCTACTAAAGCTGACCCTATAGCTCTGAAGCCTTTGGTGGGTGTCTTAAGGGATTACAGCACAGTGATCCCTGGCATGGGCTCTGGAACCTGTCTGGGTTTAAATCCTGTCTCTATTTCTAATTAGTTGTACTTCACTTTCCTCATTTGCAAATAAGGGTAATACCAATTTCTACCTCCTATGAGGGTCAAATTAGTTAATTCACTTTAAATAGTGCATAGCATGTAACAAGTTCTCAATAAATAGCATTTATAGGTAAAAGGGGGGAATGAGAAAAGTCAAGGTGAAGAAATGATCTAGTTTAAAAGCCAAGCAATGCCCCTGATATCAACATGATTCACAAAGTAAGGAACTATTTCAGCCACTTATCTGAGAAAATATGATCCAGAAGATAGTTCTACCTGCTGTAACTAGTAATGACAATAACAAAATAAATACAAATAATAACAGCATTTTCATGGCACATTAGTAATTCTTGGGTGTATTATTTTGATTTTTCAGGATAAATATGGAAATTAAAATCAGGTCCCCAGTTCTAATCCTAGTTTTGCCACAAACTGCTTACGTGGCTTCTGACCAGCTACATTTCCTTTCTGGACTAATGGGCACTATTTGGGTAGTTGGAGATATCTGCCTGCCAACTTCATTAAGTATAGAGTAGCAGGGGTACAGAGAAGCAGGTAGGAAATAATGAATTAGAGAGTGATTGGGGGCTTAGAGTAAAAATTAAGTTATGACATGACAGCTATAAAAGGGAGTGTTTCATCTGAGGGCTTTTGGGTGGCTGAAATTTAAAATTTGTTGTTCAGTTGCTAAGTTGTGTCTGACTTTGTGACCCCGTGGGCTGCAGCACGCCAGGCTTCCCTGTCCTTTACGGCTCTCAGAGTTTGCTCATATATTCATTGCATTTTGTAGGCCATAAACCTGTTCATGACTTTAAGTCTGTGTTCTGTGATTCACATTTATTATATGAAAGGGAATGATGTGGGGTTTAAGTGACAGGATACAAAGCAGAAGAAAAACATAGAGGGGAGTGATCCGCATGGATCTGGACTCATTCTGCATCTCTCTGTGGAAAAGTCTAAGCAGAGAATGGCTCTTCTGCCATCTTGGGTTGGAATTGCTTCAGATTTAAAGGTGTTGAGAAGCTTGGCTGCCCATTGTTCAAATAAGGTGTATGTCAGTGATGTCAACACAACGTGTTGAGGAAATGTTACATCTGTCTGCAATTGGCTACCTCTTGATAGGAGAAACACTGCTGGAAGCCTGGAGACCAGATGTTGCTTTCAATCACACAGAGGTCAAACAGCTTTAGATGAAGAATGTCTGCACCTCCCCATCCCTGGCCCTAACAGAAATATGCAAGGTGATTTTGGTGGAATCATAATTGTTTTAGCTCATGTTCGTATTTTTCTTAGTGTATGACATTGTAGCCACTAGAACAGAGCAATCAAATTTGTGGCCCTTGGTTCAAGGGCTATGAAGAAGACATCAGAGCCAAGAGAGTCCTGTTCACAGGGTCACATGACCTACATTCCAGCCTGGATTTTGCCATTACAGATGTTGAAGGAGTCTGAAAATATCACTTGTTTTCTCTAGTTTCTTAAACTGAGCAAAAATGAGAGCATTATTCTAAATGGCCTGTGTTATCCTTTCCAGTTTAATATTTTGCAATTATGCAGATATGAGGGAAGCCTGGTCTTGGCTAAGCCTTGGGACAACCACCTGGAAAATCAGTACAGTGGTGTTTCCAGAATGAAAACCTCCTCTGGTATTTCCTACTAGTCCATGTGGGAAAAAACAGTTAAAACAGCTGGTTGGAAACATATCCTGAGCCAGAGTGAGAAATGAGATTGTGAACTTAATTTTAAAGAACTCTCTAATTAAACCTCTTACAGTCAATAAAGTATCTCATCCTTTGACTAAACCTGTGTGCTAGGGGGAGTTAGGAATGAATATCCATTTCAGGAGAGTTTGCTTCTTTCACATTTGTAAAGGTTTTCTGTTCAACCACAGTAAAAAAAGGAAAATATCCAGGCTTCTTTCCAACTCAGTTTCATGGCAATAACTGCTTATATATGGAGCATCCATTAAATGAGAAATTTCTTGCTCGGTGTTGCTAGTGATGTATAGGACACTGTGAAGAAAGAAATGGTTTGTCCCCACTCCTGAGGTTTTCTTCTATGACTAAGTATATCTCCTGGCTTCTTTCCAGCCTATACGTCACTCTCCATCAATGAATGTGGGAGATTTATGGACTAGTAAATTTGGGAAGAATTCGAGCCTTGACTCTGCCCTTATTCCTAGAAGTCCATCGCCTTGTATAAAGCATTTTCTTTGGGTTGCACTGTCCTACACATGTCTTTTGCTACTAAGTGACAAATAGAATGAGTGATACTGCAGTTTTCAGGTAATAATTTAAAAATCCTCCAATTTGTTTTCCATTGATGAGTGGCACTAAGAAATTAAAATCAGAGTGGAATTTAGTGAAGAGAATTATGCTTATGGCAAGCTTTTGGTGGGTCAAGATGTATGGTTTCTGGACATAGACTTCATGTAAGGGCAGGGTCTTTTGACATTGGTGATTGGAGGGTCATATTAGACTAGATGAGTTTTTATAGTTATACAGTTGGCATTTAATGGCTCTGATCTGAATGAGAGTCTTAAAGACAGGTACACGGTACTTTGACCTTGGTGAGTGCTCGAAAATTTTGGAGGTTTTCTACACAGGCAAAAAGCTATTTTTATATAGAGAGTTACATGTATGAGTTTGGAGAAGGCAATGGCAACCCACTCCAGTACTCTTGCCTGGAAAATCCCATGGGCAGAGGAGCCTGGTAGGCTGCAGTCTGTGGGGTCGTGAAGAATCGGACATGACTGAGTGACTTCACTTTCACTTTTCACTTTCATGCATCGGAGAAGGAAATGGCAACCCACTCCAGTATTCTTGCCTGGAGAATCCCAGGGACAGTGGAGTCTGGTGGGCTGCCGTCTATGGGATCGCACAGAGTCGGACACGACTGAAGTGACTAAGCAGCAGCAGGAACAGCATATGTATGAGTTACTTTAACTAGCCCATGTGGGTACTAGAAAGTTATACCTTGGGCCCATGCATGGTGTGGCTGAAGGGGACAAAGCTGAAACAATTAAAGACAAAAGCGACTCTCTACCAGTCTTGGCATTGATGGGCAGAACAATACTAGCTGCATTTAAAGGACATGACAACTAAATTCCATGCATGCTATGAGGCACTGACGTGGCTCTAGCTTCAAATTGTTAATAACAGGCCAGAGAAACAGCGTTGAATTGGCTATTATGAATCCCTTTCTGCATTTAGAAGTCAGGAGGAAACTGTGGAGACATAAACTCTGAATTCATGTGAGTAGCCCATGGGTTCAATAGTGGAAAATATTCAAAGAACACCTGGGAGAGTTTCAAGGTGATTTGGATATTTATAGGGGGACAGGTACCTTGAAAGATCATACCAGAGCATGTATGGAGTTCAGGTCAGAGGAAACCATTGTTCTGAGGAACACTTGGGAAAAAGGATCTTGATTTCACTAAGTGCCTGAATGATTCCACTAGGTAGGTGCCTGAATGAGCACAGTGGTAAAGAATCCACCTGCCAATGCAGGGGATGCAAGACATGCAGGTTCAATCCCTGGGTCAGGAAAATCCCTGGGAGTAGGAAATGGAAATCCACTCCAGTATACTTGCATGGAAAATTCCATGGACAGAGGAGCTTGGTGGGCTGCGGTCCACGGGATCACAAAGAGTTGGACACGACTGAAGCGACTTAGCAGCAGCAGCAGCAGCAGAGCTTTAGGAGTAAAGACAAAGATAGATGCAATGTATCAGAGGAAGAAGTGGTCGTGAAATAAAGGAAGATAATGATCAGAGCCACTTAAGTTTGAGGAATCAAGGCACACTTCATGGGGCAGTTGGTGTTTAAAATGGATCTTGAGGATCATGTCATCTGTAAACAGTGAGAGTTTTACTTCTTCTTTTCCAATTTGGATCCCTTTTATTTCTTTTTCTGCTCCGATTGCTGTGGCCAAAACTTCCAAAACTATGTTGAATAGTAATGGTGAAAGTGGGCACCCTTGTCTTGTTCCTGACTTTAGAGGAAATGCATGATCCTCTACATAGAAAACCCTAAAGACTCCACCAGAAAATTATTAGAACTAATCAATGATTATAGTAAAGTTGCAGGATATAAAATCAACACACAGAAATCCCTTGCATTCCTGTACACTAATAATGAGAAAATAGAAAGAAAAATTAAGGAATCAATTCCATTCACCATTGCAATGAAAAGAATAAAATACTTAGGAATATATCTACCTAAAGAAACTAAAGACCTATATATAGAAAACTATAAAACACTGGTGAAAGAAATCAAAGAGGTCACTAATAGATGGAGAAATATACCATGTTCATGGATTGAAAGAATCAATATAGTGAAAATGAGTATATTACCCAAAGCAATTTATAGATTCAATGCAATCCCTATCAAGCTACCAACAGTATTCTTCACAGAGCTAGAACAAATAATTTCACAATTTGTATGGAAATACAAAAAACCTCGAATAGCCAAAGCGATCTTGAGAAAGAAGAATGGAACTGGAGGAATCAACCTACCTGACTTCAGGCTCTACTACAAAGCCACAGTTATCAAGACAGTATGGTACTGGCACAAAGACAGAAATATAGATCAATGGAACAAAACAGAAAGCCCAGAGATAAATCCACGCACATATGGACACCTTGTCTTTGACAAAGGAGGCAAGAATATACAATGGATTAAAGACAATCTCTTTAACAAGTGGTGCTGGGAAAACTGGTCAACCACTTGTAAAAGAATGAAACTAGAGCACTTTCTAACACCATACACAAAAATAAACTCAAAATGGATTAAAGATCTAAACGTAAGACCAGAAACTATAAAACTCCTAGAGGAGAACATAGGCAAAACACTCTCTGACATAAATCACAGCAGGATCCTCTATGACCCACCTCCCAGAATATTGGAAATAAAAGCAAAAATAAACAAATGGGACCTAATTAAACTTAAAAGCTTCTGCACAACAAAGGAAACTATAAGCAAGGTGAAAAGACAGCCTTCAGAATGGGAGAAAATAATAGCAAATGAAGCAACGGACAAACAACTAATCTCAAAAATATACAAGAAACTCCTACAGCTCAATTCCAGAAAAATAAATGACCCAATCAAAAAATGGGCCAAAGAACTAAATAGACATTTCTCCAAAGAAGACATACAGATGGCGAACAAACACATGAAAAGATGCTCAACATCACTCATTATCAGAGAAATGCAAATCAAAACCACCATGAGGTACCATTTCATGCCAGTCAGAATGGCTGCGATCCAAAAGTCTACAAGCAATAAATGCTGGAGAGGGTGTGGAGAAAAGGGAACCCTCTTACACTGTTGGTGGGAATGTAAACTAGTACAGCCACTATGGAGAACAGTGTGGAGATTCCTTAAAAAACTGGAAATAGAACTGCCTTATGACCCAGCAATTCCACTGCTGGGCATGCACACTGAGGGAACCAGAAGGGAAAGAGACACGTGTACCCCAATGTTCATCGTAGCACTGTTTATAATAGCCAGGACATGGAAGCAACCTAGATGTCCATCAGCAGATGAATGGATAAGAAAGTTGTGGTACGTATACACATTAAAAAGAATACATTTGAATCAGTTCTAACGAGGTGGATGAAACTGGAGCCTATTATACAGAGTGAAGTAAGCCAGAAGGAAAAACACCAATACAGTATACTAACGCATATATATGGAATTTAGAAAGATGGTAACAATAACCCTGTATACGAGACAGCAAAAGAGACACTGATATATAGAACAGTCTTTTGGACTCGGTGGGAGAGGGAGAGGGTGGGATGATTTGGGAGAATGGCATTGAAACATGTATAATATCATATATGAAACAAGTCGCCAGTCCAGGTTCGATGCACGATACTGGATTCTTGGGGCTGGTGCACTGGGATGACCCAGAGGGATGGTACGGGGAGGGAGGAGGGAGGAGGGTTCAGGATGGGGAACGCATGTATACCTGTGGCGGATTCATTTCGATATATGGCAAAACCAATACAATATTGTAAAGTTAAAAAAAAATAAAAAAAATAAAATGGATCTTGACAAAATAGCAGAGAATTTTAGGCTTCTTGTTCCAGAAGGGCCATGGCTAAGTCTAGTGCAGAAGGAGGAGATTTGGAAGTCCCAGCACCATCTCTGGTTCCCAGCTTCCTTCTCAGCTAGTGTGGATTCATTTAAATGATACATTTGTGTCAGGTGGGCTTTTAAAACAATCTCATTAAGGGTAAATAGCAGCCAGAAAAGGAAACATGGACATGTGTATTCTTCTATAGGTAAAATGGATAACCAACAAGGACCTACTGTATAGCACATGGGACTCTGGTCAGGTGTTATGTAGCAGCCTGGATGGGAGAGGAGTTTGGGGAAGATTGCATACATATATATGTATGGCTGAGTCCCTTCACTGTTCACCTGAAACTCTCACGGCATTGTTAACTGGCTATACTTCAATACAAAATAAAAAGTTTAAACAACAACAACAAAAAGGAAATAGAGTAGAACTATTCTCTGTTCTTTTCTGGACTTGTTCTTTCCCTATCCTCCTGCTATAACCCTTAGGAATTTGGAAGTTTTCAGGTGTGAGTTCCAGTAAAGTCAGAGATAAAATGCAATTACAGTGAACTCTTCTTGGTTAAATTGAGATTCTTGGATTATCTCCCTCATTATTTGTCAAAATAATTATTAGGTCTCAGCATGTGTGTCTGAAATCAACAGAGAAACCCCCTTTTCCATGGCCCAATCATCTGGCATGGACAAATGTTTTATATTCTCCATGTTCTGATTTCTTATGCCAGATACGGGGACAGTGTAAATTTTGTGATGTTTTAAACCCTGGAATAACTTTGTTCTTGTCAGGATTATCTGAGAAATTGCCCTATTGCAATTTACCCCTAATATAAACCATTGGGCTTTTGCTATGCTTGTCTATAATGGGACTGGGACTTTTAAAACATTGCTAAAGGTTAGTTTACAGACATGCTACCTTGGTGTGCTTAAATATGAAATATCTTAAATCCCATGAAAAAATACATGTTAGTGGATATCTACCAATGGTAAGGGATAAAAGAGAAGTTCATCTTGCTCAATTACATAGAAATTGAACAGATGATAGGAGGAAAAAGGGCTCCCTCAGCAAAGGAAAGCATGTTTGGGAAACAATGGAAAATCAACTTTGGCTAAAGAGTTGATTCTGAGTAGATGAGAAATAAAGATAAAATCATAAAGCTACCAAGAATAGAATTTTGAATTAGAAGAGTCTTAAAGTAGAATCAGTATAACTTTATTCAGATCAAATCTATGGAATTAGTAGGTATGCAACTTTATTCAAGTCAACATCATTTGCCTAGAGTTTGCTCATTTTAAAATGAGGCTTAAATAAAGTGAATATTGTAATATGGGAAAATGCCAGGTGAAATTCAAATATATATTAGGTGTTCAATGAGTAATCTTTAAATATTCTGAATCCAAATATATTCCCTCTTCTAATTTAATACATGAGGTACCTGGGGCTCAAAGAAATTAACTTATCTATTTAAGTTTCCAGAGTTAATAGTGGCAGAGATGAGATTCAAATCTACTTTTCTCTTCCTTCCTTGTCTAGTGGGCTTTTGACTGCATCATGTTTAAAGTGGCATGATTATTTTAGTAATAGCCTTAGAGATAGAAAGTTAGATTATGAGCACACCAGGGCCCTTGAAAGATAAGGAAAAGAATTGTGCTGTTTTTGTCAAATCACTGATGATTTGGAGCTGAGGAGAAACATGAGTCTGGTGATCTGCAGGATGGATTAGGAAAAGGAAATTTTCTGGAAGACATTAATTTCTGTTCCATCTGTAGGCTCCAAGAATATGAGGAAGGGGCGAGAGGCTCTCCCATTACCCAGAATGTGATCAGCTTCAAGCAATGTCTAGTTCATAGATGTAGTTAATAAATATGTATAATGAAAAATTTTGAAAGAATTAATTAAAAAGTCAATTGAATAAATAAATAAATGAAATATCTTCATGAATGAATGTAATGGTATTTTGATTACAAACTGGCCTTTCACTTTCTTCTCCTAGTTGAACAGTAGAGCGTTCAAATTGGGACCTGAAAGCTCATAAGGATATGGTCAATGTCTTCCAGGTTATTATTGTTAGGAATGGACTAATTTGACCAAAACCCATTATTTTTGGGGAGTAGATTATGATCCAGTAGATCCAGTCTAGTTAGGAGAATTAGATTCATAGTCAGATAGAATTGGATTTGAGTCATGGCGTGGTTGTAACACTTGCTGGGTGTTCCCTGGTGGCTCAGATAGTAGAGAATCTGCCTGCAAAGCAGGAGATCCAGGTTTGATCCCTGGATCCTGGAAGATCCCCTGGAGAAGGGAATGGCTACCTACTCTGGTATTCTTGTCTGGATAATTCCATGGACAAAAGAGTCAGAATTGGATTTAAACCATAGATTTGTTGTAATACTTATTAGCTCTACGATTTTGAGTGATGACTCAAGGGCAGGAAGCAGGGCAGAAGAGGGAAAAAATAGTCTACATAAGATGATTGACAGGGGTTTAAAAAAAAGAAAACATGCATTTCTAACCCATGGGGATTCCCAGAAATGCTTATGATCAAAGCTCTTTCCTCTGGGCTGGGCTCTATTTTAGCTGGTGAGAGAAGAACCAGTAAAATATGAATTGTTCATCAATATAGAGCTATCATGGGAATGTGAAAATACATTTATGTGTCCACATACACTGAGAAGCAGGAATATGGTCAGTTTGTCACTTATTCATTTACTTTGCTTTATCTTTGTACCTTCCATTTTTGGACATGAAGCAGAAACCATATCCAAATAGAGCTCAGTTGTCTATTTATTACAAAGTTCTGGGGAGAAAATGTTCAGCAAAGAGAGATGTTCTCTCATTCATCTACATTCTCAGAGTGCATTCCACCTCCCTTGCATGCTGAACTTTCTACCTGGTGGTTCAGCTGTTTGTTTGTGTTTTATCCTTGTTTTAACCTCAGTTTTCCTTCCCTCTTGGGCTTCCCCGATGGCTCAGATGGTAAAGAATCTGCCTGCAATGTGGGAGACCTGGGTTCAGTCTGAGTTTGGAAGATCCCTTAGAGAAGGGAATGGCTACCTACTCCAGTATTCTTGCCTAGAGAATTATATGGACAGAGGAGCGTGGCAGCTACAGTCCATGGTGTGACAAAGAGTTGGACACAACTGAGTGACTAACACTTTCATTTTCCTTCCTTCTTACTGCCCATATCAGAGACATTCATGTCAGTTCCATCACTGATTTAAAGGAGAGCCTTAAAAGGTTCTATTTAGCTAAAAATCATTTTTATTTATGTCTTTTTAATTTATTGTTATAAACTAAGAAGAATACAAGGTATTTACTTGGTGTACCTAAGTTTCTCCTATTGCTGGAGAATTTAAACATCTAAATACATGACTAGGGGCCAGAGCCAACTGCAAGCATTCCACAATGGCAATTAATTAGCTGAGCAAGGAGAGAGCAGGAAAGGACCTGGGCAGAGGCACCCATCTCTTCTCTATGTCATAAATATCATAGGAAAAGAAAGGAAAAATTCTTCAAGTATTCTATGCTACTTAACGCACTTACTTCAAACTCTAGATGAGACTTTTCCTGATATGGTGCTTGTCTCATTTTCTTGACTTTTTCCCATAGAATTTCTCCCCTACTGCATCATAAGCACATTTAACTACTGATCATTTCCCTAATTTTTCTTGCTTTTCATACACGCTGCCTTGCATGTGTTTTCTCTGTCTGATGTCCCTTTGGACAACTTAGTTTTCTGAGCCCATTTCATCAATTGTTAGATAAAGAAAAAATTATCTATCTCATTGGGGCTGTCATGTGGATTAAATAAGATTATCCACATGATCCATGTTAAGGGCTCAGCACAGTTTCTGGCACATATAAGTGTGGCAATTTTTCGTTTGTTTCTTCCTCTGTCTGGTGAATTTCTACTCATACCCCCAAGAACCATCTCAAATATACTTTTTGCTTTGAAACCTTCCCTGTTTCTGTTCAGGAAAATCATTGTTTTTATTTTATGCTTCCATAGGATTCTGTCCATATTTACATTACACTCAGTTGGAATTTGGGGCTTTCCCCGGTGGCTCAGCAGTAAAGAATCTGCCTGCCAATGCAGGAGACACAAAAGACATGGGTTCACTCTCTGGGTTGGGAAGATCCGTTGGAGGAGACAACGGCAACCCATCCAGTATCTTTGCCTGGAAAATTCCATGGCCAGAGGAGCCTAGTGGACTATAGTCCATGGGGTCTCAAAGAGTCCAATACGACTTTGCAACGAAACAATAACAACTGTCTTCCCCAAAGATCTGTGACCTTCTGAAATGGACACTATACCTTGGTCATGTTGTTTTTTCAACATCTAACACAGTTCCTTTGCAAATAAAAATTTAACTTTTAACAAATGATTTTTTGAGCAGATGAACAAGTGAGTCAGTGAGTGAATGAATAAATGAAAGGAAGATTGTAAAACAATGGACCACAGTGGAGTAATTGTTTCTAAAAGTGTACCTGAGTGACCGTAGGTTTTGCCTAACTAACTGGTACCTCATTCTTTTGAGAAAAGTCAGGCTGTTGTTTTTATGAGAATGTGAATAGAATAAGTTAAGAGAGCTTACTGAGTTAAGCTCACTTTTCTAGATAAGAGATGGAGAAGATGCACTGGGAGAACCCAATCACCTTTGATGGTGGGGACAAGAAGAGTAGAGAAAGTAAATAGAAAAAAAAGAAGTTAATAAAGGGAGAGCTGGCGGAGTCTGGACAGAGGGAGAATTGTGACAGCTGCTGGAAAGAGAAGAGATTTGGGAGAAGGTGAGGGAAAATTCAAAAGGCATTTTAGAAACTTTAAGCCAGCTTTCTTACCTATCTTTTGAAAGGATAAGACAGGGAATTGCTAGTGTCTCCGTGGTAAAGAATTTGCCTGCAATGCAGGAGACAGAGTTTGATCCCTGGATCTGGAAGATCCCATGAAGAAGGAAATGGCAACCCACTCCAGTATTCTTGCCTAGAGAATTCCATGAACAGAGGAGCCTGGCAGGCTATAGTCCATGGAGTCACAAGAATTGGCCATGACTTAGAGACTAAATTACCACCCCCATCCTGAACACAAACCCCAATTTACCTATTCCTGAGACTAATAATATTTTTCTGTCATTTTCTCTAGAAACCCCCAGCTCAGAGACTGGGAATTCCTGAGGGTTGGCTCTTATCTAACAGTTGGAAATGAATTATCTGAGGAGATGCACATGCTAACAAAGCAAAAGACTTTATTGGGAAGGGACACCTGGATGGAGAACAGGAGGGTAAGGGAACCCAAGAGGACTGCTCTGCTACTTGGCTTGCAGTCTCAGGTTTTAGGGTAATGCGGTTAGTTTCTGGGTTTTCTCTCCCTAATCATCCTGATTCAAGGTACTTGCTGTTGACCTGTGCACCATTCAGCCAAAACAAATTCTAGTGTGAGAGTTCCTGGGAGGTTGGCAGGACATATTGTATCCTCTCTCCTCCTTTTGACCTTATCAAATTCTTCTGGATTGGTTTTACATAATATGGGCTGGGATGTCCTCCTTCCTTTAAGTTCAGTTCAGTTTAGTTCAGTTCAGTCCCTCAGTCATGTCTGACTCTTTGCCACCCCATGGACTGCAGGATGCTAGGCTTCCCTGTCCATCACCAATTTCTGGAGCTTGTACAAACTCACATGCATTGAGTCGGTGATGACACTTAACCAGCTCATCCTCTATCGTCCAATTATCCTCCTGCCTTCAATCTTTCCCAGCATGAGGGTCTTTTCCAATGAGTCAGTTCATCTCATCAGTTCAGTTCAGTGGCTCATTCGTGTCCGACTCTTTGTGACCCCATGAACCACAGCACGCCAGGCCTCCCTGTCCATCACCAACTCCCAGAGTTTACCCAAACTCATGTCCATTGAGTCGGTGATGCCATCTAACCATCTCATCCTCTGTTGTCCGCTTCCCCTCTTACTTCAGTCTTTCCCAATATCAGGGTCTTTTGAAATGAGTCAGCTCTTCACATCAGGTGGCCAAAATATTGGAGTTTCAGCTTCAATATCACTCCTTCCAATGAACACCCCAGGACTGATTTCCTTAAAGATGGACTGGTTGGATCTCCTTGCAGTCCAAGGGACTCTCAAGAGTCTTCTTCAACACCACAGTCAAAAGCATCAATTCTTCTGCACTCAAGCTTTCTTTATAGTCCAATTGTCACATCCATACATGACTACTGGAAAAACCACAGCCTTAACTAGATGGACTTTTGTTGCCAAAGTAATGTCTCTGCTTTTCAATATGCTATCTAGGTTGGTCATAACTTTCCTTCCAAGGAGTAAGCGTCTTTTAATTTCATGTCTGCAGTCACCATCTGCAGTGATTTTGGAGCCCAGAAAAATAAAGTCAGCCACTGTTTCCACTGTTTCCCCATCTATTTCCCATGAAGTGATGGGACTGGATGCCATGATTTTCATTTTCTGAATGTTGAACTTTAAGCCAACTTTTTCACTCTCCTCTTTCACTTTCATCAAGAGGCTATTTAGTTCCTCTTCACTTTCTGTCATAAGGGTGGTATCATCTGCATATCTGAGGTATTGATATTTCTCCCAGCAATCTTGATTCCAGCTTGTGCTTCTTCCAGCCCAGTATTTCTTATGATGTACTCTGCATATAAGTTAAATAAGCACGGTGACAATATACAGCCTTGACATACTCCTTTTCCTATTTGGAACCAGTCTGTTGTTCTATGTCCAGGTCTAACTGTTGCTTCCTGACCTGCATACAGGTTTCTCAAGAGGCAGGCCAGATGGTCTGGTATTTCCATGTCTTGAAGAATTTTCCACAGTTTATTGTGCTCCACACAGTCAAAGGCTTTGGCATAGTCAATAAAGCAGAAATAGATGTTTTTCTGGAACTCTCTTGCTTTTTCGATGATCCAGTGGCTGTTGGCAATTTGATCTCTGGTTCCTCTGCCTTTTCTAAAACCAGCTTGAACATCTGGAAGTTTATGGTTCACGTATTGCTGAAGCCTGGCTTGGAGAATTTTGAGCATTACTTTACTAGTGTGTGAGATGAGTGCAATTGTGCAGTAGTTTGAGCATTCTTTGGCATTGCCTTTCTTTGGGATTGGAATGAAAAGTGACCTTTTCCAGGCCTGTGGCCACTGCTGAGTTTTCCAAATTTGCTGGCATATTGAGTGCAGCACTTTCACAGCATCATCTTTTAGGATTTGAAATAGCTCAACAGGATTATCTTCACATCAGGTAGCCAAATATTGGAACTTCAGCATCAGTCCTTCCAGTGAGTATTCAGGATTGATTTCCTTTAGGATTGACTGGTTGGATCTCCTTGCAGTCCAAAGGACTCTCAAGAGTCTTCTCCAACACCACAGTTCAAAAGCATCAATTCTTTGGTGCTCAGCTTTCTTATGGTCCAACTTTACATCCATACATGACTATCGGGAAAAACATAGCTTTGACTAGACGGACCTTTGTTGGCAAAGTAATGTCTCTGCTTTTTAATATGAGGTCTACATTTGTCATAGATTTTCTTCTAGGGAGCAAGCATCTTTTAATTTCCTGGCTGCAGTCACCATCTGCAGTGATTTTGGAGCCCCCCAAAATAAAGTCTGTCACTGTTTCCATTGTTTCCCAATCTATTTGCCATGAAGTGATGGGAATGGGTGCCATGATCTTTGTTCTTTGAATGTTTTGTTTGAAGCCAGCTTTTTCACTCTCCTCTTTGACTTTCATCAAGAAGCTCTTCAGTTCCTTTTCTCTTTCTGCCATAACGGTGGTGTAATTTGCATATCTGAGGTTATTGATTTTTCTTCCGGCAATCTTGATTCCAGCTTGTGCTTTACAATGGGCTTCCTTCCCTTCAGCCTCTCCGAAATTTTCCTGGTTAGTTTTCAGCAGCATGGAGTTCTTTATAGGGTCGTCCTATTGTGAAACCACTCAGGCAAGCTGTAATCATCCTTCCTGGCCAAGATGGGCAGTTTCGGTTCCCTAACCCTTTTAGCCCTCTGCATGGACTTCCCTGGTAACAGCTAAGTTTTCATCTTACCCTCCTTGATATCTCTGACCATGGCTTCTGAGGATGTGTCCTTCCCAAGTACCGCCTGAGAGGACTTGTTCACTGACCTGTGTTGAACTTCAGCTTAACCATGTACCTTCAGAACTGATTCCTGCCTGAGAAGAGGAACTATCTCTGCTACTCTGCCTTTGCTATACTCCTTATGATCCATCTTTAACCCCAGGTGGTGCTAGTGATAAAGAACCTGCCTGCCAATGCAGGAGACATAAGAGAGTCAGGTTCCATCCCTGAGTCAGGAAGATCCCCTGGAGGAGGGCATGGCAAAAGAATTCCATACACAGAGAAGCCTTAGGGTGGCAACAAGTCGTACATGATTGAAGGGCTTAGCACGCACACGCATGCGATCCATCTCTGATCCGAGATGAGTATTCACTGAATGTGTGGGGTAGTTGGGAGCATGATGCATGACATTTGCCTTCTTGGAAAAATTTCAAAGCATTAACATCAGCTAGTCCCTCTCATAAAGCAATAATGTAAATATCTTTTTATTACTAGCCTATTTCTGCTTTGTGACAGAGGAAGTAAAAATAGAGGAAAAAAAGTTATTTTCTCCTATGTACCATCCTATTATGTTGAAAATAAGTGAGCTCTGAAAGAAATAACTAAAATGTGATGTACTTGGTTAGTAACTGATTCTTTAAATTGATCACGTGGCAGTCAGCACAATAACATGGGTGATTTTCCCATCAGTAGAAGGAGAATCACTACAGAAATATCAAAGGGCAAAGAGAGACCCAAGATTAACAGCCATAGGCTCTTCTGAGTTTATTAGAGAATGGATTTCTGCAGGGGTTTGGGACAGAATCACTGATTTAGTAAATTATAAAATTACAAAATCAGACTGGTAACATGCTGAGCTGTTTACAAGCTAATGTTTATGAGTGAAAAGTAGACAACAGGGATGAAAATGAATTTATATTGTTTCTGTACCCTATTGTATGATTTCCCAAAGGCTATCTTAAACATGACATGTATTTTCACTAGAGGAATAATTGGGTGTGCTGGTGGATTTGTCTTAGGCCTAGCTCCTGGTGGTCAGTAAACAGGGGTTTCCTGTCCTACCTAGTATGATTCCAGAGAAGTAAGATCCTTCTTGTGACACTTGAAACAGTAATGATTTACCCCTTTGGAGTGCATTAATCTCTTTATGTGACCATCTCAAAAAAGGCAGTAAATTCTTCCTTGGTTTAGTAAGAGATTTTTGTTTCTAATACTAGAGCTCAAAGGTTTTATGTGTGTGGTAGTAATGATGAAAAGGGCAGAACATTGAATAAATAAATTGTAATTTTATCCTAATATGAAGTTATTTGGGAAATTGATTCCTAAAACTGACAGTTGAACTGTCAGCCCCAATCATTCAGGATATGTTTGATTAATTCTCATGAAACTGCTGGAGACAATACAAAATCAAAGATGCCTTCAAACTCAAAACAAATGATGGACCCCACAATAAGACAAGACAGAGGAACTAGGTCCTTATTGCGTGATTTTAATAACATTTTGCCCTTTGCAAGAGTTTTCTCTCTAAATGAAACTCTGAACTTTGGAAATTGAAGTTGGGTAGGGAAAAGAAAGGGGGTTGGCTGAAGAGATCTTAGGTTGTGTAAAATGACAGCTATTCCCACATGGCTGTCTCCAAGAGGCCTGACTTTGACGCTCAGCTGAAACATCTGCAGAAAATATGAAGAAAACACACCCACATACAACTCAAAAGAGGACCCTTCACATGTGGCTGTTGGAATCGTTAACCAAAAAGTCAAAGCAAGTCATAGGCCAAAAGTTCACTGTAAACATAAGATCACAGAACTAACCCATTGCAATCCATGATTTGTGTCAGTGCTAAATAAGCCCCATAAACAATACAAATAGAAACTTATTTTTTTCTGGTACTTTAGAACTTACAAAACACTTTTCCTTTCAGGGGACTAAGGCTTTGAATTACTCTCCTCATCTTACACATGTGGAAGCTGAGGCTTCATGAAGCTAAGTCCTTTTGTAAAGTCATACAGGAGAGCCTAGGCTTATATGCAAACGTTCTGCTCACAAACCCTAGCTAATCACACTAATTTTTAGAACCCAATTAAACATTGCCATGATATATTACCTTTTAGAAAATTATATCCTAGAGTTATCTTCCAAAGGTTCTATTAGAGGAGATCAAAACTAATTAACTAATCTAAGGACTACTGAATCAGTTGATAAAATAAACCAGCCTTGCCCTCTCCATTTGTCAGTTCTAAACAGAGAGACTGGAATGAATGGGGCTGGGGCTTTAATGTCCATCTGGAAGATATCTTCTTTGCAACATTGCTGTATTTCACCATATGGGTCAGAGAACCAGACTCATCATCTATATAAATATTGTTGTTAAATTACTTCTCATTGTGAAGGTTTGAGCCTCATTAGATCTAGAATAGAAAGAACACATTAGCTCAGTGTTTACAGCTAACTACTGTTTTCCATTTTAGATTTAGTGCAATAAATTTAGCAAACAACACTGAAAACAGCCCTTACTTGCTTGAAAGATATAATTGAAATGTATTATAGCATTGAAATATTACAACTGGATACAAACTTTATCTATTAGCAGTTCATTTTCATTAAAAGCTTCTAGTTTGGAGGACCCAATGGATACCACTTGGAAAGTAGAAAGAGTGAAATCATTAAGGATGCCAGTGACAGTGTTTGTTTGTTTGTTTTTTTCTTTTGTAGTTGTTTGTTTCTGCTTTGTAAAAGAGAATGGTAAAGGGTTGAAGAATTTGAGAAAATTGCAAGTGAATTTGTGAAGTCAGTTTTAAAAGGCTAGGCTCTGCCACTTGTAATACTTATGCTGTGGCTGGGCACCAAGTTTAATATGCTGGAGGTCTGCTGATTGCACAAGCAATGGACCACTCGCATTTGCAATTAGCCACTCACACCCTTGTTTTTCCTCACAACCCAAGAGGTTGATTATGTGATTGTTGGTATAACAATTAGTACATGTGAAGAGAAAAACTCCCCAGAAGCCTCCTAAGAGTGTTTTTTCATTGAAAGCCTCAAACATGAACTAATTAGGTCAGAAAGCACAGGAGATGGTCCACAACATATATGCTTGTTGTACGATAGAAATTGTCCCCTCCAACCAGTTCTACATAGGGATGGTTCTCTGCTCCAGCCCAGAGCGGTGGTGGTGGTGGTGGTGATGGTGAGGGCGGTGTAATATAAAGGGAACTGGAAGCCATCCTATTCTTAGATACATATATATAATGTAATATATATCTATATATATATATATATATCAATATATATCAATATAATCTGACACTGAAAATTTTAAACTACCTAGACAAAGGATAACCCAGAGGAACATACAGAAAATTAACCATCTTTCAGAATGACTTTTTCTCTTCCTCCCTCATTTCCTTCCTTCCTTCTTCCCCTCCTCCCTTCCTTCCTTCCCTTCAATTACATTCTGCTTCTAGAAGAATGGCAAATTAATAAAAATAAAAAAATAAACAATAAACCATGAACAGCTTTTCAGTATAAACACTTAGAAAAGTATATAAAATATTTTAAAATATTACAAATATATGGTTGAGGTCACAAGAAAGGAAGGGCAATTTTCATATACTTACCAGCAGTAATAAATTATTAACTATAGGAAACAATTTAGATGCTTGAGGTTGGTATATTGAAGGAAAGTCAGCAGAATTATAAGTAGAATTTGACAAATGCTTTAACACGTAAGATTTTAATCCATTTCAAAAACCTAGGATTAATATGTTTAGAAAGTACCATTTAGGAAAAATATATAGAGTTTTCAAACAGTGCAATTGAAAGTTTGATGTAATGGGCTATGGGCCATGCATATGGAACTTGCCATTCTGTATTTAAGAATCTGCATTCTTCAAACCTTGGGGAATCACATCATTCTGACTCTTCCATATCACTTTATGGTGCCTCAGCCACTTCTCTTTGTCCCTAGCCACAAGTCTAATAAAGGATTAACAAAGGGCGGAAAAAAAAGAATCTGCATTCCTCAGAAGTATATATGGAACTTTTATGAAAAATGACCACATTCTAGGCTACAAATATATAAAAAATAATTTTATAGACTATTTTCTCTGACAACATGAAATAAAAATACAGCTAAAGAGAGGAAAAATCTATCCTCTTTCCTCTATATTTGGAAACAAAAGAAAAACAGTAGAGTTCTAAATTATCTGTGAGCAAAAAACAAACGTAGGTGTGAGAAAAAATGAAAATACTGAGAACTGAATGGCAGTGAAACACTCACTTAAAAGCTAGAGGGATGCAGCTAAAGCAGCACTCAGAGGTGAATGTACAGCATTAAATGCCCTTATTAGAGAAGAAGGAAGACAAAAACTAATGATCCTATTTAAAATAAAAGAGTTAGAAGAAAAGCAGAGCAAGAATAAGCACAATGGAATGAAGTGAGCTTAATGTAAGAATAAGAAATAATAAATTAGAGCAAATTATGTAAAAGAATGCCAATAGAACCAAAAGTTGGTTCTGTGAATGATGAATAATAGATAGGAGTAACAGCAAATAAAACTAATGAGAATTATAGCATATATATTATATTAATAAATGATATTAACAATAAATATAAATACATAATTAGAGATTAAAGAAATCATAAGAATATAATATAGAATGACTTTAGGATTAGAAAATATAGACCAAATGGAGAATTTCTTAGGAGAATAAAATTTTCCATAACTAACTAAAGAAAAAAACGGGAAGCTTAAATAAATCTGTAAGTATTAAAGATATCAAACTGGTACTAAAACTTCTAGGCCCCAATTTCATTAGGTTCAGATGGTTTTAGGTTATTTTTACCAAAATGTCAATAAAAGTAATAATTACATAGACTCTTTCAGAAAACAGAAAAATTTCACAACTAATGTAAGAGGCTAATATTACTAATACTTTATTACAAACCAATTAAAACAATACAAGAAAAAATATAGACCAAATCTTACTTAAAAATATAAATACAAAAATATCAAATAAAATCTGGTGAATTAAATTCAGCAGTGTATGTCAATGGAGAAGGAAATGGCAAGCCACTCCAGTATTCTTGCCTAGAGAATCCTGTGGACAGAGTGGCCTGGTGGGCTGTTGTCCATGGGGTTGCACAGAGTTGGACACGACTGAAGTGACTTAGCATGCATGCATTGGAGAAGGAAATGGTAACCCACTCTGGTATTGTTGTCTGGAGAATCCCAGGGACAGAGGAGCCTGGTGGACTGCTGTTTATGGGGTCAGACAGAGTCGGACAGAACTGAAGTGACTTAGCAGCAGCAGCAGTGTATGTCAAAAATTAATCACCATAAAAAGGAAGGTTTTATTCAAGGCATATAAGAAAGTTTTAACCTCAACAAATCTATCATTATAATACAACACAGTAGAAGAAAAAGTTTATGAACATTCTAATGAATTAATAAAAAAAGCATTTGATAAAATTCAGCCTATGTTTATTAGGAAATCCTCTTAGTATACCATGAACAGGCATAAAACTTTGTAATTTATAAAAGACACCTATGAAAAATCTTTAGCAAATATCCTTATTAATAATGAATCTTTTGTTGTATCTTATTCAAGTCAAGAAAGAAAAGTATGCTTATTATTGTTAGTTTTACTCTGCATTGACCAGTAGGTCCTAGGTAGTATGGTAAGATATGAAAAGTAAAACATAAATATTGGAAAGGAATAAACACTCACTCTTATATTATTGTATAGGAGAAAAAATGATTCTACAAACTACTTGAACTAATAAGAGAGCTTAATAAGGTTGTTGGTAAGATGATCAATACATAAAAAGTGATGGAACTCTATGTATGAACAACAAATATGTAGAAATGTAAATTAAAAAGAAGGTGCCATTAAGAACAGCAACAAAAGCATACAAAAATGTGTGCCTATGAATAAATCTAGCAAAAGATGGAGAATCTTAGGAACCTAAAATCTTAAAGCTGAAAAAAGTAAAAGAAAAACTGAGTAAATGGAAAAAAGTACACCTTGTTTTTTAGAGATAGAATCAATACACTGTTTTGGATTTCTCCCACATTGATCTATAATTAAAATGAAACTCCAACCAAATTGATAGTAGGATTTCACAAACTCTTCATAAAATGTTTCATTGGAAAAACATAGAGCCAAAATAGCCATCGGAATCTTAAGAAGAAAAGTAGGGGAAAATTTGACTTGTTTGACAAAAAACTAACACTAAAGTGTAGACGGTAATGACATAGCAATAGACAAAGAGATTAGAAATAGAAAAAGAAGACCCAGACCTAATTATACATCGGATAAGGTTTACAACACAAGTGGCATTACAGACCACTGGAGGAAGGAGAGACTATTAAAAAAAAGTTGCCTCCCATCTAGAAAAAGTAAAGTTAGATCTCTCCCTAACATACAGAAATAAATTCCAGATGGAAACAACACCAAAATGTGAGAAGAAAAACTGTTAAGTGTTTAGAAGGAAATACAGGAAAGTATTTTTATAATATTTTGATAGGGAAGGTTATTTTAAGATTCAGAAAACACGAACCATTGGAAAAAAGATTACGTTCTAACCAACATTTCTAATAAGTAACAATATACACAGAGACCAAGACACTGGTTTGGTAGTGATGGTGGATGCCTAGGAATCTGTTACTTAATGTTCTGTACACTTCAAATATTTGAAAAGACTCATAGTTAAAAACGATAAGGACTAAAAGATACTTTAGAAAATGTGGAATGGAGTATAGGGCAGTAAAGCTGGAAATGATAGCTTGTTTTCCAACCTTCTTGCTTCTCTCTTTCCTCCACCCTGCTAAAGTATCATTTATTCTACTTATAAGCACTTGCCTCTAGTCTCTTTCCAGTTCAGCTCAGGACACAATGCTTTAATGATGCTGAGATTATCTGAGGCTGACTATCGACAGAATTATGACTAAGAGATTCTGCTCCAAGTCCCTGGAGGCATTTTTTCTCTGACATACCAAGAAGTGTTTATCGGGTTTATGACAAAATATTTCTTCGGGGGTAGATGTATACTCCTTTCCATAAATTGGCACCCAGTCGCAGCAGGCCAATCCATTTATGAATGTTGAAAATGCCCATTCAGTGATAATTCAGCTTGTGAATTTGCACAGACAATTCCCAGAAGAGTTTGTTTGCAATTTACTTGCTGTGATCCTCCCACTTGGCCTCACCCTATGTTGCAATTGCCCCAAGCTGCCAGCCCACACAGCCCCACGTGGGTGAGGATGGTACGTGGTGAGGATCTCATTCCACCATTTGTTTTTATTATCTGAAGTCCTTTTTCTAGGACATCAGATTTCACAGGGACGGTTTATTGTTTACACAGATTGAGCTTGCATTTTACTAGGTTCTTGGGCTCCCTATGCCATGAAAAAGCTGAGTTTATGGTAATGTGAAGACTGTTGAAGCCAGTCTGACCAGAGCTGCCCTGTTGACATGTGTGCATCCATGGAAGCGTGATGGGGCTGTCAGTTTATTGCTCTATCACCAGGAAATAGTCCCAAAGTACAAAGACAATGTAACATCAAGGTTAGTTCAGGATATAGTTGGACAAATACTGGCTTGACAGATGAAATCATGTGCAGTTATATGTACTACAGAGCCAACTAAACTTAACTAAACTTTTTGGCTCATGATGATTTTCCAGGAACAATAGATGAGTTCAGTAACCATTTAAAGTTTATTTACATAGTTGAATTAGGGAGCTTTAGGTAAGTACAGATATTAAAAGAACTCTAAACACTAATTTCTGAAATTCTAAACTGATGCCATCAGCCCGAGGTTTTGATCACTGCTGCAACACGGTGATCCATCAGGTCGGTGTGATGGACACTGCTGGCACTCTGCCCTGACCACCTATGGCCACTTTAACCCTTCAAGTGCTTTCTTCCCCTGGTTTTGATTTGTCTTTGTTGCAGTGGCCCAAACCTGCAGAGAGATGGAACTGTTGGGCCTTTAGGACTTAATCCCACCATACTTCCAGGTGGCCCTTAGTAGATGACAGCTGGGGCTTTGACTTTCAGAGGCTAACTCCCAGCTTCAAATAGGATCACAATGATTCTGAGCAATATCTTACTCTTCAAACTTCTTCCAAGGGATCAGACTTCTTGCTAGTCTGTAGCCTGCATCCCATACTCTTTCAGTGACTTCTCCTGAGCAATAGACGAGAGATTGGGAATATAAAAATAAAACCCAGTAGCACACTTACTTATACCTGTCCTTAATGGGACACATATATAGGCTTCCCAGGTGGCTCAGTGATAAAGAATACATCTGCCAATGCAGGAGACTCAGGAGACGTTTGATCTCTGGGTTGGGAAAACCCCCTGAATAGGACATGGCAACCTATTCCAGTATTTTTATCTGAAAATCTCATAGACAGAGGAGCATGGTAAACTGCAGTCCATGGGGTTGCAAAGAGTCAGACATGGCTGAGCGACGGAGCACACAGGCAGAACACATACCTGGATGTATTTATCTCAGCCTTGGTCACTAGGGAACCCAGTAGAATACACAGATGGTTTATTAGAGCTTTTCAGAGATGGGGAAGAAAACTGAGGGGCCCCAAACTGTTGAGGTGGCTGAGATTGAATCTATGAGTTGGGAGGAGCCAGATGGGAGACTGAGGAAGATCCTCATTAGAGAATCTGAATGTTCAAAGAAAACATTAAGCAACTTCACAGGTTTGCTTCTGGACAACGTTTATCTAAGTTATTGGATGATCACCTCAGTTATTTGGATTTATTTTGCTGGTGAAGACAATTGTAGAGTTCCTTGCTTGATACTATGCCCCTCCATGACTCTGCCCTACTTCAGAATGATCTTCATATGTGAGTTTAAATAAATACAAGCTTGCCGTTTCCTCCAGAGACAGACTTTACAATCCCCAGCTTGGTAGGCTACTTGGAAACATGTCTCAGAAATCATCTGGTTTGGGGAAACATCCATGTTTTATAAGGATGTAAATTCTCTTCAAGTTAGGGATCTAGTCATCTGAAGGGCACATTATGGGCTTTGGCCCATTTGAAGAATTCTGTCTTTGTTTATGGATACATATATAGTAAAAGTTAAAAGCATGACTGGAAATGATAAACACCAAGCCAAGATGGTGGTTACTTCTTGGTGGGAAGGAGGGAGAGGAATGTGGCTAGAGAAAGGTTCACAGAGATTCAGTTATTCATGTATATTTAATTTAATTTGGCTGACAGGAATATAAAGTTTTTTTAAAAAAATAGAAGTGTCCTCCAAACATTTTATTTCTTTTTAGAAAAATTTACTGGATTATAATTGATTTACAGTGTTGTATTAGTTCCAGGTATACAGCAAAGTAATTCAGTTATACATATATATATATTCATTATTTTTCAGATTCTTTTCTCATATAAGTTATCACAGAATATTGAGTAGAGTTCCCTGTGCTATATAGTAGGTCCTTGCTGGTTATCTATCTTATATATATATATATTAATGCTAATCCCATGTTCCTTACGTATTCCTTCCCTTCTCATAGTCCCTTTAGTAACTCAGTTTGTTTTCTATGTCTTCAAGTCTGTTTCTCTTCTGTAAATAAGTTCAGTGATTGCTTTTCTGTTTCTGAATGAGAAAGACTCCAGGTGGAAGGGGTATATCCCCTTTGCCCTTTAGGTACTCTGTCTACCTTTCTCTATCAAAGACCCCCTTGTCCTCTGGCTTCTGGTTGGGTTTATGGGGAACCCATTGACAGAATTTGGGTTTAAAGGAGGAGCATAAGAGTGTGGAATGTGTTTTTTCACTTCCTTCTCTGAGGGCCTCTGGAGACCTAACTCCTGTAGGTCTAACATCTCCATGTCATCCTCCTTGAAGCAGGCAGGGCTCCACAGAAGACACTAAGTAGTCTCCAACTAGGTGATTTGAAGACAGTTTAATAAGGAGCTATTGATAAGTGACAGATCTTATAAATCTTATATAAGTAGAGATCTTATAGCATCTGGTTCCAGAAGGGAGAGGTAAGAGAGAGGTTTTGCAACAGAGTAAGAATTCTACTTTCCTCTTCTCTGCTTCTAAGATACATATGTGTTTTTTCAGTAACAAGAAAATTCTTCCTGGGTCAGAGATTGAGGAGAGGGTTTATACTTTCTTTCAGCCTCCAAATTTGTCTTTCTACATGTGCAGCTACTGAGACCTAAATCAGTTATTACTGGGCATCTACAATTGAGAATGTAGTATGTTAGCCATCTTTGGGATACAGAATAGAAGGATTTGTCTCTGCTTTTGAGGCCCTTGCTATCTATCTGAATATTTAAGACATACATGTATGAAATCATCTGACTATAAATGAATCTCAGAAGAAATGTATAACTCATGTATATAATATATATTTGCATATTATGTATATATAACTGTCATGTATGGATATGAGAGTTGGACCATAAAGAAGGCTGAGCACAGAATTGATACTTTTGAACTGTGGTGTTGGAGAACACTCTTGAGAGTCCCTCAGACTACAAGGAGATCAAACCAGTCAATCCTAGAGAACATCAATTCTGAATATGCACTGATGCCAAAGCTGAAACTCCAATACTTTGGCCACATGATGCAAAGGGCCGATTCCTTAGAAAAGACCCTGATGTTGGGAAAGATTGAAGGCAGGAGGCGAGGGGGACAACAGAGGATGAGATGGTTGGATGGCATCACCAGACTGATGGACACGAGTTTGAGCAAGCTCCAGCAATGGTGACGGACGGGGAGCCTGGCATTCTGCAGTCCATGGGGGCAAAGAGTTGGACATGACCGAGTGACTGAACAACATATATATAATATCTGATGCTTTCTAGCTATATTGTCTTTGGCCAGGTTGTTTAATTCTTCTGAACTTTTGTTCACCTGCAAAAGTAGGGTTACTTTTAGGGTCAATATGATTAAAATGATAATTTTGTAAAGTTTATACACTTGCCTAGTGTACACCTCTACTTAGATGGACATCTCTACTAGACAGCTTAACTTTTACATTTAGCATTTTTCAAGTGACTTCCTAATTTGCTCTGCACTTCCAAATATCCACTTCCATGATAGAGTTCCCATTTGAGTTAATGATGACTTTATTATGTCAAAAGCCTCATCTTCCTATTTTCTGTTACATCTCACGTTCCAGCCATTGGAAAATATTCTTGGATTTCCCTTCCAATAAATCTCAAGTCCACTCACTTCTTACCATATGCACTATGGTCAGTGTGGTCGAAGCAACCATCATCTCTAGTCTGGATCATTGGAAAGTTTCCTAACTAATCTACATGCTTCTATATAAACCTCTTAGCATATGGCATGGTTGTCTCTTCTCTTAGTTTTGTTTAGATGGCTTAGAACTGTTGAAATTTAGATTCCAGAACTTTAACAATATTTTTCTTGTGGCTATCATATCTTATTGGGAACCCTTTTTTTGACCATTTTCCCTAATTTGTGACTTTTATAGTTTTTGGTAAGGAAAACATACACCCTTGCCAGAAATCATGAAGAACTCATAGAGAGTCAGCCACTGAGCTCTAAAAATTTAAAATAACATTGAATGATTATGTTAATCTGGGTGGCTAGATGCTCTATCCCCACTTACTGAGAAATTTCTAAGGAGTGTTTCCCAATAAAATTCAGAAATTTGCTTAATAGTCTCTGTCTTGAGACATTCTTTTTCCTTCCAAATATGGATGATTTAAAGTTTTCTGTCACTAAAAGATTCTGAACCAAAACTCAGTCATGATATATCAATCAAACAAATCCTCATTCACCTTTGGACTATGTATGCAATGTGTTTGATAAGCATTCATAGAGGACAATCTTTATTCAAGGTGCACAGATGCATGCAGATCTAATTCGGAGAAGAATATATTTGACCTTATCCTTGAAAAACTTATGTTTCAGTGGCAGAGACAGAAATGTACACAACTTACTTTAATATACTGCGTAAAGATATGATCCATGTGTGTGTAGGTCATATCAGAAGACTAAGCAGCTATTAATGTCCACAGTATGGAAATATAATTAGCAAGATGATTCTCAATCAGAGTTCATTTACACTTGCATTGTGCAACAGAGTAATTTGCCAGTTTAACTAAAATGTTGTGATTTGATAACAGGTGTTGAAACAGAAAACTGTTAATAGAATCTGGGTCCTTGCCATAAAATGTAGAGGTTATGGAAATCCAAACACAGTTTACATTTTCTCCATGACACTAAAACATTTTTGAAGGCAGGAAAATTCTTTCCCTTAAAACAACTAGTCATTTGCCTAAAGAAATGACATGAAAGCAAAATCCTTATTCTAAGCTCATCTTCTCTGTATGGACATGAGTGTGGACATACATATCTAAGCTGTGACATGTGTATCTCTCTCCTGCAGATTGGCATCCCCTTTCCTTTCTTTATTCTTTCTCTTTTAAGATATGAAATTGAAAATGTTAGTCACTCAGTCTTGTCTGACTCTGCAACCCCTTGGACTGTAGCCCACCAGATTCCTCTATCTATGGAGTTCTCCAGGCAAAAATACTGAAGTGGGTAGCTATTCCCTCCTCCAGGGGATTTTCCTGACCCAGGGATCGAACTCCGGTCTCCAGCATTGCAAAGTTTCTTTACCATCTGAGCCATCAGAGAAGACCGTTTTAACACATGCTCTCTCATTAATTCCATGTTTCAGTTTTTCTGCTTGAGGAACTTGAGCCCAAGCTAATACCTTCTGTTATACTGGTCCATTTCTCATATCCTTTCCATAGGTGCATTTCAGATGGTCACATGCTTTTCCCCTTCACCCCATTTCAGTCTAGAATTCCTCAAGTCTTCCCTGGAGCACAAATCTTTCCTAAGATCAATATGTAGTAAATTTGCCTTTGGGATTTGTTGATCCATTCCCAGCAAACCCAGTGATAAATGCTGCTTTAAAACTTGCTTTCAGCTCTAGATAGAGAATGAGTTCAATTAGTTATTTCCAAAGTGAGAGTTGATATTGATGCATGTATAATTTCATGTTATGAGATGATTTGTAATAAATCCTGCATCTTTGGAAGCCATTCACAGGAATTATCATTGCTTTCATTAATTTTATGATTTGTTTCTCTCCACCAAGAAGTTCACCGACTACATATTTAAAAGAACTTGAAAAAAATATAAAGCACAAAATCCAAGAGAAGTATCCATCAAAAAATCATTTTTTGTGTGAATAATATGTAAATTCACATCAGAGTTTCTCATAAATGGCAATGGTTTCATGGTAAATTAAAAAGTAGATTTAATAGATGCACAACATTTGGTAATGTTTAAAGAGATGACATGGATTCCCAATACAATACATCTTGTTAGAGGAGACAATGGATTGGAGCATTTTAACCCTCTCATTACAGATGAGAAAAGTTCTAAGTAGTGACAATAATGTTCACCCAATATCTGACTGCTCCCCTTCATTTCCTAGCCTTTCTTGTAGTTAACATGGCACCATATGGTCAGTTCTGGACAATGTCCTGTGAATAAAAGTGATCCTTGCAGATCTGAGGGATTGAGGGTGGCCATGAGTTTTCTGTGCTCTCTTCCTCGGATGCAGCAATCCTGAATGTCATGTGTTGGCATCACCATAAATAAGATGGTGAAAGTGAAAATGGAGTCGTGAAGGCTCAGTCGTGTCCGACTCTTTGCGACCCCATGGACTGTAGCCTATCAGGCTCCTCTGTCCATGGGATTTTCCAGGCAAGAGTGCTGGAGTGGATTGCCGTTTCCTTCTTCCAGGGGATCTTCCCGACCCAGGAATCGAACCTAGGTCTCCCGCATTGCACGCAGATGCTTTACCGTCTCAGCCACCAGGCAGGTATCATCAAATCACTCCTCTTGTTGACAGTGGAACAATGCCTTCTGCTGACCTCTGTTGGATGCAGAGTGTGAGCAACCGTCTTAGCTTGAGCTGCTATAACAAATACCACGGACTGGGGGACTTAAACCACAAACATCTGATAGTTCTGGAGGCTGGCATGTTTAAGATCAAGATGCCAGCAGATTCAGCGTCTGGTAAGAATCTATTCTTGGTCTACGGATAATCATCTTCCTGGTATATCCTTACCTAGTTGAGAGAGAGATTGCCTCTCTTGTGTTTCTTCTTTTAAGGGTAGTAATTCCATTCATGAGAGCTCCACCCTCATGACCTAATTTCCTCCCAAAGACCTCACACCACAGTGGGGACCAAGGGGGCTTCAATGTAGGCCTTTTGGAGAAACACAAACATTCATAGCAGCAACATGTAAACCTTCACAGTGTGCTGTCACTGAGATTTGGGGTCAGTTTGTTACTAAGCATTACTTGGCCTAATAAAAATACCTTCTGCAGAGAAATAATGCTTCCTGCCTGGATTTTTTCAACACAGTGTGCTGTGCTGGGCTGTGCCTAGCTATTCAGTCATGTCCAGCTGTTTGTGACCCTATGGACTGTAGCCCACCAGGCTCTTCTGTCCATGGTGATTTACCAGGCAAGAATACTAGAGTGGGTTGCCATGCCCTCCTCCAGGGGATCTTTCCAACCCAGGGATCGAACCCAGGTCAGACCCAGGTCAGACTCTTTACCGTCTGAGCCACCAGGAAAGCCCAAGAATGCTAGAGTGGGTAGCTGATCCCTCCTCTAGGGGATCTTCCCAACCTAGGAATTGAACCCAAGTCTCCTGCATTGCAGGCAGATTCTTTACCAGCTCAGCTGCCAGGGAAGCCCTTTCAATGTACTATCTGAATTTAATGTGGATATTTACCATAGAAGCAGGTTGCATGTCCTTTTGTATGGAAAAAGGAGGGAAACATGACACCTGAACTTACAAATAATGTCATTGCCAAAAAAAGCTGCCTACATCTACATGGCTTATCATGATAATGAAATTAATAAGAAAAAGCTTAAAATAAGGAATACAAAGAATATAACATATTTTCTGTCTGATTTTTCTTCCTTTCTAAATATACTACACAGATGTAAAGGCACCTGGATGTGCTAGGACTCAAAATTGTGACCGTCTAATGTGGAAATTCAGCCTATTAACATGTACAAATGCAATGAGATTCATTTCCCTGCAGCTGTTTCTAATGCACAGTTCATTGTCTATCTCAATTAGAAGCTCATCTTTTGCAATACCATTTCCTTCTCTGTGGCTGATTTGATCAAACATCCTATTGTTTAAGCCAAAAACATAGCTTTACCAAATCAGCCATAGTATTGTTCAAAACTCATCATTCATTATATTATTCTTCATCAATGCTTATGATACTAATATCTGCAAAAAAGTAACTGAATCTTAAATGAAGCTTTTCAAATCCACTTGAAGTAGTTTGTGAACAGAGAGTTTTCTTTACTTCTTATTTTTTTTTTAAAGGAAAGCAAAATGATTCAGTCTTGGATGGATCATGACAATACCAAACAGATGCAAATAAATATTAAAGTAATATATTTTATGGTTGGCTCACAGCCCACATTCTTTGCCACAGAAAATTACATAAATGCTCTAGTGTGCATGTGGTTTATATTTAAGGTGTAATGAGCTGTTCAAATAGAGAAGGGCAGGCAACCATATTAAAAATAAACATCAAATTTTAACAAAGACACATCCACTTAGTTTGCAAATAGTCCTAATGGTTTCAGTATACTGCAACTAGTCCAGCCTACAACATCTTTGGTTGAAACCAATTTCCAGTTTCAGAGTCTTCCAGTTAAATTGTGATCACATTGTCAGAGAAAGAACAGTCTGTGATGAGAGGGTAGAAATAAGAGTAAAATAGGGTAGCAGGGATAGGAGTACTTAAGACTGTCTAACCAAGGCTAGCGGATCAAAAATCAGCCTCAATCTATGCGTGATGTGCATCGTAGTGGTATCTTCCTGACTGGTCCTGGGCACCTCCCTCTGCGTTTTGACACCAACTTCTTACACAGTACTATTTATAAAACCTTAGGGGAAACAATAAGTCACTCCTCTCTGCTTATGTTAGGTTTAAAACACATGCAGGATAGATTTCAAGTGCTTAAAGCACGCGCGTACACACACACACACACACACACCCCTCATATTCATCATCTTCTCTATTTATAATGGCAAATCTGCCCTGATATTTGCCTCAATAAGTGGTCTTTGTAACCAGGGAACTAACCTTGATTCTCAGCCCAAAGAAATGCTGGGATTCTGTCTTTGAAAAGATCAAAAGTGAGATCTATGGTTCCAATAAAACCCTATGTTCTAGTTTATAGTTTATAAACCATAAAATGTTAACTCTCCTTGGAGTCTTCCAAGTTTCAACCGAAAAAATGCCAACCGATCTTGAAATAAAACAGCTAATCTCGGAGTTTTACATTGCTGAGGGTTGACAACTTCATCTCTCTTTTTGCTTGCTAGAGACTAGGAGTTGGAAAGCAGTTATATCACCCACTTGGACTTGACTTACAAATAAGTAGCCAAAGATATTTTGAGTGGCAGGTTTCCAAGTTTGCAGAAACAAGATGATGAACCTAAACAAAACAAAACCTAGTTGGAGCTATACACTCTAGGTCATCTAACACCAGTCAGTGCATTAACTAGATTTTCAAATTCGTTGATGATGCCAATATTTCTGTCAGTATGATCATTAAGGTAAGCCCTGTTTCCTATAATATCAAAATGACTTCAAATCCTGTCTTTGGTTCTTATGTTTCTTGTAGATTTTTCTTTCCAAAAATCAGATGGTACTTTTCACCTACCCATCGAGTGAAACTTTCCCTAACTATCTGAAACATCTCTGGTTTCCAAAAACTACAATGAAAAACTTGTAAAAACATTTCAAGAAAAAGATAACATGGAAACATGGGCTAAAGTTTAGTCTGTCACAAAGATGAATTTCACATCTGGAATTTGCTTGGACCCACTTTCTGCAGGCTAGGACATGGAGGGATTTTGCAGAAAAATAAAGTTGACTATCCTAGGGTTATTTCATGGCATATCTGACTCTCTGATGTCTTGAAAGTGGTTGCAGTATCTCAGACAGGAAATTCCACTATTTACCCTCTGACAAGGAGGAATCACAAACTTCTAAGCTTTTTGCATTTTACAAAGAGTTGGAGGCAGTGGGGGCTTTATAAGGCATTTGGTTGAATGAGTTGAGTCATTAGGCAGATAATTGGAAAAAAATCTGAAAGAGGTCAGTTTAACGTAGAGGTGGGAAAAATATAAAAATAAGAATCTCTCTTAGAAATTTTACAGTTTTATTGGAAAACATTTGAGAATGGGAGAAAACTACATGGCTATCTATTATTAGGAAGAAGAAAAAATGTTTCATCCTCTGGCTAATAATTAAAATTGCCTTGTTGCTTGTTCTGTTAGATGTCTTTTTTTCATTGTTAAAGTAATACGTACCTTAAAAATTCCAAAGATATAGAAGTGTATGGAGTTAATGATAGTTTTTCTTTTGTCCTGTACTTTTCACTTTTAACCATTACCTCTTTCCCTCATTTTAATAATGGTCAAAATCAAAGAAAGTACATATCGCGTAAACTTGCTACTCAAAGCCTTGTCTACAAACCAGCAGCATTGACATCCTAAGAACTAGGTAGAAATGCAGAATTTTAGATCGTATTTTGGACTTATTGAATCAGAATCTGCATTTTAATAAGGTCCCTAGTGATTTGTATGTCTATGTATTAAAGTTAGCATGCATTGTCCTACAACCCTGAACTCTCACTTGTTGGAATCTATTATACAGAAATACAATACATACATAAAGCTACAAATATATATATATACACAAACACAAATATACATGTGTGTGTGTGTATATATATATATATATATATATGTATAGGCTTCCCTGTGGCTCAGCACTGAAGAATCTGCCTGCGATGCAGGACACACAGATTCGATCGCTGGGTCAAGAAAATCCTCTGGAGGAGGGCATGACAACCCATTCCAGTATTCTTGCTGGGAAAATCCCATGGAGAGAGGAGTCAGGCAGTCTACAGTCCATGGGGTCACACAGAGTTGGACATGACTGAAGCAACTGAACACACACGCAAAAACATATGTGTATATGCTTGTATTATATATTATAATATTTATATTTGGGCTTCCCTTGTGGCTCAGCTGGTAAAGAATTCGCCTGCAATGTGGGAGACCTGGGTTGAATCCCTGGATTGGGAAGATCCCCTGGAAAAGGGAAAGGCTACCCACTTCACTCCAGTATTCTGGTGTAGAGAATTCCATGGATTGTACAGTCCATGAGGTCACAAAGAGTCGGACACAACTGAGCAACTTTCACTCACTCACTCATATTTATATTTAAAGTGAACAAAATATTATATAGCCATTTGTAAGAGCAAAAAATTAGAAACAACCAAAATATCCATTATTAGGGAACAATCAATCATAGTGCAGTCTTAAGGTTGAACACAACACAGAGTGACGTCTTTCTTCGAGCCTCACCGATGCTCACCTGAGATCCACCTGATGTTTTGGGGCATTTCATTTCATAGCCAAAAAGCCCCAAAACATGTTTTACTAAATGGATGAAGATAAACAGATAGGTGAGTTATATCTTTCAGATATAGAATCATCCAGAGTCAAGTTTTCCAATTACTTTTTCCAAATTGTATATTGTACAACTATATATAATAATTTTCAGGTTATATAACATATATGATATATTAAGTAATGAGTTAACAATGCTAAACTGGCACTTAGCATTTAGCATTTATAGGAAATTTGGTATCTCTCCTGGGTCTCTAAATTCCTCTCCTCATCCAATCTCAGCCCCTTAGTTGATCAAGCACCATGGGATTTGCTTAGATCAAAAGGAGTCAGATCTACTCTCAAATGACAAATTGAGGAAGAACCAGAGTGTGTGATCAGTTCCCTGGTGGAATCTTTTTTTCTCCCATTTTTGCTTTAGCTGTTACTTGGTGGAGTCCCTGTTGAACCAGGTATCAGTTCAGTTCAGTTCAGTCGCTCAGTCATGTCCGACTCTTTGTGACCCCATGAATCGCAGCACGCCAGGCCTCCCTGTCCATCACCATCTCCTGGAGTTCACTCAAACTCACGTCCATCGAGTCAGTGATGCCATCCAGCCATCTCATCCTCTGTAATCCCCTTCTCCTCCTGCCCCCAATCCCTCCCAGCATCAGAGTCTTTTCCAATGAGTCAACTCTTCACATGAGATGGGCAAAGTATTGGAGTTTCAGCTTTAGCATCAGTCCTTCCAATGAACACACAGGAATGATCTCCTTTAGGATGGACTGGTTGGATCTCCTTGCAGTCCAAGGGATTCTCAAGAGTCTTCTCCAACACCACAGTTCAAAAGCATCAATTCTTCGGCGCTCAGCTTCCTTCACACTCCAACTCTCACATCCATACATGACCACTGGAAAAACCATAGCCTGGATGAAACAGACCTTTGTTGGCAAAGTAATGTCTCTGCTTTTGAATATGCTATCTAGGTTGGTCATAACTTTTCTTCCAAGGAGTAAGTGTCTTTTAATTTCATGGCTGCAGTCACCATCTGCAGTGATTTTGCAGCCCAGAAAAATAAAGTCTGACAGTTTCCACTGTTTCCCCATCTATTTCCCATGAAGACATAGGACCAGATTCCATGATCTTTGTTTTCTGAATGTTGAGCTTTAAGCCAACTTGTTCACTCTCTTCTCTCACTCTCATCAAGAGGCTTTTTAGTTCCTCTTCACTTTCTGCCATAAGGGTGGTGTCATCCACATATCTGAGGATATTGATATTTCTCCCATTTATCTTGATTCCAGCTTGTGCTTCTTCCAGCCCAGCGTTTCTCATGATGTACTCTGCATAAAAGTTAAATAAGCAGGGTGACAATATACAGTCTTGACGTACTCTTTTTCCTATTTGGAACCAGTCTGTTGTTCCATGTCCAGTTCTAACTGTTGCTTCCTGACCTGCATATAGGTTTCTCAAGAGGCAGGTCAGGTGGTCTGGTATTTCCATCTCTTTCAGAATTTTCCACAGTTTATTGTGATCCACACAGTCAAAGGCTTTGGCATAATCAATAAAGCAGAAATAGATGTTTTTCTGGAACTCTCTTGCTTTTTCCATGATGCAGCAATTTGATCTCTGGTTCCTCTGCCTTTTCTAAAACCAGTTTGAACATCTGGAAGTTCACAGTTCACGTATTGCTGAAGCCTGGTTTGGAGAATTTTGAGCATTACTTTACTAGCGTGTGAGATGAGTGCAATTGTACGGTAGTTTGAGCATTCTTTGGCATTGCCTTTCTTTGGGATTGGAATGAAAACTGAACCAGGTATAGCCTAGCCAATTTTGATACTAATTGCAAGGCTGCTTCTCCATGGCTGGCATTCTGCCTGGGCCACAGGGGTATTTGCAGGGCCAATGACACCCCTGCAATGTTACCCACCCATATCTGGGCTCTGCAGGTTTCCCTTCACAGATTCATCTGTCCCTGAAACACATGTGCTCTATCTAAGTGACTGAGGTTCTGAAGAGCTTCCTGCCTAATGGCATGATGATATGTGAGTATATATTTGTAGATCAAACTTCTACTTATATAAGAGAGAAAAATCTCAAGAGACATTTTTTTTAACTCACTGATCCTCCACTCTCGATGATCACCTTTATATAATGCTGTTACCAAGGGCCCTGCTTTCAGAGATGGAGATCAACTTGCATTACATGTGAAAACATCTCAAGGGGAATTCATAATCACCACAATCACTGAAGAGAGGCAGGGATGAAGACCTGAAGCCTAATAAGCCGTAGAATGAAAAACCAAGGCCCCTGACTAAAGACTTCTTATCGTCCTATTTGCATGCGTGTGTGCTAAGTCACTTCAATCGTGTCTGATGCTTTGTGATTCTATGGACTTTTACCCACCAGGATCCTCTGTCCATGGGATTCTCTAGGCAAGAGTACTGGTGTGGGTTGCCATGCCCTCCTCTAGGGGATCTTCCCTACCCAGGGATTGAACTTAAATCTCCTGTGTCTCCTGCATTGGCAGGTGGATTCTTTACCACTAGTACCACCTGGGAAACCCTACTATCCTACTATTTACTCTTTTTTTTTTTTTTTTTAAATTATTGGAGTATAGTTGATTTACAGTGTTGTGTTTTTTGTTTGCTTTGGTAGTTTTGTTGTTTGTTTTTTGGCAGTGAGGCTTGAAGTTCAAGCACTAGAATGTCTCCAAGCTCCATTTCTCCAGTACAGATTTGGCCTCTTGAATGTGTCTGTCGTGGAGTCGGGCTCCAAAGTCTGAGTGACACACAATATATCTTATGAGCTGCCAAGGTCTGGATTCTCCATTCAGAGCACAATCTGAGAGCATCAGACACTCCTGCTGGGAAAGAGGAAAAAGACTGAAGCGTTCAATATTTTTTCTTAAAATGTAAAGTTAATGGAGCAGCCTGACTAATATGATGTATTTATTTTGATCTATAACATACTGTTTGATATGTTAGAATGAATTTTAGATTAGCTACAGTAAACAACAAAGAAATGTATGAAGATCATTCTAGGAAAGGCTTTTTAAAAAAATAACCATAATAATTTTTCAATTTGATATGGAATTCAGATACCAGTAGAAGGAGCTATTGTTGGATGGGTTGGGTACACGAACAGATGCTTTTTTGGACAGGATCTGTGTGCAGTGTGGGTGGATTACCAAGCCATTTACAATTCATTACTGCATTGTAGGTATTCATATCCCTTCCATTTTTATCAGATCATGAGGCCAAGAATTTTTTTAAAAGGTCATTTAGCTTTCAGAAAACTATGAATTATGGTGAAAGCATTGTTCTTTCTCTGACTTTAATATGCTCATTTAGAGAAAAGTTACTGGAACATACTTTTGCTTAAGCTCTGAATCTGACCCTCCTGCAATCCCTCACATAAAATAACTTGTCACTAATGACTTCTTGTAGTCTCTGTGCTTATTGCTGATTACATAAATATTTTCTTAACCTAAGATAGCATCCAGAGTAAAAGTATGTTTGTCATTTTTAGAATTATAATCAAATTGTGAAAACTCAGGTACTGACTTACCAGATGAGTTAAGGTTGCTTTGGAATGCTTGAATCACTCAGAGAAGGCAGGAAGAATTTCAACTGCTAAATGTCAAGTATAGAAAAGGAAACCATTTAGTTTTTACAATAAAAAGAAGAAGATAGAACTGTTGTTGCATTGGGTGACTTTTGAGGGATACCTAAGGTGAGGAATAGCTACTGATCAATATAATTTAATAGTATACAGTGAAAGTGAAAGTCACTCAGTTATGTCTGACTCTTTGCAACCCCATGGACTATACAGTCCATGGAATTCTCCAGGCCAGAATACTGGAGTGGGTAGCCTTTCCCTTCTCCAGGGGATCTTCCCAGCCCAGGTCTTCTGCATTGCGGGAGATTCTTTACCAACCGAGCCGCAAGGGAAGCCTAATAGTATACAAGGAACCACTTATTTTAAAAAAAAAGTAAAGGGTTTAAGCACAACACTTCTTTAACTAGAGGTTGATTCTTTTTTTTTTTTTTTTTTTTCAGTTCTGTTCTTTAAGAAATGAAAGCAGGAGCTAAGATTCAACATGGGAGGGGTTTAAGGATGGATTGATTTGATCAACATTCAATTTTATTTCAACATCTTGGAACAACCTTGTTCTTAGTAGTCATTACAAAATTATTTGGTTGCCATTATGTGTAATTCTAGAATTTGATTGTATGAATATCATAACCATGATTACATTAAAGAGAACATTAATAATGAGAGGCTGACAGTACAATGTTTATTGGAAATTGAGTCCAAACCAGGATCTTTTGGTCAAATGATTATTTAGGCAGGAGTTATGGTCTGTGGTCATCTTGGCTTAAGGCCATTACATTTCATAAAATGAATATCTAAGACTATTTTGCTTGTGATGAACATTTACACTGAAATATATATTAGGAAAAAACAATTTTTTGCATCATAAATCAATAATGAAAGTGCTTAATTCCCATTGATCTGTGGCTAAATGGAAAGTGGGCCAAAGCTGGAGATATGAATCTAGAAGACCTTGAAGCTTTTCACTTTCCACTGCTGGTGAGTCACATAGAACGGTTTCTGTGCTCCAGTTTCCTCCCTTTTCTGAAGTTCCTATATCTCTGGAAGTGTGAGATGAGCTTGAAGAAAGAACATACTCCTATAATTTTTAAAGATTCAAGGTCAATAAAGTCAATAGACTATTGAAGGAGAACAGTAAATCTTAATTGAGTTTCCATTAATGAATAATGAAGAATGATTAATAAACTCTCAAGTGTCTGGTGTGTGACTATTCTAAAATTAATCTTTTTGGAATATCTTATGGTAAGTAAGAAAGAGTCTATTAGTGACGTGAAAGCAAACTAAAACTCAGCAAAGGAAGGCAACCACAATGACAGTGTTCTAGAATAATTACATTAAGAGGCAAGACAAAAATATCTATATGGTCAGATAACTACTGAACAAAAGATACTGTAGAAAGCACTACTTCCAAACTGTAGTCCCTCAAGGCTCTTTCCAAAATTCACCTTGCAGGACTGCAGCTGGCCTGTAGGGGGTACAGCACAAGCTTTGGCCCCAGGCAGAGCTGCAGATACTCAAATCCTGCCTCTCAAGGTGTATGGGCCATGTGACCTTAAGATAGTCAATAATGTTCAGTCTTAGTTTCCACTCTTGGAAAAATGAGGATGATAATGAACTTAAAATAATGTACAGATGACTCATTATTTGTGGGTGTTGTATTAGCAAATTCACCTACTTGACTACATTTATTCATATCACCACACCAATACTCAGCAGCCTGTTAGCGGTCATTTGTGGATGTGGACACTCACCGAGTGGCAAAAACTTTCAGTCTCCAGTCTCTAGCCTCCTGGGAGCCATGTTCCCAGATTTTACGTAAGGGGGTGAGAAGACACTTATTCAGTTCTCATACTGAAAACAAGAAGCCTTCCAGGGCATATTTAATGCCATGCTTTTTTCATTTTCATCCTTTTTGTTGATGATTTTGCTTTTTAAAATGGCCCAGGCATTGGTACTGAAGTGCTATCTAAGTGTTCCTGAGGTTGTTGACCTTAAAGCAATAACATGGGCTGCTATTCTATCAGCAAAATGGGTATATTTGGGGACAGTGATGAATTGCAATTTGGGGCATGCAGTCTATGGAAAACTGCAAGTAAATCTGGAGAACAAAGAAGAATGTTCTTTGATAGAGAAAAGGGAGTTGGGAGGGGATGTGATAAACAGACACCATTGGAGGAAACTGGGAGTTTGAAGTGTAATGGGTTTTCATTGGCTGGGATGTCACCAGGTAAAGATAAATTCTTCCTTCATTCTGCTTGGTAGTAAAGTAGTAACCTTTCTGTTGGAGATGCAAAGGTATGTCTCTTCCTGTTAAACCTGCAATTGGCATCCAAGTGTGGAGCATGAGTGCTTTCCCTCCTGGCCTCCCGACTCCATTTTAAATGAGTTTTCTTTTTATTTATTTTTAAACTAAACACAAGAAGGCTGTGATGTATTCATTTTTAATGAAGAAAATATGTATCTTAGGTAAATTTTGTTCAGGCATGAGTTATAAAGTTGTTGGCAGTGAGTTTAAGGTTAATGATTCAACAATATATATTGAATAAATTATCTTTAAGCAGAAACACACACGACAAGTTTATACATTGGCTGGTTGATGAAAATCCTGTTATCAGAGGTTCATCAATATCGAATCCTGTATTTCTCCTAGAAGCAATTTTCTAGTACTATTTTATGCATTTTTAGTATAGATGTTTATTTGACATAAAAAAAAAAAAAGATTCTAAAATCCTGCCTAAACGTCTCTGTTATATCATTCTGGAAACCTGGTCCTCACAATACAGCCCAGTTCCTCTTGCTAGGGACAATGGTTCAGTATTCTTAGTGACTTTAGAAAACGTAACTACTGTGAATAATCAACTGTATATGAAGTATCTGTACATTTTGAATTTAAGCCTATTTTCAAAACTTAAATTCCTTACACCTAACTTGGTAGACTTACAATATGTTTGTGTGAACCTGGCTTTTCTCCATTTTCTCAACTTCTGTCTGCTTCACTCCATCTTTTAGCCTTTTTCACACAATAGAATGAATCAGTTTCTTAAAACACTTATTTATTAAGTACAGAATGTATACCAGGCATTTTTCTAAAAAATAGATGCCCTAAAGTTGCTTGGAGATTTATTGGGAAGATGGAAACATAAATATCAACTCAGAATAATACATGGTCAGTGCTGTGATGGATTATGGACAAAATTCTGTAGTAGCACCGGGATGAACCAGATGAATCTCTGGAAAAGAGGGGAACAGAGGAGTCACACAGGGCTTAAGACATTTGGCCTGAGCTTTAGTGAATAAGGCAACATTCACCAAGCCAAAAAAAAAAAATTAAAAAGAACAGGTCAAGCAGAGAGAATTTCATGCTCAAAGGCAGAAAGGTGTAAAAAAGCATTGTTTTACAGTAATCAGTGAGGCTGGAAGGTTCAGTATGAAGTGGGGGAGGGGAGGAGGACTGGGGGAGAGGCAGAGAGTGCCTGGAGATGAGGTTGGGACATATTGTGAGGACCAAACATTCAGAATAACACAATAGAGACTTTTAGGCAGGTTATTAAAAATTTTTCCATAAATTCCTATATTGAAATGCATAAGATGTAAATGTATAGGTTTAAAATGAAAGTAAAAGAGGAGAATGAAAAGTTGGCTTTGAGCTCAACATTCAGAAAACTAAGATCATGCCATCTGGTCCCATCACTTTATGGCAAATAGATGAGGAAACAATGGAAGCAGTGGCAGACTTTATTTTGCGAGGGGGTCCAAAATCACTGCAGATAGTGACTGCAGCCATGAAATTAAAAGATTTTTGCTCCTTGAAAGGAAAAGCTATGACAAACCTCGACAGCATATTAAAAAGCAGAGACATTACTTTGTCAACAAAAGTTCGTCTAATCAAAGCTGTGGTTTTTCCAGTAGTCATGCACGGATGTGAGAGTTGGACTATAAAGAAAGCTGAGTGCTGAAGAATTGATGTTTTTGAACTGTGGTGTTGGAGAAGACTCTTGAGAGTCCCTTGGACTGCACGGAGATCTAACCAGTCCATCCTAAAGGAAACCAGTCCTGAATATTCATTGGAAGGACTGATGCTGAAGCTGAAACTCCAATACTTTGGCCACCTGATGTGAAGAGCTGACTCATTTGAAAAGACTCTGATGCTGGGAAACTTTGAAGGTGGGAGAAGGGGACGACAGAGGATGAGATGGTTGGATGGCATCACCGACTCAATGGACATGAGTTTGAGTAAATTCCAGGAGTTGGTGATAGACAGGGAAGCCTGGCTTGCTGCAGTCCATGGGGTCACGACTGAGCGACTGAATTGAACTGAACTGAAAATATTTTTTCAAGTGAATACTCACGTAACTACCACTTGGTTCAGGAGAATGCAAATTTCCAGCCCCTAGTAACTTGTTTCTGCATACATTCTTTCTAACCACAGCCCTTTTCTACCATGTAAAGGTAAACTCTGTTTTGACTTTCATGGGCATCACTTCCTGGGCTTCTCTATCAACTTTTAGCACTGGGGTGGACAGAATAATGCCCTCCCCTGCACACCCCCAGGTGGCGCTAGTGATAAAGAACCTGCCTGCCAATACAAGAGACATAAGAGAAGCGGGTTCCATCTCCAGGTCAGGAATATCCCCTGGAGGACAGCATGGCAACCCACTCCAGTACTCTTGCCTGGAGAATCCTATGGACAGAGGTGCCTGGTGGGCTACAGTCTATAGGGTCACAAAGAGTTAGACACAGCTGAAACGACTTAGCACACACACAGGCCCCACCTACCACCCAGTATGGATGCCCCTGTCCTAATCTCTGGAACCTGTAAACTGGTAACCTTGCAAGGAAAAATGGACTTTACAGACATGATTAAGGTAAGGATTTTGAGATGGAGAGATTATCCTGGATTATCTGGCTGGGTCCACATACTCACAAATGTCCTTATAAATGAAAGAGGTCAGCAGAAGAGTCAGAATAAGAAGTGATGAAAGAAACAGAGCTGGAGTGATCTGACAGCTGGAAAGGGGTGCCATCAAAGGAATGTACATGGTCTCTAAAAGCTGGAAGAAGCAAAGAATGGATTCTCTGTTTGAGTCTCCAGAAAAAACACAGCTTAGCTAATACTTTAATCTTAACCTTTAAAGACAGATTTCAGACTTCTGACCTCCAAAACTACAAGGTAATGAATTTGTGTTGTTTTAAGCCACTAAGTTTCTGGTCATTTGCTTCAGCAGCAGCAAGATGAGAATATACCAGCCACCTGTGCATCCCTAGACTCTGCCCATCTAAAAAAAAATTTTCATTTATTTATTTTTGGCTCTGCTGGATCTTCACTGCTGTGCAGGCTTCTCTCTAGTTGCAGTGAGAGAGGGCTAGTTTCTAGGTGTGGTGTACGGGCTTACTGCCGTGGCTTCTCTCGTTGTGGAGCACTGGCTCTACGGCACGCAAGCTTCAGCAGTTGTGGCATAAGGGCTCAGTTGCTGAGGCTGCCAGGCTCAAGAGCACAGCCTCAGTAGTTGTGGTACATGGGTTTAGTTGTTCCTTGGCATGTGGGATCTTCTCAGATCAAGGATCGAACCCGTGTTTCCAGCATTGGCAGGTGAATTCTTCATCACTGAGCCACCAGGGAAGACCCAACTTTGCCTACTTTTTAATGTTCTGTAACTGCAATTCTTATTTCTTGTCTGGCTTCTTCTGAACTCTATATTGTTTACTTTAGACCATTTTTAACGCAGGAAAGTGCCATGCCTAGATCTACATTTTCGAAGTTTATCTTGACATCAGTGTTCTGTGTGTAGCCTGGGAAGTTGAGAGGCTGACGGTGGCAAGACTTGGCTAGAGGCAAATACAACAGGCTTGGCAAGAAATGGCCAGTACCTAAAAAAAGACAGTGGAAATAGAGAACGGGAAAGATGACTCAGAACAGATAGAAGTTTATAACATAGAATTATTAAGAATTAATGTCCAGGGAATTCCCTGGTGGTTCAGTGGTTTAGACTCCATTTTCACTGCCAAGGGCCTGGATTCAACCCCTGGCCTGGCAGAGAAACTAAGATCCCACAGGCTGCAGGCGTGGCAGGAAAAAAAAAAAAAAAAAGAATTGACATCTAAATACAGGCATACCTCATTTTATTGCACTTCGCAGTTATACTTTTTATAAGTTGAAGGTTTGTGGCAACCCCACATTGACGGTTGCCAACCCTACAAGTCCATTGGCACCGTGTTTTTCAACAGCATTTGCTCACTTTCTGTCTCTGTGCCACGTTTTGGTAATTCAGGCAATATTTCAAGCTTTGTTTTCTTATTGTATTTGTTATGGTGATTTGTGATTGGTGATGGTCCTTGTGACTATGGCAAAAAAATCAACAGTCATTTAAGGCTCAGACAATGATTAGCACTTTTCAGCAATTATGTATTTTTTAATTAAGGTATGTATTTTTTTTAAGACATAATGCTATTGCACACTTAATAGACTACAGTATAGTGTAAATATAACTTTTATATATATTGGGAAACCAACAAAATTGTGTGACGTGTTTTATTGCAATATTTTCTTTATTGTGGTGGTCTGGAAGCAAGCCCTCAATATAGCTCTGAGGTATGCCTATAGAGATGAGAGAACAGCTAAGAATAATTCCAAGCATTCTGTTGGGCAACAGTTTGGGTGAAGGTGGTGAATACAGGAGGGATAGTCAGGTTGAGGTTGATACATTTGGATCCCAGGCTGGTGTATATTTCTAGATGTTGAAAAATTTATCCTGTGAGTAATATTCTAGCTGCTGGGTTGACCTTCATTTTAGGTCATGCAGATGTAGAGGGGGCAACAAAACCGCTGATATATGAATCCATATTAAAATACAATGGAGATGTCCTACCTTATCTTCAGTGGTGGGTAATTACCTTGTTGCTCAATGGAAGTTAATTTCTACTCCCTCTTTTCTGCTCCTATCACATAATAGGTGCAATTATATCTCTCACTCAGGGTGATATAATTAAATATCAACCTTTGTAGAAGTGCATTTCCAGAGAATCTTCTTACGCAGCTGATTTACGCACTTGTCAGATTTATCACACTATAGATAAATGTTTTCTTCATGTAGCTTAATATAACAGGTATCTGCCTCCAAACGGGAGTGTTTCTAGATAGTCCAGGCAAAGGGTCCGTTTATTGCCTCTGACAGCTTTATTGGTTTATCAGTTATTTGCTTAGGCAGGATTTTATTATATGTAAAATACTGACATAAATTATGGGGAGGGGAATTGATTTTTTTTCACATGGGTTTGACTCATTTTTCATTGTTTGTATGTGCCAAGTTTGATATTGCACATTTTCTCCTAGTGTGTCAATTTAGTTTACAACTTATTTCCCTGCTTCTACAAATACTGTTATTTAGTTCTCAATTGTTCTATTTTTGTGACTGCTCATGTTCTCAAACTAAGCCACCTATAGAGTTAATAAAAAAAAATAGCTGTATACACAAACATAGATAAAACATAAAACTAATGAAAGTAAATAGATTGACTCTAAGAAAAATTCTGGATAATTCTTAGAATTCTTCTCTTAAAAATTAGGAGAGATTGAGTGCCATATCCCCTTCTGCCAGTTGGGAGAGAAACAAGGCTAGAACTTGGCTGGCATCAGCCATGTAGATAAGCATGTTTGGGGAGATCCAGGGGTTTTCAAAATAGAAAACAGCCTGGGAGTCATTCTCATGCGGACTGGCATGTGGAAGTCTGGGTCTGGAAGACTCATTCAGCTCTCAAGTCAAACATGGCTAGGCATAGACAAAATGTGGTCAGTTGGTAGATCCAGATAGGCAGGTACTGAGCATGGACAGTCAATGACAGATTGCACCGATTCAGTCATAGAAAGTAGCCAGCACTATGGGCGGGCTGTCAAAGCCCCTCAAATCTCCTCTACCACTTTTGTGGACCCACACTTTTCTACTAAAATCTTCAGTGGGTTGCCTTTAGGATCCCGGAGTTGCTTCATCTCAATGGAGAGCCTAAAGTTCTCAGAAGTTTCACCTCCTCGGGGACATTACAAATCCCCTCCTATACCTTAAGCAGTGATAACAGGTGCAGGGATACAAAAAGCCCAGCAACTATGAGATGGGACAAACTCCAGGGTACACTTTACATTCTGCAACTCGTTCTGAAATCAGACCAAGGCTGAACTTCAACTAAGATTGCACTGTTGCTTGACTACTTTCCCTTTCCTGTTCTGCTCGACAACTCCTGCATTGGTTCCTCCGAGGAACAGCCCCTTAATAAGGCACTTGAATTAAAAACCTTAGCTCAGAATCTGGTTCTGGGACAGACTGCCCTAAGACAACTAATAAAGCAATAGCCAAGACAGCAGGGCTATAAGAACAAGGATAATGATTATCAGGATAATATAATAATAGCTAACCTTGACTGATTCTTACTGTTTCCCAGGAATGGTTCTAAATTGTTTTATATATAGTTTTTCCATTGGATTCTTTTAAGAGTTAAATGGGGTAGAGTTATTATTCCCATTTTACAGCTTAAAAAATTGAGACTGAGAATTCTCTTGTGGTCCAGTGGTTAAGATTCAGTGTTTTCACTGCCAAGGGCCTGTGTTTAATCCCTAGGTGGGAAACTAAGATCCCACAAGCCAGGCAGCATAGCCCCCAAAAATGGAAATTTAGAGATATGAAGCAACTTGTTCAATATCATATGGCTAAAAAACAAAAAAAGAACATTTTAGAGAGAAGTCAGTAGGATCATTGTTGCATATCAAGCATATAATGTGAGATTTTAGGACTATTCGTCTCTGTCTATTCCACCCCTCCACCCCCATCCCATTCAGAATATGTCTGGCTCTGAGCCTAATATGTGGAGTGATGTAGATTTATCTATTGAAGAGATGAACTTGGGATGGGAAGCGACTGATCATTTCAGTGATTCTAGTTTGCAGCCTTGCAAATTAATCATCTTGTGAATATTAGGTAGCTCGATAAGGGACTCTGGATGATTTGGGGTAAATTCAATACTATTGTTAGAACAAAACAAAGGAAATGTTGCTTGGTACCTAGTTGATAACTATTGAATGACCACATTGAAAGAGTTGTTATATTCAGGTGACTGATACAAGTAATGTATACAGTAAATAGAGAATGAGAAAGATGTTGTATGTTTGAGGAGTAGTGTCCAGGTAGAAATCTTGGGTTTTTCAACTTGCATTGACCATTGTCTCTGTAGGTGGTCAAGATGCTGGCTTGGGGCACTGTAGCACTGAGTCTAGAAGGGTCATAACCAGGAGTTTTTTTCATTATGCAAAAATTTTTGAATTTTTATGTACCTAATGGAAGGACAATAGACTGAACTAAAAAGCTTAAACCCTTTTATAGAGAACATCAAGATGTTTTCTTATCCAAAAGAATGCTGTGTGGTGAAAGAATGCCAGACTGAGTCATAGTATTTAGTTTCTAGTCCACTCTGCTATCAAATAGATTGTTAACCTTGAGAAAGCCAGTTTTTATTCTCTCCAGGATCTGAATTCCAAGGCTGTCTTCTGTAAAACAAAATTAATAGGTGGCATAAGGAAAAGGTACCTCGTCCCCTGTGACCCTTCACCTTTTTTACTTGATGAAAATTATACCTGTTTTGATATCAATGGCAGCCCACTCCAGTATTGTTGTCTGGAAAATCCCATGAACAGAGGAGCCTGGCAAGCTGCAGTCCATGGGGTCGCAAAGAGTCAGACACGACTGAGCAACTTCACTTTCACTTTCACTTTCATATCTGATATCAGATCAGATCAGATCAGTCGCTCAGTCATGTCCGACTCTTTGTGACCCCATGAATCGCAGCACGCCAGGCCTCCCTGTCCATCACCAACTCCCGGAGTTCACTGAGACTCACGTCCATCGAGTCAGTGATGCCATCCAGCCATCTCATCCTCTGTAATCCCCTTCTCCTCCTGCCCCCAATCCCTCCCAGCATCAGAGTCTTTTCCAATGAGTCAACTCTTCACATGAGGTGGCCAAAGTACTGGAGTTTCAGCTTTAACATCATTCCTTCCAAAGAAATCCCAGGGCTGATCTCCTTCAGGACAGACTGGTTGGATCTCCTTGCAGTCCAAGGGAGTCTCAAGAGTCTTCTCCAACACCACAGTTCAAAAGCATCAAGTCTTCGGCGCTCAGCCTTCTTCACAGTCCAACTCTCACATCCATACATGACCACAGGAAAAACCATAGCCTTGACTAGATGAACCTTTATTGGCAAAGTAATGTCTCTGCTTTTGAATATGCTATCTAGGTTGGTCATAACTTTTCTCCCAAGGAGTAAGCGTCTTTTAATTTCATGGCTGCGGTCACTCTGTAGTGATTTTGGAGCCCAGAAAAATAAAGTCTGACACTGTTTCCACTGTTTCCCCATCTATTTCCCATGAAGTGGTGGGACCAGATGCCATGATCTTCGTTTTCTGAATGTTGAGCTTTAAGCCAACTTTTTCATTCTCCACTTTCACTTTCATCAAGAGGCTTTTGAGTTCCTCTTCACTTTCTGCCATAAGGGTGGTGTCATCTGCATATCTGAGGTTATTGATATTTCTCCCGGCAATCTTGATTCCAGCTTGTGCTGCTTCCAGTCCAGCGTTTCTCATGATGTACTCTGCATATAAGTTAAATAAACAGGGTGACAATATACAGCCTTGACGAACTCCTTTTCCTAACATATCACTAATTTGTATCAATTTGTTAAACGAATTCATTGTATGAAATAATAGTGAGAAATGTAGAAATCATAAGAACACAGTTTAATGAATATTCAGAAAATAAACACACCTATGGAACAAGCACTAAGACTAAAAATAGAACTTACCAGCATCACTGAAGTGCTTCCATATCCTTTCTAGTCATTAGCAAATCCCTCTCCTCAAGAGTAAAGACTACCCTGATTTTTAACACCATAGCTTAGGATTCCCTGTGTGTATACATAATAAAATGAAATCAAATTATATGTAGTCTTTTATGTCAAGCTTCTTTTACTCAATATTATTGATGAGATTTATCCACACTGAATGTAATTTTAGTTTATTCATTCTCTTTGCTATATAATAATTCTATTAGATGAACATAACTCAATTTATCCATTCCACTGTAGGGGAAAAGCTGGTTCATTTCCTGTTTTTTGTTTTTTTGTTTTTTAATATTACTTAGAGTGAAACTATGAACATTCTTTCTTATTTATTTAGTGGAACATGTATGAGCATTTGTGATGGGTACATACCAAGGAGTTGAAAGGGTAGGTCCTAATGGTTGCAAATATTTAGCTTTGTATATACTTCCAAGTAGTTTTCCAAAATTATTGTACAGGAATAATGGACTTTAACATATAAAAGAAGGAACAGAAAGTCCCTGGGCACATCAGAATATTCCTCGACTGGCCAGCTGCTGGGTCTGGACTGGGGTGATTAGGACTTATTAAGCTAGAGGAGAAGGCCTGGCAATAGAAATGAGAAAATCATGCATACTAGTAAGTAAAAGAGTTTTTTTCTGTGGGAAGACAGGCGGCCTGCCAGGCAAAGAACAGGAAAGTGAGTCCATCTCCTATAAGTAACCAAGAATGAAACTCTATACCAGGGAGGCCATTACCTAGTTGCATGGGCACCCAGAGATCTGGATCTCTGTGTTTACATTGACTACCTGACTAGGAGCCTTGACTCCCCTTGGGAAGGAGAACTGTCCAGAACGGACTAGTGAGCATTATAAATGAAAGCCCAGACAAGGGGAGACAGGTGGCTTAGGCCACGGATTGTACATTAAGAATCTTGAGTTGGCCATAATCCATTTGGTCCAAGAATCAGAGATGTGGTTAATAAACAATTTGTAACAAGGAGTAGATAAAACCACTGTGGTTGTAATTGTTTGAGAATGTTCCTTATACTTTATTCTTCCCATAATTGCCTTTACTTAATGTCTTTCAGCACATGAATAACTTTTCGTGTGGTTTCTGCAGTATAGACTGTAGAGAGTAATTTGCAGACACAGCCAAGATAATCACTGGGGAGACACTGGTCACAAAGGATCTTAGTGTACCTTTGTCAATCCTTCAGATCTAGGGCTTTGAAGACAAAAAGAAAAGGGCAACTTTCAGAGAGAAAAGATTAGCAAATAGCAGGAATTAGGCAGAGAGAAGAGTAGGACCTGAAATAATATTTAGTAGGCTCTCTCCGGACTGTATTCTGCTCAAATTTATAATTCCTAGAGTATAGTATTATGCATTTTATATGGGCTTTTTTTGATATTGACCTTCTTAGTACATCCAATAATATCAATGAGTTCCCACTGATCAGTGACAGACATTATAGTTGATGATTGCTAGGTGCTTATAAAACCTATAGAAACAGGAAAAATTCAAAGAGAGGAGGGTGTCTGTGGGGTGGGTGTAGTGAGATGAAAAACTAAGGTGTTGAAAGGTGCTAATACTGAGAAGGGGCAGAGGCAGTGATTCAGTTCATTCCTTGGTTCTAGTCCTGAGAGACAGCGAAGGACAGGGAAGCCTGGCATGCTGCAGTCCACTGGGTCACAGTCAGACATGACTTAGTGACTGACCGCAGGCCTGCCTCCAGCCCAGGCAGATGGATTCTCCTGCCTGGGTTCTCAGCATTGGTTTTAGAGCTCAACTAAGACCCTAAAGTCATAAACAGTATACATTTTCCTAATCTTATCTTCTATGCATATAGATCCCACTGAGCCTTCACATGGGGAAAGGGAGATAACTAAAGGACAGTATGATGGTTAATTTTATGTTTCAATTTGCCTGGGACCCTTAGTACCCAGACATTTGGGCAAACATTATTCTGGGTGTGTCTGTGAGAGTTTGTCTGGATGGGATTAAAATATGAATCAGTAGACTGAGTAAAACAGGTTGTCCTCCGTAATGAGAGTGGGCCTCATCCAATCAGCTGAAGACCTAAATGGAACGAAACAGTTGAGTAAAAGGGATCCCCTCCAGCCTGACTGTATGGGCTGGGACACTGGTCTTTTCTTGTGTTCAGATTTGGACTGAAACACTGGCTCTTCTTTGGTGTTGAGACTGAAAGCTTTTGGACTAGAATTTATACCATTGGCTCTCCTGATTCTCCAGTCTTTGGACTTAGTCAAGAACTATATGTCAGCTCTTCTGGTTCTGCAGTTTGCTGACTGCAGTTATCAGGCTCTAATTGGAAGTTCTCAGACTCTAATTGAGAAACCAATTCCAAATAATAAAGAGTACACACACACACACACACACACACACACATATCTATCTTCTTGGGCTTCTCAGGTGGCTCAGTGATAAAGAATGCACTTGTCAAGGCAAGGGATGGAACGTGGGTTCTATCCTTGGGTCAGGAAGATTTCCTGGGGGAGGAAATGGCAACAAACTCCAGTATTCTTGCCTGAAAAATCCCATAGACAGAGGAGCATGGTAGGCTACAGTCTATGGAGTTGCAAAGAGACGGACATGACTGAGCTACTGAGCGCACCTACACACACATCCTACTATTGGTTCTATTTCCCTGGGAAATCCTTGAGTGATACAGACAGGACTCCTCACTTTGACTTCCTGTCATCTCCCACTTGCTCAATGAAAATATGACTGCCTTTTAGAGCATTTAAAAAATTATGTATATATATTTAGAGCAGACTTAGAGTCATAGAAAAATTAAGTAGAAAATATAGAGAGAATATACCATTTGCCCCACATATGCATAGCTTCCCCTACTATCACTGTCCCACATCAGAATTGTGCATTTGTTATAATGAATAAATCTGCATGGGCATGTCCCTATTATGAAAGTCTACACTTTATATTAGGATTGACTCTTGTTATATATGCCATGGGTTTTGACAAATGTATTATGAAATTTATCCACTATTATAATATCATACAGAATAGTTTCACTGTCTTGAAAATCTTCTGTGCATTCAACTTCTGTCTTCAAAGCTCATTTCTTTTTATTGTTGAATAAAATTCCATTGTCTGGGTGTACCACAGTTTATACTTAGTTGCTGATAAAGGTCTGTACAGATAAAGCTATGGTTTTACCAGTAGTCATGTATGGATGTGACAGTTGGACCATAAAGAAGGCTGAGCACTGAAGAACTGATACTTTTGAACTGTGGTGTTGGAGAAGACTCTTGAGAGTTCCTTGGACTGCAAGGAGATCAGTCAATCCTAAAGGAAATCGACACTGAATGTTCATTGGAAGGACTGATGCTGAAGCTGAAGCTCCAATACTTTGGCCACCTGATGCGAAGAGCAGACTCATTGTAAAAGACCCTAATGGTGGGAAAGATTGAAGGCAGGAGAAGAAGCAGGCAACAGAGGATGAGATGGTTGGATGGCATCACCCACTGAATGGATATGAGTTTGAGCAAACTCCAGGAGATAGTGAAGGACAGGGAAGCCTGCAGTCCACAGGGTTGCAAAGAGTCAGACATGACTGAGCGACTGAACTTACTGAAGAACATTTTGGTTGTTTCCAAATTTGGCAATTATGAATAAAACATAAGACGTTCATGTGTGGGTTTTGCTGTGGACATAAACTTTCAACTCCTTTGGGTAAATACTAAGAAGTGTGATCACTAGATCATATGGTAAAAGTATGTTAAGTTTTGTAAGAAGCTATGAAACTCTTCTAAAGCGGCTGTACATTTTGCTTCCCCACAAGCAAGGCATGAAATTTACTGTTGCTCCACATCCTCACCAGTGTTTAGTTCTGCCAGTGTTTGGGAGTTCGGCCATTTCAGTAATGTGTAGTGGTATCTCTACACACTGCTGTTTTAATTTACATTTTCCTGATAACATGTGATGTGGAACATATTTTCATGTGATTATCTTCCATCTGTACATTTTCTTTGATAAAGTGAAAGTGTTAGTTGCTCGGTAGTGTCTGACTCTTTGTTACCCGAATGACTGTAGCCCCCAGGCTCCTCTGTCCATAGAATTCTCCAGGCAAGAGTACTGGAGTGGGTTGCCACTTCCTTCTCCAGGGGATCTTCCTGACTCAGGGGTTGAAACCAAATCTCCTGCACTGCAGGCAGATTCTTTACTGTCTGAGCCGCCAGGGAAGCCCCTTTCTTTGGTAAGTGAAAGTGAAAGCACTAGTCACTCAGCTGTGTAGTAGTCACTCTTTGCAACCCCATGGACTGCAGCCTGCCAGGCTTCTCCATCCACGTGATTTTCCAGGCAAGAATACTGCAGTGGGTTGCCATTTCCTTCTCCAGAGGATCTTCCCAACCCAGGGATCAAACCCGGATCTCCTGTACTGCAGACACATCTTTACCTTCTGAGCCACAAGGGAAGACTTTCTTTGGTAAAGTGACTATCAAAAAATTTGACCTGCTTTTCTATTTTGGAGTAGGTGTTGGGAGAGAGTGTTTGTTTCCTTCATATTGAGAGTTTTTATTTTAATGGATATTAGCCCTTATCAGGTGTATCCTTTTCAAATGTTTTTCTTATTTTGTGGCTTATGTATTTATTTTCTAATAGTATCTTTTGAAGTACAGAAATGTTTAATTTTTATAAAGTTTTATTTATTACATTTTTTCTTATATGGGTCATGCTTTTGTTGTCGAATTTAAGGAATCTTTGCCTTTATAAACTTTGCCACAATTTTCTATTGTTTTCTTCTAGAAGGTTTACTGTTTTAGGCTTCATATTCACTCTGGAATCCATTTTGAGTTTAATTTTTATATATGGTGTGAGATACTAATCAAGATTTTTTTTGCATATGTTTATTCCATATGCAAAAAATTAGTTCAGTACTATTTGTTGAAGAGACTATACTTCTCTACTAAATTGTTTTGCACCTTTGTTGAAAATTAATTGTGTATATACAGGTGGATCTACTTTCAAAATGTCTATTCTTTCTTTACTATATTCTGTTACTGCTCTATCTTTCTGCCAGTGTCACATTATCTTGATTAGTGTAGCACTGAAATAAGTCTTAAAATCAGGAAGTGTCAGCTCTTTAACTTTTCTCATCTCTTTCAGATTTGTTTTTGTTATTGGTCCTTAGCATTTCCATTTGGATTTTAGACTTAAAATGTTAAGGGCTTCAGAAAGCCTGCTAAAATGTTGATTGAGATCACATTGAATTTATATATCAAATATAGGGGGCTCAATATTTTACACTGACACTTTTGACTCCTGGAGATGGAATATTTTGTATTTACTTAGATTTTTTTTTTAACTTTTATTTAGCAATATCTTACAGTTTTCAGTATATAGATCTTGCACAACTTTTGTCAGATCTGTCGCTAGTTAGTTAATATTTTTGAAAGTATTGTAAATTGCATTTTTTGTTTATTTCAAATTCTGATTTTTCATGGTTAGCATAAAGGAATACTATTGACTTTCTATATTTACTGAAAGCATTAAATATTTTATTATTAAATACTAATATTGAATTTTTAAATGTTCTTTCTGCATCTGTAGAGATAATATACTTTGGTTGGGTTTAGTTTGCTAATCTGGTGGGTTACATTAACTGATTTTTAGATATTAAAACAATCTTTTATTCTGGGGAAAATTTCACTTGGTCAAAATGTATTACCCTTTTAATATATTATTGATGTAAATTTGCTGCAATCTTGCTTAGAACTTTTTATGTCTATGTTTATTAGTAATATTAGTCTGCAATTATCTTTTATTTAGAGCCTTTGTCTAGATTTAATACCATGGTAATGTTGCTCATAGAATGTGTTGGGAAGAATTGCATTTGCTATAGTTGTATGGAAGAATGTATAGAATTGGTACTTACTCATTACAATTTTAGTATATCTCCCCAGTGAAATCATCTGAACCTGAGGTTTTATATGTGGAAAGGTTCTAAACTATATGTTTCCTTTAAAAAAGATACAGGGCTACTCATTGTATTTTCCTTATTTGAGCTTTTATAATTTGTGTCTTTTAAGGAATGTGTCCATTTTATTCAGTATCAAATTTATTGTCATAGAGTTATTAATAATATTCCCTTGTACTCCTCTCGTAATCAATAGAATCTATAATAATGAACATTTCTCTTAATCCTAATTTTTTATGATAATTTGTTTCAGATTAATTTCTCTGGAAGATTATGTTTTGTTGATCTTCTAAAAGGCCAACTTTGGGTTTCATTGATTTTCTCTTTTGTGTTTTGTTTGTTTGTTTTCTATTTCATTGATTACTTTTTCTGATCTTTTTTTTCTCTTCTGGTTACTTTGGCTTTATTTACTCTTTTTTACTAGTGTCTTTTTTTTTTTTTTCCCTCTAATGTCTTACATTAAGATGACATTTTGATTTATTTGAGAGCCTTTTTTCTAATGTAGGTGTTTCATGATGTAAAATTTCTTTCATTTACTACTTTGGCATAATCCCACAAATTTTGATATGTTGTATTTTCATTTTATTTACTTCAAAATAGTTTCTAACTTCTCTTTTGGTTTCTTCTTTGACCAATATCTTGTTAGAAGTATGGTATTCTGTTTCTAAATATTTGGGATATTTTCAAGCTATCTTTCTGTCATCAATTTTGGGGTTTAATTTTATCATGGTTAGAAAGTGTGTTTTGTATGGCTTGAATTCTTTTAAACTTATTAAGCCCTGTTTTATGACCCATATTCTAAGTTAGCAAATGTTCCATGCACACTCAAAAATAAGGCATTATGCTGTTGCTAAGTGAAGTATTTTATAAATGTCAATTAGATCAAGTTGATAGTTTTATTCAGGTCTTCTATGTCTTTTCTGTTTTCTGTGCATTTGTTATTAAGATAATATTATTGAAATCTTCTGTTATACCTGTGTATTTGTCTATATATTATTTCAGATTTCTGTTTTTGCTTCATGTATTTTGAAGTTTTATCACTAGCTGCATAGATTTTGAAGTTGTTATGTCTTCTTGATGAATTGATTCTTTATCATTATCAAATGATCATCTTTGTCCATGGTCATGCACTTTATTCTGAAATCTCCTTTGTTTGATACTAACATAGATACTCCAGCTTTCCTTTGATTCATATAAATATGGCACAAATGTTTCCATCCTTTTACTTCTAACTTGTTTATCATTTTATATTTTATGTGTGTTTCTTATGTTTAGTAGGGTCTTATTTAGTTTCTGCAACTCTCTCCTCTCCAGTACTTCACAAGTGAATTCTGGCTGCCTGATCTCCCTAAACTCTTAGCTCTGTTTCATCAATGCAGTCTGTTGGGCTCCACCTACATTATTCTCTATACTACAGTCTGGAAGCTCTTTAAGACTATAAGCAGAGGCAATCCGAGGGCTCATCTCATTTTCATCCTGTTTCTAGGGGATCACTATGCTTTGTTGACTAATACTTAATGTCTTGAAAAATATTGTTTCATTGATTTTCTCTAGTTTTCTTGGTTGTTTTGGGTGGGAATATAAATTTAGTCCCTCTTATTCCATTTTGTCTGGTAGTAGAAGTTCTCTACAGACTCTTATTTGAATATGATCACTGCTAATTCTGAGTTTTTGACTCTTGGAAAGAGTTCACCAGTTGCCTGATATTGCCGTCAAAGAACTAATTTAGGGGGACCTTCTCACTTCTTAACCTATCCCAGTTCCACTCGAGTTTTGTGTTGAATGTATCCTATACTGAAGTAAAATACAGCAAAAGTTTTTCTATTCCAGCCACAAGAGGGGAGACAGAAGACTTCTTAAGGAAGATGAGAATAATTTCCCCTTTGCTCCATCCAGCAGAGTTTTCTACCCAGGGTGATGTCCTTACTGTGCGTCCTCCACTTATCTTTGAAGAATTCGGTTTCTCCCTGAATTGAAGTTGAAAGGGCTAATGTAGGAAGGAAGGAAAATGTGGGAAAGAAAGCTGAGGAGCTTCTGACTAGATTCATCTGACTTTATATTCATCTCCGTGGGAAGAAAGATGTTAGAAAGGCTGGCTTCTCCACATGTGAGACTGTCTCTAAACTTGTGGGAAAATGGGCATGAATAGATTATTCAGATATACTTATGTGATAAACACACAAGATGATTTCTTGATATTCTGAACATGTTTTAGAAAGGGATTTGTACAGCCAAATAATGATAAAATAGATGTTCTAAATATGTCACAAGCTTAATATTGAAAAAGCATTTTCCCCCACAGAACACAGTTCTTATCTCTACAGTCAATATTCGATGCAAGTTCTTTGCTATTTCCTCATAGTCAGTCATTTGGAAAAAGGTGGATCTTCCTCTAAGTGATTTATCATCACAGATTTACTCTGCAATATTAGGAGAAAGATAAATTATGGCATAATATACACTTCAAACAGCCATTCTGTTGGCCTCTCAATGAAATCAGAAGGATCAAAGCTAAGTTTTCAGAAGCACTCTTGTTTCTTCAGAAGTATGAAGGGTGATTAATATACCTTGCAGAAAACAAAAATACTTACTCTAAAAAGCTAAAGAGAGGGTAAAATGTAGCTTCTTATTTGCCTTTGTAAAGGAATCCTAATGGAAAAGTCCATTTTGGTTTTATGGAGGGGAGGTGTGTGTTTATTGACTGAATTGAAAATTTCATAAATTATAGTAGTCAATATGTAGAGAGAGTAGAATGAAAATGTATAGGCTGTGATTAACAGCAGGTAAGAAAAACCAGATGTTTTGGCAAAAATAAGACTTGGAGGAGGTTTCTACCAAAGCTACAATAGTTTCTCACAAGTAGTTGCCAGGGTCAGTACTAACATACACTGGCTATGTGTGATGTGCTGAGCTAGGACGTATCTAAGGAAACATGAGACATTCCTACTGTCCAGAAACTGCAATCCAGTTTGAGATATTGGTCAGAACCTTAAAAGGATAAGTGGTCCTAAATGTGAGTCTGAGGCATTCTGAGAGTATAATTAAAGAGTTGATTCTAGAAGAAAGAATTATGTTTGTATTAGTGTGTGCATGTGTGTGTGTGAGTCGTGTTTGACTCTTTGTGACGCCATGGACTGTAGCCCACCAGGCTCCTCTGTCCATGGGATTTCTCATGCCAGAATACTGGAGTGGGTAGCCTTTCCCTTCTTGATCCAGGGATTGAACCCAGGTCTCCTGCATTGCAGGTGAATTCTTTACCATCTCAGCCACCAGGGAAGCCTGTTTGTATTCTTACTCTGGCTCAAAGTGTTGAGGATGAACTGGATCTACAAACAGCTATTTACTGAGATAAAACCACACGTTAAACAATGTTCTAGTATCTGGCAACACAGCCATTAAAATGAAGTTTAATTCTAGTGGAATTAACTGAATAGCTAAAACCTTAAATTCTAAAGGCAGAATCAAGCAGAATAAGTTTTGAAAACAGAGTTGGACAAACTCTGCTTCTTCAAGAAAATACTCTCACACAGATTAAAGGCTAATTCAGCACCTTAAACATTATTGTTGCTCATGTAGAAGATACTCTGTGCTCATCGTGACCTTCCTCCTGAAAAGTATCCATTCCTTCCACTTGCAAGTGAGAAAAGAGAGGTTCAGTCAAATTATATTGTGTAGCTAAGACGGGAATCCTTGGACTCAGATCCAAATCTATTTGACACCAATATCTCTGTTCTTCTCAGGACACTATGCTGCCTCTGGAATTGGAAGCCTTGCTTTGTTGGGTAATTTTCCCTGGGTATTTCAGCCAGTTTGTTGCAGGAAAGAAAGGAAGGTGTGAAAGGATGGTCAGGTTGCAGGCCTCAGGCAAATCCTTTTGTTGGCTGAGGAGTGTGGATTCTTGGCTTCTCGCAGGAAAGAATTCAAGAGCAAGTCATAGTAAAGTGAAAGAAGGTTTATTCACGGAGAAACACACTCCGTAAACAGAGTGTGGGCCATCTCAGAAGTCAAGAGAAGAGCAAGGGAACAGGTTGTTAGTTTTCAGGGGCTAGGCAATTTCATTGACTAATGAGTAAGAGGATTATTCCAACTATTTTGGGGAAGGGTCAGAAATTTCCAGGAATTGAGCCACTGCCCACTTTTTGGCCTTTTATGGTTAACGTCAGAACTGTCATGGTACCCGTGGGTGAGTCATTTATTATTCTGATATATTATAAGAAATGTATACTGAGGCTCAAGGTGTAGTGGAAGTCAACTGTCTACCATTTTGAACCTAGTTGGTTTTAACCAGTTAGTGTTGTGTCTTCAATAGCTATGACTATGTCATTCTTTTAAAGGCTGTGTCCTACCCACTTCCTATTTCAAGTTCACCTTCAGTTCAGTTTCCCGTGCCCGTGAGAGTCCTCTTTCTTACTCAGGCTCCTTCAGAAAGGCATTACAGGTCTTCAGTTGTGGTCTCCTTGTACTTTGGGTCAAGGAGTCTAAAACAAGAGACAGAGTAGTGGGGATGACGGGAACCTTGCTGATCGCTTCCGGAATGGGAGAAGTTACTGTGCTCACATTAGAAACTCAAATGTAGGACACAAGCCAGGGCATATTTTAAGTCTGTTATCTATCTAGAGTGCTGTATGATAGAGATTTGATTTCACTGGCCTCATGCCTGCTTAGGACATACTTAAATAAACATAAGACTTTGATGAGGGTTGATGTTTTCCCAGAAGCTGGTGACAGCTCTTCAGTGGCAGATTGATAGGCTCTGTAAGGAAGATAGAAGGGACTCCATAGTGAGATGCTGGGGTGCGGATCCTTTCAATTCCAAACAGTCCATGTCTGTCTAGTCTAACTCCGTTCCACAGGGTCCAGGTCGGCTTTCAAGAAGCCATGCTTCAAAGGACCCAGGAGGTTCCTCAAGCTGAAAGGAGTCCCATGACCAGTAGGAATCATTTTAAGAGACTGTAAATGTGTGACCTTGAGGAAAAGTGCACTTCCTGAAGACTAAAGAGCCCCCGTGGTAGCTGGCAGGATATTGAAGCCAGGAGAGTCTGACAGTGGCATCAAGCTGCGCTGTAAATCCCAGACATTCACAAGCCCCAGGCTGCAGAATCTCTCCCAAGTTTTGCTTTTGTTTCCAATCAATGGTGTTAACAGCTCTGCCAATGTTCAGCAATTGTGTGAGGAGGACAATACTTAGACAGAAAAATCAGTACAGTATTGTTTTATTTTTATGCCATATCCAGACAGAAAGATCTCATCTATTCATTGTAATACATTTGTCATTTTAGTCAGAATAAATGCAAAGCTTCGAGAAAATGCTGATACCAGTTGTCAGAGAAAACTATTTACAATGGTCCCTCCTTTTCTTTCTTTCTTTAGGCATTTTCATTATAATCTTTTCAGCTTCACAGAGAGATGAACAAAACTCGTGCATGGAGTATAAAGCAGACGGCTGAACTGCATTGATTGTGACCTTCACTTTTAAGGTTAACAGTGGGGGGAAAAACAAACTGTTGACTTCAGTAGTTCTGGTTACTGTTTTCTGGAAGAGGGAGTAGCCATTTCTTTCCTTTTATCATGTCTCATTGTCTAGGTTCCTACATGAAGAACTTAAGTTCAATTGTTCATTCATTCATTCAGTACTTATGCATGCCAACTATGGCAAGACACTGGAGGCCCTGGAGATAAGGTGGTGAAAGTGACCTCTGAGGTCTTAGAGGCTGGAGATCCTAGTGAGGAAGATAGCTCTTGTAAGGAAACAGGAAATCCTATTATCAAATCTTTAATGGTCTTTCAAGACAAAAGAACAGACATAGATCAGGCTGTAGTTCTCTATCAGAGAGTTTCATACATCTCTCCACCATGTGTCTAGTAAGCTTAAAATAAACCTCTGGCTTTTGACCTTCCATTTCTGGCCAAAATACACTTATTTTTGTAAGTTTCAATGTGAATCACTTTAAGTGAAATATATGAAGGGAAGGAGTCACATATTGTTTACTCCTTTTTTACTTAATTTTACCAGACATTTTTTTTTAAGATAAAGGAAACTGATGTATTTAGCTAATAAATATTAAAAGACATCCTTAAAATAATCTTTAAAACATCAGACAATTTTTTAAGGGTTTAATACAGATTTTATTTATGTATGTCTTTTGTTTCTGAAATCTTTATCACTGTACTGAGGACTAACCTCAGTCCTTTGTGTGGTTTTTGATCTAAATCCCTGATAAACCAGAATTTTCCAAACTTCAGTCATTTGTGCAAAACCGTAATTTTTTTCCCTGCATACTCGTACTATGACTTTTCTTCTTTATTTTATCCTGGTACCATATCTGCTATTACTTACATGATATTCTACTGAAATTGACTTACATTTTTTTTCACTTATGCTAATTTATTTCCAAAAAAAGGAAACTTCATGTGACCACCATAAGTGAAGTGCCAGTTTTGTTTCCACATAATAACAGGTAATTAGAAAAACAAATAAAATGTAAACTGATATTCCTACATTCCCTCTAGGTACTGGAGACAGTCCTCTTTCTTTTTTAAAAAGGAAGATGAGTGCATGATGGGTAGTGTTAACAAAATACTCAAGCCAGCTGAGACTTATCCTGGAAATAAAAATAATGTTTTCTTTAATATGTGATTCCGGGCGTATAATGCCATGCCTGGCATTCTCTCTTAAGGTCATTTTCTGAACCGTTGGAGGCATTTCAAAGGGTCACAATATGCCACACTCTGTGCTCTGGTGGGAAATTCTTTGGCAGGTTTGGGAAGAGGATGCCTTCCCCATCGCCAAGGGACTTCTGTAGTAAATAGGGGCAGTGCTTATTTCAAACAATTCTTTCTTTCCCCTAAGATCTATAATAATTGACTTCACTCAACTATTCAGAGATATGTGATAATTTAAGGAAATCCATGTATCTTTTCAATAGACTTTAACACCTGCAGCTGGTGACATCTGTCACCACCTTTCTATGCATGCTTCCTGTTTTCATTATTCTTCTCTTTAATTAACAGTTTAATCCTTAAAAATAAACTTTATAGTATGTGGTTATGAGTGATTGTTTCCAGTCAGCATAACAGAAGGCAATAACACTAGATCACGCCTGAACTCCATCCAATAATAGAGTATCTGACGATAATGACAACAGGAAGTCATTTATCAGGCCTAGGTTTCTCCCATTTCATCTAGAAATATAAATATCTTATTTTTAAAAGGGAGAAAGATGAGCTGAGAAGATGATGATGGATCAAGCGGGTGACACTGTGGACCAGCCAAAGCTTTTAAATATGACATTTTTCAAATCACAGGAGAAAAGAAGAGCTCAGGGAGGAAAAGAAGAGAATATCCAACTACGTTAAAAAAAAAAAAAAAAACACAGGCCAGGCTGCAATAATTGTGCATCGCATTCTTTCCTGAGTCTAAGAACAAATGCAAAGTTTCTTCAGGTCTCTCCATCTTATGACATTGTCACATTTCAGAGAAACCCACTTCAAATCAAAGATGATTGTTGACAGTGAAGGGAAATAGTCAATTCCTACTACAAATTCATCATGTGGTATCTTTAAAGAAGAGCTTTGTGTTTCAGGAAAATAGTAAGTGCAGAGAAAGATTGCTAAGAATGACCCAGGTCAAGAAAGAGAAAGCCTATCCAGGTACATGTTAGTAAAATACGGGGACAGGTCCTGAACAGAAAATTCCATGCTGTAATAGATAATGGAGTGCAGATGATACTCTGTAAGTGTACACCATGACACTGAGATGGGGGATAAGATCATAACTTTAAAAATATAATCACTTAATAAAAAGTGTTTTCCTAAAGAAAGAATGTTTTGAGAAGTGTGAATGGGGAAGAAAGAAGTTTGGAGCTGGGCTAATGTTTACAGTCATCTTTTTTTCCCGTTTAAAAAATAAATATCCCTCCAAATAAAGCAATACCTTTTTCAATATCTCAGCATCTTTTTCTTTTTCCAGGATTTTTGAACTTAAAACGTAAAAACAAACATGCAAACAAAATATAAAAATTACTATGAGAGCCCCTGAGAAGAGTCAAAGAAGAACATTTTAGGAACTGATTTCATTCTGCTATTTGCCATACTGTATCTGCTCCTAGTTTGCAAAGAGCAGAACCACTGTAGAAGCTGATTCTTAACAGTTTTCTTTCTTTTTTTTCTTAAAAAGTTTTTTCTTTTTATTTTAATTGGAGGCTAATTACTTTACAATATTGTGGTGGTTTTGCCAGCCATACATTCACATGAATCAGCCATGGGTGTGCATGTGTTCCCCATCCTGACCTTCCCTCCTACCTCCCTTCCCATTTCATCTCTCAGGGTCATCCCAGTGCACCAGCCCTGAGCACCCTGCCTCATGCAGCGAACTTGAACTGGTGATCTATTTCATATAAGTTAATATACATGTTTCAGCAGTTTTCTGTGGTCTGCAGACTCACCAAGTGATCGAGAATAAGGGAGGGTGGATAACCAGTTAGGGGAAATCTTCAGTGGTAGGAAGGGATGGGGGGTAGTCACTAAATTGTCTACTGATTTTTAAAAAGACACTGTGCAAAGCTTTTGGTCAGAAAAACAGCCTCAAGCAAGCAATGCACTTTACATAAAGGAAACCTTCTCAGGAAAGATGGCTATGAATTTAATTATAAGCTCCTCTCTTTGCATAAATTTGGTTCGGTCTAAACAAGACTTGAAACATGGAACAATGTCCATGGAGTACAATTCACCAATTGTTACTTTTAATTATGTTCACATGCATAATTCATAAATACACTGCGTGGACAAGAGGAGAGAAAAGATAAGAAGGAACAAAAGAGATGAATTTTCCATCAAACAATTACTATATAAATAGACAACATATTTAATACATTAGTTAGCAAAGTGATTCTTTGTTCTTGCCAGTCTGGGGCTTAAAAATGTTAAAAGAATCCCCAGATATAACATTGTTACATTTTGCTAATGTCTTTTTTAAATGAAAGAAATGAGGATTATCATCCTTCATGAAAATAAAATAAGAAAATCACCCCCCAAATGTGGAGATATACGTATGACATAGAATAATATTATACTATGTAATATTGTAATAGATTCTAATAGGAAGCTAAAAACATAATAGATTCTTAACACAGAAACATTTAAGAATGGCATTATTTCCTTGTTAGGAGAAAATGAGTCTTTTTTTTTTTTGGTGCCAAGTACATCATTTCACTTTGCTGCAAAATGTTTGCTTTGTTTCATCTTCTTAGCAGTACATGCATCTTCCTAGGAAAGAAAGAAGTGATGTGGTCAGAGAGTTTAAACTATTTATTAAATGATATTTTTATGAAAGAGTTTGATGTCACAGTTCAATCATAGTCTGTTCCTGAGATGGCAAATATCAAATAAAATATTGCTTAGCAAAAACATATGTTAAACAAAGAATTAAAGCTTTGTGCTTCAGTATAAATTTGAATTATTCCTGCAAATTCTGTTTTATGTAGAAACATCTTTTGGTTTATGGTGCATTGGAGGGCCCAGTAAATAGCATCAGTCTTCCATATTTCAGAACCATCAAGATTAGACATGGAAATGGGCATATAGAGACCAAAATGTCAGTTTCCCTTCCAGCAGAGCTATTGGAATCTTTCTTGGGGTAGATGTGGCAACAGTGTTCTTCACACTGAACTTCAAAATTAGACATGTTTGCTCACCCATCACAAGCAGCACTCTCATTGTGGGCTCTTCCCCTGTTCATCAGTTGGAATCACTCTATTAAACTGAGAGGCTGGAGAAAAATGTGTACAGCTTGTAGGCACTAGGTTATGAAAAGGAAGAGGAAGGCATGCTCAGATCCAATTAGATACGTCACTCCTCTTACCTGGGAGCAGGGGTAGGTGGTGAGGGGTGAGACAGAGTGATAACCTGATAGAATGCCTGCCATGCAGAGATGATAGTCAAGCATCCATAGGCTGAGAGAAGGCTGATAGCCTTACCTTACAAGTTATTAAAATGTCTAAGCATCCATACCTAACTTTCTGACTATACCTACTTTCATGTAGAAGGAACAATGTTAAGTACAGAATAATTGTTTAAATAAGGAAAGGAATATTTAACCCCAATTATCTTATGAAAATCTGAATCTATTTAAAATACAAATCAGTCTGTATGCTATATCCATGAAAGGAAACTTTACATAGAAATTCTTTTACTTTCTATGATCAGGGTTTGGTGTCTAATTTTCTTCTACCATAAAATGGTGATAATAACAGTATATATATCATATGATTGCATCATGTCAAATAAGTACAGTAACACATGGTGCTTTTAAAGAGTATATTGCTTATGGAAAGTGCTTAAGAAATATTAATGGATAACATTAATGTTGTCACCATCATCACTATCACCACCACCTTCATCACCACCACCACCATCCTCATCATTATCATCATCGTCACCACCACCAAGACCCTCATCATCATTATTATCACTTTCATCATTTGAAGCATAGGTGAAAACCTGTGGATGAATGGCAAGGACTTAATGGCAAGTGCATAGTCCATTGGAAGAATGACTTCCATTCATTATGTGATCAATAAGCAGTTATTCAGGACCCATGGCATGCCTACATTTTTTGTGAATATGCAAGTATGATATTTCTCTGTTTAAAGTTTACAGTCTACATAATTGCACAATCTGCCAGTTCTCAGCAGAGTTCAGAAACCAGAGCTATACGTGAGCCCAAGGACTGAGGACATTCTAAAGGAAGCTGATGACACCACCCTTATGGTAGAAAGTGAAGAACTAAAGAGCCTCTTGATAAAAGCGAATGAGGAGAGTGAAAAAGTTGGCTTAAAACTCAACATTCAGAAAACTAAGATCATGGCATCTGGTGTCATCAGTGGAAACATTGGCTGAATTTATTTTTTTGGGCGGGGCTCCAGAATCACTGCAGATGGTGACTGCAGCCATGAAATTAAAAGATGCTTGTTCTTGGACGAAAAGTTATGACCAACCTAGATAGCATATTAAAAAGCAGAGACATTACTTTGTCAACTAACGTCCGTCTAATCAAAGCTGTGGTTTTTCCAGTGGTCATGTATGGATGTGAGAGTTGGATTGTAAAGAAAGCTGAGCACTGAAAGAATTGATGCTTTTGAACTGTGGTGTTGAAGACCCTTGAGAGTCCCTTGGACTGCAAGGAGATCCAACCAGTCCATCCTAGAAGAAATCAGTCCTGAATATTCATTGGAAAGACAGATGCTGAAACTCCAATACTTTGGCCACCTGATGTGAAGAACTGACTCAATAGAAAAGACCCTGATGCTGGGAAAGATTGAAGGCAGGAGAAGAAGGGGATGACAGAGGATGAGATGGTTGGATGGCATCACCAACTCAATGGACATGAGTTTGAGTAAACTCTGGGAGTTTTTGATGGACAGGGAGGCCTCATGTGTTGCAGTCCATGGGGTTGCAAAGAGTCGGACACGACTGAACGACTGAACTGAACAGAACTGAAAGGAAGCAGACTTTCCATCTGACCTTGACAGTTGGTTGGATGTATTCCTGAAGGATCAGCATGAGTAAAAGCAAAGGCTTAGAAAGAAACATGGGGGGTTAGAGGCCAACAAGGGGACTGAATTGATCAGATATTGTTTGTCTTAAGTCCTGGACAGAATTCTGAAACCAAAGTTTGTTCTGGAGGATTCAAGATGGAAAATACCACATCTTTCTACTCCTGTTGCCCTCACATGAGGCCCCTTCCACACAGCTTGGTAGTGTCCATCCTGCCTGGAGCATTGTTCTGTAGCCCCTTCCAAGCTTTTGCTCATGCTCTTCCCCAACCCACTCCCTTCCTTTTTGCCCTTTGAAATTTTACCTCTCTTCCAAGGCCTAGATTTTGTCACCATTGTTTACTTACTTCCTTTTTAAAAAAACACTTATTTATTCAGTAAAGCTTTTTTTACCCTACTTGTTATATCATTATTATTTTCTCTTCTGAATTCCTAAACTAATCTGTGTATTCATTATTTGACAATATATCTGTAAAGCAGTCTGGTAAACTAGCAGGAACATAGATACAAGTTCTGGGCCAGACTATCTGGCCATCTGTGTAGCCACAGGCAAGATGCTTCATCTCTCTTGGTCTTAGTTTCCTCAACTAGAAAATGAAAGGATTGGTTTGAGTGATCTTTAATGGCTTACCCAACTTTGTTGATTTTCATCCTAAAATTTATCTTTTGCCTTTTCCATGTCACTTTTATTCAGTTTTATGATAAATCTGTATTATTTTGGCCATAGGGCTTAAAATCCATCTAGAGTAGGGAATTTGATACCTATCCATTACTAATCCCACCTAATCCCTGTATTGTGATTGTAATCATGAACTAAACATCTGGTGAAATTTACTGCTACTTGCTTACCTATCTGCTGCTGCTGCTGCTAAGTCACTTCAGTCGTGTCTGACTCTGTGCCACCCCATAGACGGCAGCCGACCAGGCTTCCCTGTCCCTGGGATTCTGCAGACAAGAACACTGGAGTGGGTTGCCATTTCCTTCTCCAATGCATGAAAGTGAAAAGTGAAAGTGAAGTCACTCAGTGGTATCTGACTCTTAGCGACCCCATGGACTGCAGCCTACCAGGCTCCTCCATCCATAGGATTTTCCAGGCAAGAGTACTGGAGTGGGGTGCCATTGCCTTCTCTGATCTGTCTGCTAAGTGTGAACTTAATCTCCCTGCCCCTTCCATTGCTCCCCAAGACGTCCTCCATCTCCAGTTTCTGTGTTAGCCAAGACAAGCAAATATTTCATATTGACTTTGGTGCATGTTGATACTTGTAAATCATAAACAATGAGATTTAATTAGCTATAACAAAGGCAAGCCTCTAGATGAGGGGCTGCCAAGGTGAGTCTATCATTTGTCCTCATTCAGCAAGTATGCCACAGCTCTGTGAAGCAGTGCGAGAGAAGTAAAACTCCTCCAACCTAAATAAGACCTCAAAAGGCCACTTTCTATCATAGCTGATGTGTTTGTCTCCACAGAGTTTCTGCATTGGGAGCTGCCTTACCCTTTGGGCACCAAACACTGTCAGAGTTTAAGAGAGTTTTGTTTTTAATGCCACATCCTTTTTATGCCAATTAGAGATAATCTCCCTGGGCTCTTAAGTAATTTGTCTGTGTAATCTCAGGCACACTGAAAAGAATCACAAATCCTTTGCGGATTGGAAGACAGTGGAAACTCCTCAGTCTCGGTTAGAAATTAGTCAAAACTTTTAAGACATCATGATGTCTTTTTTTCCCCTCCCTTCTTTTATCAAATAAAGAAAGCTTTCTCTTCAGATTAATGCACAAGTTAATTTGAAAGAGGTTCATGGGGAATTTTCTTCAGGCTTGTAACACACACATACACACACACACTACCCACAATCGAATAGTCTTAATGAGTCTAAGAATTAGAAACTTTTCCCAAGGAGTCAAGATGCTTTGGTTGAATTCTGAGAGGTTTTCACTTTCTCATGGCTCTTTATTATCCTAGATATTTAGAAGGATTACTGGCCAAGAGTTTATTAGGAACTCTCTTAACTGCATTGGGATGCAAACTTCTGTAGAAGGAGCGGAATAGAGAGACTTAATTAATTCCTGATTGATTATAATAATTACATCTTTTCACCTCACCTTTGTTTATTATTTTAAAACACCTGAAAATGATCCTATTGCTATTCAAGTACTAACTTTCACATAGATGGATATCATTTCATGTTGACAAATTACCAGTTTTAACTATCTAAGAAAGGCCTGTTTGGTTAGTCCTATCCAAAAGACAAAGTGGGTGAGCTCTGATCTAAGTGACATTTAGTATATGCCCCATGGCTACCATGGTCATGTCAAAGAGCATTACCCTGCCTGTTTCCTAGAAATCACCAGTCCAGAAACATATTTTTGGAAGATTTGTTTGAGTTGAATTTCTTCATTCAAAATGTGAATTTATCTTGCTTTTGAGTCCTGAATTAAAGCATGTCACCCCCTAAAACCCCAATTCTGTCAACTGTATCTGACAAAATTCATGAATTAATGTCCTAGTTTGAGCAATTGAGCATTCCTTTGCCTTTTATGGGGATATCTTCCCCTTCATCACTCTTTTCTATAAATATAAAACTAGTACTTTCATGCATACAATATGAATAATTTTTCTCATTTATTCAAATTCTACTTTGCAGTTCATAATTATTCCTTTAACAGATATTGAGAACTTATTATCTGACCCACCCTCACTCACAGTGTAAATGAATATCAGAAGACATGCCAAAACAGAGGGTCAAAAATATTATTCAACTTTTCTTTTTTCTATCTATACACACACAAACCAAGGAAGCTCTGCAGCCATTGCTGACATTATATTTTCTTTGTTTCTGTCTTTCTCTTGCCTTTTTGTTTTTGGTCTCCATGAAAGATTCTTGTTCTCATCTTACAAAAATGTGGGCTTGACTGAAAGCTATTAGGACTACAGAGTTTAGTAAGAAATTAATAGTATTTAATTTAATAAAAGCTTCCCAATGCACCAGACATAACCAGTTTGTAAGATGAAAAGATTCCATCTTTCCAATCAAAAGAAAAAATTTTTTTATTGCTTAGAATTTTTTTAAAACCTTGACACATATTTTTAAGTGAAAAGACTAAATATTTTAAGTGTACAGAATTCTTCTAGATATAATTGTAGAATTGTTGCAATTCTAATTCATTGCATGGGGCTATACTGGATTGGTGTTTGCACTTGACAAAGTGATTTGTCTATCTATCTCTTGTAGAAAAGAAGAGAGGAAGAAAATACACCAACATCTTGAAAATGATGCTACTTAAATATTTGTAAATTTGAAAGTAAACATGTTTGCCTTGTAGTTGTTTTCTGGTTGCCAAAGCAGAAATTTAAGGAATTGAACTAATTATCTACCTACTTTCCTGATTTTACATTTCTGCAACAGTGACATGATGTAATGGAAGGCTTGATATACCTTGCTTGGCATTACAGAAAGGATCTTGGACATGTGGTCTTCTAAAGAATGTGCAGAGTGATTTGAGGCAGTGAACACAGAAAACAAATAATTTCAGGTCAATGCATAAAGGAATGCAAATCAACAGAAGACAAAAGAAGTCACTAAGGTCAGAGGATAGACATAAATTACAGAAAAGTTGTCTAGGAGATATTCAGTGACATTAACAGTGACATGCAATCTGTTGATTTCCCCAAAACTAATTTGCATGGGTAATAACAATCTCTTGAACAACCCTTGTAAAATAGGAACTAAATGATGAAGAGACAGCAGATCACCTTCCATATGTGTTGCCCTTTTTGTGGTAGGAGGACAAGTGTGGGGAGGGTGGGATGAGGTATGTAAGGACCATGGTGTGCAGGCATGACAAAAAGGGGAGAATTTGTCTATCTTTATCTAGAGGTTTTTTTCACCACAGGAAGGTTTTCAGGCAGATTTTTTTAGGTTGCTAGAACTGCAACTGTTTGTTCCATGTACAGACAGTGCTTTGATTATTTTCTATCTCAAATGTCATTTGAAAAAAAAAAAGAACTTATCTAAGGAATAAAAAATTCAGCAGCAATTAATTAAAGGGAGAAAAATGGTCTGTTCTGTGATGTTCCACTCAAGAGAGCATATCACTAATATTATTTTGAAAGACAAAAAGTGAATCAATTTTTCTTTCCAAGCAAACTAAACAAAAACAATTTCACTCATGAGCTGAGATGCTAACTGACAGCTCCCCATGTAAAGGTAGGTTATACCAGCAGTGATGTCATTTCTGAGAAGTGATGCTCAAAATAGAAACACTCTCAGAACTTCAAATGTCTCCAGCCCAAGCCATCTCCTCAAAGATTTCATGTATGAATTTTCAGGTCATCTGAAAGAATCAGAAATTTCTTTCATTTCTTTTTCTTTGGATTCCCAGGAGACCATTCAGTTTTATGTAATGCAAGAACACTGCAGTTTGGGGTGGGAAGTCTCCACTGCTCAAACAGGCTGCCTCTTTGGGATTTGTAGCACTGTTTTAGATTTCAGCTTCCTGCTTCACATTTCTGCTTGGGTTTCCTGATGTTTCACCATCACACCAAATGGCTTTTCAGAACAGAGTTCTGTTTAAGTACTTTCTTTTATTGAATGTGGTGTATTTAGTACAGCTGGATTACATTACATAAAACTATGTTGGCAAATTAATTACTAAGCATCATCTTGTCATGGCAAACTTATATGTGCACACATACAAATGCAATAAATCATTGATGTTGAGTAAATGAGTTGCTGTAAAACATGCATTTCTACAGTCATAGGAACTGTAATTACTTTGTCATCACAGACCTCTTAGGTCTGCCCAATAGTACACAACTGTCTGGACAGTCAAAGAAGCAGACAATCCAACAGTTATGTTGATATACATGAAACAAAAACATCAGGTTGAATTATTCTCCACCCATCATCTCAAAACTATCAGGTCTCTTTTTGTCACAGAAATAACAGAGACGATATTGGACACTGTTTAGAGTTAAGCTTTTCTGAGTGGCAGGTATCAATTTTTAAGATAATAACTTGTGAAAGTATAATCACATCTCAAATAGGGTCATGGTTTTTATGCTTATTTTAGAATACTTTGCTTTCATGATTTCCAGAAAATAAAGATCACCAAACAAACTTGCAAATTATATTCTAAGAATAATTACTTGTTAACAGGTATAAAATGGCAACTCAAACTGTACGTATTTCTAAGTAACACAGATTGCTGTGCTGTGCTTAGTTGCTTTAGTCGTGTCCAACTCTTTGTGATCCTATGGATTGGAGACCACCAGGCTCCTCTGCCCATGGAATTCTCCAGGCAGGAATACTGGAGTGGGTTGCCATGCCCTCCTCCAGGGGATCTTCCCAACCCAGGGATGGAACCCAGGTATCCCTCATTGCAGGCAGATTCTTTATCATCTGAGCCACCAGGGAAGCCAAGAATAATGGAGTGGGTATCCTATCAGTTCTCCAGGGGGTCTTCCCAACCTAGAAGTTGAACTGGGGTTTCCTGCATTGCAGGCGATTTCTTTACCTGGGAAGTCTAGTAACACAGATTAACTGAAGTCATTTAGCAAAATTAAAAACTCAGTATCAGTTTCTATATATGTTTATCCTATTCAGTACTTCTAATAGCCCCCAGTTGTTGATAGAATTTTTCAGATGAGGACAATGAGGTACAGTAAGATTAAGTAAATTACCTGAGTGATGGGACTGGAATTCACTCTTAGATGGTCTGCCTGCAAAATCTGCCCTTAGCCACTGTACTGGGCTTCCCCATGAATTTGGTCCTCCCTCATCCTAACTCCCTTCACACTGCCTCCCTTGTTTACCTGAGTTCCCACCAGACTATAAACTCTGGATGCACGACTCTATACTGCTCACGGCTGTGAATCCAGCCCTGGAACTGGGCCAGGCAGACAACAGGTTCTTAAATAAGTGCTGGATGAATAAATGAATGAGTACTTAAAGCATTGTGAATTAAAAAATCTTTTTTATTAAAATATAGTTGACATAATATTGTGTTAGTTTCAGGTGTACAGCAAAGTGACTCAGTCATATATATATATATATATATATTTGATATAACACATGATGTATCTTCCAAATATTCTCAGTAAAGTTTGGAGAGATGAAGAGACTGGAGGGCCTCTTTTAATAGGTCAAAGCAGAGATAGGTAAATGCTAACCTCATCTTTATACCCAGGCTAGTGTTGCCTGAGGATATGAAGACTACAGTTGATTATGTTCAGAGACAGATGGCCTGGGGGTAACAAAACAAACCTATCAATTAACATGGTTGTGTAGGGTCAATGTGCAGAAGCAGAAGGGCCACACAATAAAAAAGAATATTGTTCTCCATCATGAAACCCAGTGAACCTTGGGTCTTGGAAACTTGTGCTTGTTACATGCCTATGTGTGGTGTGTTGGAAACATGGTGGGAGTCAAAGAAGATGTCAGTAGACAAGGGAATTGCTGTAAATCATTGTTGCTCTTCATAAAGAGACTGTGGCTGATTTGTGAATGTCTGTTGATTTTGGTCCCTTGAGGCCCCAGGAGCCTCTGTCATGGGTCCTAGATTATGTGACTTATGGGCTACTCAAACAAGTAGCCTGCAATAAAAGAGAATTTAATCGACACAACTACAGTTCTGGGAAATACATCAACTTTATCTTTTAATAAGAGTTTAGATATCGTTTTCCCCTCATTAAAATGAGTGGGGAGAGAATGCATAGGAAATTAAACCAAAGTGTTGAGGTGTGGGGAGTGGGGTGTGACTTCTAGAGGCCTTCAGGTTTGCCCTTTCTTGGGGCTTCTACCTTGGAGCTCTTTGGAAACACACACACACACACACACACACATAAAACCTTGCTCGGTAGATGAAGTCTCTTTGGATCCCCTTCACCTTAGCAAAGTTTTCCTCAAATTTGGGGCTGTTTCAGAGTCAAGAACTTTTATTTAGCTGGGTAACTGTGTTTGTGGAAGTCAGGAATGTTTTTTTCCAAGCACAGGGGGAAAGAGTCAGGAAAGAAGATAAAAATTTCAAACATCACATACTTCATTGGGAAAAATAAACCTTTATGTAGGCATTCTGAATCTTAAGAGCAGGAGTCAATTCCCCAAACTTTCTGGCTCCAACTCTATCTGATATGACTTTCTATATACAACAGCCATCTTCATTCTTGATGTTGATTCAGCCCCTGGTGAGATCCTCCTTAATCAGATAGTTGCATAAAACTCTTCCTTCTCTACTGCTACTGCTTTGGCTGTCTTGAGTTTCTAATCTGTTGCTGACACCCTGCAGAGCTGCCTGCAACCCTGTCTTTTCCTCTGTTCTTCCCCTTGCTTCTTCCCCATGCTGGTCCACAAAGACCTAGGGAAATGTCTGGTCAGTAGAACTGGTTGGAGGTGAGGAGTGAGGGGAAGAGGGCCCCTTCTCTTGCCTTTGTTATCACCACCCTGCCCCCATGTTTGATACCCTCCATAGCTTTCCCAGTCCCAACCCATCTGTTCATCCCTTCTGCTCATATTCTAGACCTCTCTCTGTGCCCGTCCTAGTATCTGGCTTTGACTTCTATAATTATATACCTGGAATAGCTAAGTCTGAGACTGTATTTTCTTTCATATAATGAGAAAAAAACAAGCAAACAAAAAACCTTTCCTCTTTAATATACCCTACCAGGACTTCTGTGCACAAACAACAACAACAACAACAACAACAAAAAAACCTTTCCATTTCAATCCTCTTTTTTTGCAAGTACCATCAGAGCCATGTTTAAACATTGCAGAGACTGCTATTATGCTGGGGATGTGAGGAAAAGAAAGAGGCCAGGATAATATGTCATGTCTACCACTGGCCATAGAAGGAGGAAGCACCGGACTGGAAGGAACATATGACAAGGAGGAGACACACTGCATTCAGGGATTTTCTTAAGGAAGAGAAGGGCACCTGGAGAGTTGAGCTTAGACTGAGGCTATTCCAAAGGAGGTAAGGTGTGGGAAATCCTCACTCAATCCCTTACCCTTTACCCTGCTTTCTTCTCTGCCTCAGTCTGGGGTTGTGCTGGTGTTGACTTGGGGATGGAGGAGAGGGATTGCAGTGCCCTCTTTGCAGCAAAAGTGAGGGCTTGAGAGGTCTGGAGGGTCTGAGAGACCTGGAAGCCATGGATCCTGTTAGAAATATTTTAAACATCCAGAGAAGAGGAATTGTCATATTGTGATCATCACAATTTGTTGATGTAGATTTTGAACTTTATATGATTATAGAATATATACTATGAGTAAACAAACTTCCTGAGGGCTTCCCTGAGAAACAAAATATGTAGCAGTTGTGCTGTCCTGAGTTCTAAACAGTTGGCTTTCTAGAGAAAAAACATTTCTAACTCAGAGGCTGCCTGTGACAGGCAAAATAACACCTCTAAACAAGATAGCCCATGTATCATTGTGTGTAGTCTCTGGGTCATGTCTGACTCTCTGTCATCCTTTGGACTGGAGCCCACCAGACTCTTCTGTCCATGGGATTTTTCAGCCAAGAATACTGAAGTAGGTTGCCATTTCCTCCTCCAGAGGATCTTCCCGACCTAGGGATTGAACCTGTGTCTCCTGTGTCTCCTGCATTGGCAGGTGGGTTCTTTACCTACTGAGCCATCAGTGAACCCCATATGTCAAAAAAGATAGTACAAATTATTATTTTTGGATATATTATCTTTTTACTTCTGCATATACTTTTGGGAAAAGAACATTTTTCTTTTTTAATTATTTAAATATTTATTAAAATACTTAGATATTTATGATTATACTACCAATTTGGCTATTTTACTTAGTATTTATGACTGTACTACCAATTTGCCTCTTTTGAGAAAAAAATTAATAGACATACTCCAGCTAATCAAGAGTTGAATTAAAACCAGGGACACATTTATTATGAGGTGAGGCCTCATGCAAAGCTCCAGGCATGTAAAGTACATGAAAGATATTTAACCATACTGGTTAAGACCACTGTCTCTGTCCACTCTGGCATCAAATTGTGCCAAGTGAGTCTGGGGTGGGCCTGAGCCATTTTTTTTTCCTAAATATGCATTCATGTTCATACGTAATACCTAATTTTTGTTCATTCTTTCAGCAAATATTTATTGAGCATCAACTATATGTCAGACATAATGCTAGAGAATGGGGATCATAGTGAATCCTTTACTTTAGATATGCATCCTTCCTCTGATAAATCATATTTAGTAAATTGTTATCCAGCTTCTGTTTAAACTTTTCAGTAAGAGAATTTCCTATCTCACTTTGCTCTTCAATCAGTATCCAACAAATACAACAAGAAATATATGGCTCAACAAAATGTATTTCACATTTCCACTGTAAAAGAGACAGAACTGCTAATGGTAACATTCTTTTTTTTTTTTTTTAGTAGCTAATACCTAATTTTGTATTTGCAATTTGATATTCTGTTTCTTAAAGAGCTTCCCAGATTTTTTATAAGATTCATATTCTTGAAAATCTTGATCTGCTGTAATCAAAATCAAGAGGAGTATTTTTTAAATACTAAAACGGATAATAAAGTTTCCTATGAACAAAGAAAGAAGTAAAATGAAGTAGTTCTTTGAAATATGCTAAAACCTTATTAGAGATTTATAGATATTTCCAGAAGAATGTAGGAATATTTTATGTTATGTGGTGGAGCATTCAGAATGTTGTCTTCTTCAGGATTAGGCCACCAGTTAAGACCTACTTTCAAAATTCTTCTCCTTTCCTAATCCATTCTGAAGTCATTCAATCTGCAGGCCAGCTGGGGTTATAACTGCCTATTTACACTGAATAGGTTTCAGAGTACAGTTCATTGAAAGTTTTTCTTTAAATCTTTTCTATTTAAAATGTGGTCCATGAATCAGCAACATCTCCTGGGAACTTGGTCAAAACTCAGAATCTTCTAACCCCAGATCTACTGAACCAGAATTTACATTATAACAAGATTTCTATGAATTTCTTCCACACCTTAAACATTGCTCTAAATGCCTGCTGCGGTTTTGAGATCAAGACTACTTAGAAATTGATTGTTTCTTTGAATTTAGATAAATATGATGATCTTCTTGTTGGAACATAACATAAAATTTATCTCAGAAGTCTGAGCCTTTTATGGTTATTATATTAAATTCAAAACTGCACACTCTGGTTAATTTCTTTTCCTCTTGAATTTCTGGTCTCCTCTCCTTTCTCCCCAGTTTTCAAAATGAAGAAGGAGGTCTCTCGGTGTCAATCTTTCAATCTTCCATACAAAAGAATAACAAGCAAATCCAGTGGAAGGCACATACTGTGTCTTATCCTTCTCCCTGTGGCTCCAGCAATTGCCAATGGTTTTCATGGCCTCTCTAATGTTTCTCCTCCTTTGTTCTCTAAATCGACAATGGAGCTTTTAAAAGTTGATGTTTTCAGATCACAGAGAGGGTTGCAGTGAGGTAAGAACTGGGAGCAAGTTTGACATCTGACTTGTTCTGAAACACACATTCCTGCTTGCTCTGCGCTCCCACACCATATTGCTTATTCCTCTATTAGCAGTGCTTTTTTCCTTCTGTCTTTTATTATATTCATTATACGCCTGCCTCACCAACTGGATAATAAACTCCTTGGGGGCAAAAAGAATCCATATTCATTTTTTTCCTTCCATCACATCTACATTTAGTACAAAACCTTATAGTACTGCATGCTTAGTAAATTCACATGTCAGAAATTTACTATATACATATCTGTGTATGTATTGCCAATATCTCACTTTTTAAAATTAGATTTGTGGTTGTGGAGACATCAATGATTATGACTTGTAGATTAGAGATAGGAATTAAGCAATAAGTCTTGGTTATTGACTAGCAGAATGTAAAAGTTATTATTTCCTCAGCCCCAGTTATAGCAGATGGACTATAGCACTCTAAAATTTGATCTAGTAGCATTCATTAAAATCTGTGAATGAACCAGATGGTAAAGGGTTGTACTGGGGAGAGTGAATTTTAGAAGTGATAAAACAATAATTTTCTGATAACTTTTTTCCTTTTTAAATTTTATGACCTTGCAGAGAGTTTCTCCCATCCTTCACGATTTCACATCATCTATAAGTAACAAAGAGAGAAGGCGGCTTCCCCAGTTTAAATCTTGGCTCTGTTTCTTGCTAGTCCTGAAGCTGCTTTGTGTTTCCATTCATTTTTTTTTTTTCGTAAATTAAAAGAAAATAAAAAACAATGATGAATTTTCACAGAGCAGTATCTGACACATAATAGGTGACACATACTTGCTTGATGTTATTATTATCCTTCAATAAAAGAATAAACACAACAATCCTGCAGTTCGGCTTAGAAGTGCAAACACCTGCATATTTTGAATATCCATTATGATTCTGAGGGTACACACTGACAGACAATCCCATCCATTCAGTCAAAACTTTATCCAGTGGGCTGAACACTATTTTTTCACAGGTCTGGAGCTTCTCCGCGAGGCTATGAGTTCTAGTGTGTTTCAGTTTTGGTTCCTGTTCTTGGCTCACATATGTGGCAATCAGACCCTAAGGGACATCTAGCAAGCTTCCACCTCATAGTGTCCATGATCTTGTGTAATTCCTTTTTCCTCAGCATTTGTGGGTCATATGACTTGTTTCTAATCAATGGAATATGGCAAAGATGGTGGAATATCACACCTGGGATTACCTCGTGCTATGACTTTTTCTTAGCAGACTGCAAACGTCTCCTAGCTGGCTTGACCGAGTAATGAGCCATGCTAAGGAAACCACTTGGAAAAGAGGGATGGTCTTCCCCACAGGGCCTGAGGTACCCTCCAGGAAACAGCTAGCAAAAAGCTAGGGCCCTCAGTCACACACCATAAGGAAATAAATTTTCCTAACAATCTGAATAACATGGAAGCAGATTCTTCCCCAATCAAGCTTCCAGATGGGTAGCAACTCAGTCAACATCTTGATTGGATACTGTGAGATCCTGAGCAGAGGACCCACCTAAGCCATGCCTGGATTCCTGACTCCCCAAAACTGTAACCCAATAAATGTATGTAGTTTTCAGTCACTAAGTTTGTGGTTGCTTGTTACGTGGTCTTAGAATAGTACTCTGGTGTAGTTACCAGCACAGAAGTGGGGCTCATACTTGGCGATGGGTCCAACAGTCTAAGGTCTTTGCTGTGTCCTGTCAGTTATTTTGCAATGATTGGGGACCTTTAAAGTGGGCTTGCATGAGCTGATTGCAACTATTTTTAGGCCAAATTCCACTTTTCAGTAAGCAGTTAGTATGGAGTTGTGTTGGAGTTAAAAAATAATTGTTCCTTTAATCAGGTTATTCTTTCAGTTCCTATTACCTTTTTTTTCTTTTTTAAGTAATAGATTTTTTTTTTCTTTTTTAAGAATAGTTTCAGATCTACAAAAGAATTGAGAAGACAGTATGGAGTATTCCCATAACCATTCCTCCTCTGAGTTCTCTATATTACTAACATCTTGCATTAATGTGGTCAGATCAGATCAGATCAATCCCTCAGCTGTGTCCGACTCTTTGCGACCCCATGAATTGCAGCACGCCAGGCCTCCCTGTTCATCACCAACTCCTGGAGTTCACTCAGACTCACGTCCATCGAGTCAGTGATGCCATCCAGCCATCTCATCCTCTGTCGTCCCCTTCTCCTCTTGCCCCCAATCCCTCCCAGCATCAGAGTCTTTTCCAATGAGTCAACTCTTTGCATGAGGTGGCCAAAGTACTGGAGTTTCAGCTTCAGCATCATTCCTTCCAAAGAAATCCCAGGGCTGATCTCCTTCAGAATGGACTGGTTGGATCTCCTTGCAGTCCAAGGGACTCTCAAGAGTCTTCTCCAACACCACAGTTCAAAAGCATCAATTCTTTGGCACTCAGCCTTCTTCACAGTCCAACTCTCACATCCATACATGACCACAGGAAAAACCATAGCCTCGACTAGACGAACCTTTGTTGGCAAAGTAATCTCTCTTCTTTTGAATATGCTATCCAGGTTGGTCATAACTTTCCTTCCAAGGAGTAAGCGTCTTTTAATTTCATGGCTGCAGTCACCATCTGTAGTGATTTTGGAGCCCAGAAAAATAAAGTCTGACACTGTTTCCACTGTTTCCCCATCTATTTCCCATGAAGTGATGGGACTGGATGCCATGATCTTCATTTTCTGAATGTTGAGCTTTAAGCCAACTTTGTCACTCTCCACTTTCACTTTCATCAAGAGGCTTTTCAGTTCCTCTTCACTTTCTGCCATAAGGGTGGTGTCATCTGCATATCTGAGGTTACTGATATTTCTCCCGGCAATCTTGATTCCAGCTTGTACTGCTTCCAGTCCAGCGTTTCTCATGATGTACTCTGCATAGAAGTTAAATAAGCAGGGTGAAAATATACAGCCTTTAAGAACTCCTTTTCCTATTTGGAATCAGTCTATTGTTCCATGTCCAGTTCTAACTGTTGCTTCCTGACCTGCATACAAATTTCTCAAGAGGCAGATCAGGTGGTCTGGTTTCCCATCTCTTTCAGAATTTTCCACAGTTTATTGTGATCCACACAGTCAAAGGCTTTGGCATAGTCAATAAAGCAGAAATAGATGCTTTTCTGGAACTCTCTTGCTTTTTCCATGATCCAGCGGATGTTGGCAATTTGATCTCTGGTTCCTCTGCCTTTTCTAAAACCAGCTTGAACATCAGGAAGTTCACGGTTCACATATTGCTGAAGCCTGGCTTGGAGAATTTTGAGCATTACTTTACTAGCGTGTGAGATGAGTGCAATTGTGTGGTAGTTTGAGCATTCTTTGGCATTGCCTTTCTTTGGGATTGGAATGAAAACTGACTTTTCCCAGTCCTGTGGCCACTGCTGAGTTTTCCAAATTTGCTGGCATATTGAGTGCAGCACTTTCACAGCATCATCTTTCAGAATTTGAAAGAGCTCCACTGGAATTCCATCATCTCCACTAGCTTTGTTCGTAGTGATGCTTTCTAAGGCCCACTTGCCTTCACGTTCCAGGATGTCTGGCTCTAGGTCAGTGATCACACCATCGTGATTATCTGGGTCATGAAGATCTTTTTTGTACAGTTTTTCTGTGTATTCTCTTCTTAATATCTTATGCTTCTGTTAGGTCCATACCATTTCTGTCCTTTATCAAGCCGGTCTTTGCATGAAATGTTCCTTTGGTATCTCTGATTTTCTTGAAGAGATCCCTAGTCTTTCCCATTCTGTTGTTTTCCTCTATTTCTTTGCATTGATTGCTGAAGAAGGCTTTCTTATCTCTTCTTGCTATTCTTTGGAACTCTGCATTCAGATGTTTATATCTTTCCTTTTCTCCTTTGCTTTTTGCTTCTCTTCTTTTCACAGCTATTTGTAAGGCCTCCCCAGACAGCCATTTTGCTTTTTTGCATTTCTTTTCCATGGGGATGGTCTTGATCCCTGTCTCCTGTACAATGTCACGAACCTCATTCTGTAGTTCATCAGGCACTCTATCAGATCTAGGCCCTTAAATCTATTTCTCACTTCCACTGTATGATCATAACGGATTTGACTTAGGTCATACCTGAATGGTCTAGTGGTTTTCCCTACTTTCTTCAATTTCAGTCTGAATTTGGCAATAAGGAGTTCATGGTCTGAGCCACAGTCAGCTCCTGGTCTTGTTTTTGCTGACTGCATAGAGCTTCTCCATCTTTGGCTGAAAAGAATATAATCAATCTGATTTCGGTGTTGACCATCTGGTGATGTCCATGTATAGAGTCTTCTCTTGTGTTGTTGGAAGAGGGTGTTTGTTATGACCAGTGCATTTTCTTGGCAAAACTCTTTGCCCTGCTTCATTCCGTATTCGAAGGCCAAACTTGCCTGTTACTCCAGGTGTTTCTTGACTTCCTACTTTTGCATTCCAGTCCCCTATAATGAAAAGGACATCTTTTTTGGGTGTTAGTTCTAAAAGGTCTTGTAGGTCTTCATAGAACCGTTCAACTTCAGCTTCTTCAGCGTTACTGGTTGGGGCGTAGACTTGGATTACTGTGATACTGAATGGTTTGCCTTGGAAACGAACAGAGATCATTCTGTCGTTTTTGAGATTGGATCCAAGTACTGCATTTTGGACTCTTTTGTTGACCATGATGGCTACTCCATTTCTTCTGAGGGATTCCTGCCCGCAGTAGTAGATATAATGGTCATCTGAGTTAAATTCACCCATTCCAGTCCATTTCAGTTCACTGATTCCTACAATGTTGACATTCACTCTTGCCATCTCTTGTTTGACCACTTCCAATTTGCCTTGATTCATGGACCTGACATTCCAGGTTCCTATGCAATACTTTTTTTTACAGCATCGGACCTTGCTTCTGTCAGCAGTCACATCCACAGCTGGGTATTGTTTTTGCTTTGGCTCCATCCCTTCATTCTTTCTGGAGTTATTTCTCCACTGATCTCCAGTAGCATATTGGGCACCTACTGACCTGGGGAGTTTCTCTTTCAGTATCCTATCATTTTGCCTTTTCATACTGTTCATGGGGTTCTCAAGGCAAGAATACTGAAGTGGTTTGCCATTCCCTTCTCCAGTGGTACATATGTTATAATTAATGAGTTTGCATTGACATATTATTAAGTGTTTTGCCGGAGTCCAACTCCAGCAACCAAGGATTCAACCTGAAGAGATGGACAGTGTCAGCGAATGAGACAGCCTCTCAGTTTTCTATGGACTGCCTGTTTATTTCAAGTTTAAGATTCTCTTTTATACTTTTACAAAAACATTAGGCCAGAGGTTTGACATTTTCAGTTCCCCCTCTCCCAGATTTATTATGTCCATAAATCATTGTTGCTCTTCAAACAGAGTTCCTGCTTCAGTGATTCTCTCCGAATTGGCCTTATCATCTATTATCTACCTCCTCTAATATGTCCTATAGTTAACTTGTGATTACATTGTAGCTCATGCTACATTCCTCAGTTTACTACTTATCTTCCTAAATCCTGTTTGCTTCTAACATCCTGAGCTCACTATCTCTTAAAAAGGCTTCTAGCTATAGTGTCTCTAAAAATTCCTAACTTCTATAAGCTATAGTAAAATATGCTAACTTTACAACATTCCTTAAATCTTTAACTTTTAACAATTTTAATTATTTCTAAGCCCTAAATTCAGTAAGCTCCTTTGCCATAAACATTCTCCTCACAAATAGGCTTCAGATATCAATCCCTCCCATGGCCTCAAGCTACGGCCTACGTGCTCATCCTGGAACACTCTTTTGTAAAAGTCCTTGAACAAATGTTAGTGATTAACTTTATGAATTATTTTCTGAGCACAACTGCAGAAGGCTTTGTGCCTTCTCATGCTCCTCTCAACAACAATAAGCACCTTAATATTCCTTTTCAGTCAACTCAGCTGAGGAGAGGAAAAGACAAGTCAGAATTACAAGGCCTAACTCCTTCATCCCGGGATCCATGCCTGCGGAATGAAGAGAGGGGTCTGGGGACCGTGTCTCCATTTTGTCAGTAATGCCTAACATGGTTCCCAACAGTGTTTATTAAGTAGAGCATAACATTTATATCCATCATTGCAATATTTTAAAGAGTAGTTTTACCACCATAGAAATCCTGTTCATCTTTCCTCTCCCCTCCATCAAAATCCATGGCAATTACTGATCTTTTTATTGTCTGCATGGTTTTATCTTTTTCCATAATGTGATACAGTTTGAATCACATGATATCTAGACTTTTCAGACTGGCTTCATTCACTTACACATTTAAGATTCCTCCATGTTTCCTAATGGTTTAATAGCTCATTTATTTTTATTGCTAATATTCCATTGTAAGAATGTACCACAAGTTTGTTTATCCATTTATCTACTGAAAGTCATCTTGGTTGTCTCCATATTTGGCTAATTACGAATAAATTTGCTAAACTCGTTCAAATGCAAGTTTTTCTATGAATAAAGATTTTCAGCTCAAAGAGTTAATATTAATATTAGGAATTTGATTGCCTGATCATATAAAACTACTTTAGCTTTCTAGGAAACTGCCAACTTTCTTCCAAAGTGACTATATCATTTTGCATTTCCACTGGCAAGAAAAGAAAGTTCCGGTTACTCCAAATCCTTGTTAGTATTTGATATTGTCAGGTTTTATTTTGAACCATCCTAATAGGTATGTAGTAATATCACATTGTTTTAATTTGCAAAAATAATGGCAAACAATGCTGAACGCTTTTTCATATACTTATTTATCATCTGTGAGGTGTGTCTGTTCTGATCTTTTGCACCATTTTAATATTGAGTTGTTTGTTTTCTTTCTGTTGAGTTTTAACTGTTATTTGTATATTTTGTCTAATAGTTCTTTATCAAATGTGTCTTTTGCAAATATATTCTCACAGTCTTTGGCTTACATTTTAATTACCTTAATGGTGTCTTTTGCAGAGCAAAAAAATTTTAAATTTTGATTAAATGTCATCTGTTTTCCAGTGTCATGACTGAATTGGGCTAGCCCTTCAATGGAGAAATTTCCTGGCTTTGAGGACTCTGGGAAAAAGTCAGCTACGCATTTGCTACCCATACTTGCTCCTGTTGGTTTGCTTTAGAAACCTATTATATTTTGATGTACATGGAAGAACAGAAGGTTTTGTTAAAAACTTACATTTGAAACTCAGCATGACAAATATATAAGTCCCTAAATGGAACATATATAAGTGGCATATATAATTTTATGCTTTTCATGGGAATTTTTTCCAATAACTCAACTGTAATCTGATCATCTGAGTAAAAGCACAGATAATTTCATTTGTGTTCAAGATTTAAATCACTTTGGCTTTTAAAGTAGTTTTTAGAGAGGAACTAAATAATTCACTCTAGAATCTTTTCTTTTTGGATAGTTATAAAGAAATGGGAACTTTAAGATCTAGTAATTGTTTGGACTTTTTCAGGTTTTGTTTTTCCTATTTAATTAATGAAAATTGTTGAAGGTTCACTGTGCCACCCCTTTACCTAAATCCCCCAATTTTTTTATGGCAAAAAAAAAAAAAAAAAGACTTTCATTAACTGGCTATAACTTGCTTTCCTAGCATGATTCACTCCATTTTCACTTTCCTCATACATATTCAGTAATCCACAAAGTTTTCAGTTGAACTGTGAACTTTTTCGTGTACTGCTTTGGCTGCCTGAAATGTCCTTTTCACTTCACCTTGATAAATCCAACTTATCCTTCAAGTCCGTTTTAATGACCACTTCTAGCCAGAGTAGAAAGAGTAGACACTTCTAGGCAGAACTTAACCCTGTCTCTATTAGCTTTGATAACTTTTTTTTTTTTCAAGTTTGTGCTACATTTTTTCCTTGTGCTTTATTTAGCTTTTTTTTTTTTTTTTTTCCCCCACACCAGATGACTTCTGGGATCTTAGTTCCCCAATCAGGGTTTGAACTTGTGCCCTCTTCAGTGGAAAAGTGGAGTCTTAAACACTGAACCACCAGGGAAGCCCCAGCTCTGAAAACTTTTGATAGTAATTGCTTACCTGTCAGTACTCTCTCCTGGAGAGGCAGCTCCTAAAAGGAAGGGGGCATTTTACTTTTTTTTCATTTTCTGTCTTTTCTGTATTTAGTATAATGTTTTATTCATTGTAGTTGCTCAACAAATGCATGTTGTAATATTAGAGATAGATAAAATATCTCTTGCAATCCTTATCTATTGCTAGAGAAACATCTGGTTGTCTATTGGCTCACAAAGACTTCATGAAGGCCTATCACAGCAGATAAAAATTTCTTTTCAATAATCATTTACTACTTTTATATGACTGAAGAAAAGAGAGTGGATTATTTTTCTCTTCCCTCCAGTTGTTCAACAGATTTAAATAAGTTGTACATGGATGCCAAGTAACGTGTAAGATACAACAGCAATTTTTTATTAGATAACTTTAAAAAGCAAAAGAAGAAGTTGCAAGTGATGACTTTTCTCTAGAGATCTTTATATTGGTGACATGATGCTATATGATGCAGTAAATAAGTAAAATTTTCTTTGGGAAAAATGGGTGAAAAGATTCATTTTTGATTAATTTTCTTGTTAATAGATGTCCTTCAAAGTACAACATTGGCCATATGCTTTATCATAATGTGAAAATACAAATAAATGACTTCAGATCTTGCTGCCTCATGATATAGTGCTTAGTACATTAAAGATAATCATAGATACTTAATAAATATTAATTGAGTCAATAGAGTCAAATGAATTAATGAATTTAAGGGAGTTCTTCACATACTACATCCATTTTAAATAAGTGCTACAGGACTATTTTTAGATCATCTTTCTCTTCAAGATATTAATGTGAGGTCAGAAGGGTTTAGATAAGAAGAGAATCATGAACAGTCTTATCTATATTCGGCCATGCTTTGTGGATTGATTAACTTTCATGCAGAATGATGGGGGTGTGTCTGTAAGGACAACTGAATTGGCTGTGCTCATCATGGAGTATGTGTTCAGGTCTATGTCTAGTCTATCTCCAGTCGAGAGGTCCAAAAGGTTGATATGTGGTCATTACTTCGCAGAATTGATCCCTTAGTCACAGGGAACATAAAATGACTTTGGAAGAGTAGAAAACCATTGCAGGAAAGAGCTGAAGGTGGGAAGTATGGAAAGTAATTTGATTGATACTTTCCTAATCATTGACTTTCTGAATCATGGACTTCCCTGGTGGCTCAGATGGTAAAGCCTCTGCCTACAGTGTGGAAGACCTGGGTTCAATCCCTGTTTCGGGAAGATCTCCTGGAGAAGGAAGTGGCAACCCACTCCAGCATTCTTACCTGGAAAATCCAATGGATGGAGGTGCCTGGTAGACTACAGTCCATGGGGTCACAAGGAGTCGGGCATGGCTGAGCAACTTCACTTTCTTCACTTTTCTTTTACTAATCATTGTCATCAACATTGTCCATCTGACTCAAGTACATTGCTGACCCTTTACCTTCTTGTTTATTTATTCATTCATCTGTTCATTCATTAAATAAATATGAATTGACAAGTATTATATTTCGTGTTTCTTGCTAGATGCAGAAGATATTCAGTTCAGTTCAGTTGCTCAGTCATGTCTGACTCTTTGAGACTCCATGTACTGCAGTATTCCAGGCTTGCCTGTCCATCACCAACTCTTGGAGGCTACTCAGACTCACATCCATTGAGTCAGTGATGCCATCCAACCATTTCATCCTCTGTCGTCCCCTTCTCCTCCCACCTTCAATCATTCCCAGCATCGGGGTCTTTTCTAATGAGTCAGTTCTTCGAATCAGGTGGCCAAAGTATTGGAGTTTCAGCTTCAGCATCAGTCCTTCCAATGAATATTCAGGACTGATTTCCTTTAGGATAGACTGGTTGGATCTCCTTGCAGTCCAAGGGACCCTCAAGAGTCTTCTCCAACACCACAGTTCAAAAGAATTGCTCCTTCAGCACTCAGCTTTCTTTACAATCCAATTCTCACATCCATACATGATTACTGGAAAAACAATAGCTTGACTAAATGGATCTTTGTTGGTAAAATAATGTCTCTGCTTTTTAATATGCTGTCTAGGTTGGTCATAATTTTCCTTCCAAGGAACAAGCATCTTTTGATTTCATGGCTGCAGTCACCATCTGCAATGATTTTGGAGCCCCCCAAAATAAAGTCAGCCACTGTTTCCATTGTTTCCCCATCTATTTGCCATGAAATGATGGGATGAGTTAGTTTTTTGAATGTTGAGCTTTAAGCCAACTTTTTCACTCTCCTTGTTCACTTTCATTAAGAGGCTCTTTAGTTCTTCTTCACTTTCTACCATGAGTATGATGTCATCTGCATATCTGAGGTTATTGATATTTCTCTTGGCAATCTTGATTCCAACTTGTGCTTCATCCAGTCCAGCATTTCTCTTGATGTACTCTGCATATAAGTTAAATAAGCAGGGTGACAATATACAGCCTTGACTTATTCTTTCTCCTATTTGGAACCAGTCTGTTGTTCCATGTCCAGTTCTAACTGTTGCTTCTTGACCTGCATACAGATTTCTCAAGAGGCAGGTCAAGTGGTCTGGTATTCCTATCTCTTAAAGAATTTTCCACAGTTATGACCCACACGGTCAAAGGCTTTGACATAGTCAATTAAGCAGAGGTAGATGCTTTTCTGAAACTCTCTTGCTTTTTCAGTGATCTAATTGATCATTAACAATTTGATCTCTGGTTCCTCTGTCTTTCCTAAATCCAGCTTGAACATCTAGAAGTTCACGGTTCACGTATTGCTGAAGCCTGGCTTGGAGAATTTTGAATATTACTTTACTAGCGTGTGAGATGAGTGCAATTGTGTGGTAGTTTGAACATTCTTTGGCATTGCCTTTCTTTGGGATTTGAATGAAAACTGACCTTTTCTGGTCCTGTGGCCACTGCTGAGTTTTCCAAATTTGCTGGCATATTGAGTACAGTATTTTCATAGCATCATCTTTTAGGATTTGAAATAGCTCAACTTCAATTTCGTCACCTCCACTAGCTTTGCTTATAGTGATGTGTTAGAGGCAATGTTTTGTAAGGGGAGGAAAGCGGGGCTTATAAATCATTCTGACAATTTCTAACTCTGAGACCTTGGAATAATAATACCCTGTCACTTACTGTTATGAGAATCACCTGAGACTATGTAATACATAGATATAATTACATTTAACGTAATAGTCATTCCCTAAACACTGCAGTGCATAGTGTGGGGAAAGCTAAACTAACAGAATCACAGCTAAAAGGAAGTGTGTTAACTTTTTACTGTTGTTCAGTTGCTAAATTGTGTCCAGCTTTATGCAACCCTGTGAAGTGCAGCATGCTAGGCTTTCCTGTCCTTCACTATCTCCTGGAGTTTGCTCAAAATCATGTCCATTGAGTCAACGATGCCATCCAAACAGCTCATTCTCTGTTACCACCTTCTCCTCCTGCCTTCAGTCTTTCCCAGAATCAGGGTCTTTCCCAGAATCAGGGTCTTTCCCAATGAGTCATCAGCTCTTCTCATCGGGTGGCCAAAGTATTGGAGCTTCAGCTTCAGGATCAGTCTTTCCAACGAATATTCAAGGTTGATTTCTTTTAGGATTGAGTCGAATTTGATCTCCTTGTTGTCCAAGGGAGTCTCTAGAGTTTTCTCCATAATGTGCATTCATACTAAGTTGCTTTAGTTGTGTCCAACTTTTGGCAATCCTGTGGACTGTAGCCTGCCAGGCTCCTCTGTCCATGGGATTCTCCAGGCAAGAATACTAGAGTGTGTTGCTATTCTCTTCTGTAGGGGATCTTCCCAACCCAGGAATCGAACCTGCATCTCTTATGTCTCCTGCATTGGTAGGCAGGTTCTTTACCACTAGCACCACCTGGAGAGCCCAGGCATTCTCCAGAACAATAGTGATCTATTTTTTCACATTATTCTTACGTCAGAGGCAACTACTTTCAATTCTTTTCGATTATTATTTTTGGTATTTACCCTCTTCATGTTTCCAGGTCACTTTATTGGATTGCTATTTTTATTTATTCATTTTTTAAAAGAAATTTATTATTTGAAAATTATTTATTTACTTACTTTTGGACACATAACCAGGGATCAAACCCATGCTCCCCTACAGTGGAATTTCAGAGTCCCAATCACTGGACTGCCAAGAAAGCCTCTGAATTGGTATTTTTACACTTCAGTTTTAGTCATTTTATAATTATTTACAACTCTGTAAATTATTTTAAAAAATTCTTTCACTGTCCCTTTCACTCATGCATGGCTTCTCAGTCTACCATTTCCCTAAAATAGTGTACTTTCATAGATCAATATGCGGAGTCTACATATTTATGGCTAAGTGAATGTTATTTGTAGTAGAGCCTCATAGCAAATTATAAAACTCTTTTACTGTAAAACTCTTTTCTTGCATTTAAGAATCATTTTACTTTAATATATTCTAGTTTTCTCTGTATTGACCCAGAATTTAACCTCAAATCCATGCTGATTATCTAACTCTCTTTTCAAAAACTAGCACTCGTTAGATCCACAGATAGTTTCTTCTTCCTGAAGATGTATTTCCTGGAGACTTCTGACTTGCTTGTGTGGACAGGGTGCTCTTTATGCATGTTGCCTATCATCCCGAGAAGTCTTTGACTATTATCCTGAAAACTGAAGTCATCTCTTTCTTATGGTGCATTCTTTTCCCTTTGTCTCATTTCAGTCTAGCACCAAAATATAAGTAGCTTTATTACTGAAAGGTATGTGGGGCCAGAGTGGGCAGTGGGAGGGTCTGGCTGCTTGCCACTCAAAAGCCAATAAACAGGCCAGGTTGGTGCAAAGGAAAGTTTGCTTTATTTCAGATGTGGCAATGGGGGGAGAGGGTGGCAGGCATCTGTCCAAAGGCAGACTACCCCCCTGACAAGCAGAGGGTGAGAGCATTTATAGGCAGAGTCTGGAGAGGTGGGGAGCTACATGCAGGAACAGCATCAGTTCAGTTCAGTCGCTCAGTCATGTCTGACTCTTTGCAACCCCATGAATCACAGCACACCAGCCTCCCTGTCCATCACCAATTCCCGGAGTTCACTCAGACTCATGTCCATCGAGTCAGTGATGCCATCCAGCCATCTCATCCTCTGTCGTCCCCTTCTCCTCCTGCCCCCAATCCCTCCCAGCATCAGAGTCTTTTCCAGTGAGTCAGCTCTTCGCATGAGGTGGCCAAAGTACTGGAGTTTCAGCTTTAGCATCATTCCTTCCAAAGAAATCCAAAGAAACATAGTCATCTTTAACAGCCATCTTCAAGTTGGTCTTCAAGTTGGTCTTCAGTGGTCTGACCAGCATGATCTTGAATGTTTTAGGTGCAGTTAATCTTCAGTTCCAGGGTCCATTTGCTCTCATTTCTTTGTGGTCAACTCTTGGAATTGTGGCAGCTCATGTCCTGGGTACAGTCTGGTCATCATATAGTTAACTTCTCCACTTGAGGTTTTAGTATCTACAAGACAGTTCACAGTATATGGCTCAGAATATTACCTACAGCCCTTGAGAAAGAACTAAAGTTCCTTAACTATGCTTAATGACTACATTATTATTATTTAGACTCCTTAGACTGTTTTCCTTTGTTTCAGCATTTCTCTCTTCTCTGATTAAACTTATTCTTTGAATAAAGTTTTCCACAGGCATAAGGCAGGCAGAGGACAAGGCTGGGGAGAGGGTCCTGCTCTGTTTCAGCTTCACAGGTCAAAAGTTATTTGTCACTTGTATAAAGTTCTTTTCAGTTGTGGATAACTTGATGACTTTCCAGGATGAATCTGTTGCAGGAAGGGGGACCCCTTCCAGGGCCTGAGAGTGGGATGTTATCTAACTCTCAGAAATAAAATTTCCAAGGATACACACATGCTGACAAGGCAAAAGATTTTATTGGAAAGGGCACCTGAGTGGAGAGCAGTTGGGTGAGTGAACCCAGGAGAACTGCTCTATCACATGGCTCACAGTCTCATGTTCTACAGTGATAGAATTAGTTTCTGGGTTGTCTTTGGCCAATAATTCTCACTCAGTCCCTCCTGGTGGTACACAGATCTCTCAGCCAAGATGGATTCTGGTAAGAAGGATGCTGGGAGGTTGGTGGGACTTACAGACTAGAGCACCATCTCCCCTTTGGGCCCCTCCAGAATTCTCCAGGCTAGTTTTCAGTAGCAGCATTCTATTCCTTATTGGGACTTCTTATTGTGAGACAATTCACCCAAGTGTTATCACTGTGCCTGGCCAAGGTGGATGGTTTCAGTCAATGGTTCCCTAATAATTATCTTCTTTGTTGGATCAGCATTCCTGGTGACTTTGATATTGTGGTGCTTCCACATTGATGTGCATGTCCATTATGGCAGAGGATGGGGACAAGAGCATGGAATAAAGTCCACCAGCTCTTCAGTGCTCCAATCTGGAAGTTTCATCATGTCTTATGCTCCTATACATCATTGACCACACCAAGTTACCTGGCCATGCTGCAAGGGTGTAGAGAAATGTGTGCTTGGAAAGAGAGGATAACTGGAAATATGAATGTGTAATGTAAGGCTCCCATATCTCTTTTGCACATTTCAGATTCTCCTGACTATCCAATCATTGCCTCTTTCTTAATCCAGCCACACTGTGATGATCAGTTCTGTGTATGTTCTAAGCAACTTTAGGAAGCATCAACATAGAGCAACTCAGCTTGAACTCGCACTGATGATTCTTGCTTCTGATTCTGAGCTCCTCAGACACCTGGACCCACTTGCCACTCATGCATGGCCCCCTGAAAGGGTCTGTAACTGAGCAGGACCATATTGGGTCTTCCTGGGACAGACCCCTCTCCTATATCCTCTGCTTTAGTTCCTCTCTGAAGTACCTATATAATAGTATCTGATGCACATTTCCTGAGTTGTTTTATTGTTGCTAAAATCCCCACCAAATGGAAATCTTTATCTACTTGATGCCCATAAGAACATAGTTGCCAGACCTACTGGAGCCTAAGGATTGCTAAGTTGCTTCAGTCATTTCCAACTCTTTGTGATGCTATGGACAGTAGCCTGCCAGTCTCCTTTGTCCGTGGGATTTTCCAAGACAGAATATCGGAGTGGCTCACCATTTCCTTCTCCAGGAGCCTAAGGATTAATAATGTTAAGCCCTGTGACACTGCCCTGTTACCTCACCATCAACCAATTAGAGAATTGTGCATGAGCTGATCACATACTGTGGGACTCTCCTTCCTTCCCTTGCCTATAAGATGCTTTGCTGAAACCCATCAGGGAGTTTGGCTCTTTGAGCATTAGCTGGCCCTGACTCTTTGTATGGCACCTTATGTCCTTTCATGCATTGCAACCTGGTTTCTGTAGGATGGCTTTATTTCATGTGGGTGAGTAGACCCGTTTTGATTCAGTAACAGGCTGAAGAGTTGGCACCCTTAGGAGAAAGTCTGAGCAACATTCGACAGGAACTAAAGGAAAAATTCTTGCCCATTTCTTCCCAGGATGGATTTCCTTATAACATCTCTTCCTGTTTCCCTAAATTTCCTCCCCACATCCCTCACTCCTACTCCTAGCATCATACTTCCTAATAAAATACTACTTGCCCTAGGCTTGGCTTTCTGGCTCAACTGGGCTAAGCTACCTTGTCTTCTTCCTTGGTTTACTATCATGTTTTGTTGGAAGAAGAGTGTTTCCTAAGAGAGGGTGCATGAGAGATAAATTTTTTGTAAACTTGATGTCTAAAATCTTTTAATAACAATTGATGAGCATTTGCCTTTGTATGGAGGTCAAGTTTGGAAATAATTTTGCTTTGGAATCCTGAAGGCATGGTTCTCCTTCTAGCTTCCACCTACTGAGCAATCTAAGATACATTTTGTAACCTCTTATGTAAATTGATTTTTATGTTTACATTTTCTGGAGGCTTTTGGATTATTTCTTTATCTCAGGTGGAAATATATAACTCAATGCTTTGATAGGAATTCAATATCTTGAGTTATTTTATTGCTGATTTTTTACTCCCTATTTTCTTTGTGTTCTTTATCTGGAAATCTTACCATTCAGATAATGAATATTCAAAACTTGTCTTCAAATTTTCTTACTGTGTGTGTGTCTTTTCCCCTCATTTTACATTCTGGGAAATTTCTTCAAATTTACCTTTCAAACCTTCTGTTGAATGTTTCATTTCTGCTCACAAATTTTAAATCTCCCAGAACCTCTTTTTCCTTGAATTAAAAAACAAAGTCCTTGTTCTTTTTTAAAGTTTACAAAATTTTTCTTATCTCTGCCAGCATTCTGAGAGTTGAGTGGGACTGAGTTAGAGAGTCGTGGTTAAGGTCTCAGCATCCTATATGCGTCTGTTTCCTTAACTCCTTTGTTATCAGTTCAGAATTTCCCTTCTGATCATGATTTGGTGTGTCCCATTCCAAAGAACATTTGCTTTTACCTCTTTTCTGGGTGGCAGTAGAAGAGTGACCATTTGTACAGAGCAAGGGAGGAGACCCAAGCCTCTGATTGTTCCTTTAACAGACTTTGAAATCTTCTGTACTTCGGGCATTAGCTTCAGCACTTCTTGCAGGAGCTTGTTTTGCCAGTTCCCAAGGCTTTGGACAGGCATCCACAGTGGTTCAGCAGGTAGAGAATCTGCTTACAATGCAGGAGATTCAGGAGACTCGGATTCAATTCCAGGGTCAGAAAGCTCCCCTGGAGGAGAAAATGGCAACCCACTCCAGTATTCTTGCCTAAAAAAAAAAAAAAAAAAAACCCATAGAGAGAGGAACCTGTCGAGTTACAGTCGAAAGTGTTACAAAAAGTCGGACACTACTGAATACAAGGCTTTGGAGAATTACTTGGTGAAAATCTGGTTGGTTCTCAGTTTTCTCACTGCCACTGTAGGAATCATTTCCCTAGGTCTGCTATTATTTCCCATTGCTCTATTTGCTCCCCATCTTCCAACGTGTTGCCAAGATCTTATCTGACATCATTCTCATTCTTATAGGATTACAACTAAATAAAGATCCTTTTTACTGTTTTTTAGTTGGCTTTTGAGAATACTTTAAAGTAGAAGGCTGTGTTCTGTCAACCATCTTTGCACAGAAGTCTTTAAATCATATATTTTATGGATTATATTTGTATAATGCAATAATATCAAGCATATAGCTTGTACATTTTCTTTTTGGAAGAAACAAATATTTTGAAAACTCTAGTCAATGTTCAACTCATTGGTATAATAACATATATTACAAATGCCATTAAAATTGTAGATTTCATGAAGTTATGTAGAGGGACCATAAAAATTTCATTATAAAGAGGATTTGCAATGGGAATGTTTCTCAGTCCCAGCACTACTGACATTTTGAGCTGAATAATTAATTCTTTATTGTGGAGGACTGTTCTGCATTGTCGGATGTTTAGCAGCATCTGTGGCCTCCACATACTGAGGTTCCAGTAGCATCCCCAAGTTGGAAAAGCTAAAATGTCTCCAGACATTGCAAATGTCCCCTGGGGGCAAACTGCCCCGACTGAGAACATTATGGTATGATATAGTGCAAAAAGTTGGCAAACATATTCTGTAAAGGGTCAGATAGTAAATATTTTCAGCTTGGTGGGTGATACTGTTTCTGTCAAAGCTGTTTAACTGTGCTATTATAGAGTGAAAACAGCCACAGATAATATGGAAACAAATGGGCATGGCTGTGTTCCATTAAAACTTTATTTATAAAACCGGGCAGCAGACCATATTTAGTCTTTGGATGAGAGTTTGCCAACTTCTGGTATTGCACAAAGAGTAAAGCTTTTGGGGATAGAGCTGGATTTAAGCCACTTACTGGTTACATGATGTCAGGTAAACTTGATGGAAATAATAATGCCTGTTTTTGGGGGCTGTAGTGAGGATCAGATACAAACTTAAATAAGAACATTTGTAAGATATAATAATACTATTCACCTTTTCTGATCCTTATCAAATAAATACTGTTCATAAATAAAACAACAATCCCCTTTAAAATCAAATGTACCTTCTCCTTGCACCAGATGGTGAGCTTCTAGAAGCCAGCAAATGAATCACTGATATATTTTTATGTCTTTGGTCCATCAGTGTCTGGCACAGTGTTCTTGGTTATGAAATATTTGACGAAGAAGCAAGTAACTTGGTGTATTTTGTGCACTCAACGCAGTTTTATTTCATATTTATGTTTCTACTCTGAGAAGGCAATGGCAACCCACTCCAGTACTCTTGCCTGGAAAATCCCATGGACGGAGGAGCCTGGTGGGCTGCAGTCCATGGGGTCGCTAAGAGTCAGACACGTCTGAGCGACTTCACTTTCACTTTTCACTTTCATGCATTGGAGAAGGAAATGGAAACCCACTCCAGTGTTCTTGCCTGGAGAATCCCAGGGACAGGGGAGCCTGATGGGCTGCCGTCTATGGGGTCGCACACGACTGAAGCGACTTAGCAGCAGCAGCAGCAGTATGTTTCTACTATTTCTCAAGGAGAAACACATTTTCAATAACTCTGAAAAAATCTACTTCACCACTAATAGACATGTTAAAATAATTTGCCTGACAATTTATAGACCAAATGATTTTACAAATACTTGTAAAAAACATTTTGTACTTTGCCACAGACTCTAAAAGAGCTGAAATGAAGCATTTTTCAATTAAGTATATGCTATTAGGAGCACAAAAAAATTGTGATATGATTTTATTATATTAGTTATTAGAATTGATTATCTTTTAAGCATATTAGCATAAAATGTACTTTTTACTGTTCCTACCTAAATTAAAAAAACTGACCCTGCTTTTAGGGTCTAACAATTTACCTCATGTATTTGCAGCACTTTTTTATCCTGCTGAAATAGCTACAATAAAATAAATATGAATAATTGAGATATCGAGACAGACTTAACATTCTGCTTCCTATCATGAAGCTGAATAAGTCAAAATAATGGAACTGAGTCAAGAGGTAGAAGACTTTGGGTTTCCAGGACCATGACTAGGTTTTGATTTTTTTTTTTTTTTTTTAATGGCCAGACCACGGGACTTGCGGGATCTTAGTTCCCCAATCAGGGACTGAACCCAGGCCTCAGAAGTGAAAGCCCTGAGTCCCAACTACTGGCCTGCCAGGGAATTCTTTAGATTTTGATCTTTACATATTCCCTTATGTCCAATGAAGTTGTGGGATGTGGACAATTTAAGATATTGCCAAGCCTTGGAAGAAATGAGTGACTTTACCCTGAAACAACTTTGGAGAAGGGTTTTAGAGGGAGTCTGCTAATTCTAGAAACTGCTAAGGGAGCTGAGTCCTGTCTTGGGAAGAAAGGAAAAATGTTGAGTGCTTCAAAGTAACTCTGATACCTTTTAATTCCTGAACTTGGAAACCAGTTTGGATACTGCTCACATTTCACATTCACTGGTTACTTTCTTGTGGGGTATGGAAAGAAAAGAATAAGCAACACTGCGTAGGAGCAATGTAAGGCATCAGAAGCCAAACTCATGGCAGGATAGCCCCACTGTGTGGGGAGGGTCCAGATCCAGGTTGGGGGTGGATAACCAAGGCAGCTGCTAAAGGCACTGATCTCCTAGTCAAACTACAATATTACAGTAAGAAAATCAGAAATATGATGCCATATTTACTCATGATAATCTATAGAGAGATAGTGGTGTGACCTATAGAAAATTTAAATTGCCCCCTCTCTTTCTCCTGTAGCAAGATTCCCAAGACCATCTTTGGGGTCTGAGGGCAGTGTGACTCCTTAGGCAAGAGTAGAAGTCATTTGTTTTCCCTTTCCTAGAAGAATGCATAGGCCTTTGTGATCCTAATGCCTAGGACAGTCCATGTTTCCCATGAGGCATAAGGCTCTATTATGTAAAGAACAGTAGAATGGCAACCTTTTTTGGAAATGGGGTAAGAAAAGTGGATTGGCCCATGAGATAGACAAACAGATACAGTGAAACACCTCCCAGAGCCTTCACTCCCACTCCAGAACCAAGACTGCTGACTGAACACAATTGATTCACTCTCCAAGAATTACCCTGACTAAGCAAAACTGTTTCTCTCATGCTTAAACTTCTCTTTTGTGGCAGCCTATATCTGATACCTGGTGAGTGTGGGTGTAAGAACATCTGACCCTTTTACCACCAATGGGGCAACTCTTCAGTTCTAGAAGCTCCTATCGCAACTGCCTCATAGTTCATCTTCCTCCTCTGCTCCATTTCTTTCCTCATTCCTGACAGGTGTGGTTCCCAAGGGCACTTCTCAGTAAACATCCCACATGTAAATCTTAGGGTTTCATTATCTTTTTTTTTTTCCCGCTGTGGGACTTGACCCGCAAAAGTAGACTATAGAGGAGTTCCAAGGAAGACTGTCATTTTGGAGCTTGTTCACCCACCAGCAGGAGCAATTGCATTTGTGAGCTTTAAGGGCAATAGCAGTTACAGGCACTATGGTATTGGCTGATTGTTACTGGGTCCACTGGTGGTGCTAGAGAAAGATGTTCAAAGGCTAAGAATGATTAATTACAAGTAGAAGTTCAAGTGTGACAGCCTAGGGGCCTCTGTGTTAGTTTACTAGGGTTACTACAAAAAAGCACCAAAGACTGGGTAGCTTAAATAACAAAAATTTATTTTTTCACAATTCTGGAGGCTAGAACTCAAGGTTTCAGCAGAGCTGATTCCTTCTGTGAAGGAATCTGTTTCAGAAAGGATCTGTTCCAGGCTTCTCTCCTTGACATGTAGATGGCCTTCATGTTCACGCGGCATTCTTCTTTCAAAGATGTTTGTGAAAACTTTTCCTCTTCTTATAAGAGCAGCAGTCATTGGATTAGGACTCAATCTAATCATTATTATTTTAACTTAATTATATCTTTAAAGAGTGTGTCTCCAAATACAGCCACATTCTGACATACCAGGGGTGAGGATTTCATTACATGAATTTTTAGAGGACACAATTCATCCCCAAATCATCTCCCTGGCAACACAAAGAGATTTTCATCTCATCTATAGCCAATGGAATAGATCAAAAGAATGTTGGATTTTCAGCCATGAATTGTCTTCTGTGTCAGCATCATGGCTCTGATTTTAAAGCTTGTAACTTGGGATGAATACATCTAAATTGATGCACTTAAAAATGCCTGACTTCCCAGAGTACCATGGGCCTTAGGAGTGGACTACTCCTCCTTGGCAAAGGCTGCTTCTTCCTACTTGCTTGAATATGTTGCAGAGAATTTTGCCTGCATGATAATAAGGGATCTACTTTCACTTTCTCTTCTGTCTGTCACCTCAACAACAACATAAGGCAGCTGGAAATGAGCTGAGCCTGCCAAAGGAGGGAAGGTCGATACCCACAGAAGGTATAAGGATTAATCAGTATATACTGGCAGGACCAGGAGAGAAGGCATAGCATTGAACTAGAGGAGAAGGCAGGTGTAAAGGATACTTTATTTTTATCCTCTACACTCAATACTCCTGACCTTAGATGTATGAGATTTTTTCCCATGCCAAGCAATTTTCAAATTTGCAATGGAGACCAGGTGTCTTATGAATTTAACTCAACCCTGACACTAACTATCTGTTAGTACAGACCCCACAGGTTAAGGGGTCAGTCTCACAAGACTGCTTCTGTTTCAGATGCCAGTCACAAGTCCCAGTCGTCTTCTGCATCTCTGACCTACCAGCTATGTACCATAGGTTACAACAACCACCTCCTTGGGTTCATCAGTTGTCTAGAGTGACTCATAGAACTCAGGAAACATTTAGTTACATTTACCAATTTATTATAAAATATTAGAATGCAGAAACAGCCTGATGGAAGAGGTATATAGGGTAAAGTATTGGTTGAAGTGGGTGCTTGAAGCTTCAGTGCCCTCCCTGGGCACAACTTTCCAGCACCTTGGTATATTTACCAACATAGAGGCTCATTAAATCTCATTGTTCAAGAGTTATTATGGAACTTAATTTCTAGCCTCCACAATCCTTCTTCTTCTCAGAAGCCAGTGGCAGCAGGGGTTAGAAATCCCATTTAATCACGTGGTTTTTCTGATGAAAGCTCATCCTGAGGTTATCTAGGGACTCCAACATAAGTCGTCATATTAACATACATTCAGGTGTCTTAACAAAGTGCTTCTTACAAATTAAAAAAAAAAAAAAAAAAGATACTCCTGTCACTCAAAAAAGTACCAGGATTCCTGAAGCCTGGTGCCAGGAAACAAGGACAAAGAACAAACACATTTCTAATTATACCAAAGCAGAGCAGAACATACATTTGGATGATCGCTATTGACATGATAGCACTTTCCTGAATGCAGTATTTAATCCCTGCGCAAGAATCCAGTGTTATGGACTAAAAGTTTGTGGCCCCCATGAAATCCATACGTTAAAGCCCTAATCCCCAGTGTGATTGTACTTGAACATAGGGCCCATGAAGAGATGATGAGAATCAAATAAGGCCATAAGGATGGGACCTTACTCTGACAGTGGTGGTGATGTTGTAAGAGGGAAAGACACTGGAATTCTCAGTCTTGACCACTTCAGGACACAGCAAGAAGGCAGCCATACTCAAGCCAGAAAGAGAGCTCTCACCTGGAACCAAATTTGCTAGCACCTGATCTTGAACTTCCAGCCTTTAGTATTGTGAGAAAATAAGTTTCTATTGTTTAAGCCCACTCAGTCTGTGGAATTTTGTTATTGCCTCTCAAATTAAGATTCCCTCAGGAGGGTGTAAACCCACTGCTTGGTAGAACATGCATAGGACTGGATCTTGAGGGTGATAGATCAAGAAAGAAATAAATTAAAGTTAGGTAAAAGAGAGTTTATTGCTATGGAAACAGTCTCCTGTGATACGGAATTCAATGCTGGTATGATCCCAGGGGATGTTATTAATCTAACACTGGGTTAACCCTTGAAAATATGGAAAAGTGTTGGTACACTAAATGAAGCAGAAATGTCAAAACTTTTGTGTAGAGGAAAAGATCAAAAAAGTCTCAGGGAACTGAACCTGCTATAATGGACTTACTGTATATGGCCAGAAAATCCACTAATTGACTATGTTCAGTGGAAAAGTCTGAGGATACTTCCCTTACCAAAATGATAAGCAATCTGCTAATGAGAAAGCACCAGCATTCTTAAGAAGTACGAAGGGGGTTGTCCTTTGTAGGTCGGCTCTGATTTAGAGAGATGCTATCATGCAGTTGGGCTCCCTGATGGCAATGTAGATGATATGATTCTATAAAAATAAATGCCAGTTGATGATGCTTAACTGGCAGAAGCAAAGTGGGTGCGTTTGTTATAATGATGAGTGAGGTCCAAGTGGAACTAGGGGGCCTGACCTAAAAACAACTATGGGTATGGTGAAGAGAGCTTGTTATTCCCTGCGGCAGTATAAATTGTCAGCCAACAAGGGTATTGTTCAGTCATGTACAACAGAAGAAGACAAGGATGGGTGCTCAGCAGGTAGCAGACAATTGCTTCAATCAAAATTCATCATCTCTTGATGAGCTTCCAAAACTGAGCCAGTTCTCAGAACCAAGACCCACTGAAAAGAGGGCGATGGTGAATCCTTATAATGAAGGATCTTCTGAAAGCACAGAAAGTATGCTCAGTCACGATTACTCCAAGGATCCCTCAAAGGCAACTATAATCACTTACTCAAATCCTCATATAATGAGAACAGAAGGATATAAATCCATTTTCGGGACTTTTAGATGTAGGATCTGAGTTGACAGGATAGGGTATGGACATATAAGGACTAAGTCCAAAGAGAATCTGGACTCCGGTCTTCTTGCTTACCGGTCTTCTGAGTCCATGACCAGGATGCCATTTACCTTTGGTCCCTGAATGAGTGCTTGGCATGGATATACTTGATAATTTGAAGAACTCCTGAATTGGTTCCTTATCGTGTGCTCTGACTGATTGACCAAGTGACCTGAAAAGCTGCCAGCCCTGAGTGAGACACAGAGCCATCAGGACAGGGCTCAGCAGCAGGTCCAGCCTGTGATCAAAATAAAGGATCCAGCAGACCTTATGGAATTAGAGGTATATGTACTGGGGAAAGGCGCTTGTAGTGCTTGACTAGTTGATCAAAGGATAGAAGCGGAAAATCCAGGAATAAGTGTTCTGGGGAGAAAGATCATTCCAACTAGCCCCTTGGTAGGAATTTGATTATGTTGAACCTCTTCCATCCTGAAAATGGAAGGTCTTTATTTTGAGAGAAGTAGTCTCTCAAATTATTTTTTGAGAGAAATTTTGGGTGTGAGTATACTTTTCCTGCCCACAGGGCTTTAGCCTGCATCACTGAGGACCAAACAGTTTGATCCAGTGGCGTGAAGCTTACCTAACCTTGTATCAGACCAAAGGACCTGTGCTATAGTAAAGGGGGTGTGACAGTTAACACATCACCATGGAATCCACTATTATTATATAAACCATACCACCCAGAAACTGATGGCCTGATAGAGAGATGGGATGATTCTCTGAAGGCTAAGATGAGGTACTGGATTAGAGACTAGTCTCTGCAGGGATGAGGGGCTATTCCCCAGGTTCTAAATATTTGACTATGATACAGGGAGATACATTGTGGTTTCCCAAACAGGAGGAATACTTGGTCCAGGAGCCAAGGGGTAGAAGTAGGAGTGGCCCTGATGTCATCGCAACCAATGATCCCTTGGGGAATTTGTGGTTTCTGTAACCCTAGGCTCTGTAGGTTTTAAAATTTCTGTGTCATAGAAGGGGAGCATTTCCACAGTGAGTGTCCCATTAAACTGTACACTGTGGCTGCTAATCTATCACTTTTAGATCCTTGTGCCAAAGATAAGCAGACAAGGCACAGAATCACCTTTTCTGAATGATCAGGGATAACTGACCCTGAGTATTCAGAGATGGTAAAATTGCTGTTGCACAGTGAGGGCAGGGAAGAATTTGTTTGGCTATGGGTGATCCACTAGGACATGACCTGGCACACCCTTACCCATCTTGATGGCACTTGGACAAATGCCCAAGCATGAGAAAGGCATGTCAATAGGAGGCCAGACCCCTCAAAGATGAGTCTTGGTTACCCAACTAAGTAAATTGCCAAGAACAAAAGAGGCACTAATCAAGGATACGAGGAATCTAAAATGAGTGGCAAAAGAGGGAAAAGAGGAGCACCAGCTGCAGTGGTGGGGGCTGTAGTTGTCCTATTAACCTTCATCTCGTAGGTTACTTTAGGAAAAGAGATCAGTCCAATCCAGAAAAATCATTTTTTTTTTCCAGAGAGGATGAGCTCTGTATATAAGAGGCAAATAGCACACAAAGAATAGGAGGTAGCAGATGCTGTGTTCTATCGCCTTGACTCCCCACTGGGATGGAGGACTCATTCTCCAGCTGGCAGGAAGGCTGGCCACTGATGGTCCATAGCTGAGTCCCTCTTTGGAGAATTGCTCTCCATTTGAAGGAGCTTGCTTTGTCCAAGGTTTACATTCCTTCTGTGGAGGGAACTCATAGCCATAAATGGATTGATGTAGGGGTACAGAACCAGGACCTTTGCCTTAGCTGGAACAAGTCTGAAGGGCCAATCTAACTTCAGAACTCCTCATCAGATGGGCCGAGGTGATTCCTGCAACTGGATCAGATTTCACCTTTTCCGTCTGCTGGGCCTCACCTCTCACCAGTGCTACTCATGAGTGTGTTCCCTGTTAAACCTCTGCATGGAAAGCTCAGAGTCTGTTTCCCAGGGAACCCAGTCTGTGATGGCTAGTAAAAGGAACTCTTAAACATACTTGCAATAAGCCTTTGGAAGTATATTCATGTTAGTTACCTCTAACCTGAGTGTGAGTGATGAATCCCACCCACTAAAAGGAAACACGGGATGAAGTGAAGGAAAGACTGTGACTTGAAATATAATTCCAAATACATTTAACGATATGCTACTTTCCGCAAAATCTCTTCATTGGATCATAAAGAAAGAATATAATTTTTAAGAATGGAAAACCAGCTCACCTCTTCAAAAATTAAAGTTGAAATAACTGTTAAAGATACCTAACCCTTTGGGAGAGGATTTTAGAGGAGGGAGACTCAAGGAGTACTGATGATAGATATGCGGGTCCCAAGGTAACAGGGGCTTGGGCGGCACCTGTCCCCTCCCCCAATGCCTAGTTTTCTCTCTGAGTATTTGCTCTTTTTCCAGTGTATGTTTGTTCTGGGAAGGAGAGATTCCCAGCACTTACCTCCCAATGCTCCCAGCATCAGATAGTAGATCTTCCTGTAGAAGAGGGGAAAACAGCCCTTAGATATTTGGTTGATGATGTAATCCATGATAGAGAGGAACATGTACATATCAGAAGGTTATAGTTACCCACATTTACCTGTGTGGACCTCCAGATTGAAAAAAAAAAAAAAAGAATTGTCCTGCCTATGTTTAGTCTGAGGTCTGTGTGACCCTGGGGTCCTGGACTCTGAACGCGGACTCATCCCAGAATAATAAAGAACCCAGAAGACTCAGAAGATGAAGTCCAATTGCCACAGAGCCTTAGGCAATCTCTGGACATTGAATACATCCCTGATGACAGCTTGCTTAGTTGTCATTCGTTTCTTTCTCAAAAAAGAATACAAAATGTGCAAAATGCTTTTAGTTTCTGGTTTTGTAATTGCAAGCCGGCTAAACGGTAATTTACTGTACTTTTCTGTTTGGAGACGCTACCGCTTTTTTAAAACATTTTCTACATTTTTCTTCATTTGTTGTCTTATAGTAGGAAATAATGCGCATACTTGAGCCTGCATTTTCATCACATTAGGGACCACTAGAAGAGTCTCTTTCCTCAAGAGGGAGGCAAGGATGGCGAGTAGGCGGAATGTGCTGAAAAACATGTTCCAGAGTTTGTCTCACCCACACAACTGGGAGGGGACTAAATGCTCTCTACACAGAAGCAGCTCACACGCTTCATCTTGATCTAGTCCACCTCCGTGCTGCAAAGTTTCACAACTGAGAAAAAAAAAAAAAAGAGGGGGCCTGAAGTCTTTTTAACATGGATCATGCAGAGCTAGGTTATTTTTAAATTCGATCAAGACATCTGGCCCAGAGACCTTCGACAGCAAAACGTCTTCCCTCTTTCTTTGGTTTTTATATTTAGCATCCACCATAAGTAAGCCAGGGATAAATATAGTATAACCATCTAGGTAATTCCACATAGACTCCACTTCATGTAAGTGTCGGAGGACCCTGTGGAAGCTGCTTCCCCTTTCTGGATATCACGGGGGCAACAGGGATCTCACACAAACTCTTACCAAGACTGTTTTTTAAAAATTGACTTTAAAACGATACTTCTGCCTTGCAGATAAATGAACTTCTTGAGGTTCACTATGTCGTATGATGAACAAGATCAATCTGTGCCTCTCATGGTTAAATTTTAGCATTAGATGCTCTAACTGGTCTATGTGTCTAATTTTTCTATCCTTAAATTAAAAAGTATAGTTATGTATACCTGTAGCTGAAACTACAGTCCCACTAGCTTTCCACAGGGGAACAGAAATGCCTTATATATAAGGTGTTTCTAAAGCCTTTCGCTGTTACCTTTGCAAAAGAAGACTGGGTTTCTAGTGTGAGATCTCTACTAGTACCAGTGCAAAACAGAAGGACTGTCCTGACCAGAGGGAGAGAAGAATTGGGGTTTCCTCTTTTTTTCATGAATTTTATTAGCCTTGTTAAGTAGGGTCATCTAGGCAGCTTATCGAGATACTGGTTTGTAGATGAAATATGACCATATCTCAAAGTCAAAGTAGACCTCTTAGAGTGGTGGTGGGGTGGGGTTCTCAGGGCCTCCTACTGCAACTTCCCATCTTCTTCCCTTTCTCAGATCGTTTCTGACACTGCTACTCAAGATTCTTGAGCACTGAAGAAGTACAGATACCCTGGAAAACTGTCTGGAAAAATTCTGCTATAATTAAATTGTAATATCATATGGTGTAGTCCTAATAGTTCCATTATGTAAAAAGTTTAGACAGCAGGAGCCTCCTGGGAAGTGTGATTTGAGGAATGACAGTGACATTTCTGCTTTTGGGACCCTGCTAGGCATCCTTCTTCCCATCACTATGTGGCATTTCTGTATTGGAATCACTTTGGGTTAAGGCATAATTACTATTAAGGGTCCTTGTTAGAAAACAAAACAAAACTTTATTTGAAACTATCACCATATTCTACTGGAAGCCATCATTCCATGTGGAATGGGGATATTTTCCATGATGATACAGAGCTGGGATAAACCAGTCCCACCAGCAAAATTGAGAGTCAGGGAGAGACCCTTTTTCGACTGTGACCTTGTGAAGTCAGCCAGTGGACAGAGAGATGCTGATGTAGAGAGAGGCACGAGGAAATGGCTTAGACAAGAGACACTGTTTAATGCAGCTGATTCTGCAGCTATGATGGGCCTCCCTGTGTAACTACACGGCAAAGGAAGAATTGGGCATTTTCACTAGAAAAGAAGTGCCAAGAAAAGGAAGATGGTGGCATGTAGCCCAGACTCTGTGTTATGATTTTGTCCAAGACTGGCCTGTTGGTATTTCCAAGTGCCTAATGGAATGAATTAACATTAGTGAACTGATTTGTTACTGGTCCCTGCATAGCAGACTACCATTTGTGGGATAAGAGCAAGCTCTCTTAAATATGCAGAAGGAGGTTGGATGACCGGACAGCTAGTTATCAAGAATTTCAAGCTACAGATTTATTAGATTTGGGGTAAGGTACTTGTTTTGAGTAATATTCTATTTCTTAAAAACTGTTATCAAATTTGTTTTCTTGTGTCCGCCTTTATTGATTACAAATGTTCCCAAATGTCAAGACTATGGAAAATGACAACAAAGTATCAATTCCTTAAGCTAACAAGCACCACATTTACTCCAAAAGATTACAAAGAATAGGGGGGAAAAAGAATCACCACACAGATGATTTGAATCATGTCGTTTATAAAGATGTAGAGAAACAGACTTTAGTTGGGGTGCAAGCTGCTTGAATTTGAATTTAATTTAAAGATGGACAGTTTTTCTATGGGGTTGGCATTTTGTCTTCCTGAAGCTAGAATAGATTTCATCCAGATGCTTCATGTTTTGCCCTGAAAGCAAACATTTACATGGGAACTGAGCTGAAGGAACTGAACAAAGCAACCTTATAAACTCTAAATTTGGGTGATTGCATCACTGAAGTTCTAAACATACTATGAGTCAAATCCAGGTTTTATTTTTATTGAGCATTTGCAACTAATTCCCACTGATCAAAGACAATTTAGTCTCTCTCTCTCTCTTTTTTTCAATCTTTCTTTTTGGCAAATAAATCTTGTTCTGGGAGGATGACATGGGAATCACTTGTCTTCCCAACAGCCACACAATTTGATTCCACTGTTGCAATGGGAATGTGGAATGGGGGAAGGTTGTGCATTTGAGGAATTCATTAAGCAACTGAATTCATTCAATGTTGGGAGTAGATAATTTAGACCTTTTTTGTTAACATAGTAATTTACAACTGTGTCATTTTTAGGGCTTGCTTTAGTCTAGGACACAATTTTACATTTGTATTAAATTAAAATTATCTACTACTTATATAGACAAAAATGTAAGAGTCTTAGTTGTAGTTATTGGTGGGGCTACAGAGTCCCCACCTTGCTCTTCACTAATCAACTTGAACAGTGTGAGGAGTGGGCAGAGGAGGAGATGTGACCCATGGTGGAGATGGTGCCAGTGTAAGGCAGGCAACTCATGTAGAAGCTTCACTTTGAAGTTGGAACTAAGAAGCTCAGGTCTTATTTCTGATGATCTCAGGTATTTCTTTACTTTGGCTGTAAAATAATGAAGATGATATTCTTATTGTGAGTTCAGGAATAGATCAATATTTTAGAAGGTCCAGAACTGACACAATTTGAGTGTGTGTGCTCAGTCGCTCAGTCGTGTCCAGCTGTCTGCCACCCTATGGACTGTGCCTGCCAGAATCCTCTGTCCATGGAATTTTCCAGGCAAGAATACTGGAATGAGTTGCTATTTTCTCCTCCAGGGTATCTTCTGGACCCAGGTATCAAACCCACATCTCTCTCTCTCTCTTTTTTTTTTTTTTGCATTTTATTTCACTTATTTTTTTATTTTTTACTTTACTATATTGTATTCGTTTTGCCATATATCAACATGAATCATGAATCAAACCCACATCTCTTACATCTCTTGCTTCTTCAAAAAAGATTATAAATATAAATTCTTATTGTTGTTCTGTCACTCAGTTGTGTCCGACTCTTTGAGACCCCATGGACTGCAGCATGCCAGTCTTCCTTGTCCTTCACCATCTCCCAGAGCTTGCTCAAACTCATGTCCATTGAGTCAGTGAGCCCATCCAACCGTCTCATCCTCTGTCGTCCCCTTCTCCTCCTGCCCTCAATCTTTCCCAGCATCAGGGTCTTTTCAAATGAGTCGGCTCTTTGCATCAGGTGGCGGAAGTATTGGAGCTTCAGCTTTAGCCTGAGTCCTTCTAATAATATTCAGGGTTGATTTCCTTTAGGATTAACTGATTTGATCTCCTTGCAGTCAAAGGGACTCTCAAGAGTCTTCACCAATACCACAGTTCAAAAGCGTCAGTTCTGTGCTCAACTTTTTTTATGGTCCAATACTCACATCCACACATGACTACTGGAAAAACTATAGCTTTGACTAGACGGACCTTTTTCGGTAAAGTAATGTCTCTGCTTTTGAATGTGCTGTCTAGGTTTGTCATAGCTTTCTTCCTTATACCCAATGTAAGCTCTAAGTTGGGTATAAGATGTTGAAATGGACCATTACAATTACAGTGCCTTGAAGCTTAAGCCTTATCAACTTCATGCTAAATCCACCCCTGCTTGTGCTAGTGTCACTAAGGGAAAGAATGAGGTTGCCCATCATCCATCAAAGAGCTGCTGTTTGTGCTGATGGGCTGCCTTTCTGAGGGAGGCAGTAAGTTCTCTAGAACTGGAAAGGGTGTAGCAGGAGATTGCTGTTTGCTGATAACTAAAGATGGTTAACAGGAATTTTAAGCTGTTGTCACATCATGAACCTCTTCCGATAAAGCAATCTCTGCTTTATACTCCCAGGTACAAGTTTCTTTCCCAGGTGGCTCAGAAAGAATTACTCAGTGGTAAAGAATCTGCCTGCTGATAAGGAAATGCAGGTTCGATCCTTGCATTGGGAAGATCCCCTGGAGAAGGAAATGGCAACCCACTCAAGTATTCTTGCCTGGGAAATCCCATGGACAGAGGAGCCTGGCGGGCTACAGTCTATGGGGTCACAAAGAGTCGGACACAACTTAGTGAGCAGACAACAACACAAGTTTCCTAGGTAGGAATGTTTGAACTCCCATGTTCAGGACCATCCGAATGCTAGACCATTCAGTACTCTTAGGTGCCCAAGGAACATTTTCAACCTCATTTTGTAGGCATTGACCTGCTCAGCATCACAGAGTCGGATGTTGGATGTGCCCAATGCTGAAATCCATGCTCACTCACCACCCCTTAGTGCTGAGGGACTTCAATCTTGGACAGTTTCCATAGGTGGTTTGAGCTCTCTGTGTGATCTCACCGATTAGCTGTTCATTCAGTCAAAGTGACATCCCACCTCTTGGGATGACGCCCTAAACACACTTCCACTATGGAGGGTTGTGCCCTCCTTCCTGGTGTGATAGCTGGTCACTGGAATAAAGATATTTCCTTTGTTTGGGGCTTAGTCATGCCCTGACCTGGAAAAATCTCTACTTAAAAAATAATTTTAAATTCCTAGGTTCAGTAAATAACCATGAAGTGGTTACCATCAATTTCTTGCTGGTATATATTCTAGAATGGGCTTTCCAGGTGGCAGAGTGTAAATAATCCACCTGCTAGTACAGGTGATTCAAGAGACATGAGTTCAATCCCTGGGGTGGGAAGTTTCCCTGAAGAAGGAAATGGCAACCCACTCCAGTATTCTTGCCTGGGAAATCCCATGGATCAAGGAGCCTGGCAGGCTATAGTCCACGGGGTCACAAAGAGTCTGACATGACTGAGCACACACACACAAATATTTTACAGCAGCTGTCCCCAATCATTTTGGCACCATGGACTGGTTTTGTAGAAAATGTTTTCACAGACTGGTGTGGAGGATGGTTTCAGGATGATTCAAGACATTACATTTGTTGTGTGCTTTATTTCTATTATTATTGCATTAGCTCCTCCTCAGATCATCAGGTATTACATCCCGGAGGTTAAGGACCCCTGTTCTAGAGTATACCCTCATTCAGAGGCTGTTTATTTTGAAAGTTCATTTTGTGGCCCAATTCTCTGGGGAATTATTATTAGTCCTGGGGAAAAAGCAAGAGAGTTCCAGAAAAACATCTATTTCTCCTTTATTGACTATGCCAAAGCCTTTGACTGTGTGGATCACAGTAAACTGTGGAAAATTCTGAAAGAGATGGGAATACCAGACCACCTGACCTGCCTCTTGAGAAACCTGTATGCAGGTCAGGAAGCAAGAGTTAGAACTGGACATGGAACAACAGACTGTTTCCAAATAGGAGGAGTATGTCAAGGCTGTGTATTGTCACCCTGCTTATTTAACTTATATGCAGAGTACATCATGAGAAACGCTGGGCTGGAGGAAGCGCGAGCTGGAATCAAGATTGCCGAGAGAAATATTAATAGACTCAGATATGCAGATGACACCACCCTTATGGAAGAAAGTGAAGAGGAACTAAAGAGTCTCTTGATGAAATTGAAAGAGGAGAGTGAACAAGTTGGCTTAAAGCTCAACATTCAGAAAATGAAGATCATGGCATCTGGTCCCATCACTTCATGGGAAATAGATGGGGAAACAGTGGAAACAGTGGCTGACTTTATTTTTCTGGGCTCCAAAATCACTGAAGATGGTGATTGCAGCCATGAAATTAAAAGATGCTTACTCCTTGGAAGGAAAGTTATGACCAACCTAGACAGCATATTATAAAGCAGAGACATTACTTTGCCAACAAATGTCTGTCTAGTTAAGGCTATGATTTTTCCAGTGGTCATGTATGGATGTGAGAGTTGGACTATAAAGAAAGCTGAGCACCGAAGAATTGATGCTTTTGAACTGTGGTGTTGGAGAAGACTATTGAGAGTCCCTTGGACTGCAAGGAAATCCAACCAGTCCATTCTAGAGGGATCAGTCCTATTCATTGGAAGGACTGATGTTGAAGCTGAGACTCCAATACTTTGGCCACCTGATGTGAAGAGCTGACTCATTTGAAAAGACCCTGATGCTGGGAAAGATTGAGGGCAGGAGGAGAAGGGGACGACAGAGGATGAGATGGCTGGATGGCATCACCAACTCAGTGGACATAACATGGGTTTTGGTGGACTCTGGGAGCTGGTGATGGAGAGGGAGGCCTGGTGTGCTGCAGTTCATGGGGTCGCAAAGAGTCAGACACGACTGAGCGACTGAACTGAACTGAACTGGGGCTCACCAGACATAGGAATTGCATGGGAGAAAAGAAGGATTTCTAAAAAGAGAGACAAAAGATTCTAACTCAGAGCAGGGCTCCTTTGTAGAGAAATTATCCTATACAGACACTGCATTTTTTTTTTCTCTGCTGTCCTTCAACTCCTCCTACTGTCAAACACACACACACAGAGTCATCATAGGTACTAATAAAAATGTCCACTAGGATCCAGTAGCATTTGACTGCTTAAGTTTCTCAAAAGCCTTCTCAAGTCCTTATGCAAGAAGGGAGTTCTCTTTCTCCCAGATTCATCTAAACCAACTTCATGTTTAGAAGTGTGACCTGTTGAGACCAGCATGCTGGTCTGTTATGTGCTGGATTTACAGTGATTGAATACATATTTCTTTTTCGAAGCTGTTAAGAACCACATGGCTACTTACCCCAGAGGTGGGGCATTTTTAGAGACGATGAAATGGAGACTTTTGATTTGAAGGCTTGTGCAAAAGGAACAACTCTGGACTCCCTCAAAGCTCTCCAGTCTGGAAATTAAACTGAACTCACTCTCATTCTGGTGACTCCTCCTAGGAGCTTGGAAACAAGAACTGTGCTAGTGAAGGCTTGGAATACATTGAAATAGGCCTGTCAAGTGTCAGTTTATACAGGAGGTGATGCAGTATGTGCTGACATCATGTAATCAAAAGGAAAAAAAAAATTACACTGTGTGTCTTGCCTGGGAAAAATAGACTGCAACTTAGCAAGTTGTATTTCATGCTCCCTGAACAGAGCTGCAATTCTGTCCTGTATTTATTCATTGAGTGCCTATTTAACTACATGGTGGTGGCTTACAAATAATCAGAGTGTGGGGCTGTTTTCTGGGCTTTTAAAGACATCAGCTCTGGTGGATCAGATCAAATCCAACCCACCTCAGCAGGTACTAACTTGTTTAAGAAAACCAGCTGTCAACAGGAAAGAGAAACTCAGAGGGTTCACCAACTTAATCATCCCTTTGGCAGACCCTGGGAAATGTGCTGCCTGATTTTTCAGTGATGTGTTGGGCAAATGTAGAAAGGCAGCGCCTTCCATCAATCGGGAATCAATTATGAAGCTGATTGAGGTGTTGGTTTTTTAAATTACCCAAATAGATGGAGATCCAGGGAACAGCAGATACCTTAAGGAATTAACCTAAAGGAGCGCACAGGGTAGAGATAAGGGGAAGAGGAGTTCAGAGAAAGCAAGCGGGACTGGGAAACCTGCTTCTCTCCTCCCAGACTGCAGACAGAATAGCATCTTCTCTGCTCCTGTCTCCCTGGAAACATTATTCTTCTGGTGGCTGCCACTGAGTGTTCTCCTGCAAGTTACGTGGCAGGGTCACAGGCAAAGCTATTACAGAAATCTGCTTCCTTCCTTTGCCCTCCCCTGGAACTTCCAGCCTTTCCTGGAAACACCTTTTCTAAATTTCTATTCATTTCAGCTGTGCAGTGCACATGTCAAATGCCAACTCAATGAGATGATCCTGATGATGTTTCTAAACATTTTTTGCCCATCTGGGAATTCACAAGGACTTTGTTCTGTAAACCCCCAATGTTATCAGCTTGGTGTCCAGTTGCCTAAGAGTCAGCATTTTCCTGGAAGGAATTTTGAATGACATACCCTCCCCCACCCACTCAGCACAAAGGGATATTTTTGTTCTATGGATGTATTTTTTAAACAGTTTAATTGTGAAATATAACCAAAAATGAGTAAGACAATACCATCAGTATTAGTTAATGCAGGAAGCTTTCTGGCAGCAAGATGAGTAAAGTCATAATCACTGTACCAAACAAGGGCTATTTTGCACTGTTTTAGTCGGTGGTTCCCTGATAGCTCAGTTGGTAAAGAATCCGCCTGCAATGCGGGAGACCTGGGTTTGTTCCCTGAGTTGGGAAGATTCCCTAGAGAAGGGAAAGGCTACCCACTCCAGTATTCTGGCATGGGGAATTCCATGAACTGTATAGTCCATGGGGTCACGAATAGTTGGACATGACTGAGTGACTTTCACTTTAGTCGGTGAAGGAGGAAATTGGTGGGAAGGGACCAAGGGATGATTTCATTTTGACTCTGCTGATCTGCTCCGTGAGTGAAATCAGGTCCTTCTCAAGCATGATATGTCTCAAATTTGCAAGATGTTGCTTTGTAAGTAAATCGGGATGGCAAGTTTTTTATCTAATAAGAGAACTAGACTAAAGTTATCAACAAACACAGCACCTAGACAGGATACCTCTCACTGCACAATTTTCATACAACTTGCTGACTTCAATAGGAAGTTTATTAGATAAGAGAGAAGTTACAAGAGATGAGAAACAAGGTGGATATGTTATGGTTCAAATGGCTTGTATAAAAGGGTTAAATAGGAATGCTTGGTGGAATGCAGTTATAATTTGGCTTTAAAAAAATAATTTTCATTGGAGTATTGTTGCTTTACAATGTGTTAATTTCTACTGTACAGTGAAATGAATCAGCCACACATTCACATATATCCCCTCCTTTTTGGATTTCCTTCCCATTCAGGTCCTCACAGAGCATTACGTACTTCCCTGTGCTACACAGTATGTTCTCATTAGTTATCTATTTTATAGTGTCATTATTATATGCATGTCAATCCCAATCTTCCAGTCAGTTCTTCCCTTCCCTTCTTTCCCTCTTTGGTATCCATACATATGTTCCATAATGTGACTTTTAAGGGCATGTATTCAGAGGTCAGAGTGCTCAATGTAGAGTCTAAGTCCTACAACTTTTCTGGCTGCATGACACTGGGTGATTAGTATTTTATCCCAGCCTTAGTTTCCTAAGTTGTCAAATAGGGGTAGTAATACACATATCCGGAGAAGGCAATGGCACCCCACTCCAGTGTTCTTGCCTGGAGAATCCCAGGGACGGGGGAGCCTGGTGGGCTGCCATCTATGGGGTCGCACAGAGTCAGACACGACTGAAGTAACTTAGCAGTAGCAGCAATACACATATCACATAAAGAATGATACATGCAGGGAGCCCATGTAAAATCTTAGCACAGTGGCTGGCACTTAGTAAGAACTCAGTAAATGCAAGCTGCTCCTGCTGTTACCACCAGTACTATTAGTACAAGCGCTGCTGCTTCTGTGGGGCTTCTCAGAACTCCCAATATAATAATGAGTCCCTGAGTTTATAGAAGAAGCCTGCAGAGCTCAGCCTGTCCAAGACTTACCTAAATCACTAACGCTTTTTCCATAGAACATCTGGCTGGATTCATGTTTTCTGGCCTACCGTTTAGGACATATTGTGACAGACGTATCCCCATGGGATCCTGACTCATAGTCTTTAACATTTGCTGGAGAAATTCCTCTCACTTCTCTCTACCTACTCAAATTCTCTGCATTCTGTTCAGCTCAACTCCTGTCCTGCCTCCAACAGCCAGCTCTCACCTCCCTGGTCAGCATTCAGTTCCTTTCTCCGAATTCAGTTGGCCCACGTCATTTGCAATATATGTCTCTTGGATTTTTTCTTGATGTTGGCACTGTTTTCATAGATTTTTTATCACACTTAATTTGTCTTCTCTAACTTTATTTTACATAGTAAGTTTTCAGCTTAGCAACCCTTCACTTCACTGGCTAGTCTTAGATCTGCTGTGCTTGCTCAAGACCTAATTGAGTAAAGGTTTCCTGATGGTTCACCAGGTAAAGAATCTGCCTGCAATGTAGGAGATGCAGGAGATGCCAGTTCAATCCCTGGGTCAGGAAGACCCCCTGGAGGAGGAAATGGCAACCCATTCCGGTATTCTTGTCTGGAAAATTCCATGGACAGAGAAGCCTGGCCGGCTACAGTCCATGGGGTCACAAAGAGTCAGACATAACTGAACACACATGAGCATGAGCCATCAGTAAACGGTTGGAGCCTTACACTGTACATTGATTTCCCCTGCAGAGAAGTCTGAAGCCTCACTTGTCACCCTTAACTTCTTCCAGGGCCAGAGTTCTTAGTCTTTAGTCCAGCTGTGTTATCCCCCCTTCTGATGTCTTTCCTAACCCATAGGATAGTATCTGTCATCAAGCTCAAGTTTGACTGCTCACCTCTCAGAGGCAATAATTGAGAAGCAAATGTTGGTAGAAAGGAAAGTTGCTTTAATCAGAAAGTCAGCAATCTAGGGAGAAGGTGGATTCATGTCCCAAGACTCACTCCAAAGATCTGCTCAGCCATGACAATTCTTAAAGGGAGAAAGAGGAAACAGTCTCAGATAGTTATTAAGATTGGCGGTCATAGTCTTCATCATTTTTCCGTTGAATGCAGGACTTCTGACTTCTCCAAATAGTCCTTTGGCTGTTGTCTTGCCCGCACGGTCTGACTACAAATTTACGAAGAGGAAAGGGGCTTCCCTGGTAACTCAGATGGTAAAGTATCGGCCTGTAATGCAGGAGATGCAGGTTCACTCCTTGGAGGAAGATCCCCTGGAGTAGGAAATGGCAACCCACTCCAGTATTCTTGCCTGGGGAATTTCACAGACAGAGGAGCCTGGTGGGCTACAGTCCATGGATTGCAAAGAGTCAGACACAACTGAACAACTAACACCAAGGGGAAGACTGTCAGTCATTATTTAGCTACTTAATTCTTCAGCTACTTAATTCTTCATTAGTGCTTCTAATCCAGGAAAGAAATCAACAGGTTAGACAAGGCACTGTGTACATTCAGTAAAGCAAAAATCAGGAGTAAAGGTTAAATGTTATCTAGGTTAAATGTTGATCTTATTTTTAGGATTAAGTTCTGAGAAAAACAGAGATGGACAAACAGAAAAACATCAAAAGAGCTGCTTACATATCTACTGTGCAAAAAGCTGATTTGTTGAGGAGACTATATTTGCCTTTTTATTATGTGTCTTTTTTTCTGAAGTCAATATTTCATTCTGTTCCTTGGTAATATATATTTTCTCTATCTTTAATTTTATTCTTTTCTTTATATTTCCTAGTGAGGCTTTGATTTATCCACATTTTATTGATTTACTGTGCCTAAAAACTATGTTGATGTAGGGAGTTGATTACAAGAGTAGATGTAATACAAGTTTATTAAACAGATTAAGAACACAGGCACTTGAACTAAAATAATCTGGCATTAACTCCATCCTTTACTAGCTGTGTGGCCTTGTATAAGTTAATTATACTCTACTACAGTCTTACTTATGAAATGAGCCACCTGGTAGGGTTGCTTTCCACATTAAACAAGACAATGGAAGACTATCCGCAGAGTGCACTCTGGAAGGCTCATAATCATGGTTCAGATTTAAGACACATTGCTGTCATCTGGAGCAGAAGCAGAGGGGGCTTTAGAAGGAGGAAGGATGTGAGCAGGAATTGCAGATGAATAGGGAGAGTTACCGGAGAAGGCAATGGCACCCCACTCCAGTACTCTTGCCTGGAAAATCCCATGGATGGAGGAGCCTGGTAGGCTGCAGTCCATGGGGTCGCAAAGAGTCAGACAGGACTGAGCAACTTCACTTTCACTTTTCACTTTCATGCATTGGAGAAGGAAATGGCAACCCACTCCAGTGTTCTTGCCTGAAGAATCCCAGGGACGGCGGAGCCTGGTGGGCTGCCGTCTCTGGGGTCACACTGAGTCGGACACAACCAGCGACTTAGCAGCAACAGCAGCAAGGAGAGTTGCAAAGATTGGTTCTACTGGGGCAGAGTGAGAGATGAGTTTGGCATCATAGATTGGAGACAAATAGTGGAGGGTTTTAAATCCAAAATTATGGAATTTTAGACAATGGAGAGTCACTAAACATTTCTAAACAAAATAGTAATATGATCTCCTCTGTGTGTTAGGCAGCTACCTATAGGAATACTAAGGAGGATGAATTAGAGCGGAGAGATCAATCAAGAGATTAAGCTCCACCGTTCCCTTTTTTTTTTTTTTTTCCTGTTTCTGTCCCCCTGCTTCAGTTTCTTTTTAGATAATAGGAGGCAATTTTTCACGCAACTTCCATTGATAATCCTTGATGAGACTCTCCTTGAACTTTTTAATCTTTCTTTGTCTGACAAGGCCTATTTAGTTCATCTGGCCCAAAGAATGTGTCCAGAAACAAAACAGATCATACTTTTTCTGTTTTATATGTAAGCCTCAACTCCCATTCTTCAACAGATAGGAATACCAGACCAGCCTGCCTCCTGAGAAATCTGTATGCAGGTCAAGAAACACCAGTTAGAGCCGGACATGGAACAAAGGTCTGATTCCAAATTGGGAAAGGAGTATGTCAAGGCTGTATATTGTCACCCTGCTTATTTAACTTACATGCAGAGTTAATGTGAAATGCTGGGCTGGATGAATCACAAGCTGAAATCAAAATTGCTGGGAGAAATACCAATAACCTCAGATATGCAGATGACACCACCCTTACGGCAGAAAGTGAAGAGGAACTAAAGAGCCTCTTAATGAAGGTGAAAGAGAAGAGTGAAAAAGCTGGCTCAAAACTCAACATTCAGAAAACTAAGATCATGGCATCTGGTACTATCACTTCATGTCAAATTCATTGGGAAACAACGGAAACAGTGACAGACTTTATTTTCTTGGGCTCCAAAAGCACTGAAGCTGGTGACTGCAGACATGAAATTAAAAGATGTTTGCTCCTTAGAAGAAAAGCTATGACAAACCTAGGCAGTGTATTAAAAAGCAGAGACGTTACTTTGCCTGAAAATGTCCGTCTAGTCAAAGCTATGGTTTTTCCAGTAGTCATGTATGGATGTGGAATTTGGACCATAAAGAAGGCCGGATGCCAAAGAATTCAAGCTTTTGAGCTGTAGCATTGGAGAAGACTCTTGAGAGTCCCTTGGTTTGCAAGGAGATCAAATCAGTCAATCCTAAATGAAATCAACCCTGAATATTCATTAGAAGGACTGATGCTGAAGCTGACGCTCCAATGCTCTGGTCACCTGATTCGAGGAGTCAACTCATTGGACAGGACCCTGATGTTGGGAAAGACTGAAGACAGGAGGAGAAGGGGAGGACAGAGGACGAGATGTTTGGATGGCATCACCAACTTAATGGACATGAGTATGAGCAAGCTCCGGGAGGTGGTGAAGGACAGGAAAGCATGGCGTGCTGCAGTCCATGGGGTCACAAAGAATCAGACAAGACTGAATGAGAACAACATTTCCCAAAGCTGCTGTCCACTACTATAACTTTGCTTCAGAGAATCACCACTCCTTTCTTCCAGTCTGTGCCATGTGTTCTCAGTTGAGTGCTGAATTCCAAGGGTAAGTGCTTTATTTATACATGAACTAGAAAATGGATAATAAGAAAGATTTCAATAACTATCAGCCCCTTGGTTACAACAGATTCTTAACCTCAGGAAGCAGAACTGCATTTTGTTCTGAAGTCCTCTGAAAACAAAAATATATTTACACCAGATGAGGTTGCCCAATGCAAACTTTCAATCCAGTTAGATGCACAGGAGTGTCTACTGATGACCTTTCAGCTGCTTGTCAGCACCTTCCTATTAAACTCTCAGTCTGCTTAAAATAGAGCACCAATACCTCTGGGCACCTCGATTTTTGAAAAGCAAACTAAGCCATCAGATAAGACCATGGAGACCTGGGCTTTATCTAATGCCACACACTCTTTTTAAAATTGATTCACTTTTCTGCCAACCCAAAATGTCCATGAAATAGCCTAGCTGCTGCTACAAGAACAATTATTATTCCACCTGAGGTGACTCGTATGGTCTCAAGGCCTTGCAAACCTCCATTTATACTGAAGATGGGTTGGAGATAAAGCAGACACGAGTTGGCACTTCAGGCAGACAATGATTGTCAGACATGCCACATTGTGACAGCTGGAGAACAGCACCATGGCCTGATGGAAGAAGATACTTCCATATTTCCTGGAGATCAGCATGCATGGAAATGTGCTAAATTTTGTCCTAACAGAAATACCATAAGGGTACAAAAGGCCTTCGAATCAGAATTGTCTGAATTTTCAAACTGAAAGACTTGATGTTTATAAGCAGACATGGAAGCCTTGTGGAAACTTCAATTCACCTGCTGTATCTCTCCCTATAATCTAATGCCAAGGTTCAATTAACTGTAATTCATGGTGTACATAATTGCAACTCATCCAGAAGAGATTATTTTTTTGAGAGCTTCAAAATGAGAAAATGTGCACATTCCGTTACAGGTTTCATTGAAAGAAAGTTGATTTAAATAAATCCACAGGCACATATACTGTAGTGATTGATTTACCCCAAACAAAATGTACTATTGACATCTGTAGAAATATACATAGTAATTTATTTCTCAGATTACTATTATCTCATTAGTGATGTCATGAACTACAAGTAGAAATATCATTTGAGTCACCATTTTGCAATTTCTCTATAAAATTCCAGTTCATGTTTGGATTTATAAGACAAAAATGTGTTTTTAAGTCTGAACTAGATATATTTGTATTGTCTGGTTACAAATTAGTTCCCAGTGATTCATGAGGTCATCACAGGAAAATGTGAGGGATCCCTTTGGGGTATCATAATACTCTAACAGGGAAATAAGTATTAACATCTGAAGCCATAAGAGCAGGGACATCTATATTTCAAGGAAAACCTGACACCGGAAATTTCAATCCTATCATAAAAATGAGTTGCAACAAACTTATTCTCCAGGGTCACTGAAGAGTATCTCTGTGAGATAACTGAATTAGCCACTCAGAATGTTAAAGACAAACATGGATCTTGTTCAATCAAAATGTTTATTCTGCTTATTAGTCCAGCTGAACACTTCTGTGAAATCAAAACAGTGTAAATGTTTGAACTAAATTTCAATTCAGTCAGAATGATCAATCTTTAGGCTTATGTTTCACACACAAACAATAAAAATAATAAATTGTCTCTTATATGTATGAGTCTGGACACAAAAGGTAAGGGCAGAATTACATCAAGTTTTTGACTTTGATTTCAGTGACTCACACAAATCTCTGTCACAAAATGGAGAATCATAAGTAAGTTCATTGCAGATAAATGATTTCAGAGCAGCCAATACTCATTCTGCCCAAATTGCTGAGTTCCCAGATTATCTGCAGCCTTGACCTTGCCTCTGAGGGTTTACTTGGGTCTTGAGAGAGGGGACAGGCCTCCCACTATGGAGAAAAATAAACCAAGTCAGTTGGTTTAGATTTAGGTCTTAAAAAGTTCAAAGGTCTTCTGTGGCACTTAGGGAATTCCCAGCCCATTCTAGATTTGAGCCTTCGAAATACTGAAGGGTCCATCTGGTCACTGGATGAGAGCCATGGGAACTTACAACCAAAGGCTACCAGGAAGTACCCTAGAAAAGACTCTAAATTTGGTTTTCATCAATCTGAATCTCAGTGACCTGTTTCTACTTTTAGCACAGAAAGCTGACCAAATTAGAATGTTATTACTAGCAATCAAAGCAGTTTTTAAAATTATTATTATTATTGCATTTCGGAGAAGGCAATGGCACCCCACTCCAGTACTCTTGCCTGGAAGATCCCATGGATGCAGGAGCCTGGTGGGCTTCAGTCCGTGGGGTCGCTAAGAGTCAGACACGACTGAGCTACTTCACTTTCACTTTTCACTTGCATGCATTGGAGAAGGAAATGGCAACCCACTCCAGTGTTCTTGCCTGGAGAATCCCAGGGACAGGGGAGTCTGGTGGGCTGCCGTCTATGGGGTCGCACAGAGTCGGACACGACTGAAGCGACTTAGCAGCAGCAGCAGCAGCAGCATTATTGCATTTTGGACTTCGGCTTCTGCCAAGGATTAGATGCTGAATTGAAATTAACCTCTCCTTTGCCCACAATCCAAGTGTACTTTGTTTCTATAACTTATGAATTACTCATTACAGTCTGCACTCATTAGCTTAGAAACATAGATCTGCCTATATAGTTCTTCAAACCTTCAATATTTCTTGGCTTCATATTTAATATACTTCCTTCAATATTTTTTGGCTTCATATTTAATACACTTCCTTCAATATTTCTTGGCTTGGTATTTAATATACTTCTTAATCTGGCCTAAGCTTATACCTTTACCATCTCTTTTCACTTTTCTCAACACAAACGTGATTTCTTAGCTGTATCAGATTATTTGCTGTTTGCAAATGACATCTTTTGATGCCTTTGCTTGCATTGTTCTCTCTGTCATTGTCCATCTCATCACTGATATTCATCTTTCAAAGTCTATCACAAATGTTATCTACCTCCATACACATTTTCTCAACTCTCAGAGACAAAATTAATGACCTCCCTAGCATGGTCACTTTAATGCTTCACACTTCTTCTATGGCCACTCAGTCATAGTAGCACTTTCCATATAAAAACTAGTGAGATAGGAGAGCTTATTATTTCCTGTGCTGAAAATTGTATTATTTGAGTTCTGATAACATATCCTTGGGTAGGAAGTGGTCCCGGTGAACCTGAGAGGTGGAGAGGTCTGAAAGTTCCTTCATGTTCATGATGAGTCATGTAAATAATTGTAAATGAGATGCATAGGAAGACAGAGCTAGGGGCCAAAACTTTCTACAAATGAGAAGAATGATCAGGAGGTTGTAGATGACCACACCAATTGAGCGCAAGAGTGACATATTTGCATGATGTGAGTTTCAAGAAAGGAGCTGTTTCGGCAAGAAATGGGGCATAGTATTGGACTAGACGTGGCAACGAGAGTCAGAAAGGACATTCCAACATATGAGTGAGGCAATAGAAGTCTCCTCCACGTCAGCAGTCTTCAAAGCAGTACTTTGAGGACAATTGGGTTTTAGTTAAGACAAGAAATGAGAAGAATGTTCTGAGAAAGGATGATGGGTAGGGAGGAATATTTAACTGACCAAGGTTTGAGAGGGAGGGGAAAAGAGAGGGATGGGTCAGATTAAATGCACCAACCAGGATAAAGACAGTGTCTGGGTTGGTAGAGTAGACTTTAAATGGCAATGAAGAGTATGGTGGTATGAGGCATAGCATGTTGGTCTTGCTAAGTACCTGGACATCTGGACAAATTACCATGATTTAAAAATCTTTCCTCTGTGCTATGATGGCTCACAGAACCAGGGCTGTCTGTGACTTCTTAGAGGTTGATGATTTATGTGGTCTAGAACTTAATCCTGGGTTTGCCTTGGGGTGTGTACAAATGCAGGCCAGTGGTGCACCTCGCTGGACTTCTATCCCCTTGCATATAATACAAGGAGATTAGATCTAATAATCGTGGAGCTTGACTCTAGCTATTAGTCTACAAAAAGTTTTGTTTATGTTTCAGTGATTTTAGGCAGTCTATGTCTCTTAAGTTAATTTAACAATTGAAAGAGGGCTACTTCCTAAAGACTAAAAGAAGAATATATTATTTTCTTCACTTTCATGCAGGAAGAATTTATTATGCACTGATTTTGTGTCTCACTTGATGTGCTATGAAGAAATGTATATATTCTTTGCCCTGGAAGATCTTTCAAACTACTGGGAGCCATGACATATGCTCAGAAATAAATGGTGAATGCTGAAGACATATGCCTTCATGCAAGCTTTTAAAATGAGACTCCCCTCGCCATGGTCCACTTCTTGCTTAGACAAATTGCTTAGCATTCACCATTTTTATTTGTCCTTCAATATCTTGTAGGGTTAATTGGGAAGTTCATGACCTTACATCTAAAGTTCTTGAAGATTCTAGTGATAAGGTCGGATTTAAAGTGTCTTGATGTTCAAGCTGGTTTTAGAAAAGGCAGAGGAACCAGAGATCAAATTGCCAACAGCCACTGGATCATCGAAAAAGCAAGAGAGTTTCAGAAAAACATCTATTTCTGCTTAATTGACTATGCCAAAGCCTTTGACTGTGTGGATCACAATAAACTGTGGAAAATTCTGAAAGAGATGGGAAACCAGACCACCTGATCTGCCTCTTGAGAAATTTGTATGCAGGTCAGGAAGCAACAGTTAGAACTGGACATGGAACAACAGACTGGTTCCAAATAGGAAAAGGAGTACGTCAAGGCTGTATATTGTCACCCTGCTTATTTAACTTCTATGCAGAGTACATCATGAGAAATACTGGACTGGAAGCAGCACAAGCTGGAATCAAGATTTCCGGGAGAAGTATCAATAACCTCAGATATGCAGATGACACCACCCTTATGGCAGAAAGTGAAGAGGAACCCAAAAGCCTCTTGATGAAGGTGAAAGAGGAGAGTGAAAAAGTTGGCTTAAAGCTCAACATTCAGAAAACGAAGATCATGGCATCTGGTCCCATTACTTCATGGGAAATAGATGGGGAAACAGTGTCAGACTTTATTTTTTTGGGCTCCAAAATCACTGCAGATGGTGACTGTAGCCATGAAATTCAAAGACTCTTACTCCTTGGAAGGAAAGTTATGACCGATCTAGATAGCATATTCAAAAGCAGAGACATTACTTTGCCAACAAAGGTCCGTCTAGTCAAGGCTATGGTTTTTCCTGTGGTCATGTATGGATGTGAGAGTTGGACTGTGAAGAAGGCTGAGCACCGAAGAATTGATGCTTTTGAACTGTGGTGTTAGAGAAGACTCTTGAGAGTCCCTTGGACTGCAAGGAGATCCAACCAGTCCATTCTGAAGGAGATCAGCCCTGGGATTTCTTTGGAAGGAATGATGCTAAGGCTGAAACTCCAGTACTTTGGCCACCTCATGCGAAGAGTTGACTCATTGGAAAAGACTCTGATGCTGGGAGGGATTGGGGACAGGAGGAGAAGGGGACGACAGAGGATGAGATGGCTGGATGGCATCACTGACTCGATGGACGTGAGTCTAAGTGAACTCTGGGAGTTGGTGATGGACAGGGAGGCCTGGCGTGCTGTGATTCATGGGGTCGCAAAGAGTCGGACACGACTGAGCGACTGAACTGAATTGGCCTCAAGAGAATACAATTTTAATACCAGAGGCAGAGGTGGTGAAACACACACATAGCTTCCTCCTCTCCTTTCCTTTAAACAGTTTATTTTCCTCTGAGAAAATCCGGAAGTAGGAAATGAGAAGATATTTCTTGGTTCCTGTTCCAGGTGGAGGAAAACATTCAGGTAGCTTGCAGCTGACTGATCCCAAGAACTGCTGCTTAGGTGACCAGGCACCTTGCTACTATCAAATCATAGCAGAGAAGCCTTAGACAGGGGTCATGAGACTTCTGTTTTAAATTTTGCTCAGACACTAATTCATTGAGTGATCTATGAAAAGTCACTTCTTGAAACTGGTCTTTCTCCCTTGTGAAAGTGAGAGATTTGGGATAGAGATTTTATAACCCTTTCCAGCTTAAATGTCTATTGTTCCAAAAGTCCACCTTTGAAGTGCTGGGATCAGTAGGCAACTGGCTTTTAGGTGTTTGAATGCCTTGGCATTCTGAGAACAGCTGATATATTGGATCATGTTCATTCAAATTCAAAATTCATTTTTTAATTGTAAAATTTTGTTCAGATATATTTTGAAATGATTTTTGTTCCTCTGCCTAGACAAATGTCTCTGGAAAGGGATAGAGCTGATAATTTAATGATACTGATAATTTATGCATAAAGTAGTTTTGTTTTGTTTGAAAACACATCCTTGAATCCCTGGAAACCTGAGGAAGAAAATGTAATATGTCTCAGAACAGACTCCAGATGAGTTCAAGACCATCCAGCTATGAGGACATATGTGTTTGTATTTTAAACCAATTTTTCTTGGAGTATAGTTGATTTACCATGTTGTGTTAGTTTCTGCTGTACAGCCAAGTGAATCAGTTATATGTATATATATATTCACTCTTTTGTAGATTCTCTTCCCATATAGGTCATTACAGAGTACCGAGTACACTTCCCCGTACTGTGCCATTCAACACCTCGTGGTTTGCCATATCCCACAGGGCACCAACTGGTAATCTCTGGTTAGGAAAATACTGCTAGTGAATGAGGTTGTCTCTTTGGGTTACAAAGAAAGAGGCTGTGTCACAATCTGGCCATTTCTAATAAATGGTTGTTCTAATTCATTTACTTTACCGTTGCAGCTATGTATACAGTTGTTTGTACCGTTTCTGTGTGACTTTAAGAAGTTATTTAATTGCTTAGAACTTTCTTTCCTTCATTTGTTTAAGTAAGCACATCAACTTCACGGAGTTGTTGTGAGAGTTTTATAGATGATGTTTGAGAAAACATATTTTAAACTGTTAAACACCATTGACATGTGAGTTATTGTATCCAATTGGACAAGTAATGACCAAAACAAATTTATTTTGCTTTTGTAAGCCCTCAAAGACAATAATTTTTTCTACACCAGATTTTTTTTCTCATCATTGTTTTGCAAAGTGTAATCTACTCCATCTACTTTTGGTAAATTTGCCAATTTGGTAGCTTTGGATCAGATTGGACAAATTTTCTGTAAATCCATTCTGAGCAGGACCCTGTTATTGTTGGAAGCCCAGATTATTAATTGATGCTTGCAGCTGCCAAGACTTTACCACAATTGGAGAAATAACTGTGGAAATTAAACTCACACCTGAATTCCCTTAGATTTGTTCATTTAAATCTGATCCTCAAAGTATTTGTTTTACTCATTATGCTACCTAATTTGCCAAAAATAAATCAGGAGCCAGTCAACACTCAAATCCTGGGGTAATTGGAGTTTTCAGTGTCAGCAGTAATACCTGCTAGTTCTGCAAGTGTGGAGTGTGTGTGTGTGTGTGTGTGTGTGTGTGTTGGAAATATGAACTAAGAGGATTCCTTTTGCTTGCAATTGCAAATAGTATTTGGGAGTATTTTCAGCTCATCTGGAAATGGATTTGAAATGCTAAAATCTAGTAAAAATAAAAGGCTGTTTGTTTTCAAATACCAATCTTACCAGAAGAAAACAGGATGTTTTCAAATGTCAGTCTTACCTGAAGAAATGGACTGGAGGAATATATCCTAACTTATTGTCATAGAAATATGGGTAGTATCTTTCAAAATTAATGTATGCTTCTGATGCAACAACCTTAGGGGACAAGTAAGTGTGTGAATACAGCCATTAGAATAAGATGGAATAACATTATTCTGACATTAGTTACTTAATGATTCTTTATAAGAGCAAGTAAAGGAACAAACAGGCTTCCCTGGTGGCTCAGACAGTAAATAATCTGCCCACAATGTGGGAGACCTGGGTTTGATCCCTGGGTTGGGAAGGTCCCCTAGAAGAAGCCATGGCAACCCACTCCAGTATTCTTGCCTGGAGAATCCCTGTGGACAGAGGAGCCTAGAGGGCTACAGTCCATCGGGTTACAAAGAGTTGGACATGACTAAGCACAGCACAGCACAAAGGAACAAACAGACGACATGAGACAGATTTCATTGTTTTGACTTGATAGTCAGCAATGGTACCCTGACTGCTTGAAATCTGTGTAGTATTTTGTTATGAATAACAAAATGTTATTTTATTATTTTTATTTTATAATTATTATTTTTATGTTATAATAATTATAATGTTATAATTATTATTTTACGTCAGGAAATAAATAAGAGGTGAGGATTCAGGCAAGTAAAATTCTCACTTACTCAGTAAAAATTGTTTACGTATTGGAGGTTAGGGAGCCTGCTTCTTATTTAGGGCTCTGAACAGAGGGAACTTCACAAAGAGAATGACAGGCAGGGGATCATTCATTTCTGCCCTGTACTTTGTGAACTGGTTCTGTACTGGTGGTTTCTCCTCACTGATTCACCTAGTCACCAGCAGAGATGATGGAACAGCAGAGAAGTTGGGAGAATGGCTAAGGATTCTGTGAGTGCTCAGTCACTTCAGTGGTGTCTGACTCTCTGTGACCCTATGGACTGTAGCCCACCAGGCTCCTCTGTCCATGGGTTGCCATGTCCCCCTCTGGGGGATCTTCCCTACCAGGGATTGAACCTGTGTCTCTTGTGTCTCCTGCTCTGCAGGCTGATTCTTTGCCGCTGAGCCATCAGGGAAGCCCAAGGATTCTGACTTGTGGGGTTTTCCCTTGTACCACCGAAGAATTCTCATATACCAGCTGAGCATCCTACAATTCATCTCAACTCAACTCAATAGCTATGATCAGCTGCCACAGGTTAAGGGCTCAGTCTCACAAGACTGCCGTCCACTTCAGAAAGAGTGAATGTGTTAGTCTCTCAGTCATGTCAGATTCTTTATGACCCCATGGACTATACCCTCCAGGCTCCTCTGTCCTTGGAATTCACCAGGCAAGAACACTGGAGTGGGTTGCCATTCCCTTTTCCAGGGGAGCTTCCTGACTCAGGGATCAAACCAGGCTCTCCTGGATTGCAGGTGGATTCTTTACCATTTGAGACCAGGGGAGCCTTATGAGCCACCAAGGAGATGACCATCACAAATCCAGGTTGTTATCTGTACTTCTGACTGGTGGGTTATAAATGTGAAGTTCCCACAACCCCTTCTTGGGTTGATTAATTTGCTAGAACGGCTTACAGACTCAGGAAACCAGTTTGCTCACTAGATCATCCATTTACTACAAAGAATATTAATCAGCCTTCAGATAAAGAGATACTTAGGGTGAGGTCCTGAACAAAGGAACTTCTGTTCCTATGGAGTTTGGGGCCTAACACAATGGTACATAGAAGCATTCTGGTTCCCCAACCTGGAAACTCTTAGAACCCAGATTTTTTGGTTTTAATGAAGGTCTCATTACACAGGCCTGATTAATTACATCATTGACTGTTGGTAATAATTCAATTTCAATCCCTCTCCCCTTCCCCAGGCCTCAGGGGGTGAGACTGAAAGTTCCAGTTCTCAAATTACATGTTGGTTCCTTTGATGACCAGCCCAGTTTTAGGTGGGGTCTAAAAGTCATCTCATTCACCAAATAAAGGACATCTTCATGATTTTTATCACTTAGGGAACCTGAAAAGTTTTAGGAGCTCTGTGTCTGAAAAGAAGACAATGATACAGTGTATATTTCATACCATCACCCTGGGCCTAGGGTCTTGGGTATATCATAGGTGAACAAAAGGAGAGGAGATGGGCACTGTGGAGCAATGACCTTGAACCCCAGTAAAGTGGCCCAGCTGTGGTTGGGATGACACCAGTAATCTTGGCTACTTTTCCCTGGGGGAGGAAAGAGATGAGTGGAAAGCCAGAAACAGGGCCTATGCTCAGGCCAGTGCCAACTGTGGGGGATAGGAGGGATGGCAGAGACCCCCCTGAGCACTCTGGAAGAGACAGAAATACTCAAGAAAATGTCTCTGCCTTAAAGAAGCTAATCAACCTGAGAAAGCAAACACCACATTTTTTTTTTTTTTGCACAGAATGAAGACAAAGAAATTCCTATACATTCTAAAAAATAGCATCCAAGAAAAATGTCTGTTTATATTTACATGCTTTAAATCAAAGTCTTTAAGAGGGATTGGAGGAAATTCTTAGTGGACAGGTTGGCATTTGGAGAGATATATGAATATGTGCTTCTGCCATCATCTCCAATTTGGTTCCAAGATAAGGAAAGTATTTTCTGCAACAAAATCAATGGATTGATTCTGTTAATGAGATATAATATTTAAAATGAGGACAGACTTAAATATTACAACCTGGTTGACCTCTTTTTTTCCCCATAGAACATGACCGGCAGCAGCTAAACCAGGACCCTGCCCCTGCCCAGCTGTTATCTCCAGTTATTTATTTCAGCAGATTAATGCAGAGAACTGTTGCCCTGTTATTAGAAATGGAATGGTGATTTTAATAGAAGTCTTCATTGACACCCAAACTCAGATAGCATAATATGAAATGTTGTGATCCTCTAAGTGATTACTATGGTTCAAAATCAAGTATCTGTAAGATTTTCTGAATCCTTTCATTTTCATCCAACTATCTGGTTGTCATATTGATATTGGGTATAATTAAATGGCAGTGTTCTGTGCTGCTTTCCACAAGGAGTCTGTTGCCTAGAATATATAGGAATTGTGAGGCAGCGTGATGTTTCTGCCAAATGTGGAAGTGTTTTTAGATCAGACAAAGCAGACAGAGGCTCTTAATCCTATTGGAGTTTAAAGATTGTCCCATGCCAAGTGCCCTGTCCTCTCGGCTTTCTACTCTGTGCAGGGAATGCTGAAGCCCCCATCCTCACCCCAGACCTCCACAGTGAATGATAAAAATCACTGAGATGATTCATGCTGAAGCCTCACACACCTGTAACGAGCAGGGCACACTGAAAGGAATTAAGCATCTCTGCAGAAACTCACTGAGGCAAAATCATTTTTCAAAGATTGTTTGGAGACACTGTGACCTCAGAGTAATGGCCTTCCCGATGGAAGAAGCAACCCAGGACATGAGGGAAAACAGGGACTCTGGAGAGCAGACAGAACAATGAAAAATTAGCTAGGGAGGATCACCACTAAAATGAGTGAGGAAGAACCAGAGATTCTTGTTAAAATCCACCATACACTCTTTAATTATGTCAATTTTGTCTATTTTTCATTGAGTGTAGATTTTTTCACTGTCAGCAAAAACTTTTGATATCTTTAAAAGACCAAGTTAAAAACTTCTTCCAGGGTTAGTGAAAGGGGACACTTTCCCCAAGATCTCTGTCCATTAAGAGACAAGACATGATGCCTATAGTTGGCAAAGCCGGCTAAGCAGCTCCCTTAGAGCAGGGGTCCCCAACCTCTGGGATCTAATGCCTGATGATCTGAGGTGGAACTGATGTAATAATAATAATAGAAATAAATTTCACAATAAATGTAATGCTCTTGAATCATCCCCAAACCATCCCTCTACCTGGGTCCGTGGAAAAAATTGTCTTCACAAAACTGGTCCCTGATGCCAGGGACCAAAAAAGTTGAGGACCTCAAAAAAGTTGAGGACCATTACATTAGAGAATTCTGACTTAATGAAGTTTCCAGAAATGTAGGGAGAACAGGGGTCAGCAAGCTATGGCCTGGGGGCCAAATCTATCTTAAACAAAGTTTAATCAGAACACACCCATCCTCATTTATTTGTGTATTGTCCATGGCTGTCTTTGTGCTATGATAGCCAAGTTGAATAGGTATGGCAAAAATCATATGACCCACAAACCTGAAAATATTTCCGTCTGACCCTTTCTAGTAAAAGTCTGCAACCCCTTGTGATTGACTCACACAAAACATTGCTTGTCATAAGCATCTACAATTAGAACCATAGACATCTATCTGTTCATTGTTTTCTGTTCATTTGCAAACATTCACTGGGCACCGACTATGTGTCCCACTCTTCTGGGATGCTTAAATGACTGAAAAAGACAAAAATTCCTTTCTTCATGGTGCTTACTTTCTCGTGGGGAGAGATAGACCATAAATAATAAACAAAATAAAAGTGACATTATTTGCTAAGTGCTGAGGCAAATAAGAGGAGAAGGCAATGGCACCCCACTCCAGTACTCTTGCCTGGAAAATCCCATGGACGGAGGAGCCTGGTAGGTTGCAGTCTATGGGGTCGCTCAGAGTCGGACACGACTGAGCCACTTCACTTTCACTTTTCACTTGCATGCATTGGAGAAGGAAATGGCAACCCACTCCAGCGTTCTTGCCTGAAGAATCCCAGGGACGGCGGAGCCTGGTGGGCTGCTGTCTCTGGGGTCACACAGAGTTGGACACGACCGAAGCGACTTAGCAGCAGCAGTAGCAGCAGAGGCAAATAAGAGAGCAGGTATACAAGGATGGGAGCCCTTGGAAAGCGCTGCACATTGTGGAAGCCTGTTTGAGAAGGTGACATCTGAATGAAGACGTGAAGGAACTCAAGGCTGCAGATCTGGAGGTAAAGTGTTTCAGACCAGGGAGCAGCCAGTGTGAAACTCTGAGTAACAGCTTATGGGACCACAGGCTGGCTTTCCAGATGTGTGCAAATAATCTCCAAAGTTCACCCCCTAAACCCAAGCTAATTTTAATGACTCCTGAAGATTTTGATCTAGAAAGTCTAGGGTGGGGACCGGAAATTTGTATTCTGTGAAATGGGGGAGCATTTTTATTTTTTCAGGTGTCTCATTTTGGGAATCACTATCTAAATCAAAATCAGAGTGCCCTCCAAATATGCTGAGTGTCATTCAGCCTCTGCTTAAACATTTCCAGTAATGGGAAGCTATCAACTCTTTGAGAGAGTTCATTCCATAAAACATTTATAACATTTAATTAATTTATTCATTTATTCAACAAAAGATGTGTAGCCTTCCTACTGTGAGTCAGGTACCAGGGATATGAGCAAACACGTTCTGTGTCTTCATTGTTTATTTTGCTTGTCTGTTTTCAATTGCAAAATGTATATGGTATTTTAATTTTAGACAGATTGGGGAAAAAAATAAAACACATAAGAAAAAAGTTACTCTTTATCTTATAAGTAGCAATGTTAGGATTTTGATATTTTTCATTTTTTTCTCTCTAGATTTAAAAATTTGAGCTCCCTTTTTCAACTAATAGTTTGTTATGAATATTTCTGTTTGTACAAAATTTTTTTGTTATGTGCTTTAAAAATAACAGTTTAGTATTCTATTTTAGATATATATATATTCCATATGTACACACTAGTGGAATATATATATATATATATATATATATATATATATATATAAAATGGCTATTTAGGTTGTCTCAGAATGTACACTACTACCCAAAACTCTGCAATTAATTAATTAATTTTATTTTAAGTTTTTTCCAGCATTTCTAGTTATGTAGGTAAATAAATGTCTACAGGTGGAATTTCTGAATTAAAAGATATAGACTCTTAAGTCTTTTGAATACTTTGCCAAATTGCCTCTCCAGAAAGAATGATACAATTTCCACCTCCATTTCAATTATATAAAAATATTCATATTTTCATACCCTTGGCAATACTTGTATTTTACTCTTTTTATTAAAAAGCTATAATTACTAGAAAGTTCTTTTTTTATGCTGAGCTCAATTTTGCCTATTCAAATCTTCAATCTATTGATTTGACTTTTGTCTCCTGGAGTTTTGTGGGTAAGTTCAACCCCCATTCTTTAAAATGAAATCTCAAATATTTAAAAATAATGATCATGCCTCTACTGTACTCTGACTCCAGTTAGATAATTATTCCTTTCACCCACTTTCTAGACTCTCCGTGGTTCTGGTCTCACTGTTCTAGGTAAGCCTTTGTTAATCAGTCTTTCTCTTAAAATGTGGTGACAAGGCTTAACTGAAGACTGTCACTGAAAAACACTGACTTCTTTGTTTTGAGCAGGAGTCTTCTAATTGGTGTAGGCAAGGTAGGCATTAGTGTTTCTTGGCAAACACGCCATCCTTTTGGCTCTTACAGAGATTGATATGAACCAAAATTCCTAAGCATTTTTTATAAACAATCTCGTTGTCATATCAGGCATCTGCTGTACTTCACTGCTGTAGTTGTTTTCTGAGACCAAACCGAAGGACTTTAATAAAAATCAGCACAACCATTAATTCTAACTTGTCAAGTTCTTTTGAAAGCTGATTTCATCACCAGATGTGTATCCTATACAAACTCGATAAAGATATCTCTTGACTTGTAATTAAGAAAAATACAAGCTCATGTCTATTGCAGAATCCTGCCGCACCGTATTAGTCTGTATTGATCCATTAATCAAACAGACTCTGGGTACAACACTGAGTCCAGTCAGGCTACTTGAAGCTCATCCAGTGTGTGTGTGTGTGTGTGTCTGTGTGTGCGCGCGTGCATGTGCACCGGGGCATGTGTGTGTGTACGGTATTCCCATTGCTAAGGATGTACAGGGAAACTCTCTAAAAAAAACCACAAACAAAATATTTTATACTTGCTGAAATCAATGCATGGTATTTCCTTGACCCTCCAGCCTATGATTACTTCTTTTTTTCACCCTCCAGCCTATGATTACTTCTTTTTTTCCTAAAATGGAAATTAGTTTGGCATAAAGAGTCAGTTATCCATATTGCATCTTTGATTTCAGCTTTACTTCAGAATGGTTAGGGTCAACATCAAACTAAGCTTGATGCAGTTTCTAGTTATAACTTTATTTCTCTATTTTGAAACATTGGAATATTTGCCCGTATCTTATCCACTGGAAGCTCTTGCTTTTGTACAAAATTAAGAATTGTGTTTTTTTTCCCTTTCTATTTTTCAGCTCGCTTGGTGTATAGCTTATTTGGATCTGAGGGCTTTTATTCATTTCAAGCAAAGAGATTTTTTTCCTATCCTCTAGATCTTCTAGTACCTTTAATTTCAGTTTCCCGATAACTTCACGTGGTACCTACACTTTCCAATTTGAAAGTCATTCTGCTTGATGGAGATGATTTTAAGTAGGACTTGAATGCATGTGCTTTTGTATTATTTGTTAACAATGTGTTATATATCTCCATTTGTAGATTTAAGCCTTTCTCATTTTAATATTATAATTTTAATGATACAATTCATTATTCTTGACACTTCTGCCACATCTGTTTTTAACATATATGTGAAATGAATTGCCCTATCATAGTTGATCTCTACATGCCAAACAATTCAGATTATTGCAAAACTAGTTTAGCTCTGGTGATATTTATATGTGAATAGATCAGTAGTTAACTCAGGCTTGCTTTCTTATATGTGTGCTGCTTTTAAATAGTTTCAAAGCATTTTGTACTTTTGATCTTAAAACCTATATCCAGTCATAAAATTAGATGGATCAGCTTTATACCATTTATACTGTTCAGTATAAAAAGACAAAAGGATATGACACCAAAAGATGAGCCCCCTTCCCTCAACAAGGTCGGATGGCATCCAATATGCTACTGGGAAGAGCAGAGGGGGCGATTACTAATATCTCCAGAAAGAATGAAGCGGCTGGGCTAAAGTTGGAATGACACTCAGTTTCAAATGTGTCTGGTGGTAAAAGTAAAATCCAGTGCTGTAAAGAACAGTACTGTATGGGAACCTGGAATGTTAAGTCTTTGAATAAAAGTAAATTGGATGTGGCCAAGCAAGAAATGGCAAAAGTAAATATCAACATCTTAGGAATCAGTGAGGTAAAATGGACCGGAATGGGTGAATTTAATTTAGATGATCATTATATTGACTATTATGGGCAAGAATCCCATAGAAGAAATGGCGCATAGTAAACAAAAGAGTCCGAAATTCAGTACTTGGGTTCAACCTCAAAAACAACAGAATGACCTCGGTTTGTTTCGAAGGCAAACCATTCAACATCACAGTAATTCAAATCTATACTCCAACCACTGATGCTGAAGAAGCTAAAGTTGATTAGCTCTATGAAGACTTCCAAGTCCTTCTAGAACTAACACCAAAGAAAGATGTCCTTTTCATTATAGGGAATTGAAATGCAAAAGTAGGAAGTCAAGAGATACCTGGAGTAACAGGCAAATTTGGCCTTGGGGTACAAGATGAAGCAGGGCAAAGGCTTACAGAGTTTTGCCAAGAGAATGCACCAGTCATAGCAAACATTCTTTTCTAATAACACAAGAGACAACTCTACATACAGCCATCACAGAATGATCAATACCCAAATCAGATTGATTACATTCTTTGTAGCCAAAGATGGAAAAACTCTATACAGTGAGCAAAAACAAGACCTGGAGCTGACCGTGGCTAATTATCAGCTCCTTATAGCAAAATTGAGACTTAAGCTAAAGAAAGTGGGGGAAATCACTAGGCCATTCAGGTATGACCTAAATCAAATCCCTTATGATTATACAGTGGAGGTGACGAATAGGTTCAAGGGATTAGATCTGGTAGAGTGCCTGAAGAACTATGGACAGAGGTGGTGGCTCAGATCAGACATGAACTTGGGTGAACTCCAGGAGATAGAGGGACAGGGAGGCCTGGCATGCTGCAGTCCATGGGGTTGCAGAGTTGGACACAACTTAGCAACAGAACAACAACAAACTCTCATTTACTTGTTGGCCTATGCAGTATCAGGTGGTGATGAATCAGTTCAGTCAGTTCAGTTCAGTCACTCAGTCGTGTCCGACTCCTTGCGACCCCATGAATCACAGCACACCAGGCCTCCCTGTCCATCACCAACTCCCGGAGTTCACTCAGACTCAGTCCATCGAGTCAGTGATGCCATCCAGCCATCTCATCCTCTGTCGTCCCCTTCTCCTCCTGCCCCCAATCCCTCCCAGCATGGAGACAATTGAATTTTCTTAAGGATAAGAATTATGTTTATGTATATGTGTGTGTATATGTATATGTATGAAGATGAATAAATCCTTTCTCTGTGCTCCTTATTCGGGAGTTACCATATTTTCTACAGAACTTAAAATATATATAAAACAAAACTAATTGGTTTTTTTTACTAAATATAGGAAATGAAATTCAACCATTTCAATGTGAGAGTCATCTTAAAATAAAATAATGTAATATTTAACTATAGTTTTTTCCTAGGGTGATCCACCATTCCTATTTGCTAGAAACTGGGTAGTTTCCCAAGATGCAGAAATTTCAGTGCCCAAACTGGGAAAGTTATGTGCAAACTGGGATGATTCAGTCAACTTATCTTTATCCTAATTCTTCCCCTATGACTACCTTTTTAAAAAAGCTAAAATGGTTGACTATTCTCCAATTCTAAATATGACCAGTTTTTATTTGGCCAATTCCTTGTTTTAAAATATTAATTTAAGATACTATTTCTGGCTAGTCTATAGACTACTCTTATTTTTTTAAACTACCTTCCCTTCTCTCTTTTACTCATCAATTTTCCTTTCTTTCTTTCTTTTTTTCTCAATGAGAGAGCACCTGGACACAGAGTGCACCATTAATACATCCATTTCCGTGTCCAGTGACCATAAAATGATTATTAATACCTCTGGATAATTAGTCTTTATTTTCATTGGGAAATTCATGCTATCTCTGTGTCTATGACCTATATTTTTGTGATTTAGACTCTGAACTGAAGAAAAAAAGAGGGACATAAGTTTTATGAAATACTTTTAAAGGCCAGGAGTAACCAACCCACCAGAAATTCTTGAAAGTGCCAGCATGATCTTGATGTTTTGTCCCCAGATGCCATCAAAATTGTGAATCCTTTATTGGTTAATGGAGCCAAGGTTCACACAGGGCCCAGTTACGTGTTGACTCCATCCATTCTGACTTACATGCCATTTAATATAGTAATCAATGGTTGCAAATGGGGGCTTATGTGCAAAAAGTCCATGATTGCCATGTTACATAACAATATCAAAAGACCTGTGAATAAGGTAGAACTTCCTCATTTCTCACTGGAAGAAACTGAGATCTAGAGAGACTAAGGGAATTTCCTAATATCAAAACTCTGGTTAGTGGCAGAGCTGAGCTCTCCATCACCCAGAATCCATGGCCTCATTCTAGACTCTAAACTCTCAAAGGGGAGAGCTTAGACAGAGTAATAAAGGCAAGATTGTTCATGATCCAGCCTCCTCACGGTCATTTCCAGTGGAAACAGGCTTGAACCAACTTTGTAAAATATCTCCTTTCACCTTCTTCTTTGGCCACTTTGCAGCCTGAGGAGCTTACCAGTGACCAGGTTGGGGTCATGCTCTATGTGCTCAGTTGCTCAGTCTTATAGACTCTTTGTGACCCTGTGAACTGCAACCCACCAGGCACCTCTGTCCCTGGGATTCTTCAGGCAAGAATTCTGGAGTGGGTTGCCATTTCCTATTCCAGAGGATCTTCCTGACTCAGGGATCAAACCCACATTTCCTGCATTGGCAGGTGGGTTCCATTGTGGTCACTGTTTTCCTTATTTTTACTCTTGCTTACTGTTGCCCAGATTTGTCCCCTAATACATTTCTTGCTCTTCCCATCCTCATTCCCTTGGACATAAAATTTTAATTTATGGAACTCCCACTTCATCTAGGCTTGATGACTGCCTAGAACAGTTACACAATTGACCATTGAAAAGCAGAACATAACTAATGTGGGAGCTGTCATCCTGAAGTGCTGTTACCTTTATCCATTGCTTTTATTCTTGCTTACCATGTACTTTATTGTCTCTGTTTATCATAAAGCTTCTACATGACTGATAATTATTAGTTTTGTTGAACACAATATGTTTTTGAAGCTCAACCCCTCTAAGTCTGCAATTTTCCCCCATCTGTCTTACATAGCAGAAAATTGCATATCTTTAAAATGTTTATTGAAAAAATCTTATGCTCTAATATTATTTTAATAAGATAAAATTGTAGCCTACAATTATTTTAAAATTGACTTTAAATTTTGGAATAGTTGGAAGTTACCAGAAAAGTTGCAAGAGAGCATAATGAGTGCCCCAGTGGTTTTTATTCCATTTCCCTCTGATGTGAACATCTTACATAACCATGGTGTATTTGTCCAACTAGGAAATAAATGTTGGTTCATCACTGTTAACTAAACTACAGACTTTATTTGGATTTCACTGTTTTGTTCCACTGACATCCTTTTTCCTATCCAAGATCCAAACCATGGTTCCACACTGCATTGTGTCATAACATTTTCCTAGTCTTCTTCAATCTATGATAATTCTGGAGTCTTCTCTTATTTTTTAAGATCTTGACAGTTTTGAGGAGGACTGCTCAAGGATTTTGTGGAATGTCCCTCAATTTGGGTTTATCTGACATTTTTCCTGTGATCAGGCTGGGTTTTAGATTTAGGGAAAAATATCACGGACATGAAGTACCCTTCTTATTAAATCCTATTAGGACTGCATACCTTCAACATGTTTTATCACTGGTGATATTGCCCTTCATCACCTGGTTAAGGATGTATTTGCTGGGTATCTCCACTGTAAATTTATTATTTTTCCTTTACCATGCTCTTTTCCTTGGGAGTGAGTTACAAAGTCCAGCTCACACTCGGGGGAGGAAAAACTATGCTCTTGCCTCCAATCTTTTAAAGTATTTTATTTCTGCTGGTCAAGTTGCCTCATTTTGGAGTCTAAGCATCTCTACCACTAGGTGGACCACATTTAGTTCCTACTCCTCTTCTAAACACTTTACTCCTTCCCTTGTCTTGTAACCAACTCCCTAAAACTTCTCCGTTTTCATATATTCTTTCTTCTCTGCAGCATCAATCTGATTTTAATTGCCTTCAACTGAAACTTAGTGTGGCGTACCATGGCTGTTTTCCCTGATTCCCCAAAGTCTGAATTGAAAAATGAGGTGTGTTGGGCTAGGAAATTATTTATGAAGGAAGGAAGAAAGAAAATGTAGACTTAATAAATAAAAAGGTCAAATAACTCTCTTGATAAGCTAACAACTGATGAGAAAGCTACTAAGTAAATGTGATATAAGAATTTCAAGGCGTGTTCAGAGAGATGCAAAGATCTTTGTGGAAGGAGGCCTTCTTTATTAATCTTCTTACATTTGTCAACTAACACACTGAAAGACACCAAGTTCATACCCAATACATCTTTGTTGTTTATAGAGATTTGTACATGCACATTGATAGAAACATATACCAATTTCTATATGACAGAAAAAGCAAAACTCTAGGAAAACCAAAGCATTGCTACATTGTAGCAAGACCTCCCAGCAGATGTGATGCTTCACTGTCTGGATTTAAATCCAAGCTCAACCATTTACTAGCTTTGTAATCATGGACAAGTTGTTTACCCTCTCTGGGCTGATTTATAGGATGAATATATTGTTAGCGATTATGGTGCAGAGAAGTTGAGAGAAATAAGTGAGTTAATTCATATAAAGCTCTTAGCGGAGTGCCTGGCAGATAACAAGCATTAGGTTAATATGATTTATTGTTACTGCTATTACTCATAAAGTTTTAGGTATAGAGCAAACCATGAGTTTTTTCATATATATAAGCTTTTAAAGTAGATTCAGGTTCATAGCTAAATTGAGAGGCAAGTACAGAGATTTCTCATGTACTGTCTGCCCCTCACCTGTACAGCCTTCCACATCAACATCTCCCTTGGTTACCATTGGTGAACCTACACTGACACATCATAACTGCCCAGAATTTACTGTTTACCTTGCAGTTTAGTCCTGGTATTATAGATCCTATGGTTTGGACAAACGTGTAATGATATACTGAGCTTCCCAGGTAGTATTAGTAAAGAATTCACCTGCCAATGCAAGAGCTACAGGAGACACAGATTCAATACTCGGGTCAGGTAGATCTCCTGGAGGAGGAAATGCAACCCACTCCAGGATTCTTGCCTGAAGAACTCCATGGACAGAGGAGTATGGTGGGCTACAGTTCAAGGGGTCACACAGAGTTGAACACGACTGAGTGACTGAGCACACAAGTGTAATGACATGTATCCATCATTATAATATTCTACAAAGTATTTTCATTGCCCTGTGCTCTACCTATTTATCCTTGCCCTAAACAAGTTTTTTTTTAAGTAATATCATTTCACAATAAAAATACCAAAGTTACCCAATGAATTAACTTCAAAATATTAATATTAAATTGTTTCTATGTAGTGATTAACCCCATTTCTCTCTTTTAAAGCAAAATTATCAACTTAATCCTTAAATTGATAATGGTAAATTATCAATTTAACCCATCTTTTATGCTAAACTTTTTCCTGCAGTTTGGGTTCCATCATTAAGATATTTTAAATAAAGTGGCTCTGCAAGCACTAAATACAAAATAAGATTCTGGCCAAAAGTTTTTGCTCTCTTTCACTTGATATAGGATAGCTCTAGGCAGAAGCTGCTCCCTGATCTAGGTGTCCTGATTCTGGTCATCCAGAGAAAGGCGAACCCTGGACCCTGAGTTTAGATTATTGGATGACTTTAGCAGTGTTTAGGTCTTCCCCTGTGACTCAGTGGTAAAAAGAATCTGCCTGCAGTTCAGGAGACTCAGGTTTGGTCCCTGGGGTGAGAAGATCCCCTGGAGAAGGACATGGCAACCCACTCCAGTAGTCTTACCTGGAGAAGTCAATGGACAGAAGAGCCTGGCAAGCTATAGTTCACAGGGTTACAAAGAGTCGGATATGACTGAAGTGCCTGAGCAAGCACACACACAGCAGTTTTTATATCTTTGTCAATGGTGATCTTTGCATAATTTGGAATTTTCCAAAAGACAGATTAATTAAACCATACATCTTTACCAATTAGGCCTCTTCTTCATTGATAAATATAGTCATAAATTATTTGTAGACATAGTTTTGAGATTAGCTACGAACAACTCTTTCACAAAGTAATTTAGTTAGTGAATTAAAAATATCACATCCGACTACAAGTAGCTGATCCCAAAGAACTGCTGAGTTGGGTTGCCATGTATTAGGTTCATTATGCAAATAGGCATCCCAAGAGAGCCATCCCAAAGACGATTAGCCTCTTTCACCTTTAATAACCTAAGATCTCTGGTTCGTGATGTGTGCAGATGAAAATATGTTCCGCCTGTGGGTAAGGGTGTTATTAATGCATAATTCTTTAGCTTCTTTCTCCCTACACTGGAATTCTATTTTGGCAAACCTCTTGGGTTCGGTTGTCAGAGAGATAAAAGTCTGTGTGTACTGCAGTAGAATCCGGAGTGAATCTTGGTAAATTTAGAGGGTCAGATCTACTGTCTTTATCTGTGGATAAAAAACTACATCTCCTCTACCCAGTTGTACTACTTTTTCCTTTTTGTTTTTTCTTCAAACTTTACACTTTTTATTTTGTATTGTGGTATAGCCGATTAACAATGTGATAGTTTCCGGTGAACAGCAAAGGGATTTAGCCATGCATACACATGTATCCATTCTCCCCCAAACTCCCTTCCCAGCCAGGCTGCCACATAGTATAGAGCAGACTTTCATGTGCTATACAGTAAGTAGGTCCTTGTTGGTTATCCATTTTGAATATAGCAGTGTGTACATGACCTTCCCAAAGTCCCTAACTATCTCTTCCCCCTAGCAGCTGATTGTACTATTGATTGTGCTGCAAGGAGTCTAACTGGCTCTCCTTGGGTTGGAAACCTTTTAAATGGGATCCTTTGTTTCTGTCTGTAGATATAAATATGTCAAAAAAAGCCAACTGGAATTCAGACACAGCCTTGGGTCCAGAAACTACTGATTCACAGGCAATGTTAGTCTTAAGCAAACTGTGCCTGTACATTGAAGAAGTCAGCCAGGGCCCTTGGCAGGCTCAGAGAGAGTGTTACCATTTGGTGACTTGAATGGTCACTTCCAAAAATAAAATGTAATCTTACAGCCTTTTGGAAAGGTATTTGCTGGATGCAGGCATCTGCTGACATTGAGAAGGTGTGATAGTTCACAGGTCTGAAATAGTTACCATGGGTGTTCCCAGCAGTGAATCATCAGTAGCTTCAACCTTGGAAAAGTTCAAGAATGCTATCAGCGTAAGTGACTGTCAATCCTGATGGGCAGGATTTTCTGGCTTTGCTGAAAATGGTTCAATTAGTTAGTGATTTATAAAAAAGTAAATTAAAATAAATGCTTTTTTCTCCATCTTTTTTGCCCCTGAGAGTTCTGCTAGGAATTCCCTGTCATAATGGAGGATTTGGGGATATGAAGGCAGACTGCTTTTCTTGGAAGGATCCAATACAGACAGCCTTTAGAGTATTTGGAAATTTTTGGCCACTTGATTCATCTCCTGTTGGTGGCAATATATGATGGAGCAGTGACCAGAAGCTGTGCTTTATATCTCTCTTGGACTTAAAACAATGCCAAAAGGCCAAGGAAAACACTGCATTAAAAATCCAGCCAGCATTTTAGAGAAAGAGGTGATTCAATTTCTTTTATTATCTACTTTAAATAATTTGTTGTACTTCATCCAAAGGTTTCCTTACCTTTTCTTTTTCTTGTATACACTACATTGTCATCTTCTCCATGGTTCTCTAGGGATCTGCCCTTGTGAATTGCTGCAGTCATCATTTCTAGATACTAAAGAATATGGCACGTTCACATTATCTTCTATTCCTCTGTGCTGAAGTCTGATGTTCCTTCGACTGACTCTTTCTCTGGCACTTTTCTTTTTCTTTTCCTTTACTTATGTGCTGTGCTGTGCTTAGTTATTCAGTCATGTCTGACTCTACTTTCTTCTTATTCTCTTGTTTATTGTTTTTCCTTCCAATAAGAGGTGATGCTAGTGGTAAAGAAACCTTCTGCCAATGCAGGAGGCATAAGAGACCTAGGTTTGATCCCTGAGTTGGGAAGATCCCCTGGAGGAGGGCATGGCAACTCACTCCAGGATTATTGCCTGAGAATCCCATGGACAGAGGACCCTGGTGGGATATGGTCCATAGGGTCGCAAAGGGTTGGACACACCTGAAGCGACTTGGCACCCATGCACACACACAGGCCCTGTGTATTTGTGTGTTTACTTTTGATTCTCAGCCTTTAAGGATCATTCTTTTCCTCTTCTAATGTCTTTCATGCTCTGAAATACATTTGGTCAAACCTGGTCACAGAACAAGTTTCATATCTACTATCATAACTGTTTTCAAGGTTTCAAATCAATAAGAACTCTTTAACCTTGGTATCTCTTCTTCACAGATGGGAAACTGAGACCCTGACTGATCAAACAATTTCCCTGGGATCAGACAGTGGATTGCTAGAAGAGTGAGAGTTGTAACATAGGTTTCCTGAGTTCCAAGAGAAGTGATTAGCCAAGTGAACTCTCATTACTGAACATGTGGTCCCTGGACCAGTGGCATGGGCGTTATGTGGAAATGGGTTAAAAATACAGATTCTTGGGCTCAGCCCCAGACCTACTGAATCAGCATTTGCATTTTACCAACGTCCAACGTGTTCAGTTCAGTTCAGTCGCTCAGTCATGTCCAACTCTTTGCAACCCCAAGAACCATAGCATGCCAGGCCTCCCTGTCCATCATGAACCCTTGGAGTCCACCCAAACCCATGTCCATTGAGTTGGTGATACCATTCAACCATCTCATCCTCTGTTGTCCCCTTCACCTCCTGCTCTCAATCTTTCCCAGCATCAGGGTCTTTTCCAGTGAGTCAGCTCTTCACATCAGGTGGCCAAAGTATTAGAGTTTCAGCTTTAACATCAGTCTTTCCAATGAACACCCAGGACTGATCTTCTTTAGGATGGACTGGTTGGATCTCCTTGCAGTCCAAGGGACTCTCAAGAGTCTTCTCCAACACCACAGTTCAAAAGCATCAATTCTTCAGCACTCAGCTTTCTTTATAGTTCAACTCTCACATCCATACATGACCACAGGAAAAACCATAGCCTTGACTAGACGGACCTTTGTTGGCAAAGTAATGTTTCTGCTTTCGAATATGCTATCTAGGTTGGTCATAACTTTCCTTCCAAGGAGTAAGCGTCTTTTAATTTCATGGTTGCAATCACCATCTGCAGTGATTTTGGAGCCCAGAAAAATAAAGTCTGACACTGTTTCCCCATCTATTTGCCATGAAGTGATGGGACTGGATGCCATGATCTTAGTTTTCTGAATGTTGAGCTTGATTCATATGCAATTTAAAGTTTGAACAACTTTGAACTAGACTCCTCTGTATTCAAGCACGTCTCCCTGAAACACACTCCGTAGCATTGATAGGTTTGCTTTGCATCTGTGAGGTTTCTTCTGAGTCCTGGATACTCCTGATAGAAGTCTGTGTGAAGACAGACACAAGCTTTGGCCTTGGTTTCAGCATCTTGATTCCGGAATTTGGATTTCACATCAACTGCACTTGTGAAGAGTTTCAAGTGCAGTGACAAAGCAAGTGGAAATTGTTTTCTAAGCAATTAGTTTTCTGTGTGCTTACTTCTTTGTAGTTTGCTGATTCAATTTAATATCTGCAAACCTATTGGTAAAAATAGAGGCATTGCCGCTTTAACTGTCTTTATCTGCTTCTTTGAATATATTGTCTGCCATTTTCCAAGTGCCTCATGGGATATTTCAATATCCAAAATGATTTTTATTGTTTTCCCAAACTGTAATAAAAGAGGTGTTATCGCTTTCATTCCCCTGACTGGATTTTAAATTTAGAGGAAGCGCAGCGCATGCATTTGACAAGGAGAGGTGTAAAGTAAAATCTATTTGATACCAGAATTGAAATGAATCACTGGCATAGGAAACAGTGATGAATATTTTCTTGCAGAGAGAAAGTGTTGTCAGATGTAACTTCTATCATATCGGTTCATATATAAGGGACACGTTCCAGTTTAGGGTTTTAAAAGATAAGTGCTGAGTAATCGTTAAAAATGGGTGTTAAAGGAACTTCCAGGTAGGAAAGAATAAAGAATGAAAATGAATCTTGAGGAAATAAAAAAAACACTTTTGAATATTTTTCTATCTTTTTTTTTCATTTTTCAGTTCCAAATAAACATCCTTTTCATATGAAAGACTCTCGAGAAGGGATTGTAATGGGAGGTGTGTCAGAGTCCTGAACATTCATGAATGTATCCGTGATTTGAGATTGAATTTATTTTATGCTCCTGAGTGTGTCTGCCAACTGAGAGGAGACCTTTAGAACGTACATTATTTAAGAAGATATGAGACAAGCTAGGGATGGTCCACAGATTGGCAGCCTCTGCCCATCGTAATTTGAACCTAGAATCAATGTTTTGCTCAATATCACAGCAAGCCTCAGCAAGTCAAGTTCCTGAAACTCATCTTCTATGATTTTTCTAACTCTATATGCCTAAAAATTAGAGTGAATGGCAAAATTAAAACCACTCTCCCTCCAAAATTCACTAAACCTACTGCTTCTATTTCTGATACAGAGGAGAATCTGAATATGACTAATGCCTTCGGACAAAGGTCACAAATACGAGGCTTCAACATTCAGAAATATGCAGAAAAGACATCCCCCCAAACTTGCCAAAATATTTCTTCAGTCACACACAAGTTTACCTGATGTCAGTAACTCATAATTAATTAAGAAGTAGATGAGGAAAAAAAAAAACCCCAGTAACACCATGCCTTGAAGAAGGGGGACAAGAAATAATGGCTGATGTGACCCTCACCCTCATCCCCTCATGGAATATTCCTCACTTGTCCATGAAGAGGAAGGTCATAATCATTCAGAAATGGTTTTAGACTCTGGCCATCAGCTAGGCTGACAGTTGTCCTCACACACATTCTCACTTTTGTGACCTTTTGGAGGGGGACCTTCCACTCCCTCCCCATCCTTTACTCCCACCTCTGAAGAGTTATTGCCTGAGTCTGCTAAAATTCTCTAGCAGTTATCTGTGATGATAACTTTACAATTACAGAAAGTGATACAACTTCTGGAAGGCAAGATAAAAATGCATCTTATTTCCACTTTGCCATGTTGATGCATTTACCTTACTTTCAATTTTGAAATTCCTCAACAGTGAGCAAAAGAATGTTCTTTGACATTTGTGGTGATGTTATTATTAACTCAGTCTTTACTGTTTAGGAGGTGCAAAATGATGCTATTTGAGACTAAATTTAAAATTCCCTGGCTTCTATGCATATATATATAATATATATATATATTTATATGTACAACTTCACATTCAAAGAAAGAGGATAGTCTTAATGTTGAAGCCTCTAACAGAAAGGATATTTTTGTTGAAATCTAAGTCAAAAATTCACAGTGATTCCCAGTAGCATACAAACGATGTCTTCTATATATTTTACATTAAGGTAGCCTAGAATACTTTTATACTACTCTAATTACCTTCCTTCTTAGGAATTTCTCTTAAAAATTGAAGAAAAAAATATGTGTTAAGAATCATGGCTGCTTTGCAAACAGTTCAGGTGTACTTTTGAGGCATTTCAAGCAAAATGCATTTTGGAAGGCTTTGGTTTATATCTTTCATATATCATTTCTCCTTTTGAAGACTTTCATACACTTTGAAATCTCTTCCTCGAAAGAGAATAAGTGAAAGATGATAGCACTCTTAAACATGAATGATTCATTGATGTTAAGCATAGGATTTGGGCTCTTGGGTGTATCTATAAAAGGGATATTTGAAGAGTGTTTCATGTCCCTCCCACCAGCTCTTCCTTTACTCAAGTTCTTCTACTGTTGGTTCTGAGCAAGTGCTACATTTATACTAGCATCTCAAGGTTCCTGTGAGAGAAATATTTCACGTTCAGTTAAGTCAGTTGTGTCCAACTCTTGTGACCCCATGAACTATAGCATGCCAGGCTTCCTTCAACATCTCCCAGAGACTGCTCAAACTTATGTCCATTGAGTCAGTGATGCCATCCAACCACCTCATCCTCTGCCGTCCCCTTCTCCTCCTGCCTTCAATCTTTCCCAGCATCGGGGATCTTTTCAAATGAGTCAGCTCTTTGTATCAGGTGGCCACAGTTATGGAGTTTCAGCTTTAGCATCAGTCCTTCCAATGAATATTCAGGGTTGATTTCTTTTAGGATTGAGTGGTTTGATCTCCTTCCAGTCCAAGGTACTCTCAAGAGTCTTCACCAACACCACAGTTCAAAAACATCAGTTGTTCTGTGCTCAACTTTCTTTATGGTCCAATACTCACATCCATACATGACTATTGGAAAAACATAGCTTTGACTATTACTAAAAACAAAGCTTTGTCAGCAAAACAATCTCTCTGCTTTTTAATATGCTGTCTAGGTTGGTCATAGCTTTTCTTCCAAGGAGGAAACATCTTTGAATTTCACAGCTCCAGTCACCATCTGCAGTGATTTTGGAACCCAAGAAGATAAAGTCTCTCACTGTTTCTACTGTTTCCCCATCTATTTGCCATGAAGTGATGGGACTGGATGCCATGACCTTAGTTTTTTGAATGTTGAGTCTTAAGCCAACTTTTTCACTCTCCTCTTTTACTTTAATCAACAGCCTCTTTAATTCCTCTTTCTGCCATAAGAGTGGTGTCATCTACATATCTGAGGTTACTGATATTTCTCCCAGCAATCTTGATTCCAGCTTGTGCTTCGTCTACCCGGGCATTTCTCATGATGTACTCTGCTTATAAGTTAAATAAGCAGGGTGACAATATACATCCTTGACGAACTCCTTTTCCAATCTTGAGCCAGTCTGTTGCTCCATGTCCAATTTTAACTGTTGCTTCCTGATCTGGTTACAGATTTTTTAGGAAACAGGTTAAGTGGTCTGGTATTCCCTTCTCTTTAAGAACTTGCCAGTTTGTTGTGATCCACACAATCAAAGGCTTTAGTGTAGTCAGTGAAGTAGAAGTAGGTGTTTTCTGAAATTCCTTTGCTTTTTCTATGATCCAATGGATGTTGGCAATTTGATCTCTTGTTCCAACATCAGTTCAGTTCAGTTCAGTCACTCAGTCATGTCTGACTTTGCTACCCCATGAATTACAGCATGCCAGCCCTCTCTGTCCATCACCAACTCTCAGAGTTCACTCAAACTCATGTCCATCGAGTTGGTGATGCCATCCAGCCATCTCATCCTCTGTCATCCCCTTCTCCTGCCCCCAATCCCTCCCAGCATCAGAGTCTTTTCCAACGAGGCAAGTCTTCGCATGAGGTGGCCAAAGTACTGGAGTTTCAGCTTTAGAATCATTCCTTCCAAAGAAATTCCAGGACTGTTCTCCTTTATAATGGGCTGGTTGAATTTCCTTGCAGTCCAAGGGACTCTCAAGAGCCTTCTCTAACACCACAGTTCAAAAGCATCAATTCTTTGGCACTCAGCTTTCTTCACAGTCCAACTCTCACATTCATACATGACCACTGGAAAAACCATAGCCTTGACTAGATGGACCTTTGTTGGCAAAGTAATGTCTCTGGTGGAGACGTTTAAATAATGCATTCAGGTAATAGTCGTAGGGTATATATACACAAACTATTCGTGCCATGCCACAGTTGAGCATCAGTGGAATATTTGATTCATTCAGTCATTCTTCAGCAAATATTGAGTGTTCATGTATCCATATGTATTCTTTTTTCTAAGCATTGAGACTAGGGCACTGAACAAGAATAATAATCCCTGTCCTTAGGAGGCTCACTTTCTTATATGGGAATCAGAGAATAAGAAAATAGAAGTACTGATGTGGAAAAATTAAAGCAAGGTAAGAGAGAGAGGATGAAAACTATTTTAGATAGTGTGGTTAAAAAAAGGCTCCTTGATATCACATGTGGTTTTGTCTTTCTCTGTCTGACTTACTTCAAATATGCCAGTCTCTAGGTCCATCCATATTGTGGCAAGTGACATTATTTCATTATTTTTACTGGCTGAATAGTATATATATATATATATATATATATATATATATATATATATACACACACACACACACACCCCCCACATCTTTTCTATTCATTTGTCTGTCAGTGGGTATTTAGGTTGCTTCCACAGCTTGGCTATTGTAAATAGTTCTGCTATGAACAGTGAGGGCTTCTCAGATGGTGCTAGTAGTGAAGAATCTGCCTGCCAATTCAGGAGACATAAGAGATGTGAGCTCAGTTCCTGAGTCAAGATCTCCTGGAGGAGGGAATGGCAACCCACTCCAGTATTCTTGCCTGGAGAATCCAAGACAGAGAAGCCTGGCGGGCTATGGTTCATAGAGTCACAGAGAGTCAGACATGGCTGAAGTGACTGAGCACACACACATGAATATTGGGGTGCAGTTACAATTTTCTCTGGATATATGCCTAGGAGTGAGACCGCAGGATTGTATGTTTGCTCTTGCTGTTTAGTCACTAAGTTGTGTCCAACTCTGTGACCCCATGAACTATAGCCCGTCATGCTCCTCTGTCCATGGGATTTCCCAGGCAAAAATATTGGAGTGGGTTTCCATTTCCTCCTCCAGGGGATCTTCCTGATCCAGGGATTGAACCCATGTCTCCTGCATTGGCAGGCGGGTTCTTTACCACTGAGCCACCAGGGAAGCTGTATATGTGGAATCTTAAAAAAAAAAAAAAAGTGATACATATGAACTTATTTTACAAAATAGAAATATGTATTTTACAAAACAGAAATATGTCTATTCACAGATAAACAAAACAAATTTATGTTTACCAAAGTGGGTATCTGGGGAAGGAGGAGAAATAAAGTAGGAGTTGGGGATTAACAGATACATAATACTGTATATAAAATGGTTTAAGCAGTAAGGAACTATGGTGCAAAGAACTGTACTCAATATCTTGTAAAAGCCTATAATGGGAAAGAACCTAATAAACTGTAAATATATATATATGAATCACTTTGTTGAACACCAAAATGTAACACAACATTGTAAATTAATAGTACTTCAATTGAAAAAAGAATAGGGAAAAAACTAAAGAAATGCTATTGAATAGCTGATATTTGAGTGGATATCTGAATAAAAATTAAGAATGAGCAATGATGAACCATATAAAGATGTGGGTCTGGAAGAGTATTCTAGATGGAGGGAACAACAGGTACAAAGACCCTAGAGGCAGGACTGAGTCTGGGGTCTTAGGGCAGTGCTCTACAATAGGAATATAATGACAGCCACACATGCAATTTTAAAAATTTTAGCAAGCACACAAAAAAAGGAAAAAATGCTTCAAAAGTAAAAACAAACAAGTGAAATTAATTTAACTATATGTTTTACCATTTAAATGTGAAATCAAGTTCAGCATTATGAATGTAATATTTTACATTTTTTCATATAACTTTTTTCCAAATCTGGTGGGTATTTTATATATAAAGCATATCTCAACTCAGAATTGAAAGGTTTATTGAATGTAATTTATCTGAATTTTGATTACATAAAATTTATAATTGATAAAATAAGTTCCCTGTCCTTCTCTGAAGGACGAGGAAGCCTGGCACGCTCCCGTCCATGGACTTGCAAAGAATTAGACATGACTGAGTGACTGAACACAACAGGTTCATATATCCATGTCTGGACATACCTCAAGGTTTTCTGATCATTAAATTGGTAGCCATTTTAAATTTAAATTTACTGAGAATTAAAATAAGAAATTCAGTTCTTCAGTCTCCTAGCAAACATTTCAATTACTCAAAAGGAACATATGGCTAATGGCTACTATAATGAAAAGTAAGAAGGTCAAACTGGCTGGAAAAGATCAGAGTATTTGGAGAGTTAGACAAAGGCCAGGAGACAGAAAGCTTAGGAGTCTTGGTGGGGAAATGTTTGGATTTCATTTGGCTTGTGCTTGAAAGTCTCTAAAAGTGTGCGAGTAGGTGAATGACACAGTCTGATGTGTGCCTAAGTAGATCCACTCTGGCTTCAGTAGGAGAGAGAGTAGAAACATGGAGACCCAGTCACATCAGATCAGATCAGTCGCTCAGTCGTGTCCGACTCTTTGCGACCCCATGAATCGCAGCACGCCAGGCCTCCCTGTCCATCACCAACTCCTGGAGTTCACTCAGACTCACGTCCATCCAGTCAGTGATGCCATCCAGCTGTCTCATCCTCTGTCATCCCCTTCTCCTCTTGCCCCCAATCCCTCCCAGCATCAGAGTCTTTTCCAATGAGTCAGCTCTTCGCATGAGGTGGCCAAAATACTGGAGTTTCAGCTTTAGCATCATTCCTTCCAAAGGAATCCCAGGGATGATCTCCTTCAGAATGGACTGGTTGGATCTCCTTGCAGTCCAAGGGACTCTCAAGAGTCTTCTCCAACACCACAGTTCAAAAGCATCAATTCTTCGGCGCTCAGCCTTCTTCACAGTCCAAGTCTCACATCCATACATGACCACAGGAAAAACCATAGCCTTGACTAGACGAACCTTTGTTGGCAAAGTAATGTCTCTGCTTTTGAATATGCTATCTAGGTTGGTAATAACTTTCCTTCCAAGGAGTAAGCGTCTGTTAATTTCATGGCTGCAGTCACCATCTGTAGTGATTTTGGAGCCCAGAAAAATAAAGTCTGACACTGTTTTCACTGTTTCCCCATCTATTTCCCATGAAGTGATGGGACCGGATGCCATGATCTTCGTTTTCTGAATGTTGAGCTTTAAGCCAACTTTGTCATTCTCCACTTTCACTTTCATCAAGAGGCTTTTGAGTTCCTCTTCACTTTCTGCCATAAGGGTGGTGTCATCTGCATATCTGAGTTTATTGATATTTCTCCCGGCAATCTTGATTTCAGCTTGTGTTTCTTCCCATCCAGCGTTTCTCATAATGTACTCTGCATATAAGTTAAATAAACAGGGTGACAATATACAGCCTTGACATACTCCTTTTCCTATTTGGAACCAGTCTGTTGTTCCATGTCCAGTTCTAACTGTTTGGCTAATTTGCATACAAATTTCTCAAGAGGCAGATCAGGTGGTCTGGTATTCCCATCTCTTTCAGAATTTTCCACAGTTTATTGTGATCCACACAGTCAAAGGCTTTGGCATAGTCAATAAAGCAGAAATAGATGCTTTTCTGGAACTCTCTTGCTTTTTCCATGATCCAGTGGATGTTGGCAATTTGATCTCTGGTTCCTCTGCCTTTTCTAAAAACAACTTGAGCATCAGGAAGTTCATGGTTCACATATTGCTGAAGCCTGGCTTGGAGAATTTTGAGCATTACTTTACTAGCGTGTGAGATGAGTGCAATTGTGCGGTAGTTTGAGCATTCTTTGGCATTGCCTTTCTTTGGGATTGGAATGAAAACTGACCTTTTCCAGTCCTGTGGCCACTGCTGAGTTTTCCAAATTTGCTGGCATATTGAGTGCAGCACTTTCACAGCATCATCTTTCAGGATTTGGAATAGCTCAACTGGAATTCTATCACCTCCACTAGCTTTGTTTGTAGTGATGCTTTCTAAGGCCCACTTGACTTCACATTCCAGGATGTCTGGCTCTAGGTCAGTGATCACACCATCATGATTATCTGGGTTGTGAAGATCTTTTTTGTACAGTTCTTCTGTGTATTCTTGCCATCTCTTCTTAATATCTTCTGCTTCTGTTAGGTCCCTACCATTTCTGTCCTTTATCGAGCCCATCTTTGCATCAAATGTTCCTTTGGTATCTCTGATTTTCTTGAAGAGATCTCTAGTCTTTCCCATTCTGTTGTTTTCCTCTATTTCTTTGTACTGATTGCTGAAGAAGGCTTTCTTATCTCTTCTTGCTTTTCTTTGGAACTCTGCATTCAGATGTTTATATCTTTCCTTTTCTCCTTTGCTTTTCACTTCTCTTCTTTTCACAGCTATTTGTAAGGCCTCCCCAGACAGCCATTTTGCTTTTTTGCATTTCTTTTCCATGGGGATGGTCTTGATCCCTGTCTCCTGTACAATGTCACGAACCTCATTCCATAGTTCATCAGGCACTCTATCTATCAGATCTAGGCCCTTAAATCTATTTCTCACTTCCACTGTATAACCATAAGGGATTTGATTTAGGTCATACCAGAATGATCTAGTGGCGTTCCCAGTTTCTTCAATTTCAGTCTGAATTTGGCAATAAGGAGTTCATGGTCTGAGCCACAGTCAGCTCCTGGTCTTGTTTTTGCTGACTGTATAGAGCTTCTCCATCTTCGGCTGCAAAGCATATAATCAATCTGATTTCGGTGTTGACCATCTGGTGATGTCCATGTATAGAGTCTTCTCTTGTGTTGTTGTAAGAGGGTATTTGTTATGACCAGTGCATTTTCTTGGCAAAACTCTATTAGTCTTTGCCCTGCTTCATTCCCTATTCCAAGGCCAAATTTGCCTGTTACTCCAGGTGTTTCTTGACTTCCTACTTTTGCATTCCAGTCCCCTATAATGAAAAGGACATCTTTTTTGGGTGTTAGTTCTAAAAGGTGTTGTAGGTCTTCATAGAACCGTTCAATTTCAGCTTCTTCAGCGTTACTGGTTGGGGCATAGACTTGGATTACTGTGATATTGAATGGTTTGCCTTGGAAACGAACAGAGATCATTCTGTCGTTTTTGAGATTGCATCCAAGTACTGCATTTCGGACTCTTTTGTTGACCATGATGGCTACTCCATTTCTTCTGAGGGATTCCTGCCTGCAGTAGTAGATATAATGGTCATCTGAGTTAAATTCACCCATTCCAGTCCATTTGAGTTTGCTGATTCCTAGAATGTCGACATTCACTCTTGCCATCTCTTGTTTGACCATTTCCAATTTGCCTTGATTCATGGACCTGACATTCCAGGTTCCTATGCAATATTGCTGTTTACAGCATCAGAGCTTGCTTCTACCACCAGTCACATCCACAGCTGGGTATTCTTTTTGCGTTGGCTCCATCCCCTCATTCTTTCTGGAGTTACTTCTCCACTGATCTCCAGTAGCATATTGGGCACTACTGACCTGGGGATTTTCTCTTTCAGTATCCTATCATTTTGCCTTTCATACTGTTCATGGGGTTCTCAAGGCAGGAATACTGAAGTGGTTTGCCATTCCCTTCTCCAGTGGACCACATTCTGTCAGATCCCTCCACCATGACCCAGTAGGAGATCATTAAGTAGGTAGGTAAGGGATGAAGGTGGCATGGTCCAATGCAGGAGGGAGAAGTCGTTGGTTTCAGGGTATATCCTGAAGTTTGAGTTGATAGTAGTTGATACTGGATTGTTTGCAAGGTAGGCAGCAAAGAGAAGTCCAAGGTGACTTCTCGGATTTGGGCTTGAGCAAAATGGCAACCCACTCCAGTATTCTTGCCTGGAGAATTCCATGGACAGAGGAGCCTGGCAGGTTATAGTCCATAGCATCGCGAGAGTCAGACATGACTTAGAGACTAAACCACCACCATCACCAACACTATGAATGGTGGTGCTGCTGTTGAGATGGCTGTGACCAAGGTAGAAGGGAATTGGAGGGAGGGCATAATATGGACACATTAATTGAGACTTGTGTATTTAGGCTTTAGAGTGGACAGCTGAATTTGGAATGTAATAGGAAAGGTTAGGACTGGAGACATCTATTTAGTGGTATGTATTTAAAGTCATCTGAATGAGATCACGCAGGGACTGAGGTACACAGGAAAAGGAATGAGTTTGAGAAGCAAGTCCAAGGGCACGCTAAGATTTAATGTTGTGAAGAAAAGATGAAGTCAGCAATGAATAGTAAAGGTGGAATGAACAGTAAAGAAAGAGGAAAACTATGAGAGTGTGAAGTCTTAAAGCAAAGTTTTGGCAGTCATTTTTGGCAAGGAAAATGTAGTGCATTCAAATAGGATATTTGAAGAGAGTTTAATAATGGGACATTTTACAGTGGTGTGATGAGAAGGTAGAGGAAGCCCAAGGAAATAATTTAGTTATCCAAAGAGAAGTCTTGACATTACCACTGCTGGGTCTGAAGGGACAAGAAGAGAAAGAAAACAAGAGTGAGAGCAAGAAATTGAGAAAGAGGATGATAGAGATCAAGAGACAGAGACAGAGATAAACAGAGAGAACTTGGAGCAATCACCCAATAGGATCTGAGGCTTTAGGTTGAAGGATACCAGTCTATGGTGCAGGAAACAAACAAGGAAACTGATAATCCAACCTCTCTTTTCTCCTGTATTCCAATGTTCTGACATTGGCTGAATTTATACAGAAGCCAAATCTTTCCAGAAGGGACCTGTTGCCTTAGTCTATGCATCCACCTCCCAGGGCAGAGTGTAGAATGGAGGTGATAAGGTGTGAATCTAGATGGGACATAAAAGATAACCAGCTTGCCAAGTGAAGAAAGCTGTTAGCAGGATTATAAATGAGGATGATGTGAAACAGAATCTGCCTGCAAGTTTTTTTTTTTTTTTTTTAACTTATATCCTAATTGAAAGATGCTTAACAAGAGACACCAGATGGCAGAATCTGGAGATTTTGAATCATTGTCCTTGTGTGCCTTCTTTCTTTCTTCCATCTTTTTCACTTTCTTCTTCCCTACACATTCCACTTAGCATTTCATTTTTCTTTTTATTCACTTCCCTCTTTTTCTTTTTTTCCTCTCTTTTGTATTTTCATTCCCGTTCTTTTTCGTTCTCTCTTCTTTTCATTCAGTCCTATGCACTCTAGTCTTTACCCCTTGTTTAATGACTCAAGTTGGTGCATGGAAGCTTCTGAGAACAGCTTAAAAACAAAACAGTCTTTAAATGCCACTTACACCTTGGGAGAAGGAAATGGCAACCCAGTCCACTTTTTTCTGCCTAGATAATCCCATGGATAGAAGAGCCTGACAGGCTACTGTTCACGCACTTGCAAAGAGTTGGACACAACTGAGAACACAAAACTCTTACCAACTTAGAATACAGAGAAAAAGCATCAGTATCCAAAAATCATATATGGATGGTGAGTAGACCTAATATCTCTGCATTTTAAAATAATAATTGCTCCTTCATAGTTGAGTGGATGAGTGACATGAGCAAGTATGATTGGAAAAAGCTAAATGTATTAAGTTAGAGAAAAGCTCTATAGTAGAGTTTCACAAACTTGAGCAGGCATCAGGATCACGTAGGGGCTTATTAAGCCACAGATTTCTTGGTAACATTCCCAGAGTCTCTGATTCAGGAGAACTAGGGTGAAGACCAAGAATTTCCATTTCTAACAAGTTCCAGGGTGAAGTTGCTGCTGCCACTGGTCTGGGAAGAAGCATGGATATATAAAGAGAGAGAATACCAGTAGACCCTGACATGGGATTGGGAGTAGAGAGAGTAAGCATAGGATGACTCACTAGATGCTTTAAGAGGGAAGTGGGAGGATGGTGCTTTGACTAGTAATAAATTTTATGACATTCAGAGGGAGACTAATGACTTGCTAAGAATTGTGGGTGAGTAGTGATATAGACAGAAAAGAATCGCCAGGGTCCTGTGGATTTCAGTATGATGAATACATCCAAAACAACTGGCATATCAAGGGAGATGATTGCATTAAGGCAACTCATTTTGAACACCTCTTATGTGCTCAGATGATCCACTATCTGCTAGATTTCTCTAGTAAAGTGTCTCATGGGCACTTTAAACTCAATCTCTTCTAAAGTCTTCTTATCACCTCCCCTTCATCCTCAAACCTCTTTTCCTTCCTATACTTGCCACCTGCATCAGTGATCCCACTAACAAAGTCAGAATTCTAAGAGCCACTCCCAGATCCAATATTCCTTTCAATTTGTCTTCCAGTATATGGACATGACTGAGCAGCTGAACTGAACTGAACTGAACTGAATAACTTGTGAACCCAACTTGTGTTTTTCCCATCCCCTACTAATGCTGTCTCAGGTCAAGCTCTCAACTTTCCTCACCTGGAGGTAGACTCCTGCATCTGATTGTTCCTCCTTGAATTTTTCAACCACACTTTGAGGAGAGTTATGTTCTAAAATACAGATCTGATCTTACCCCTTTTCATCCCTCTCCTATGGGGTTTCATATGGTGCATGCAGTCTTTATGACAGGATACCTGGCTAGTTTCCTCATGCCTTCCTGCTCTCCCTGTTTCTTTATGCTTCCTCCTCAAATTTATTTTCAAGCAATAACAAATCATGCATGTTTCCCCAGTCACATCACATTTCCGCAAGCCTGTGTCATTTTCTTGGCCTGTCTATCTTCTGCAGTCATTTCCACAGTCATCTTCTTTCCTTTCCAAGCTCTGTCAAGTTTACTCCTTGAAGAAATCTGACCCCAGAAAAAGCAAAATTTCTCTTATGTGCTCCTTCTGCTCCTTGGGCAAATTTTAATTTATGCTATTAGTACATGACATGGTTGTTATTATGGTTTTATACATCTGACCAGGTGGTGTTTGCTAGTAGTAAAGAACCCATCTGCCAGTGAAGATGACATAAAAGACATGAGTTCAATCCCTGGGTCAGGAAGATTCCCCTGGAGGAGGAAATGGCAACCCACTCCAGTATTATTGCCTGGCGAATCCCATGGACAGAGGAGCCCGGTGGGCTACAGTTCATGGGGTCGCAAAGGGTCAGACACGACTGAAGCAACTGAACATACATTCACTCATTGGACATTAATTTGAGCAAATCCCAGGAGATAGTGAAGGACAGGAAAGCTTGGTGTACTTCAGTCCATGGGGTCGCAGAGTCAGACATGACTTGGCGACTGAACAAAAACAAAATCACTTTCTATGATGTCTGTTGCTTGAGGGGTGAAGTTGCAGCTTTTTCATCTTTCTATCATCATAGCTTAGAACTGTGGTAAAATTTAAGCTATAGAATTATTTTAGGACACTGGGAAAACTTGTTCTAGATTTGGATTAAATTGAGATGAACTGGAGACTAAGAGGAAGAAGAACACTCAGGTCATCTGATTTTAGTTAAAATGTGTCAAGCTCTACTGAAGGGGATTCTGTGTAAGGGATGCTCTTGAACATCCCATCAGACTTTGCTCAGCTTTCATCTCATTGAATAGCATCAAGTACAAGTTCTTGAACCCAATTAAGTCTGCCAGCTGTCTTCTTCATGCCCTAGGTGATGTACTTATGTTCTTTTAAACACCATTTTCCAAGCGCTGTACTGAACACTTGGGTTGTTATGATCTCATTCAATCTTTCCAGTAACCAGACCATTACCCACAGATGTATCAAACCTCTCTGATTAAAGCCATGAACTCTAACCAGGTTACCAGGTCTTGGAGCAAGTTATTTAACCTCTATAGGCCTCAGCTTTCACATCTCTAAAACAGGATTGTTAATAGGATTTACCTATACATTTGTTATGCACATGGGTGAGTCAATATTGTAACATAGCTGAGACTTCGTGGAACATGCCAAGTGCTATGTGAGTGGTTGTTAAAGAAATTGTATCGTTCGCTTCTTTCTAATTTCTCCATCTTCGTTCTGCCAACCAAGTGTTTCTTCTCACAGCTTCTCTCAGGAGTGGTGTTTTCTATTCCAAAGGTTATAGGGTTTGTCTGAAAATATGGAATTAGATACCAGAAGGACTGGGATCTATTTCAGAGTCTGCTACTGGTGCCTGTGTCATCTTTAGCATATCATTAACTCCTCAAGTACTCAGATCATTCACAATGGGGTTGATATTAGTAATACTGTCTTTAAAGACTGTGGGAAGAGCTAATGAAAATATCCATATTATACATTCATATATATACACACAAATTATAAGCTGTAAGAGACTAAAACAATGTTAAGTGAAGAACAATGATAGCAATAGCTATAAATGTAGCTTACACAGCTGACCTAGTCTTCAGATCACTCAAATAACTGCCATATTATAGGGAGTCCATTCCCACCACCACTGTCTGACTCTTCTGGGTTAGGGTGTCCCTACAGCCATATCTTACCCTCCCAACCAAATATGAAGAAATACAGACAATGATGGCCTGGAATCCATTTTAAGGTCTGGAATTCTTCAATCATCTCCAACACATGATTAAACACATTCAAGTATTACCAGAAAGTAGTAATACCACATGTTCAATCACAGCTTTTGTCCCTGTTGACTCCTAGGAGCTTATTAACTCCTACACGGCTTCCCTTTTCTTCCTCTTGTCCCACCCACACCAATCATTATTCTTCCTTCTCCTGAGTCAAAATAACATCTCAAGGCTATAAATTAGTCCACATTTTATTTCCTTGGAATTCCTTCCCTTTTGCTAATCTTTACCCACAAAAATTATGAAAGCCATTGGATCATTTTTAATCTTATCCAATGAATGCTTTATACTTATTTTAAAAATTTACTCCTCCTTTATGATTTTGATCACTTCTTGGTAGTTCCAACAGTTTTCAAAACTACATACATTTGAAAACTGTTATCTTGACATTGTTGAAAATTTTCTTTGGAAAATAGGAGGTGCGGTTTCATTTTATTCTTCAAGTTAGATTTTCCTTTGACTTTGAAGCTCACTCTGGGTCTTTTTTTTTTGCAGCACTGGGCAATCTGTGGGGCATCTTTTCATTTAAATAATATTGCAGTAAACAGAGAAATGTCAGAGACCAGAAGGAGAACAACAGGGAAATATCACTTATGATATTCAGACAGATCTTCTATAGAGTTAACAGGTTTTAATTCTGAATAAATTCAACAGTGAGTTTTCCAAAAAAATGTCTGTCTCCCACTTTGATGATTATGATATACTTACAAATAAATCACAGTTGAATTCATAGACCCAAATTATTTATCGTAAAGAAATGAACATGGCAATATGCTTTCTATGTCTTTCCAATTAGAGTTTAGATCAATTTATCTTTGTGAAGATATTGCCTGGTTGAATTTTTTTCAATATATTATGACATGTTATTGGAGCCAACTAGCTGGAACACAAGGTTCCTGAGACTCAACATTCATTATTTATCCATTTATACTAATAAACCTTTATATCCCACATGTCCCCAGCTCAGATTTGAACAGGGCCTCAGAAGCACAACCTGCTTTAAATTTATGACACAACAGCAATTGCTTATGACAAAGAAGAATGACATAAATGTGCATCCATTTTCCCCCCACAGGAAGACAAATGATAAGATTTTTTTTTTTTTAAGAAATGGCATTTCTCTCTCTTCCTAGAAGAAAAATTAGCCTTAAGAAAAAGAAACTCAATGATCATAAGCCATAAAAGCAAAAGAAAAATTGACTTTGGGATGTAGGATGGGATTGAGTCATAATATAGAAGTGGCTGGTCTTTTACTCCGAAGGGCAGAACCAATTGATTTCTGAATCACAACTCTAAACTTGCTTTCCTTCTTCTTCTTTTCCCCTTCCTCTCCCCCGGGAAGAGAATGTAGATACTAGGTGGCATGTCTCTTTTGATTTGCCACACTATGTCTTAATTATCGGTGCTCAAAGATCAGGCACTGGTATTTTCCAACTTCAAAGGCTTCAGCAGCCCGAGCAGCATGAGGGAAATCAGATGTGCCAGAATGCAGAGTGACAACAATATGGTGTCTTCATATTTTCGGAGTGTCAGCTCATTTTTTATTTGTGGCACATCAAAGTGAAAACGAGGACACGAGGAGGGTTTTACTCTTTGTTATTCTCTTCTTAAGTGACAGCAATGTCTTCCCATTCAATGCCTAGGCCAGGGTACTTAAAGAACAATGCTTCTGATTTTAATATGCCTCCTACTTACAGAACTTGGAAAAAAATAGCTATGGATGATGAACTGGAACAGAAAAGTATCATGCTTATAAGGAAACATGATTAGAGATTCCAAGTGGATGTCTGGAGTGATTTACACATGGCTAGGTATTCACGAGTGATAAGAAAGTAACAGTAATGATAGCAATAATAGTAGCAGTAATTGCAGTGACAGCAGGAGCAGCTAATATTTATTGTTTGCAAGTTGTCAGACAGTATGTTAACCACTTCTATATATGATAGACTGGAGGCTTGTAGAGGTTAAATAACTTGCCTAATGTTATACAGTATGGCATGAGTCAGGATTCTAACCCAGATCATTGGGCTCAGAGCCCACTATGGTGATTACTAACAGTTTAGTGGAGACATACCTTAAAACAGAGTGTAGATTCTGAATTCAGTAGAGGGGGAAAACATCATAATGTCAAAATTACACTCGAGTACTGTTAAATTGGTTAAAAGATACAGCATACCTTTAAATTACAGGGTGTGTATGTACATCTGGAGGAGGGCGTGGCAAGCCACTCCAGTGTTCTTTTTTTTGGTAGTTCATCTATTTTTAATTGAAGGATAATTACAATGTTGTGCTGGGTTTTGCCATATATCAACATGGGTCAGTCATAAATATATATATGTCCCTTCATTCCTGGAAAGAGTAGGATGGAAATATCTACACTAACATACATAAAATAGACAGCCAGTGGGAATTTGCTGTATGACCCAGGGAACTTTAACAGGGGCTCTGTGACAACCTACAGGCATAGGATGGAGTGGGAAGCAGGAGGGAGGAGCACTTCAGTGTTCTTACCTGAAGCATCGCCATGGACAGAGGAGCCTGGTGGATTACAGTCTGCATCTCTCTTGCAGAGAGAGGACACAACTGAAGCAACTTCACGTACATGCACATGTGGGTAGAACTTCCCTGCATTGCTTATAAGGAATATTTATTTAAACAGAAGAACATAATAGTAAGATGCAATTTTAGATTAATTTTAAGATGCAAAAAACACAGTGAACATAAACAGTTGCATTTGCATATATAGTATGGATGTGTAACTTGTGTGCATGTATGTGCTAAGTTGCTTCAGTCGTGTCTGACTCTTTGCTACCCTATAGGCTGTAGCCTGCCAAGTTCCTCGTCCATGGGATTCTCCAGGCAAGAATACTGGAGTGGATTGCCTTGCCCTCCTCCAGCGGATCTTTCTGACCCAGAAATTGAACCTGCGTCTCCTGTGGCTCCTGCAGTGCATGTGATTCTTTGCTTCTGAGCCACTGGGGAAGCCTGAGTAACATGACTTCAGTGTAATATGAAGATGGTAATATGATGATACTGGATGTAGGTTTCTCTATTCTAAAGGAGGCTATGCAATATATAGGTTATAAACACAACATCTGAGTTAATTTATCACCTCTTTTCCCCAAGGAAATGCACCTTTCACTTCAGTCTAATGAATGGCGTAACTAAGGGATGTGGAGGTTGGCCCTGCTCAGAAACAAGGGCTTCAGCTGATTCAAATACTCTAGTCTGCTTGACTCCGACTCCTCTGTGCCTTAGTGCATCTCACCGCAACTCTGTGTGCTTGAGAAATATTTCAAAGAATGTTAGGTAAATGAATATTTAAGGATGTTAAGATTTAAGGATGTTAAGTAGCTCATCTAAAGTCACGCAGCCACTAGATTTTAGGGATTTGCCGGAAAATCCTTGGAAAATCCTACTTCTGCTCTCCTTTTGTCAGGTGGCCATCATTCCTTCATCTGTGAAAGAGACAAGCTTGATAAATCGCTCCTGGGAGAACATGTGCCACGAGGATTGGCCTCTGATTCTCTAGGGATATCCTGTATGTATCAGCAAGGGGAGAAGATAAAGGCAGGGCATGTTCAGCAAAATGTATCTCTCTTGTCCTATTTTCTGATAAATTATGCATGCTGGCTGCCTAGAATATTTCTGGTTGAGAAGAGAGGACACCCACCTCTTAGCATCTAAATTGAGATAAGAACCGTTGTTCTTAGATGTCATCACTGCCAATCAACCCTGAAATAAAAGAGGGAGTCCATTTCTACAGGACCCCAGGGAAGTGGTGAACAGGTTGGTCCACAGAGCTTGACAGGTTTCTCTTTCTCTTAATTGAGGGCAAGGGAGAGCTTCACTATCGCTTTGGAACAAAAACAAGGAAACCTCACAAACCAGAGGGCTGAGAAACCTACGTAGATACTATCTGATTATTTCTTTCTTTCTTTTTTTTTTTTTCTTAACACCCTCTTAGAAAATTAAAAGGATTTTGGAGAAAAATCCTTGGGTCTGATGGCTGCCCACTAGAGTTTTCAATACTTCACTCATGACCTGATAAGAAGGGCCACTTAAGTATTTCCCATAAAAAGGAGGATATCGCCCATGAAGTGTTGTCTTCTGATCCACGGGGCTTTCCTCGTGCTCTTCTGTCTCCCATAGACCCTTGGAGAATTGCAGGGTGGATTGTAACCAGCTCCCCCTGGTTTCCAGCATGACATTGTGGATGGGGCTCATCTTTGAATGGAACCATATTCACCAAGATAGTTTTGTGTATAGATATCTCTCAGAACCTATCATTAACATTAGAACACCTTGGTTGACACATTTCTATGAGGGCATGGATGGGTGCTTGTGTTGGTAACCAACACACACACAAATCTTGTTTTCTAAATCCGCTGATTTTTTAATCTCTTTTGTTAACCTCATTTGTCCGGAGTTAAATCAATCAAATCATCCTCAGTTCATGGCTCATTTTCATCCTTGGACCAAGCAAGACTCTTTTCCTGTTTATTTACTTGTTTTTCTCTTCACCCTCTTGATTATTTACCTCATCAAACCATTCATTCTAATGTGTTATCATCAAACACATACTGTTGTTGCTGTGCTGTGAGTAGTCGCTCAGTTGTGTCCAACTCTTTGCGACCCCATGGACTATAGTCTGCCAGGCTCCTCTGTCCATGAAAATTTCCAGGCATGAATACTGGAGTGGGTTGCCACTTCCTGTTCCGGGAGATCTTCCAGACCCAGGGATCAAACCTGAGTCTCTTACATCTTCTGCATCGACAGGCAGATTCTTTACTACTAGTGTCACTTGGGAAGCCTAAATATATATTGGGTTTTACTTACTTATATTTTTGATTTTTACAAATGGCTTTGGATTATAGATCTCAACTTGTTTTTCTCTTAATTTTTCACCTACACTATATTTGTTGGAACCATTTATGTTACTTCCAAATGCTTCCTAGTCTGCCATGGTATTCATCCACCACATTTTACCTATCCATTGCCTACAAATTCCACCACCATAAACAGAGTTGTAACAACCATATTTGTTCTTGTTCATGTGTGTACTTGTTTGATTTTGTTGTTATTCAGTCTATCAGTCGTATCTGACTCTTTGTGACCCCATGGACTACAGCATGCCAGGCTTCCCTGTCCTTCACCATCTCCTGGAGTCTGTTCAAATTCATGTCCATTAAATCAATGATGCTATTCAACCATTTTGTCCTCTGTCGTCCCCTTCTCCTCCTGCCTTCAATCTTTCCCAGCATCAGGGTCTTTTCCAATGAGTTGGCTCTTCACATCAGGTGGCCAAAGTATTGGAGCTTCAGCTTCAGCATCAGTCTTTCCAATGAATATTCAAGGTTGATTTCTTTTAGGATTGAGTGGTTTGATCTCCTTGCAGTCCAAGGGATTCTCAAGAGTCTTTTCCAACACCACAGTTCAAAAGCATCAATTCTTGTTTGATAATTTTCTTAAAATATATTGTTGGGGACAGAATTGGCATATCAAAAAGTAAATCTAAATTTAATTTAATCAAGCACTGTCAGATTAGCACCTAGAATTGCTACACATGTCTGTACTTCCACCACAATATAGCTTAGTTTGGATGCATAGTTTTCTAATGATTCATGGTGCTCTTCTATGGGCTTCTTGTTCTGTAATCTGACACTTGTAAATTTTCCTCTTTTTCTATTATGACTACTGATATTTGATTTTTTTGGTCTATATTTGTAGAAGTTCTTTGTTAACTTTAAAAATCATATGTATGTCATCTCAATCTGCCATCCATCTTTCAAGGTTATTTGTGAGGCTCTTTCTTGCCTTCATTATAGAGCAGGTAAAGTTAAATGGATTGGATGAGGAAAGTCATTCTGAATTGCTGCCTAGGTGTTTTTTATTCCAGCCACAAGTTCTTGCTTTGCTCTTCCTGGGGCGCATTTTTAAATAACTACTTCGAGTTGAGCCCAGAAAAACTCAGTGAGCATAGGCCCAGTTGCCACCATAAGTAACAGGTGCTTGCTAACCTGCTCTTTATCTCCTGCTCACTTGTGGCCTAGGATGAAGGAGTGTGAGGAGTGCCCTTTCCTCAGTTCATTGGGCCCCTGCCTCCCCACCGTCATTTTTGGGATTGGTAAGTAACACATTGGTGATTTCACTTTCTTTACATGAATGTATTGAAATGTACCTTCAATCAACACAGCCCTGGAGTTTTCACCTCCCCAGAGTATGAGTTCAGATACTGAGAAAGATCAACCAACCCAGTGGGTATAATTTGCGCCACCTCACTCTGCAGGACACAATCTATATAGTCTTAATACACCACCAAAGGGAACTCTGACACAGTAGGTTCTTCTTCATTACCTTGTAGTCTAGGAGCAAAAGGTGGCATAGTTCTGGACCTTGAAATGTAAGCAAAAATGTTTGCTTTTCCAGTAAAGGGATGGAGTTTGTCAGTGGATCCTCCTTGCCTCCTTGCTCCTTGGATCCTCATGCATGATTGTCTATTGGCAACTCAATACCATTTTCTCCCTTTGATGCTCTTCCTGAGGTATAGGGCCAGAAGCCTGAGAACTACTTTTCTCAGATTTCTTGCCAGCAGAGTTTCTACATAAAGCCAGCACTTATATGAGATCTGGAATGCAGAAGAGAAGCAAAAGCCATTTCATTGGTCCTTGGACAGCAGTGAGCAGGTCCATAGTCTTCAGCAGAGGAGAGATATTTGCAGTGGTTTCTGGTCATTTTCCCCTGGAGATGGAACTGGCAACCCACTCTAGTATTCTTGCCTGGAGAATCTCATGGACAGAGGAGCCTGACAGGCTCTAGTTCATGGGGTTGCACAGAGTCGGACACGACTGAGTGACTAAACATGTATGCGTGCTGGTCATTTTCTTCAGTGTCAGCAGTTTTGACGCTGAGCAGGGCAATCATGATCAGTTATTTCTGTAGTTCCTGCAGCTTCCTAATCCCCAAAGCTAGTTGCAAACTCGGAACCAGCAATGACTTACGCAGACCTCCATTCTTCCAGACCACCATCCTGATAATTCCATAAACACTGAAATCCCCTTTCCATTTAAAATAGCTACAGAAGTTTCTGTTTTCCCCAATGGCCTTGACTGATACAAACAGAAAATGTGATGCTAAACCCTGTAACTTCCATCTCTTAAACAACCCTGCAGCAATATTCCAACCAGCTGAGAGGCTGACACAGAAAGATAGTACATTCTTGATGATACTGAGCCAATGGACCAGCTCCAAACTGCTTTATACTTTCACTGCTTTTTAATGAGAAGAAAAATAAAATGTATTTGTTAGCCATATTAGTTATGTTCTCATTTTTAAACAAAGCATTCCTAATGTTTCCCATTCCTCAGTTTCTCATCTGTAAACTGGGGCCACAATGAAGTTCAGTACGTACAACAAAGGGGCTTAGCATATCACAGCCACTTAAATGTTGGTGATTAATACTGAATAATTTTACTAGTCCTCAAATTAAAAATAAGATACATCTCTTCCTTTGCATGGAATTTTCAAGAAGGAGAATAAATCATGTATATAGAATATGCTTTTCTAACTTCAAGCCTGAATAATCAGTGCTATTAGTGAATGCTAAGTAATAATATTTTTGGATGGATACATTTTATTGCATTGACAAATAAGTTTAGCAGAAGTATTACATAGAGATCTGTGTATGAACTGCATACCATATTTTCAGAACATAAGGAAGAGATTGAGCTTGAGATAGCCCTACGCAGTGTACAGAAAAACAAACTTTAATGTTATGGGTATAACTTTCTCTCCTAATGGAATGTTCTATAAATATTTCTCATTTCATAATAACTTATTTAAAATAGGGTGACCATTTATAAATGTTCAGCTGGAGATCAAGAAAAAAGAAAATGTTGATTATATCTTGTCAACAGAGGATAACTGAGAGGTCATTATACTCCTTACTATTCTATGAAACCAAGACTATAATCAGTGCTTAGGTTGGAAAAATCTATTTTCCTCACCCAGTGGTTTTACAAGCACAGTGTCTTTAATATGGAAAGGTATTTGGCTTGTCCAACTTCTCTAGCAGTGTTCATAAATCAAGATAATTAGTATCAGCAGAACAAACAAGAGGAAAATATTATGATAAAACATAAGTGAGACGTGAAAGAATATTTTCAAAGGTACAATACTAATGAAAAACATAAAACCATTATTTTTTTTTTCCAGAATGATTTTTCTGCTCATGATGAATCTTTCCAAATTTATTTCACTCTCAGGATATTCAAGGACTACAAAGATGTATTAGTATTTTGGCTTTGGAGTCATAAAATTACTTGTATTTTCAAATCAAGTTTTACCTTGAGGTCTATATAAATAAAATTGTTTTATTAAGTGCCAGTCCTTCATAATTATCTTTGCATTGTTGCTGTAGAGTAAGCTATAATTTCTTCAAGAAGTCGAGGCTTTTAAAATGTGATTCAAATATTTGCTAATAGCAATAATAAGATCCTTTTTTTTTTTCTTCTTACCACCTTAAACAGTATTCCAGTCTCGGTGGACTGATACCAAATTGACAAACCACAGTAAAATCGCTCATACACTGAACCTGGGAGATAGAACAGCTGAGTGACAGGTGGGACTAATCAGGTGGTAGGTAAAACATCAAGATTGGATTTGATGAGGGGATTTCTTGGTCCGTGGTGCATTCAATCCTCTTTTCAATATACTGAAAAGTCATTTTTTTTTTTTTTTTTTTAGCTAAGTTTGATTTTCATTATTCCCCAACCGTAGGTCTGTCAATGTTCTTCAACAGATTGCCTTCTCACTGGGCCTAATTCTGCACCCAACCTAGTGGCCTGAGGGGAAGATTCAGAGTTAACAAAATGGTAGGGAGAAAATTAAATGCCTGGGCTCCTGTGAAATCTTGCTTTGAAGACCTTCTATTGTTATGTCAGTTCAGTTCAGTCGCTCAGTCATGTCCGACTCTGCGACCCCATGAATCGCAGCACGCCAGGCCTCCCTGTCCATCACCAATTCCTGGAGTTCACTCAAACTCACTTCCATAGAGTTTGTGATGCCATCCAGCCATCTCATCCTCTGTTGTCCCCTCTTCCTCCTGCCGCCAGTCCCTCCCAGCATCAGAGCCTTTTCCAATGAGTCAACTCTTCGCATGAGGTGGCCAAAGTACCGGAGTTTCAGCTTTAGCATCATTCCTTCCAAAGAAATCCCAGGCTGATCTCATTTAGAATGGACTGGTTGGATCTCTTTGCAGTCCAAGGGACTCTCAAGAGTCTTCTCCAACACCACAGTTCAAAAGCATCAATTTTTCGGCGCTCAGCTTTCTTCACAGTCCAACTCTCACATCCATACATGACTACTGGATATACGATAGCAGTAGTTAGTTGCAAAAATTAAGTAAACAAATAAGAATAAAAGTCATTCAGTGAGGTGGCATCAAGTTGGTTATTTTCATCTGGTGACAGACTTACTTCCTATTCAGACCAGTTCTTTCCTGATCATCCATAGTGGTCAAGAGAGGTGATCATTTTACACCCAAATTAGGTCTATCATATTGTAAGAAATCCTACACAGATAACATTTCCTTTATTCTCCTCTAGATTAGAAACTCTTTTTTAAAAATTTACTTTCATGGAGTATAGTTGAATTATAATGTTAGTCACTGCTGTACAGCAAAGTGACTCATTTATTCATACATATACATTCTTTTTCATATTCTTTTCCCTTAGGGTTTATAGCAGGATATTGAATATAATTCCCTAGGCTACATAGCAGGACTTTGTTGTCTATCTGTTCTATATATAATAGCTTGCATCTGTTAATCCCAAAGTTCCAATCCATCCCTCCACCACAGTTCTTAACAAAAGGGTGTTTCCAGGTATCTGGAGGGAGCATTGCCTAAATTATACAGTGAATTCTTTCTCTGTCTCTTTAAGAGGTTCTGATAAGTTAAGTGCATTTCTGATAAAAAGAAGAGCTTACAATATCTTGATGCTCCACCCTTTCTCCTTGCTCTCTCTCATTGGTATGGACCTTGCAGCATTCAATGGTTTGCTCTGTTATGGGGTGGAAATTCATATACTGAAGTCCTAAGCCTCAGAACCTCATACTGAGACTATGTTTGGAGATAGTACCTGTAAGGACATAACTGAGACAAAATGAGAGCCTAAGTGGTGGGCCCTAATCCAGTATGGCTGGTATCTTTGTAAGAAGAGGAGATTAGGACCTGAACACAGAGGAAAGGCCATGTGATAACCCAGGAAGAAGGTGGCCTTCTTCAAGCCAAGCTGAGAGGCCTCAGGAGAAACCAACACTGCTGATACTATGGTCTCAGACTTCCAGCCTCTGGACTGTGAAGAAAATACATTTCCATTGTTCAGGCCATCTAGTCTTAGGCACTTCATTATTGCAGCCCCAGGAAACTGAGGCACTCTGGGCAGCTACACTGGTGGTTGAGATGCAGAGAGCTTCCTTGGTGATGGAAACACTAAGGTGGGTCAGCAGGTGGGGAAGATACACACGATATTGCCTCTACAGGGGGAGAGGGTGTGGGGACTGTGTGCCTTGTGGGTTCAGGGCAGTGTGAGGAATTGAAGACAAGAAGGCCTGGGCATTGCTGACACAAAGTCCTGATGTTTAGACTGCCAGGGCTTAATCTTCCTTCGTTGACAAGGTTAATTTACTTTAAAAAAAGGCAACTAATAATTGTTTTTAAGAGCGTAACAGGAGAATGCTTGTGATGAAAACAGCCATCCTCTGCTCACCCTCACCCTTCCTCCCAGTAGCAACCACCTTCAACTCTTCTGGCTGTGTCCTCTGCTATTAAGTTCATCTTTTAAATATTATATTTATATTCTTATTCTATTCACTCAATGAATATTTAATAAGGCTCAGTCCTAGTTGCAGGTACCCAGCAGTGAACAAAATAGTCCAAATTCACTGTCCCTGTGGAGCTGACATTTCCTTCGGGGAGGAGAGCGAGGAGCAAAATGAGTAGGTAAATTGTGTGAGATGTAATACTACTGTGAAACCATGTCATACAAGAATGTGATATCCGAATTAAAAAGCACACCCCTTAAACTGGAATTAAGCAAGGAAGTGGCTCATAAGGACATCTGAGGATGAAGATTGCAAAGACAGAAAACGCAAATACAAAGCCCCTTAGATGGGGGTGCGTAAGACGTGCTTTAGAAACAAGAGCGGTGAGGAAGTGGAGTGAGCAGGGGTGGTAGTGAACATGTGGCTGGAGAGGACAAGGAAAGTGCAAGGAAGGGTGATGGAGAGTCTTGAGCCCACCAAAGCCTTCAGCTCTCACTCTGAAAGATGGGAGCCATGGGAGGATTTTGAGTAGAGAAATGACAAGATCCAGACCAGACAGGCTTAGCAAGAGCCTTTCTGGCTACTGGTGTGAGATGAGTTGGAAGAGGGGCTGAGCTGGAAGGAAGCAAGAACCAGGCTACTGTAGCCACATGGCCTAGGGGGTGAGGAATGGGGGAGCTTGGGGCATATTTTGGAGGTAGAGTTGGTTGGATTACCTGATACATTGAGTTGGATGAGCTGATACATTGCGTGTGGGGGTGCTGGGAAGAAGAAAGTCAAGGATGAGCCCAAGCTTTTTGGCTTCAGGAACTGAAGAATGGGATTTCCAGTAACAACACTGGGTGAACTTTTATAAAAAGCAAATTCAAGAGGGAGCAACATGGTCTAGGACAGTTTTAGTTTATCTGTTGTCATGATGGAATTAGCAGCAGCTTCCTTTCCCTCTCAAAAGCATCCCTGTTAGTCTGATTGTTGTGGTTGCCTTGCTCTTAAGTGGGGATGTCAAGAAGGCAGAAGAGTGGGGATTTGGTGAGAGGCTGTGCCAGGTACAGACTGTCAGATCCTTCAACATCTCTACCATTTGCACATCAAAATAAGTTTAAAATTCTTCAACATGTCATTTCCAATCTCCACTAGAGATTTCACTTCCAGGGTTCACCATTTATTTATATAGTTAACAAACACAGTGAACTCATTAGGTGCCAGGCACGGTTCTAGGTAGGTTGTAAATAGTTACTGACTTTATCATCATAGTGGTTTTACAGGGGAGAAGAGTGGCTACAAAAACTTATGTTGAGAAAAAATAAATAATGTTATGAATTTTGAAAGCCTTTCCCAATATCTTTCAGATCTCAGAGTCCACTGTTGTTGTTGAGAAATTATTTTCATTCTTAATATATGGTATCTGATCCACTTTTGTAAAGACTTCTTGCCCCTAGTTTTCTAAAATGTCAAGAGCCTCGGTGCAACATTTTTGGATCATTGCATTTTGTCCCTACAATTTGGAGACTCAAATGTGTCAGTCTGGGAAATTCATACTCATTTTCTCCCTCAGAATTTTTTCTTTTTTTCTTTGTGAACATCTTTTATTGGGTTTCTCTCTTTTTATTTTGTTTTCTATCTTCTGCTCTAGTTTCTGAAAAAAAAAAAATTCTTAACTTCCAACTCTTTTCTCAAGCATTTTATTTTGGCTTTTAAAAAATTTTTATTTTTCTCTCAAGAACTGTTACTTCTCCTCTGATTGGCCTCTTTTCTTAGCAATTTGTTTGTGTTTCATTGGTGCAATATTTTCCCTTATTTCTCTCGGGATGCTTATTTATTTTTGCTGTTCCTTTGGTTTCCTGAACCATTCTGGCTTCTTTCAGTAGTGCCATAAACTTTGGGGGCATATATTTGTTGATTTGATTTAGTCTCTCTGTGTCAGGATGGAGGTTTTTCATAAACGTACAATGATGCTTAGTTTTCTAGTCATATCAAAATATGAGGCTGAAAGTTTGTGGAGAATTCCCTATACCTCTTGAACTTGTCTTCTACTGGAGGATGGCTTTGCAGTGAGGTACCCCATCCCACCCTTGCCTACCTCTTTGTCAAGGGGTTCTTCCAGTTCTTCAGAGAAATATTCTGTCTAAGAGATATTGGACTGGAGGCTGGGGGCTAGCTTCCCACCGTCCAGTGTACATTTTCATTTTGCTTCCCTGTTTTAATCAGAATCTGACCTCCACTCCAGCCTACTTTCACTGTGCTTGGTGCACCTAATCCTGAGTCTCTCAGGGTATTTTTTCCTACCATAATTCAACACCACATAATTCCCTACCACTTGGATGTGGTAGGGACCTGGCTTCGTGGACCAAGAGGGAGTTCCATAGTTCCAAACTAACATGCAGACTTTCTACCCATCTCCCTACTATGAGTCCCTGGATGAAATCCCAACCCCCAAGCAGGGTGAATGGACTTGCTTTTCTTCTGCATTCTCTTTTTCAATCAGCGTTTACCTCTACCGGGTCTGCTTTTGTTCCTCCAAATTTTTAATACAGTTTCTCATCTCTTGTTGTCATCTTTCCTGGTCTCTGTCTTTTTTTGGATTTGATTGCTTTTTTAAAAAAGTGTATGTCTGTTTTTTCAGAGTTTGGAAGCGGCAGAAAATAGATCCATGCTTGCCATGCAGCTAATTGCCTTTTGATCTAAAACCTATCCACAAAAAAATAAAATAAAATCCTATTTTGGATACATTGTTGAGATAGATAAAAACTACATTTTGAGTTACCAAACTTATGTCTCTGCATCTTGTAAGTTTCAACCTTCCCCTTGAGAAAAAAACAAATACATAAGCCAGGTCAATATCTTATTGAGTCAATTTTGAAATGCATTGAAAGAAAAAAGAAAGTGCTAGTTTAATTTTTTGTCTCAAAAGCATTCAATAATTCATGTAACTTGATCCATTATTTTAGGAGGAGCTAGCCCCTCCCCCCGCCAAATGTTGATAGGTTGCCCTTTCTCTGCCTTTGTGCTGATTCTGACTTCTGTGATAGTGGATCAGGTTGAGAGCAGTTTTCTATGAACAGCCCACTGTCTTTCATCAGAAGTAAAGTTTCATGATGTATTTATTCCCACGCCTTTGCACTCAGGTGATGGGATATTCTATCTCCCTAGAGAGTTGACAGGGCTTTTGGAAGGTCAGATCAGAGCTTTAGGGGTCATTCAGATCATGATGATAAAACACAGGACTGAAGCTGTCTGCACAGCTCTCAATCCTGGCTCTTGGTTTTCACATGTGTACACATGATTTTTTTTTTACCCAAATGGCATCATACTCAATGAGACTGACATACTACCTACTGTGCTAACGAGGCACCTATGGTATCATACCATATGTGCCATTTTGCAAGTTGTATTTTCACTCAACTATTTGTTTTGGGGCTTTTTCCCATTTTGATTCATGTAAACTTTATTCATCACTTTTAACTTCTGAATACCGTTTCAGTGAATAAAATGCCATATTTTATGTATTGGCAAGTTTTCTAGAGCCTACAGGTGTCTCTCAACTTAAGAAGCCTGCAGAAGGATGTCTGAATCATGGACTATAAGAAAAGCTCCTCCCGTAACTAAGCTCTCTAGTCCTTTCAGCAAGTTCTCCATTCTCTGCTGGACCAGGTGTTTCTCCTCCCTTGCCAGAACAGAGGTACTTGGACAGATGCCCTCAGATGGCCTTCTCTTCCTTACTAATTGATGGGGTTAGCAGGCAGTCAAAGCAGAGATTTTATGCACCCATGTCTTGCAAATGTCACTGGGTACTCAGGTGCCCACTGCTAACACTTCCAGGAAGTGGGGGTGCACTGCTGCAAATGGGCTCCTCCCCTTGATCACTGCCTCCAGTTGAGCTTGTGGGAAATCAGACACCAAGACATCATTCAGGGCATGTTTTGAGCAAGTTAATGCAATCATAAGACACAAATAACTGTCATCTGAATTGCTAGAATGGTTGTGAGGAATCACTAATTAAATAGATTGTAAAGCATTTTTTGAAATTATTATTATTTGCAAAAAGCCCTATCAGAGAAATGGAGGCTTAGAGGCTGGCATCAGGTCAGCATGAAATCTCCTTCTCAGGAAAACAGACTCCATCTTGCAATTCATGAAGCTATGAAATTTCTAATTTGAGGATTTGTGAAAAGATGCACAATCTGTTGCTTCATACAGTCCATGACTGGATACGGTTTGGCCCATCTGCTCATTGGAGAATCACTTGGGTATGCCTTCTCTTTAGTATTTTAATTTCAGGTGTAGGTGTTTGGAAAAGGGAGTTACTAAAATTAATCGTATCAAGATGAGATATGTAAACTTATAAAGTGAAGCCACATGTTTAGCAATGCTAAACAATAGTTCTGTCCAGTTGTGTCTGCAGAAAGTTCTGATGGGCACAGATATTTATTTACTTCTATGTATTAACCACCTTGCTATTAAGAGAGGAAACATTTTAAAAAGTATTTTGTACTTAGCTCAGAATTTGGTGAAGAGAATTTTAACAGTGGTGGTGAGCATTTCAAGGTGAGAGGGAGTTTCAGTTATGTAATTAACAAATGGTTTCTGTTTGCCTCCTTGATGTCAGATCTTGAACTGAATGCAGAATTAGGAAAAACAAAGATCGTCTTTGCCTTTCTGGAACTCTCAGTCTCCTGGGAGGCTCAAAAATAAATAATCATGCTAATGACTATGTGATTTCAATCCTGGAAGTGCTATGGGTGGCTGTGCCCTATGTCACTGTGAGGAATGACCTGGCCTGCAAATCAGGAGAGTAGGATACCTCTTTTGTCTTGAGATCTGAAGAGTCAACAGGATTTTAGATGGGCCAGAGGAGGTGGATGAGCAGTAGGTGTGAAAGCCTGTACCTGAAAGGTGACAACACCTTTAAAGCCCTTCTTGTAAGGCTGGGCTAGGGTTGGGGGACAGAAAGCCCTGCCACCTGTCCCCAGAGGGTGGAGAGAATGGGCAAGTGGGAAAAGAGGATGCCTGGAGGGTAAGGAGGAGCTGAAGGGGTAGGGCTTGCACTGAGGTTATGCTGAAGGCAAAGGGAAATCAATGAAGTATTTGAATAAGAACACTTTGGTTGCAGAGTAAACAAGGAGAGAAGAGGCACTGGGAGCCCAAGGCAGCTGCATCTGTCCAGGTGAGAGTTATTTTATAAGACACACTACACACCCATAGTGGTGAGGAGAGAGAGAGTGAAAGCAAAGAGACCTGCACACATGTGTATGTGCATGCGTATGTGTGAAAGAGAGAGAGAGAAATGAGTTAAAAGCTTGAGGGGCTTGGGTTTTAAAGTTGAAGCTAGTGATACCATTCTGATACAGTTATAAAATTTAAACTGGGTCCTCCCTCTTTGATATCAGGGTGGTTAATAGAGCAACCCACAAAGAGAATTACAATGATGAGCTTCAGCTACAATGGCTTATATATTTTTCTACCACTTTTCATATAAGAACAGCAAAACCAAAAGCTGAAATTTAGCTCTGCCATGTTCCAACCGTGTGACTTTGAGCGGTTTCTTAATGCTTTGAGCCTTAGTTTCTTCATTTCTGTTAACTAGTGCTAACAGTGTTCCATGAGTTGAACAGCCAAAGCACACAACACATGTGTCTCTGTGTGTGTCTGTGTGTCTGTGTTTTTGTGCTTCTTATGTGTATGTGTGGAGGACAGTGGAGGACAGAGGAGACTGGTGGGCTACTGTCTATGGGGTCACAAAGAGTCAGACCCGACTTAGTGACTGAACAACAATATCATGTGTATGTGTGACTGTGTGCGTGTCTATGTATATCTGTGTATGTGTGTGTGTGAACTGGCTGCCCCTTCTCCTGGACATTGCACAGCAGGCATTCCTCACTGTCAGTGTGAACCCCTCCCTCTTCCTTGGTGATGTGGTCCAGGTCCACACCTTCTCTTGTTGCCTTCAGGCAATGGCTCCCCAATTTAACTCCAAGGAGAATTGCTTCAGGAGTGAAAGATTGAACTCAGACCTGCTTTTTCAAATGTCTTTGAGCACCTCTCTTTCAATGTGTAACTAATACTTTAAACTCAAGTAGGTCTATACAGAGATTCTATAGGAAAAACACCAACTTTGGAGGAGGCCCAGGTAGCTCTGGGCAAAGACTCAAGTCTCTTGGGCCTTGTTTTCTTTAGCCCTCAGGACCCAGGGAACTCAGGGTTAGAATCAGGGTCAACGCCTGCCTGGCTTGCAGATAAAGTCTGATTGGAACACAGCCATGTCCATTCGTTTACTTATTGCTGAATAGTTGCCACAGAGACTGTAAATAGTTACCAGTGGACTGTAAACCCTCAAATATTTATTATCTGGCCCTTCACTGACAAAGTTTGCCAACTGCTGAATTAGATCCTTGGTCTCAAACTTCCCTTTCTTCCTCTTCCTCTTCCTCTTTTGTGGTTTCTTCCTTCCCCTCTATCTCAATTCCTTCTTTCTTCTATTTCTCTCTTTCTTCACATCTGTCTCTTTCTACCAACAATATATTATATATTAATAAAAGCCTTATACTAGACAAAAATGGGACTCATCTATTTCAAAGGTGTGGATGCAGATGGTTTTCAGTTACTTCAATTTGAAAATCACTGGACTGAATCATGGCTTCCCTGGTAGCTCAGCTGGGAAAGAATCTGCTGGCAATTCAGGAAACCCAGATTCAATTCCTGGGTTGGGAAGATCCCCTGGAGAAGGGATAAGCTACCCACTCCAGTATTCTTGGGTTTCTCTGGTGGCTCAGATGGTGAAGAATCCACCTGCAATGCGGGAGACCTGGGTTTGGGAGACTTGGTTTTGATCACCTGGATTTGATCCCTGTGTTGGGAAGATCCCCTGGAGTAGGGCATGGCAACCTACTCCAATGTTCTTGCCTGGAGAATCTCTACGGACAGAGGAGCCTGGTGGTATATTCTAGAATTTAAATCTTGACTCTTGAGAACTCCTTATAGACTTTAGAAAAATAGCCAAGTGAAACAATGTGACTTGCCACCTTCCCCCATCCCATCCCCTCTCCCCTACTGGCAAAACCCCTTCCTTTATTTGTTTTCATCTTCTGTTCCCCACGTGTTTCTGTCACCCCGTAAGTCAGACTGAGATCCCCAGTCCCTGCTGCCATCTAGCTGCCCAGGAACCCTACCCAGGGCATGCACTGACCTTTGCCCCCTATAGCGGCATCTGTAGTTCCAGGCTTTTCTGGATCTTATCTCCGAGGGAGAAATTTCAGGTACTCTCCTCCGTATCTGCTTCCTACTGAGTGACAGCTGGATAATCAGATACATTAAGGCTGTTAATTTTATAAAGACTGTTAATTTTTACTAATAGCTTAATGAATTTATTCCTCCCAGGTTACACATTTGTATTCTAATTAGGGCTTTCAGGAGATGGTGTGCTAGTTAACCCAGAGGAAGGACTTCATTGGAGGGAATGCAGGCCATATTCAGAGAATTTAAGAGGTATCTAGAGTAAGAAGATCTTCTGGGTGCTGCTCACATCACTCTTTAAAAATGGCAATCCATTCTTCTTGTACTTGCCACTTCACTATTTCATGCCACTTTGGTCAGATGAGTAGGCAGCGTCATATATTATGCTGTGTCTCTTCTACTTATAAGCCACGTGACCATGAGCATGTGACAGGACATTTCTGTGGCTCAGACTCTATCTGTCCATTGCGGTGATAGGAGGAAATCAGCTTAGTTTTCTGCATATAAGGGTCTCAATAAATGTTCCTTATTTTCCCATCAAAGTGCAATGCAGACCTCTTACGTTTGGGATAAGAAATTTTCATCTTGGTCTCATGCACAACAGATTCACTGATTAAGAAGATAAAACTTTTGGGGGGACCTTCTTGGTGGTCCAGTGGTTAAGACTTCACCTTCTAGTGCAAGGGGTGTGGGTTTGACCCCTGGTAGGGGAGCTAAGATCCCACATACCCAGCAGAAAAAAAAAAATCAAAACATAAAACAGAAGCAATTTTGTAATAGATTCAATAAGGACTTTAAAATGGTTCACATAAAAAAAATCTTAAAAAAAAACAAAACTTTTTTGTTTTTTTCTCTTCTCCATCTCATTCTTTAAGGGGACAATCGTTGAAATCAGAGAAGTCAAAGACTCAAGAGACATTAGAAAATAAGAACTTGCTTCATTTACACCTCAAATGCAAGGAGAGCCTAACTGGTTTATTTAGGGTCATCAGAGGTCTAGTTAGCAGCAGATGTAGAGCTGGAAAGCAAGTCTCCAAATTCCCAGTCTCTGCAAGTCAGAAAGCAAATAGCACGTTTCCTCCCCTGAAACTTCTATCCTATACCAAAGAAAATGCTGAATCAAAACTCCACCTTTGGAACAACACATGTAAAGAATTGCTCAAGAAACCTCCAGGACTGGTAAGGTGGCATATTTCATCCCATTTGGACCAGGGAAATGGTCAAGCTCTCAAATCCACTTAACGAAGCCAGAAAGTAGGTCATTGTACCTTGCCCATCATTTATCATCTGTTTCTTAAGTCTGTTTCTGTAACTAGCAATGAAACCTGACTTCATCACATTTATTATGGGATGAAAACTGAGCTTCTGTGTGTTGATGGCACAGATTTGGGGAGTTACCCTGCCCACTTGAACTTTAAATAGACCTCTTACCGTTTATGCTGTATTCATTGCACCATGCAAAGAGCTCTCTCCTCATTGCTGGAGAGCCTAACAAGAAAGTGGCCAGCTGCTTCAAGTAGCCCTAGTCTTGAGGGTAATAACAACCTAGCCGGCTGCGGGTCTCTCCTCCCACCCCTCTTTTCAATCCCCATGCAACTGTTTGAGTCTCTTCTTGCACCAGCTGCCCCACCCTCCCTTTCAAAAATTACTTTCAGTAATTACTCCAGCTCAAGGATGCTGTCCAATCTAAAAGAGCTAATGAGAACCAGTCCTTCAATCTAAACTGTAATCAGCTTATAACAAGCTCCCTTTTCCTGTGCTTCATTACTGTGACACAATCTATTTTTCATACCTCAAAATGATAAGGCAGAGTTGGGGGAAAAGAATCTCTATCACCAGGCTTGCATGAAAGGGAGATGGGCTTAAGCATGCAGAATTGATTTATTTGCATTCTTCTATTGCTTTGGTGGCTGCATCTTTGAAAGAAGTTAATATCGTATTTTTGATTTGGCCCTAAGAACAGCAGGGCCTGACAATCAAGCATGCTTATTACCATCCAGGAAGGGAAAAAAAGAATAGCCCAGTGGAGCTCAAGTGCATCATGATTTATTTGGACATGTGCAGACTTGGAGCAGAAAAGCATTTTAAATTCTGTTGGGGCATCTGCCAATGCTTTCTTTATCAGAGTGTTTGTTCTCCCTGAAATATGGATGATTGTTACCTGTAAACCTATTAGCTACTTACCTGCCTTACTTTTCATGTGTAAACTCTTCATTGTTCATTTCCAAAGAAAGAACATGGAGGGCGCCAGCCACAGGGGTAGTCGCTAGGAGTTTGGGAAATCTGCTTGCCTAATATTGTAGAGTCTGTTGATAAACACCCAGGCTATTTTAATCTCCTTTCCAAGTTTATCCTCCTGAGTTCATTTCCAAACTGTCATGTTTTGCCTGGTGTGATTAAAGCCGGGCCCGACGAAACGGCCGCATTCTCCTGGCATGATTTCCTAGGCACGGAGGCTGTGGCAGAGCATGCCTATTAATCCCACCCTAATGATTAAAGAGGCTGATGGGCTGCAACATCTGATGGGTTAATACCGGTAGCTGAGTTCTTGGGTTTAATCCAACTCAGGCATCACTTTGAATGAGACAGTTTGATGAGCTTCAGTAAGGCTGGGGCTGCTGTCATTGTCCATTTTAGTCTCCAAATACCAGGAAAAGATAAAAGCCAGTCTCAGTGGGCTAGACAGCTCCTAGGAGTTTGAATGTCAATAGCATAAAGATATCAAATGCAGATTGGAGTATTTTTGTTAAATAACTGTTAACGGGCAAAGAAACCACACAAAGAACCCCGGTGCACTATTTTACTAACCTCCCTGCCAAGAACAGAAAAAAAAAAAAAAATAGAACTTATTAATCAGATTTTAAACGTTGTTTTTCACTGCTTTATCTAAAAATGTGTAAAACATGAGGTTAAATTGGAAAATCTTTTACCCCATCCCTTCATTGGTAGAGAATAACTGCATACAACTCATTTAAAGCTAGAGGCTCAACAATTTACTCATTAGACACAATAACCAGTAAGCTGGTATCTCCACTCAAGTGGGATCTTGATCAGACAATCAGGGAAGGTGGGTCTCGGCTGCCTCTCCGTCTTCAAGAGCGCTGGGATCCAACTTGCTTTTAAAATTGCAAGGCTGTCAGAGGACCCAGATAGAGCATCTGCACTTCAGGCAAGTCCATAAATTAACTTCTAGTAGTTATGGCATTCTGAAAGAATGGAGCTTTCATTGGAATTCATGGTTCGTCTGTTTCAGGAATGTTATGTAACCATGCCTGTTATGCGGGGAGAATGTTCTAACTCTCATGTTTGCAGAAAGGAATTTTTCTTGCCAAAGCAAGACTTTAGGTTATCATCCTCTCCTCCTTCTGCTTCCCTCCCTTCCTCCCTCCCGGACTCTTTCTTTTTGAAGGTGACCATATGAACACATGTAAAGGGGAATGCCTTTAAGTCTGATGCCAGGGGACAGAATTCATAGCCTCCTCTGGACATTTCAATCAGGATTTTCTTGTATGAGTGTTAGATTTGAAGGAATTTGAGTTGGCTGGCAGAATATATGAATTTATACATCACTGTATTATTTTCTTAACGGATGTTGATTTCCAATATACTTAGCCTCTCTCATGTTTTATCCACCTGCCCATAAGCATCACAATTGTGAATTGTGTTGCAAGTAAAAATCCAGGTTGCTGTCATGCATATAGGTCTTTACTAAAGATAAAAGTGAAAGCACCAGTTTGTCTCAGGAATAATATAAATTTACAATCCTGTATGGTGACTTTCATCTTAGTCAACATATACACAATATGCAGTAAATCTTTATTTCTAACTAGGTACATTTATTGACACCTTCTGTATGCTGAAAAAGAATGCTAGGTATTGAGAATATCAGACGTGTAATGCTCAGTCTGAAAGCTCAAAGTCTCATCCCTGGAATCTAAATAAAGATTTTTCTTGATAATGTTAAGAAAAAGAGGAAATAATAACTTAAAAAGCCTACTCTTAAAGGTATACCTAAAAATAATATTCAGATTATAATTTGGGGAGATACATTTCTACTGGTGATATAACAAAGCTAGTCAGTGTATCCACAAGTATTTAAAGATGTTTGCTTTGTTTGATGACCAATTTAGGATTACAGTTTAAAGTTTCCTCAAATAAGCCAGGGAATATGTAAATGATTTTAAATACATACTAGCTTCAATGCAATTTCTTAGGATGTAAAGACACATGAAGTATCCTTATTGTCAAGGACTTTAAAACCTAATAGAAGATATAGAAACACTGAAATCAAAGTTTAAATATATCCATATATTGTATTTATAAATATAGTTTAAATTAAGCTAATACATTTTTCAACAGCTAATGCATTTTTAAGTGAAAAAAGTTCAAAAGCGTACCTGGAAAGTTATATTGATTAGAAATATTTTGAGTAAACTATTTATGACTTGTGGCAAAAAATGAATTCTGTGCTGATTTTACATGGAGGGCCACACAGAAGGTGGGAAGACAATCAAGATAAAATGGCTGCAGATCCATGTGCCCAGATTTTAGAACTAATGTTTCTTGTGAGTTTCATTTTGTTTTCCTTTCTCCCATCTTTCCTACCACTTCTCCCTACCTCCCTCAAGACTTGGGTGTATCATGTAACTCATCTGTGACTTTTTCTCTTTAAAATTTCACTTTTATAGAAGAATATTATTCAAAAATACACATTTTGTTGTAGAAAACAGTCTAATTTCTTAAAAGAGAGTTTCATAATATACAATTTTATCATGGTAACTTTATCATTAAGAACACTTCATGATGTAACCTTATTATTGTTAATAAAAAGCTGAAATAGCCCCTTAACGTTTTCACTCAGTGTTTTTAATACGAAACAGTCATGGGCTAATCAATGACAATGGAATATTATGAAAATATATAAATATTATAATATAAATAGGTTCTAGTTAGCAAGCTTGCATCCTCTTGATGGAATATAAAAATAATCCTTTGGGGGATTTATTAACCTGAGATCCAAGCATTAGTTATGGATTTGCTTCTGAGAGTTCATTTGATCAGTTTGCAAAACTAAGTTTTTAGCTTTGCCTTGAACTGTAAAACGAACTTCCCAGGTAGCCCTACTGGTAAAGAACTTGCCTGCTAAGAGACACAGGTTGGATCCCCAAGTTGGGAAGGTCCCTTGGAATAGAAAATGGCAACCTACCCCAGTATCCTTGCCTGGAGAATCTCATGGACAGAGGAGCCTGGCAGGCTATTGTCCACAGAATTGCAAAGAATTGGACACGACTGAAGCGACAACACAAGAATAAAACTGGTAACTTTGAAAAGGCAGAGAGAAATGGAATTAATAAAATGTTATTCATTGCTAAGATTTCTAATCCAGGAAATAAATTCACATGATAAATAAATTCAAACAATAAATTCAAAGCAATAAATTCAAACAATGGCAATGCACCATTGTTTTAGGCCTGGGCATGGGCACCTGTGCATCTCATGTTTCCCAATTTTACATTTACATCTCATGGTCTACTTGGTACTGTGGGGGTCATAAGGCACCCCAAATATGAGTGACAGGAGATGGTGAAAGAGGGATAGGGATGCAGGAGGAGGAAGTGGGAAGATACCAAGTACCTTGAGTTGTTTTAGAATTCTGCTTTAGGGTAATCAAACCAGAGGTCCACATGGATAACTATACTATAAGTAAGACTAGCTCTTGGTGTTAACATATTTCTCAGTTCTGTTCAATAGATGTCCAGGAAGATATCATAGAACTGGTGGCTGTGAGCTGGGAAATCAAAGAGCAAAATTTGAAAAATAGGAGACAGAATAAGAACATTCAAGAAAGAATGCACGGTGTATAAAGAAGAAATAATTCTGAGGAGTATTAGATTTACAAGTTGCAGACATCATCTCGTTCAGTTCAGTTCAATTCAGTCTCTCAGTTGTGCCCGACTCTTTGTGATCCCATGGACTGCAGCACGCCAGGCTTCACTGTCCTTCACTAACTCCTGGAGTTTACACAGACTCATGTTCATTGAGTCAGTGATGCCATCCAACCATCTCATCCTCTATCAGACCCTTCTCCTCCCACTTTCAATCTTTCCCAGCATCAGGGTCTTTTCAAATGAGTCAGCTCTTCACATTGGGTGGCCAAAGTGTTGGAGTTTCAGCTTTAACATCAGTCCTTCCAATGAACACCCAGGACTGGTCTCTTTTAGGATGGACTGGTTTGATCTCCTTGCAGTCCAAGGGGGTCTCAAGTGTCTCCTCCAACACCACAGTTCAAAAGCATCAATTCCTAGATGCTCAGCTTTCTTTATAGTCCAACTCTCACATCCAACATGACTACTGGAAAAACTATAGCCTTGACTAGACAGACCTTTGTTGGCAAAGTAATGTCTCTGATTTTTAATATGCTGTCTAGATTTGTGATAACTTTCCTTCCAAGGAGTAAGTGTCTTTTAATTTCATGGCTGCAGTCACCATCTGCAGTGATTTTGGAGCCCAGAAAAATAAAGTCAGCCACTGTTTCCACTGTTTCCCCATCTATTTGCCATGAAGTGATGGGCTCAGATGCCATGATCTTAGTTTTCTGAATGTTGAGCTTTAAGCTAACTTTTCACTCTCCTATTTCACTTTCATCAAGAAGCTCTTTAGTTCTCCTTCACTTTCTGCCATAAGGGTGGTGTCATCTGCATATCTTCTGCTTCTGTTAGGTCCATACCATTAGTGTCCTTTTTTGAGCCCATCTTTATATGAAATATTCCCTTGGTATCTCTAATATTGAGGTTATTGATATTTCTCCCAGCAATCTTGATTCTAGCTTGTACTTTATCCAGCACAGCACTTCTCATAGTGTACTCTGCATATAAGTTAAATAAGCAGGGTGACAATATACAACCTTGACGTACTCCTTTTCCTATTTGGAACCAGTATGTTGTTCCGTGTCCAGTTCTAACTGTTGCTTCCTGACCTGCATACAGATTTTTCAAGAGGCAGGTCAAGTAGTCTGGTATTCCCTTCTCTTTCAGAATTTTCCACAGTTTGTTGTGATCCATACAGTCAAAGGCTTTGGCATAGTCAATAAAGCAGAAATAGATGTTTTCCTGGAACTCTCTTGCTTTTTCAATGATCCAGCAGATATTGGCAATTTGATCTCTGGTTCTTCTGCCTTTTCTAAAACCAGCTTAAACATCTGGAAGTTCATGGTTCACGTACTGCTGAAGCCTGGATTGGAAATTTTGAGCATTACTTTACTAGCATGTGAGATGAATGCAATTGTGCAGTAGTTTGAGCATTCTTTGGCATTGGAATGAAAACTGACCTTTTCCAGTCCTGTGGTCACTGCTGAGTTTTCTAAATTTGCTAGCATATTGAGTGCAACACTTTAATAGCATCATCTTTTAGGATTTGAAATAGTTCAATTGGAATTCTGTCACCTCCACTAGCTTTGTTTGTAGTGATGCTTCCTAAGGCCCACTTGACTTCACATTCCAGGATGTCTGGCTCTAGGTGAGTGATCACACCATTGTGATTATCTTGGTTGTGAAGATCTTTTTTGTACAGTTCTTCTGTGTATTCTTGCCACCTCTTCTTAATATCTTCTGCTTCTGTTAGATCCATAACATTTGTGTACTTTATTGAGCCCATCTTTGTATGAAATATTCCCTCGGTATCTCTAATTTTCTTGAAGAGATCTCTAGTCTTTCCTATTCTATTATTTTCCTCTATTTCTTTGCACTGATCACTGAGGAAGGCTTTCTTATCTCTCCTTGCTATTCTTTGGAACTCTGCATTCATTGACCAATGTAGCAAGGAAGGTCTTTTATTTAGGAAAAACTTTAGCAAAAAGAGTGGTTTACAGTACTTGCAGGATTTATCCATATTTACCCTTCACTGTGGGGCTCAATTAGTACAGACTATCATTGCTGTATATGATACACAAGAAAAAATAGTTGGTAATTATACTATAGACTGGAGGTTATCAGTACAAATAACAAAATCATAAAGGTTTGGTGAGTTCACCATAATAAGTCAGTTGGGGAAAAGTATGCTAAAACAATACACATGCAATCACAGATTGTTAACTTAAAAAAAGAAAAAAGAAAAAATCCTCATGAGTCAGCCAGAAACGTCACAGTCTTGCAGATTTTCTCGTTTTAGACCAAAGTGAATCCGTCTCTAAGAGGACATTCTCTGAGTCACACTGATAAAACATGCTGAACAGAGACAGGAGATGACACCTAAACAGTTTCTACCTCCTGGGGATGATCAGCATGGTGAAGGAAAAAAAAATCATGTTTTTCAATGGCTAATTCTGTTTTCGAGTTAAAATAAACTTGGAAAGTTATCTTTTACAAGAGAAGCATGTTTTCTTGTCATGAAAAGGCTTTTAACCACTTTTTACTCATAAAATTTGAAATGTTTTTAAGCATGGTTTTGGTTTGGAGTAATTTTTGCCTCCACAATTGTTCATGGTGAGAAGTGTAACTGTCTAGTGATTAACACGTGCGTGTGTGCTAAGTTGCTTCAGTCGTGTCCAACTCTTTGCGACTCCATGGCCTGTAGCCCTCCAGGTTCCTCTGCCCAAGGGATTCTCCAGGCTAGAATACTGGAGTGGGTTGCTGTGCCCTTCTCCAGGGCATCCTCCCCACTTAGGGATTGAACCTCTATCACTTTACGTCTCCTGTGTTGGTAGTCCAGTTCTTTACCATCAGCGCCATCTGGGAAGCCTGATGATAAACACATATTTATTGAAATGCTTTCTACAAGCAATGTTTATAGAAATGCTTTCTATAACTGCTTTGGGTGTTATGAGTATTACAATAATTTATTTTACTTTGAAAATAACTCGTCCAGCCTTCTAGTGCTGCTGGATCTTCTTTGCTTTAGGAAAGTGAGGAGTTCGTGCACAAACTATGCTGAAGCAAGCTGGTGTAACAAGTGTTATGAGGTCAGGAGGTCAGGTTTCCTTGGTTCTGGCTCCAGGGATCTGAAGAGTGCTTCCTTCAGTTCAGTTCAGTTAAGTCACTCAGTAGTGTCCGACTCTTTGTGACCCCATGGACTGCAGCACACCAGGCCTCCCTGTCCATCACCAACTCCCAGAATTTACTGAAACCCATGTCCATTGAGTCGGTGATGCCATCCAACCATCTCACCCTCTGTCGTCCCCTTCTCCTCCTGCCCTCAATCTTTCCCAGCATCAGGGTCTTTTCCAATGAGTCAGCTCTTCGCATCAGGTGACCAAAGTATTGGAGTTTCAGCTTCAACATCAGTCCTTCCAATGAATATTCAGGACTGATTTCCTTTAGCATGGACTGGTTGGATCTCCTTGCAGTCCAAGGGACTCTCAAGAGTCTTCTCCAACACCACAGTTCAAAAGCATCAATTATTTGGTGCTCAAGTGCTTGTTTGGAAAGTTGCTCAGTTGTGTCCAACTCTTTGCAACCTCATGGACTGTAGCCTACCAGGTTCCACCATCCATGGAATTTTCCAGGCAGGAATACCGGAGTGGGTTGCCATTTCCTTCTCCAGGAGATCTTCCCGATCCAGGGATTGAACCCAGGTCCCCCACATGATAGGCATTGTAGGCAGACGCTTTACCATCTGAGCCACCAGGGAAGCTGGGATGTTATGTTCAAAGTAGTTTATTTACCTTAGCCTTGACTTTGTTGGGAGCAAAAGTTTGCCCCCAAATTTCCAGAATTTCAGAACTTTTTATTTCCTGGGTAGACTGGAGTGGTTGCTTATTCTAACAATATGTACTTAAAATATCTCGATTTTGAAGCAAGTACTTGTCAGCCAGACCTATACTTTGCAACTGAAGAAAGGCACACGGACATGGCAAATTTAGCTCACCTGCTCTAAAAGCGTAATGAATTCCTCTCATCTCTCCTTTTCTCTTTTTGTTCATTTAAACTTCCATGTCTTTTATTTCATTTCTCACCTGCCCCCTACCGTTTTCAGGATGCTTTGGAGAGTACCTACCCATTCACTAAGTTTAAATATTGTGTTTGCTATATATATCTTTTAAAAGGAATTGTTTGTGGATCAGCTTTCTGTCACATAAAAAGTACAGATTCCATTTTAGTTGGATCTTCCTGGACTCTTAAACTTAGCACTGAAATCCTTCCTGGGAGACAGTATTGAATAGTGACTATAAATTTAGACTCTTGTGACTCCAGCTTTGTGATCACCTTTGTGCCACTTATGGCCTCAGTTTTTTGACCTCAGAGAGCCTAACAGCTTCAAACCTTAGGTGCCTTGTTTCCATTTCATAAAATGAAGACGTGACAGAGGTGAAATGAGATAATCCACTTAAAATCCTTAATGTAGTTTCTTGGGGCTTCTGTGGTGGCTCAGATGGTAAGGGATCTACCTTCAATGTAGGAAACTTGGGTTCGATCCCTGGGTCGGGAAGATCCCCTGGAGAATTGAATGGTTACCCACTTCAGTATTTTTGCCTGGAGAATTCCATGAACAGAGGAGCCTGGAGGGCTACAGTCCATGGGGTCATGAAGAGTTGGACATGTCTGAGCGACTAACACTTTCATTGATAGTGATTCTTCTTTTGAGTTGAATATTCTTTATCATCATCATCATCATCTTTGTCAAGGTGCCAAGTGGTGGAGGGTATCTTTTTGGAACATCAATTGTGCTTGAGAATTTAAGGAAAAGACTTAACTGATTTTACTCATAAATAATTGAAAGTATCATTTGTACATTGAAACAAATGCAGCCCTACTGCAGAACAGAACAGAAGTCATATGGATTTCTCAAAGTAAAATAAGACTTAACATAATTTTGTACTTGTAGCAGAAGGCCTCTGATGGAGTCTATTCACATTCTTCTGACACTTGGGGTATTCTACTCCAGGGGAGATTTTGAGAGGTGCTGCTACTGGTTAACACAATGAGATATAAAAGAGCCACAATACACATACAGTGGCATATGTGGTGGATTTGTAATGTAGCAACTTAGCTAAGCTTGTGTTGCATTTCCAACAACTTCTTTTCTGAACAGTTCTGATTTAGCAAGGACTATCAGAGACAGTTTTGGGGAGATGTAGATGGTGCATATGGAGTGATCATATTCCTTTTTACTGGAGAGGTGTGTGGTAATCATGAGGCATCATTGCCATCTGCACCTGTTGTCATTTACCTGATGGTTCACCTGCTTGGCATTGGGCAACAGCTGGACCCTCAGCATCTCCTTCTGGATCTTGTTTCTCCAGCTCCAGGTTCATGATGAAAGGCAACCGCCTCTATAGCAGGTGCAACTGGATACATAATTTCTGAGGCCTGAATGTATAATGAAAATATGGAGCCTCTGGTCAAATATTATTAAGAATTTCAAGATGGCAACAGCAGAGCATGAAACCTTCTGTGAATAACCATAGGAATGAGGTCTCTATACCACAAAGCCATCCATTTTTTCACAGTGTTATTTCAGTGACACCAATGGGGTTTCTCTATTTTCTCTAATTCATTCACTGAGGTTTATTTATTTATTTTTAGTAGTGGGAATAATATTTGAAAATCTTGAGAAGACCCCAGACTTAACAATGAGAAAACTGCTGAAGATGACAAGATGTCAGGTCCTCCTTCAAGAACAAGGGGAGATTTGAGGAAGTGGAGAATGTCCTTAGGGCAGATGTCAACACACTTTCCCTTGAGGGGTCAGAGAACACATATTTTAGGCCTTGTGGGTCATATGTTCACTATTGCAACTACTCAGCTCTGGTATAGTACCATGAAAACAGCCATCCACAATATATAAATGAAAGAAAGTGGATCCATTCCAATAGAACATTATTTATTGACACTGAACATTGAAATTCGTATAATTTTCATGTGCCACGAAATATTTATTGATTTTTTCCAGCCATTTAAAAATGTAAAAATCATTCTTAGTTTTCAGGCTGAACAAAAACAGGCAACAGACTGGAGCTTGCCAATCTCTTTTCTAGAAGCAAACATCCCTGATTGTGTTTGTCTAAACTTGACTTAGCCACGAGACCAGAGTTTATGGTGGGTCACTAGGCACTGGGGTCACTGAAGAGCTATCACAATGCAGAATCCTGAGCCTCAGAAATCAGTATATTGAAGAAGTACTCCAGATCAACCCTATGTAAAATAACTTTTTAAAACTATATATGTAGGATTTAAGTAGCCTTTTTTTCTAATTCCCCCTCTTTGCTTACGAGGAAAGAAAATTTGAACACCAGACAATTCTAAAGGCTGAGACAAAACTACACATATAAATATATTTGGACACATATCTACACCTTCATGTTTGGATAATATCCATCCGGTACACACACGTGTGTGCCTAATGACATATGTATCCATGAAGTTGCTCAGTTGTGTCCAACTCTTCACGACCCATGGACTGTAGCCCACCAGGCTCCTCCATCTGTGAGATTTTCTAGGCAAGAATACTGGATTGGGTTGCCATTTCCTTCTCCAGGGGATCTTCCCGACCCGTGGATCGAACCCGGGTCTCCCACACTGTGGGCAGATGCTTTATCATCTGAGCCACCAGGGAACCCCTCAATGACATACAATGATGTATATATGACATCCCATATTTCTATCTATGAACATGTATGATTATGGATGCACTGGTACATGCTCATGCAATACAACATGTACAAAACCTTGTTTTGCAGCTATTTAAGATAGTGATGAAAACCCAAATGTTCATTTGAGAAAAATAACTGGTTCCATACCATATACATGCTTTGACATAGGACAGAGTAGAAATGATCATGTAACACTATCACCTCTGCTGAAGTTGGAGGTAGGGGAAGCAAATGTTATTTGTTCCAGGCTTCAAGCCTCATTAATATGTGTTGATGAGGTCCTTCATCACATCAAAGAAGTACCATCTTTTAGAGACAGTTGCTTTGAATAAAAGGTTTAAACATGGGTACAAAGTAAATTTTCTTAAAGTACCTGAATGAACACACACATTCAACTATTATTACAAATATTACTCACTCATGGATTTTATAGTGATCTGATTAATTTGAAATGATTTTCAGATGAAGGACAAGACCATTTAATCTCCTTAAAGTGCCATTCTTTGATTTTATCCTACCTTTTTTTCCCCCTTTAATTTGTATAGTTTTGCTTTAAACTTGACTTTCCCTTTCCCATTTAGAGAGATGTTCTCAAACACAAGACTAATTCCTGCTGGTAATGTTGCTCATTAGGAACATTTCCAGCAAGAGAGGTGAATGGTGCAGCAAATATCTCTTCATTTCCAGCATGGCAAATAATCTGTCAAGACAACACCCTTGCCAATTGTTTAATTGCGTATCAGGTTTAGGTGACAGAACTTGGACATGACATGACAAAAGGGCTTAGGAAGGGCTATCCATCTTCCTTCCCTTTAGAACAGCCGAGTCTTCAATAAAGACATCTGTTAAGTCTTTATTTCCTAAGGCATATAGAACCATCCTTCTTACCTTTCAATTAGTAATGGAGGAACTTCAAAAAGGTGAGGTTTCATTTTGATTTTTGCTATTGCTGGCAGATTTCAGATACTTGGATAGTTTAATGGATTCCATCTCCTCCTCCCCCCCCCCCTTTTTTTTCTTACTCTCAGGATGGTTCCTATTAGAAGTTCATTGGCTTCTTTTTCTTCCTTGCATGCAATTAATTATTTTTGAGATATTGGCCAGGAGAGAAAGAAAAGAAAAATCTTTTTGAAAAGATGATTTTTCTTCTCTTTTTTTAAAAAAATAATAACCACCTTTTAGAGCTGCTGAATGAATTCATCTGAACTACACCTTCACCCGTCATCATTTGCAAATAAATTCTTCTTGAACTTAGTTTCGTAAAATTTTCATAAAGTTTAGAATGTGCCCAAGATTAAAAAAGGGTCTTTCTGTATTAATCCTATTTTTATTTTAAGGTTTGATCTATTTTTGGATCCTCTTCTTTTTAACAGTTCCTGAACTAGTTTGTATCAAATTAGAGGTTAAGATTTCCAAATTATTAATATACGTACATCTGGAGACCTGAGCCATGGTACTAGATACAGCTACTTGCTGTAAATGTGTTGGAATCTCCCCTCCTAAATGTATTTGTTCTCCTATTTCTACTTTGTGCAAGAGGAGACTAAGCCTTATTTTCACTTTAACCTCAACCTGACCCTATGATCGCTATACACTAAATCACTCACCCATTCGTCCATCCATTTCATGTGTTTTACTAGGTACCCACTCTATGCCTTACACTTAGCTATTTACTGGAAAAATAATGGTGGGATTAAAACTCAGACACAGTCTTTTCCTCAGAGAACTTGGAGTCTAGTGAGGAGTAAGATACAAATTTTTAAAAATCTCACAAATAATTATGTATTTTCATTGAAGGAGATGTACATGGGAACTTTCGATAGGACAAGTTTACCTGGTCAGGACAGGCAAGGAAGACTACCCCAGGGAAATGATGATAGAGCTGAGGAATAGAGGGTGAAGAGGAGGAAGAGTGAGACAAGGAGGGTAACCGGGGAAAAAGCAAAGGAAGAATGAAAACTAGAGAGGCAATGAACTACCCTTCTCCCACCTCCAAATCCCACATTAAAATAACAGCACTCTGTTTTTATGTTATGTATGAGTTGGACTTGCACATGTGCTTTGAATAGTGGTGATGGAAGGATGGGTCTTCCTTGAGAACCATAGAGGGCTTTGAGTCCTAACTAGAAGACAATATAGAATAAAAACACCTGAAGATCCATCATGTTGGAAAAAGTGTGCCTTTTCATAAAACATTTGCAAGTGGGTTTCTATTTCTCCTCCCAGCCTATCAGTCTTTTTTCATGTGGATTATCTACAGGAGACATGTTTCATCACTTTTAACCAGTTAGGTAAAAATGTTCCCACATCAAATCTTACATTGTGTCTCAACTCCTATTATTCTGGTCTTAGAAGAGTTAGGAAATGGCATATCTAAGATGTGGAGTAGGATATGTACCACATACATGAGTTTATGATTCAGGATGTGAGCTTGAATTAGAGCTTAGCTTAAATCCCAAAGGGCTTCTCTTGTGGCTCAGATGGTAAAGAGTCTGACTACAGTGAGGGAGAACTAGGTTTGATCCCTGGGTCAGGAAGATCCCCTGGAGAAGGGTATGGCTACCCACTCCAGTATTTTTGCCTGGAGAATTCCATGGTCAGAGGAGCCTGGCAGACTAAAGTTCATGGGATTGTGAAAAGTCAAACATGACTGAGTGACTAGCTTTTAAAACACAAGTTTAGCCATTTTTCCCTCATGTTCTTCAGATAACGTCAGTGTAATGTGTCCTGAATACATACATATATATATATATATATATATATACACACATATATATATATTATTTTTAAAGGAAGAAAAGCCTTACCTTCTCACAGCATCTTTAATTTTAGAAAGACAAAAGGCAAGCCTGTCCAGAAATGGAGGCTTTCTTCTCCCATAATTTTCTCTCTTCCATTTTATTTTATTCCTAAGCTTCTATTTTAGTTCCTTTTACAATTTCATCTAGCCAGCCTTTGTTCTCGCACGCCCAGGGCTTGCAGGGGATGTGACCATGCTCTCTGCTTGTGGACCTTCAGCATTTAGCATTTTGCACTGTCGCCTCCTTGCTGAGCTAGGAAGCCTGGACCAGATTGGGAAGGAACACATGTGAGCACTTGTCCTTTGTTCTTGTCTTGGCTCCTCGCTCTGGCCATGTGTTCTAGGCAGGACTTCCAATTAGGGCGCCTGAAAGAAACGAGCAGATTGGAGGTGCCATGTCCTCCTCCGCCGCCAGCAGGGCTGGGGGTGGCATAATATGCCACCCAAAACTCATCAGGAAAGACTTGCTTCCAAGGAAGGAAAATGTGGCATTTCAGCCCCCAGGTAAAGGATAGAGGAACACATGGGAAGTGCGGTGGATCTGGGGCAGGGTGTAGATAAATCAGTGAATCCATATTTTTGTAATAAGATGAATATGTCCCAAACCTGAGTATAATTTTTGCTTGTAACTGTTACATATGTTGAAGTGCTGTGTCCTTAAGTGAGCTATAAGGTCATTCAGCCTTCTTTCCCTTAAGCCTTCTTTTTCTGTTGTTACACTCACTATAGGTACTATATGATTAATACACACATTAAACATTTGTAGGCCAGTATATAAGTACCATAAATACAGATACGTGGGGTTTTGTTTGCTTCTATATCCTAGTGTCAGAATGGAACCTAGCATACCTAGCATGGTAAGTACTAGTGTGATATTCAGAATATTTATTTAATTATCGATTCAGTACCAGTAGCAACCAATCCAAAGATGTAAAAACAATCAGTATGCTAGGATGACCATCAATCTTGATGAACTCTCAATGAATGTTGGTTGAATGACTTAGTGAAATGCGCTGTTCCTACATAAGTGCTGAATATATACTTTAAAATTGATTTTTGAGAACTTACTTATTTAAAATAGGTCTGTATGGATGTGAGAGTTGGACTATAAAGAAAGCTGAGAGCAGAAGAATTGATGCTTTTGAACTGAGGTGTTGGAGAAGACTCTTGAGAGTCCCTTGGACTGCAGGAAGATCCAACCAGTCCATTCTAAAAGAGATCAGTCCTAGGTGTTCATTGGAAGGACTGATGTTGAAGCTGAAACTCCAATACTTTGGCCACCTGATGAAAAGAACTGACTCATTTGAAAAGACTCTGATGCTGGGAAAGATTGAGGGCAGAAGTGGACGACAGAGGATGAGATGGTTGGATGGCATCATCGACACAATGGACATGGGTTTGGGTGGATTCTGGGAGTTGGTGATGGACCGGGAAGCCTGGCCTGGTGCGGTTCATGGGCTCTCAGAGTTGGACACGACTGAGCCACTGAACTGAACTAAGTCATTTCACACACACTTACTAAAACGTGTATATGAATATAACTGCTAGTGCTACTGCTACTGCTAAGTTGCTTCAGTTGTGTCCTACTCTGTGCAACCCCATGGACTGCAGCCCACCAGGCTACTCCGTCCATTGGATTCTCCAGGCAAGAACACTGGAGTGGGTTGCCATTTCCTTCTCCAATGCATGAAAGTGGAAAGTGAAAGTGAAGTCGCTCAGTCGTGTCCGACTCTTAGCAACCCCATGGACTGCAGCCTACCAGGCTCCTCTATCCATGGGATTTTCCGGGCACAGTACTGGAGTGGGGGTGCCATTGCCTTCTCTGATGAATATAACTATATGTATATAAAAAATTGTCAGCCTGTCTAATAATCAAAGACATACAAATTTAGCATATTGTATTGTTGTTTCTCTGAACTTCCAAAATGAAGACAAATGATGTTTCCTGGACAGACATGAACATGGTGAGTGAGCAGCTCTGGAGTCCAATTATTCTACAGGTCACTCTCTCTAGCCTGGAAAATGTTTCATTCACATTGACCTGTAACAGGATAAATGGATAAAATATTATATATATTCCACAAATTTTTAAAATACATTTAAGAGTGTTTTGCTAAGTAATCCCTCATGTAAATTTTATTGTAAAAAATTATTTTATAAATGCACAAAGTTATACTTATGTTCATCATACTGTTTTTAATAATAATAAAAAAAATGAGAGGTGCTCAAAATGTTCAAAAAGAGAGAATCACTAAAGACATTATCTTGCATCCGCACTAGGTTATCCTGTCTATGCGGCAACTGATAAATTTTTTTGCACATTATAGTAACATGCAAAAGTGATAAAAATTGATATTTATTCACCAAATTGCTATAGCAAAGGTGGTCTAGCTACCAAAAGACCACATTCCATTCAGAAATTATTGAGCATAAAAAAGAACAACCCCCTTAACAAAACAGTGTTTATAATTTTTTATTTTTGTTTGAAAAATACATACCTATAGTAATATATGAGATCAAATGGCACTAAGTATAGAGTATCTGTGCTCTATAGTATCTGTAGTATAGTGTAGATATTACAGCTTTATCTATATATCCTTACATAGATAAAGAGATAAGGAAAATCTGAAGTAGTCTATCCCAGTATGTTCATGGTAGTAATTTACTGGGAATTTGGGTAATTATTTTTCTTTTTCTCTTGTTGTCTTAGTTAATCTGCATTTTCTAACTTTTCTACCATTACCATGCATTTCTTGTGAAGTTAAAAATGAATAATAATAAATGGATAGACAGTATCCCTCTGGGATGTTGGTAAAGTGAAAGAAAGTGAAGTGAAGTCATTCAGTCTTGTCCGAATCTTTGCAACCGCATGGACTTTAGCCTACCAGGCTCCTCCATCCTCTGGATTTTCCAGGCAAGAATACTGGAATGGGTTGGCATTTCCTTCTCCAGGAGATCTTCCTGACCCACGGATTGAACCTGGGTCTCTTGCATTGTAGGTGGATGCTTTACCGTCTGAGCCACCAGGGAAGTCCAGAGATGTTGGTAAGAACTGGCAATCCTGCCTAAGGAAAATGGCACAGGCTTTGTACCTGGAGAGACCCCTGTTCCATTCCTCAGTCAGTTCTGTGTGACCCCCAACTAACTCACCTAACCACTGGGGTAATACCTGAATTGTAGGACTAGTTTGAGGAGGAGAGACAATGTTAAGATTTTGACATACTTCCAGCACAGAGTAGACCGTTGGTCAGTTGTTATCTATTGTTACTGTTATGAGGAGACAATTCCTTGAAGTTTGAGAGCAGGTATGGACTTTTGGTCTTTCTAAGCTCTGTTGACTAAAAAATATAGTCACCAACCTGAAAGTAGAGAGTTGTTTTATTTGGTGGGAATGTTTAGGACTCTGATCCCAGGAGACAGCATCTCAGTAACTCTGAGAAAACTGCTCCAAGGAGGCAGGAGGGGGAAGTTAGGCTATATACAAGTTTGCAACAAAGGAAGCAGGCAGTCTGTACCTGGAAGATCAGGTATCAAGTTGAGGAATTTAGCATTCTGTGTATGGGAAGACGCAAGCCTGTGAACTCACTGAATTCATTCCTTTCCTACGGAGCCCAGCTGTCTGGGGCCAACCCTGTTTCCTTGTCCACCTTGCATCTTGCACTCCCCCAGCTCCTTAGTAGTCATCCTGGTGGGTGGCAACATCCCCTGATCACAGCTTTGGGAGCCCTCATTCACATTTGGTGGCCAGAAATCGCTGATGGCTGTGACATTTTTTGTTTATTGATATGGCAAGAGATTTTCACTTCACAGACTCCTCTCCATGTGCCCTGATTGGAAACCTATCCAATTAGGAAACCTGCTGTTCACACAGTGACACCTTGAGACAGGAGCCCTGTGTAAAGAAAAGGAACCAAGTCCTGAAATAGTTAAGGAGGTAGTTTAGGATTTTGAGTTTCCATCTCTAGATTCGGGTTTTAGTGCATATCTGCTCAAGGAATCTACATCGTCTTTTGAGAGTAATAACCCCTCTTTGGGGTTTCCCCTGTGGCCCAGAGGTAAAGAATCTGCCTGTGATACAGAAGACAAGGGAGATGTGGATTCAATTCCTGGGTTAGGCAGATTTCCTGGAGGAGGGCATGGTACCCCACTCTAGTATTCTTGCCTGGAGAATCCCGTGGACAGAGGAGACTGGTGAGTTACAGTCCATAGGGTCACAGAGTTAGACACAACTGAAGTGACTCAGCACACATGCACGCAACCCCTGTTTGACAAATACATATATACACACACATGTGAGATCAATGCATTTGTAGAACCGAGAGGTAATCTGTGTGTTGAATTAGTCCCTTAAAGCTAAAATAATTAGAAAATGCACAGACACAGAAGGCTATATACACATATACCTGTGCACACACACACATGTACCTGACTACTTCCACCAAGCTCTGTTTTCTACTTTCACATATAACAGTTGATAAAAGGGGGCTGTGTCCTCATCCTCTTTGCATTCTTTGCCATGTTTTTGTGCCTCCTAAGAATCAAGATGATATTACAAGAATACTTTATAGGGACTAAATACATAATCCAGAAAGAAGAACAGGCTTTGTGGATATGAACTTGAAATTATTCTAACAAAGGTTTAGAATAGTGGGGGGCTGAGGGTCCTCCCCACTTTCTCATCTGTTCCCCTGTGGCAAATGACAGCTCTACAGACCAGGGTGTTTAGAGTCTGCTACTATGGAACAGAGTTGGCTTTGCTGCAAATTCCTTGTCTCTTAACCTTTTTAACTTACAACTAAACTAACCAACTTAATTAAAATATAAAACAGCAAACATCTCTCCAGATTTAAAAACAAAGTGCTGGGATATAGATAAGATTATTATGTAGATGGGCTTCCCTAATGGTTCAGCTGGTAAAGAATCTGCCTGCAATGTGGGAGACCTGGGTTCGATCCTTGGGTTGGAAAGATCCCCTGGAGAAGGGAAAGGCTACCCACTCCAGTATTCTGGCCTGGAGAATTCCAAGGACTGTATGTATAGTTCATGGGGTCACAAAGAGCAGGACACGACTGAGCAAATTTCACTTTCATTATGTCTATTGCAGATTTACAACTGTTTATGATTAGACATCTTTCAAAAACAATGTCTAAACAGATATGTTAATACCAAAGAGGGAAGGTGTCATGCCAATTTTCTAGGCACAGTAAATTAATTCTGAACTGGAACTTAATATCTCCAACAAACAATGTGCTTGAAATCTTTTTATGGTGCTCTTATTAAAAGGTAAGTATCATTTGAGGAGGTAAGTATCATTTCAGAAGGGCTTCCCTGGTGGCTCAGATGGTAAAGAATGTGTCCACAATGCAGGAAACAAGGGTTGGATCCCTGGGTCGGGAAGATCCCCTAAAAAAGAAACGACAACCTACTCCAGTATTCTTGCCTGGAGGATTTCATGGACTGAGAAGCCTGACGGGCTATAGTCCATGAGGTCACAAAGAGTCAGACACAAATGAGTTGTTAATACACACATCATTTGAGGAAATGACCATCAGTGTTTAGCTCTTCTCTTAAAAAGGTCTTCCTTCTTTATGGCATGTATTTTTGGTTTTTGCAAAAAATAGTAATATTTCAGGACAAGTAAAGAAAAACATCCCTGGGACCCCTCAAAATGTATTTTGTCCGGGTGGGGGGGATGCTTTATGATTAACTTGGTCTTCAGGTGTTTCAGTCTACATAAATTAGTTTGGGATAATGTGGTTGAATCCCAGAAAACAAAATTAATGTCTTTTTCTTATACATTTGCATATATAAGCAAGCCTGGCTCATGAAAATGTTGATAAGTAGTTAAAGCTTATATTTTATGACTAAATCAATCTGAATCTGTTCTTTATCCCTAGTGTTCCCAACACATGTTCCATTCCCAGTTAGTCTAGTTCTTAGGTAATTAGAGTAATTCCCAATGGCAAGATAACGCTTTACTCCCAGAGAAATTTCTTTAGGAGGAGAAGGGAATAGGGAATTAGAAGGCTTGGTTTCAAGATTCAACCCTGCCACTTGCCAGCCATAAAACCGCTGGTAAATAAACCACACTTTCTGAGGCTGAATTTCTCATCTTAATAGAGCTCTACTATAATACCTGTATCAAAGGACTGCTGTGAAGAATAATTTAGATAGCATATCAAAATTGTGGAGCATTATGTAATGTAAGGGCTGATTATAATTTAGTAAAGATTGGCCAATTGCATAGATTACATAGTTAACTTGATCAATTCTGCAGCTAATTGAATCAATGTAGATAGCAAACCATATAATCAAATCCTCAAAGAATTACCCAGAGTTGGGTAATTAAGAGTCCCCCTGGATAAAATATATTTTACCTTTCTAGATTGTTTCCTCATTTGAGAAAAGAAATCACTGCATTTGAAGATTTAAGGTCTTTCCCAACACTGACTTCTATGATGATAGAAACCATTTTTTCAAAAGTTATTAAGTCATTTTAAAGTAAGACATTTTTCACAGTTTTAACTCCTGTCATTTGATCCTTTTTGCAATAGAATAAAAATCTGCCGCTGAGATCTGTTGTGTTGGCATCACAGTGTCAAAGATACTCAATAACAGATAAATAGAAAGTGAAAACACAAAGGTCAGAGTGTCATTTGGGAAGCTGGCAGACAGCATGGTGCCAACCAGCTCTCAATTACAGGCCGATCTGGAGGTTCAAATGCATTGGTTTCGTTTAACTCAGTGGGAGGCTGGTACCTACCACTGTTTCCTAAACTGGTTCTTCTGTGTCATCCAGGATTTCATGCTTGAAGTGGCCAAAGGCAGCTTCACCACCTGACTCTGGGTTGTAACTGGCAGTCCAACCCCAGAGGCTTATGTATCATAACATTGCTTCGCTGGGTGACTACAGAATTTCCACACTGCTACTATATCGTGAAGCAGAGTCGCTGGAAATTAGATCCAGGGGATAGGAATGTTCTTATAGACCAATGAAGATTCCCTGTGGAACTGTTCTCTGGGAACCCTCAGTAAAATGACACGATTAAGATGCAAAACAAAAGGATTCTATAAAATGAAGAGCTGGAGGATAGTGTGCTGCTGCTGCTGCTAAGTCGCTTCAGTCGTGTCCGAGTGTGCGACCCCATAGACGGCAGCCCGCCAGGCTCCTCTGTCCATGGGATTCTCCAGGCAAGAACACTGGAGTGGGTTGCCATTTCCTCCTCCAATGCATGAAAGTGAAAAGTCAAAGTGAAGTCGCTCAGTTGTGTCCGACTCCTAGCGACCCCATGGACTGCAGCCCACCAGGCTCCTCCGTCCACGGGATTTTCCAGGCAAGAGTACTGGAGTGGGGTGCCATTGCCTTAGGTTTATTAAGCACTTGCTAAGTGTCAGAAATTATTCTGTTTATTACGCACATCATTTGATTTAGTCCCCTCAACTTTTGTTTAAAGAAGGCATGGTTAGCCCCATTCTCATAAACAAATGAAGGAACTAAGATGTTGAGAGGTTAAATAACTTATCCAAAGCCACACACATCTGTGCAATTTCCAACATGCACAGAGAGGCAGCATGGCAGCTAATTGCAGAGATGAACCAAACTTACAGTGTTATGTGTACTTAGCTACTCACAGTATTCCCTCCACTGTCTATACATGTGTGTGAATCATAACACCTTTAATATCCTGACATCCCTGCACAGAGAACACTATACTCCTCCATAGCAGGTGTTCAACACCCAAGATTTCAGCCAGCACCTATAAGCTTTTTTTTTCTTCCATAGGCAAGAAACAAGAATGACCATTTCAAGTTAATTTCATCCTAAAGGAACATGATAAAAGATGATTGATTCTTTTAGTTTCATGCCCTTTGTTATCATTTCAAAATTGAATACATCCTGAACAGAAATTGATTACAGCACACTTTGGTAGTTCAACCATCTTTCCCTAAGAGGAGTGTGTGTGTGAGAGAGAGAAAGAGAGAGAATTGGATGGGTATAAGCATGTGCCTATGTAACTGTGAGGTTATTTAAGGGGAAGTCCCCTTGGGGAAAAAAAATGCAAAGACCAAATAGAATAAATAGATTTCCAAGAATGTCTCAGAAGTTTTGCAGTTATATTAAGATTGCTATTTATTGCAGAAAAGTGGGGCAGTATCGTATTATGCTCAGCATTTCCATGCAGAGTAGAGATGACTGACATCAGGACTTAATCATAGCACTTACTTTATGTCATGGAAAGTGATGTCAGCGCAGCTTGGAGGAGGTGTGTTCAAATGAGATTTAGTCCTTAGGGCAGCGATAGTTGCGGTATCACCCAAGTGAAAATCTAAACAAGTTCACAGCAGAACACATTAACTCTCTAAAGCATTATTTCAAGCTTTCTCTAAAATAAAAGCTCTATGAGAAGTTACTTTAAGTGTCTGCATGCAAATGTATTTTCACCTTGGTGGGGATTAGAATCTAAGTTTAGAATGGAAAATGAGTTTAACTGAAACCTTTCAGCATCAGTGCTGTTGGAGGCAGACTGATAGATACAAGCATGTATCCTTTCAGGAGAAAGATCCCCACTGCTGTTCTGATGGCTGTCCATTGGGTACCACTCACAGAATGCATCTCCTTTACCTCCACAACAGGGCAGCTTGGGAAGATGGGGAGTGGGAGAGATCAGAAGAAAGAATTGTAGCAGAATGGGAAAATAATCAGAGTGACATTTTAAATGACAATAGAGATTATAAAATTCTACCTATGAAACTGTGGCCAGTATATAAAAATTGAAGGCACACTTGCTCAAAGACTAGAAATGCCATATGAATGAAAACATTGATTTGGTTAAATGGAGGGATTGTGGACAATTCTGATTCAGATTTACCTTTTCAGTTTAATATTGTTCTCTAAGTAAAATAATATAAATTTGAAGCAACTACATCTTCCACATGACTCTGCACAGTTATTTAGATGAAACTCACATTTAACTTTTTTGACTCAAGAGAAGAAGCATGTGGTCAGACTCTATCATTTGACAGAGAAGGAAATGAGGTTCAGTGTGCTGAATATACTTGGTTGGGTTCATATAAGCAGTGATAGCATGGATTTTGAATGCATGGGACTCTTTCCTCGACACCAAGGTGCCCTCCTGCCATCCCTCACCATTGGCAATGCATCTCCTTCCTTCCTAATCTTTCATAGCCTCATGACTCCTATAGCAGGCTGAATCTGAATAATGGCCATATGAATGGATTAGATTCTAATTCCTGGAAACTATAAAAGCCTACTTTATTTGGGAAAAAAAAGTCTCTGTAGATGTGATTAAGTCAAAACTATTATGATGAGAAGGTAATACCGATTATGTTAATGAGCCATAAATGTCATCACAGGTATCCTTATAAGAAGAGATACAGGGACACTCAACATACACATAGAGGAGGAAATGGAAAGATGGAGGTTGCAGTGATGCAGCCACAAGCCAAGGAATGGCAGAAGTCCACAGAAGCTGAACAAATAACTTCCTTAGTGCTTCCAGAGGGAGGCTATTCTGTCCTTGATTTGGGAATTTATGCCTGCACTTTTTTTTTTTTGCTTCACCATGTGGGATCTGTGGGATCTTTGTTTCTTAGTTCTCTGCTGCTGCTACTAAGTCGCTTCAATCGTGTCCGACTCTGTGCAGCCCCATAGACGGCAGCCCACCAGGCTCTCCAGTCCCTGGGATTCTCTGACCAGGGATCAAATCCATGCCTCCTGCAATGGAAGTTCCGGGTCTTAACCACTGGACTGCCAGGGAAGCCCCGCATTTTGGCATTCAGATCTGTAAGGGAATAAATTGCTGTTGTTTTAAGCCACCGCATTTGTGGTACTTTGTTAGGGCAGCCACAGCAAACTAAAACAACTTCAAAATATATTTCATTTCAATTTCCATACTCTCACTTGCTATCTTCTCCTCTCCCCTCAACATGTTTCTGAGCTCAGGCAATCTTTCACCCGTTCCTAATCGTGCTAGATTTTACCTCTTTTTTTCTCATTCCCAACATCTAATTAATTATAGTTCCTAGTGATATTATCTTCAAAACAAGCTTCTTGGATCTTCACTCACTCTCCATTCTCAGAATTTTACCACCTTAAGATTTCTGCCATGTTCTCTATACTTCCTTATTCACTCTCTATTCTACCAACAGAATTGCTTTTCAAAAATGGCAAATTTGACATATATTCACGTGTTTAAAACTATCTATAAATTTAAGTTCACTAAAGCAGTGACAGAATGCAGGTTCTGGAGATGGTACCTCCTGGGTTTCACTCAGGGCTGTGCCACTTACTATGTGAATGTTGGCTGGTTACTTCTCAGGGCCTCGTTTCAGCTTCTGGATATTGAGGACAGTAATAATGCCTCCCTCATAAAGGGGTCATCAGAAATAAATGAGTTAAGACCTGTAAAGCATACCGAAGAATATCTTGGCCACCCAAGAAGTAAGCAGAAAGTTGTTATTATGGCTTGCAATAATAACAACTATTATATTTAAAAAGAAGTATTAGCTGTTTTTAATATGTGCAGAACAACCAGCAGATTCTTTACATTCTTATCATGTCTCCCGTTATAATCTCATCTTCTGTCACCCTTTTTATTAGTCAAGGTTTCTCTAGAGAACAGAAGCAACAGAATATGTCTGTGTGTGTTATGAATAGATACAGACATATAGATAGATATAGATAGGTATAGAAAGGCATAGCTATAGTACACCTATATAGTTACAGATAGACATAGATATAAACACAGATATTGATAGATATAGCTATAGTACAGCTATCTATAAATTTGTTGTTGAGGTTGTTGTTCAGTCCCTAAGTCATGTCCAACTCTTGGTGATCCCATGGACTGTAGCATGCCAGGCTTCTCTGTCCTTCACTGTCTCTTGGAGATTGCTCGAACTCATATCCATTGAGTTGATGATGCCATCCAATCATTTCATCTTCTGTCACCTCCTTCTCCTCCTTCCTTCAATTTTTCCCAGCATCAGGGTCTTTTCCAATGAGCTGGCTCATCACATCTGTTGGCCGAAGAATTGGAGCTTCAGCTATAGATAGATAAAGACACAGATATAGAAAGAGATTTATTATAAGAACTTAGCTCATATGATTGTGGAGGTTGACAAGTCTGCAGATCTGCAATTGGTAAGCCCTGGAGACTCAAGAGAGCTAATGATATAGCTCTAGTCTGAATGCTGGCAAGCTTGAAGTTCAGTAAGAACCAATGGTTCAGTTCAAAGCCAGAGGCAAGAAAAGACCAACATCCCAGCTCAAAGGCAGTAAGGCAGGAGAAGTTCTCTCTCACTTAAAGGCAGGTCAGCGCTATTGTTTACTCAGGCCTACAGCCAAATAGATGAGCCCCTCACACCGTTAGGGAGGGCAATCTGCTTTACTCAGTCTACCAACTGAAATGTCTAGCTCTTCCAATCTCACAGAAACACTCAGAATAATATTTTACCCAACTGGAAAAGATCCTGATGCAGGGAAAGATTGAAAGCAGGAGGAGAAGGGGACAACAGAGGATGAGATCTTTGGATGTCATCACTGACTCAATGGACATGAGTTTGAGCAAGTTCTGGGAGTTGGCGATGGACAGGGAAGCCTGGGGTGCTTCAGTCCATGCGCTCACAAAGAGCCAGACATGACTGAGCGACTGAACAGCAAATATCTGGGCTCCATAGCCCACTGAAATTGACACAACATTAACCATCACACTTTCCTAACTACCGTCTGTGCCAGTTCAGCAAATATTTGGTGATTTCCTGAGAAATCACCTCATACTTTCTGTTTTCTTAGATGGTCCTTTATGCTTCTTCTATGTCCCTCCTTCTCTCTGGCCTGGAAAAGTCCTTTGTATTATTCACAAATGTGTTCAAATGTCACCTCCTTTTCTACTTGGCAATTCAATCCCTTCTTTTTTCACAGTGAGATTGGACTCATCATGCCCTGTACCACCAGATAGCATTCAATTCACAGAAATGATCACCTAGTGTTACAACTGGATGAGCAGCATCCACTCAAAGTCAGACCTTATGGAGGACAGGAACACAGCTTCCCATCTTATTTTTCTAGGAGTTTGAGTGACTGACCTGGTGCCTGGCACATTCAGTTCAGTTCAGTTCAGTCTCTCAGTCGTGTCCAGCTCTTTGCGATCCCATGAACTGCAGCATGCCAGGCCTCCCTGTCCATCATCAACTCCCAGAGTTCACTCAAACTCATGTCTATCGAGGCAGTGATGCCATCCAGCCATCTCATCCTCTGTTATCCCCTTGTCCTCCTGTCCTCAATCTTTGCCAGCATCAAGGTCTTTTCCAGTGAGTCAGCTCTTCACATCAGGTGACCACAGTATTGGAGATTCAGCTTCAACATCAGTCCTTCCAATGAACACCCAGGACTGATCTCCTTTAGGATGGACTGGTTGGATCTCCTTGCAGTCCAAGGGACTCTCAAGAGTCTTCTCCAAAACCACAGTTCAAAAGCATCAATTCTTCTGTGCTCAGCTTTCTTTATAGTCCAACTTTCACTTCCATACATGACTACTGGAAAGGAGATAGTTGTTCAATAAATGCTTGTTGAATTAATTCTTGGTTTCTTTGGGGAAACAGAAAATATGAACCTTAATGATAAGCAATGAGAGGTCATTAAGAGGAATTCTAGTTAGTGCCAGCTTTACCACTCCCTAACTGAAGTTTTTCTCAAAAGGCATTCTGTCATTTATCCCCTGCAGAGGGAATCTGAGGACTGCCAGCCAGACTGCCCTGGCTGAGTGAATCACTGTGAGGGTGCCTAGGGAGAGAAGCAATCTTTGAAGCACCCAGGCAGTAACCTTTATTTAATGGGCAAGATGGAAATCAATGACACATATGGCATTAAGCAATTTTAGACTCTGGATTAATTTGCAGTATACTGTTGATCAAAAGACAAATAGATTTAAATAATCTTCAAATCATTTTTTTTCAGTAAAAATCCCAGTGCATTTGTTGTATTTCTTAATAAAAATACAGTTATTTAAATTTGCACGCAGAAGGGAAAAAAAGCAATTGTGTAAACAGTTATCTAAAAAAAAATGCATACACTAAATAAAGATCATAGACTGTGAAATATGGCATATTGTCTCCTCTATATTTTTCTTGCCTGGATGAGAGATATGTCTATTATAATCTATTGCTTTATTCTATAGAACAGTCTTATGGACTCTGTGGGAGAGGGAGAGGGTGGGAAGATTTGGGAGAATGGCAATGAAACATGTAAAATATCATGTAGGAAACGAGTTGCCAGTCCAGGTTCGATGCACGATGCTGGATGCTTGGGGCTGGTGCACTGGGACGGCCCAGAGGGATGGTATGGGGAGGGAGGAGGGAGGAGGGTTCGGGATGGGGAACACATGTATACCTGTGGCGGATTCATTTTGATATTTGGCAAAACTAATACAATTATGTAAAGTTTAAAAATAAAATAAAATTAGAAAAAAAAAAGACCTACCAAAAAAAAAAAAGAATAATGAGAATGAGAATTATAAACATTTCTTTTTTTACATATAAATAATCTTGGAAGTAATTTTTTGATAGTTCACTTTTTATAGTCGACAAAACTGTCTACTTCTTCCACTTAGCCATATATCAAATTTTTGTAGAAGAGTGTTTCACTTTACACATTCTTCTAAATATTTTTAGATATCTTATTTTCCTAAGATTTTATAAATTCTATTTAATCTGAAACAATCTATACAATGTGAATAGTATTAATTTGGGAAATTTTGTTTAACAGGCAGCTTTCATAATAAAACATTTTGTTCCAATTCAAGGTATTTAACTTTACATTTGCCTGAACAGTAAGTAGAATAATAACCAGAAGAGACAGGCAGGAGAGAATCTTTAAATATACATATAAATAGTTTTTTAGTCCTGATTCTCAGTCACTCTTGTTACCAACCAGGAGTCAAGCCAGCTCATATTAGAGTGTGATGGTGAGGGAAACATTAAGCCAGCAGCAGTGGAATGCGAATAAAGTGATTGGCAGCCTCCAGGAGAATAAAACCTTTACTATGGGAAATGAATGCCATTCCATTCTGATTTTGCAAACAGCTTAATTGAAAAGATTCTTAGTGTGTTGGAAAAACTAATCTCCCACTACCTATTTCTCGTTCCATAAACCATTCCTAAAGGAGGAATTAATGACCAAAACCTAGCTAGAAATCCTGAAATTCATCTGCCTGTAAACATATTCCAAATAAAGGAATACATCAAGGCTGTATATTGGCACTCTGCTAATTTAACTTATATGCAGAGTACATCATGAGAAACGCTGGGATGGAGGAAGCACAAGCTGGAATCAAGATTGCCAGGAGAAATATCAATAACCTCAGATATGCAGATGACACCAACCTTATGGCAGAAAGTGAAGAGGAACTAAAAAGCCTCTTGATGAAAGTGAAAGTGGAGAGTGAAAAAGTTGGCTTAAAGCTCAACATTCAGAAGATGAAGATCATGGCATCTGGTCCCATCACTTCATGGAAAATAGATGGGGAAACAGTGGAAACAGTGTCAGACTTTATTTTTTTGGGCTCCAAAATCACTGCAGATGGTGACTACAGCCATGAAACTAAAAGACGCTTACTCCTTGAAAGGAAAGTTATGACCAATCTAGATAGCATATTAAAAAGCAGAGACATTACTTTGTCAACAAGGTTTATCTGGTCAATGCTATGGTTTTTCCAGTGGTCGTGTATGGATGTGAGAGTTGGACTATGAAGAAAGCAGAGCACTGAAGAATTGATGCTTTTGAACTGTGGTGTTGAAGAAGACTCTTGAGAGTCCTTTGGACTGCAAGGAGATCCAACCAGTTCATCCTAAATGAGATCAGTCCTGGGTATTCACTGGAAGGACTGATGTTGAAGCTGAAACTCCAATACTTTGGCTACCTGATGCGAAGAGCTGACTTATTTGAAAAGACTCTGATGCTGGGAAAGATTGAGGGCAGGAGGAGAAGGGGATGACAGTGAATGAGATGGTTGAATGGCATCACCACCTCAATGTACATGGGTTTGGGTGGACTCCGGGAGTTGGTGATGGACAGGGAGGCCTGGCATGCTGTGGTTCACGGGGTCACAAACAGTCAGACATAACTGACCGACTGAACTGAATTGATAGTCATATTTACAGATTTTTAGAGAAGTGGCCCAAATATTAGTTTTTAAGTACACTTATATACATATACATTTGTTATATATATTTATATAACCTTTCTGTTTAACTAAAATCCATTGTTATTCTTTATTCATTAAATATGTGTGGTTTATATATGTATGTATATACATACATGTATTATATATATATAAACAAATATGCCTTTCTAAATGTTTCTAGGTTGTTGTAAACACTTCCCTATTGTTTTTCATAACTTAGAAACCTATGCCTAACTAAATGATAAAAGTGAAAAATAAATAATTTTGCTCTTCCAAAAAAAAAAAAAAAACTTTAAACATCTTAAAGATATGTAAAATATTGGTGTGCACAAATCAAGAAGCTGAGAAAAAAATATCTCTGAACCAAAATAAAGAATATGTGTTAGTAACACTCTGTATCACTCAGAGTTCAGTATGTGAAACAGAGATCTAAATAGACATTTCTCCAAAGAAGACATACAGATGGCTAACAAACACATGAAAAGATGCTCAACATCACTCATTATCAGAGAAATGCAAATCAAAACCACTATGAGATACCATTTCACACCAGTCAGAATGGCTGCGATACAAAAGTCTACAAATAATAAACGCTGGAGAGGGTGTGGAGAAAAGGGAACCCTCTTACACTGTTGGTGGGAATGCAAACTAGTACAGCCACTATGGAGAACAGTGTGGAGATTCCTTAAAAAACTGGAAATAGAACTGCCTTATGATCCAGCAATCCCACTGCTGGGCATACACACTGAGGAAACCAGAAGGGAAAGAGACACGTGTACCCCAATGTTCATCGCAGGACTGTTTATAATAGCCAGGACATGGAAGCAACCTAGATGTCCATCAGCAGATGAATGGATAAGAAAGCAGTGGTACATATACACAATGGAGTATTACTCAGCCATTAAAAAGAATATATTTGAATCAGTTCTAATGAGGTGGATGAAACTGGAGCCTATTATACAGTGTGAAGTAAGCCAGAAGGAAAAACACCAATACAGTATACTAACACATATATATGGAATTTAGAAAGATGGTAACGATAACCCTGTATACGAGACAGCAAAAGAGACACTGATGTATAGAACAGGCTTATGGACTCTGTGGGAGAGGGAGAGGGTGGGAAGATTTGGGAGAATGGCATTGAAACATGTGAAATGTCATGTATGAAATGAGATGCCAGTCCAGGTTCAATGCACGATGCTGGATGCTTGGGGCTGGTGCACTGGGACGACCCAGAGGGATGGTATGGGGAGGGAGGAGGGAGGAGGGTTCAGGATGGGGAACACATGAGAAATAAAGGAATAAAAAAAAAATTTAAATAAAATAAATAAATAAATAAATAAATGAGATGGGATATATGTGTATATACATATAACTGATTCATTTTGCTGTACAGCAGAAACTAAATACAGCATTGTAAAGCAACTATACTCCAATGAAAATTAATTTAAAATAATTATCACTGATTGCAAAAAAATTAATCTGAAATTAAGGTATATCATGGAGAAAAGATGTATTGCATGCTAAAGTTCTTGTCTGTTGGGCAGAAAAATAAACATACCAATTGTACCTTAAAAAAAAAAAAGAAACCACTTTAGACATATTAAGCAGAAAGGGATCTAATACAGGAGATTGAGGGCTTAGAAGATTGTTGTGAAGGCTGGCACGGTAGATGTGAAGGGCCACCTCTGTGGCTACAGAAGAGGCAGCTCATTGACCAAGATGCTGCTGTGGCTGCTGTGTGCATGCATGCTCAGTCACTCAGTTGTGTCCAACTCTTTGAGACCCCATGGACTATAGCTCTCCAGGCTTCTCTGTCCATAGGATTCTCCAGGTAAGAATATTAGAGTGGGTTCCCATTTCCTATTTCAGGGGATCATCCAGACCCAGGGATGGAACCAGCATCTCCTGGAATGGCAGGCAGCTTCTATACCACTAAGCCAGCTGGAAAGCCCAGCTGAAACCATTGACTCCGGACACCCAGATGCTGGTGATCCAACCCTGGAATGTGTCCCTTATCACTGACATTTCCCTTGTCCTGTCACTTGACAGGCCAGACAGCAATAATAGTACAGCCTTAACTATAGACTCAACACAATACACCTATCAACAGTCCAAACTAACCAAGGTGTCCTTCAGTAGGTGATGGATAAGTAAACTGTGGTAATTCAGACAATGGAATACTTACCAGAGCTTAAAAGAAATGAGCTATTGGACCATGAAAAGACATGGAGGAACCTTGAATGCATACTACTAAGAGCAAAGAGGCAATCTACAAAGACTACATACTGTATGATTCCAACTAGGCTACATTGTGGAAAAAGCAACATTATGGAGTGAAAAGATCAGTGGTTTCCAAGGTTAGAGGGGAAAGGGTAGGATGAATAGTAGGATCACAGAGGTTTTGGGGAGAGTATTGCATTATGCTGTGTAATACTATAAAAGCTGAATACATGTCATTATATATTTGTCCACAGAGAACGTGTGCAAAGAGTAAATCCTACCATAAACTACAGACTGGGTGATAATGATGCATGCATCAATATAATCCCATCAACTGTAGCAAATATACCACTCTGATGAATGATATTGAAATCAAGGGGAGGTTATGCCCAGTAGAGGCATGGCAGATACAGGAAATCTTTGCATCTTCCGCTTAATTTTGCTATGAACCTAAAATTGCTCTAAAACTAGTCTTCTTCTTCTTTTTTTTTTTTTTAAGGCCAACCTTAAATATGTGTAATTTGTTGCACAAACTTTGAAGAGGAACTTACAGATCTATAATGTGTCCAAATCCTATATGTGAAAAATAAAGAAACTGACATTTTGTGCTATCTGAAAACATTTTAGCTGGAAAAATAGCTGAGCTGACACATAAGATCAAATTGTCAAATTAGATTTTCACAAGTTAAACTCTTTCCCAGAACTTATCTTTACTAAATAATTTTTGAGACAAGCCACTGACGGCACAGGTCAAGAACAGGAGTGCAGCCCCCTTGGTTCCTTCCTTCCCCCCACACCCACATAATCTGATCCCCATTAGATGAAGTCTAGCCAAAGTACACAGGTCACCTCACACAGCAGAGAACATCCGGGTTGTGAAATATCTCAGTTTTGTACCCCAGATGGTCGCCTAACTTATATGACTTTTCCTAGGCATCCATGTCTCATAAATCCACAGATCCTAGGTAGGTCTACCTTAAATAGCCCTAGAATAGTCACATTCTGCTAAGAACATTCCATAGTTATGGATGCTCTTCCTAGGAAATATTAGTAACATATTTATGAAGAGCTGCAGCTATCACCATGAAAATATGACAGTTACCAGCCCTCCCACTCTTTCTCTTTCTTTGGGATTATATCCCTTAGTAATGAAAAGAGAAACAGACTGCAGGCCAGCTGCTCTACGTCCTTCTTCCCTAGTATCAAACCTACAGAAAAGTTGAAAGAATAAAATAAACTCATCTAGATTCACTACAGATAACATTTTATGTTATCTATTCCTTCCTTTCTCTCTCTCTGGTGTCCATATATCTTAGATTGGATGTCCCTAAAACTGATCCTGAGATGAGGATTTCTATGAAAGTGATTTATTAAAAATGTGCTTACCTGGGAAAAAAGGAAAGAAAGTTGGGGAGAGCAGGAAGACATTAAGAAAAGGGTGTGATTTCAGGCTAAAGTCAAGTTTCACTCTAATCCTATGTAGATTTCTTGAAACCATGAAGCCTTAAGTGTGGGAATTTAGATGGAAAAAGAAAAATTGGTGGATGGACACACAGAGATAGCAAAAGGGATCTGGAAAAATAACCAATCTCACAAACTGTGTGTGTGTTTGTATGTGTGTACACATAGCCCTGCATACATACATCTTTTGGTGAATCACTTGAAAGAAAGTTGTAAGCATCTTTGACACTTCACTTGCAAACACTTCAGCTCTTATCTCCTAAATAAACAACATAACCATAATACCGTTAATACATTCAAAAATGTTAGCACTAATCTAATGTTAATCTAATATAGATTCCTCATTCAAATTGCCCTAATAATGGTTTCTTAATTGTTTTATTTTTTTTTTTTTCCTGATTCAGAATCTTACCAAAGGGTCACACATTCCTGTAATTGTCATCTCTTTACCCCTCTAATCTAACACTGGAGTGGGTAGCCATTCCCTTCTCCAGGGGATGTTTCTAACCCAAGGATCAAAGCCAGGTCTCCTGCATTGCAGGTGGATTCTTTACTGTCTGAGCCACCTGGGAAGCCCAATTACTTGATTTTTTTTCTGATTCAGGGTCTACAGAAGGATCACACATTCCTGTAATTGTCACCTCTTGACAACTGGGCTAGTTCCACCAACTTTTTGACTTTTATGAAATTAATACTTTTGAAGTCTAGATTTTATAAAAGATCCCACAGTTTCTATTTGTCTGACTGTTTCCTTACAATCTGATGCAGGTTGAATAACTATGGAAAATACAAATAGGTGATATTTTGTTTTCTCGGAGTATCTTATCAGGAGATATATGAGGTCTGCCATCCCACTATTGGTGGTATTGTCTTATCACTTGGTTGAGATGTTCACCAGATTATGATACCCTGAAAGTATCATATGACTTAAGCTGTCTTATAACTGTCTTGTTCTATACTACAGTTCTTCCCAAGCTCTCACTGACAATGTCTTTATCAATTTCTAATTCTCTAGCCATATAGTTTTGAAATCAGCAAACAGAAACAAAACTGTGTTCATATAAATCTACATATTGATGATCTGTTCTCTTGCCAATTTTCAAGTTTCTTCCTTTATGCTGTTTCTCAGATATATTCCCTTATCTCCAATATGCAACCTAATTTAGTCCTTAAAATTTTGTCCCGTGGTCTCTTGGAACAGATGGTATAGTCAGCTCTTTTGTATTATAGTCAGATTTTTCTATTTCCATTCTGGACCTATTCGATAATGAAGTTGACTTTTTAAAAAGTATTTTAACTGTTAATATAGTAGTTATAAGAAATGGATTTGTCATTGTTTTCTCTTGAGTTGATATGAAAGTTAGTTTTCAAATAAAACTAAAATTTTAATTATGAGATTTAATGGTAGTCATCAATTTCACTGACTACCTCCAACTAAAATTTTAACTGTTGATCCAAAAGACAAATCTCTTCTGTGTTATTTAGATTTTGAGCAAGGTTTTCCTATTAATATTTCACTATTTTTTTATATTCATGGGGTTTTTTTAAATTTATTTGTTAATTATCTTTGGATCCTGTATTAGTTTATTGGGGCCTCTGTAACTATACACTGGGGACTTAAATAACAGAAACTTATTGTCTCAGAGCTTGGAGGCTAGAAGTCTAAGGTCAAAGTGTCAGTATGATTGAACCTGTTTCATGTCTCTCCCCTAGCTTTGATGCCTTGCTGGCAATCCTTGTATTCTTGGTTTCTGGAAGCATTGCCCCATCTCTGCCTTCATCTTCATATGGCATTCTTCCTGCGTGTGTCTGCCTCCAAATTTTCCCTCTTTTTATAAGGAAACTAGTCATATTGGTTTAGGATCCTATCATATTTCACTATGACCACATCTTAAAAGTGATTAAATCTGCAACAGCCCTACTTCCATGCAAGGTCACATTCTGAGGTATTGAGGGTTAAGATGTCAACATACGAACTCTGTTGGGACACAAGTTAGTTCAAAACAAATCTTTATATACACTCCTATATGCCAGGATATGAACTATTGCTTTATAAATATTTGATCTAGTGAAAGCATCATTTATAATGTCTTGCCTGAAGCCTTTCTTACTTAATTCTAATCCAGTTATTTTCTTGTAGAATATTCCATTAAAATTTCCTTTACACTTACCATCTGCTATGGTAAAATCAGATCTGTACTAATGTCTACAAACACTGATTGTGTTTATGTACTAATTGGGTACCATTTGTCATCAAGTGAAAGGAACCCATTTCATATAATCAGTGTTGGGGCTGAATCTAGGGCCACAAAAGATAGCGTAAGGATATTGTCTGGGTTTCTTGCATTTAACTTCTTCCTGCTTTGACTACATTTTCAGACTAAAATTTTCCCCTTGGTAACCATTTTGACATTGCCAGGTTCACATTGATACTCTATCGACTGAGCAACCCAAATGGAAATAAAATGCATATTCTTTTCCAAAAGATCTCTTGCAGACTACTGATTATGCACCTCATTGACCAAGGCTGGGTCATATATTTGTCCCTGAACTGATAACTCAGTTCAGTTTAGTTCAGTCACTCAGTTGTGTCCGATTCTTTGCAACCCCATGAACTGCAGCATGCCAGGCTTCCCTGTCCATCACCAACTCCTGGAGCATACTCAAACTCATGCCAGTCGAGTTGGTGATGCCATCCAACCATCTCATCCTCTGAGTCCCCTTTTCCTCCTGCCTTCAATCTTTCCCAACATCAGGGTCTTTTCCAATGAGTCCATTCTTCACGTCAGGTGGCCAAAGTATTGGAGTTTCAGCTTCAGCATCAGTCCTTCCAATGAATATTCAGGACTGATTTCCTTTAGGGTGGACTGGTTGGATCTCCTTGCAGTGCAAGGGACTCTCAAGAGTCTTCTCCAGCACCACAGTTCAAAAGCATCAGTTCTTCAGTGCTCAGCTTTCTTTATAGTCCAGCTCCCACATCCATACATGACTACTGGTAAAACCAAAGCTTTGACTAAATGGACCTTTGTTGGCAAAGTAATGTCTCTGCTTTTTAATATTCTGTCTAGGTTGGTCACAACTTTTTTTCCAAGGAGCAAGTGTCTCTTAATTTCATGGCTGCAGTCACTATCTTCAGTGATTTTGGAGTCCAAAAAAATAAAGTCTGTCACTATTTCCATTTTTTCCCCACCTATTTGCCATGAAGTGATGGGACCAGATGCCATGATCTTAGTTTTCTGAATGCTGAGTTTTAAGCCAGCTTTTTCACTCTACACTTTCATCAAGAGTCTCTTTAGTTTTCTTTACTTTCTGCTGTAAGGGTGGTGTCATCTGCATATCTGAGGTTATTGATATTTCTCCTGTCAATCTTGTTTCCAGCTTGTGCTTCTTCCAGCCCAGCGTTTCTCATGATGTACTCTGCATATAAGTTAAATAAGCAGGGTGACAATATACAGCCTTGACATACTCCTTTTCCTATTTGGAACCAGTCTGTTGTTCCATGTCCAGTTCTAACTGTTGCTTCTTGACCTGCATGCAGATTTCTCAGGAGGCAGGTCAGGGGGTCTGGTATTCCCATCTCTTTCAGAATTTTCCAGTTTATTGTGATCCACACAGTCAAAGGCTTTGGCATGGTCAATAAAGCAGAAATAGATGTTTTTCTGGAACTCTCTTGCTTTTTCGATGATCCAGCAGATGTTGGCAATTTAATCTCTGGAATTGATAACTGCAGCCGTGTAATTGGTGATGCTCTGGAGCTGCAAGCAAAGCTTGGATTGAGGAGTGAAGTGAAGTGAAGTGAAAGTTGCTGTCATGTCTGATTCTTTACGATTCCATGGACAATATGGTTCATGGAGTTTTCCTTGCCAGATTACTGGAGTGGGTAGCCTTTTTCTCCTCCAGGGGATATACCCAACCCAGGAATCAAACCCAGGTCTCCTGCACTGCAGAAGGATTCTTTACCAGCTCAGTCACAAGGGAAGCCCATCTTATTCAAAGGAAATCCAGGATTTTTTTTTTCTTCACAAGAAATTAATGAATGCTGATGATACAAAACAAACAAACAAAAACCAAATAACTCACCATATGTTCACTATAGCTTATGTTTTTGCTTCTCATATTTTGATTGGCACTTTTAATAAATGAATATGTATGCATTTACACAAATGTATCTGAGTTTCATAATTTCTGCAGTGCTGTAGATAATCAAGTAGATGCAAATCTCCATATCTTGATTAAGAGAGTTTTCAAGAACACATCTCTCTGGGGCAAAGTGCAGTATGCTTTTATCTTGTAGGAATAACATACGGATTAACCAATACTTTGAGTATAAAAAGTACAATATAAACGTATCCTTTAATTATGCTTCTGAAAATAATGTCTGTGTTCCCTGTCTATTAGGAATAACATCAGGTAACAGAAGTAAAACCTAATGAAAGAGAATTAAATTAATCATGCTGGGACCAAATAGAAGACTGAAGCAAAAGAGCTAGGCAGAGACTCTTTCTTCTTGGATATAAAACCAAATCCAAACATGAGTTCAACTTGCTAAAAAATAAATCACGTCCACTTTCTTCACAAGCTTCTTTATGTATTGCAAAAAATGACCTTTAAACTACCTTGAGAGATAGCAGCTGACTAGAAAATTACAGTTATTAGCAGGATAACCAGAGATTAGAGTATTTAGAGTATTGTAAAAAAAAATGCTAAGAGACAGATGTTAACAATTTGCAACCTTAAAAGACAGCTACAATAAAACCCTATATTGTAGTGTTTCTAAAGGATGATTGGGGATTCTTGATGATATACTGTACCTAGAAATCTGAATGTGGTTAAGTAACATTATCGTTTTTCAGAAATTTATCATAAAATTTTGATTTAGAAAAGTCATAGAAAATGACTATGTTTATGATGTAGTCACCTCCATTCCAGAGATTTTTAAGTGTAATGTTTTCCTTTTTAAAAAATAAATAACTCAAATGCATACAATTTTTGAAAGACCCTTTAAAAATAAAGACTACCTAGCTATTATAGTCTGTTCAGTGTTAACCCTTCAGTAGAAGGGCAAATACAAGCCTATATTAGGTGTTAGCAATCTTGTATTATACTCATTGTGGTTAATTTCCCTTCAATCCTGGGCCAATCATTTGATAATCATTTTTCTTTACTTCTCAGAAGGAAGCTCCAGCGAAGTTTCTTCTGGGCAAAAGTGGGAGGAAAACATGAGCTCTGGCAGCAGGTGGATTTGTATTTCAACCACAGTATGCCCCTGAAGTCTGCAAAGACCACATAAGATCACAGTTAAGCTTGCAGACTCCAGAACCAGCCTGATTGGGTTCAAGTCCCGGTCCTGACTCTTGTTTGCTGTATGACCTTACTCCAATGACTTAACTTTCTATGCTAGGGTTTCCTCATTCCTCAAATGAAGATGATAATAATACCTGCCACTGCAGTTATGAGAAGTAAAAGGTTTAATATTTGTAAAGGGCTTGAAACACTGCCCAGGGCGGGATTTGCTGTTAACCTGCTATTTGAAAGCTCTTAGATAACCAAACCCATTACCTCTTCAGTGAAACAGAATTGAAATGATGTCATGAGATGTAGTTTATAAAATGCCTAAATGTTTTGCTTCAAGTAGCCATCCAGAGAATGATAGTTGATTTCCAACTGATGAGAATTTTCTGTGATGATAGCTGAACTTGACTCCAGGAGATAGTCTATAAAATGACACAGTTGTCTTCACTGAAAGCAACTTCAAATTTTAGTGTTGGCTCTAGGACATTCTCTTTCCACCACTGTTATCATATACTTTTAATGTTTACTATAGATTCATATCAATGTAATAAACCTTTATTAACTTATTTTGTGTATTACTCTCTCAGGTACTGAATTAGGAGGCAGATAAAAGGAGAAAAACATTTATTTAACATCCCTACTGGGATTCATATTTTGCTCCTATCCAATATTTAACACTTATATGCTCCTTACTTTAGTTAATGTACCACCATGTCCCTGGTTCTTCAAAACTTTGACCTTCCTCCTTTCTGCCCTCCACATGCAGCCAACAGCTAAGCCTTGTCAAGTTTCTGCATAGGGCCTCTGCCCACTGCCACTCTCTCAGTCTTGGTCCTCATTTTCCTTGGCTTAAACTCTTGATGTAGCCTGATGAACACCCCCAACACACACGAGCCCCACCTGTTTTGTCTACCTCAGCTTTGGGTGTAGATTAACAATAAGATAATGTTCAAATTCCTCAGAATAGCATTGGTTTCCAAGCTACCACACCAATGGGCTTTTACTTTTTCTCTTTATGCATTACATGATTCCCTTATACCTACCTTTCTGCTCCTCCTGTTAATGCCTTTACTTGGGCTATTTTCTTTACTTGGGCTGTTTTCTTTACTTGGGGGAATGTACCTACCCATTCTACAACCAAATCCTACCCATCTTCAGTGGGTGATTTCAAAACCTGTCTTTTTCCATGAAGTCTTCTCTGGTTTTCTCTTCTTCCTCTCTGCCCACTCCCTCTCTCACTATTGAAGTAATCTTCATCTTTACCTCTTTTACATCACTTATGTTAATCTTGTATCATATTTATTTTCTGCTGCTCTTTTATTTCCTACACTGTAAATTCTTAGAGAATAAAATATGGTCTGATTTATCTCAGTATCTCCATAATGCTTAACATAGTGAATATGAACACTCAAAACTACTTATTTAATGATTGAATAAATAAATGGGAGAAAAGAGTCATGGCATTTATCCTTCAAGAGTTCATAACTACTGAAGATTAGCTATTTGCCTATTTAACTATACATATACACACAACCTAATACACAAAGATGACTCAAAAAAGGTTAAAACAAACAAACAGACAAAACCTTGTGAGAACAAGATGGTGGAGGAGTAGGTGGCTGTGGAGTACATCTATCTCCATGGATGCATCAGGAAAACACCTTCAGACACAGAAGTGCATGCAGAACACCAACTGAGAGCAGACAGGAGTACCTGACTGGTGGAAAAGAATATATAGAACCACGCGAAACTTGATAGGACGAAGGAACTGGGGAGAAAAAGGAGTGTTAGTAGGACTGGACCTGCACTTGGCCAGTAGGGGAGTTGAAGCAGAGGTCTGACCTCCACGTCAGGGCAATTGTCTGAGTCAGAGGAGAAACACCGAAGGCTGAGAGTGAAACAGCTGGTCTGTGGCAGCCTAAATGGAATGAGAATCAGACAGTCCTTGCTGCAGCCATATTTACCCTGGACAGGGACACATGTCCCCTGGAAGGTGCAGCAGCTGGGAGCTGGAGTTTAGGGATTGTGGAACAATCCCAGGGTGAAGGCTGCTGTTGACTGTGGAGAGAGGAATTGAGGGGATATGAGGGAGGAGACTGTGGTGGGAAATGCCTGTGGAGGAAAGCTGGGCAACCTTGTAAGCAAGGTGATACTGCTGAGTTATGTATAGGGGGTGGAGACATCACCATAACCTCTCTCTGCCCACATGCCAGCATTGGCAGCTGGACAATAGAAAGGCTGCACCACCAAACGCCTGATGCACTGCACTACAGAGCAGGACCCCACCCAGGGTGCTCCTTTAAGTGACTGATGTGCTGAACTACAGAGCAGGACTCCACCCATGGTACCCCTTTAGGTGCCTGATGTGCCAATCTACAGAGTAGGACCCCAGACAGGGGGGGCCCCTCTAAGTGCCTGCTGTAGGACACAACAGAGAAGGACCCCAGGCAAGGGAGCCCTCTAAGTGCCAGAACAGGCGGAGCTATGGAGAAAGACTGGTCAAAGAGGTTTTCTGATTGCCACCTACAAGAGGCTTGAGAAAAGACTCTGATAGGGCCAGAACTCCTGCAGTGGGGGCAGTCTGTGTCCCTGCACACTTGGCGCTGCCAGGCTCCCTGCAAGCCAAGCAGCTGCACCACCTTCATGCTCAACTCTCACTGGGGCAGAGCTGCCACAGGCCAAAAAGTCTTGCATCTGTGCATGCAGGGTCACTTCCATAGAGTCCGACTCTTTGTGACCCTGTGGACTGTAGCCTGCCAGGCTTCTCTGACAGGAAGGGGAGTTTTCCAGGCAAGAAGACTGGAGCATATTGGCCAATACTTGTAGCCATACCCTTCTAGAGAACTATATTTCCTGCTGCCCTAGCTGCCAACTCCCCTGAATACCTGCTGCTGCCAGAACGCCTGCGACTCAAGCAGCTGCATCACCTCCACACCTGGCCCTCACGGGAGCAAACCCAAGTCCTCCAGGGAAGCCCCAGGAGCAAATCCCTGTGGATGACCCACATGGAGAGGTGGAAATAAAACCACAGTTGAATCCAGGAGCAGTGTGGCTAAGGAAGAAGACCCAAAACCTTCCCACCAGATGTACAAGCTGCAGATTAAATCCATACGATCAACTAGGAAGACTCTCTGTCTATGGAATATATAAAAGGTCATTGAGAGCTCCCTCACACACACACACACACACAAATGCTCTAGTTCTGGTAGCTGTGGACATTGGAGGCAAGAACACACAGGAGTAGGACCAGATTAGAATCTGAGCTGCCCCAACAGCAGGCCCAGAGATCAGCACAGTGTTGGAGAGCATCCTGGGGAGGTGAGGTGAACTGTGACTCCCAACACAGGAAAGGACTCTGACAGCAGAAACTCAAGAAAAACATTCATTATTCTTATGTTTTGACTTGTTCTGTAGATTCTTTTGGATATTTTTTCTTTTTCTTTTCTTTTATTTCCACTCGATTGTAGTTGTTGATTTTATTGGCACTATGAAATCTAATTAAGCTTTTGAGCTTTTTTTTCTCCTCAGTCATGTTTTTTATTGTTGTTATAAGTCTCTACCTCTACATTGGGCTTTTGCAGTTCTGTGGAGTTTTCCTTTTTTTTTTTTTTCCCTCTTTTTTAATTTTAATTTTTTAAATCTATTTTTATTTTTTCTACATTTATTCTTTTGTTTGCTTTTCCTACTGTTCTTTTCCCCTTGCAGTTAATTTTTAATGTATATAAATCTTCTTTATTTATAAAGAAGATTTAACTACCTCTATTTAACTTTGCATATTTATTCTTTCTTTTCTTTCCTCTTAACATATATATTGGTTTTATTTTCATTGCTTTATTCCCCAATTGGCACCTTGCTATAGTTTTGTTTTCCAGTTTGTGCTTTAGTTAGTTTTGTTCTTAAATGATAAATATGAGTTTTGATTTCCTTTGTTTGCTGGGTCAATCTACTGTACTCTTTCTTTTGGATGGTTTTCACTTTGCTCATGGGTGTATATGTATATGTATATATTCCATTATTTTAATTATTATTTTCCTGATTTTGCAACTTCCATATATCTGGGGTTCATCTTTGGTTTCTCATTTTTGGATATTTATTTTAATCTCACTTACTGCCATAACAAACCACCTGTGGAATGTTCATTCCTGACCAGAGATCAAGCCCTGAGCCTTTGGAGTTGGGAGCACTGATTCCAGGACCCTAGACTGCCAGAGAACTAACCCTAGGGAATATCAAATAGTGAGAACTCACACAAAGGAAACCACTTGAATACAAGACCCGGCATCACCCAACCACCAGTAGCACCCTGTGCAGGATGCCTCATCTAAACAACAGACAAAACAAAAATACAAACCCAATCATCAGCAGACAGATTACCACTTCACTCAGCCTTGCCCATTAGAGGAAAAACAAACAAACAAAAACTCAGCACAAATCTCATCGTCTACCAAGCTTACACAAGCCATTGGACCAAACTCAGGAAGGAAGAAACCAAAAGGAAGAAAGAATTCAACCTTGAAACCTTGGAAAAGGAGACCTCAAACACAGTAAGTTAGATAAAAAATAATGAAAAGGCAGAGAAATACTACACAAATGAAGGAAAAAACTAGAAAAACAAAAGTCCAAATAAACGAAGAGGAAATAGATGAACTACCTGAAAAAGAATTCATAATAATGATAGTAAAATGATCAAAAACCTTGAAAGCAAAATGGAAAAAATGCTAGAATCAATTAACAAGGACCTAGAAGAATTAAATATACAGAGGCAAACAACACAATTACTGAAATTAAAAATACTCTAGAAGGAATCAATAGTAGAATATCTGAAGCAGAAGAACAAATCAGTGAGTTGGAAGTTAAAATGGTGGAAATAACTTCTAAAGAGCAAAATAAGGTAAAAAGAATGAAAAGAACTGAGGATAGTCTCAGAGACCTCTGGAACAATATCAAACACACCAACATTCAATTTATAAGGGTCCCAGAAGAAGAAGAGAAAAAAAAGGGTATGAGAAAAATTTTGAAGAGATTATAGTTGAAAATTTCCTCGACATGGAAAAGGAAATAGTCAATCAAGTCCAAGAGGCACAAGAATCCCATACAGGATAAACCCAAGGAGAAACATGCAAAGACACATACTAATCAAACTAACAAAGACTAAACACGAAGAGAATATGAAAAGCAGCAAGGGAGAAGCAACAAGTAACATACAAGGGAAACTCCATACTCTCATCAGTTGATCTTTCAGCAGAAACTCTGTAAGCCAGAAATGAATGGCAGGATATATTTAAAGTACTGAAAGGGAAAAAACAACAACCAAGATTACTGTACCAGCAAGGATCTCATTCAAAATTGATAGAAAAGTAAAAAGCTTTTCAGACAAGCAAAAGTTAAGAGAATACAGTACCACCAAACCAGCTTTGCAACAAATGTTAAAGGGGCTTATATAGTCAACAAATACAAGAGAAGAAAAAGATCTACAAAATCAACCCCAAACAATTAAGAAAATGGCAATAGTAACATATATATCAATATTACTTTAAATGTAAATGGATTAAATGCTCCAACCAAAAGACACAGACTGGCTGAATGGATACAAAAACAAGATCCATATATATGCTGTCTACAAGAAACCCACTTCAGACCTAAAGACGCAGATAGACTGAAAGTAAGAGGATGAAAATATATATTCCATGCAAATGGGAAGGAAAAAAAAGCTGGAGTAGTAATCCTCATATTAGACAAAATAGACCTTAAAATAAAGATTACAGGTGATAAGGAAGGACACCACACAATGATCAAGGGATCAATCCAAGAGAAAGACATAACAATTGTAAATATCTATGCACCCAACATAGGAGCACCTCAATACATAAAATAAACACTAACACACATAAAAGGAGAAATTGATAGTACCACGATAATAGTAGGAGACTTTAACACTCCACTCCACCAATGAACAGATCATCAAAACAGGAAATTAAAAAGGAGACATATCTTAAATGATACATTAGAGGAGATGGAGCTCATTGATATCTTCAGGACATTCCACCTAAATGCAGAAGAATACACCTTCTTCTCAAGTGCACATGGAACATTCTCCAGGATAGACCATATTTTAGGTCATAAATCAAACCTCAGTAAATTTAAGAAAATTGAAATCATATCAAGCATCTTCTCCAACCACAATGCTATGAGACTAGATATCAATTAAAAGTGGCTCAGATGGTAAAGCATCTGCCTGCAATGCTGGAGACCTGGGTTTGATTCCTGGGTCAGGAAGATCCCCTGGAGAAGGAATGGCAATCCACTCCAGCACTCTTGCCTGGAAAATCTCATGTACGGAGGAGCCTGATAGGCTACAGTCCAATGGGTGGCAAAGAGTCGGACACGGCTGAGCGACTTCACTTTTTTTTTTTCTATCAATTAAAAGAAAAAAACTGTAAGAAACAAAAATGCATGGAGATTGAACAACATGTTTCTAAATAACAAACAGGTTATTGAAGAAATCAAAAGGGAAATCAAAAAAATTTCTAGAAACAAATGACAATTTCTAGAAAACACAACAACTCAAAACCTATGGGATGTAGCAAAACTGGTTCTAAGAGGGAGGTTTATAGCAATACAATTCTACCTCAAGAATCAGAAAAACTTCAAATAGACAACCTAATTGACACCTAAAACAATTGGAAAAAGAAGAACAAAAAAATCACAAATTAGTAGAAGGAAAGAAATTATAAAAATCTGAGCAGAAATAAATGAAAAAGAAATGAAAGGGAAAAAAAGTAAAGATTAATAAAATTAAAAGCTGGTTCTTTGAGAAGATAAACAAAATTGACAAACCTTTAGCCAGACTTATCAAGGGAAAAAAAAAAAAAAAGAGAGAAGACTCAAATTAACAAAATTAGAAATGAAAAAGGAGAGGTTACAACAGACAATGCAGAAATGCAAAGGATTATGAGACTATTATGAACAACTATATGGCAATAAAATGGATAACCTGGAAGAAATGGACAGATTCTTAGAAAAGTTCAATCTTCCAAGACTGAACCAGGAAGAAATAGAAATTATGAACAACCCAATTACAAACACTGAAATTGAATCTGTGATCAAAAATCTCCCTAAAAACAAAAGCCCAGGACCAGATGGTTTCACAGGAAAAATCTGTCAAACATTTAGAGAAGAGCTAATGCCTATCCTTCTAAACTCTTTCAAAAAATTGCAGAGGAAGGAACACTTCTAAACTCATTCTACGAGGCCACCATCACCCTAACACCAAAACCAGACAAAGACAACACACAAAAAGAAAACTACAGGCCAATATCACTGATGAACATAGATGCAAAAATCCTTAACACAATTTTAGCAAACAGAATTCATCAACACATCAAAAAGCTCACACACCATGATCAAGTTGGGTTTATTCCAGGAATGCAAGGACTCTTCAATATATGCAAATCAATCAATGTGATGCACCATATTAACACATTGAAAGATAAAAATTGTATGATAGTCTCAATAGATGCAGAAAAGGCCTTTGACAAAATTCAGCACCCATTTATGATTAAAACTATTCAAAAAATGGACATAGAAGGAACCTACCTCAACATAGTAAAGGCCATATATGATAAGCCTACAGCAAACATTATTCTCAATGGTGAAAAACAGAAAGCATTCCCCCTAAGATCAGGAACAAGACAAGGGTGTTCACTTTCACCACTGTTATTCAACATAGTTTTGGAAGTCCTAGCTACAGCAATAAGAGAAGAGAAAGAAATAAAAGGAATCCAGATAAGAAAAGCAAAAGTAAAGCTCTTGTTGTTTGCAGATGACAAAATATCATACATAGAAAACCCTAAAGATAGTATCAGAAAATTACTAGAGCTAATCAGGGAATTTAACAAAGTTGCAGGATACAAAATCGACACACAGAAATCAGTTGCATTTCTATATACTAACAATGAAAAATCAGAAAGAGAAATTAAGGAATCAATCCCATTCACCATTGCAACTAAGTATTAAAAGTATTAAATATCTAGGAATAAACTTTCCTAAGGAGACACTAATGAAAGAAATCAAAGATGACATAAACAGGAGAAATAGTCCATGTTCCTGGGTAGGAAAAATCAATATTGTGAAAATGACTATACTACCAAACACAATCTACAGATTCAATGCAATCCCTATCAAATTACCAATGACATTTTTCACAGAACTAGAACAAAAAATTTCACAATTCATATGGAAACACAAAAGACCTCGAATAGCCAAAGCAGTCTTGAGAAAGAAGAATGGAGCTGGAGGAATCAACCTTCCTGACTTCAGATGATACTACAAAGCTACAATCATCAAGACTATACGGTACTGGCACAAAAACAGAAATATAGACCAATGGAACAAGATAGATAGCCCAGAAATAAACTCATGCACCTATAGGTACCTTATTTTTGACAAAAGAAACAAGAATATACAAGGGGGCAAAGACAGCCTCTTCAATAAATGCGGCTGGGAAACTGGACAGCTACATGTAAAAGAATGAAATTAGGATGCTTCCTAACACCATACACAAAGATAAATACATAAAGATAGACTCAAAATGGATTAAAGACCTAAATGTAGGACCAGAAACTATAAAACTCTTAGAGGAAAACATAGGCAGAACACTTGATGACATAAATCAAAGCAAGATCCTCTATGACCCACCTCTAATGGAATCTAATCCTCTATTCCCACCTTTATTGGAAATAAAAGCAAAAGTAAACAAGTGGGACCTGATTAAACTTAAAATCTTTTGCACAGCAAAGGAAACTATAAGCAAAGTGAAAAGACAACCCTCAGAATTGGAGAAAATAATAGCAAATGAAACAAGTGACAAACGATTAATTTCCAAAATATACAAGCAGCTCATACAACTCAGTACCAAAAAAACAAACTACTCTATCAAAAAGTGGGAAAAGACCTAAACAGACATTTCTCCAAAGAAGACATACAGATGGCTAACAAACACATGAAAAGATGTTCAACATTGCTCATTATTAGAGAAATGCAAATCAAAACTACAATGAGATATCACCTCACACCAGTCAGAATGGCCATCACCAAAAAATCTACAATCAATAAATTCTGGAGAGGGTGTGGAGAAAATGGAACGCTCTTACACTGTTGGTGGGAATGTAAATTGATACAGCTACTATGGAAGATGATATGGAGATTCCTTTAAAAACTAGGAATAAAACCACTATATGAACCAGCAATCCCTCTCCTAGGTATATACCCTGAGGAAACCAAAGTTGAAAAAGACACATGTATCCCATTGTTTATTGCAGCACTATTTACAATAGCTAGAACATGGAAACAACCTAGATGTCCATCGACAGATGAATGGATAAAGAAATTGTGGTACATATGCACAGTGAAATATTACTCAGCCATAAAAAGGAACACATTTGAGTCAGTTCTGATGAGGTGGATGAACCTAAAACCTATTATGCAGAGTGAAATGAGTCAGAAAGAGAAAGAAATATCATATCCTAACACATATATACAGAATCTAGAAGAATGGTACTGAAGAACTTATTCATGGGGCAGAAATGGAGAAACAGAACAAAGAATAGACTTATGGACATGGGGAGAGGAAAGGAGAGGGTGAGATGTATGGAGAGAGTAACATGGAAACTTATATTACCATGTGTAAAATAGATAGCCAATGGGAATTTGCTGTATAGCTCAGGAAACTCAAACAGAGGCTCTGTATCAACCTAGAGGGGTGGGATAGGGAGGGAGATTCAAAAGGGAGCGGATATATGTATACCTCTGGCTGATTCATGTTGAGGTTTGACAGAAAACAACAAAATTCTATAAAGCAATTATCCTTCAATAAGAAAAAGAAAAAAAGGAAAACAAACAAAAACTCTTGTAAAAACATCTTTTAAGTAAGTGTAAGGTAAGGAATGCTTCATTCTGACTGGGAAATTTGAAGGCAGTGGAACTTCTTAGGGGAGGTTAAATTTTAGGTGAACTTGGACGGCAAGGTAGAAGAAACAGTAGCTTGGAATCAAAGATACTTAATTCTGGGTAGTGTTGTCTCCTTTAGGAGGGAGGCACTGTCAGCATTGTGGACCTAAGTTGACTACTGCTTCTCCAGGGTCAAGAAGACCTGCCTCCCTCCTTAGGCAATAAAATGATTGACAAGATGAAATAAAGTTTTAATTTTTCCATTCTTATCTGTGTATCTGTGGTGCTGAGAGTTGGGCTTCCTCTTCTAATGGATAATAGCACAAAATCACAAGCATGCATCATTTCTCATAACATAGAGCAAGATTTAAAGGGTTTGAAGACCACTTCATGCATTTGTCCATTCTTATGCCTTTTATGGATTATCTTCTGGGACTGGAATGGCACAGGACTTGCTGTACCAAATTTAAAGAATAGCAGTGACATTTTATCAGCCTATCTTTTCCTAGAAGGAAGAATTTCCATAGTCAAATAACCAGGAAGCCCACTGTACAGAGAAGAAAAACTAGAGTCCCTCCCATTATTCAGAATGTTGAACACTAATATTTAAATCAAGACTGTATTTAATATTTAAATCAGTGCTGTATTCAGGAAGCAGTGTCCAGACTGGTCTCATTGGACTTGCTATCCATGAACTTATCTAAATGTTATGATGGTGACACTCATAAGTACATTCCCCTGGGGTTGAGTTTTTCTTCTCAATATGATCTAAGCTGAATTAGTGTGATAGAATTTCTTTCTTAATATTATGTGGGGACAACTGCATTATTGAATTCTACATATTTTTGTGAACTATAGACTTCTCCCTTTACTCAGGGTAATTGACAGTTACTAAAATTTTAAGGAAGAGATGTGCTCATTCAACTACTCACCATTTTGTTTGATGATGGCAGAGTGAGCTGAGAATCAAACTTAATATGTATCAGTATGATTTTTTAGTGTTATATCAAATTTAATTTTGAAAGAGTTAATTCATTTACGGGTGACGATAGGACATGTAAGTTGACAAGCAGGAAAAGTTGAGTGATGAAATGCTACACACATAGACATGGTGCTTAATAAGTAAAGGCTACCTCGAACTGGTAGAGAGGGGACCCATGACGTCTGTGCAGTGTTTCCCCTCTTACTCATCCACCTACCACAATGGGAGCCACCAGGTTCCAAGGTGATACACATAGACACTCTTGGTTTTGAGTTGTATGATAAGCTCTATTATTTAAATATAAGGAAATCCCTTCTTTTTCTTAACTCAGTTTTTCAGTTATGTTTTGGTCTTTTTGTACCTAAAGAGTTGAAGCAAATTTAATTTACCACAGATTTCTTACTTATATATGATTGCTGCTACTGCTGCTGCTGCTGCTAAGTCGCTTCAGTTGTGTCTGACTCTGTGCGACCCCATAGAAGGCAGCCCACCAGGCTCCCCCGTCCCTGGGATTCTCCAGGAAAGAATACTGGAGTGGTTGCCATTTCCTTCTCCAATGCATGAAGGTGAAAAGTAAAAGTGAAGTCACTCAGTCCTGTCCGACTCTGAGCGACCCCATGGACTGCAGCCTACCGGGCTCCTCTGTCCATGGGATTTTCCAGGCAAGAGTACTGGAGTGGGGTGCCATCACCTCATCCTGAGCTAAAAAAAATTCTGTATGTCATTTAAAAAAACCCTCAAGTTAGTATTTTACATACAACAATGATTTAAAACTTGTAGTAGACTTCTAAGCATCCTAGTTTTAGGTTGATGATTATTTTTAAAAGTTTTTTTTTTTTTTAATAAAAAAAATATATTGGTTCCTGCAATCCAGGAGACCTAGGTTTGATCCCTGGGTCAGGAAGATTTCCTGAAGAAGGGAATGACAACCCACTCTAGTATTCTTGCCAAAAGAATCCCATGAACAGAGGAACCTGGTGGGCTACAGTCCATAGAGTTGCAAACAGTCAAATACGACTGAGTGACTAACATAGCTGATTTGCAATGTTGTGGTTAGTTTCAGGTGTACAGAAGAGTGGTTAAGTTTACGTAAACAAATGTCTATTCTTTTTTAGATTCTTTTCCCATTTAGTTTATTACAGAGTACTGAGTAGAGTTCCCTGTGCTATACTGTAGGTCCTTGTTGACTATCTTTCTTACACATAGAAGTATGTATATGCTAACCCCAATCTCTTAAATTCTCCCTCCCCCCAACTTTCTCTTTTGATAAACATAAAATTGTTTTCTAAGTATGTAAATCTATTTCTACTTTGTAAATAAGTTCATTTGTATCATTTTTTAGATTTCACATGTAAGTAATATCATATGATGTTTGTCTGTCTGACTTCACTTAGTATGATAATCTCTAGATACATCTAGAGAATCTCTAGATAATTTCTAGATACATCTCTGGATACATGTGTTAGTGCAAATGGCATTATTTCATTCTTTTTTATGACTGAATAATATTCCATTGTATATATGTACCATATCTTCTTTATCCATTCATCTGTTGGACATTTAGATTGTTTCCATGTCTTTGCTATTAATAAATAGTGCTGCAGTGGACATTAAGGCACTCCAATGATACATGCAGTCTTCCCTGGTAGTTCAGCTAGTAAAGAATCCCCCTGCAATGCAGGAGATCTTGGTTCAATCCCCGGGTAAGGAAGGGATAGAGAAGGGATCTCCATTAGAGAAGGGATAGGCTACCTACTCCAGTATTCCCGGGTTTCCCTGGTGGCTCAGCTGGTAACGAATCCACCTGCAATGCGGGAGACCTAGGTTTGATTGTTGAGTTGGGAAGATTCCCTGTAGAAGGGAACAGCTATCCATTCCACTATTCAGGTCTGGAGAATTCCATGGACTGTATAGTCCATGCGGTTACAAAGAGCTGTACACAACTGAGCAACTTTCACTTTCTTTCAATGATACATGCATCCTAATAATTATTTTTTTGTATAAACCAAGTATTAGAAAGTGAAGACTTTTTCTCCAAATAATAGAAACATTCCTCCAATGCTATGCAAGCTTGGCTGGTTGCAGCAGAGTCTCCATTTTTTTTTCTTCTTCTAGGAATAAAACACTAGTCTTTAATATCTAAGCTTCATTGTAGGGGGAAAAGACATTTATGATATGTCTTACAACATTTCCCCTTTATCCTGGGTACTCTGCAAAACCAAACCTCATATCTAGAGTGGAATCTGGCTATATCAAAGAATCATTTCACAAGAATTTCTAAATCTGGAGTCTATGGAGTTGAAACAAAAATCCCATTTGATGGCAGAGGCTGTAAGATATGAAACTCATGTACTGTGGACTTCTACATTCTTATGAAAGGAGAAATATTGTGCGATAGCATTATCTTGACATCCAGAACAATCAGAAAGAAGAGTGGAAACAAGGTGGCCTTAACATACCAGGTTACGGTTGATCTTGGGTGCAGCGACATCTTTGTCTTTCCATCTGCTTGGGGTCCTGACTTTGGATTTTGCAAGTCATTATCACTTCCTTTCTACTGGAACATGTTGGAGGGTGTCCTTGTCAGTTGTAACCAAACCTCTATAAAATCTCTGACTTATTCTGAGAGTCACAAAGCTGAAGATAGACATGTGTGTGGGGAAAGACTGGATGAGAATCTTGGGATATGGAGGAAATGAAAATTGGTGGCCCTGCTTAAGCCTGAAAGAGGGAGATCAGGTAAAAGAAAAATACCTGACCTGAAGCAAAGGGTCTCAAATGTTCCAATAGCCATCAGATAATCTCCAAAATATACAAACAGCTGGTATAGCTCAGTACCAAAAAACCAAACAATCTGATTAAAAAAATGGATAGAAAACCTAAATAAGCATTTCTTCAAAGAAGGCATACGGATGGCCAACAAACACATGAAAACAGGCTCAAGATCACTAATTATTAGAGAAATGCAAATCAAAACTCAATGAAGTATCACTTCACACTGGTAAGAATATGAAAAAAATCTACAAATAATAGATGCTGTAGAGGGTGTGGAGAAAGGGGAAACCTCTTACACTGTTGGTGGGAATATAAATTGATACAACCACTCACTGGGAAAGGTCAGTTTTCATTCCAATCCCAAAGAAAGGCAATGCCAAAGAATGCCAAAGAATATGTCAAGGCTGTATATTGTCACCCTGCTCATTTAATTTATATGCAGAGTACATCATGAGAAACGCTGGGCTGGAAGAAGCACAAGCTGGAATCAAGATTGCCAGGAGAAATTATCAATAAGCTCAGATATGCAGATGACACCACTCTTATGACAGAAAGTGAAGAGGAACTAAAAAGCCTTTTGATGAGAGTGAAAGCGGAGAGTGAAAAGTTGGCTTAAAGCTCAACATTCAGAAAACGAAGATCATGGCATCCGGTCCCATCACTTCATGGGAAATAGATGGGGAAACAGTGGAAACAGTGTCAGACTTTGTTTTTTTGGGCTCCAAAATCACTGCAGATGGTGATTGCAGCCATGAAACTAAAAGACGCTTACTCCTTGGAAGGAAAGCTATGACTAACCTAGACAGCATATTGAAAAGCAGAGATATTACTTTGCCAACAAACGTCCGTCTAGTCAAGGCTGTGGTTTTTCCTATGGTCATGTATGGATGTGAGAGTTGGATTGTGAAGAAAGCTAAGTGCCGAAGAATTGATGCTTTTGAACTGTGGTGTTGGAGAAGACTCTTGAGAGTCCCTTGGACTGCAAGGAGATCCAACCAGTCCATCCTGAAGGAGATCAGTCCTGGGTGTTCATTGGGAGGACTGATGCTGAAGCTGAACCTCCAATACTTTGGCCACCTCATGCGAAAAGTTGACTCATTGGAAAAGACTCTGATGCTGGGAGGGATTGGGGGCAGGAGGAGAAGGGGACGACAGAGGATGAGATGGTTGGATGGCATCACCAACTCCATGGACATGAGTTTGAGTGAACTCCAGGAGTTGGTGATGGACAGGGAGGCCTGGCGTGTTGTGATTCATGGGGTCACAGAGTCAGACACGACTGAGCAACTGAACTGAACTGAACTGAACAACCGCTAAATGTCCATCAACAGAAGAATGGATAAAGAAGGTAAGGCACGTATATAAAGTAGAATATTACTCAGCCAGAAAAAGAAGAAAATTGGCCAGTTATGGAGATGTAGATGGATAGAGACTGTTGCACAGAGTGAAGTACATCAGAAAGAGAAAAGAAAATATCATATGCTAACACATAAATGTGAAATCTAGAAGAATGGGCAGATGAATCTATTTGTAAAGCAGAAATAGAAACATTGATGTGGAGAATAAATTTATGGATACCAAGTAGGGAAGGAGGATGGATTGGGAGATTGAGGTTGGCATATGTACCCTACTCTGATGTATAAAATAGATAAGTAATGAGAATCAACTGTATATCACAGGGAACTCTACTAAGGTTCTGTGGTGACATAAATGGGAAAGAAATTCAAAGAAAAGGGGATGTATGTATAAGTATAGCTGATATACTTTGCTGTACAATAGAAACTAATGCAACATTGTAAAGCAACTATACCCCATAAAAAAAAAGCTAATTAGAAGACAGTCACTAGGAAAGAGTCCTCTGGGTAGGAATGAGGGGTGCCTAGGGCACTCAAGTGCCTACGGCTTTGTCCAAGGGTGAGAAGGGAACATGAAGATCCTAAGGCAGTTCTGATGCTTAAGGACTGACTCGAGTGCAGGGCCATCTTCGCAGCAATGCACAAAAGAGGAGGACTAAATAAATATTGGTTAGGGTTTGGGAAATAATAGAAAAAAGCAATAGTCCTTCTTCCTCTCAAACCTGGAAAATGAATCAGCATCACCCACTGCTAGTAGATCCCGATAGCCCTGAACTTGGTTAACAAATATGAAATCGCAAGAGAGCCAAGTAGAGTTCTACATATTTTTAGTGACAAAATGGGCATTTCTTTAGAGTACTGCTATTTCAGAATATGTTTACATGAAACAGAGAATTTAGACAAAATCATCCCAGATCAGAAAATAGAAATGCAATCTGAAGTGGGGTCTTGCCTGGTGGCTCAGTGGTAAAGAATCGTCTGCCAGTTCAGGAGACACAGGTTTGATCCCTGGGTCAGGAAGATCCCCTGGAGAAGTGACTGGCAGCTCACTCCAGTATTCTTCCCTGGGAAATCCCTTGGGCACAGGAGCCTGGTGGGCTAGAGTCCATGGGGGTCACAAGAGTCAGACATGACTGAGCAACTAAACAATGACAACAATATGAAGTAGATGCTTGGCCCAAGTTCTCTGAGAAGTCTAATTACTAGTCATTGTGGGGTTCTTGGGTCCAGCTGGACACTTAGTCTTTGTTGCTCGCTGCAAAGCAGATAAATGTTTCAGAGGGCAGAGTTAGGTGCCGTTTGTGTTTCAGGAAAGTAAAAGCTGTTCCGTTGCACAATCAACTGACATGGAATTATGAAACACCTTATGATTTAGTTCAAGCAAAAACTGCCAGAAAACTCCCTCCTAAAATTCCCATCTTACCTTGGGAGATGAGGCAATACAAAGGTTTTGTGCATAACATGCTTTAACTTTCTACATTAGGTTACTGCAAAGCCATAAATCAAGACTATTTTTCATTCTTCCCTCTGGTGGGCACCCCTCTGTCTGGCTACATCCTGGGGTGGAAGGCCTTTCCTCTACCCCAGATGTGTTTGGAATGCAGTAATTCTCTCACTCTTCTCTGTCACTAATTGCTTTGTCTCTTGAAGCAGTCAGTTGCAAGTTGAGTGCACAGGAGGATGTGACTATGAGGTCTTATTAAATCAGGGCCAGTCAGGTTAGAAGCTGTGACATAACTTATGTGTGACCCCGAACTTGCTTACCCAAATTCCTGAACCTGAACTCACATTACAGTTGATTGCATTAATTATGGTTGTATAATTAAAAAAAAAAAAAAAGAAACAAAAAACTTCAAAATATTTGACAAAAGAAGGGTCTGAGAATTTTACAGGGTTTCCCTGGTTTGGTTTATGTTCAAATGGTGAAGCATTTAATTTGTCCACTTTCTCTGGTCACCCTGTAGCTCACTTATCAAGAGAAACATCACTTTCCTCCATTCTTTAGAGTTTTTCTTCTCCTAATAGACTGAGTTGAAGTACATATTCATTTAAAATAAGTGGTAATTTAGATTCCTTCACATTTGTATAAGATTAGCACACAAAGCCTAACCTATGCATTACTCATAACCGTCCTGTGCGGTAGTAATTAGCTGCCAAGGTGAACAAGCCTGCTTTATCATGGTGGCCTTAGAAATTATAGGAGTCATATTCAGCCTAAATTTCTTTCTGGGGAGAAAAGGGCATGATAGGGCTTAATATACACACAAATAAATGGGAAGCAAGTTGGAAAGCTGAGCCTTTCTTTACATAGGGAGCTCTGTGCTATACAGATAAAGGGATTGCACTTCTGCTCTTATTAATCACAAAGGAGGTACATGGTTAGCCCAATAAAATGTCTTTATTACTTTATTAGCTTTTTTGGTGGCTCATATGGTAAAGAATCTGCCTGCAATGTAGGCAACCCGGGTTCGATCCCTGGGTTGGGAAGATCCCCTGGAGAAGGAAATGGTAACCCACTCATGTATTCGTGCCTGGAGAATTCCATGGACAGAAGAGTGTGGTGGGTCTACAGTCCATGGGGTCACAAAGAGTCGGACATGACTGAGTGACTAACACTTACTTATTTACTTATACATTCTTTGTGCCTAGGCTTACAGTTTACATTCTTAAAGTGTTTTATATTCTCTCTTCTACCTGGGCTGAGCACAAGACCAATCTTTGTGAATTCACCAGATAACCCAGTTAGCTAAAGAGGAGAGTGATGCTAATCTCTCTGAATGGGTTCTGCAGGATGCCACATACCTCCAAGCAAACACCAAAATAGCAAATGCTTTCTGAAGATCTGATCCTCTTATACCATAAAGTGCTGATTAGACTCATAGAATTTTTCACTCCTTTACTGGGTATTTCCTTGGTTTGTGCTAACAGTGTGCAGACAAAGTAGTAGGGCTGCAGTTCTGAACCCCTCGAAGCTGTACTTGCTCTTACCCAGAATTCCTCTGAAGACACACGTGATGAATGATGAGACCTGCTCTCCTGTCATAAATCCCAGCAAATAGAGGAGGGAGACCAGGTTGACACATCACCTTTGTGGACTGGGCTACAGACTCCCAGCTGATTTATCTGCCCATTTCTGCTCATTATGAAAGATAGAAATGGTTTAGCTCCAACATTTTAAAGAAACATTTGGTCAGGGTGCACCTATTTCAAAAAAAAGATGATTGTTTTCATTCCATTTATTATTCTCTAAAAGCCATTGTTCTTTAATCCAGAGAGGTCACTACCAGGCCTCCACCAACAGACCCTTTTTTGTTCTTAGAAATAAAAAGTGAAACACTGGAATTGGCTAAGCCCTTCTTTTCTTGAGAAGAAACATGTATACAGGAAGCTCAACCTTTCCTGATACCAAGTGATGATTAAAGTGAATAATGGTGAGGTATCAGGCAGATGTGTTCTAAAGTTTATCAGCTACTTTCCAGCTGTGTGATACTATTACTTTCCATAAAATAGTAATAATTATTAACATTGATATACAAGCATAATATGAATATATAGTCTATCTTAACATATAATGTTCATAATTATTAATGTTATTAAATGATAGACATTACCTTCTGAGACTTAGTTCTTCATCAGCTAAATGGCATTCATCATAATGCCTGTCTCCTAGAGTTAAATAACACTTGTTACATAGTAAGTGCTAAATAAATAATTGCTTTCACACATGAGCAGCATCTTTGCATTCCTACCAACATGAAAACCAACAGTATACAAGGAAGCAGATTTCATGATTTTTAGCCTTGATGTCTCTCTTCCATTAGATCTTGACACTTTACTGCCCAGGAAACTGGAAATGGTCTACCTGGCTTCATGCATACTTGGTCTTACATTAAATGTTGCAATCATCTCCATCATCCTGAGTACAGGATAGACGAGAGCTCTCTGAACTACCGTCTTCATTTTCCTGTGAATCTAAAACTGGTATAAAAATAAAGTCTATTTAAAATGTCTAAGTAGAAAAATAAAAAAGCAAGTGAGGAGTAAAATCAGGATTATCTGACTAATGTAGAAGAAATATTACTTCTTTCTTAACAGAGATGCCCTTTTCCCTGCCATTTCTGGATAGTTCAGGTGAATCATCTAGGACACAAAACAACTCAATCATTGCCTCTCTCTTCTGCTTGATTATGTGTATGTGGAAATGAATGAAAAGAAGATATATGGACTCCTTCCTATAATAAAAATAATATGTTTTAACATCGGTCACATTTTTAAAATCAGAAGCTTCATGGCTTAATATACACTTACTCATCTTTTTTGTGGTGCCTCAGAGGTGGTAGACTGCTTCAGAATAAAACCCAACCCATCTCCTTCCTGGCTACTGGTCAGAAACTCATTGAAGTGGATGATGAGCAAAAGCTTTGTACCTTTTAACAGAAGTGCGTCTATGGCCACAGAAGTTGCTGCTGACTCTCTGGGTGAAAAACAGAAGGGTTATGTAGTGTGGTCTGAATCAGTGGTGGGAAGGACAAGCAGGGTTTCCTTTGAAGTAAACTGTCTTGACCTATGGATGAGTCTGCCTGCTACAAAATAATGGACATTCCTATTACAGACCAGGAAGGACTGGAGAAGGAAAGTGCAAATCTGTATCAAGTTGCATCATAAATGCTAACCTGAGTGTTTTCAATTTGGTCATCATTAAAAAAGGGAGAAGAATATTCCAGGCCTCACTGATACTACTGTGCCTTTTCACCTGGAGCCCAAAAGAGCTAGCAGAATCCACAAACCTTTCAGTGTTTCTAAAACACTGTATGTTACGAGAAAGCTAGTATGTTATGAGAAAGCCCCTAAACAAAGAAGGTTAGAAACCTAGGACCAAAGCACTTAAGATTCAGCATCTCTTACTCCACATGGTTTGCAACTAAATATCAGCAAATTGCTCTGAAGAGACAGCATTCTAAGAAAAAAGAGGAAGAGGGTGCTAAACTTTTGGCCAAGAGAGTGAAGGAGACCAAAGAAAAATGCCAGATATGAGATGTTCTAAGAGTAACAAATAAATAATATCAAATAATAATAATACATGTTCACCCTAGTCCTTGCTTTGTCCAAACTGGTATTCTGGGTCACACAGATGAATTCCCAATTTTCTATAAGAGCTGACTTTCACATTACTCTTGGGCAGAAGTATTGTAAGAATTAGAATGGCCTTTAATATTTTGTGAAACAGTAATGAAGGTAGGAGAGGGCTTTCCTGGTGGTTCATTGGTAAAGAATCCTACCAAGGCAGGAGACAGGGGTTTGATCCCTAGGCAGCAAGATCCACTGGAGAAGGAAATGACAACCCACTCCAGTATTCTTGCCTTGGAAATCCCATGGACAGAGGAGCCTGGTGTGTTATAATCCATGGGATCACAAAAGAGTCAGATAGGACTTCGCGACTAAACACCACCACCACCACCAACGTAAGTGAAAGAAGTCTGAGCACCAGTCGGCTTTCAATGGGTTTACACAGGGTTTCAATGGGTTTTCAATTTTTCCTTAAACTCACATCAATAAGAATAAACATGGATGCCAGTACTCAGAAACCATCATGTTTCATCTAAAAAGCTCTTCTCTTTAACTGTACCCACAGTCAGTGACTTATTTCCTGGGCAAAAAAACAAATGTTTTGGTTCAGGCAGAAATTGCTGAGGTAAGTCCTCTTCATCAGCTTGATAAAGAAGCCAAAAGTTAGCTTGTAGCTCTCAGGTGGCCACGCTCATAGACCTGTGCTTAATTTTATATATGTGTCTTGTGTCCTTGCTCAGAGATATCTTCATCTAAGTCCTTTTGATAAACAGTGGTGTGGGACAAAGGCAGAGGATGTCTGCGTGACAGGGTGGCCCAGGTCAGCAAATTAATGTTCCTCCTTGGGGCCAGAGCTGGCTGGGAGAAGGATTGGCTCTGACCTTGAGGGTTTTACACCAGAGGTGGTCCAGCAGACAGGAAACAGAGGAAACTGTAGCGATTTGATTGAGTTATTGGATGCATTCACTTTCCTGTGCAACCCATCCATGTGATTGGCTGAATGTCTTTAATTTGCAAACATTTATGGAGATATCACATCTTTGTCACATCTCTATAAACCTGTGGTGTGACTGCCCTGTCACATACTCAAGGGGTCTAGCATGTGCACATGATCAGTTGTGTCCAACTCTTTGATACTCCATGGACTGTAGCCCCCCACCCTCCCCAGGCTCTTCTCTCCGTGAGATTTCCCAGGCAAACCCATGTAAATGCATCCTGATGTGCAAGAATCTTTGGTTAAGATTTCATTCACAGCTACTTCCCTGGTGGTCCACTAGCTAAGACTCTGAGCTCCCAATGGAGGGGACCTGGGTTTAATCCTTGGTCAGGGAACTAGATCGCACATTCCACAACTAAAAGTTCACAGGCCACATCTAAAGTCCCCACATGCCACAACTAAGATCCGGTGCAGCCAAAAAAAGCAACTATATTAAAAAAAGATTTCATTCACAATTTCTTATACCTATGCAGTTCTTTCAACTTTCCAAACCCCATATGCAACACTGAAGTCACCCTCTGGCTCCAGCTAGTTTCTTTTCCCATTTCCTTTCAGGCAAAATTTAATGACAGATTAGGCAAAGTTAAATTGCCTTGGAAAATCATCTCTCTTCAATTCTGCAAATGGAAGGGAGTCTGTGGTTGGGTGAAGGCAGTGAAGTACAGTAAACAGTAAAAGATCAGAGCAGCACCGGCCATCTAAATGGCGAGGCCCTGGGGAAAAGGAAAATGCAAGCTTTTTGTCAAAAAATTATTAGAAAGTATGAAATGGTGACCACAGCCTCTTAAACCAAGCATGCCTTTTGTGACTGCCCCATCACATGCCCAAGGGTTCTGGTGTGTGTGCAGCTCAGTTGTGTCCAACTCATTGCCACCCCATGAACTGTAGCCCACCAGGCTCCTCTGTCCACGGGGTTTTCAAGGCAAGAATATTGGAGAGGGTTGCCGTTTCCTTCTCCAGGGCATCTTCCCAACCCAGGGATTGAACCTGTGCCTCTTGCTTCTGCATTGGTTGGTGGATTCTTTACCACTGAGCCACCTAAGAAGACAAGGGATCTGTTGTAACACTGAATAGGCTTTGAATCTAGCTCTGTCTTTTCCCAAATGGGCAACTCTGGGCAAATTTCTCATACTCTTTGACTTAAGGATCTTCATCTGCAAAATGATAATAAGCTTATCTACTTGGAGAAGGAAACAGGGTTGCAAAGAGTCAGACATGACTGATCGACTAACACACACACACACCTTATTTATAGAGCATTACATGAAACAAAGGCAAAAAACAAAGTGCATTGTATTGTGCAGGGAGCATTCAATAAACTGATAATGATGATAAGGACATTAATAATAATGAGACGAGCAAGAAGGGAGTGGCAGGAATCAGGGGTGGGGTTGGCAGCACTGCTTTATCCTGCTCTCAGCTCACCCTCCAGTACAGACACAACAGGGGTGGGGGAGTCGTGGTCCCTTCTCTCCTCAGGGTCGCACACCCGCCTCAGCTGGCTGCCAGTTGTCAGCTCCACCTGCAGGCCTCAGGAGAGACCATCTGGACCTGGCATTTGACACCACTCACAGCACAGAAAAGACCAGAACTCAAGGTTGAGCAATAGCTCCAGTGGTCCCCTCCTTGACAAGGGCATGTGTTTCCATTTACAGCAGGCTTGTTTTTCGAGAATCCTCATCCCGCCCCACGCTTGGAAATTTCCTGAGGGCTTTATGCTTGACCTCCACACCTGGGGCTGCTGAGCCGGCTTCCTGCCGTTGCTGCCTGCCCTCTGGCCTGCCCGTCAAACCCCTGGTTGACCTCTGGAGGGCCAGACCGCATAGCGTGTGTGCCCTGTGGCCTCCTCGTGTCTACACTCTATCTGACCCAACACCATGACGTCTGTATTTGCCCTCGGGCTCCCTGCCGATTCTTTGTAGCCCTTTGCAGCAGTTGAACACTCTCCAGTTTTGGCGTTTTGCCCAGAACAGTGACCCCTAAGATGCCTGGGGTCTGTCCACCAATGCTCTGTCACTCACTGGCAAAATGGAGTCCATTGACCCGTCCAGCCTAGCCCTGCTCTCTCAACAGTCTCATTAGGACACAGAACATCATAGTCTACTGGAAACTCCTCCACCTGCCTTGATCTGGGTAGCTCCCAAGTGTGTGATCCCTTCAGTCTAACCACGAAGAGCATCGGTCATTCTGCTTTAGTCAAGGACACTGAAGAGAACTGTTCTCCCTCTAATGAGTCCTCCTCCCTTATCCCTGCTTGTGGGAAGGCGAATGGTTGGGGCATTCTTTCCTTTGGGGTCAGCAAGAGTTCTCTATGAACATGCTTCTTTGTTCTTTGTGATTTGATTATATTCTTTTAAAAAAAAAGTCAAGTAGGCTTAGTGTCGAGTTAACCCTTTTGGGTTATATATTAGTTGACAATCCTTAATACCAAACCATTTATTCTTCATTTGGTAGGCATCGTGGCAGTGGGCCAACTGCAGTGAAAAGAGCAATGTCAATCTACCCAGGCTTTTCTTGGACTGAATATTGTTCTAGAACCATATAAGCTGCTCTTACTCATCAAGAGGGACTTAAAACTGAGCTGAGGTGATCCAAATGGCTTCAAATGTGTGTCTTCAGATATTGGAAAATGATTCCAAGCCATAGGCTTTTCTAACAAGATAAGTGGTAGTTACAGTGTAGTCTGGGCAATCTGATAGTTCACAGGTATCACTGAGCAGTCTACCATCTCAAAGGGTCTCAAAATGTGATAATGTTGAAGTAATCTTACTTTACTCATCAGCAGCATTCAACACAGTGATCTCTCCTCCTTGAAACATTTTCTTCACCACACCCCCCTCAACCCTGGGACATCATTTTATCGATTTTCCTTCCACCTCTCAGGCTCATTCATTTCAGTCTCCTTGCTTTTCCTCCTCATAACCCAGATTGCCACATTTTGGGATGCTCCTTAGGTTTATATGGGGGGAAATCTTCCATTTACCTCTTCAGAATCTCACTCCACTCCCGACTTTAACCAGCTCTATGGCCTGGGAGGCTGACTCTGTAGATTGCAACATGACTTCTGTGCCTGTTACCGGTTGAATTGTGAACCCCCCATCCCAAATTCATATGTGGCAGTCCTAACCCCTAGAATCTCACAGTGTGGTAGACCTCACTGGGAAATAGGATCACTACAAATGTAAATAGTCATACTAGCATAAGTAGTCTCCTAAACCAGTGTGACTGATGATCTCATAAAAAGGGGACATTTAGTTGCAGGGTGGCTCAGACGGTAGACTCTGCCTGCAATGTAGGAAACCTGGGTTCGATCCCTGGGTTGGGAAGATCTCCTGGAGAAGAAAATGGCAATCCACTCGAGTAGTCTTGCCTGGAAAATCCCATGGACAGAGGAGCCTGGTGGGCTACAGTCCATGGGGTCGCAAAGAGTCAGACACGACTGGGTGATTAACACTTCACTTAGATATATCGGGAGAGGGCCAAGTGACTAGTAAGGCAGAGGTCAGGGTGATGTACCTATTAGGCCAAACACAGAATTGCCATCATACTACTAGAGGCTAGGTGAGGGGCATAGAGTAGATTCCCCCTCAGGCCTTAAAAGGAGCCAATCCTGCCTTGACCTTGGACTTTATCTTCTAGAACTGTGGGATAAGTTTATGTTATTTCTTTAATAAGTAAATCACACAGCCCCCTTTTTTCTTGGCAGATTTGTTTCTTTTTGGTGGTGGTGGGGGAACAGAGCTACATCCATTTATTTACTTATTTTAGTTATATATGGCTGTGTCAGGTCTTAGTAGGGCTTTCCCGGTGGCTCAGTAGTAAAGAATCTGCCTGCAATGCAGGAGACCTGGGTTCGATCCCTGGGTTGGGAAGATCCTCTGGAGGAGGGCATGGCAACCCACTCCAGTACTTTTACCTGGAGAATTCCATGGACAGAGGAGCCTGGTGGGCTACAGTCCATAGGATCCCACGAAGTCGGACACGACTGAGTGACTAAGCAGCAGCAACAGGTCTTAACTGCAGCGTGTGGGATCTTCACTGCAGTATGCACACTCTAGTTGTGGTGTGCAGGCTTAGTTGCTCCGTGGCATGTGGGACCTTTGTTCCGGCAGATTCTTAACCACTAGACCACATAGCTCAGTTGGTAAAGAATCTGTCTGCAATGTAGGAGATCCGGGTTCAATTCCTGGGTCGGGAAATCCTCTGGAGAAAGAAATGGCAATCTATGCCAGTATTCGTGCCTGAAAAATCCCATGGACAGAGGAGCCTAGGGGGCTACTGTCCATGGGATCGCAAGAGTCGGACATGACTTAGCAACTAAACCACCACCACCAGACCACCAGGGAAGTCCCTGTCTACATTGTTTAACTCATCCAGTTTGTGGTACTTTGTTTCAGTGGCCCTGGCAAACTCTTGTTTCTAGTTGAATTTGGCCAGTGGGGACCTGGCAGGAGACTGGAGGGAAGAAGGTGCGTGGATCAGTCTATGTAGACCTTGGCTCCTCCTCTGTGAGTGTGCTTTGGGTTAGTTATATCCTGGCCTGCTCACATGACTCTCCTATGGTTCTGACTACCTCTGTCTTCTCTCAAGCCTTCAGGCAAAAGTCCTGTATTACCAGCCTTTTCAAGGGATACAGCAGCTGAGTCCCTGCTAGCCTTGAGTGACATGGTGTCCCTTGTGACTGACTACCTTACATCTTTCCACCCTTAAAATCTATTCCTTTGTAAACAAATCTTCAACGCATCCTAAATATGAATATGCTATCTGTTTGGTGTTGGGGCACTGACTCATACAGACCTTCTCTCTTTTCTACATGTACTCATTCTCTTTGACCACCTCCTCCCTGTTCATGGGGCTTCCCTGATAGCTCAGTTGGTAAAGAATCCACCTGTAATGCAGGAGACCCCTGTTCAATTCCTGGGTTGGGAAGATCCACTGGAGAATGGATAGGCTACTCACTCCAATATTCTGGTCTGGAGAATTCCATGGACTATGTAGTCCATGAGGTCACAAAGAGCTGGACATGACTGACTGACTTTCACTTCCCTGTTCATGACTGTATATACTGTATTCAATACTTCTCCACTGAATTCCAGGCTTCTCTAACTGCCTACTTGTTATTTTCTCTTAGTTGTTAATAAACATCATAAACTCTTACATATTCAAAATCAAATTATTGACATTGCCCCCACAGCTTTCTCCACTTACAGTGTTTCCTGTCTCACTAAATGGAACCCTCTATTCTTCCAGTAGCTGAGGACAAAACCTTTGAGTAACAGGTTATTCCAAGGTTATGTCTCTGGCATCTCACATTCATGTTCCATAGATGAGGAAATCCTCTTGAGTCTAGAGTAAAAAACAAACAAACAAACAAAAAACACCCAGTATGGCAAAATGGGAACCCTTGTATAGTGTTTGTGGGTGTGTAAACACATTGCAATGCTGTGAAAAGTGTTTTGGTAGTTTCCCAAAAGGTTAAATATAAAACCACTATATAATGTAGCAATTCCACTTCTAGGTATATACCAAAAAGAAATGAATTCAGGGACTTGAACAGATATTTGTAAAAAATGCTTATAGCATGATTATTCACAATAGCCAGAAGATAGAAACAACCCAAATGTTCATCAACAATAACAAAAAATAGATAAAATGTAGTACATATATTCAATGGAATGTTATTCAGCAATAAAAAAGGATACAGTCTTTTAAAAGTTTGTATTGGAGTATAGTTGATTTACAATATTGTGTTACTTTCTATTATATGGCAAAATGAATCAGTTATACATATTCATATATGTATAGAATATGTATTCTGTTTTAGGTTCTTTTTCCATGTAGGTCATTAAAGAGTATTCAGTAGAGAGTTCCCTATGTTATACAGTTCAGTTGAGTTCACTTCAGTCGCTCAGTCATGCCCGACTCTTTGAGACCCCATGGACTGCAGCATGCCAGGCTTCCATGTCTATCACCAACTCCCTGAGTTTACTCAAACTCATGTCCATTGAGTCAGTGATGCCAACCAACCATCTCATCCTCTTTTGTCCCCTTCTCCTCCCACCTTCGATCTTTCCCAGCATGAAGGTCTTTTCAAATGAGTCACTTCTTTGTATCAGGTGGCCAAAGTATTGGTGTTTCAGCTTTAGCATCAGTCCTTCCAATGGATATTCAGGACTAATTTCCTTTAGGATAGACTGGTTGGAGCTCCTTGCAGTCCAAGGGACTCTCAAGAGTCTTCTCCAACACCACGGTTCAGAAGCATCAATTCTTTGGTGGTCAGCTTTCTTTATAGTCCCACTCTCACATCCGTATATATGACTACTGGAAAAACCATATCTTTGACTAGAAGGACCTTTGGTGGCAAAGTAATGTCTGTGCTTTTTAATATGCTGTCTAGGTTGGTCATAACTTTTCTTCCAAGGAGCATGTGTCTTTTAATTTCATGGCTGCAATCACCATCTGCAGTGATTTTGGAGTCCCCCCAAAATAAAGTCAGCCACTGTTTCCCCATCTATTTCCCATGAAGTAATGGGACCAGATGCCATGATCTTAGTTTTCTGAATGTTGAGCTTTAAGCCAATTTTTTCACTCTCCTCTTTCACTTTCATCAAGAGGCTCTTTAGTTTTTCTTCGCTTTCTGCCATAAGGGTGGTGTCATCTGCATATCTGAGGTTATTGATATTTCTACCAGAAATCTTGATTCCAGCTTGTTCTTATTCCAGTCCTGCATTTCTCATGATGTACTCTGTAAATAAGTTAAATAAGCAGGGTGACAATATATAGCCTTGACGTACTCCTTTCCTGATTTGGAAGCAGTCTGTTCCATGTCTTGTTCTAACTATTGTTTGTTGACCTGCATACAGATTTCTCAGGAGGCAGGTCAGTTGGTCTGGTATTCCCATTTCTTGAAGAACTTTCCACAGTTTGTTGCGATCCACACAAAGGCTTTGGCATAGTCAATAGAGCAGAAGTAGATGTTTTTCTGGAACTCTCTTGTTTTTTCTATGATCTAACTAATGTTGTCAATTTGATCTGTGTTTCCTCTGCCTCTTCTAAATCCAGCTTGAACATCTGGAAGTTCATGGTTCACATACTGTTAAAGCCTGGCTTGGAGAGTTTTGAGCATTACTATGCCAACGTGTGAGATGAGTGCAATTGTGCAGTAGTTTGAGCATCATTTGGCATTGGCTTTCTTTGGGATTGAAATGAAAACTGACCTTTTCCAGTCCTGTGGCCACTGCTGAGTTTTCAAAATTTGCTGCCATATTGAGTGCAACACTTTCACAGCATCATCTTTCAGGATTTGAAGTAGCTCAACTGGAATTCCATCACCTTCACTAGCTTTTTTCATAGTGATACTTCCTAAGGCCTATTTGACTTCACATTCCAGGATGTCTGGCTCTAGGTGAGAAATCACATCATCATGATTATCTGGGTTGTGAAGATCTTTTTTGTATAGTTCTTTTGTGTATTCTTGGCACCTCTTCTTAATATCTTCTGCTTCCGTTAGGTCCATACCACTTCTGTCCTTTATTATGCCCATCTTTGCATGAAAAGTTCCCTTGGTATCTCTAATTTTCTTGATGAGATCTCTAGTCTTTCCCATTCTATCGTTTTCCTCTATTTCTTTGCCTTCTATTTCTTGTATATTTGTTTCCCTACACCGTATTCTCCACATAGCAGCCAGAGTGATTCTGTTGACATCAAGATAATTCACATTATGTCCTTCTTATGATCAACATTTTCTAGGAGCTTTCCATCCCTTTCAATGTAAAAGTCAACATTCTAATACCAGAAGATAAGGCTCTCATGGTCAGACTTCAGGCCACCTCCATGTCTTATCTCCTTTTATCCTCCCCTTCTCTGCTGTGGGGACACCAGACTCCTTGCTGCTGTTTGAGCACACCCACTCTGCAACCTCTTAGAGGTCCTTACTCATCCTTTTAGTCATTACTGAGGACTTCCCTGATACCCTCCATGAAGTAGTCCTCACGTTCTACCCCACGATGCCCTTTCTTCACCCCCTCTTTACTTTTCTTCATAGAAATATGCATGCAAAAGAACTTGTTTATTAACTGCATTTCTCTCCCCACCACCATCCTTGAATGTAGGCACTTTGTTCCCTGATGTCTCCTCTCCACCTAGAATGACATTTGGCCCATGATAGGTCCTTGGCAAGTATTTGTTAAAGAATGAATGAAGGCAAAAGCTATGCTTCTCCTGGCCTGATAAATCATTAATAAAATGAATGAAATTTCCCCATTGTCTTCTGTTTCTGACACTTAGCCTATCTTTTTTTTTTTTTAATCAGTTTTTTCCTTAATTTTTTTCCATGAATGTGTGTGTGTGTGTGTGTGTGTGTGTGTGTGTGTGTTTGTGTAGAGTGATCTATTATAAGGAATTAACTCACATATGAGAGTTGAAAAATCCCAATATCTACAGTTGGCAAGCTGGAAGCCCACAAGGGCCAATAATACAAATCTTAGTCTGAAAACTGTAGGCTTGAGGCCCAAGAAGAGCCCAAAAGTATAAAACGATTGATGTCCCAGCTCAAACAGCCAACGAGGAGGAACTCTATCTCATTGACAATGAAAGTATTAGTTGCTCAGTTGTGTCTGACTCTGTGACCCCATGGACCGTAGCCTGCCAGGCTCCTCTGTCCATGGGATTCTCCAGGGAAGAATCTTGGAGTGGCTTGCCATTTCCTTCTCCAGGGGATCTGCCCAGCCCAGGGATGGAATCCCGGTTTCCTGGATTGCAGGTAGATTCTTTAATGTTTGAGCCACTAGGGAAGTTTTGTCTTATTCAAGCCTTCACGGATTGAGTGATACCATTCACAAAGGGAGAAAATCTGCTTTACTCAGTCTAGTGATCTGATTGTTAATCTCCTTCAAGGACTCCCTCAAAGACATACAGAATAGTGTTTGATCAAATATCTGGACACCCAATGATCCAGTCAAGTTGACACATAAAAAATAACTATCACACTCAATTTTAGCTTTCTCTTCACCTGTTTAACTCTAACTCCTAGATATTAGTTGGGATGTTCCTCTTGGGAAATGGTCTCTAATCATCTCTGGTCATCTAAGACACTCATGGGGCAAACTGTTTCTTCCTATAATATTTTGTACCTCTGGATTCCAATTTCAAATTGGTTTAGGGAGCAGCTTTTTCTGTTTATGACTGCCTTCTAGAGCTTGGCACAAGGCCTGGAGCAGGGAAGTTGCTCCAGAAATATTTTCCAACTGCAAATGAACTGAAGGCCTGGAATCTCAGATTCCTTTCAACTGAGAACTTGAGCAAAGGATGCTGAGTAAAGGAAGAGGAAGGAGGTGGTAAAGCCACCTAGTGTGGTAGGATCTTGGAAACTCTAAGGCTAAATGGGGGCGGGTGGAGGAGGAGAGAGTTTGAATTACAGGGCAGTTTTGAGCAACCATGATGAAATTCATAGCTTTAGGGCAACTTCCAAGAACCCAACTTCAGATGGGGCTTCAGAGCCCTCATATATTAATTCTGACTCCGCTCTTCAGTTCCAATGGTGGAAATGGGACAACAATTTCAATTACAGGGGTTTTGTGAGAAATACAGAATCCCAGGACTTACCTCAGATCTACTGAATCAAAATTTGCATTTTACTGTGATTCTCAGGTGACAGGAGAAGTGTGAGAAACTCTGAGCTTTGCTACTAAATATTTGCAAGAATTGGGAGAAGATATTTGACTTCTAGACAGAAATATCTTATTTGTAAATTAGGGACAAATACTTAGAGTTGCTGTAACAACCAAATGAGATCCTTCCTTTTATTTGCAGTGTCTGGAACAGAGTATAATTTCAACAGTTTTGAGTTTTCCTTTCATTATGGAAGCCAGGGGTAAATGGCAGTGGATAGAATGGATCTGTGTTTGCCTCTCTAGATGCTGCCACAGGACTGTGCTCACCACAGTACTGACGTTCTTGGGCTTCTAAGCTTGCTTTTGAAGCTCCAGTGAACTATAAATATATGTAGAAAACACGGTCAGTCCCACATGGTTTGCCCATGGTATCTATTAATATATTGATTCTTTACTCTGAATATTGCTTTCTTTTACCTTCTGGGGTCTACTTTGTGTATTTACTGGATATTTACCAATATTTATTGGATACTGCTGCTGCTGCTGCTAAGTCGCTTTAGTTGTGTCCAAGTCTGTGCAACCCCATAGACAGCAGCCCACCAGGCTTCTCCGTCCCTGGGATTCTCCAGGCAAGAACACTGGAGTGGGTTGCCATTTCCTTCTCCATTATTGGATACTAATCACATGTAAAGCCTGTGCTAAGTGCTACTGTAGACTCAGAAGATTTTTTTTTAAAAAGCATAGATTCTCTCCTGAATGAATTTGTAATATATTAGAGGCGCATAAACACATATAAATTAAGTCAGAAATTGAAAGGTGCCAGTCAAGCTGCTAGGAAAGTTAGAGAATGGAAATATTTCTTATTAGTATATACTTCATGTTTCTATAGTAGCTGTTGTCTCAGTATACTTTTCATCATTGAAATACATATTTAATAAAAGATATGGTGGTTGACTCTACAGAATTAATGTTCTCTAACAGTGCCTTTGTTTTGAGCAAGATTTATTCTCTTTCATATTAAAAAAATTGGAATTAATACGCTCTTTCTGAACAGTTCAATTTAATTACTACTTTAAAATTCAAAGAGAAACATCATTAAATATTAATAGGTCAATCTGCAAAAACAAATTTCACTGCAAGTTTGACTTAGGTAAATGGGAATTTGAGAAAGTATGACAGAGATTAAGAAGTAATAGAACTAAGAAGCAGTTTGCATTTTCTAGATCTCCATTTACTTATTTACAAAAATCTGAGTCTTAGGATTATGATTCCTAACAATTCTATAGGTCTGTGTTCGTGGTCAGTAAGAAAAAGAGCTATAAAAGCCATGCAGGTGATATTAGTGAGAGAGGTGGTCTGGTATGATCTTCAGAAGGGAGTGATGGAGACGAAGGCAAACTGCACAGACAGACCTGCTTTGTGTAAGTGGGCAGACATCATGGGAGTCGAGTTGAACATGTGATGCAGGATGTCTAGAATGTCTTTTTAAAGGAAATTAGAAATTTATATTTTTGTGATCTATTCTATTAAAAATACTGTTTTGATTTTAAGCATAATACACGCCAAGCTAAGGTCTACATGCTAAATAAAGCCTCAGGCTTCAAGTTTGCAATTTTTCATCTCTACCAAGTATCCAAGAGCAGTCAATCATCAATTGCAATTGACCGACAGAATCAACCACCACCCAGTGCTTCCCAGTCCCCAAAGCATTAGGCTCATTTGGAGCACATTTTACATCAGCAGGACCTACAGTCCACCTGCAGAGACTCTGATTCAATCAGTCCTGGGTTGGCATCTGGCATTAGTAGGCTTTAAAACTCCAGGGGTGATTCTAATGTGCAACTAGTTTGAGAACTGCTATCTCAAGGAAACATTTCCACCTCCCCCAGGGATGCCAGAACCTCTTCTGGCTCCCATGACTCCTGGGGTCCCCAGGGCTGTGTGAGACCTTCTTCTTACAGAGTTTGCCTTTGCCATCGTTCTGGAGCTTTTATTGGTGATGAGATGCTGAAGTCACAAATCTCTCCTTTTTTCAAGAATGTCATTGATTTTGCTCAAGAGTGGTTCACAGCAATGCTGTCCCCAACCTCATCCACACTCCATTGTTTCAGGTTTTCATTTTCCTACCAGCTGCAGAGAGGGAAGGAGAGAGTCAAGGAAGATATCCTCCCACTATTTTTCAATTTTATGCTGCCTAAACAATATTCATAACAAACCCAGTGGTAAATCTCTCATTTACTGTCACAGTTTTTCTACTGTTTGGGTGTACTTTTTATATTTTTGCTCCCTCAAAGAATTGAAAACAAATTAAATTCAGCAAAATAGAAGATCCAGGGAATACAGGAAATAATTACTCCTGCCAAGCATGAGTATTTAGCACCTGCATGTTTGGGAAACATTCAAATTGGTTTGCTTTGTATATGTTGTAAAAGTGCTCCTTGGAGCTGAGGAAATCTCTTTTGAATTTATTTGTTATTTATGTATATATTTGATTTTGAAAATATAGGCAACAGGCGAATTAGGTTAAGTTTCAAGGTCTCTGGGCGCAGCTATGAGATTTTTAGAATGTCTCATCTGGTCTGGATCTCATAGTGGAGTCAGGCTTGGGTTATTAATCTGCAGATCCAGGGCCGGATGGATTATATTAAAGTAAGACTTTGTACACTTTCATATAACTCATTTTTGTCATGCAGCATTATGTTTCTCAGTGGCTTAAGGTTCACAAATGGCTCATAAATATTTTGTGAATGAAGGTTTGGGGATGATAGTTTGTCATAGCCAGGATGAATTGATGTGAGAGATAGAAGAAAAGAGAAGTGAGCTGCAGAATTTTCATCGCTCCTCCATATCTCAGGAACTGATTTAGAGGCCTGAGTAGTTTCTCCTTAATTACTTCAGAGATGGTTTTGGAAAATGCAACTCTAAATGGAGTGCAGGATGATTTATAGCACTATTTTATGAGATGGAATTAAAAATTCAAACCAGAATATGGCACTGTGGCAGCATGGGGCTACTCATTAAGCGGCAGTGAACGCTGCCATTCATTTGACTGCACCTGCTCTGGGAGGAACACGCTACTACCTGCCCATTTGACTGGGTTCAGCAGGATGGAATGAGAGGTACCAAGATCAGTGATTGGAGAGAAATTCTTTGCGGGGAATTGAGAGACACTCCCCACTTTCTGAAATGAAAACAGCCAGCAGCTTACACCATAAGGGATGATTTGGGGGAGTCCATGCTGCCCAGAATCCATACACACAGCCCTGCAACTTTAGAGCCTATGGCTCAGCTTCTTCATCTGTCAAATCGGGTTTGGTGGTGCTCATAGGCTGTTCTATAAGGATGAGATAAAATCATATGTGGAGAAACCAGTGGTGAGCTAGATAATGGAGTAAAAGTGTAATTTATAGTGTGTGATTCTAAAATCCCCAAGGAAACTGTCTCAAGATCCTTTCATGCACTGTTAGCATGAAGCAGAACCATCGCTACACAAGGTGGTGCTGTAAGCAGAGGGCATTCCAAGAAGAACCCAACTTTGTAAAAATCAGACCACTAGCAACCATTTACTCTTTGTGGGGCTCTGGCTGTGTGCACTGATTATTTTGTTGGACTGGTACTCACAGTCTACTCAGATGTGCAGACAAGATGCAGTTTCTTCATCACATCTGTATCATCCTTGTGATCACCCTCCTGCTAAGTTGTGGGGACAGGGCAGTTTAGAACCTTGAGCCTAATATAGGAACTGAAAACATCCCTTCAGGTTTCATAGGCTATTTTGGCCTATGGGCCAAAATGTTGTCTCTTAATTTCCATAATTTGTTCCCCATGACTTGCATCCATGCTAAGTCCCTTCAGTCATGGCCAACCCTATGGCCTGTAGCCTGCCAAGCTCCTCTACCCATGGGATTCTCCAGGCAAGAATACTGGAGTGGGCTGTCATGCCCTCTTCCAGGGGAATCTTCCTGATCCAGAGGTCGAACTCGCCTCTCTTATCATCTCCTGCATCGGCAGGCAGGTTCTTTACCACTAGCGCCACCTGGGAAGCCCAACACCCATCAAAAATGGCTTCTGTGATCTCAAGAGGGCAGGATGATGGTGTTTCTAAGGGCAGGTGGAATCCTGTGATCCCTCTGCTCTCTGAACGATGTCCTTCTCTATCTAGTCCCTCCCAGCATCTCTGGTTGGCATAACTTTGATGACTTTGAGGACTTTGCTCTTGCCCTGCTGGGTTCAGTAGCACTCCTCTGTAACTGGGCCTCACCTGGTTCTTTGTAGTTCTCTTTGGTCTCAGCTATGTCCTCCTTCTTCTCCTGATCCAATCCTGATATGCAGACCCCTCTCCCTTCATCATCAGAGAGGCCTATTTTTTCTCAACTCAACTTCTTTGTAATCATCCCTCATGAACTGGCAGGAAGTTCTAGATCTTGCCTATACCTCACCAGAACCAAAAGAAGTCCACTGGCCATTCCTATGATTACCATGTTGGAGTTTTCAATTATCTTTGATGTCACCACCTCTTCTCATCCACTTCTTATCAGGGTGGTGCAGTGAAAGTCGATAAAAGCATCTTTCCTAGAGTTCTTTGCCCTTTAAAAAAATATGTAAAACATATTCTCATCTCTGAGTTCAAGTCTGGAGAGGACTTTAGACCCTCCTGTCTCATTACTGCCTTAGTCCTGAGAGCTGCAGGAGGCTGATTGGGTTTGTCTTTGTAGCACATCCTCTGATTCTGGTAAATGAGTCTGTGACCTGGCTATCATGGGCGGAAAGTACATCTCAGATACACTGAAAGACAGGTCAAGGTCTGAGCAAGTCCTCCAGTTTTGGTTCTTGATTTGCAAAAATGCTTTAACTTTTACAGGCTTTCTCAACAAAGCCTGGCTTCAGAGTCCATCGCCTTAGTGCAAAATCTCCTTTTAAATGCCAGAAACAGAAAATTAGTTATTTATTTTGATCATAACAATTCAATTCACAGTTCTTCAGGCTATGGATCAGCTTCTATTCTAGGTGCTAAGAATGCTGTTTAAAAGGAAATAGAATCTTTGCTTCCAAGGAGCTGTCACTACTGGGAAGTGACAGATAATAAACCAAATGAATAAGCAAAATAAATAAATAAGTTAATGATATGTGGTATGAAGCAAAATAAAGCAAGAGATTATGATAGTAGGGGCTAAAGGTGGAGTGCTGGGATTCACTTTAAAAATGACACATGAATAAGACCTGACAGAATCTAGAGAGCAAGCCACATGAATTAACAGGGAGAGATGCTAAAGAAGGTCATGTAAAAATTAGAAGTAGAAATGCCTATTAATATTCTTCAAAATATCTCCATTACCTTGCCATCATCAATTCCAAAAAAAAAAAAAAATGCTTCACTTTAGGTGGAAATATCCAGACTGAATATCATTAAGAAATTATGCTTCCTAAAGTATCACAAGGGCTTCCCCAGTGTCTCAGCTAGTAAAGTATCCGCTTGCCCATTCAGAAGACTCAAGGGAGTGTGAGTTTAATCTCTGGATTGAGAAAATACCCTGGAGAGGGAAATGGCAACTCACTACAGTATTCTTGCCCAGGGAATTCCATGGACAGAGGAGGCTGGCGGGCTATATAGTCCATGGGGTTGCAAAGAGTTGGACACAACTGAGCATGCACACACACACAAAGTATCACAAAGAAAATACCACACTCATATTTAAAAATCTTCTAGGAATTTCCATCGCTTATATGACAAAAGTATTCATTCAATTCAGTTCAGTTCAGTCACTCAGTCGTGTCCGGCTCTTTGCGACCCCGTGAACTGCAGCACGCCAGGCCTCCATGTCCATCACCAACTCGCGGAGTTCACTGAGACTCACGTGCATCGAGTCAGTGATGCCACCCAGCCATCTCATCCTCTGTTGTCCCCTTCTCCTCCTGCCTCCAATACTTCCCAGCATCAGAGTCTTTTCCAATGAGTCAACTCTTTGCATGAGGTGGCCAAAGTACTGGAGTTTCAGCTTTAGCATCATTCCTTCCAAAGAAATCCCAGGGCTGATCTCCTTCAGAATGGACTGGTTGGATCTCCTTGCAGTCCAAGGGACTCTCAAGAGTCTTCTCCAACACCACAGTTCAAAAGCATCAATTCTTTGGCGCTCAGCCTTCTTCACAGTCCAACTCTCACATCCTTACATGACCACAGGAAAAACCATAGCCTTGACTAGACGGACCTTTGTTGGCAAAGTAATATCTCTGCTTTTTAATATGCTGTCTAGGTTGGTCATAACTTTCCTTCCAAGGAGTGAGCGTCTTTTAATTTCATGTCGCCATCTGCAGTGATTTTGGAGCCCCAGAAAATAAAGTCGGACACTGTTTCCACTGTTTCCCCATCTATTTCCCATGAAGTGATGGGACTGGATGCCATGATCTTTTACTCATGCAGAATATAATGAGTTTTGGGGATAAAAAAATGAATGTGATGTCCCTGCTTCCAAAAAGCTCTGATCAATTAGGGAGGATGGACTTAATTATAAAAGCATGTAATGAAATCAATGCAATCTTGCTTGCATGCCAGCAAGAAGGGGCATTAGATGCCTCCTCTCTTGGAAACAGATGAGGCATCTAACATGCCCTGGGTTGGAGTGAAAGGCCAGGAGAGGTTTCTTAGAGAAAGCAATTCCTGAGCTGTGTCTTAAGGATTAGTAAATATCATAGAATAGGATGACCTGAGAAGAGGCAACACCAGTTCATATATATGGATGAGAACCTGCAGGTAAATTAAAAATAGCTCTAAGTTGCTAGGAGTGAGGTTCAGGGCATGCATTGGAAAGAAAGGTGCCTGGAGATGTGGACAGATGAAGGAAAATTCTATTAAGTCCAGCTGCATTCACAGGCATTTCTTCTGTACCATAGATATCTGTAGCAATTCAGTAACTCGGGCCTCAGCTCTACTTGAGCTGTACTGGGTGTCAGCAGCATCCACTTCTATTCATCTAAAACGTTTTCATCTCCTAAAACCTGATTACAGCCTGCCATCTCTGGGCACCACTCCTTCATTATATCTGTCTGGGGTAATCCAACAAATATTTGCCATAGAGCCTTAGTTTCCATTCATTTTAGTCCAGCCACTTGCTGCCTATTTTTTTCATTTAAATGTCTCATGCATGTCTATTTTCCTTTTACAGATTATTCATTTGAGGGCACCAATAGTCTTATGTTTCTCTTACATGGTCCACATTGGTGCTCTGCTTATAGTAGATGTCCAAAAGTCCTTGCTGAAAACATATTTTATAGCCTCAGATCTATGCTGTCTAATATGGTACTTACCAGCCACAGGTGGTTACCAAAACCATCCCCAATAAAAAGAAATGCAAGAAGGCAAAGTGGTTGTCTGAGGAGGCCTTACAAATAGCTGAGGAAAGAAGTGAAGTGGAAGGCAAAAGAGAAAGGGAAAGATATACCCAACTGAATGCAGAGTTCCAGAGAATAGCAAGGAGAGATAAGAAAGCCTTCTTGAGTGCACAATGCAAAAAAATAGAGGAAAACCACAAAATGGGAAAGAGGAAAACAATAAACTAGAAAATTTTCTTGAAGAAAATTGGAGATACCAAGATACCTTTATTGTGCAGAGATGGACACAATGAGGGACAGAAATGGCAGGGACCTAAAGGAGGCAGGAGAGATTAAGAAGGGTGCCAAGAATACACAAACTATATAAAAAAAGGTTTTAATGACCTGGATAACCAAGCACGATGGTGTGGTGACTCATCTAGAGCCAGATGTCTTGAAATGTGATGTTAAATGGGCCTTGGGAAACATTACTATAAACAAAGCTAGTGGAAGTGATGGAATTCCAGCTGAGCTATTTTAAATACTAAAAAATGATACTGTTAAAGTTTGCATTCAGTATGTCAGCAAATTTGAAAAACAGCAGTGGCCATAAGACTGGAACAGCTCAGTTTTCATTCCAATCCCAAAGAAAGGCAATGCCAGAGAATGCTCCAACTACTGAACAATTTTACATATGAGCAAGGTGATGCTCAAAATCCTTCAAGTTGGGCTTCAGCAGTATGCAAACAGAGAAAGTCCAGATGTAAAAGCTGAATTTGGAAAAGGAACCGGAGATCAAATTGCCAACATCCATTAGGTCATAGAGAAAGCAAAGGAATAAAAAAAAATCTACTTCTGCTTTAATGACTATGCTAAAGTCTTTGACTGTGTAGATCACAACAAACTGGAAAATTCTTAAAGAGATGGGAATACCAGACCATCTTACATGCCTCCTGAGCAATCTGTATGCAAATCAAGAAGCAAAATTTAGAACTGGACATGGAACAGCAGACTGGTTCAAAATTAGGAAAGAAGTACATCAAGGCTGTATATTATTACCCTGTTTATTTAACTTATATGCAGAGCACAGCATGTGAAATGCTGGGCTGGATGAAGCACAAGCTGGAATCTAGTCCAGAGAAATACCAACAACCTCAGTTATGCAGATGATATCACTCTAATGACAGAAAGTGAAGAGGAACTAAGGAACCTCTTTATGAGGGTGAAAGAGGAGAGTGAAAAAGTTGACTTAAAACTCAACATTCAAAAAACTAAGATCATGGTATCTGGTGCTGTTACTTCATGGCAAGTAGATGGGGAAAAAGTGGAAACAGTGACAGACTTTATTTTCTTGGGCTCCAACATCACTATGGACAATTACAGCAGCCATGAAATTAAAAATGCTCTCTCCTTGAAAGAAAAGCTATGACAAGCCTAGACAGTGTATTAAAAAGCAGAGACATCAGACTGATGATACAGATCTGTATAGTCAAAGATGTGTTTTTTTCAGTAGTCATGTATGGTTGTGAGAGTTGGACCATAAAGAATGCTGAGCACTGAAGAATTGATGCTTTTGAACTGTGGTGCTGGAGAAGGCTCTTGAAAGTCCCTGGGACAGCAAGAAAATCAAACCAGTCAATCCTAAATGAAATCAACCCTGAATATCCCTTTGAAGGACTGGTGCTGAAGCTAAAGCCCCAATACTTTGGCCACTTGATGCAGAGTACTGACTGACTGGAAAAGACCCTGATGCTGAGAAAGACTGAAGGCAGGAGAAGTGGATGGGATGACCGAGAATGAGATTGTTGGATAGCATCACTGACTCAATGCACATGAGTTTGAGCAAGCTCTGGGATTTAGTGAAGGACAGGGAACTCTGGCCTGCTATAGTTCATGGGGTTGCCAAGTCAGACATGATTTATTGACTGAACAACAGCCATAGGTGGCTAATTAAATCAATTTTTAAAATATGATTAAAAATTGAGTTTCTCACCTCATTAGTCACAGTCCACATGCTTAATAGCCCAAGAGTGGCTAGTGGTTACAGTGTTGGGTAACACAGAAAACCCTTCCATCGTTACAGGAAGTTCTATTGGCCATCACTGCTTTCTCTGCTGCTGCTGCTGCCAAGTCGCTTCAGTCGTGTCCGACTCTGTGCAACCCCATAGACGGCAGCCCACCAGGCTCCCCCGTCCCTGGGATTCTCCAGGCAAGAACACTGGAGTGGGTTGCCATTTCCTTCTCCACTGCTTTCTCTAGAACACTTAAAAAAAAGTTTGGGGGTACAGGTGCTTTGCATAGTTGTGTTATTTCTGCTGTACAGCAAAGTGATTTAGCTATACATATACATATATCCCCTCTTTTTTTGGATTTCTTTCCCAAATAGATCACTGAGTAGAGTTTCCTGTGCTATACAGCAGTTCTCATTAGTTACCTATTTTATACATAGCCTCAATACCGTATATATGTCAATCCCAATCTCCCAATCATCCTACCCTCCTTTGCCTTTGGTGTTCATCCTACACTTGTTTTCTATGTTTATGTCTCTATTTCTGCTTTGCAAATAGGTTCATCTGACCATTTTTCTAGATTCTGCATGTGTGTTACACGTGTTAATATGTGATATTTGTTTTTCTTTTTCTGACTTACTTTACTCTGTGCGACAGTCTCTAGATCCATCTAGAATACTTTTAAAGGCATTTTCAGATGAGAACCACTTCAAGTAACTTTGGAATCACAAATATAAATTGTCAAAAGAGAACCATTCAGTTTTATTGCACATGATGTTGAAACTATTGATAAAGCATTATAATTTGACTCCAGATAATTTATTTTTACAAGCTTGGCAATACACAAGATGCAGATATTTGTTGAAGAAATAAAAGTGGTAGTGCTTTATTGATATTTACTGTGTGCTGAACACTATGCTAATACTAATATGCCATGTATTTGTATGCTATACATAGTTTTTTTCAAAATAGGTTTGCCTTTTATTGTAGAGCACACATATCAGTGTATATTATAGATTTTTATAATTTAATCTTCTTTAGAACAACTCTTTGAAATATATATTATTAAAGGTGAAGGACCTGAGCTCATTCTGGTGAAACAATTTGCTTGGAATACACAACTAGGAAGTGAAAGTGAAAGTGTGAACTCCTGTGATGTCTGACTCTGCAACCCCATGGACTGTAGCCTGCCAGACTCCTCTGTCCGTTGAATGCTCCAGGCAAGAATACTGGAGAGGGTTGCCATTTCCTTCTCTAGGGGATCTTTCCTACCCAGGAATCAAACCCAGGTCATTCTTTACTGTCTGAACCACCAGGGAAACCCATTGAAGAGTTGTTGTTCAATTGCAAAGTCATGTCTGACTCTTTGTGACCCCATGGACTACAGCATGCCAGGCTCCATTGTCCATTATCTCCTGGAGCTTGCTCAAACTCATGTCCATTGAGATGATAATGCTATCCAACCATCTCATCCTCTGTTGCCCCCTGCTTCTCCTACCTTCGATCTTTCCCAGCATCAGAATCTTTTCCAATGAGTTGGCTCTTTGCATCAGGTGGCCAAAGTATTGGAGCTTCAGCTTCAGCATCAGTCCTTCAAATGAATATTCAGGGTTTATTTCCTTAAGGATTGACTGGTTTGATCTCCTTGCAGTCCAAGAGACTTTCAACAGTCTTCTCCAGCAGCACAATTCAAAAACATCAATTCTTTGGTGCTCTGGTAAAGAAGATTAAATTATAAAATTGCATAGCACACCCTGATATGTGTGTTTTATGATAAAAACCAAATTCAATGTATTTTGAATACATATATATATAGGTGTATGGCATAAAATAAATAGACAGAACCAACATACAGTGTATCTATATAGGACTTGTTGACCCTAAAGCCTATCCAGGGTATATTTCATATATATAAATATATATACACACATACACACACATATATATTCAGTATCAGTCACTGTATCTAAGAAATGTTATGATTTTCTATATTTGCTTCTTTTTATAAAATAAAGAACTACAGATGTAAAATCATGTTTCATCCTTCTCAAATCCATTTTATCTCTTTCCTTCCTGCAAGTATAACTACTATACTGAAGTCTGCTTGTGTATTTCCACCTATGTCTTGGTATTTTCACATATACACTATACATATACATATGTACGTATAAAAAAATCAGAAATGTAGCCTTCTGACAAATGTTGATGCTTTTCTCACTTGTGAGGTAGAGATTAGGAGCATCTAAATGCTATTAAAGGTAGCATTCTGACATTCCATTCAATATTTTGTTTCAAGATTAATTCCATTTGATGCATGTAGCTTTGGTTCATTCATCTCCACTGTTGTGTATAATTCTATTGTGAGAATGCAGTATTGTTTATTTATTCATTGACTAACCTACTGATAGTTCTTTATGTTATTCCTCACTTTTCTTTATTATTACATGCCATGCTATAGAGAAGTACTGTCCTTAAGCATATTTCATGTATTTCTTTAGGATGAATATCTAGAAGCAATGGTTGTATGCAGGGTGTGTGGTTATATGTATCCACATGTTAGTAGACTTAGGTAAACTGTTCTCAAAATGGCAATTTCAATTTATATTCACATTGATGGCACTTGAAATTTCCTAGTTTTGCACATTCTTGCCGTATTTCGAATTTTCAGGTTTTTTAGTTTTGTCATCTGAATGAGTATGAAATGGTATTTTATGTTTGTTTTAACTTTAATTTCCTTGGTCATAGTCAAGTTGAGCCTATATTACTGTACCCAGTAGTCATTCATATTTCATCTTCTGTGACTTGCCAAACCATAAATATTGCCCAATATTTCCATTCAACTATTGATTTAATTTTCAGTTTGATTTGTGAGAGTTCTTTATATGTTCTGGTTACTAATCATTTGTTATTTATGTGGGCTGCAACTTTCCAGTTTGTCTTTTTTTTTTTCGATTTGTTAGCAGTTTTTAATTAAATATAATAGTCAGATTTATAATTCCCTTCTCCATGGTTTGTATTCTTGATATCTTGCTTAAAATATATATATCAGTTCAGTTCAGTTCCTTCACTCAGTCATGTCTGACTCTTTGCGACCCCATGAATTGCAGCACGCCAGGCCTCCCTGTCCATCACCAACTCCCAATGTTCACTCAAACTCACATCCATCGAGTCGGTGATGCCATCCAGTCATCTTATCCTCTGTCGCCCCCTTTTCCTCCTGCCCTCAATCCCTCCCAGCATCAGAGTCTTTTCCAATGAGTCAACTCTTCTCATGAGGTGGCCAAAGTACTGGAGTTTCAGCTTTAGCATCATTCCTTCCAAAGAACACCCAGGACTGATCTCCTATATATATGTATATGTGTATACACACACACACACACACACACACACACACACATGTATTTTAACGTTGTAAAATCTCATGTTTTTTCCTAAATGTTTTAAAGTTATACTTTCTACACTTAAGGCTTTGGTCAATTTAGATTTTATTTTTTGTGTATGATGTAATATAGGTACCCAGTTTTGGTTTTTATATAGGTAACCAATTTGACTGAGTTTTGAATAGCCACCTCTGTCACCTCTATAATTTATCAAGTCCCTATATATGTGTGGGCTTGTTCTCTCTTCTTTGCTATTGGTCTCTTTGTTTGCCCCATTGTTTATAATCTGGTAATTTCTTATGGTGAATTATTCTTTGAAATTGGTTTGGCTATTCTTGACCTTTTCTTTTTTCTTCTCAGTTTGTGGAACAGCCTGACAAGTTTTAATCTACATTTTTTTTTTTCATTCTGCCCAACTGTTACTCCCAATTTGGTAGTAACAAAGTTGAAAAATTCATTTTATGCTGTCTCTGAAAGATAAAAGTCCATCTCAGGAAGGATGGTGAGCTAAAATCAGAAAATTAATTACATTGCACAATTAAGCAGGGTTAGAACTGAGTATCAGACCCACCATGCACAGGATGATGAACTGAGATCCAGGCAGGAGAATTGGGCAGGATATTGAGATGCCCAAGGTCTATGACAATTGCCTGGATACCCTGCAGGGGGTGAGATGGGACGTTAGTTACTCAACAAAAAGCTAATTCAAAGTCATTATAACTGGAAATAGCATTGCTCTAGTTAACAGCCATTCCCCAAAGAGGCAACTCCTCTCATTGTAATGAGACAGTATGGCACAATGGTGTAATCAGACCTTCCAGCTCCAAAGGGCATGGCTTTCAATTCTAGCACCACCATGAGGAGTTGAAAGTCCTTAGGTGAGGTTCTAGATGCTCTCTAAGCCTCTGTAAAGTGAGGATGATCCTAATCTCTACCTCACAAGTGAGAAAAGCACCAAGCAATGCACTTGGGAAATAACAAGTGCTCAAGTAATATTATTTTATTCTTTAAAACGTCTACAGTCTATCAGAATGACCTCAAATACCAGGAACTGTGTTCTCATCCATCCAGTATCCTCCTTGTCCTCTTCATGTGGGAAATTTGGGAATGGCAAACCACTTCAATATCCTTGCCTTGAGAACCCCATGAACAGTATGAAAAGGCAAAAAAATATGACACCAGAAAATGAGTCCCCCGGGTTGGTAGGAAGCCCCAATAAGCTACAGGGGAAGAGCAGAGAAATAGTTCCAGAAAGAAGTTCTATATTTAACAGATGTGAGGGGCAGAGCTAGTTTACTGGGAACTGAGAGAACCCGTCCTTCCTTTTTTATACCCCCTAACCTTCTGAAGACATAACCCATCACATCCAAATTGGGTGTGGCCAGGTGGTGGGATGGGCATGGGGCATAATCTGAAGCTTTCTTAGTTTATGTCCAAAGGCTATTTTACTTCCTTAAGAGTATTGTTACTTCTGCTTATTCAACTTTGCCATGAGGAGGAGAGAAATTTTTTTTTTTTTTTTCTATTTTGAGTCGCTATAGGCTGACACAGAAACATCTGGTTTTTCCTCTTTCTCTCCGTACATCTCAGGATGGGCATTCCACGCTCCCTCCCAGATATATCTGGAAGATGGAATGGGTTGAGATCATCCTGTGCCAGCCGCTTAACTAGGTCTGTAAGTTGAGAAAAGCTTGAGAAGAATGGAAAGGAACGAGAGTTTGAAATTGTTTTAATCTTCAAGAAGTTAGATGTAATTACAAAATAAAACCTCAATATCACAGCTGTGGTTATCCACCCAAAAACAATCTTCACAGTTTGTGAATTCAGCTTTCCATTCATTAGTGGCTGTCCCCCAGTTAGTGATATGTTCTAATCATAAATGAATTCTTAATAGCCTCAAACCAAAGGAATTACAGCACAAAGGTCACTGTTTATTTTTAAATGGCTTTTTGTAATGTAATACCAAATATCTATGATAAAAAAAATTTTACTCCTTCTGGAACTGGTTAGGGATAAAGAGAATACTTGCTTCAAAGCTCCAGGGAGACGATGGAGACAATGTCACGTTTTAGACAGTGCAGTAAATGGATGTCCCAAGAGTAGCCAATACTCACATCCACATAATCGCAGGCTTTTGTTTCAAGGAAAAGTAATCTGTAGCTCAGCCTCTAAGGGCCTGTATTAGCTAGAATATAAGATTGGGTTCTGTAGAAAAGACCAAATTAACAGTGACTTAAGCAGGATAAAAATTAATTTATTTTGAATCTTAAAATCCAGGCTGATGTGAAGTTCTGTTGCAGAACATAGTTCTCAGAAGTCCAAGTTACTTCATGACAGTCCTCTTCCTTGGTCAACAGTTATCTAGATTCCAGCCGTTAGAAGGAGGAAAGGAAAGACAAGGGCACACTCCTTGACTTTAAGTTGATGACCCAGCAGCTCCGCACATCATTTGTGCTCACATATCATTGACCCAAACATGGTTACGTGACACACATTCTGCAGAGGAAGCTGGGATATGTAGTCCTTATTCTGGGCAGACAAAATCTCAGCTAAATTCCTAATGGCCACAGAGGTTATATGAAAGATCACTTGAGAAGTCAGGTAGATTTAGTGTTCAGAGAGCCTGAAGACTTTGAATTGGGTACATCACAGGGCCTACCAGATGTTCACATGTTGAGCCAGCCCTCGAAGCCTTGATGCATCCCGGTAGAACTAGCCACCCCATCTGTTCCCAGAAGTTTATGCTTTAGCAAGAGGGTTTTCAGATAGTGCCCATAATTTGAACCCTTTTATGTATCTAGTTTCGGAGAAGGCGATGGCACCCCACTCCAGTGCTCTTGCCTGGAAAACCCCATGGATGGAGGAGCCTGGTAGGCTGCAGTCCATGGGGGTCGTGAAGAGTCGGACACGACTGAGCGACTTCACTTTCACTTTTCACTTTCCTGCATTGGAGAAGGAAATGGCAACCCACTCCAGTGTTCTTGCCTGGAGAATCCCAGGGACGGGGGAGCCTGGTGGGCTGCTGTCTATGGGGTCGCACAGAGTCAGCCATGACTGAAGCGACTTAGCAGCAGCATGTATCTAGTCTAGTAGAGAAGATAAGAGCTAAGGAAAAGTTATACGTGCCATAAGGAGATTTTAATCAAGGGTTAGGAAATTCAGGAGGTGAAGGGATCCTTCCCAAACAAATGCCATCTCTTCTCTGACCTGCTCATTTGCTACACCTTTCCCAATCATAAAGCCCAGGAACATTAGTATTGGGTTTCAGATGATCAGCAAAGATGGCAATGAAGGAGAGGGTGCTATAAGCTGAGCAAATGAAAGTGTGAAAGTTTCACTTTGGCTAGGACAGAAGCTTCTGAGGCTGAGAAATGACAGGCAAGACTGAAAAGGAAGGCAAGGAAAGCTGGGGTCAGTGTCTTCCCAGGCAGCTATTTTGACACTGGACAATGGAATTCCACTTCCTAAGGGCACTCACTGACTAGGGAGAACATGAGATGTACAGACAGTGTCCTACATGTAATATACATACACATCCTCCTAAAGTGGTCAGAGCTTAACAACATACTGCTTAAAGAGTCATATAGATGGTAAGAATATACTACTAGAAAATCACCTAAATTTCAGGATAATGGTAACATCTGGGTTTGTTGTTGTTTAGTTGCTAAGTTGTGTCCAACTCTTCATGACCCCATGGACTGTAGCCTGCCAGGCTCCTCTGTCCATGTGATTTCTCAGGCTAGAATACTGGAGTGGGTTGTCATTTCACTCTCCAGGGGATCTTTCCAACCCAGGGATCAAACTTAGGTCTCCCACTCTTCAGGAAGATTCTTTAGCTGAGCCACCAGGGAAGTATGTCTGGGGAGTACTGTGTAAATGGGATCAAGGAGGGACACACAGGGGGCTATCTGATAACCAAGGTGGTGAGTACATGTATGTTAATTTTATTATAATTCTTTTAAATATACAGAAATACTTAATACACTGCTGTGTAAGTCTGCATACATCACAATGGGAATTAAGAGCCTAAAATAAGGAGCCAGGAGACCTAAATTCTAGGTCAGGCAGTTCAGCTAAGTATATGTACAATTTTTGGCAATTTGCTTTATTTTTCTGAGTCTCAGATTTCTAATCTGCAATAATAGATTCTCTTGAATTCAAATTCTATATATTTTTATGAAATTTTTATATATGTTTGTTTTTGGACCACATTTTCACAGAAGTCATAAGATTCTCTGAATATTTGACTAGTATTTAGGGTGGTGGAATATAACAATTTTTCTTTCTCTAGTTTAGAGGTGAGCTTTTTGTATATGATGGAACAGAAAGTAGAGAATAGAACATAATGTAAAACGATTTGAATAAGGGAGTTCAGGAGGCTGAATGAAGTTACTACAATATCAGAAACAGATGTGGTTAAAGATATAAGTAATTTCTTTTTTATGTATTGGATCTAAAAGATGTTTAGAATGTCTCTGGGAAGATTTCTTTTTTGTTTATTTGGTTTTTTGGTTTGTTTGTTATTTTGTTTGTTCTGGGGAAACCAATTTTGTTAATTGTACATATGACATATTAATCTAGGAAACTGTTTAACTAATCTCTCTAAACTTCAGTTACTTTTTCTGTAAACAGGGGATAATACCACTTACAACATAGGATTATTGTCAGGATGAAATGGGATAATGTGAGCATAGTGCTAAGCACAGTTTCTGGTACCCGAAGAGCATCCAATAAATGTTAGAGGTAATGATGATGATGATGGAGGAAGAGGAGGAGGAGAGGAAAATGATGATGATAAAATGGAGGTTTCAACATTTTAAACAATGGCATATTTTCCAGTGAAAACTCTGGCATTTTAAAAGAGTTGTATTTGTGTGAATGTAAATAATTCAGAATAAACCCTTTTGGTCCCTCTGAAGTAAAGCACTTATTCCAGGACTATCAGGAGAGCTAAAAGTGCCCCCCATCAAGCAAATGGATGCCGAGTTTTAGTTACCCACAACAGATTTTGCAATATCCACTTTTCTATTGATAAAGGTCTATTTTTGAGATGTTTCTGAAACGTGGATTAGACAAATTGGCAATGTATCACCAATCCTTTTTCCTTCTTATTATGTCCCTCTTTTCTCCCCCATGTCATCAACCTCCTCCTTCCCCACCACATCCTCCTCTCCCTCCTCCTTCCTCTCCTCCTTCTTTCTTTATTATTTCCTCTTTTTCTTTTGATTCTATTCTTTCTCTCGTCCACTTCTTTATTATCATAATGATCAACAAGAGTAAATGACTTCTTTTTTCCCTCCTCAATATCCCTTCTTCTTTTTCTGGACCCCTCCCCTCCTTATTTCTTCCTTTTATATAGTTCAGGGGACAAAGACGTGTTCTTCCCACTCTTCCCCCAGCCGCAAGACACATGTAGAAACCTGGTTAAGCAAGATAACCTAGACTCCTAGACATGGGCATCTGTGTAGAGTTGACATCTCCCACAGGCAAAGCTATTTACAGACTTGCAGGTGCATGAGACTTGACATGCAGAAGTTACAACAGAGGTAGGTTCTTATGTGTATGATCAAATGTGTATGATCAAATCACAAGTAGGCAGAGGTTTCTGTGGCTTTTTTCCTCATGGTCACTTGGAAGAATTTTTGCAGGGAAGAAAAGAGTCTAAGACAAAAGGGAAGAATTGAAAGAAGGAGTGAAAGAAAAAGAGAAAGGCTGAGGCAGAGACTTAGGGAGTGATTTAATAACAATTTTTGGCACTGGATTCAACATTTCTCAAGCCATATCTGTGCAAAAATGTTTAATTTCATGACAAAATACATTTAAAAAATTTTGAAAATTGAATATTTGAGTTTGTTTCTTCTCATTTATACCTCAGTATTTATTGAATAAAAATTTGAGGGAATGAATTAGCTTGTTAAAATTCAAGGTGTAAGTACTGGCACTTAAATTTTTAATTAAAAAAAGATATGCAACATAAAATATATATGTCTTTTTCAGAGCACTCTTATTAGACATGGGTAGTTAGAGCAACTAAATTTTTCGGGCTGGTCTCAATAAGTCATGTTCAGTAGACAACTCAATTTGAGATAAAATTTCTTATTTAAAAGAAGGCTTCTTTCTTGGTGTATGATTTGAAATGTGTACAGCGGCATCTTCATGTTTGTGATAAAGTTTGTCTTACTTGCAAACATCGGTATAAGTAAAACACTAACATTTATGATGAATGGCATGAGTAACTTGGAATACAGACCATAATCAAAGACAATGCAATAGTTCTCCCTTTTTTCATGGTTTCACAGTTTCAGTTACCCATGGTCAACTATGGTCCACAAATATTATATGGAAAATTCCAGAAATAAGAAATTCCTAAGTTTTAAATTGTGTGCTGTTCTGAATTGTGTGATGAAATCCTGTGCCATTGTGCTCCTTCCCTGAAATGTCAGTCCTCCCTTTGTCCAATGGTCCCATGCTGTAGAAGCTGCCATCCCTTTGGTACAGGAAGGCACAGAGTATAAATGGGGTCTGGTACTATCCACGGTTTCAGGCATCCACTGAGGTTCTTGGAACACATCCCCAGCAGACAAGGAAGGACGGCTGTAAAGAAAATCAACAAAATCTGTTATTTTTCATTTGTTTTTGGCTTCATATTTAAATAAAACAAAGTGAATATGATAAATATTTCACATATGTAAATACTGGTGTCACATTCCTATTAATCATGTAGTGCAACATTTGATATTCTCAATTAAAACCCTTAATTTGCCTGCTACACTGCCTGCAGTCCCTCGAGTAATTGCTCTCTTATTTTTCTGGATAACTTATTTAGGGAAAAATAAAATAATAAAATGATCTTAAAATGAAAAGGCCTGAAAATAGCACTCTTATTTAAATTACAATACTTCACACTCATCTGAGATTTCTTCATCTTTGCAATAACGCAGCTGTTTTCCTCAGGGTGTTCTCACAAGTTCATAAAGAAAAAAATTGTTATGAGCCTTCCCAAACCCCAAGGAAGGCAGCTGTGTTTTTGATAAACTGGGCTACGGTTTCAACACTTCAAGCTATAGAGAAATTTACACGGGAATTTTCTGCATTATATATCCATGAGCAATATATTTTCAACAGTAACAACATACACTGTATTTAGTCAGAGTTTACATGGCAAAGCGGTCAGGCTGAACACTGTGAAATTAAAAACCTGACCTTCAGCAGAAGCCTCTGCCCTAAACATACAGAATGTCACTCATTCTGACCTGTAGAAAAACGCCAGGGAAATCAGGGGAGGGTGAAGAGATGCTTGGGCTGAACTCCCCCATCAGATGTCCAAGTGTCACATTTTTCTCCACATTCAGTAGAGGGGATATGTCATAAATCAATGGCATTATCCAAGAGTCTTAGTTAAGAAAAAGGGCTCGAGTGATTGAAGAGTTGGGACTCTGCCAATCCAAAATTCTCTTGGTTCAGAGGCAGTGCTGACTCTTCCTTGCTCTCTCACCTTTGCTGTCAAAGCACTTATCCTTCTGATTTTGGACAAGGAAGCGAACATCCCCAGACGGAACATATTTGAAAGTTTTCTGTGTACTTTTTCTAAGAAGTGACCTAGGTTGTGTCTACCCAATTGCAAGAAAACATATGGGCAAAACGCTAATCAGTGTGTTCAGTTGTGGAAAGTACTTGCTTCTCCGAGACCTGCCCTCCTCCCTTTTAGTTGCCTTTGTCTCACTTGGAACAACCTCTTGGATCATTCCTTCAGGCAGAGTCATCGTTCTTTGTCAGATCTGCTCTCTATCAAGCCAATTCTCATTTATTCAGTGCTGGTTTCTTCCTTCGTGCATCATTTATCCTGCTGACGTTTCTTTTACTTCCTGCTGCCCTCTTGGGCTTCTATACTACGGCCATTGCAATAGATTGTTAAAAAAAAAAAAAAAGCCTACACGTTAACTTATTCTGTGAGCTATGTCTCTTTCCAGAACTCTATTGTTGTTATCATTTGCTTGCTTGTTCTAAGCAGGTAGTGATATTGTTATTACAAGTGTTTCTGAGGTTAATTTTTGAGCTCCTATTATGGATTATGTATTGGGTTATGTGTATGTGTTTTCTAATGAAGGGCACAGAGAGACAGATAAGGAAACAAATAACTGCAATATGTTGTGATGTACAGAATAAGAAAAGTAGCAACACCTACAGTGCTAGAACTAAGGGCATTTTTGTGGGGTGAAAAGGCATTTAATCAACCCTAAAGGACTGATAATCACAGAAGCAGCTAGCATGCTAAGAAATTCAAGTGAGCTGTGTCATTGAACCAGCTGTCTCACTTTAGTCTCCTTTTGTAAGTGAGGCTCTGAGAGATAAAATAATTTTCCAAAGGTCATAGAACTAGTAAATAGTACAGACAGAGGTCACAGGGGTATCTGTTTCCAAAGCCCATTGTGTATCTTAACACCAAGAGACAGTTTTCCTTTGTTTTTTCATAAGTCTGGTTTTATATTTCTGTCAGTCTGAGAATTGAGGATACAAATATTTGTTGCATATTAAGAATAATGATCACAGAAAACAAGCTTATGTTTACTAAAGAGAAAGGTTTGGGAAGGGATAAACTAAGAGCTTGGGATTAACAGATACACACTGCTGTATACAAAATAAACATCAAGGACCTACTGTATATCTTAGGTAACTCTATTTAATGTGTTGTAATAATCTATAATGGAAAATAATCTGAAAAAGAATATATGGGCTTCCCTGGTGACTCAGTGTTAAAGAATCTGCCTACCAGTGTAGGAGACACAGGTTTGATCCCTGGGTTGGGAAGACTCTCTGGAGAAGGAAATGACAACCAATTCCAGTATTCTCGCCTGGGAAATTCTGTGGACAAAGGAGCCTGGCAGGGCATAGTCCATGGGAGTCGCAAAAAGAGTAGGACATGATTCAGTGCCTAAATAACAACTATATATATATATATATATATACATATATACATATATATATGAATCTGCTTACTGTAAACCTGAAGCTAATACAATATTGTAAATCAACTATGAAGTGAAGTGAAGTGAAAGCTGCTCAGCTGTGTCCGACTCTTTGCAACCCCATGGACTGTACAGTCCAAGGAATTCTCCAGGCCAGAATACTGGAATAGGTAGCCCTTCCCTTCTCCAGTGGATCTTCCTGACCCAGGAATCAAACTGGAGTTTCCTGCATTGCAGATGGATTCTTTACCAACTGAGCTATCAGAGAATCCCTAAAAATCAACTACACTTTAATTAAAAAAAAGAATAATGTTCACCTCCAAATGTAGATGAAAGTAAATTCTGTGATTTGATTACCTTACTATATTAATACTTTTACTAACCCTTTGACTAGGGATGAGGTTACAATGTTGCATACCATAACTCCCTATGTCTCATGGTAGATATCACTGATCAAGCACTATCCTCTGGTCTGCTAATCCCAGGTGTAGTCAGGAAGGGTGACTACAATTGTATTCCAGGAGTCCACGCCTACAAATAAACCAGCCTTGGCAAGTGTTATGAGTTGAATTATTGAATTGTGTCCCCCTAAAATTCATATGGGCTTCCCTGATAGCTCAGTCAGTAAAGAATCTTCCTGCAGGGCAGGGGACCTGGGTTTGATCCCTGGGTTGGGAAGATCCCCTGGAGAAGGAAATGGCAAACCACTCCAGTATCCTTGCCTGGAAAATCCCATGGACAGAGGAGCCTGGGGGTGCTTCAGTCCATGGAGCCACAAACAGTATAGTACATGGGGCTACAACTGAGCAACTAACACTTTTGAAGTTTGTATGCTGAAGTCTTAGATCCCAGTACCTCAGGATGTAACCTTATTGGAGATAAACATAATTGGGTTAAAGTAGGCTGTAATAGTGGGCTCTAATCCAATAGTACTGGTTTCTTTGTAAAAAGGGAGAATTTGGAGACAGTCATGAACACAGAGAGATGTCATATGTTGATGAATGTAGAAATCTACAAGTCAAGGAATACAGAGGGTTTCCAGCAAAATTCTAGAATCTAAGACAGAAGGATAAAACATGTCTTCCCCTACAGCCCTCAGAAGGAATTAAGCTTGCTCACACTTTGATCTCAAATTTATAGCCCCAAGAACTCAGACAATAAATTAATATTGTTTAGCCCCCCAATTAATGACACTTTATCATGGCAACTATGGCCAACTAATATGGAGGGTTAGACAAAACCGTTTTCCCATTTCTATCCTGAGAAGATGGGCAAAAAATAAAGAAGTCAACTCCTCCTCTCCTCTCCGGCCATGATGATAGTATTCACTTCTAACATAGGTTATTCTCATCCAAATTCAGTTTCCTCATTGAATTCAATATAATGTGTGATCCCACATGGCAGAATAAATGAGCAGTTAGCACTGGGTGCCACCTATGTCAAATGTCCTTTATGCTAAGCAAGGTTAGTATCTCAGGGAACAATTCATAGCCCCACTAGTATGCAGAGAACTGATTATATTCTTTAGAAGTATGCATCTGGGAACAGTGGAAGTCCTCTCTGGGCCAGTATTTCTCAGCCCTGTCCAAACTGTATCACTAAGAAAGGATACTTGTTCAGGCCAGAAGGAAGTACACCATGCCAGTAACCCTAATATTAGTCTGCATTCTTATGCACACCATTTCAGCAAATGATTATTACCACAGTATAGAAGGATAACCATCAAAAGACGTGCAAGTAAATGTATCTGTGTGTATGTGTAATGCTATTTGAAAGTTGGCCTATCTTATATGCTATTGTAAAATGAGTAAGTGAATGAATGAATAAGGCATGAGATGGTGCCAAAGAGCACAGGCTTTGGAATGGACAGAACTGGGTTTCAAGGATTAAGAGAGCTAGCATTTGGAAAATAAATTTACTTTCACATTCCTTGCTTCCATTACCATTTTTCTTCAAGGACTGTAGCCCCCCTTTCATTAAACATCCTGGCTTTCATGGTCCTATTTCTAGCTTTATCTAGAAGCTAGATTTCCACAAGGAAATCTTGTCGAGGAAATGGTCGAGTAAGTCTCACTTCAGGTGCAATGATACTTTCTTCCTCTTTTAGGAAAGGATGATTCTCTTAAGGAACCAATCTTTTATAAATGAAGGTTTTATTAATCAATTATCATCTTGGAACAGATGAGTGCATCAGCAGAAACCAAGCATCATGTACTGCTTTAGTGATCAAAGAGTGTATTGGAATGACATGCACATTCCTTTATGTCTCTCAAGGTGCACGTTACTGTCATAGCCCCATATTTCCAACTCATCTGTGCTGGATGTCAACCCGTTTTGTTCCTCACTCTTCTAAATTGCCCTATTAACCAACTGGCCCTGAAGACACATTCATCAGTTAGGGAACTTTGGATAATATAGCTAACTATTGCTTATGCCTTATGGATTCTCTCTCTGTGACAGTGGGGTTCTCACTAGTGTCCTACTTGAGTCTTTATGGCTACTGAAGATATGAATAGACACAGAGAATTAAAGAAATGTCCCTTGTCTTCCACTACATCATAGCTTGCTGCTGCTAAGTCGCTTCAGTCGTGTCCAACTCTGTGTGACCCCAGAGACGGCAGCCCACCAGGCTCCTCTGTCCCTGGGATTCTCCAGGCAAGAACACTGGAGTGGGTTGCCATTTCCTTCTCCAATGCATGAAACTGAAAAGTGAAAGTGAAGTTGCTCAGTCGTGTCCGACTCTTCGCAACCCCATGGACTGTAGCCAACCAGGCTCCTCCATCCATGGGATTTTCCAGGCAAGAATACTGCAGTGGGGTGCCATTGCCTTCTCCAACATCACAGCTTAAGTTCTTTTAAATCAATTAAGTTGCTCAAAACCAACCTCAGAATACAGTGAGGCACTCAGTGTTTTACCAGAGGGAGGCAAAGAATCAAGATTACCTTGACACAAACACGTGACCTTCTTCAAACTGTATTGTTTGACTTAGCTGCCATTTCCTTGCCAGCCTTATAGGTAACAGTGTCCTATAAAAAGTTCCCTCTGGTGGAGAAATTCCTTCTAATGTTTGCTGCTAGGGGACATCCCTGGTAGCTCAGCTGGTAAAGAATCTGCCTGCAATGCAGTAGAGCCTGATTTGATTCCTGGGTTGGGAAGATTCACTGGAAAAGGGATAGGCTACCCACTTCAGAATTATTGGTCTTCTAAATCCTGTTTCCAAACCCTATCCCCCTAAAATTGGAGCTCTAGTTTGATTCTAGTGAGAATAAGCATGTTTTTGCAATATTTGAGACCTATACTCAGTTCAGTTCAGTTCAGTCCCTCAGTCGTCTCCGACTCTTTGCAACCAATGAATTGCAGCATGCCAGGCCTCCCTGTCCATCACCAACTCCTGGAGTTCACTCAGACTCATGTCCATTGAGTCAGTGATGCCATTCAGCCATCTCATCCTCTATCGTCCCCTTCTCCTCCTGCCCCCAATCCTTCCCAGCATCAGAGTCTTTTCCAATGAGTCAACTCTTCGCATGAGGTGGCCAAAGTATTGGAGTTTCAGCTTTAGCATCATTCCTTCCAAAGAACACCCAGGACTGATCGCCTTTAGAATGGACTGGTTGCATCTCTTGCAGTCCAAGAAACTCTCAAGAGTCTTCTCCAACACCACAGTTCAAAAGCATCAATTCTTTGGTGCTCAGCTTTCTTCACAGTCCAAGTCTCACATCCATACATGACCACTGGAAAAACCATAGCCTTGACTAGACAGACCTGTGTTGGCAAAGTAATGTCTCTGCTTTTCAATATGCTATCTAGGTTGGTCATAACTTTCCTTCCAAGGATTAGGCATCTTTAAATTTCATGGCTGCAATCACCATCTGCAGTGATTTGGGAACCCAAAAAAATAAAGTCTGCCACTGTTTCCACTGTTTCCCCATCTATTTCCCATGAAGTGATGGGACCAGATGCCATGATCTTCATTTTCTGAATGTTGAGTTTTAAGCCAACTTTTTCACTCTCCACTTTCACTTTCATCAAGAGGCTTTTTAGTTCCTCTTCACTTTCTGCCATAAGGGTGGTGTTATCTGCCTATCTGAGGTTATTGATATTTCTCCCGGCAATCTTGATTCCAGCTTGTGCTTCTTCCAGCCCAGCATTTCTCATGATGTACTCTGCATATAAGTTAAATAAGCAGGGTGACAATATACAGCCTTGACATACTCCTTTTCCTATTTGGAACCAGTCTGTTGTTCCATGTCCAGTTCTAACTGTTGCTTCCTGATCTGCATATAGGTTTCTCAAGAGGCAGGTCAGATGGTCTGGTATTCCCATCTCTTGAAGAATTTTCCAAGGTTTAATGTGATCCACACAGTCAAAGGCTTTGGCATAGTCAATAAAGCAGAAATAGATGTTTTTCTGGAACTGTCTTGCTTTTTCAATTATCCAATGGATGTTGGCAATTTGATCTCTGGTTCCTCTGCCTTTTCTAAAACCAGCTTGAATATCTGGAAGTTCACGGTTCATGTATTGCTGAAGCCTGGCTTGGAGAATTTTGAACTGACCTTTTCCAGTCCTGTGGCCACTGCTGAGTTTTCCAAATTTGCTGGCATATTGACTGCAGCACTTTCACAACATCATCTTTCAGGATCTGAAATAGCTCAACTGGAATTCCATCACTTCCACTAGCTTTGTTCCTAGTGATGCTTTCTAAGGCCCACTTGACTTCACATTCCAGGATGTCTGGCTCTAGGTCAGTGATCACACCATCATGATTATCTTAGTCATGAAGATCTTTTTTGTACAGTTCTTGTGTGTTCTTGCCACTTCTTCTTAATATCTTCTGCTTCTGTTAGGTCCCTACCATTTCTGTCCTTTATCGAGCCCATCTTTGCATGAAATGTTCCCTTGGTATCTCTAATTTTCTTGAAGCGATCTCTAGTCTTTCCCATTCTGTTGTTTTCCTCTATTTCTTTGTATTGATCGCTGAGGAAGTCTTTCTTATCTCTTCTTGCTATTCTTTGGAACTCTGCATTCAGATGCTTGTATCTTTCCTTTTCTCCTTTGCTTTTTGCTTCTCTTCTTTTCATGGCTATTTGTAAGGCCTCCCCAGACAGCCATTTTGCTTTTTTGTATTTCTTTTTCATGGGGATGGTCTTGATCCCTGTCTCCTGTACAATGTCACAAACCTCTGTCCATAGTTCATCAGGCCCTCTATCTATCAGATCTAGTCCCTTAAATCTATTTCTCACTTCCACTGTATGATCATAAGGGATTTGATTTAGGTCATACATGAATGGTCTAGTGGTTTTCCCTACTTTCTTTAATTTAAGTCTGAATTTGGCAATAAGGAGTTCATGGTCTGAGCCACAGTCATCTCCTGGTCTTGTTTTTGCTGACTGTATAGAGCATCTCCATCTTTGGCTGCAAAGAATATAATCAGTCTGATTTTGATGTTGGCCATCTGGTGATGTCTATGTATAGAGTCTTCTCTTGTGTTGTTGGAAGAGGGTGTTTGCTATGACCAGTGCATTCTCTTGGCAAAACCCTATTAGCCTTTGCCCTGCTTCATTCCATATTCCAAAGCCAAATTTGCCTGTTACTCCAGGTGTTTCTTGACTTCCTACTTTTACATTCCAGTCCCCTATAATGAAAAGGACATCTTTTTTGGGTGTTAGTTCTAAAAGGTCTTGTAGGTCTTCAGAGAACCGTTCAACTTCAGCTTCAGCATTACTGGTTGGGGCATAGACTTGGATTACTGTGATACTGAATGGTTTGCCTTGGAAATGAACAGAGACCATTCTGTCATTTTTGAGATTGCATCCAAGTACTGCATTTCAGACTCTTTTGTTGACCATGATGGCTACTCCATTTCTTCTAAGGGATTCCTGCCCACAGTAGGATATATAATGGTCATCTGAGTTGAATTCACTCATTCCAGCCCATTTTAGTTCGCTGATTCCTAGAACGTTGACGTTCACTCTTGCCATCTCCTGTTTGACCACTTCCAATTTGCCTTGATTCATGGACCTAACATTCCAGGTTCCTATGCAACATTGCTCTTTACAACATCAGACCTTGCTTATATCACCAGTCACATCCACAACTGCGTATTTTTTTGCTTTGGCTCCATCCCCTCATTCTTTCTGGAGTTATTTCTCCACTGATCTCCAGTAGCATATTGGGCACCTACTGACCTGGGGAGTTTCTCTTTCAGTATACTATCATTTTTCCTTTTCATACTGTTCATGGGGTTCTCAAGGCAAGAATACTGAAGTGGTTTGCCATTCCCTTCTCCAGTGGACCTATTCTGTCAGACCTCTCCACCATGGCCTGCCCGTCTTGGGTGGCCCCACAGGGCATAGCTTAGTTTCACTGAGTTAGACAAGGCTGTGGTCCTAGTGTGATTAGATTGACTAGTTTTCTGTGATTATGATTTCAGTGTGTCTGCCCTCTGATGCCCTCTTGCAACACCTACCATCTTACTTGGGTTTCTCTTACCTTGAATGTGGGGTATCTTTTCATGGCTGCTCCAGCGAAGCGCAGTCGCTGCTCCTTATTTTGGACGAGGGATATCTCCTCACTGCCGCCCCTCCTGACCTTGAACGTGGAGTATTTCCTCTTGGCCCTCCTGCGCCCGTGCAGCCACCTCTCCTTGGACATGGTGTAGGTCCTCCAGGCTGCCGGCCCTGTCCTCCGGCGGGGGTAGCTCCTCTAGGCCGCTCCTGTAATTCTCTGGAGATCCAGTGGTTGGTTAGGACGCCAGGCTTTCACTGCCAAGAACTTGGGTTCTATCCCTCATCAGGGAGCTAAGATCACACAGACTGGATTTGATTGGATTGCCATTTCCTTCTCCAGGGAATCTTTCCTACCCAGGGATCGAACCTGGGTCTACCTATACTAAAAATTGCTTTTTGATTATCTGAAATACAAAGTTAACTGGTAATCTGGTATTTTTAAAATTTATTTTATTGAGATGCAGTTGATTTACAATGTTGTGTTAATTTAATATCAATATATCTTATGATTACTGTTTTGCATAGATATTCATCTTATTAATAAAAGTAACTGAATAGGAAAAAAAGTTGTTAAATACCATTATTTGTAAGAAAAAAACAATAAAAAGCTGAAGATATAAATAACTAAGCCAATGTCATACTTTTTTGATGTTTTTATATGAAGATGCTGTAGGAAGATAGCACTGGTTTTTCAAAAATGAAGAGGCTGGCTCCGGCCATATCAGCCTGAAGGCGCCCGATCTTGTCTGATTAGGGAGGAGGGAGGAGGGCTCAGGATGGGCAACACATGTATACCTGTGGTGGATTCATTTTGATATTTGGCAAAACTAATACAATTTTGTAAAGTTTAAAAATAAAATAAAATTGTAGTTGGAAAAAAAATAATAAAATAAAAAAAATAAATTCAAACTGTTAAAAAAAAAAATAAAAAGCACAGGAAACAAACTCAATTAAACACGGTTCACAAGCAGAAAAAAAAAAAATGAAGAGGCTGTAAGGGTGTACTAACTTAACTGCACTCTTTCTGCACAGGCTGAATTGGCAGACAAAGCCCTTGGTTCAGGTTGCAGTGAGAGATGGACCAAACTCCCTTGGAAGGAGAGCTTAAGTGTGGCAGACACATCATAGCTGCACACGACAACTTTCCCTGCTCTAAACAAGTATGCCAATTGGAAACCTACCTGAAAATCTGCTGCAAAGCATTCTGATGAAATCACAGGGTAACATTTGTAGTTTACAAACACCATTTTTTTCGTCTATTCCCTCATCTCAATGAGATCACTATGTAGAGAGACAGAAAGAGTGACTACGGAAAAAGATCGTTTTAATTGTCCTTTTAGAAGGCAGTTCATGACACAAGCTAGTGAAACTAGATATGCTGGTGGAGAACAAGGATTTTAATTTGAGGACAAAGAGTTTAGGATTTCTACCCCCTTCCATCATTTGCAGTGCAGCTCCATGAGACAGCAGACGAAGCGTTTGCTCCAAGACACTGCATAACATATGGTGAGGGAAATTGAAAAGGGCTAAATGGCAAACAAATACAATATTTTTTTCTTTTCAATTTCAGTGATAAATTGCTAAAAGAAATAGGATACAGTGCCTTTCAACCTTAAATATAAGGAAGATATCCTTCATAAAACACAGTGACTGATATTGGATCCATATAAGGAGAATTTTTAATAATGTATACATTTAGTTAAGGATACAAACATCATTTCCCAGTGGTTTAGAAAATAGGCAGAATACAAATTATCAAGCCAAGAAATTTATAAATACAGCGAATTCTTCTGTTCTCAGATAAACTGTAAAAATAAATGAAGTCATCAATAATATCAAGGGCAATTTAATAATAATTTTTCATTCAACATTTAATAGTTTCTAGATGGCTTGATATATCTGCAAAAATAAAGATGGCATATATATATATATAATATGTATAAAATAAAAGCAAATGCTTAATTATTTTCTAGGAAAAGAAGCACAAATCTAACAAAACATGCAATTTAAATTAATCAGTTAGACAACTAGAATCAGATATCATATACAGGAATATTTTATTTAGCTGTTTATTCAATTTGCTTCTGAAATTTTTTCTTATTTAGGAAATATTCACTTTTTTCTCTGCTAATTTTCTCCTTCCATTCATGTTTTTATATATGTACAATTTTTTGTTTTACATTATTAATTATTAGATGGTTGAAAATCTCATTTTTATTTTCTTTAACACAGGTTCACATATGGTTTTGCATAACTGTATTTAAAAACTTAAATGTCATTTTACTAAACCCTGTAGCATCACTAATGTAAGTGTGATCAGTGAAACAGACTTTTATCTATACTTTTCTGTGATGCTTTTCTTGAAAATAATATTAGTTTAGGGTTAGAACAGATTTTTGTGACCTTTAACAGCTTTGTAACCTTGAGCAGGAGACTATAAGAAACTCAATTTTCTTTATATCCAATTTAGACTACCAACAGGCTTGCTGTGAAATTTAAATGGATAATGGTGAAGCACATAGTTGTCTAGCACCTAGCAATTTCTCAACAAAGGCTAGTCAATAGTTTCTTTTCTCCTCTTCTGTCCTTTTCCTGATTCTTTTGAGAATATTGACTGTTCATTTTTTGTTGTTTCTTTTGATACCCAAGAATGGTGGAAGTTTAGTAGAATGCACTTGGGAAGAAATAGAAGTTTATGATTTATTTGATAAGCCTGCATGAGTTGATGCCATATAAAGTGATAGCTAAAGCCTCTGCTATGCAGGAATGTTACTGATGTAATAGAAAATGATTTTGGAAAGAAATCAAGTCAATTTATCAGACATTGAGTGGCCCCTGAATCCTGTAGAAACTCATATGTGATGTGTACTTGGAGACACAAATATGAACAGGTCATAATCCTTGCCCTAAAGGTGCAACTGATTTCATGGAGATATAAAATAAGTTATAAAGTGTCCATAAAACAGAGCAAAATGAAAGGAATGCTAGATTGAGGTATAAAGAGTGAGATGAGAGAAAGGAAAACTTTGTTTTGATATGAATTTCAGCGAGATATTTCAAACAATTAGAAAAACAAAAAGGCCAAAAAAAAAAAAAAGGCTGAATTTCCCCCATATTCTCACTTCACAGTGTTGGAGTTTAACTACAGTATGCATGCTATATAACCTGACACGTTTTAGGCTAACAGTGGTGCTGTGAAAAGCAAACAAAAAAAGTGCCTCTATCGGAAAATAGGCTAATAAGATTCATGTAGATCAGCTGGCTTATTGGTTCATTACTTAAGGTGACCTGTGCCAAAATGATTTAGAGGGGATTTGCCATGTCCAGTATGTGCAGTAGCACAATAGGAAGTAACAGTAATAGCAGCAGTGGCTGGAATAGTAGTAGGGTGCTTTGTTGTTGTTGTTTAGTTGCTAAGTTGTATTTGACTCTTTGTGACCCCATGGACTATTCGCAAGTAAATGACTGCATTTGTTATTCTGTTAGGTTGGCTATATTATTGATTTGTTTTATTTATATTTTATTGAGTTCTAACATATGCTCTTTTGCATATTTTTATTGAGCGGTAACTCACCTACAAAAAAGTGCACAGATATTGTGTGCTGTTCAATGCATTTTTAAGACTTTATTATTTTAGAGCAGCTTTAGGTTCATAACCGGAGAAGGCAATGGCACCCCACTCCAGTACTCTTGCCTGGAAAATCCCATGGACGGAGGAGCCTGGTGGGCTGCCGTCTATGGGGTCGCACAGAGTCGGACACGACTGAAGCGACTTAGCAGCAGCAGGTTCATAACAAACGTGATAGGAAGATAAGCAAAGCATTTTGACAATAGCATTTATCTGTGTAACTTACCTCTATATCAAGAATAGTATATTTTCACTAACCCAGAAAGTTCCTGAACCAACTCTGGAGACAAGCGGTGTTCTAATTTTATAAATATAGATTAGTTGTTTCTATTCTGGAGATTCTTCTAGGAATACCATTTGAAAAAATTTTGTACTCTTCTATGTCTGGCTTTATTCAGCATAATGCTTTTGCTATTTAACCATGTTGTTAGGATACTGATAGTTTGTTACTTTTCATTTTTGAATTGCAATCAATGATGTATTGATCAATATTTAAACTGGATTAAAAAAAAAAATTCTGAATGGTACCATTTGCTAATTTCCAGGATTTAAACACTCTGAAACTAGAAAATCTCCAGCTAATAACAGTTCATCTGTCATTTTGAAAAATTCCTAAAAGTTGCATCATGAGCTCTGTGACCCAGCATGAGATGGCTCCAACTCCCACTGGGCATCCTCCAAGGTATGAACAGCCTGATTTTCTTATCAAGTCCACTCGACGTGAACATGCATGTTGCTTCTATATCTGCACAGTTATGGCTACAGCTCCTATGAATATCCTTATATAAATCTTTGGGTAAACACACATTTTCATTGCTCTTGTATAAATACTCAAGAGTAGAATTGCTTAGCTTTTTATGGTAATTGGCATTATCAGTCTTTTCAATTTTTAACATTTTGCTGGAAGTCAAGTTTCATATTTCCCCCTCTTATAACAGATAGTGATGGTCTGTATTTCTTATGCTTTTTGACCATCTGTACATCTTCTTTCATGAAGTGTCTCAGTCTTTGAACCATTTCTTTTTGTCTGTTATTGAACTGTAGGATCCTTTACATACTATTTGCATGAGTACTTTGAGTACTCATGTATCTGAGTACATGAGTACTCATATATATGTAAACATACATATATCTATGTATATATAAACTTTACCTATATAATATTTATATATTGCATCAGTTCAGTTGAGTTCAGTCGCTCAGTCCTCTCCAACTCTTTGCAACTCCATGAATCACAGCACGCCAGGCCTCCCTGTCCATCACCAACTCCCGGAGTTCACTCAGACTCACGTCCATCGAGTCAGTGATGCCATCCAGCCATCTCATCCTCTGTCGTCCCCTTCTCCTCTTGCCCCTAATCCCTCCCAGCATCAGAGTCTTCTCCAATGAGTCAACTCTTCACATGAGGTGGCCAAAGTACTGGAGTTTCAGCTTTAGCATCATTCCTTCCAAAGAAATCCCAGGGATGATCTCCCTCAGAATGGACTGGTTGGTTCTCCTTGCAGTCCAAGGGACTCTCAAGAGTCTTCTCCAACACCACAGTTCAGAAGCATCAGTTCTTCGGCGCTTAGCTTTCTTCACAGTCCAAATCTCAGATCCATACATGACCACTGAAAAAACCATAGCCTTGACTAGACGGACCTTTGTTGGCAAAGTAATGTCTCTGCTTTTGGATATGCTATCTAGGTTGGTCATAACTTTCCTTTCAAGGAGTAAGCATCTTTTAATTTCATGGCTGCAGTCACCATCTGCAGTGATTTTGGAGCCCCAAAAAATAAAGTCTGACACTGTTTCCACTGTTTCCCCATCTATTTCCCATGAACTGATGGGACCAGATGCCATGATCTTCGTTTTCTGAATGTTGAGCTTTAAGCCAACTTTTTCACTCTCCACTTTCACTTTCATCAAGAGGCTTTTTAATTCCTCTTCACTTTCTGCCATAAGGGTGGTGTCATCTGCGTATCTGAGATTATTGATATTTCTCCTGGCAATCTTGATTCTAGCTTGTGTTTGTTCCAGCCCAGCATTTCTCATGATCTACTCTGCATAAAAGTTAAAAAATATATAAATATTTTCCTAGGTTGTGACTTGATCATCATTTTTTTATGGTGTCTTTTTTAAAAATTAAGAAACAATAGCTTTTATTTTTTTTTAGTGATTTTTCAATTTATTTTATTTTTTTTAGATTTTATTTTATTTAACTTTACAATATTGTATTGGTTTTGCCATATATCAAAATGAATCTGCCACAGGTATACATGTGTTCCCCATCCTGAACTCTCCTCCCTCCTCCCTCCCCATACCATCCCTCTGGGTCGTCCCAGTGCACCAGCCCCAAGCATCCAGTATTGTGCATTGAACCTGGACTGGTGACTCATTTCATATATGATATTATACTTATTTCAATACCATTCTCCCAAACCATCCCACCCTCTCCCTCTCCCACAGAGTCCAAAAGACTGTTCTATACAACTGGAGCCTATTATACAAAGTGAAGTAAGCCAGAAAGAAAAACACCAATACAGTATACTAACGCATATATATGGAATTTAGAAAGATGGTAACAACAACCCAGCAAAAGAAACAATAGCTTTTAGAGCAGTTTTATGTTCATATCAAAATTAAGTGAAAAGTAAAAATATTTACCATATAACTCCTATCATTGCACACATACACACACACACACAACCACACACAGACATACACCTAACTACCTGCCTATTGACATCTCACATATGGTGCCTCTTGATAACAAAAGTTTTTGAAAAAGTCTTATTTATATTTTTTGATAGTGCTTTATGAGCCTAAGAAATCTACCTATTCGGAATCAATAAATATATTTTATAATATTTTCTATAGAAGTCGTATTGCTTAATATTTTCTATTCTTCTCAATTAATTATTTCAATTTAATGATTCTGAAAGATGAGAATGAGGGTCAAGGTACAATTTTTTTTTCCACTTCAGTCAGTTCAGTCACTCAGTCGTGTCTTACTTTTTGTGACTCCATGGACTGCAACACACCAGGCTTCCCTGTTCAGCACCAACTCCCAGAGCTTGCTCAAATTCTTGTCCATCAAGTTGGTGATGCCATCCAACCATCTCATCCTCTGTCATCCCCTTCTCCTCTTGCCTTCAGTCTTTCCCAGCATTGGGGTCTTTTTCAGTTCTTCGCATCAGGTGGCGAAAGTATTGGAGTTTCAGCTTCAGCATCTGTCCTTCCAATGAATATTCTGGACTGATTTCCTTTAGGATGGACTGGTTGGATGTCCTTGCAGTCCAAGGGACTCTCAAGAGTCTTCTCCAAAACCACAGCTCAAAAACATCAATTCTTCAGTACTCAGTTTCTTTATAGTCCAACTCTCACATCCATACACATCCATACATGACTACTGGAAAAACCATAGCTTTCACTAAACAGACCTTTGTTGGCAAAATAATGTCTCTTCTTTTTAATATGTTGTCTACGTTGGTCATGGCATTTTTTCCAAGAAGCAAGCGTCTTTTAATTTCATGGCTGCAGTCACCATCTGCAGTGATTTTGGAGCCAAGAAAAATAAAGTCTCTCACTGCTTCCATTGTTTCCCCAACTATTTGCCATGAAGTGATGGGACTGGTTGCCATGGTCTTAGTTTTTTGAATGTTGAATTTTAAGCCAACTTTTTCACTTTCCTCTTTCACTTTCATCAAGAGGCTCTTTAGCTCTTCTTTGCTTTCTGCCATAAAAGTGATGTCATCTGAGTATCTGAGGTTATTGATATTTCTCCTGGTAATCTTGATTCCAGCTTGGGCTTCATCCAGTCCAGCATTTCACATGATGTACTCTGCATATAAGTTAAATGAGCAGGGTGACAATATACAGCCTTGACGTACTCCTTTCCCAATTTGGAACCAGTCTATTGTTCCATGTCCAGTTCTAACTGTTGCTTCTTGATCTACATTCAGAGTTGTCAGGAGGCAGGTAAGGTTATATATCCAATTGTTGCAGTATCATGCATAAAAACAGTCTTTGCCCCGTTGAATTTCTTGGGCACCTTTGTTGAAAAACACTTGACCACATAAGTTTAGGTCTAATTTTGAACTCTTCATTCTGTTCTGTTCCTTAATCCATCCTTCTGTAAATAACTACTTCCCTTCACTTTTTATAGATTTATAAGTAGTCTTGAAATCAGAAGCAGTAGGTCCTCCACTTGACCACATATGTGAACTTTTTTATCTTTTGAATCTTTATATTTTACATACTTTAAAATCAAGCAGTCCATTTCTGTGGAATGATCTGCTGTGATTTTGTTTGGGAACATGTTCAACCTTTAGATCTGTTTGGGGAGAGTAATGTCTTTTATCCACTTGGCCTAATCACTCCAGGTCCAGGTATCAGGCAAATAGGGACAATCCCTTATGCCCCCAGCTTCTTACATGGTGCAGTGGTTGAGAATCCACTTGCCATTGCAAGAATTGCAAAAGACATGAGTTTGATCCATAGGTCAGGAAGATTCCCTGGAGGAGGGCATAGCAACCCACTCCAGTATTGGAGAATCCCATGAACAGAGGACCCTGGTAGGCTACAGTCCATAGCGTCACAAAGAGTCAGACAGGACTGAAGCAACTTAGCATGCATGCACACGTGTAAGCTCTAAAATATCCGTTCTGCTTATATCTCTTCGTAGGTTTCATAGTTTTTCACACACTGTATATACAGCCTAGTAATCTGTCAAAGGTGGAAGGGAAGCCTATACCTGGATACTTGGAATTTCCTCTCTACATAAATTTTCCTCCCTGATATTCTGCTTCATAAACTTCAACTGTCTCAATAGCCTTGAAACTATAGTCTTGGCTTTCTTGGAGCATGGAGACTACTGATACGTGTTTGATTTCACTTCTTTGTGCTGTGATTTGGAATGTGGTCTCTGGCAGAAAATTCAGAAGAATGTGGTTCTTACCTTCTGCATATATTTTCTCTCAAAGATTACAGACCTACATTCTGTTTTTCAATGCAGAAAAACAATTGCTTCACGTATTTTTACCCAATTTGTAAGTATGCTGCTGCTGCTGCTGCTAAGTCGCTTCAGTCGTGTCCGACTCTATGCGACCCCATAGACGGCAGCCCACCAGGCTCCCCTGTCCCTGGGATTCTCCAGGCAAGAACACTGGAATGGGTTGCCATTTTTATAAGTATAGTGGAAGGTCAAATGCGATACTCTTGACTTTGTCAAAACCAGAAGCAGAAACATGCCAATATGTGCTTTTTTCTTTCAATAAAGATAATTTTATAGTTGTTTTTTGAGAGAAGAAAGTGTAGAAATCTCTTATCTTTTCTGTATTATTCGTTCTGATATTGCTTTAGGATTATCTTTCAGGATAATGCTGACTTCAAGTGACATCTGTGAATTTTTTGTTCTCTCTCTTATTTCAAATCTTCCACATATGTGGTAATTTTCCCACAAATTACTCTTTTACACAATGAACTTCTTTATGAACTTGCCTTGTCTTGTGCATTGAGGTTTTTGAGACCTCAATTGTTCACTCTATTATGATGAGTACTTTAGGGATGAGGTAGAGAACTCATTATGATTTTAGTGCTTTCACAGAAGAACTATGATGATAAAACTTGCAGGAAAAAGTAGCTTAATAAAGTATATTTTACAATTTCTATTTTTATGAAGCTATAATAGGATTTATTGTAAAGTTCCATAGAATATGATTAATTTTAGTCTGCACAGACCCAATAATTATTTTGAGACAGATTTAGTTGATTTCTCAACATTTAATTGGTTCAGCCTAGGATAGGATCTGTTTGATTTAGTTGCTAATAGAGTCTAAAACAATTTGACTATATTTCAGAATAAGGAGATAAGGTTCAGATATGATCATAATTCATGGATCACTGAATTTAGAAATAACTGCTAGTGTTTCAGTCCATCTTAATAGTTAATTTGGGTCACTGTGTCATCAGTTCCATTGCATAATGATTTCTCAAGAAATATTGATTGAACTCACACTCTATGAAGAGACTGAACTCAAGAAAACAAGGAAATCAAGATTAAATTTAATATGTTTATATTCATTTTCTAGGGCTGCCTTAATAAAATATTATAGAGTGGCTTAAACAACAAAAATTTGTTTCTTGCACTTTTGGAGGCTGGAAGTCTAAGACCAAGGTGCCAGCAGATTTAGTTTCTCCCAAGGCCTCTCCCCTTGGCTTGAAGATATCTTGCTTTGTCCTCACATACACGTGTCCTCTGAATACACATTCCTGTGAATCTCTTTTATTATAAGGACATCAGTCATATTGGATTAAGTCCCCATGCTTATGACCATGCTGCTGCTGCTGCCACCAAGTTGCTTCAGTCGTGTCCGACTCTGTGTGACCCCATAGATGGCAGCCCATCAGGCTTCCCCGTCTCTGGGATTCTCCAGGCAAGAACACTGGAGTGGGTTGCCATTTCCTTCTCCAATGCATGAAAGTGAAAAGTCAAAGTGAAGTTGCTCAGTCATGCCCGACTCTTAGCAACCCATGGACTGTAGCCTACCAGGCTCCTCCATCCATGGGATTTTCCAGGCAAGAGTACTGGAGTGGAGTGCCATTGTCTTCTCTGGCTTATGACCATATTTAGTCTTAATTACCTCCTTAAAGGCCCTATCTCCAAATTTATTCACATGGGGGCTAGGGCTTCTACATATGCATTTGAGGGGACACAATTCATTCCATAACAATCTGTATGCTATAGTTACATTCATATATGAGTACAGATTAAATAAGAAAAATAGTAAGCTATGAAATTTCTTCTCTTAAGTTTTATAAACAAGGCTTAAGATTATTTTTGTAAAGAGGACATTATAATCTCATGATCCAGTGATAAAGATTTGAGGATACAAGGTAATATAGAAAATATGTTAACATGCTTGGAAACTTAGAAAACATGATAGAAACATAAGGTATTTATCATTACATGTATTAACATTCAGGCCTTCTAAGCTTTCTTTTAGCTTCTTTTCTGGAGATGTGCTCTTGGGCAGTGACCTTACACCTTAGGATGGATTTAATTCTGCATTTTTTTCTCCCTTAAAAGTGATTTCTTAATCCAAATTATTAATTAGAAACCTCTGCCATCTGGTGATGTGTTTTGAGGGCAAGAAAACCTCTAAATTCACATAAATTTATTTTATGTATAGACAAGTTTAGTCCTTTAGCAGAGATTTCAAGGACAGCATGTGTCCTAGACTCCCGGGTAGCTGAGAAAGAGAACCCAGGTATACAGAGGCCCTGGCTGTTAGAAAGCAGTCAGAAAATGTAAAGAAAATTTAGGCAAAAAAGAGCAATATGGTATACCGATATAGATTTTTGGAATCTCATTCTTGAACAGTGAAATCTATCTCAGCCACTCAACTCAAGCCTGAGTATTCCCTCATCTAGATTTTGACCTTTTGCAAAGATTATAAATCTATCACCTAGTATTACAATCTGGCCCATCATCATGCATATGTGTACTGCCCAGAGTTATAAATTTCTTTGATTTTTCTCTCTTACTTTTTTTTTAACTTGAGAAACTTACTGTATAAACTTGGATATCTAGTTTCTCTTGAAAAATTGAGATTATCAGTCCATGTCACAGGCTTAAGCATATGGAACTAAGCAGTGGTTACATCTTAAAAGTACGTACACTCTCTTGTTGATTACTGTCTCAATACTTTTTTCCACCCATTCATATTATCTATTCAGACCCAATATCCATTTGAATTTTTAATCTTTTGATGTCTCAGTGATAGGGAGTTTCCACATCTGAAGACAGCTTGATTTGAACCATTCTCCTGATATGTACACTCTCCGATGATCTTAAACATTCCATTCTGTTACACCAAAGAAGAAAAATTATTGGCAACTCTCCCCAGCTTGGTCTAACTATGAAAACATATTTCTTATTTGGGGGAATTTATGCAAATGAAGTATGTTGCATAGAGAGAAAGGATTGTGTCAGTTCTTTCTGAGTCAAGCCCATTGCCATTTGTTATTTGCATGTAACAAGCTCTTGGAAGCTTTACTGTGATCTAGAGTACCTGACCTCATATGATCTATATCACTGTTGGATCTGACATGAAGGCCCACCCTTGCCTCTCTCTAGGCAGAGATTTCAACACTGGGTAAGGGATCTGCTGGATCAAGGAGACATGGCTCCCCAAAGCCCACATATTCTCCATGTGCCTCCTATTCTAGACTGTGACCCTAGAATCTCTTGCCCAAAAGACCCAGAGCCACTGTTCACACCTACATAGCTTCACTCTCTGGTTTGTCCTTTAAGGAAAACTGAGCCAGCACTGCGTTTACTCCTAGGCCTGAGGTGTGCCAAGTTTTAAATATGTGAGAGAGAGTTATGGACACATAAGAATAACGTCTTTTGTGGAGTAGGACAAAGAGAAAAGAGGATCTTATTGGTGCCAAGGATCTCCAGTTGCAGTATTTTCCTGGACCCGCATATGTTAGGGGTGACTCCAGAACTTGCCTACATCTTCAACCTCAACACCTGCCTCTCTGCCTTCACTCAACTCTAGGTGGGCAGGTTTTCCTCCTGATCCACAAGCAGATCAAACTTGCTGCCTTTGTATATTTTGTTTCTTTTGCTTGGATTATACCCTCCCTGGTCCTGGTTGTTTCTGTGGCTGGTTTCTTTTAGATATTCGAACCAGAGTTTAAAAATCATCACTTTTCTAGACTTTCCTTTTTACCCCTTGCTATTATACTTATATTGTTCATGGGGTTCTCAAGGCAAGAATACGGAAGTGGTTTGCTATTCTCTTTTCCAGTGGACCACGTTTTGTCAGAGCTCTCCACCATGACCCATCTGTCTTGGGTGGCCCTACATGGCATGGCTCATAGTTTCACTGAGTTAGACAAGGCTGTAGTCAGATTGGTTAGTTTTCTGTGATTGAGGTTTTCAGTCTGTCTGACCTCTGATGGAAGATAAGAAGCTTAGGGAAGCTTCTGGATGGGAAAAACTGAGTCTTTTCTGATGGGTGGGCCGTGCTCAGTAAATCTTTAATCCAATTTTCTGTTGAAGGGCAGAGGTGTGTTCTCTCCCTGTCATTTGACCTGAGGCCAAACTATGGTGGAGGTAATGAAGATAATGGTGACCTCCTTCAAAAGGTCCCATGCAGGCACTGCTACACTCAGTGCCCCCAACCCTGCTGCAGGCGACCACCCACCACGCCTCTGCTGGCCACTACTGGACACTTATGGGCAAGTCTGGGTCAGTCTCTTGTGGGGTCCTGGTACACACAAGGTTCTGTTTGTGCCCTCCAAGAGTCTGTTTCCCCAGTCCTGTGTAAGTTCTGGTGGCTCTATGGTGAGTTAATGGTGACCTTCTCCAAGGGAGCTTATGCCATACCCAGGTTTACTGCACTCAGAGCCCCTGCCCTTGCAACAGTCCACCGCTTACTCATACCTCCTCAGGAGACACCAAAATACAGTTCTGTCTCAGTCTCTGGGGGGGGGGGGGTCTCTGGGTCCTGGTGCACACAAGGTATGTTTGAGCCCTCTAAGCATCTCTGGCAATATGGGGTTTGATTCTGTCATGCGAGTGTATGTTCCTCGGTTCTTTGTCTCATCACAACAAAGATTTGGAGCAATGGACATTAAAGCCCTTGGCGCATCACAGCTCTCGGGTCTTGGACAAACCGTGTTACAGCTCTTAGGCAAATCAGTGTTACAGCTCCATTTTATTTAGAAGATAGCAGGAGAGTGTGAGAGAGAGAGAAAGAAAGAGAGTCTGTGAGAAAGCGCTTTGGCTCCTCCTTTTATATGTTTTTTCCTCCACCCAGGCCTGCCCTATGCAAATTGGGCTTAGCCAGGAGTGCTGTTTGTTCTGCCTGAAGTTTTCACTCTGGTCCTCAGACCTTCCTTTGACCTTCCTTGTCTTTTAGCCACCACCATTTTGGACTCCTTTTCCCTATTCTACCTACCTAACAATTCTAAATGGGATTTTGCCCTCCTACTGTCTTGCTGGGGATTCTGCTTTGCCCTTGAATGTTGGATATCTCCTCAAAGTTACGCCAGCGCCATGCAGCCGCTGCTCTGGTGCCACACAGCAGAACTCCTTATTGACAAATTCAGACTTGAATTGAAGAAGGTAGGGAAAACAACTACAACATTCAGGTATGACCTAAATCAAATTCCTTAGGACTATAAAGTGAAAGTGACAAATAGATTTAGGAGATTAGATCTGATAGACAGAGTGCCTGATGAACTATGAATGGAGGTTCATGACATTGTATAGGAGACAGGGATCAAGACCATCCCAAAGAAAAAGAAATGCAAAAAAGGAAAAATGGTTGACTGAGGAGGTCTTAAAAACAGCTATGAAAAGAAGAGAAGTGAAAGGCAATAGAGAAGGAAAGATATACCCATTTGAATGCAGAGTTCCAAAAATAGCAAGGAGAGATAAGAAAGCCTTCCTCAGTGATCAATGCAAAGAAGTAGAGGAAAACAATAGAATGGGAAAGACTAGAGATCTCTTCAAGAAAATTAGAGATAGCAAGGGAACATTTCATGGAAAGACGGGCTCAATAAAGGACAGAAATGGTAGGGATGTAACAGAAACAGAAGATATTAAGAAGAGGTGGCAAGAAGACACAGAGTTCAGTTCAGTTCAGTCACTCAGTTGTGTTCGATTCTTTGCGACCCCATGAATCACAGCACACCAGGCCTCCTTGTCCATCACCAACACCTGGAGTTCACCCAGACTCAGGTCCATTGAGTCAGTGATGCCATCCAGCCATCTCATCCTCTGTCGTCCCCTTCTCCTCCTGCCCCCAATCCCTCCCAGCATCAGAGTCTTTTCCAATGAGTCAACTCTTCACATGAGGTGGCCAAAGTACTGGAGTTTCAGCTTTAGCATCAGTCCTTCCAAAGAAATCCCAGGGCTGATCTTCACAATGGACTGGTTGGATCTCCTTGCAGTCCAAGGGACTCTCAGGAGTCTTCTCCAACACCACAGTTCACAAGCATCAATTATCTGGCGCTCAGCCTTCTTCACAGTCCAACTCTCACATCCATACATGACTACTGGAAAAACCATAGCTTTGACTAGATGAACTTTGTTGGCAAAGTAATGTCTCTGCTTTTGGATATGCTATCTAGATTGGTCATAACTTTCCTTCCAGGAGTAAGTGTCTTTTAATTTCATGGCTGCAGTCACCATCTGCAGTGATTTTGGAGCCCCCAAAAATAAAGTCTGCCAATGTTTCCACTGTTTCCCCATCTATTTCCCATGAAGTGATGGGACCGGATGCCATGATCTTCGTTTTCTGAATGTTGAGCTTTAGGCCAACTTTTTCACTCTCCTCTTTCACTTTCATCAAGAGGCCTTTTAATTCCTCTTCACTTTCTGCCATAAGGGTAGTGTCATCTGCATATCTGAGATTATTGACATTTCTCCCAGCAATCTTGATTCCAGCTTGTGCTTCTTCAACCCCAGCGTTTCTCATGATGTACTCTGCATAGAAGTTAAATAAGCAGAGTGACAATATACAGCCTTGACATACTCCTTTTCCTATTTGGAACCAGTCTGTTGTTCCATGTCCAGTTCTAACTGTTGCTTCTTGACCTGTATACAAATTTCTCAGGAGGAAGGTCAGGTGGTCTGGTATTCACATCTCCTTCAGAATTTTCCACAGTTTATTGTGATCCACACAGTCAAAGGCTTTGGCATAGTCAATAAAGCAGAAATAGATGTTTTTCTGGAACTCTCTTGCTTTTTCCATGATCCAGCGGGTGTTGGCAATTTGATCTCTGATTCCTCTGCCTTTTCTGAAACCAGCTTGAACATCAGGAAGTTCACGGTTCACATGTTGCTGAAGCCTGGCTTGGAGAATTTTGAGCATTACTTTACTAGCATGTGATATGAATGCAATTGTGTGGTACTTTGAGCATTCTTTGGCATTGCCTTTCTTTGGGATTGGAATGAAAACTGACCTTTTCCAGTCCTGTGGCCACTGCTGAGTGTTCCAAATTTGCTGGCATATTGAGTGCAGCACTTTCACAGCATCATCTTTCAGGATTTGAAATAGCTCAATTTGGAATTCCATCACCTCCATTAGGTTTGTTCGTAGTGATGCTTTCTAAGGCCCACTTGACTTCACATTCCAGGATGTCTGGCTCTTCGTGAGTGATCACACCATTGTGATTATCTTGGGCGTGAAGATCTTTTTTGTACAGTTCTTCTGTGTATTCTTGCCACCTCTTCTTAATATCTTCTGCTTCTGTTAGGTCCATACCATTTCTGTCCTTTATCGAGCCCATCTTTGCATGAAGTGTTCTCTTGGTATCTCTAATTTCCTTGATGAGATCTCTAGTCTTTCCCATTCTGTTGTTTTCCTCTATTTCTTTGCGTTGATGGCTGAGGAAGGCTTTCTTATCTCTCCTTGCTATTCTTTGGAACTCTGCATTCAGATGTTTATATCTTTCCTTTTCTCCTTTGCTTTTCACTTCTCTTCTTTTCACAGCTATTTGTAAGGCCTCCCCAGACAGCCATTTTGCTTTTTTGCATTTCTTTTCCATGGGGATGGTCTTGATCCCTGTCTCCAGTACAATGTCATGAACTTCATTCCATAGTTCATAAGGCACTTTATCTATCAGATCTAGTCCCTTAAATGTATTTCTCACTTCTACTGTATAATCATAAGGGAATTGTTTTAGGTCATACCTGAATGGTCTAGTGGTTTTCCCTACTTTCTTCAATTTAAGTCTGAATTTGGCAATAAAGAGTTCATGATCTGAGCCACAGTCATCTCCTGGTCTTGTTTTTGCTGACTGTATAGTGCTTTTCCATCCTTGGCTGCAAGGAATATAATCAATCTGATTTTGGTGTTGACCATCTAGTGATGTCCATGTGTAAAGTCTTCTCTTGTATTGTTGGAAGAGGGTGCTTGTTATGACCAGTGCATTTTCTTGGTAAAACTCTATTAGTCTTTGCCTTGCTTCATTCCCTATTCCAAGGCCAAATTTGCCTGTTACTCCAGGTGTTTCTTGACTTCCTACTTTTACATTCCAGTCCCCTATAATGAAAAGGACATCTTTTTTGGGTGTTAGTTCTAAAAGGTCTCATGGTCTTCAGAGAACCGTCAACTTCAGCTTCTTCATTACTGGTTGGGGCATAGACTTAGATTACTGTGATATTGAATGGTTTGCCTGGAAACGAACAGAGATCATTCTGTCGTTTTTGAGATTGCATCCAAGTACTGCATTTCAGACTCTTTTGTTGACCATGATGGCTACTCCATTTCTTCTGAGGGATTCCTGCCCTCAGTAGTAGATCTAATGGTCATCTGAGTTAAATTCACCCATTCCAGTCCATTTCAGTTCGCTGATTCCTATCATGTCCACTTCACTCTTGCCATCTCTTGTTTGACCACTTCCAATTTGCTTGATTCATGGACCTGACATTCCAGGTTCCTATGCAATATTGCACTTTACAGCATCGGACCTTGCTTCTATCACCAGTCACATCCACAGCTGGGTATTGTTTTTGCTTTGGCTCCATCTCTTCATTCCTTCTGGAGTTATTTCTCCACTGATCTCCAGTAACATATTGGGCATCTACTGATCTGGGGAGTTCCTCTTTCAGTATCCTATCATTTTCCCTTTTCATGCCATTCATGGGATTCTCAAGGCAAGAATACTGAAGTGGTTTGCCATTCCCTTCTCCAGTCACGATGCTGTGATCACTCACCAAGAGCCAGACATCCTGGAATGTGAAGTCAAGTGGTCCTTAGGAAGCATAAGTATGAACAAAGCTAGTGGAGGTGATGGAATTCCAGTTGAGCTATTTCAAATCCTGAAAGATGATGCTGTGAAAGTGCTGCACTCAATATGCCAGAAAATTTGGAAAACTCAGCAGTGGCCACAGGACTGGAAAAGGTCAGTTTTCATTCCAACCCCAAAGAAAGGCAATGCCAAAGAATACTCCAACTACCACACAACTGCACTCATCTCACAAGTTAGCAGAGTAATGCTCAAATTCTCCAAGCCAAACTTCAACAATGCATGAACCATGAACTTCCAGATGTTTAAGCTGGTTTTAGAAAAGCCAGAGGAACCAGAGATCAAATTGCCAACATCCATTGGATAATTGAAAAAGCAAGAGAGTTCCAGAAAAACATCTACTTCTGTGTTATTGACTATGCCAAAGCCTTTGACTATGTGGATCACAACAAGCTATGGAAAATTATTCAAGAAATAGGAATATGAGACCACCTGACCTGCCTCCTGAGAAATTTGTATGCATGTCAAGAAGGAACAGTTAGAACTGGACATGGAACAACAAACTGGTTCCAAATCGGGGAAAGAGTACATCAAGGCTGTACATTGTCACCCCGCTTATTTAATTATATGCAGAATACATCATGAGAAATGCTGGACTGGATGAAGCACAAGCTGGAATCAAGATTGAAAGGAGAAATATCAATAACCACAGATATGCTCATGACACCATCCTTATGGCAGAAAACAAAAAATAACTAAAGAGCCTCCTGATGAAATTAAAAGTGGAGAGTGAAAAAGTTGGCTTAAAGCTCAACATTCAGAAAACGAAGATCATGGCATCTGGTCCCATCACTTCACGGCAAATAGATGGGAAAACAATGGAAACAGTTACAATTATTTTTTGGGGCTCCAAAATCCCTGCAGATGATGACTGCAGCCATGAAATTAAAAGGTGCATGTTCCTTGGAAGAAAATCTATGACCAACCCAGATAGCATATTAAAAAGCAGAGACATTACTTTGCCAACAAAGATCCATCTAGTCAAGGCTATGATTTTTTCAGTAGTCATGTATGGATGTGAGAGTTGGAATATAAAGAAAGCTGAGCACTGAAGAATTGATGCTTTTGAACTGTGGTGTTGGAGAAGACTCTTGAGAGTCCCTTGGACTGCAAGGAGATCCAACCAGTCGATCCTAAAGGAAATCAGTCCTGAATGTTCATTGGAAGGACTGATGCTGAAGCTTAAACTCCAATATTTTTGTCCACCTGATGGGAAGAGCTGACTCATTTGAAAAGACCATGATACTGGGAAAGATTGAAGGCAGGAGGAGAAGGTGATGACAGAGGATCAGATGATTGGATGGCATCACCAACTCGATGGATGTGGGGTTGAGCAAGCTCCGGGAGTTGGTGATGGACAGGGAGGCTTGGCGTGCTGCAGTCCATGGGATCACAAAGAGTTGGACGTGACTGAGTCTTGGAACTCAACTGAGTTATCACTATAGGCCTTTTTAAATCTGAAATGATCTTCTAAAAGTGTTTGCCTATGTATTGTTCATCTTTTCCTAGTGAAATACAGATGCCATAAGAGCAGAGAGCTACTTGTCCTGCCTCCTGTGCTCTCCTCAGGGCCTAGCATGGACTAATGCTCCATAATATTTGGTTAATAAATGATTTACTGGGAAATTGACTGAATAAATATCTTTTGTCTTGAAAAGTATAGAGACAACTGCATATATATTTCATTATTGACATTCAACAGGATAGGCTCAGTTATGTTGTAGTAAGTCTGGTTTAAAACACCTTTTACTTTAATGTCTTGGCTATTGTAAATAGTGTTGCAAAGAACTTTGCGGTGCACCTGCCATTTTGAATTATGGTTTCCTCAAGGCATATACCCAGTAGTGCGATATCTGAGTCATATGGTAGCTCTGTTTTTAGTTTATAAACAGTAAGGAAGCTCCGTACTTTTATCCATAGTGGATGTATTAATTTACTTTTCCACCAAGGCAAGAGGGTTCCCTTTTCTCCACAACCTCTCCAGCATTCACTGTTTGTAGATTTTTTTTGATGGTGGTCATTCTGACTGGTGTGAGGTGATACTTCATTGGAGTTTTGAGTAGCATTTCTCTGATAATTAGAGACGTTCAAATAAAAAACAAGACCAGGAGCTGACTGTGGCTCAGATCATGAACTCCTTATTGCCAAATTCAGACTTAAAATGAAGAAAGTAGGGAAAACCACTAGACCATTCAGATATGACCTAAAATAATTCCCTTATGATTATACAGTGGAAGTGAGAAATAGATTTAAGGGACTAGATCTGATAGATAGAGTGCCTGATGAACTATGGAATAAGGTTCGTGACACTGTACTGGAGACAGGGATCAAGACCATCCCCATGGAAAAGAAATGCAAAAAAGCAAAATGGCTGTCTGGGGAGGCCTTACAAACAGTGTGAAAAGAAGAGAAGTGAAAAGCAAAGGAGAAAAGGAAAGATATAAGCATCTGAATGCAGAGTTCCAAAGAATAGCAAGGAGAGATAAGAAAGCCTTCCTCAGCCATCAACGCAAAGAAATAGAGGAAAACAACAGAATGGGAAAGACTAGAGATCTCTTCAAGAAAATTAGAGATACCAAGGGAACACTTCATGCAAAGATGGGCTCGATAAAGGACAGAAATGGTATGGACCTAACAGAAGCAGAAGATATTAAGAAGAAGTGGCAGGAATACACAGAAGAACTGTACAGAAAAGATCTTCATGACCTAGATAATCACAATGGTGTGATCACTGACCTAGAGCCAGACATCCTGGAATGTGAAGTCAAGTGGGCCTTAGGAAGCATCACTACGAACAAACCTAATGGAGGTGATGGAATTCCAAATTGAGCTATTTCAAATCCTGAAAGATAATGCTGTGAAAGTGTTGCAGTCAATATGTCAGCAAATTTGGAAAACTCAGCAGTGGCCACAGGACTGGAAAAGGTCAGTTTTCATTCCAATCCCAAAGAAAGGCAATGCCAAAGAATGCTCAAACTACCGCACAATTACATTCATCTCACACGTTAGTAAAGTAATGCTCAAAATTCTCCAAGCCAGGCTTCAGCAATACGTGAATGGTGAACTTCCAGATGTTCAAGCTGGTTTTAGAAAAGGCAGAGGAACCAGAGATAAGATTGCCAACATCTGCTGGATCATGAAAAAAGCAAGAGAGTTCCAGAAAAACATCTATTTTTGCCTTATTGACTATGCCAAAGCCTTTGATTGTGTGGATCACAATAAACTGTGGAAAATTCTGAAGGAGATGTGAATACCAGACCACCTGACCTGCCTCTTGAGAAACCTATATGCAGGTCAGGAAGCAACAGTTAGAATTGGACATGGAACAACAGACTGGTTCCAAATAGGAAAAAGAGTACGTCAAGGCTGTATATTGTCACCCTGCTTATTTAACTTATATGCAGAGTACATCATGAGAAACGCTGGGCTGGAAGAAGCACAAGCTGGAATCAAGATTGCTGGGAGAAATATCAATAACCTCAGATATGCAGATGACACTGCCCTTTATGGCAGAAAGTGAAGAGGAACTAAAAAGCCTCTTGATGAGAGTGAAAGAGGAGAGTGAAAAAGTTGGCCTAAAGCTCAACATTCAGAAAACAAAGATCATGGCATCTGGTCCCATCACTTCATGGGAAATAGATGGGGAACCAGTTGAAACAGTGTCAGACTTTATTTTTGGGGGGCTTCAAACTCACTGCAGATGGTGATTGCAGCCATGAAATTAAAAGACGCTTACTCCTGGAAGGAAAGTTATGACCAAGTTAGATAGCATATTGAAAAGCAGAGACATTACTTTGCCAACAAAGGTCCATCTAGTCAAGGCTATGGTTTTTTCAGTGGTCATGTATGGATGTGAGATTTGGACTGGGAAGAAGGCTGAGTGCTGAAGAATTATGCTTTTGAACTGTGGTGCTGGAGAAGACTCTTGAGAGTCCCTTAGACTGCAAGGAGATCCCACCAGTCCATTCTGAAAGAGATCAACCCTGGGATTTTTTTGGAAGGAATGATGCTAAAACTGAAACTCCAGTACTTTGGCCAACTTATGAGAAGAGTTGACTCATTGGAAAATACTCTGATGCTGGGAGGGATTGGGGGCAGGAGGAGAAGGGGATGATAGAGGATGAGATGGCTGGATGGCATCACTGACTCTATGGACGTGAGTCTGAGTGAACTCCGGGAGTTGGTGATGGACAGGGAGGCCTGGTGTGCTGCATTTCATGGGGTCGCAAAGAGTCGGACATGACTGAGCTACTGAACTGAACTGAAATATCATATATAATGCATACATGTGGAATTTATAAAAATGCTATGGATGAACATATTAGCAGGGAAGAAATAGAAACTAAGACGTAGAATATGGACTTGTGAACACAGCGGGGTCGGGGAGAGGAGGGTGAGATGAATTGGGAGATTGGGATTAACATATATATTTACTACCGTAAGTAAAACAGATAGCTAGTAGGAACTTGTTGTCGAGAACTGGGAGCTCAGCTAAGTGCTCTGTAGTGACCTAGATGGGTGGGGTGGGGTGGGGTTGGAGGGAGGCCCAAGAGGGAGATGATATATGTATACATATAGCAGATTCATTTCATTATACAGCAGAAAGTAACACAACATTGTAAAGCAATTATACTTCAATAAAAATAAATATATTTATAGCCAATAAAAAATCAGAATAAAAAAACACAGCTTTTACTTCTCATTCACCCTATATCACCACTGTGAGTTAGCTGCAGCTTGATCCTGTGTTCTTATTCTGGGACCCAGATTGGCAGATTCTTCCTTACCTGAAGCGACACTGATTGCCATGGCACCGACACTGGGAAAAAGGAAAGGCAGCAAAGCACTGGCTGGCTGTTAAAACATCTGTCTGGAAGCAACCTATAAAGGGGCTTTGCTTAGAGTTTTGGTCAAAGCAAAGCAGTGAATGGTCATTAGATTACAAAAATATCTATTTTTTAACAAAGTTGAATCTCATTAAAAGGAAAGGCTGTTTTCCTACATGTTTATTTTGCCCTATTTTAGTTTAAAAAGAATTTTAATTCTTTCAATTGGTAATAACTTGGCATCTGATTCTTTTACCCTTTGATATGTGATTGCTTCCATTGATATATTTAAAATGACGGAGCATCAGGAGAATTATTCCCCTGCATACATATGGTTGTATAATGAAATTATTCCTGATGTGAAGAAAAAGTTTGCATTTTTTGGCTGATCACAATTGGTGAAAACAGAGGGTCTATATGTCTTAAATGGAGTATATTTTTCAAACTTTTGATAAGCATGGTGTCTCTCACTTGTTCCCATATTTAAGTCAGCATTCTTTGTTAACAAGCTTTTCTTCTGCACACAGAAACAGCATCTTGAAAGTTGCCTTTTAACTTGTTATCTCTTGTGGCTCCTTTTTCTCCTGTTTCTTCCTAACTTCCAATTATCTGGTCATCTGACTGTGTAAACAATTTGGGTTTATGCAAGGGATTTAGATATTTTTCATTAAAATCCCTGCACATTTTGTAAGAACAAAATAATTAAATCAGTACCTAAAATTAGTCCTTTTCAGATCTTTATTTTCCTTTCTTTCTTTTTCACTATAAGAAAGAGCTTACTTATTTTTAACATTACTACAACCTTTTGACTCCAAGAGAACAATAAAGAATGTCTTCGAAGAGGAGTCCTTCAATATGTCTCTCTTTGATTAGAGAAAGTGTTGGCTCTATGTGACAAGCTGCCAGATGGTACCCAAAAGTATCTAAACTATCGTTTTTGGTCAGACTATTGGATGTGACATATTTTTATAGGCAGTAGCCAATAGAGCCCAGAGCTAGGTTTATTCTAAATAAGACTTGAGGAAATAGGCCATAATGAAAGAGTTGTCATATGATGTTTAAAGAGAGGTAATTTATAATATTCTCAGGAATACTTACTGTCATGACAAATCAAGTATTTATAACTATGCCTTACAGGCTTCTGTGGAAACTTTCCCATTTATGCAGAAAATCAGAGGTTTAATTTAATATCTATTAAGTCTCCATACATGCTAATCACTATACTATATGCCTTAATAAATTCATTTTATTCAATCCCTCTCTTCATCAACCCATGAAATACAGATTATGCTCATTTATCTCTTCTGTTCTAGCCAAAGAATAAGTGTATTTATCAAAGAGCTTTGCAGAATAAGAAGCACAAGGGGACCATCTCACAGTCTTAGTCTTAAGAAGAAGGATAACGTCCCTGGTGGTGTCTGAACAGTTAGGGTATCCATGCCTGCGCCACTGTTATGAAGTCTTGTCCTTAGATACCAGATTAACCAAAGATTTCTGATAAAACTCTATTACTTTACCACATATAAGTTCTGTATTGGTTACATAAAATTGTAGCCAGATAGAAACAAATGTCTATTGTTTTATTACTGAATTTGTTTATTTGAATTGGTAACAATTTTCAGTACCTAATTTATAATATTAAAAATAAAATAAAAACAATATCAATTTTGACCCTACCACTAAGAAAGAACTGATTTTTACATACTGAAATATTTGCTTCCAGTCTAATTTGTATATAGTATATATTATTGACATTATGTGCATTTCAGTTTTTAAAAAATATAGATTTCACCATTTATAAAGTTTTATGCTCTCCTTTCTTCATTTAAAATTTCATAATGTGCAATTTTGCTTGACATTATTAATCAAATATATAATTTCAACAATGTCTTTCATTTCTGAATATTCAACAGTCAATATATTGTTTTCTCCATTGTTTCAGACATGCTGTGCTGCTGCTGCTGTGCGTGTAAGAGAGAGAGTAAGACAAACGTACATGCTCTTTACTTATTCATCTAGATATTCTCGGTTTCACTCCTATAACAAGTCAGATTTTCAAACCACGTATTTTAATTTCCTATAAAGGTATCATTCTCCAGTCATCCTTTAGTATTTTTTCTGCAATGATGATTCAGTTCAGTTCAGTCGCTCAGTTGTGTCCCACTCTTTGCAACCCCATGAATCACAGCACAAAATCTCTGCTTTTTAATATGCTATCTAGGTTGGTCATAACTTTCCTTCCAAGGAGTAAACGTCTTTTAATTTCATGGCTGCAGTCACCATCTGCAGTGATTTTGGAGCCCCCAAAAATAAAGTCTGACACTGTTTCCACTGTTTCCCCATCTATTTCCCATGAAGTGATGTAACCAGATGCCATGATCTTCGTTTTCTAAATGTTGAGCTTTAAGCCAACTTTTTCACTCTCCACTTTCACTTTCATCAAGAGGCTTTTTAGTTCCTCTTCACTTTCTGCCATAAGGGTGGTGTTATCTGCATATCTGAGGTTATTGATATTTCTCCTGGCAATCTTGATTAGGGCTGTACAAAAAAAAAAAAAAAAAGCAACATGAATAACATTGCTGTGACCTCAATAAAACCATCACATCAAGGAATTGTTCTCTGTATGGATAAGGTCTATGAAGTATATTCCTATAGGTACTGGTAGTAAAGAAGAGATGGTTTATGTGGAATAGCCAGGATACTTTCTTTGACTAGCTAGTGTTGCTCAATGCATCTTCCTCTTCCTCTAGGATAATGGGAAGTAGACCTGGATTGAGTACTCAACAATAGCAAATACTTTCAGTCTTGATCTGCACTGTCCAGTATCAGATCAGATCAGATCAGTCGCTCAGTGGTGTCCGACTCTTTGCGACCCCATGAATTGCAGCACGCCAGGCCTCCCTGTCCCTCACCAACTCCCGGAGTTCACTCAGACTCAGGTCCATCGAGTCAGTGATGCCATCCAGCCATCTCATCCTCTGTCGTCCCCTTCTCCTCCTGCCCCCAATCCCTCCCAGCATCAGAGTCTTTTCCAATGAGTCAACTCTTCACATGAGGTGGCCAAAGTACTGGAGTTTCAGCTTTAGCATCATTCCTTCCAAAGAAATCCCAGGGCTGATCTCCTTCAGAATGGACTGTCCAGTATGGCAGCCATTAACCCTATGTGACTATTTATATTTAAATTAAGGTGAAATAAAATGTAAAATTTAGTTCCTCAGTCACACTAGCCATTTTCCAATTGCTCAATAGTCATGTGTCTCTGTTGTCTACTGTATTGAAAAGCACAGATATAGAATATTTCCATTATTAGAGAAAGTTCTACTGAACTGCACTGATCTACATTATGGATCAAATTATAAATTTCTAGATTCCTATACTTCTTTATCTTATATGTTAATTTAAACTACCTACATGGTTAGTTACTTATTATCACAACATACTTTTTTATTGCTTTTAGAATTAGGTAGCATATAAATATATGCAAATATATGATTAAATCTATCACGGCATATGGTCTCATCACTTCATGGCAAATAGATGGGGAAACAGTGGAAACAGTGGCTGACTTTATTTTTCTGAGCTCCAAAATCACTGCAGATGGTGACTGAAGCCATGAAATTAAAAGATGTTTACTCCTTGGCAGGAAAATTATGACCAACCTAGACAGCATATTAAAAAGCAGAGACATTACTTTGCCAACAAAGGTCCATCTAGTCAAGGCTATGGTTTTTCCAGTGGTCATGTATGGATGTGAGAGTTGGACTGTGAAGAAAGCTGAGCACGGAAGAATTGATGCTTTGAACTATGGAGTTGGGGAAGACTCTTGAGAGTCTCTTGGACTGCAAGGAAATCCAACCAGTCCATCCTAAAGGAGATCAGTCCTGGGTATTCATTGGAGGGACTGATGTTGAAGCTGAAACTCCAATACTTTGGCCACCTGATGCAGAGAGTTGACTCATTGGAAAAGACCCTGATGCTGGGAAAGATTGAGGGCAGGAGGAGAATGGGACGACAGAAGATGAGATGGTTGGATGGCATCACCAACTCAATGGACATGGGTTTGGGTGGACTCCGGGAATTGGTGATGGACAGGGAGGCCTGGCGTGCTGTGGTTCATGGGGTCACAAGAGTAGGACATGACTGAGCAACTGAACAGAACTGAATCATTTAATAATGTACTACCATCCTGTCATAATTTCTTGTAATGTTGACACACAACCATTTAGGAGATGATAAGATAGGGTATCAGACTTACAAAGGAGATTACAATTTTTTATTATATCTAGAATTTATATATTTACATGGTCATATTTGTATGTGCTCTGTCCACCTTTGTTTTTATCACCCTGCCATCCTCACTCCCCCCACCACATTCCAATCCAGTCTCATTTTCAACACTGTTTGTAATAAATCTGATTAAGTATAGACCTTACTCAGGATCATTACAGTGGTGCTGGAAATGATGAAGGTGCAAAGAGTCTGTGCTTCTGCCATGCTACCTATGTCATGGTCATCACTAGATGTAACAGCAAGCAGTGAATATCAGAGAGGGCTTCAGAGAAAAGCAGTGTCAGCTTTGGTTGGGTAACATGGAATATTTTTATGCCATTTGGGACGTTTATGCTCAGATTGAAGATCTGAAAGCCACAGTCATATTTTAGAATTTAAAATAAACTCATACTTATAGTTTGTACTGATTTGAGAAGGATTTGAAATAAACAACTCAATAGGACATTTTCTTAGGGCTGGTAATGGCATTTTCAAAATGCTTGGATATAAATAAAGCAAACATACATTTCCGATGTCTAACTGTATAGTTGTAGAATGCTTAGCCATAAATCAGTGTAGACCACTTTAATTTCATTTCTTGCCTACATAATCAAAACATGAAGCTCCCTTTTCTTTAACACATAATTCTTCTCAATCATTACATAAATTGTCATATTTCTTTATAACGAAGTAAATGCCTAGGTTCAGCTATGATTTACAGATTGTGTAAATTATTAGCCATATGGTTGTTATACGCCATTCTGCTTACAAAATATGTTTTAAGTAAATACATCTATGTCTATGAGAGGGGGTTATTCATTGTTATTTAGATGTTTTAAATATCTTCTCTATAGTAAGGGCAAGCACTTCCAGCTGGGTTCTATCATTTGTCCCAAATGCTTTTTTCTTCATGATTTTTATCATTCCAACCTACAAAAGTGGATAAGGACAGGCCTTCAGAAGGATAGATTCATACCATAGCTATAATGTACTATGAACATGTTATACATTTTTGTTGGCATTTCTTTTTTTTACCATTTTTAAGTTAGTTGGCTGAATTTTTCACTATTATATTTCCTAGGTGCTACACGGGTTCACAAAGAATCAGACATGACTGAGCAACTGAACAAGATGTACCAATTTAATAATAACATTTATGAGGACTGCGGAGGGATCAATTTCAATAAAAGTGACATAGATTGGTAATGAGGTGGCAACTACTTGATTTTTCTGAAAGAAAGTTGTTTTGGTTGGTGAACAACTTTGCTAAAAAGTTATGAGTTGCTGTCCAACAATCTAGCTTACATAAGTTGGAGGCATTAGATCTTTTAAAGGTGTGTGTGTGTGTGTGTGTGTGTGTGTTGAGGATTGAATATTCAGGAGAGAGGAAGCTCTACATACAGACAAAATAATCTAGAGCTTGAGAAGGGTAACCTTGGAGACAATGAAAAAGTTAGAAGAGATGCAGAGAAGGGCATACAAGATGAGAGTAGTTCATTCGCTTCCAGTTTGACTCCTTCATATCTCCCCAAATCTTCAGTAAATTCTACTTGTTCTCAAAAATCCTAGTAGGAGAAAAAATTTTGTGGAACTTGATAGAAAAGTCAAATAGATTTTTATGGACATCACTAGACGTGGGGTAAAACTGAATAATACCTTGAGATACAAAAGCCAGAGTCAGGATAGTTATGAAGTATAGGCCCAAGAATCAGTCTCTGCTGATACCTGTAGATCTAACACATTCATTGCGCAAATTCGTCAATCAATTCGGTTATCCATACCCTTATTGAGGAAATTTAGTTTTTGGTAGTATTTTTACAGCACAATCGGTGCTATAAAGAATACTTTACATGCCTCTTTGAGCACACAGAATTTCTCTAAAGAATGTACCTAGAAATGCCATTTTTGGTTCATTAAAAAATTATTGGGTGTTTTCAAATTATCCTCCAAAATACATATATGGTGTGTTCCAAAACATAGTATAATTGTGTGCTTTGATTTTCATTTTCAGCATATGAAAGTTCTTATTTACTCTCATTTTTGTGAATGCATGACATTATCTTTCTGATTGAATGTGAAGTGCCATCTTGTTGTTTTATTTTGTTTCATACTGAATGCTATGTGATTGGGAAAATTGTCTTATCTTTATTGGCCATTGGGTTCCCTATTCTGTGTATGCCTCAATTTTCCTTTGGCAGACACTATTAATCATCTTCCTCCTAGCTATTCTTCAATTCTTTACCAACTGATTTTTATTTTATTTTACATCCCAATATATTCATTTAAACTTATTTCCTATTTTCCCTTGAGATTGGAAGTGGTCATATGACCCAACTCTGGCCAATAGAAAGTAGTAAGTATAAGTCATTGGGAATTTCAGACAGACTTTTTAAAAGGTGTGTTTTTTATTTTGGGCTTCCCAGGTGGCACTAATTGTAAAGAACCCACCTGCCAATGAAGGAGACAGAAAAGATGTGAACTAGATCCTTGGGTTGGGAAGATCCCCTGGAGGAGGACATGGCAATCCACTCCAGTATTCTTGCCTGGAGAATCCCATGGACAGAGGAGCCTGGTGGGCTATGGTCCATAGGGTCACACAGAGTCTGAAATGACTTAGCATGTTTGCACATCTTTTATTTTAGTCCCTGGAACTTCCCTTCTGGTTTTTTTTTTTGTTTGTTTGTTTGTTTTTTTTTCAATTCTGGAACTCAGACTTAAAGCCTGAAGAAAGGGAGGTAGTTTGTACTGTAAGAACAAAGTGTATTGAACAGAAAAGAAGATGAGTTCTTGATAATCAGGTGGCTCTAGTCACCTGAATGGGTTCTTTTCTGACCTAACTTTTCAAAGAAAACCAACCTATACTGGCATAATCCTCTCTCCTTAAGTTTCTGAGATAGCAGAAGTCCATCTGAAGAATAAATGTATCTTGTTCTGATTTTTAATGAACTTGTTTTACTTTTTTTAAATTGATTTCCTAGAATTCTTTATATATTTTAGATAGAAATATTTTGTCAGTTATACTTGCCACAAATAGTTTCTCCCAAAGACAGGGGTCTTTGTTCTGGCTTTTGTTTTTGTTTTTTTGCTAATTTCACCATGAGTACTGGCAGAGTCACCTTCCCTTACTAGGTCACGGGCCCATCTTCTATAAAATGAAGGGCAGAGAATCTCTAAGGCCTGGTGCAGCCCTATATTCCATAAGACCATGAATTTGTGCTTAATAAACACATCTCTGAACGGTAGAACAGAGCAGTATGATCCTCACAGCCCTTCATCTTTATAAAGCTCTTTCTGACCTGCAGATAGCTCCCACAATGCAGACCGATTCCTTAAGATGCTATTTACAAACCATTCTGGATAGTTTTAGAGTGATCCATCTTTTGGGGCATGTAGTTGAAGATTTTGTACTACCCAAAAGAAAAAAAAAGGGAAAACTAAAAGAACAAAAAAGAAACACCCAAATACTATGATATTTCAGTACATCTCCTTTAAACTTGAGGGACATACACTGTCAATAGAACTTGAAGACAGCAAGTTCAATTGATAAGTAATAGAAGGAAATGAGTGATTCTCGATACATTTCATCAATATTCATTAAGCAATTATAAAAAGGAAATCTACTGAAGTAAATTAGTTTCCTAGCAGTCAAGTTTGGATTTTCTTTTAACATAGATTGTGGAAAAATCATAAAAGATAGACTAAAACAAACCAAATTAAAAAAAAAAAAACAGCAAATAGATTATTTTGAGTGTTCTCTCTAGATGGCTCATTTTCCATTATTACTGTGAAGAGAAAATGCTGATTTTTTAACAGGGGAAGACATAGCTCTGCAGTTCACTTTTTCCTCCCTGCTTGCATAAAAACTTAGGCAGAAATTATTGTGATAAACAGCTGGGAATAAGCTGGGAAAATAGTCTTGTGAAGTCACCTCTGTTCTTCGATTCTTCATTAAAGCCTACAAATGCAAGCTCTTACATGTGCATTTCTTCTGCTGAAGAGCCTCACGCTAACTACTCTTGCTTTATGACAGTGCTCTGAAAGGGAGGAGCCTGTCAAGCTGTCTAGAGCTGCAACTCTGAAATTGGTAACAGGTATATGAGGACCCACAGCATAAATCTACTAAGTTCATTCAAGCAAATGATACGTGTGATGAAGTCTTGAATTCACTGAAGGAAGTAAAATAACAAAACAGAGCTTGTTAATCATTCCTGCCCTTCCTTTGTTCCACCTGTGGAAAATCTTCTAAGACATGCCTGCTTTATCTTAACCTTCATCCCTTAGTTCATTACTCTTCTTTATTTTTAACTCATAGGCCCTTTGGGCCCTAAAGTTTTCTAGAACCTAATTAAGGAGTCACTAATATAGGCACTAAGTGAATGGGATGAGAAGCCTTTGATCTTCAAATGGCAGTACTGGGTCCTTCCTCTTCCTTTTCCTCCCTGTAATTTATAAAGGAAGGCCACTGATCTCTCTAGTCAAAGTTATGGTTTTTTCAGTAGTCATGTATGGATATAAGAGTTGGACTATAAAGAAAGCTGAGTGCCAAAGAATTGATGCTTTTGAACTGCAGTGTTGGAGAAGTTTCTTGAGAGTCCCTTGGACTACAAAGAGATCCAACCAGTCCATCCTAAAGGAAATCAGTCCTGATTATTCATTGGAAGGACTGATGCTGAAACTGAAACTCCAATCCTTTGGCCACCTAATGCGAAGAACTGGCTTATTGGGAAAGATCCGATGATGGGAAAGATTGAAGGCAGGAGGAGAAGGGGAGCACAGAGGATGAGATAGTTGTATGGCATCACCGACTCGATGGACTTGAGTTTGAGCAAACTCTGGGAGTTGGTGATGGACAGGGAGGCCTTGCATGCTGCAGTCCATGGGGTCACAAAAGAGTTGGACATGACTGAGTGACTGAACTGACTGGACTTCTTTCTTAGCTAGCTGCAGACTAGCTCCCGTGTCCCCTCTCCTTGCAGCAACACTGACTCAGTTCACACCATGCAATAATTTGGTTTCACTCCAGGGCCACCGACACATTGCTGATCTACCAGGAGACCCATAATCCAAGATCCTTTTGGGGCATCTTGTCTCTCTACTGTGGCTACTTGAAGATGCTCATATATCTACCTTGATTATGAGTTTCGTATACTTGAGATTTTCTCCTGCTATTAGGGAAACAGCTCTGATTTTCTAGTCATGTGGTTTGGATGAAAGGCAGCAATGGGTTGGAGAGAACTCATATTAATTTATTTGTATTCCTGACAATGCAGTTAACTCCACAGCCCCTTCTTCCATAGGTCTAGCCTGGGAGTAATTAGACCTAGACCTGGAGCAAATCCTCCTTACAGGTCTCAGGCCCCATTGCTACTTTGGCTTTCATCTCAGGCTGTATCCTCACTGACGAAGAAGATGGTCTCAGTATACCCCGACTCACTGTATCCCATCTGAATTTCATCATCTCCCCTTCCTGTTGTCTGTCAATTATAAATATATTTATCTGAACTACAAATTTGGTCAGAGTTCAATAATTTCTTCTTTTCTCTGTGTGTTTTTGTTAGTTTAGTAGAGTAGTAATGATTTCCAGGTTGATTCATACGAGGTCTTTACATGGATTTGTTTAGTGTATTGATTCTTTTTCTCTTGTGATGGTCCAATAGACAAAGTTTACATCCTGACCTATATTTTTTAACCACCTGAGCTTACCAGGCATGCTCGTGGAGTGTTTCCAGTCCACTAGAATTTTCTGATGGCAGTTCTGAGATGTACATCAAGCTTGATTAAAAAAAAAAGAAACATAAACAAAGCAACACCCCCCACCTCCCACCCCCACCCCCCCACACACATGAATTTCCAGTCCAGGTTCAATGCAGGATACAGGAAGCTTGGGGCTGGTGCACTGGGATAACCCAGAGGGATGGTATGGGGAGGGAGTTGGGAGGGGGGTTCAGGATGGGGAACATGTGTACACCCGTGGCAGATGCATGTTGATGTATGGCAAAACCAATACAATATTGCAAAGTAAAAAAAATAATAAAATAATAAAAATAACTTTTAAAAAGAAAAAAAGAAAATTCTTGGTCTATTTTTTCAAGATAATTTGTTGAGTAATCCTTTCATTTCTTCCCCATAAGTTAACATCTCACAGATGCCATATTTGGCCTCCATGCTATCTATTCTGTTCACTTATGATTAAAGAAAAACAACAACTTGGAATGTGTACTATGTGAATAAGACAAATGAAGATTTTTGTCCACATGGAAAGGTTATTCTCCTCCATTTCGACCCCATTCTAATTATGCACCAAAAGTACATGTTTTCTATTACAGTGGTTTTATAATCTGCTTTTATATCTGGTAAGGCATTTTCAATCTTCATCTTTTTTTCAAATGATTCTAAATATTCTTTCAAATGATTTTTAAATATGTATTTAGAATAATTTTGCTTTCGGAACCAACACATCAAGGTAGTAGTGAGCACAGAGGGAAGCCCATTTTACTAGAAACAGGGTTCACTTGTAAAATTTCATCTTTCCCTTCTGTTAAACATAGGTATTTATCTCTATTTATTGAAAGGTTTTACTCAAGTGTTTTAGTCAGAGTTCTTCAGAGAAACAGAACCAACAGAGTGTGCATTTTTGTAAAAAGAGGTTTATTATAAGGAATCGGCACACAAGATTATGGAGACTGCCAAGTCTAAATATGTAGTGTAGGATGGCAGGCTGCAGATCCAGGAAGACCCCATGTTACAGGTTCAGTCTGAAAGCCAGCAGCTAGATACCAAGGAGAGCCAGTGGTGCATAGACAGCCTGAAGGGAGTCTGTTGCTTAGGGAGGTTGAGCTTTTGTTCTATTTAAGTCTTCATTTAATTGGATGAGTCCCATCTACATGATGAAGGGCAATCTTCTATTCACTGTTTACCAATTTAAATGTTAATCTCACCTCGATCCAAGTTGACACATAAAGTGAACCACTGCAGTAAAGTGTTTTTCAGTTCAGTTCAGTTCAGTTCAGTCGCTCAGTCGTGTCTGACTCTTTGTGACCCCGTGAATCGCAGCACGCCAGGCCTCCCTGTCCATCACCATCTTCCGGAGTTCACTCAAACTCAAGTCCATCGAGTTAGTGATGCCATCCAGCCATCTCATCCTCTGTCGTCTGCTTCTCCTCCTGCCCCCAATCCCTCCCAGCATCAGAGTCTTTTCCAATGAGTCAACTCTTCGCATGAGGTGACCAAGGTACTGGAGTTTCAGCCTTAGCATCATTCCTTCCAAAGAATACCCAGGGCTGATCTCCTTTAGGATGGACTGGTTGGATCTCCTTGCAGTCCAAGGGACTCTCAAGAGTCTTCTCCAACACCACAGTTCCAAAGCATCAATTCTTCGGCGCTCAGCCTTCTTCACAGTCCTCATCAAATATTGTGAACACATTCTTTATTTTTGTTTGCTATTGTAATTTAAGATTTCTTACTCATATTGTGTTTTTTGAGTAGAACATTCTAGCTTAAGTTATATATATATATATATATATATATATATATATATAAAACTTGTAGAAGAATGTTTGGTGCATGGAAGTGTTTAATAAATCTTCTTGATAATGGATGTTTATTTTGCATCTTAACCTCAGTACTTCTGTTTACAGTTTTAAAATGTTCATTTCTCTAGTCCTTTGTTTTATATTTGTAAATACTATACTCTGTAGATAAGTTTACTCTTCGCTAGTTCTTTCGCTGGATGCATTATTTCCTTGTCTTAGTGGACTGGCTGGATTCTAAAAAAAAAAAAAAAAAGAAAGACAACTCGAATTTCAATAATATCAGTGAGGGAAGTTTTGCACACAGGGTGTGTGAAATTAAATAACAGACTTTCAATTACTCCCTCACGTTCTCAGGCTCATTCCTTGTTGTTGTTCAATCACTAAATCGTGTCCGACTGTTTGCAACCCCATGAGCTATAGGCTGCCAGGCTTCCCTGTTCTTCACTATCTCCTGGAATTTGCTTAAACTCATGTCCATTGAGTTAGTGATGCCATCTAACCATCTTATCCTCTGTCATTCCTTCTCCTTCTGCTCTCAATCTTTCTTAGCATTGGGTCTTTTCCAGTGAGTCAGCTCTTTGCATCAGGTGGCCAAAGTATTGGAGCTTCAGCTTGAGCATCAATTCTTCCAGTAAATCTTCAGGGTTAATTTCCTTTAGGATTGACTGATTTGATCTCCTTGCTGTCCAAGGGACTCTCAACATTCTTTTCCAGCACCACAATTGGAAAGCATCAATTTTTCTGCATTCAGCCTTCTTTATGGTCCAACTCTCAGATCCCTATATGACTACTGGACAAAACATAGCTTTAACTATATGGATCTTTGTCAGCAAAGTGATATCTCTGCTTTTTAATATGCTGTCCAAGTTTGTCTGCTGCTGCTGCTGCTGCTAAGTCACTTCAGTCGTGTCCGACTCTGTGTGACCACATAGACGGCAGCCCACCAGGCTCCCCCGTCCCTGTGATTCTCCAGGCAAGAATACTGGAGTGTGTTGCCATTTCCATCTCCAATGCATGAAAGTGAAAAGTGAAAGTGAAGTCGATCAGTCCTGTCGGACTCTTAGCGATCCCATGGACTGCAGCCTACCAGGCTCCTCTGTCCATGGGATTTTCCAGGCAAGAGTACTGGAGTGGGGTGCCATTGCCTTCTCCAGTCCAAGTTTGTCATAGCTTTTTTTTTTTTTTCTCCCACAAGGAGCAAGCACCTTTTAATTTCATGGTTGTAGTCACCATGCGCACTGATTTGGGAACTCAAGAAAATAAAACTTAACACTATTTTCACTTTTCCCCTATCTATTTGGCATGAAGTGATGAGAGACCAGATGGCATGATCTTAAATGTTTGAATGTTGAGTTTTAAGCCAGCTTTTTCACTCTCTTCTTTCATCTTCATCAAGAGGTTCTTTAGTTACTTTTCCCTTTCTGTCATTAGAGTGGCATCATCTGCATATCTGAGCTTGTTGATATTTCTCCCAGCAATCTGGATTCCAGTTTGTGATTCATCAAGCCTGGCATTTCACATGATGTGCTCTGCATATAAGTTAAATAAATAGGGTGATAATATATAGTCTTGATGTACTCCTTCCCTAATTTTAAACCAGTCAGTTGTTCCGTGTAAAGTTCTGTTGCTTCTTGACCTGCATACAGGTTTCTCAGGAAATAGGTAAGATGGTCTGGTATTCCCATCTCTTTTAAATACTTTCCACAGTTTGTTGTGATCCACACAATCAAAGGCTTTAGCATACTCAAAGAAGCAGAAGTAGACTTTTTTCCTGGAATTTCTTTGCTTTTACTATGATCCAATGTTTCTTGGCAATTTGATCTGTGGTTCCTTTGCCTTTTCTAAACCCAGCTTGTGCGTCTGGAAGTTCTCTATTCAAATACTACTGAAGCCTAGCATGAAGGATTTTGAGCATAACTGTACTAGTATGTGAAATGAGCACAATTCTCCAGTAGTTTGAGCATTCCTTTAGCACTTCCCTTCTTTGGAATTGGGATGAAAATTGACCTTTTCCAGCCCTGTGTCCATTGCTTAGTATTCCAAACTTGCTGGCTATTGAGTGTAACACTTAAAGTGTCATCTTTTAGGATTTGAAATAACTCAGCTAGAGTTCCATCACCTTCACTAGCTTTGTTCATAGTAATGCTTCCTAAGGCTCACTTAACCTCACACTCCAGGATGTCTGGCTCTGGGTGAGTGACCATACCATTATGATTATCCATGTCATTAGGACCTTTTTTTTTAAGGCTTAGACTATAAAGAATTTGCCTGCAATGTGGGAGACCCAGGTTCGATCTCTGAGTCAGGAAGATCCCTGGAGAAGGGAATGGCTACCCACTCCAGTTTCTTGCCTGGAGAATTCCATGGACAGAGGAGCCTGCAAGCTACAGTCCATGTGGTTGCAAAGAGTTGGACACAACTGAGTGACTAACACTGTGTATTCTTTTATTATTATTATTTATTTATTTAGATTTTTTTGGCTGTGCTGGGTTCTGTTGCTGCAGACAGGCTTTCTCCAGTTGTGGTACAAATGTTTCCCATTGCAGTGGCTTCTCTTGTGGAGCATGGGCTCTAGGGTGCATGGGTTTAGTAGTTGCAGCTCGTGGACTCCAGGGCACAGGCTCAGTAGCTGTGGAACATGGACTTAGGTGCCCCACAGCACGTGGGATCTTCCTGCCTGGGATCAAACCCATGTCCCCTTCATGGAAAGGTAGACTCTTAACCCCTGGACCACCAGGGAAGCCCTCTGTGTGTTCTTGCCACCTCTTCTTAATCTCTTTTGCTTCTGTCAGGTCCTTGCCATTTCTGTCCTTTATGGTGCTTGTCATGATTTATTCTTTCCCTACCTCTTACCTAGTGTTTCTGAGTCTCAAATCTGAGATTCTGAAGGATAGTATGACAGTTTCTCACTGTATCTCTCCATTCAAGTATTTTCAGTCCCTTTCTTTGCTTCATAGATATCATTTTTCCATCTCCATGCTTTCATTACTCTAGAAATTAATACATTTCTAGGAAAACCTCTCTGTGTGCTTGAATTTTATTGTAAAAATTATTTGGTCTCAGGAATCATATGGTCTCAGGAATTGAGCCGATAAACAAAAGTGAACAAGGACTATCATTTTTATTAGTATTTTAAAATAAAGAATGCTATTAGCTGCCTACTTAAGATAGAAACCTTTAAGATGTGAAAACACTCTTTTATTCTTAATTCGTAAAAGTTTTTTAAAATTAAGGATTTTGACTTTTGGGGGGAATCTTTTTATTATCTTGCTGTTTTATTATTTGTCCTACTAAATTTTTAATTACATTAATATTTGCTGATACCATGTTATTAAATTTTCTTCCTTATTTTCTTAATTCTTTAGAACTAATTGGTATTATCTAGATACTTCTTCGGAGAAGGCAATGGCACCCCACTGCAGTACTTTTGCCTAGAAAATCCCTTGGACGGAGGAGTCTGGTAGGCTGCAGTCCATGGGGTCACCGGAGTCGGACACGACGAGCAACTTCACTTTCACTTTTCACTTTCGTGCATTGGAGAAGGAAATGGCAACCCACTCCAGTGTTCTTGCCTGGAGAATTCCAGGGATGGGAAGCCTGGTTGGCTGCCGTCTATGGGGTCGCACAGTCAGACACGACTGAAGCAACGCAGCAGCAGCAGCAGCAGATACTTTTTAGAGAACACAAAAATATGAAGAGGATAACCTGGACCATCACGAAGCTCTTAATATAATCGAGAACCTGTTCAAGCAACAAAAACAACATTATCAAACAATAATAAAATGTAAGCAAAATAGATGTACAAGAAAAATGGGATCAAAAGAAGAAGCAATTAGTTACAATAGAATAACAAGGAAAATTTCACAGAATTGTTGTCATATGAGAAGAATTTTGAACAATGAGAATGTGTTTTTCATTGTAGGAATGCAGAGCAATGATGGGCCCGCAATGATATCCTGGACTAAAGGAACAGGGAACCAGGAGTGTAGGGAAAAGAAAAAAAAAAAAGTGGGATATATAGAAACTGGAAAATAACCTCTGTTCTCTAAGGTATATGGAAGAGGAGATGTATTACAAAGCTGAGTTGGGGTCAGATTAATGAAAACCTTTAAGAATTTTTGTCTTTATACCATGGGCATGGGCATTTGGACTTGTCAAATAGTTTTTAAAATAGTAACATGATCAAAACTCTGCTTTACAAAGATAAACCTGGGGAACCTTTAAAGGATGGGTTGGAAAAGTGAGATCAGAAGCTGGCAGCCTGTTAAAAAGCCATTGCAAGAGTTTAAAAAGAGATCAAAAGAGTCCATACTAAGGCATCTGACATAGTAATTAGAAAAAAGGAAGGTTTAGGGGACTCACTCTGAATATATAATTGATAGACATCATAAACTGATTGAAACAAGAAATGAGAAACAGGCAGAAATCAGGAATATAGCGAATTTTCTAGCCTGAGTAGCTGGGAGAGGGCTTCAAAGTTTTTCCTGGGAAAGCAAACAAAAAAGATGAACAGAAACGGGAAAGGTAACGCAGCGTTAATGGTGAATACAGGTAAGGAAGGGCCATTCAAAGCGTCTCTGCTTGCAGAAAAGAAATCATTTTCTATTCTTTGAAACAGTCAAATTTTCCCATGAAGTAAAGAGTTCTAGCGTCATTAAATTGGTGCTATACTTAAGAAATTCTAAAATTTTCTGAAGAAAAGCTGGGAGATTGACCTGTGGTATAATGAGAAAGCATATCACAGATACATCAAAACACTGTCTCTTCAACAAAGATGGTGAAGCCCGAAGATAAGATCTGTGCCCACATACACATACACACACTTGTAGAAGACCATGTGTGATGGAAAAACTGAATTAATAAGAATTTCAGTGTTCTTCAAGCCGGGTGAACACGGTGTTGACTTTACCTTGGGATTACCATTGTTTTAAAACCAGGTTTACCTGTGACTGTGTCTGATTATTCAACTTAAGCCTGTGCTAAGAAAAGGTAACCCCATGCTTCTTTTTTTCCATGCATTCACAACATAAAGAGACACCTACCAAATTTCTTTGGATACTTTAATAATGATCATGGATTGGTATACTGTTCTGACTGCCCCAGGATAACATAGAGTGACCCTCCCAGTAGAAGTGATGCTCTTATCGTTCTAATTAATGGCTGGTTTCTCCTGGAGGAGAAACAAGGGGCAATACAACTCCTCTTGGGAATGAAAATTTGGTAGAAGTTAAGTTTTGCTACTCTGATTCCTGAAAAAAACAAAAAAACGCTTTTTAAGGTCAGTAATGTGGCCCCTAGAGAAACTAAACATGGGCAGAAATGGATTCTTTCCAGCAAGAAGTGTTTCTAACTCTCTGTACTACTTAAAGCATCTGTTTTCACCAAATGATTCATCCAGTCTGTCTGGATTGAGCTAATATAAATGTAGCAATGATTTGCTAATTTACCTTTATTGAATTCCTGATCAGAATGGCCATTCCCCTTTTTCCCCAAACCCTCAAGCCATTCGCCATTCTTTGGACATATCAACATTCCTTTCTTCTACCTTCCATCTACCACTCTTGAAATTTTCAATCCCTAACTAGATTAATTAGTCAAGAATTTCCTTAATGTTAATTGCATAACCACACTATAACTTTGTTAAAAACATTCTTGTACAATATTATTTCCCCAGGGTCCTACAGTGGCCTGGGAAAGACCCTGGAATGAAGAGAATCTGTGTGAGAATAACAGAATTTTGCCAGTCAGTCCAAAGATTTATGGATAAGAAGCTTCAAGAGATGTTTGTGGTTACCCCTGGTGGTGGTTGACAAAACCTGTGTTCTCAGAGCTCTCTGATCTTTAGATGGCAGACTATTAAGGCTGGGCAGATGTTACACAGCTACTTGCTGCTGAAGCCAGATTTTTGATGAGGCTCATTTTGAGTAAGACTCATTCCTTATGTAAGTCTTTAACAGACTTTCGATTAAGGTTCAGAGGAGTGGTATCCTAGCTGGTATGGCACCATGAAAAAATAATATGCTTGCTATGTAACAGACTACAGAGCTACCTTAATGATACCCAATTTTATTTTTACCAGACTCATTTATATACTCGAAGAATTAGTTACTGTAATCTTTTATAATCCTCTATTTTTGTATATTACTTCTTAGTTTATAAATCTCTGCACACACCTGATCTCGTTTAATCCTCCCATGACCCTAGGCAGTAGGCTTTATTAGCATCACGTTGCAGATGTGAATGAAGGCTCAGAACCATGGAGATTAAAGCAACTTCCCTAGGTTGTCGTCTTCTCATCAAATACTGTGCTCAGTAAACCACAACTACCACACGATCAAGGACCTAGATAGCCGGTACAAGCCTTGAATTTGCTTCAAGGAAACCTTGTGCCTAAGCTGAAGGAGTCAGTGTTTTATTTTACTTTATTAGGCTGTATGTTCCTTGGTTATGATGTTCTCATTGTCATGCATACATGTTTTCTCCCTTCTCTTCTTAGTTAGAAACTACTTAACCCTTCTGGTCTCAACTGGGTTGTTGGTGGCTCTTGGAAGCTTTGTCAGGCTTTACTGACCCCAATACAAACAAGACTCCCCTAGTATGATGGACTTATGTGTGATTATATGATTAATGTTCTCATCCCCTTTGAAGCACCTTGTATATCCATTGAACAAGTGCAGTGTGATATCCCTGGGTCCAGCAGTTTCTAGCCCATAGTAAGAGCTCAATATATATTTATTGAATGGATGAATGAATAACTAAGTCTTACTAGAATAAGTTGACCCATTTGTGAGAAAAGCAATAATTTTATAATCCAGCACTGGAAATGTCTTTAAAGACTTTCCCCTACTAAGCACATTTTCTTTTTGTGAAACAGACCATGAATCCAATTCCCCTGGTACTTCCACTGTTTCATGGGAGTAAATGGAGCTACATAAAATTAGTTAAGTCAAGCAGAGGAGTATTTAAGAAGTTTCTGTTTGAGCACATAAAACTACATAGTTTCATACAGAATGAATTAATGAATCTATCAAAGATGTCAAGGTTTTTTTTTTTTTTTTTCAGGAAAGTTAGCCAGAGAAAAGAATCTCATACCAGGTGGATCAAATTCATTCCAAGTATACATTTCAGCTCGAGTTAAGAGTAAATATATCTCAGCTGGCCCAAAACATAAATGTCAACTTGTGAGGCATTTCTATGACATGCATAAACTTTTCCCTGGAGGATGCTAAATTATGAGCTGACGATCTGATTTTTCCATTTTGTCTTTGATGCTAATGCTATAGCTAAAATGCAGACATATATTGTTATTTTCAGGAAATCTGTCACAGAGTAGTTTAAGTGGTGAGAGTGGATTTCTTATCTTGGTCCATGCTTTAGATAACGCTAACAGAACATTCAATGAGAGCTGCTTCTATTCCCATTGTATAGGCAGCGTAAATGAGGCAGAGCACATTGATGAGTTAGATAAGCAAAAAAAAAAAAAAGCTTTTTGAGAAATGACTTTCTTTCATTGACCTGTGATAGGCTTTTCTATGAAATTTTCTCCTCATAAAAATGTGGATTTGCAGTGACAGATTCCTTGTGGATTCAATGAAACAATACTGAGTTGCTGCATGAGAACCCCTATTGCTCTCATGTAGGCAGCCTCAAAGGAAGGGGAGAAAGTAGGAATTGGTAGACCTGAGTTCAGGTTCTGGCTAACAGCAGATTCTTGCATGATCATTGGCAAATCACTTTACTACTCTTGGTCTCAATGTTTACATCTATAAAATGAAGAGAATAAATGATGAGTGATTCCAAATGTGGATTTATTGCTGTGTTGCATCAGAATGAGTGGAGACTCTCCAAAATGCAGGTTCCTGGCTCTTACCCAAGACTTCACAAGTCAGAACCTTTGGGAGAGGAGTCAGAACCTGGGAACCCGTGTGTTTAGCAGCTCCAGAGATGATTCTTATAAATTAATGAAATACAGATGGAATACTTCCAGCCAGAGATTCTAAGCTTTGTCTCCCACAGTCAACAAATTAATCATGATCTATGTCTCCAGGGCAGCAGGGGGCACCAGTGAAGGTAACTCTGGGCTTGATACAACACAACTGCTGGTTAGGATACACTGATTGGTTTTCTAGGCAATGTATGATTTGAAGGAGACCGTGATACATTGTTATTAGTCTTTTAAAAGTCCATAAATGCCACAAAATGGAGATGAGACTTACTTCTGCCAGTAAGAGAGACTCATGGAAAACTTCTCAGGCGAGGACCACCATAAGCAACTTGTCTCAGCAAATGGCATCTTAGAAACTGTATCTCTTGTAGCAGGCTAGTGGATCAGCTAGAGGAAAGAGAGATCAGGGGCTACTCTGCTGATAAGCACCAGAACTAGGGTAGTGACCTACTATGTATAGCGAGTGAGAGGCTGTTAAACCAAAATCATTGTAACTTAGAATGAATGGTGGCACTTCAGAGGTTGTTGTTGTTCAGTCACTAAGTCAAGTTTGACTCTGCGACTCCATGGACTGCAGCACACCAGGGTCCTCTGTCCTCCACTATCTCCTGGAGTTTGCTCAAATTCATGTCCATTGAGTCAGTGATGCTATCTAACCATCTCATTCTCTGCCATCCCTTTCTCCTCCTGCCTCAATCTTTCCCAGCATCAGGATCTTCTCCAGCGAATCCACTCTTTACATCAGGTGGCTGAAGTATTGATGCTTCAGCTTTAGCAGCAGTCCTTCCAATGAATAATCAGGGTTGCTTTCCTTTAGGATTGACTGATTTGATCTCCTTACAATCCAAGGGACTCTCAAGAGTCTTCTCTAGCAGAGGTATCATTTCTTTTCTCTAGATTTAAATATTCTATATAGGTTTCTTATTTATATATATTTCAGAACATTTGTGCTTTCTCAATATACCTAGATGTGGTGAGTGTCTGTGCATATATTTAAGCAAACAGTTTTTGTGGTATTTTGGGAAGAAGTAACCAGAATTGCTGCTAGAAATTCTAATGGGAACTTGGAAAAGTGATACTTTGAAGACTTTTATTTCTTCCATTTAAACAAATGGTTTGTAGTGAAGACATACTTTTCAGCATATTGTGTATAATTGGCTTTGTTTCCTATGACAAGCTTTAAATTTGGAAAAAAGATAATGCTTGTTAGTTAAGACCTTTAGGCACAGTATTTACAAAATCAAAATGACAATTTTCAGAGTTAAAATCTTTATATTTACAAAGGAGTAAGACTATATACTGGAGAAGGCATTGGCACCCCACTCTAGTACTTTTGCCTGGAAAATCCCATGGACGGAGGAGCCTGGTGGGCTGCAGTCCATGGGGTCGCTAGAGTCGGACACGACTGAGTGACTTCACTTTCACTTTTCACTTTCATGCATTGGAGATGGAAATGGCAACCCACTCCAGTATTCTTGCCTGGAGAATCCCAGGGACGGGGGAGCCTGGTGGGCTGCGGTCTCTGGGGTCGCACAGAGTCGGACACGACTGAAGCGACTTAGCAGCAGCAGCAGCAGCAAGACTATATACTGAGACTAGAACTTTAGAAAGTTAGTTCATGTTTGGATATTTAGCTCATCTTGGCTTTTGTCCTCCTTGTACCCTAAATGGACTGCTTATTCTGATAAAAATAATTGTTTTATGGATTTATGCTACTCTGTATAGTTTCATCTCAGTTTAATCTCTTAAAAATCCTGCTTGAAAAAAAATAATTGTGGATTATGAAAATCACTGTAAGTTGACACTGGTCTAATCTACTCGGCCACCAAGATGTCAGTTCAAGAACTAATGAAAATTGATATTTGTGATTGTACTTTTTTCAGGCAGTAGCATCCCAGCTGTGAGTCCTTGAACGTGTTCGAAGGGGTAGCATTTTAGGCAATATTGCTCACTCTGATAGAATGTCAACTGGAGAAGCTCCTGGCTTCTTCTTTAGTTCTGCCAGCATTTATTGAGATACCATTGTGAGTTCATTGCTATACCCAGTGCTTTCAGACAAAGAGCTATGAGCCGCTTGGAAACACAAAGCCAAGCCAAGAGCAAGCTTCATTTGAAATTCCCTAGTTGAAATATGTGATATATTAAAGTTCACCTTGAAGGTCGTGAGCATTTGGATCGCCGACACTGTGACCTCACTGTATGCAAGAGTACTGCTACAGGAAGGAAGCTTACAAATGAGCAGCATGGATTCCACATTCTGCTGAAACCAAATAGGACCTTTCCCCTTTGTTGGATGCCTTCATACACAAGAAATAAGTCAGCAGGATGCCCATATTCATCCTTTTCACTCAGGTAACAGAGGGCTGGTTCTTGTCACTTTATTCAGCAAGAAAAATTTTACCACGAGGCAGCTCATTTTCTAAGAGAAAATAAAATCTTATATAACTCGAGACAAAAAAAGTAAACTTTTTATACATTTTAATGAAGGGTTTCTATTTAAAAACATATGCTTTTCACCAGAAGCTGCCCCAATAGAGAAAAAATATGGACTTTGGCATCAACCAAACCTCAGTCTTAATTCCAAATCCACCACTTACTAGTTTGACTGTTCATGTTACTTATGCTTCAGTTTCTTCATTTATGAAACAGAGATAAGGACACAATCTCACAAGACTGCTTTATGTTTAAATAGGGAAGTTAGTACGCTTGGGTTGTGTAATTCCTAACCAAATCCCCAAACTGTCTCATAAACTGATGTGTGTATGTGTGTGTACTTTTGTGTGCACATGAATTATTATTATTTTTTTTTAGTAGTATGAGCTGGGAAGTTGGAGACCTGGTTTCAGGCTATCTCCACCTCTTTATGGTCAGATGACTTTTAGGAGAATTTTTACTCTCATTATCTCTCCCTGAGCCTCAGTTTCCTTATCACTAAAATATATATAATACTTCTTACCCCAGGTGGGTATTATGGTGACTAGTTGAGATAATCTGTGAAGACCTGGAACATTCTTTCTCCTTCTCCCTTTATGCCTTTGAAAAGAGAGAGAAAAGGAGAGCAGAAGAAGTTTAAATGTAGTATAGTTCATGTTTGCAAAATTTTCCCTGATCATATCGAGGATGATTGTATCGACTATTGAGTGTGCATGCTAAGTCACTTTAGCGACTCTGTGACCCCATGGACTGTAACTGCCAGACTCCTCTGTCCATGGGATTCTTCAGAGTGGGTTGCCATGCCCTGCTCCAGGGGATCCTCCTGACCCAGGGATCAAAACCGTTATCTCTTATGTCTCCTGCATTGGCAGGCGGGTTCTTTACCACCAGCGTCACCTGGGAAGCCCACCTATTAATTACTTTGTCTGAACAGCTCCAAGAGCTTGTATGTATTATCTCATGAATCCTCACTCCAGTCTTTTACAGATAGTGTTATTACCCCTGTTTTATAGACAGTGAATCAGAGATTAGATTACTAACCCAAGATCAAATGTAGGTCTCCCAGAATCCAAAGCCAGTGTTCAACCATTCCCTTTTCTACTTCCCTGACCGTGTTTATCCTTTCTTTCATCATAAATGACATGGGATTTGCTGTTTGTCTATTTTTTGTTTCTTGCCAATATTTGGATATAGGTCAAGAGGACTATTGGGAGAAGGCAATGGCACCCCACTCCAGTACTCTTGCCTGGAAAATCCCATGGATGGAGGAGCCTGGTAGGCTGCCAGTCCATGGGGTCGCTAAGAGTCGGAGACGACTGAGCGACTTCACATTCACTTTCCACTTTCATGCATTGGAGAAGGAAATGGCAACCCACTCCAGTGTTCTTTCCTGGAGAATCCCATGGACGGAAAAACCTGGTAGGCTGCAGTCCATGGGGTTGCACAGAGTCGGACATGACTGAAGCGACTTAGCAGCAGCAGCAGCAACAGCAAGAGGACTATTACCTTAAAAATTATAGACAAGCCTAACTAAGCTGCTTTAAACTTGTTCTAGTCAAGAAGGTATCTTTTTTTAGTCTGAGTATTTGATTGTTGTTTTTATAAGTATAAAATTGAGATGCACTTAGGAAAAAAGATAGGATGGTGCTTTCTCATTTGCGACAAAGGTATCGGCTTGAAGAAGTCTTGCCCTTAAATGATTAGACAGCTTGTGTGACTAATAAGATTATTGTCCCTAAAGGAAAGAGGAACGTTTTATGAATACAAGAGCACTCAATTAGAGTTTTAAATTAGAATGTAATTATATGTTTTTTTCTCTTTCCATCCATTTTTAAGGAAGAAAAGGAAAGAGATTTTAATCTTTTGCGTTGCCTCGTTTTATTGAAGACAATTTTAGGAAGTGTTTAAATTTAAGATGCTGCTTTGCATCTTGCTTAATTTTGGACCTAGTCCAATCCCTGAAGAACTAGAACCAGATAAGTCTGCTTATACCTGACTTTTAAAATAACTGCATTTCATAATTCAAAACAAGGATGAGCTGTTTATATGGATTACTGCACTCTGTATAAAAAATTGTCGATATGCTTAGAGATGCACAGCATGTAATCAGGCACATAGGGAAATAGCCTATCCAACCTCTGAAACAAAGGATTTGCCTTTAAGACCATAGCTGTACAAAAGAATGTGTGCTTTCCATGCTCTTTACTTAGGAAATAAACTAGAATGTGGGTAGTTTTCTTAATATGGAACCAAGTGTACACTTTGTCCCTAAACACTTTCCTTTGTAGAGAAGACTACATGGATGTTAAAGACCAATGGAGTTATCTGTGAAAGTTCTCCATTTATCTGCCACCTGAACTGGAATAAAAACAACTCCATGGGCTTCAGATCTTGAGAATAGTAATGTAACTCTAAGTGAATTTCAACAACAATTTAGTCTGCTGCTGCTGCTGCTAAGTCGCTTCAGTCGTGTCCGACTCTGTGCGACCCCATAGACAGCAGCCCACCAGTCTCCTCTGTCCCTGGGATTCTCCAGGCAGGAGTACTGGAGTGGGTTGCCATTTAATTCTCCAAATTTAGTCTGAAGAGGACTTAAAGACCCATTTGTGTCTGCATCAGTCACTCAGTCATGTCCAGCTCTTTGTGACCCCATAGACTATAATCCATCTGACCCCTCTATCCATGGGATTTTCCCAACAAGAATTCTGGAGTGGGTTGCCGTGTTCTCCTCTAGGGGGTCTTCTTGACCCAGGGATTGAACCCACATCTCCTACATTGCAGACAGATTCTTTACCACTGAGCCAGCAGGGAAGCCCTATTAGTCATTTGTTTAACTTGGACCAGTTTTCTCCTTTGGGTAAGTCTCTATTCCTGTGATGTGGATTCCCTGCATGTTCTGTTCTATCCTCTGATTTTACATGCTGTCTGATAAGGACACTAGTGAAAGCTATCAATTGGGTACTGCAATGTACAGAGTATGTTTGCAAATACTTTACATTGCTATACTAGCCAATACTCTTGATATTATGAGAGTAGGTCTTATTTCTCTGTTGGTTGATTGGAGAGATAAAGTGACTTTTAGACCCCATAGCTATTATGCAATTGGAGCAGGACTTACCCACCTGCAATCTTAATCATATGATGTGTTAATTAATGCTTAGTCTTAAGTGTATGTATGCATTCATACATCAAGAAGATGTGGAAAACTAAAGAAGGGATATATGTATAGGTATAATTGATTCACTTTGCGTACAGCAGAAACTAACTCCACATTGCAAAGCAACTATATTCCAATTAATTTAAAGTAAATTAAATTAATTTAAAAAAAGAGGATATACTCTGCCAGTGTTCCTTGTAGTCATACTTATTGTCAGTCTCTAGCTGTGCTTTTTAAAGATATCTGGCAACATGCATTTGGTTAGAATAAGTTTCCTAGGATCCTAGAAACTCAGAGTTTGAAAAAAATGCTAAGTTTCATCCAAGAACCAATTGTCTGAATATGCTCACGAGCAACTGAGGACCAGGAAGGCAAACAAACATACCACCACCAACAAAAAACTTTCTCCCAGATTCACTCAGAAAGTTAGTAGCAGAACTAAAATTAATGTTCTTTCGACTGTGGTTGAAACATTCTACCTCCATATATAATGCAAATGATGTATTTGTATCTTTACTTGTTTCCAAGGACACATTACAGAATTTTTTTTTTCAAACAGGGAAAGAGAAATTACATTTCAAATGCTGTCTTTTGTTTTTCCTTTAAAAACTATATAGGGATTAAAAATAATTCTTGTTGAGAAAATAATTATAGATGAAAACACAAATAACTGGAATACTATTTAGAGACATCTGAAACCATAGTAGGAGGCTGAAAATAACAGAATAAGCAAGTCATCGAATATAGGAGATGAAAATGGTCTTAGAAATCATGCTGTTTAATGTTTTCCAAAGAATGACAGGCATAATACTAAGTGAGGTGATTAGGGGGTATATGTGATAGCTTTTGGTGACAAAAACAAAGTTTAATATTTGTTTTAACTATATTAGCATACATATGCAAATGTATTTGTGTATAAGTATGTATCTATTTATGCACATTTATGTATATATATGGGCTTTCCTGGTGACTCAATGGTAAAGAATCTTCCTACCTGTAAGAGATACAGGTTCAATCCATGGGTTGAGAAGATCCCCTAGAGAAGGCAATGGCATCCCACTCCAGTAGTCTTACTTGGGAAATCCCATGGAAAGAGGACCCTAGTGGGCTCCAGTTGATAGGACCACAAAAGAGTCAGACAGGACTTAGCAACGAAACGTGTGTGCATGTGTGCATGCTCAGTCGCTTCCATTGTGTCTGAATATATATATAGGCTCTCACTGTGGGCTGCCCTGGTAGATCAGCTGGTAAAGAATCCACCTGCAATGTGGGATTGAACCTGGGTTCAATCCTGGGTTGGGAAGATCCCTTGGAGAAGGGCATGGCAACCAATTCCAGCATTCTTGCCTGAAGAATCCCATGGACAGAGGAGCCTGGCAGGCTACAGTATGGGATTGCACAGAGTCAGACATGAGTGAGCGACTAAGCACAGTAAAGCTCAGGCTCTTATTGTGTGCCAGGTACTGTCTTGGGAAATATGAGAAAACGGGATAGGTGATCATCGCTGCCATCTGAAGATGATGTCAGCCCATGAAGATTATCCATGCAACCCAAGGACTCCTTTAAGTTTGAAATCTTCTGGCTCAGATTATACTGGGCCTTTTTACTGTTGCTCTTAACTATAAACCAAGCCCTCTCTTCAGGCTCGGGTGGGTAAAGTCCTTGTCTGGGAAGAGAGAAAAAGTGTTTCAACACAATCCAGGTTCTATCACAATAGATGGGCCTCATTACCCATTCTCAGCTTCATAGATAATGTAGTCGTGGATGGCATCATTGGTATAGTGAAGAATTGCTCAGGAGATTGTGTTGACATCTGAGATTTATTTTAATCCTTTTTGCAGATTTTATAATGAGCATTGTAACAAAGTATGCCAAAGAATCATTACATATCTTATAAAATCTTAATAATATAGAAATTAGAAACGTTTTTCATGCATATGTTCAATTTGTTCAGAATCCACAGATTTCATTTTGCTGATTAGCACACCGTGCCCTTTGAGGGGACACAGCCTTTCAGAGGTCACAATTCCTGAACTGCTAAGCTCTTTTTTGGTTATGAATATTATTTATATTCACAGGCTCTTACTATTAAGTTTTGCAGTTTGCACAAAGAAGACATAGAATGAATGCACATATACCTGTGTACAAGGTTTCTTTTTTCCTCACTTATTTGCTAAATGTTTATTGATTGCCCACCTCAAACACAGTATTAAGTATAAAAAGAGGGGGAAAATAAGGCTTTAGAAATGAGGAAATATTTCCAGTGTGGTGCAGATGTAGTGTGGGGATTTCTTTGGAAAAGGAAATGATTCCCACCAGAGCAGGGAGTGAGCATAAGCATAGGACCTAGGGTTAGATGCTCACCTATTCTTTTCCTGAGTGTATTATTTAATTGCTATGTGATCCTGGGTGCTGGAGACCAAATGTTTGTGTCCCTTCAGAATTCATGTGTTGAGACTTAATTCTGGATGTGATGATATTTGGAGGTGGGCCTCTGGGAGGTGTTCAATCTTTCTGAGACTGATTCCTCATCTGGAACGTACCATGAATACCACCTACTTCGTCGTGCTATTGTGAGCATGAAAGGGAATACTATACTCAAAGTAGCCATCACAGAGAAGACATCCAATAAAGGTTTTTCCTCCTTCTGTTATTTAGTTGTAAGTTGTCAAATAAGTCAATTTCCCTCACAAATCAGTAGTTTGTTTTAATATTAATACATTTGCTCCATGAAACTCTTCATGGTCCTGACATGACATCTCATACAGTGTTCTTCTTTTATACTCCCCAGTTCCAACCCAGATCAGGTGTGTCTGTTCTTCTCCAGGATTTCTATTTTCTTGATCTTCCAGTCTTCCTTTTCATTCAAAAATCCACTTCTTCCCCTTCTTTTCCATAATTTTCTCTTACTCTATTTCTTAAATGTTCTGTTCCATCCAAGACACAGACAGACCAAACAGTACGTCCAAGCTCTCTATTTTTCCTGCACCTGAATTAAAGTACTCAAATGTTTTTAATTAAGAGACATTCTTGATAACATGAATCATAAACAATATTAAAAACATCTTAGAATTTCCCAAAATTCTTCCTATGGTTATATCAAGATTTCATTGGCATAACAACCCTTATTCTCCTTGTACTTTTACCATTAATTCTCCATTCAGCCCAAGGGGATAATCAGGCTGTGGGCCCATAAGCTTTTGTGAAAAACTTGCCTGTAAGCCCTTTCCACCAACTACCTTGACTATCTTGCCTGAACCATGCCTTCCTTCAGACATTCAGTATTTTGTTTTCTGAAATTAAAGTCAATGAAGCTATACTGTAAGGCTGAGACAAATGCCTTAGGAACATGAGCATGTGAAATGTATGGAAGCACAGAGAATGAGAAGAAAAAGTTGTGGGGAAAAGTTCTGCAACTTTTTCTTCTCTAATAAAATAGTCTCTTTGGCTACTGGACACTTACAATGTGGAAATCTGATTGAAATTAATTGTAAGCACAAAATACATACTGGATTTCAGGGCCAGTTTGAAAAGAGGAATATAAAATATCTCATATGTTATTTTTAATTGATTACATGTTAAAAAGATAATATATAGTCATGTTAAAAAGATAATACAGTCATTTTGATATCCCTAGGGATACTAAAATTCTGGGATTTCAAGTCTTTCATATAAAATGGCCTAGGATTTGGCTATGACCTATCCACATCCTCTTAAATATTTTAAATTTCTAGATTATTTATAATAGTTAATATAATGTAAATGCTATGTAAATGGTTTTAAATGCAATGTAAATGCTACGTAAGTAGTTGCCAGCATACAGAAAAATCTAAGTTTTGCTTTTAGGAATCTTCCAGAACATTTTTTCCCCCAATTTTTTCATTCTGTTGTTGGTTGAACCTGCATATACAGAACCCGAGAATATGAGGGTTGATTGTATTTTGGAGATACTGTGTCAAATGAAATAGATTATTAAAATCAATTTAATGTATTTCTTTTAATATTTTAAAAATGTGACTACTAGAAAATTTAAGATAGTACTTGTGGCTTTCATGTGGTTCACCTTATATTCTACTGGAAGCCCTATTGTAGAAGATGAGATATAAAAGTTGATAGAAGTTCCATTTTTTAATGCCTTGTAAACCAATGTATAGAGACAGAAATGGCAACCCACTCCAGTATTCTTGCATAGCGAATCCTGTGGACAGAGGAGCCTGGTGGGCTGCCACCTATGGGGTCGCACAGAGTTGGACACGACTGAAGCGACTTAGCAGCAGCAAACCAATGTAAGGACTTTTGCACTTGCTCTAAGTGAGAGGAAAGTCACTGGAGGTTTTGGGCAGAAAATGACCATAATTTGCCATTTTATAACAGGGTCACTCTGGACCTTCCTTTGTAGGCTACAGGGGGACAACGATGAAATCAAAGAGATCCCTTGAGGGTTATTGCAATAATCCAGGCCAGAGATGTTGCTGGTCTGGGCAGCAGATAGATGGTGAGAAGTGGTCAGATACCAGATAATTTTCTAATACATTCTAAGTAAAGTGTGGGAGAGAGGGACTGAGAATTACTACCCAAAATGTTGGTCTTGAGAACCCATAAGTTGGATGTGAGAGTTGGGCAATAAAGAAAGCTGAGTGCCAAAGAATTGATGCTTTTGAACTGTGGTGTTGGAGAAGACTCTTGAGAGTCCCTTGGACTGCAAGGAGATCCAACCAGTCCATCCTAAAGCAGATCAGTCCTGGGTGTTCTTTGGAAGGACTGATGTTGAAGCTGAAATTCTAATACTTTGGCCACCTGATGCAAAGAGCTGACTCATTTGAAAAGACCCTGATGCTGGGAAAGATTGAGGGCAGGAGGAGAAGGGGACAACAGAGAATGAGATGGTTGGATGGCATCACATCACTGACTCGATGGACATGGGTTTGAGTAGACTCCGGGAGTTGGTGATGGACAGGGAGGCCTGGCGTGCTGCAGTTCATGGGGTCGCAAGGAGTTGGACATGACTGAACAAGTGAACTGAACTGAAGGATTCAGTTGCCTTTCACTGAGGTGGAGAAAATAGGAAAGAGTAGATTTAGACAGAAGATCCAGAATCTAGCTCTGTACATGTCAAGTTTGTGATTCTTACTGGGCATCCAACTTGAAGTTTAAGAAGGCAGTTTGGTGTGAGTCAAGGAAGGGTCTTGGCATAATACCAACTTTGCAGAATCTTCAATGTAAAATTGGCATTTAGTACTAAAAGATTGACTATCATTACCAAGGAAGTGAGTAGAGACAGAGAAGAGGCTAGAATACAAGCTTGGGGGCACTCAGAGAGTTCATGGGCAGTCACTGCAACACACCCTTTAGCACTCCCATCCATGGTGTTCACTAATTCAAACTTACTTAGAAAGAAAAACACCAGCATAAATTTTAAAAATCCTGTGTGTTTTGGGCAGATAGTTACAGCAAGAAATATATTAATCAGTATGATGAAAGTCATATTTTAAAAATATTCCACCATCTAAACATGAATCATTATTTAAATAGACAAACTGTATTGCAAACAATTCTTAAAGATGTCCTAATTTTAGTCAATAATTTGAAATTCCAGTGATCCCAATATCATAGTATGCTATCAATTATCTCAGTAGGTGACCTTCTCCAATTTCTTAGGGGAAGTTTTTAATTTTTAAATTATTTTAATTGAGCTACACAGTACTCTGAAAAAAGTACTTGCAAAATTAAAAAAAAAATGATAGGGTCTTAGAACTCTAAAATAATGAAAATTACTGTGACATAGAATTTCTGAACACACATTATAAAGACATTTTCAAGGGCTCTTGACCTTGTCTTCTAGAAAATATGCTTCTTCTATATTCACTTACTGCTGCCTTTTGAATCATCACCTCTGAGATTTCCAAGTGTCTTTTTCACTTCAAACCTGATCAACATGTCCATTTCTTAAAAGTAAAGATTCCACAAAGGGATAGAAAGTAGAGGTTGAGTGACCAAAAGCAGAATAACATTATTCTGCTGCAGGATACCCAGGATGTGATGTGGAAATTTAGCTGCTTTTTCTAGGCATAGAAACTGTATATTTTTATTTCTATTTATCTATCTGGAGAGTGTGTATGTGTAGTGAGGGGTGAAAGAAACCAGACTCCAGAGCTGTACTCAAAAGCTCAGGTTCTTCTATTCAACAATCATTTCAAACAAAGCGAGATTTTAGTGTTCTTTGTGCTTCAGATTTCTTATCTGTACAACGAAAGTAATGGTGTCTACATCATAAGTGTTAAAATGAGTTAACACTTGCTAAACACTTTTAATGGGCTTCCCTGGTGGCTCAGATGGTAAAGATTTTGCCTGCAACACAGGAGACCTGAGTTCAATCCCTGGGTTGGGAAGATCCCATGGAGAAGGGCATGGGTACCCACTCCAGTCTTCTTGCCTGGAGAAAGCCATGGACAGAGGAGCCTGGCAGGCTGCAGTCCATGGGGTCATGAAGAGTCAGACACGGCTGAAGTGATTTAGCAAGCAAGCAAAGACTTTTAACCTTGCCTAGCCAAGCACTATATAAATGTTAACTATATTATCTATCTGTTTATCTATCTCCCTATCTATCTATCATGCTTTGTGCTCTGAGAATGCTGTCATTAAGAACTGTATGTTCTCAGACTTAGAGACTTGTGATTACCAGGGGAAGGGGTAGGGGAAAATGATAGAGAGTTTGGAATTGACATGTACACACTGCTATATTTCAAATGGATAACTAAAAAGGACCTACTGTACAGCACAGGGAACTATGCTCAATATTATATAACAAACTAAATGGGGAAAGAATTTGAAAAAGGAAGCATGTATATGTACAATTGAATCATTTTGTTGGACACCTGAAATTAACACAACATTGTTAATCAACTGAACTCCAACACAGCATAAGAAGTTAAAAAAATAAGAGTGAGTTTTTATTTTGCACAAAGAAACCTATTTTAGACTGTGGATCCTCACTCTTCTGGGGATTCAGGAAACCGAGGATTCCTTAAATCCAGGTTTTGAGAAATTTTCCCCAATGCCCTATTCCTCTGGCAGTTAGTTATGACTCATCTAAATGAGTTTAATTTAAAGCTGTTCTTCACAGGTCTTTTGATTCCTTTATATCACCAACTTTTGAGGCTTTTGTGCTGTGTACCATACTGCCATTCCCTCCAGGGTCTTCCATATCCTCCAGGCACAATAAGAGACATAATTCAATAGCTCAGGATGGAGAAACAGAGATCAAATTTATCCTCCTGCCTGGAACAACCAACAAATGGATACAATACATGACATGATGTTTTGTGGGACACTGGACATCAGACAATGAGGTTCAGTGGTCCCTTGGAAATAGGAAGCAACATGAGTCCTATGATTGTTCCAGTTTACTGTCAGGAGAGAGTTTCCAGTTCACAGAGTAGGGAAGTGGGGTCTCGCAGCAGAGTCTGACTCCCTGAGCTGGGGAGATAGATTTGAGAGTCTGTGGAAACCAAAGCAGCTAGAGTTAATAGGACAGAGTACTGGAGAAGAGAGAACTTCACATAGAGAGAAGACCAGGGAGCTTCACATAGTTCCACTCCAGCATTCAACTGAGTATTGATACACATATGCATGTGAAGAAATGACCCAAAGGTGGGAAAAGAACCACATGACAGGACTGGACATGATAGTGATCTGCACTCTAACTAGGCTGGGACTAGCGCCTGTTTGCATCTACCAGACTAGAAAACCTCAAGATTCATAGGCTTTGGCTACAGTGTTTAGGGAGAGCTTGCCTCAGAGTAGGAAAAACTAGCCCTGGACTAAGCACTGCTCTGATCTCATATGATATGTCTTAAATGCAAGACTCCAAAGGATCAAACTTTTTTAAAATAACTGCATCCTGGAGCAAATCTCTAGATTATTCACAGTAATACAAAATCACCTGGCTCTGCAAAGTAATATTCACAATATTTGGTGTCCAATCAAACATGATTGACTATGAAAAAGCAGAAATATCAATCACCCAAAACCAACCCAGAATTGACACAGGAATTACAATTAGCTCATAAGGATATAAAAGAGTTGATAGATCTGTATTTCATAAATTAAAAAAATTAAGACATAGAAAGTACAACAAAGACTCAGGTAAAACTTTGACAGTTGAAAACTATAATATCTGAGATGAAATATATGCTAGATGGTATTAATAACAGATTAGACATTGTAGGAAAGCTTGATGGCATATAAATAAAAACACCCAAAATGAAAAAAAGAAAAAGAACATCAATGAGTTACTGGGCAACTTCCAGTGGCCTCAGTTAAGTTCAGTTCAGTCTCTCAGTCGTGTCTGACTCTTTGCGACCCCATGAATTGCAGCAGGCCAGGCCTCCCTGTCCATCACCAACTCCCGGGAATACACTCAAACTCATGTCCATCGAGTCGGTGATGCCATCCAGCCATCTCATCCTCTGTCGTCCCCTTCTCCTGCCCCAATCCCTCCCAGCATCAGAGACTTTTCCAATGAGTCAACTCTTCACATGAGGTGGCCCAAGTGTTGGAGTTTCAGCTTTAGCATCAGTCCTTCCAAAGAAATCCCAGGGCTGATCTCCTTCAGAATGGACTGGTTGGACCTCCTTGCAGTTCAAGGGACTCTCAAGAGTCTTCTCTAACACCACAGTTCAAAAGCATCAATTCTTTGGCGCTCAGCTTTTTTCACAGTCCAACACTCACATCCATACATGACCACTGGAAAAACCATAGCCTTGACTAGGCAGACCTTTGTTGGCAAAGTAATATCTCTGCTTTTTAATATGCTGTCTAGGTTAGTCATAACTTTCCTTCCAAGGAGTAAGTGTCTTTTAATTTCATGGCAGCAATCACCATCTGCAGTGATTTTGGAGCCCCCAAAAATAAAGTCTGACACTGTTTCCCCATCTATTTCCCATGAAGTGATGGGACCAGATGCCATGATCTTCTTTTTCTGAATGTTGAGCTTTAAGCCAACTTTTTCATTCTTACTTTTTCACTTTCACTTTCATCAAGAGGCTTCTTAGTTCCTCTTCACTTTCTGCCATAAGGGTGGTGTCATCTGCATATCTGAGGTTATTAATATTTCTCCTGGCAATCTTGATTCCAGCTTGTGCTTCTTCCAGCCCAGAGTTTCTCATGATGTACTCTGCATATAAGTTAAATAAGCAGGGTGACAATATACAGCCTTGACGTACTCCTTTTCCTATTTGGAACCAGTCTGTTGTTCCATGTCCAGTTCTAACTGTTGTTTCCTGACCTGCATATAGGTTTCTCAAGAGGCAGATCAGGTGGTCTGGTATTCCCATTTCTTTCAGAAATTTCCACAGTTTATTGTGATCCACACAGTCAAAGGCTTTGGCATAGTCAATAAAACAGAAATAGATGTTTTTCTGGAACCCTCTTCCTTTTTCCATGATCCAGCGAATGTTGCCTAGCATTTATGTAATCAGATTCTCTGAAGTTGTGTGGTGGCAAAAAAAGCATTTTAAGAATAATGATAGAATTTTCCAACTTTGGTAAAAACTATAAACCCTCATATCAGTCAGTGGGTATCTAGCCCAAGAGATATGAATAGAGGCTGCATCAAGGCACCTAACAACCAAATTGCTCAACATCAATGATAAAGAGGAAAATCTTGTAGGTAGACAAAGGAAAAAGACACATAATGTACAGAGGAACAAAGAACAAGGATTACAGAATATTTTTTTCACCAGAAACAGTGTAAACAAGAAAAAAGTAGAGCAACATCTTTAAAGTAGTGAAAGGAAAAAAAATACCATCAATCTAGAATTCTAAACTGAGTGAAAATATCTTCAAAAAGAAAACTGAAATAAATATTTTTTTCATATATAAATGATTAAAATAATTATCACCAGGACTGTCAATAGAGTAAAAGAAATGATAAAAGAAGTCTGTAAGGTTAAAGAACATTTTACCAGATTTGGAAATATGGATCTATACTAATAATTGGAAAGCATCAAAGCCAATAACTATATAGGAAAAAATACAAAAGAAATTTCATATTACTTAAGTCTCTTTAAAGATAATTAATGCTTTAAGCAAAGTAATAATAATGTAATGTCAGTTGATAGTACATGTGAAAATAAAATATATCACAACAATAACAGAAGGGTCAGGAAGAAGAAGGAAAGGCAATGGCACCCCACTCCAGTACTCTTGCCTGGAAAATCCCATGGACGGAGGAGCCTGGTGGGCTGCAGTCCATGGGGTCGCTAAGAGTCGGGCACGACTGAGTGACTGTCCTTTCACTTTTCACTTTCATGCATTGGAGAAGGAAATGGCAACCCACTCCAGTGTTTTTGCCTGGAGAATCCCAAGAATGGGGGAGCCTGGCCGGCTGCTGTCTATGGGATCGCACAGATATGGACACAACCGAAGTGACTTAGCAGCAGCAGCTGCAGGAAGAAGAAATGTCATTATGCTATGATAAGGTTCTTATGCAAATAGAAAGTTATATTATATCACATGAAGATAGACTGTGACAGGTTAAAATATACTATATACCATTAATTCTAAAGCAGTCACTCAGTTAAAAAGTTATATCTAACAAACTGACAACAAAGATAAAACAGAACCATAAAAAAAAGTGCACTATCCAATGTATGATTTAAATAAGTGTAAGAATGCCCACTAGATTTTTAGAAATTCATTTTTTAATAACAGAAGAGTTCATTTTGAAGAAAGAATAGGAAAAAAAAAACACTTGGATAAGCTGTCTTATACTGATCACAGGATATGGCTATCATATTTGTACTACAAATAACCTGAAAATAAGAAACTTGCCTTAAGACTGTTATATAAATTAGTTGGAATTCCAATAGGAAGTACAAGACTTGAATCAGGAAACAACCCACTCCCTTCACTGGGCACAGCAGATTTCAAACTTAAGTTCTGAGATGCATTTCCAACATGCGGCATCTACATGAAGACAACATAGAGACTGAAGGATGTTGGCTTACAGAGACGGTTTTACCTTAAGCAGAATCAGTCTTACAACTAGTGGCTGTTGTTCAGTTGCTAAGTTGTATCCAACTCTTTTTGACCCCTTGGACTGCAGCACATCAACTTCCCTGTCCATTATCTCCCAGAGTTTGCTCATACTCATGTCCATTGTGTCAATGATGCCATCCAGCCATCTCAAAATGATCTCAGTTTGTTTCTAAGGCAAACTATTCAACATCACAGTAATCCAAGTCTATGCCCCAACCACTAATGCTAAAGAAGCTTAAGCTGAGGTTCTATGAAGTCCTCCAAGACCTTCTTATAACAAGTATGTGCCCATTAAAGTAAATATAACTTTTATTAAAAAAGGTGAATGTTAAAAACAAAAAGTGGATACCAACTATTTGCAGATTTCAACCAATTCTTGGAATAGCAAACATAGATGAAAGAATATTTCTTGAGAATCAGAGTGGAAGAATCTCATCTTGGAGCATTAAGAGTGAGATTGCTGTGGACAGGAGAGGAAATTGACCAGCCTCAGAACCAGAAGGTGCAAGTGAGAAGTAGGATAGAAATCAAAGGTATTCATGCCAGGACTGTATATGTAGCAGGTGACAGGCAACGGACTTATTATTCCTTTCTGAAAAATATATGATGGCTAAGAGTACATCATAAGAAACGCTGGGCTGGAAGAAGCACAAGCTGGAATCAAGATTGTCAGGAGGAATATCAATAACCTTAGATATGCAGATGACACCACCCTTATGGCAGAAAGTGAAGAAGAACTAAAGAGCTTCTTGATGAAAGCGAAAGAAGAGAGTGAAAAAGTTGGTTTAAAGCTCAACATTCAGAAAATGAAGATCACGGCATCTGGTCCCATCACTTCATGGCAAATAGATGGGGAAACAGTAGCTGACTTTATTTTTTGGGGCTCCAAAGTCACTGCAGATGCTGATTGCAGCCATGAAATTAAAAGATGCTTACTCCTTGGAAGGAAAGTTATGACCAAGCTGGACAGCATATTAAAAAGCAGAGACATTACTTTGTCAACAAAGGTCCATCTAGTCAAGGCTATGGTTTTTCCAGTGGTCATGTATGGATGTGAGAGTTGGACTATAAAGAAAGCTGAGTGCTGAAGAATTTATGCTTTTGAACTGTGGTGTTAGAGAAGACTCTCAAAGTCCCTTGGACTGCAAGGAGATCCAACCAGTTCATCCTAAAGGAGGTCAGTCCTGGATGTTCATTGGAAGGACTGATGCTGAAGATGAAACCCCAATACTTTAGCCACCTGATTAGAAGAGTTGACTCGTTGGAAAATACCCTGATGCTGGGAAATATCGAGGGCAGGAGGAGAAGGGGACGACAGAGGATGAGATGGTTGGATGGCATCACTGACTCAATTGACATGAGTTTGGGTGAACTCCAGGAGTTGGTGATGGACAGGGTGGCCTGGCATGTTGTGGTTCATGAGGTTGCAAAGAGTCAGACATGACTGAGTGACTGAACTGAACTGAACTGAAGTTTCTATGCCCCAGCCAAAATAATGAGTAATATACAGGTTTTTTCCCCTCTGTAGAATTGGAAGGTATTGTTAGAAGGAAATAGTAGAAATAGTGTGAATATCATCCACCTAGAGAGAAATCCCTCTGTATTTTAGCATTTGAGGGAGGGTTCCTCCATTGCAATGGTAACTTCATGCCCATTTAGCTAAATTAAAGCTTCCAGCAAGTAAAATCCACCCAAACCTACAGAGTCCTCAAAAGCTTTTCTGTTGTTTATTTAAGCAAATTGCCTTACAATATTGTTAGTTTCTGCTGTACAACAATGTGAATCAGCTATATGTATGCATATATGCCTTCCTTCTTGAGCTTCACTCCCACCCTCTCCCCAGTCCCATCCCTCTAGGTCATCACAGAGCACCGAGCTGAGATTTCTGTGCTATATAGTAACCTCCTACTAGCTATCCGTTTTACACATGGTAGAATATACATACACACACACCCACACACACAGACACACATATATGTGTGTATATGTATATATATATATATATATATATATGTATACAGTGCTACTCTCTAAAATGTGAAAAGATATCCAAGGATCACCAGGCTTTTGAAGAAATAATCCACAAAAAACAGAATAATTTATCAAAAAGAAAGTGAGGAGAACATAAAAGTATCTGGTTACTATTTATAAAATCTCAAGGGTATTTTACATCTGTAAATAAAATAAGGCTGCTACTATCAAGGAGTCATGAGAACACTAGAAAGAGCTCTGGTATATTTAAAATATATTTGCTAAAGTAGAAAGATGTCAACAAGAAGATTAGAAGACAATGTTTAAAAAGAAACAAAGGTCCCAAACTGTAGAACAAAATAGACAAGAAGTCAGAAAATATGAGAGAAAAAGTAAGACATATGTTGAAGATCAACTAAGAAAAAAATTGAAGAAAATGAAAGGGGGGAAACTATCAATGTGCCTGGAAGTGCTTGGTATGTATTTGAATAATGTGAAAATCAGTAGAATCTAAACTGTTGAGGAACAATGTGAGGTTGGGCACTCATTTGGTCTACAGTTTGCAAATTCTTTTATATTTATTATGAATGCCTTTTAAAATTCAAAGATTGTTATAAAATAGGATACAATATACTATGAAATATTATCATTGGTATAGTAATTAGTATTCACTTCAGTTCAGTTCAGTCACTCAGTCTTGTCCAAATCTTTGCGACCCCATGGACTGCAGCACACCAGGCTTCCCTGTCCATCACCAACTTTCAGAGCTTACTCAAATTCATGTCCATTGAGTCGGTGATGCCATCCAACCATCTCATCCTCTGTTGTACCCTTCTCCTTTTGCCTTCAATCTTTCCCAGCATCAGGGTCTTTTCCAGTGAGTCAGCTCTTTGTATCAGGTGGCCAAAGTACTGGAGTTTCAGCTTCAGCACCAGTCTTTTCAATGAACACTCAGGACTGATTTCCTTTAGGATGGACTAATTGGATCTCCTTGCAAACCAAGGGACTCTCAAGAGTCTTCTCCAACACCACAGTTCAAAAGCATTAATTCTTCAGTGCTCAGCTTTCTTTTTTTTTTTAATTATTATTTTTTTAAATTTTATTTTATTTTTAAACTTTACAAATTGTATTAGTTTTGCCAAATATCAGTCCAACTTTCACATCTGTACATGACTACTGGAAAAACTATAGCCTTGACTAAATGGACCTTTGTTGGCAAAGTAATGTCTCTGCTTTTTAATATGCTGCCTAGGTTGGTCATAACTTTTCTTTCAAAGAGCATGCATCTTTTAATTTCATGGCTGCAGTCACCATCTGCAGTGATTTTGGAGCCCTCAAAAATAAAGTCTGACACTGTTTCCCCATCTATTTCCCATGAAGTGATGGGACTGGATTCCATGATCTTTGTTTTCTGAATGTTGAGCTTTAAACCAACTTTTTAACTCTCCACTTTCACTTTCATCAAGAGGTTCTTCAGTTCTTCTTCACTTTCTACCATAAGGGTGGTGTCATCTGCATATCTGAGGTTATTGATATTTCTTCCGGCAATCTTGGTTCCAGCTTGTGCTTCATCCAGCCCAGAATTTCTCATGATGTACTCTGCATATAAGTTAAATAAGTAGGGTGACAATATACAGCCTTGATATACTCCTTTTCCTATTTGGAACCAGTCTGTTGTTCCATGTCCAGTTCTTACTGTTGCTTCCTCACCTGCATACAGATTTCTCAAGAGGCAGATCAGGTGGTCTGGTATTCCCATCTCTTTCAGAATTTTCCACAGTTTATTGTGATCCACACAGTCAAAGGCTTTGGCATAGTCAATAAAACAGAAATAGATATTTTTCTGAAACTCTTTTGTTTTTTCAATGATCCAGCAGATGTTGGCAATTTGCCCTCTGGTTCATCTGCCTTTTCTAAAACCAGCTTGAACATCTGGAAGTTCATGGTTCACGTATTGCTGAAGCCTGGCTTGGAGAATTTTGAGCATTACTTTGGTAGCGTGTGAGATGAGTGCAGTTGTGTGGTAGTTGGAGTATTCTTTGGCATTGCCTTTCTTTGGGATTGGAATGAAAACTGACCTTTTCCAGTCCCGTGGCCACTGCTGAGTTTTCCTAATTTGCTGGCACATTGAGTGCAGCACTTTCACAGCATCATCTTTTAGGATTTGAAATAGCTCAACTGGAATTCCATCACCTCCACTAGCTGGAGCGGCGAGCGACTGAGAGGAGATACCCTACATCCAAGGTCAGGAGAAGCGCCTGCACTTTACTGGACCAGCCGTGTGGAGATACCCCACGTCAAAGGTCAGAGAAACCCCAGTAAGATGGTAGGCACTGGAGTGGCTGTGAGGAGATACCCAACGTCTAAGGGCAAAGGAAAAACCCCGGCAAGAAGATAAGAGGGGTGAATTTGCATTTAGAATCAAACTCCATTCCCCTCAGAGATGCTCAGAGGGCTCAAACAAACCTTGTGTACACCAGGACCCAGGGACTCCTTAGAGACTGAGACAGAACTGTGTTTGAGCATCTCCTTTGGACATACAGGTCGGCAATGGTCTGCTGCAGGGACAGGGGCTCTGGGTGTGTGTATGGCATGATCTTGGAGGAGGTCACCTTTAACCCCACCATAGAGCTGACAGAACTTACATAGGACTGGGAAAAAGACTCTTGGAGGGCACAAACAGAGTCTTGTGTACCAGGACCCAGAAGAAAGGAACAGTGACCCCACAGGAGTCTTGTCTGTGTGTGTCCGTGAATCTGGCAAAGGTGTGGTTTGGTGGTGGCCTGCTGCGGGGTTGGGGCACAGACTAGCGGTAGATGCATGGGATCTTTTTTGGGAGTTCACCATTATCTTCATTACCTCCACTATGGTTTAGCTCAGTTCAGTTCAGTCGCTCAGTCGTGTCTGGCTCTTTGCGACCCCATGAATCACAGCACGCCAGGAGTTCACCAACTCCCGGAGTTCACTCAGACTCACGTCCATCAAGTTGGTGATGCCATCCAGCCATCTCATGGTCTGTCGTCCCCTTCTCCTCGTGCCCCCAATCCCTCCCAGAATCAGGGTCTTTTCCAATGAGTCAACTCTTTGCATGAAGTGGCCAAAGTATTGGAGTTTCAGCTTCAGCATCTGTCCTTCCAATGAACACCCAGGACTGATCTCCTTTAGGATGGACTGATTGGACAATAGTTTGGCCCCAGGTAAATAGGAGGGAGGAAACACAGCCCCACCCACCAACAGAAAATTGGATTAAAGATTTACTGAGCAGGACCAGCATATCAGAACAAGACCCAGTATCCCCCTCACTTGGTCTATCCCATCAGCAAGCTTTCAAAAACCTCTTATCCTTCTCCAACAGAGGGCAGACAGACTGAAAGCCACAATCACAGAAATTAGAATTAGCTTTCGAAAATATGTGCATGGGTGAGCTTAGCTGCTGTAGTGTCTGACTCTTTGTGACCCCATGGATTGTAGCCCACCAGGCTCTCTGTCCATGGAACTTCCCAGGCAAGAATGATGGAGTTTTTTCCATTCCCTTCTCCAGGGGATCTTCCCAACCCAGGGATTGAACCCTCATCTTCTTCTTTGGCAGGTAGATTCTTTACCACTGAACCATCAGGGAAGCCCCCTTTGAATCTATAGGCTACTGATTAAAATTCTCTTTTACACATCATCTAGGCAAGCTTTTTGAAGGGAGTATACTGTATTACCTCATAAATCAAAAAATGCTCCTTGAAAAGTAAACTCCTAAAAAAAGTTTGTAGGCTGGGCTACTCATGCCACATAAAATTATGATAGAGTTGGTTTATGGTTGAAATTCTCTTCTTTTCTTGTCAATCATTCTCTTCTGATTTCATTTAAGAATAGGAAGAATTTACGCTACTACAAGCTGCTGAAATTTAGGTAACTGAAACTAGAGTATAATATAATTCATATATGATGATTCATTAATGAATAAACTCATATAAATAATTTTATAATACCTGTATTATGCTTTCTTTTTTCAGTTTTAAATACAAGCCAATTAAAGGTAGGATCAAATAATAATACCCAATAAACTTACTCTAAAACCATAAATTTTGTTGCTGAGAGTGGCTTAGAAATCAGATAATGTAATTCAACATCCTCATTTTAGAGATCAGGAAATTAATTAAGGCCCATATTGATGATATCCATTCCTAATGGAAAAGCCAAGATTGGAGCCAACTCTTCTAACACTTGCAAGAATGTTCGTCCTGATAATTAAACAACAAAAAAAAAAACCGGTTAATATCTTTTGAATTTTAAAAGAAAGACACATAAACTCATAACAAAAATTAGGTATTTCAGGAGAAATACAGTCTCGGGGGTGATCTCTTGTGTATAGAAGGTGTCAAGTACAGAGTAACAGCAATTAACAAGATAGAAATGTATCATTTGGTTATTTAAATCAGATTTAGATTCTTACATGACATTGAGATGCCACTGGACTTTCTAATCTTGTTATAGCATCACCAAAGGGTATTTTATTTTCCATCTTACTTTCTACTTTTCTTCATTTAGTAATCTTTTAAGAGGAAAAAAAGTCTTGCTAAAATTGAAGTGAATACATTTAATGTAGTATAATCAGCTTCTAAATCTACTTAACTGAAGTCCCATCATGCATTTAGTATACTGAATGAATAGCCCAAATGGGAAACATATTATAATAAGGACTGGGTGAATTTCGTTGAGACAAACTTCACTTTCCTGAAATGTTTTTAAGCATCTGATTTTGTAGTCAAGTATAGCTCCATTTGCATACTTCCTTATTTGCATTTGACCTAGACACCTGCATCACTTTTTGGAGAATCATATTTCTATGGTACTTTTGAACACTTCACTGCCACCCCACTATGACAAAATGCATTTTGCTTGCTGGGGCTCTTTGAGGGGTGCACAGCATGATTATTTTTAACCTTTCACTTGTTTTCATTTAAGTTAGAACAAGTTGTTTACCTATATTACAAGGGAGTTTTGTTTTTCATAGGTTTACTTTGTCATCCAATTTTTAAAAATGACATGCAGTTAGGGAGACATGGGCATTTTCTCAAAATAGAATGCAAATGATACTTATTGATATCATAATTATTCATGTTCACAAAAAAGCTCCCCATTTCTGCTGTACTAATATTAGATGACAATTTTTTCTGTCTTCTGTGATGTGAAGGAAATAAACAGCTATAACTCCTACATCCCAAGCAGAACCTACCAATTTCCCACTTCACTTTGCAAAACAACTCATCAGTTCAAATGCCTCTATTGTTCCCCATTTTATCCAACTGGAAAACCTGGGGTTTAGCTTTGATTCTTTTCTTTCCCACTGTCTCATATCCAACCAATCAAGAAGCTTGGTTGAATCTATCTCCTTCAGATGCATTGTGTCTATGGTTTCTCCATCCCCAGTCACTGCCTTAATTCAAATTCCAACCACTCTTTGCTGGATCATTTCAACATCTTTATTACTGTACTTCCTGTGTCCAACTTTCCACCTTTCTGATATGGCAACCTTTCCAAAATTAAAATATCTCACTGTTGTGCTCAAAACACAAAAGGTTAAATGTCTTAATTACCCTTGGAATACAAATATAACATCTTCCATGCTGTACATCATCTCTGCAAAATCTCCCTCGATAGTCTCTTCTGTTTCCTACTGACTCTTCTTTCTCATCTATTACTCCTTCACCACATGGAATTCCTTCTCAATGTACTGGTCTTCTGTGTACTTCTGAATGTATATAAGTGCTATGCTCAGAATTCCCATTTCCTGATGTATGGCTTGTGGTGTATGGCAAGAAAGAGAACGGGTTTCAGGGTATAGGTGGTGATAGGGCTTCCCGGTTGATCAGTGGTAAAAAAAATTCACCTGCAATGCAGGAGATGCAAGCTTGATCCCTGGGTCAGGAACATCCCCTGGAGGAGGAAATGGTAACCCACTTCAGTATCCTTGCTTATAAAATCTCATGGACAGAAGAGCCTGGTGGGTTACAGTCCATGGTGTTGCAAAGAGTCAGACATGACTAAGCACAGCACAAAGCAGACAGGATCTACATTCCAGTTCTCCTACCTCTTATCTATGGGACCTCAGTCAAATAACAGCTTAGTTTTTTCATCTGTAGAATGGTGATAGTTATACTGTTTGCCTTACTGAATTCTTGAGAGGTTTATGTGTGTAAAGTATAGTGTCTGGTGCATGGTGATCAATGAATGCTAGCTAATGTCGATGATAATCAGTTCAGTTCAGTCGCTCAGTCATGTCTGACTCTTTGCAACCCCATGGACTGCAGCACACCAGGCTTCCCTGTCCATCACCAACTCCCGGAGCCTACTCAAACTCATATCCATTGAGTCAGTGGTGCTATCCAACCATCTCATCCTCTATCATCCCCTTTTCCTCCCGCCTTCAATCTTTGCCAGCATCAGGGTCTTTTCCAGTGAGTTGGTTCTTTGCATCAGATGGCCAAAGTAAGTATTGGAGTTTCAGCTTCAGCATCAGTCCCTCCAATGAACATTCAGGACTGATTTCCTTTAGGATGGACTAGCTGGATCTCCTTGCAGTCCAAGGCACTCTGAAGAGTCTTCTCCAACATGGCAGTTCAAAAGCATCAATTCTTCAGTGCTCAGCTTTCTTTGTAGTCCAACTCTCACATCTGTACATGACCACTGGAAAAACCATAGCCTTGACTAGATGGACTTTGTTGGCAAAGTAATGTCTCTGCTTTTTAATATTCTGTCTAGGTTGATCATAGCTTTTCTTCCAAGGAGCATGCATCTTTTAATTTCATGGCTGCAGTCACCATCTGCAGTGATTTTGGAGCAACCCTTGCCAAAATTAGGAATAATTATGTAATTATCTTCAAAGGAACTCAAAACTCTTTAAGGACATTGTGTGGAGTCTCATAAACTGCCTAAAGCTGTACTTGATAGCTATGGCAAAAAGAAAAAGAAATATGTTTTTTCTCTACTATGCCTTAAATAATCATCTAATCTTAAGTCAAATCTGTGTAATTACATATAACATAATTCACCTTCTACGGATATCCATGGATAGCACTGAAAAATTGTCATCAAGAAAATATCAACTGCTAGGTATTACTTAATTGACTAATAAATCATGAACTTCAGAGATCCACCATCTTGCACTTTCATTGGCAGGCAAAGAATCATCAGCAAGTTCCTTGTCCTGGAAAAGGACATCATAGAGACCAACTTCTAAGAGATACAAGGCATAATCATAGCTTTAGTCTGGAAAACTCCTGCTGGTTCCACACTCTGCCTTTTTTACCCTGGCTAGAATATTCTGTTTTTCTTACTTTGCCTTTGGGTTCAGACCCCAGGGCCTTCCTGGTGGATAGTGTGGGTGGCCAAGAGGAACCCCTGATTTTAAAAGTTCTCTAAACCCTTCCTCCAGTGCTTATCCAAAGGTCTGCATGCTTCCTCTCTCCTCTACAACCTGACAGTCAGCTCATGTTTTCACTTGCTTTGTCCTCAGAGTTCCCTTTGCTATTCAAGTGACCTTGTCACCCCTGGTTCCAGTACAGCCATCAGCATCTCCTTCTCTCTAAACCAGAAAGCAGGAGAAGGTCTCCACTCCTCTACTTTATTGTAAACTAATATTGTTTAAAAGACAATATTTTGTATTGATAGTTCCCAAAAGAGAATGGCCAAAATAAATTGAGCAGGGAGCTGCACTGGGAAATAGCAAGGTCTCTTTGTGCTTTGTATCATATGATTCTAGGTTTAGAGGCATTGAATTTTTTTAAAAGTTAAAGGGCACACACATGCAGGAAATGAGGCTCTAGTTCTTCAACGTGGTCCCTAAGAACCTTCCTGGTGGACGAGATGCTTGGTCCCTAGGTGTTACATCCTCTTCTCAGCTGGCTGCTGGCTTGCAACCCTGACTTAAAGAATGATCATGAGTTTAAAAGGGGTGTGGGATTAAGGTATCTCACAATATGTCCTAGAATATGTGTTCCTGAGAGTCCTAGGGCCTGACTAAAATGCCTTAATGGTCACAGCAGACTAGGGTATGAAAGCAAAAGTGTTAGTCACTCAGTCGTGTCCAAGTCTCTGCAACCCCATGAACTCTAGCCCATCAGGCTCCTCTGTCCATGGAATCCTCTAGGCAAGAATACTGGAGTGTGTAGCGAGTCCCTTCTCCAGGATATCTTCCCTCCCCAGGGATCAAACCAGGGTCTCCTGCATTGCAGATGGGTTCTTTACCATCTGAATCACCAAGGAAAGCTTAGAGCAGCGTATGGAGGGAGGAAAGAAGAAGGAGCCTTAAGCCTGGAAACTTTCATCACAGCTCTACCTTTAACAACTTACTCATCTGACAAATGTTTACTGAGCCCTTCATGTACTAGAACTGTGCTCGTGCTGCTGGAGATGATAGCATCTCTGTCTTCTCAGAAAGGGGCTGGGGAGTTCAGGTAGAGGGGAAATCACAAGATAATTTCAGTGAGAGATGATTCTATGAAGATATTAATAAAGCACTTATAAGACGAGTGATTTGAAGAGCCTTCTTAAATAAGGTGCAGCACTGGGGAGGAGGCATTGTCTTTACCAGGAAGATTTGGGGGAAAGTTTTCAAGATGGGTAGTTTGACCATCATAGTGGGCTAAACCAGGAAGGAAACTCAATATCTTCAAGAGCCAAAGAAAGAAAGGTGGGTGTCAGAAGGAAGGCAGGTTCCAGCTCTTGTGGACCTTGTAGATAACAAGTTTTGGATGTTATTCTAGCACGGATTTCAGGTAAAATTTCCTATGGACAAAGAGGTTGTAGCAGAGTGAGTCCAGTGGGGCCACAGCAGAATGACTGAAAGTAAACTAGAATAAAAACCCTACTTGACATTCAGTTAATTGGCTAATGTTCTGGGCTCTCAGATCTTATACATGTGTTTATCAGAAGACAAACTGCCTCCTACCCTTGTATCTTGCGATCATCCCTGGATTTCTATGTAGTTCGTTGGGTGTGAGTGTCTGTTGTCACTTTCTTCTTTGTCTTCTACTCTTGAGATGGAGGTTCTGTTCTGCTGTTTTTGTATTCCTCTCCCGGAGCCTTCACCCAAACTCCAACTCAACATCTGGCATTCACTGAAGGACTTCCTGGAGCTGAACTTTCTGCCTGCCAGCCTGGATTTCTGAGGATCACTGCTCTGGCTTCTCCTGCACTCTCTACCCTGGCAGCAGAGACCACAGTGTCAGCAGTGCCTACCCTAATGCAGGGGAATCTGTCATGTTTCAGATGAAAGAGTTCAGGCTTAGGCATAGCTCTGGTTGCAGGGTTGTTGTAGGGAATGAATAGAAGACTATTTAAAACCCAAAACATAAAGTGCTTAGCACAATGCCTAGCACAGAGCAAGATCTCAAGTTATGCTACTTTCTTTTTGTTCTAAAGTGAAGCGAAAGGTACTCAGTCGTGTCCGACTCTTTTCAACCCCATAGACTATATAGTCCATGGAATTCTCCAGGCCATAACACTGGAGTGGGTAGGTGTTCCCTTCTCCAGGGGATTTTCCCAACCCAGGGATCAAATCCAGGTCTCCCACATTGCAGGCAGATTCTTTACCAGCTGAGCCACATGGAAGCCCAAGAATACTGGAGTGGGTAGCCTATCCCTTCTCCTGGGTCTCTTCGTGACCCAGGAATTGAACTGGGGTCTCCTGCATTGTGGGTGGATTCTTTACCAACTGAGCTATCAGGGAAGCCCAGCTCCCAATCATACTCTGAGCCTGTCTGAGCTGGCCCCATCTTTCGGTAATTACCCAGATCATAGTCAAGGCTTCCTGAAATAAGTATAACAACAGTAACAAGGATGGTTTATTAGGTTCTTATTATTTTCCAGGAATATCTAGGCATGAACTCATTCCAACACTAAAAGCATCTTTTGGAGAAATGCATCAGTGCCTTTGAATAAGTGAGGAAATTGAAGCTCAGAGAAGTTAAGTAACTTATCCAAAGTCACATAGTCGCTAAATAATGGAGCTGGGATTCCAGGCCATGTGTCATGAGACTACTGTTAGTGCTCTTAGCCAGAGGTGCCTCCTAAGAAACAATATCAAGAGGTGGTCAACAATTTTGTCTCTGAGGAAGTACTCACATTGGGAGCTTCTGTAAAAAGTCTAAGCTCTGGTATTTCAAGATGTTATTTGGAGATAATGATACTTATTACTCTCAACACAATATCATAAAGATTAATTAGTGGATGTTGGTAAAACACTTTGGATAGGAGTGATTTAGACATAATCACAAATCTTAACTCTCATTGATCTCCAGCATCCTTTTTATTTAGTATTGACCCGATATTATTGACCAGCTGGATGGCCATTAATCAGGCTGGCTCAGGTTTTACCATTTCCAAGTACAGTTTTGAAAATCAGTGGTAAGGTTATTTCTGTCACAAGACACCCACAGTTCCAACTGTCATTTAAACTGAGAATTTGAAAGGTTAAATTAATTCAACCTTCAATGACACTTTTCTCATACTTTTATTATAGCCATTAATACATGGTGGCTTAATTTACTGTGTATGTGTCATCCTAGATTCTTCCTTTAAACTCTTTAGAGCAGCAATTTCTTAGTTATGCCTGAAAGAAATGACTCCAGTAACAGCTACCTCAGCTAGTCATTGGTTGAATGTAAGAGATTGTGTAAAAGAGTTTGGGGTACTCAAGGTAGACTTTGTTGAGGTTTGGTTTTGGGAATGATACTTAAAGACCTTAATAAGTAATCTTGTAGATGTTAAGAGGCTAAATCACTCAATTTCTTTTCTCTTTTTGCCTGTTGCATACTTCCCTAGTTTAATGGCCATCGTGGCTATTAAACAGCCATAATGTCTCAATGCTCAACATCTCTGCTTTTAAGGTAGCCTTACATAGCCACAGCACAACAGAAGGGTTAAGGGCAGTTGTTCTTTCCTTCTAGGAAGGAAGAAGTGTGACTAAGAATCAAGTACACATTACATGTCAGCTTGCGTTAGTCATTGTCAAAATTGTATAGAGCAATTATGTGGGAGGTTCTTATTGCTCCAGATTTATCAGATGGGGAAACTGAGGTTGACCAAGACTGAGTACCTTGCTTAAGTCACATAGCTGGTAAACGGAAGAGCCTGGATTTGTAACCAGGTTTTTACTGGCTTCAATTCTTATAGATATCAGCTACAATATAATTTCTTCTGAGGTTGGAAATCAATCAGGTTTTTCCCCTTTCTCATGAGAAAATGTTCCAGCAAACATGTAACAGATACTAACAATGTTAGGATCCCTTAAGTAACACTACCACTTAATTGCATTTTATTTTTCAGCTCTGTCACCCACCAAAATAGAGCAGGTGGAGGGTTTCTGTGTTGGTGCTGAGAGGGGCTACCAATAGGAAGCAGAGATGAATAGGAAGCAAATGTCAGTTGGCTTATTGTATCCCCTACATGAGACAATGAGGAGGAAATGGACAAATCTCAAGTTTTAAAGAAGAGAAACAGGTTCTCCCTCTTGTACAGTGTGTGTCTGAAGTGAAACCCTGGAAACCAATTGACAGAAAATAGTAAAGCACTGGAGGAGCCACATCTCTGCAGTGATGAGCAAAAAAGAAGATATGAGAACCTCCCTGTAAATATAATCACAACATCTTACACTTGGGAGCCCATGATCTTCTGAGAAAAACCTGCTCATGTTTCTACTTCCCCTTTTCATCCCTTCACTGCCTTCCACTTCTGTTCACCTCACCATCCCTTCTTGCCTACGATTGTCTGCAAGTGAAGCAGAATCAAAGACCATGTCACCTTTAGATCCCTCAGACATCCAAGGACACCAATCCATGATTCATCAGGTGAGAGGACCCCAACCTTTTTGGTGATAGGGATTGGTTTTGTGGACAGCTATTTTTCCATGATTGGGAGTGGGGGATTGTGTGGGATGATTCAAGCCCATTACATTATTGTGTACTTTATTTCTAATCTAATGCCACCATTAGAAGAACTAAAGAGCCTCTTGATGAAAGTGAAAGAGGGAGAGTGAAAAAGTTGGCTTAAAACTCAACATTCAGAAAACTAAGATCAAGGCATCCAGTCCCATCACTTCATGGCAAATAGATGGGAAAACAGTGGAAACAATGGTTGACTTTATTTTTGGGGGCTCCAAAATGATGGCAGATGGTGATCGCAGCCATGAAATTAAAAGATGCTTACTCCTTGGAAGAAAAGTTATGACCAACCTGGACAGCATATTAAAAAGCAGAGACATTACTTTGTCAACAAAGGTCCATCTAGTCAAGGCTATAGTTTTTCCAGTGGTCACGTATGGATGTGAGAGTTGGACTATAAAGAAAGCTGAGAATGGAAGAATTGATCCTTTTGAACTGTGGTGTTGGAGAAGACTCTTGAGAGTCCCTTGGACTGCAAGGAGATCCAACCAGTCCATCCTAAAGGAGATCAGTCCTGGGTGTTCATTGGAAGGACTGATATTGAAGCTGAAACTCCAATACTTTGGCCACCTAACGTGAAGAGCTGACTCATTGGAAAAGACTCTGATGCTGGGAGGGATTGGGGGCAGGAGGAGAAGGGGACAACAGAGGATGAGATGGTTGGATGGCATCATCAACTCGATGGACATGAGTTTGGGTGAACTCCGGGAGTTGGTAATGGACAGGGAGGCCTGATGTGCTGTGGTTCATGGGGTCGCAAAGAGTCAGACAGGACTGAGTTACTGAACTGAACTGAACTGAATGCCACCGTTAATTTGATAGGAGGTACCGGTCTGTGGCCTGGAGGTTGGGGACTCCTTCTTTAAATCACTGCCAAGCAGATTATAACATAGATATTACTTTCCTTTTTTTTTCAATTTTTCATGACTCAAACTGCTGCTAGTGTACCCCATCCAGCTCTGTAATTGCCTAGCAGATTGTTAAAGGGTGGTTTCAGATTGCTACAGATGGTGCCACCTACAGCCAGTTCCTCAGTCCTTGTTTACTCTGCCAGTGGCCTTGGTCATGATCTTCTAACAGCTTGTTCAGGAGAGAAGAGAGAACCATGGAGACTTTCTGTTTACAGTTCACACACATTCAGCAGCCAATGTCATATTGCCATGGATACAGTGGTGCAGGGGGGTGGGCAGTTACTGAATATGCCAACCCCATTTTCAAATTGTTGTTTGAAGAAGAGTGGAAATATCTTATATATGTGGAAAAAAAAAACTGTTAGAATGATCACAACAATATCTCAATCTCCAAAATTCAAGGCTGCAATAATTATTGATGTATTGCCTTGTTTAATACTATAGAGAAACCGGCTAAGATAATGCTGAAGCTGAATTCAATTGTAACTTGTAAAAGTGTCTATTATGTTTCTAGGCTATTATAATCTCCATATAAGCTATGAGTGAGTTATCAGATCTTCCATCATTTTTTCTTTATATAAATGTAAATCTCAAAAGTTTCTTGGAGGGTTCATGGGGTATGTTTGATAGCTCTTTAAATAAAATCAAGCGTTCTTCAACTACTCTTCATGATCTTAGTGATCATAATTGTTTTCCTCTTCCTCCTCCCTCACGCTCCTTCCTGACATGTAGGAGCATATTTTGAAAGAATCATGGGGAAACAGTAGCAAAGAAACTACTCTTTGCAACCTACTTACCAAAAAATTCATTTGACATCTTAAAAGAAAAAGAAATAGAAATGACTTATGTTTAAGATACTAAGTATGACTAAAGCACTGGTCTCTGTCAAATTGTAGGTTGTACCCTTTACCTGTCTACACTGGCTACATAGGGGGGATTTTATGGAATTGCTCAGATGATCTAAGCCTCCGTCTGACTTTCTTCCAGATAATTGGAAAAATACAAAGGCAATATGACATAATTGCTAGATAATTATGGATGCTTTTGTGCATTTTTTCATAGAGAGCACTAACCTGGCCTATAGTTCAACTATAAACTCTCTTCAGTTCAGTTCAGTTCAGCCGCTCAGCCGTGTCCGACTCTTTGCGGCCCCATGAATTGCAGCGTGCCAGCCCTCCCTGTCCATCACCAACTCTCTTAAGTGGTTCTAAAATTATTGAGAGAAAGTGAGAGGATGAGATCAAGAAAGGGAGAGAGAGGTGGGAGGGAGACAAATAAAGAGAAAAGGAGAGACAGACAGACAGACACAGTCAGGAAAGTGCTATTAAAAAACAAAAAAATGTGCTGCCATCTTTTTGTTTCCCTTTGAGATACCACCAAAGAAACTATAACGATTTGACTCAGTGTTTAATTGATGTTATTATCAGAAATACATTCCAGATGAAAATCTGTTTGTGATAAACACCTAGGAAATTCATTAATCAGATGGAATTTAGTCTCTCTTGGAACCTAACGGGTGAAAGTAAAAAAAGGACTTCATAAAAACAGAGAGCTAACTAGGGTTAAAATATTTTAGATGGATATACTGATCATTATATTTAAGTGCAACAGTGGTAAGTTGCTTTAGTCATGTCCGACTCTTCGCAACCCCATGGACTGTAGCCTACCAGGCTCCTGTATCCAACGGGATTCTCCAGGCAAGAACACTGGAGTTGGTTGCCATTTCTTTCTCCATGAGCCAACAGGACTGATATGTTAAATATGTTAAATATGTAAGAACTGCCTGGAACAGAAAATTGAAGAAATATTTTAAAATAATATTTAATAAATCAATGTAATGCATAGAATAAATACCTAAGAGAAAATATATTTATTAAAATCACCTTTGATCCATTAAAATTCTGATGTGATACAAAAAATCTCTATGATACTGAGAAATTTCAATTTCTTTTAAAATTACACAGTCCAAAATTTTAAAACAATTCTGGCATTTGTAGCTGACAAATCATTAAAGTTTATCAGAGAAATAAAATTAGGCCAACATTTTGTCCATCAAACAAAATGTCTGTGACATTTTAACATATGACCATGAAGCTGGCCAAGTTTGAATTTTTTTTCTTTTTTCTTGTCCTGGAAGATATTTCCAGAATCTTTGTCCAAGTTTGTCTTTTTAAAGTGATATTTATTTGGGAAAAAAAGAAATGGAAACTATTCTATGTTTAAAAGGTGTAAATAAATCAATTCCAAATAATTTTTAAGATTAAAAGAGAAAAAAGGAATGATGGGTTACACTCTTCCCCAATGTTTTTTTCATGTGATGTGCTTTATGTGTATGCCACTTCTGCCGAAAGTAAAGTTAGAGACATGACAATGACAGCTGTAGGTCATATTAAGGAGAAGGTCAATTGCTTGTCTAGACAATGTCTTTGATAACAATGAGTATTTCACATAGCCAAGAAAAGCATATCCCTTTCAGAAATGTAACTCGATAGGTGATGAGTTATTACATTACCAATAATTGGACCCAGAATTAAAAATGGAAAAAAAAAATCCCCTTCCCTAACTGGCTTATGCATCAAACTAGATTATCAGTTGCTCTTTCATAAGTGAAATTCAGGAAAAGGAGAATAATTCTAGCTTCAATGAAGATGATACATTGTTAGAGAATGTATGAATATGCTTCATATTAACTACTGTATACTATATGAATTTTTATATTGACATCTTTTTATATTATATAATCTATGTGGACTAAGTGGTTTTCACGCTCAGTTTTATTTCTTGGTCCTTAGCCTCCTCTTTTCATTCTTAGATATTCTAATTTCTTATGGGACTTGCTGTATTTATTTGCTTCCATTTACACTTTTACTATCAAGGATGTACCTATGTATTTATACATGATAAAACCTAAGCTTTTCTCTCCCTTTCGTTTCTCCTTAATGCAAAGGTGAACTTTACTGGTAGTGAGTAGAATTCAGCCTGCAACAGCATGCTGGAGATGGCTGAATTTAAGCTTCATCAGGTTACAGTGCAAGAATATCTTGACAAAAGAGTGTGTTTCATCTTGTCTTTTGATGAGCACAGCACAAAGTAGAAATGTTCCCTTTTAACACTGACTGCCAAATTTCTGAACTGGCGCCCTAATTACACCCTTGCAACATGAAGGCGCGTCCATTTGCACATCATTGAAGATCCTGTAACACACCGGAGGGTGGGCGCTGCCAAGTGAACCAAGAGTAGGTAAATGGCTCTTTTCCTTTTAATGCTTTTCCCCCAACAGTTTATTATGAAAAATTTTAAACACATAGAAAAGTTTGAAAGAATTTTTCAGTGAACACCTGAACACTGTCCACCAAGATTCTACCATGAGCATTTCACTACATTTTCTGTATCACATATCTATCCTTCTATGTATTTTTCTATCTGTACATCAATCCGTCTTATTTTTGTGATGCATTTCAAAGTGAATTTCGGTCCTGTTCCCTGAAATACTTCAGCTGCTATAATGGCTTAATGGTTTAATGCTGTAATGGTGATGAAGAAAATGGATGCATTTCTCCCAACCAACTTTGAAAGAGCAATTTTAGAGAGAGGAAAAAAGGTAGAGCAAATTATTTTCCAGGAACAAAGATATGAAGAAAAAGAAGTTTTGAGACACCACACAGTGTCATTTTATAGAATGCTATTCCAGTCCTGCTGGAGTTTAAATCAAGATACCTTTTTTTTTTGCCCTCAGTAGCAAGTAAAAATTGTTCATTATCAGATGTATGTGACACTCTTTAGAATCAGCAGCACGTTAGTATTAACTTGATATCAAGTGATACTTAAAATATGAGAATTGCCATGGATTTTGTTTTTAAACCATTGAGCAGTTATAGAAGAATTTTCATCATGCATGCTGTTGAAACCAAATAGTACAGATGGGATGACCTGAGTTCAGAATGAGATAAAAGTTATCCTTTCATTAGACCATTGGTTTGCTAAAACAAGGAACATTGACTATATAACAAAGTAATTGAGACACTGGCTCATTTCTGTATATTACAATGTTGCTTTTAAGCTATGTAGTGACTTAACCTTACTTGGTAAGAGTTGGTTGAGAAAGCTGTTGAAGATTGGAATGTGGAAAAGGAGTGAAAGAAGGAATTCTGAATGGGAGATGCTAGAATAACACATGTAAAAGGAATTCTTAAAGTGGAACCAAAGATAAATTACAGGAAGCTGTTCTGAATCTACCAAATACATGAAATGAGAGATGATTTAACTTTAGGATGTTTCATATTTCAGCAGTGGAAGAACTGATACTATAGAATGGGTCAGAGCATAGTGTAAAATAATTGCAATATATGCAACCTGTGTAGCAAGTGAAGTAGATAAACTTCTATCGCCTGGAGGTGGAGGATGATTGCAGAAGCTGTGGATACATCAGAGGTTGACCCTGCGCCTTCTGCTGCTGCTAAGTCAGTTCAGTCACGTCCGACTCTGTGCGACCCCATAGACGGCAGCCCACCAGGTTCCCCTGTCCCTGGGATTCTCCAGTTAAGAACACTGGAGTGGGTTGCCATTTCCTTCTTCAATGCATGAAAGTGAAAAGTGAAAGGGAGGTCATTCAGTTGTGCCCGACCCTCAGCGACCCCATGGACTGCAGCCTTCCAGGCTCCTCCGTCCATGGGATTTTCCAGGCAAGAGTACCAGAGTGGGGTGCCATTGCCTTCTCCAGAGGTTGACCCTAGGGTAAGTTAAAGGAGGAAGACTTAAAATTCCACTGGAGTTAGATGAAAAGCAAAAGGATTTCAGAAGGTAATATCAAAGGGAAAACTACTTGTGATGGTTGAAGGTGGGCAAGGCAAAGATAATGCCGAGAGAGAATGAGGCAGAAAAAGTGAGATATCTTCACCCTTTTCCCATGAAATACCACGGGACTGGATCTACACTGTTGTAGAACTGGAGTCCCTGAACTGTCTTTTGCCCAGAAATTTCTACATGTACATATTTATTGCTGAATAGATCAGATCTCACATCCTCCAGTCCATGTTTCTTTGTTCTTTCATCCATATAGATCTTGCTGTGTTTAGTGATAAACTACATCCCACCGCATCCCATCAAGGGAAGCTCACACAGAGGGTTTCTGGAGAGAAGAGAAAGGGCAGTGCTTATCCATTATGGATTATTTTGGTTAAACAGAGAAACATCACAAGAGAAGAGATCAGGAGGTATGTCACTTTTCTTCACCTATGTTCACACAGCACATTAACTGAAAGAATTGGATTTTACCTTGACTTATTCCAACATTGTTTAGGGGACATGAGAGGTTGAGAAAAACAGAAGAGAAGGGGATGGGGAATAAGAAATAGAAACATAAATGTAAAACATTTCATAGCCCCTTAAAATGTTTACTTTCTTTCTTACCATTATACAGATATAGGTATATATGTGCTAAGTGGCTTCAGTCATTCTGATTCTTGGTGACCCTATGGATTGTAACCTGCCAGTTTCCTCTGTCCATGGGATTCTCCAGGCAAGAATAGTAGAGTAAGTTGCCATGCCCTCCTTCAGGGGATCTTCCCGAGCCAGGGATCAAACTTGTATCACTTAGGTCTCCTGCATTGGCAAGTGGGTTCTTTACCAATAGTGCCATCTGGGAAGACATATGGCTACATTGCTTTTATTTTCCAGGCTAATCCAAAGACTTGATTTGTTATTACTATGGATGTCCTTAGTCACCAACATTTTTCTTAAAAAAATTCTAAGGTCAAAAAAAAATCCATAAACTCTAGTATTATACCTTTATTCTCCCCATCTTATTTCAGCTTCAAACATTCTGCCATCCTCCTGATGACAAGCCATGGGAGAGGAGGCTCGTGTTAAATCCACTCAGATTGTAAACTGTTGATGGCAATTTGCAGAGAGTGATAATAGACAAATATATTCAATCCCTTCTTCCTTTATTCTTTCCATTTTAAATACAATGCACACACATTTTTATTAGAGACAGTTTACAGAATTAGGGAATTAGCTCATTTAGATAATTTTCCTCAAGATTTCTGTGGGAGGGAAAAGAGATTGTCATTTGGAAATTTCTGGAAGCTTCCTCAGGGATTCCTGACATAATAAGTTAAGTTTTACCACCCAAGGACCACCGACCAATCTCAACTGCCATGTCTTCCTTTCTTTCTACTCTCCCTTGACATGTTAACTTCTTGCTTATCAAATATTTTCTACTTTTTATTAAGAACTGGTTTTAATCACTAAATGAGAATGTACTTCTTCTCCTTTGTTTTTTTTTTTTAAACAAAAGTCAATGGTAATCTATTTTATAGTCACCTTTGCTGGAATCCATCTGTTGTCTATTTGATAATAGAAGAAATCTGAATGTTAGCAAAAGCATAGTTTAAAATAGTTACAATCAATACATAGTAAATATAGCCCTCAGAGATTCTGAGAATAAAAATATTTCCTACATTATGCAAGCTCAAAGAAAAAATAAATTCCTTTAAATACCCAGAGAAAGGGATTAATGAAGCAAATTAGATTCAGCAGTTTTCTATTGGGTCTTTGCCAAAAGAGGATCAGTCATAGAAATGTATCTTTATTTTCCTATCATTAATGGGATTTTCTTATCAGTGTCAACAAAGTTCATAGCATTGTATAAAAGGTAAAGAGGCCATAAGGGTAATCATCAGATCATTTTAAAAAATACTAAATGGTTGGGAAACACTGATTTTTTCCTTTGCTCTGTATTTTTCACAGCTTTATGTAATTTATTAATTCATCCATCCTTCCATTTATCTGTCCATCTGTCTGTCTGTCCATTCGTCCATTCATTTGGCTAATATATAATAAATCTGAGGCATGTGCTAGGATTATAGACATAAGTGAGACATCCCCTGCCCTGAGTTCATAGTGTAAAAAGTGCCCTATCTCTGAACTTAGGGTTCCCTTACAGGGGTTCAAATAGGGTGGTTCCCCAAATCCAACGCTCTTCTTTCTGGGGCTTTGGTGTTTCTCTAGATTAAGTTATCAGAAGAACTAATTTATAGATAAACACTTTCATATATAAAACAAATATAGATATTTTCATGGAATAGAGACAAACTTTGTGTAGATTTAAAAGGTTTAAATCAAGAAAGAACCTGACTGACATGTTATGATTCTGGAGAAGAAATGGCAGTTTGGGTCAGATGCCCAGCGGGAAACAGTAGGTACAGGTGTGCAGGGGAAGGCTGTGGGGAATGATGCTCCCTGGGCAGGTGAAGCCAGCCTGGGAAGGGCCTCGACCAGTATGCTGATGAATTTGAACTTTGTCCCTGAGGCTCCAGGAAGTCACTGCTACGCAATCGAAACTCCCAGAAGAGTTTCGCTCTTCCAAGTAAGCTGATATCGGGCATTGTCTAAAACTTGCTGAGGCAGCAGAATAAACGAAATACTGTACTGCAGTCTGTGAGTCAGAAAACCTCCCTTCTGTTTCACTAACCACTAACCATGTGAGTGAACTTGTGCAAACACCTTAGCCTGCCCGAGCCTTGGTCCTTTAACCATCTGCCCTTCTGCCCTCACAGTCATTTTGTGTCCCCGGGAGAATGTGCCATGAAAACCCCAGGTACATGGTGATGTATTGAACAATACATGGAATGTTTGTTAAACTGAGTCACCTCAACTGTGGAATAAAAGCATCCAATAAATATTTTCATAATTTTTTAAAGTGAATTTCAAAATCCAGCTTTTTTTTTTTTTAACTCACATAGCAGCCCTTAGTCAGAGGATTAAGGGTTCCTGTCCCTTCAAGATTGTTATTGTTCTTTGCTTTAACAGTGTCTACGTACAGCCTCCAGTGCAATAATTCAGTTGGAGCTTAATAAATGTCTCTTGCATGACTGTCTTCCTATGGCCAGGTACCCTACATCTAGTCCTATTTATCTCTTGCCCGAACAAGTACAACCACCTTCTCTTCCTTTTGATTGTTTCTCCAAGTCCAAAATGATACTTTGATCCTTGACTTGAGACTACTTAGATGTCCAGATCTTTCTATAAAGCCATTCATTTTGGGGGCTCCTGAGCACTGTTCTCTTAGTATTCTTTCACCCCATTCACTGATCTCATAGCAGGTAAATTCCCCTCGTTTCTTTCTTTTTATCATTTATTCATTTATTTATCCAGACCCCAAGCATTAAATGTGTCCTTACATCGTACAACACTAGAATCAGGGAAAATACTGGGACATTAAAACTTTTTGCCCCTGACTTGAATGAGGATAAACAAATTTGTAGGAGATGCTTGTAAAGTAGTGCAAGAAGACTGGAATAAAGGTATGAACAAAGAGTTTTAGAAATTCCAGGCAGATACTGAGTAACTCTGCCTGGAACGATCTGGGTTAGCTTCACAAGTGAGGAAGCATTAAAGAATCTGAAAGAATAAAACTTGTTTATTTATTAATCTAGTCATTTATACTATAACTTGTTCTACAAATTATTTCAAAGGGATCTAAAAATTACATGCTATCCTTAAAAAGGTAAGTGAGGAAATCAGGATATTTAAAAAAATAGAAGAAGAAAACAAAATAAAGAACAGTGAGATTAGTCCACAGAAAGAGTAAGGTCCTTACACTTAGGGTCATAGATTTGGCTCTGAGCTAAATCAGAGAAGAAACATCTTCTAAAATGAATCACAGTGCGATTAAGACAAACACAAACTAGCTCTAGGGACACCTCAGCTATCACTGGTGCTGGCAAACATTCCCTTGGTGCCCACATAAAAAGAATCCTTGTGAAACATGACAAAGATTTTTGAAAATCACTACATTCAACAGAATAGCAAGCTTCACAGGTTTGATCTCACAACATTTCTTCATGGCAACAGTGGCATAATATCCATGCTGAATTCAGTAAAGTAATTCCATGTTGTCAAGTACACAACTGAGAACAGTGACTGCAATTTCGCCAGGTGGGGCTGGCATGTAGCTGAAGAAGCAAGACAAACAATAGCAGAAAGTTGTGAAAGTATCTGGAGTGGCCTTGGAACTAGGCAGAGCTTGGCATGGCGGTAGCACAGGGTGTGTCTGGGAGCGCCGCTTTCCATCAGGATGCAACCCAAACCCCTTAGCAAGGCAGATGGGGACCCTGATAAGCTGGTTGTCTGCCGTTCCTGATTTAAGCATTGCCACACCTCATCTCCACCCTTGAACGAGAAGAGTCAATTATTCTGAGATCATTTGGTTTTCATTTTCTGTATATTCTCTTTCTCTTTCTTGTCTACATATTTTGTTCAGGTGATTCCCTCAGGCATAAAAGCCATAACCCACCACACACCTATCTCTACCTACCAAGTCTCTTTCTCTGCCTTTTTCAAAGCTTAGCATCTTCCATCAGCTTTGAAAAAACCTCTCAAGCTGAGTCTAACACTCCTCCTCTGGATCCCATGATGCCTTCTGTCTCTCTCCTTCCTGCCCCTCATTAGCTTTGTAATTCTGTCTGTATATCTTTGCTGCTTCTCTTTTCTGCCAGAAAATGATACAGTTCTTTCTCGCTCATTTTTATTTCTCCACCACCGGGCAAAGTGCCCTATCTAAATAGGCACTCAATAAATATTTATTGAAGGAAAGAAGGAAGGTGAATGGGTGATAGGCAGGAGACGATACTGGAGTAACTGGCTGGGAAAAGCTTTCAGAAGACATCACATTCATGCTAATGACTATGGACCGTATTTTATAGGAAATGGAGAATCACTGAAGATACAACACAAAGAAGTTATTGGGGCAAGTCAATATTTAGGAAGAATAACCAGCAGCATTGTATGGGTAGACCCAGGGCGACAGACAGGTCAGTTTGTTCACCATCATCAAGTTCACCAAGTTCTTTCCTAATCAGCATTTATTATTTTTAAATTGGGATATAATATACATGGGCTTCTCTGGTGGCTCATATGGTAAAGAATCTGCCTGCAATGTGGGAGAGCTGGGTTTGATCCCTGGATTGGGAAGATACCCTGAAGGAGGGCACAGTAACCCACTCCAGTATTCTTGTCTGGAGAATCCCCATGGACAGAGGAGCCTAGAGGGTTGCAGTCCATAGGGTTGCAAAGAGTCAGACATGACTGAGCGATTAAACACATAATATACATAAAGGCCATCAATCTTAAATACACCATTCAAGGTATTTTATATATTTATGTAACTATCATTCTGATCTAGAGACACTCCGTATCTAATATAACATAGGAAATTTCATGTCCTCTCATAGTCAATATCACTCTCCAAAGGTAGCTGCTATTTTGATTTTTATCCCCACTGATGGATTTTATCTGCTAGTTAACTTTATGTAAATGAATTTATGCTGTTTACTCTTTTGTATCTGTCCTCTATTTTCTACATGTGATTGTAGACCATTCATTTTCACTGATGCATGGTACTCCATTTTATGAATGTATGAAAAATTTTAATCTATCTTAATGAATATTTGGACTATTTCCACTTAGAGGCTGTTATGAATAAAGGTACATTATTTTAAGATCTTAAATCATTCCATGAGAAATACTTTGACTCTAAAAGGCAGTTAGACTGCAAAAAGCTGTGGACTTGGAGTTCAGCCCTGGCTATGACAGTTATTAGCTTTTTAAAGTTGGCAAGTTATTTCATAACTCTACCTCAGTTTTATTTTCTGCAGAATTGGAGTAACTCTCGGAACTCACTCAAGCTTGAAAACCAAGTTGGGTCAGACCTCCTAGTAAGTGGGATGGATGTCCACACAGATATCAAGAGGTGAATCTGATTCACTCACTATTGTGGCTTCAGAGCCTGGTAGGCATTAAAAGCCCCCAATCACTGAATAAGTAAATGAAAGTTAATAATAGTTGGCAATTTTGCCCTTAATCTTTCCTGTCTAAACAAAAGCCTTTCTAGAAAACTTTTTAGTCAGATGTCAGACTATTATGGGACTCATGGGTAAGTGATTAAAATAATCATGGTACATAATCCTGTTTTATGCAGTGTAGACATTGCCTAGTTCTTACTGCTTTCTTGGTCATTATTTCCTTAATGTAACATCCTGCAAGTGGAGGAAATGTTGTTTGACCATGTTTCGTGTCCTTTGGAGGACAACTCACTACTGATTCATAATTGAGAGCAGATGTCACTTCTCCTTGCCTTTGCCCTTAAGGACCACTTTAATCTCCATTCCACCAAATGCATTTAGCTCTGCTTATTCTCTGTAAATGCTAGTAATATTTATCTAGTAGGTAGATTGGCTTGATATTAGTCAATTTGTTATCATGTCCTCCAGAAGTACAGTTTCTGTTACTGTTTGCTTAGAAGATTCTGGGTAGGGATGCTGTTATTGGTCATTTACTCAGGGCCAAAACAACTGTTGTTTGAGTGGACAATGAAATCATTTTTGGACTCTCTTTATACCTAAACAACCTATTTGACGCCTATAAAAATATTGGCAGTTTTTGCTTGTTTTAGAGGGAAACTTGCAGAGTCAGGCACGATTGAGCGACTAACACACACATACATACGCTCTATGAATGCAACTGATTTTTTCACATTATGTTAGATAAAGGGGGCATATTTATGATGATGAACAATGAAAATGTTTTAACTTTGTTAAATTTGAATACCTTTTCCTATATCCTTTAATTCTGGACTCTAATTTGACTTTTCGGAGAAGGACATGGCAACCCACTCCAGTATTCTTGCCTAGAGAATCCCATGGATGGGGGGGCCTGATGGGCTGTTGTCCATGGGGTTGCACAGAGTGGGCTATGACTGAAGCGACTTAGCATTTATGTGTACATTGGAGAAGGGAATGGCAGCCCACTCCAGTATTCTTGCCTAGAGAATCCCAAGGATGGAGGAGCCTGGTGGGCTGCCATCTGTGGCATCGCACAGAGTCGGATACTACTGAAGCGACTTAGCAGCAGCAGCAGCAATCTGACTTTTAAGAAATATAATCGAATGAAGTGTGAGACTATGGAAGTCATTAAACTCTCTCTACTCAAGTACAGATTTGTCTTTCCGAATGCCTACTGGGCATCTACATTTGGATATACTATAAGATGCAAACATTTAACTCCTGGAAAGGAAGCTCTCCTTTTTATTCAAATTTGTCCCTTGTCTATTAACCCCTTCTTGTTGGCTCATAATAGTAAGTAATATAAACTAAAGAGTCTGTTTTCCTATACCCTACCCTAGCCATATCACTATTTTGAATCCATAACTCAATTCTGTGGTCCTGAATATCTTATCTACTTCCATGACTCTACTTCCCCTTCTACTGTCATAACTCAGGCCCTTAGCATTATTCTCCTAGATTATCTCCTTTTTGTTCCTTGATTTTCAACAACAAATCTGTCCTACCCATTCTTTTTTTCAAAGCAATTAAAAAAATTCACATTAAATAACGAAATTTCCTCTTTAAAATTGTTCACTGTCTTCCTGAAGCTTTCAGGGAACATTTAGCTCTCCTATGTTGGCATGGAAGACCTCCTTGCATGAGGTAGCCCTAGCTTTGTGTTCCAGATTCAACCTCAGCTCTTGATGTTTGTCACTCCAACAACAACGAACTTCCTTTAAAGATGTTATGCAGTTGCCCTTGTGTGATTGTGTTTTATTTTTCATTTTAATACTTACACAGTGTATATATGAATGCATTCCATCATGCAAGATTTGAACATACTCAACTAGGCAAAGCATAATATGTAAAGTTCCACTTCTTTCCACTCCCTCTCCCCAGTAATCTGTTGTTTCAAAACTTCTGCCTTTATACATACTCTCCTTTTTCTCAATGAGACCATATTTCCATATTTTCTAGGAAATTCCACATCTTTTTTCAATTCTCAGGTAGAACATTGGCTAGTCTTTGAAATCTTCCTAGATCCTTTTCTCTAAAAGAGATACACCTCTTTGGGCTTACATTTTAACTTGTGCAATCCTGTTTAGTAGAATTTGCACTTATCCTGTAATTGATCAAGGAGATCAATAATTCCCCCGGCTAGAGCATAGATTCCTTGGGAAAAAAATGAAGTCTTACTTGACTTTGTGTTCTCAAGTCATGCTCAGTAAATGTTTGTTGAAAGAATGAATGACCAAGCTTTTTAATGTGTCATAGAATCTGTTTGAAGGATGAGGCAAGAAATAGCCACAAAGGAAAGGACTTCTGAGTAACGGAAAACAATCTTTTCTGCACTGGTAAGCTCAGAATATTCTCTTTATAACACAAAGTCTTAAAGATATAAAAACCTTTCCCATTGCAGAAGAGAAGGCATTCACAGGGATTGAAAGAATGCCAGGCATTCTTGGTTCTTCTGTATGGATTAATGAACTAGCAATTTGGAAAATAATTAGGAACAACAAATTCTTTCGTTATAGGTATGATGGCTTCTATGTAGCCCATTTGTCAAGCTTTAAATTCCAAGGTTTACATATGAAGAGTCTGAGGTATCTCTACAGTGAATCACATTAAATACCAGATGCTGTCAGTCTGGTTTGGCCTGGCTTGGGACACTGAAGATCAGAGTCATAAGGAGATGAAAAGAAAGAACACCCAGGGGCAGGTTGAAATGACATCCTGAGCACTGTCTATGGATATTACCAACATCCTTGAATCACATTGGAAACAATGCAATCAGGACAAGATCACTTCTGAATAGTCTTCCTAAACTGTTGTACTTATTTATGATTAAATTGATTTAGCTGTATATGTAGAACTTATTCTGTAATGTGAAGCTATTCTTTCCAAATAATACTTTGGTTGTTCTTTTAAGGTCTTAATTTAATGAAATCCTAAGACATTATATCCAACAGTACCTGAAGCAATATGTGCAAATCATATAGTCTTGCTCTGCTGGTAACCTGATCAGGTAAGAACAGCCAAGTGATCTCAAAATAGGCCTTTTCTGTGCCTGCACAGTATATGGTTAGATTTTTTTAAATTATGTTAATAAAATGCTCTCTGTATTGCTACATGATAACAACAAATGGTCTTTTATTTTCAAGATGTATTATTTTCCTAACTAAATTAAATAAACTAATTGCATATATTAGTATATTAAAATGGAATTAAAAAGAATGCCATTATAAAGAATTAAAAAAGAAAAAGAAAAGAGAGTGCAGAAACAAAAGATTTTGAGAAATGATAAGTCTAGGATGAATTGTTGTATGGATTGTACTAAAACAAGGGACAGTATAGGGAGGACATCAAGCAAGACTGTAGTTTTGCACTAGTGTAATTGATGCATTTTGTACCACACTCCATTAAAACTATAACAGCCACTAAAAAAAAAAAGCAATATTGGAACATGGTGACGATGACATTTGATGAACAAGTTAGAACTGGAGAAGTTTTCATCAAGTCCTAAATATAGAATAATGCCTATTCAGTTCAGTTCAGTTCAGTCACTCAGTCGTGTCTGACTCTTTGCAACCCCATGAATCGCAGCACGCCAGGCCTGCCTGTCCATCACCAACTCCCGAAGTTCACTCAAACTCATGCCCATCAAGTCGGTGATGCCATCCAGCCATCTCATCCTCTGTTGTCCCCTTCTCCTCCTGCCCTCAATGCCTCCCAGCATCAGAGTCTTTTCCAATGAGTCAACTCTTCGCATGAGGTGGCCAAAGTATTGGAGTTTTAGCATCAGTCCTTCCAAAGAACACCCAGGACTGATGTCCTTTAGAATGGACTGGTTGGATCTCCTTGCAGTCCAAGGGACTCTCAAGAGTCTTCTCCAACACCACAGTTCAAAAGCATCAATTCTTTGGCGCTCAGCTTTCTTCACAGTCCAACTCTCATATCCATACATGACCACTGGAAAAACCATAATTCAGTCGTGTCTGACTGTTTGAGACCCCATGGACAGTAGCCCATGAGGCTCCTCTGTCCATTGGATTCTCCAGGCAGGACTACCGGAGTGGATTGCCATTTCCTTCTCCAGGGAATCCTCCCGACCCAGGTCTCCTGCATTTTAGACAGACGCTTTACCATCTGAGCCACCAGAGAAGTCCCCTGGAAAAACCATAGCCTTGACTAAACAGACTTTTGTTGGCAAAGTAATGTCTCTGCTTTTGAATATGCTATCTAGGTTGGTCATAACTTTCCTTCCAAGGAGTAAGCGTCTTTGAATTTCACGGCTGCAATCACCATCTGCAGTGAGTTTGGAGCCCCCAAAAATAAAGTCTGACACTCTTTCCACTGTTTCCCCATCTATTTCCCATGAAGTGATGGGACTGGTTGCCATGATCTTTGTTTTTTGAATGTTGAGCTTTAAGCCAACTTTTTCACTCTCCTCTTTCACTTTCATCAAGAGGCTCTTTAGTTCTTCACTTTCTGCCATAAGGGTGGTGTCATCTGCATATCTGAGCTTATTGATATTTCTCCCAGCAATCTTGATTCCAGCTTGTGCTTCTTCCAGCCCAAAGTTTCTCATGATGTACTCTGCATATAAGTTAAATAAGCAGGGTGACAATATACAGCCTTGACATACTCCTTTTCCTATTTAGAACCAGTCTGTTATTCCATGTTCCATTCTAACTGTTGCTTCCTGACCTGCATACATGTTTCTCAAGAGGCAGGTCAGGTGGTCTGGTATTCCCATCTCTTTCAGAATTTTCCACAGTTTATTGTGATCCACACAGTCAAAGGCTTTGCATAGTCAGTAAAGAAGGTCTGTCTAGTCAAGGCTACAGTTTTTCCAGTAGTCATGTTATAGATGTGAGAGTTGGACTGTGAAGAAAGCTGAGCACCAAAGAATTGATGCTTTTGAACTGTGGTGTTGGATAAGACTAAGAGTCCCTTGGACTGCAAGGAGATTCAATCAGTCCATTCTAAAGGACATCAGTCCTGGGTGTTCTTTGGAAGGAATGATGCTGAAGCTGAAACTCCAGTACTTTGGTCACCTCATGTGAAAAGTTGACTCATTGGAAAAGACTCTGATGCTAGGAGGCATTGGGGGTAGGAGAAGAAGGGGACAACAGAGGATGGGATGGCTGGATGGCATCACCAACTCGATGGACGTGAGTTTGAGTGAACTCTGGGAGTTGGTGATGGATAGGGAGGCCTGGCGTGCTGCAATTCATGGGGTCGCAAAGTCAGACATGACTGAGTGACTGAACTGAACTGAGATGTTTTTCTGGAACTCTCTTCCTTTTTCCATGATCCAGAAGATGTTGGCAATTTGATCTCTGGTTCCTCTGCCTTTTCTAAAACCAGCTTGAATATCTGGAATTTCACTGTTCACGTACTAATGAAGCCTGGCCTGGAGAATTTTGAGCATTACTTTACTAGTGTGTGAGATGAGTACAGTTGTGCAGTAGTTTGAGCATTCTTTGGCATTGCCTTTCTTTGGGATTGGAATGAAAACTGACCTTTTCCAATCCTGTGGCCACTGCTGAGTTTTCCAAAAATGCTGGCATATTGAGTGCAGCACTTTCACAGCATCATCTATCGGGATTTGGAATAGCTCAACTGGAATTCCATCATCTCCACTAGCTTTGTTTGTAGTGATGTTTTCTAAGGCCCACTTGACTTCACATTCCAGGATGTCTGGCTCCATGTGAGTGATCACACAATCGTGATTATCTAAATATCAAGAGATCAATGAAAGTGAGAGAATTTAAAGAAGGAATTTGTGTCTTGCACCCCTATATTTGGTTTCTTTGAGGTTGTTAATTGAAAAGCTAATGCACTGAAAAGTAAATAAAAGTTAATCAATTACAACAGATATATAATAGGAAGATAAAATTATTGTCATGAAATATAGACACGTAGTTGATTAACCTATGTTCATGCAAAGCCTTGTGAAACCTGAGGTCATTAGACTGCTTTGGGTTTTTTGAGCAAAAGAAATAGTCTCTGTTTACCTTCTCTATTTCCTTTTCCTTTTATTTAGCCTGAGCTTAAATAGCCACCATTTTCTTTTGATTTCCTAGAGCCAGGGAAATCATTTTCCTCAGATACATCAGGGACTCCACTGTCCCAAATTCCAAGTCCTACTTTTATCACTTGGCCTTTCTGGGGTTTTGACACAACTGAATATTTTCAACTTGAAAATTTCTCTTCTTCTTGCCTGATCTGAGGTCATTCTTTGGTGATTTCTCCAAACTTCTCAAATTATTAATACTTATTTTCAGTCTCTCTTACCAGCTTCTTTTCCTCAAAGCAGTGCTGTTATATTTTTTTGTATTCTAGAATCCTTTTCAGGTCTCTTCTGCTGCCACCCTGCAGTTTGCTGAGACTTAGCCACTCCCAAGACTGTCAGTTACATAACAGTGACATCCAAAATTCTCTGGCTTGTGCCTACCTCATTCCTGTGCTCTATTCTAGCATATTCTTCTGCCTACCTCTCAGATATTCTACATGGTACCTCATTGTCTTCTCAAAACCATTTTCTCAAGCCCAGATTCTTATTTTTTCATTTATCTCTTATCAGAAACAGCTCCAGAGTTCACACAGTTGCTTAAGTAAAGCCAACTTGTGGCCATTTTGGTTTCTTCCTTTTCTTTCACCCACCAAACCAAAATGGCTGCCTACTTCTGTCAGCTCCACATTCTAAGGTTTGCTTTTAAATAGATCTTCCCTTTATTTCCCTTGCTAGTGTTTTAGCTCAGACTTGCATCATCTGTCACCTGCATTAATTTCTTAGGTCAGTCAGAATCACTACCCCCTTTGTGATTTTCCTGTTTTCTGTCCCTCCATCCACCCATTCATCCATCCTCTATGTTATATCCAGAGTAATTTTGTAGAACTGCAACTCTGATCATATCACTATCCAGATTTTAAATCCTTAAATGGTTGCCAATCACTCTGTAGGTTAATATCCTAGTCAGTCAGTGCAGTAAGAACAAAAGCAAAGAACAACAGCCACCTTCACCTTTAATTTCCCCTCCACACCCACCCTCTGGCACATATGACTCCTTCCTTCCATACCCTCACAGCCTCAGCATATATCTTGTCTTGCATTTCTCTCTCTGTCTTGCTTTTGCACTCATTCTATTGCTGGGGAGCTGTTTGCACTCCTCTAGGATACCATTCACGTGTTTTCCCCTTTAAGAAAACTTTCCTGTGGGTTACTGTTATCTTGGCTGTCTCATGATCTTGTGCACATGCTCCTACCATCACAGCACTTACCAGACAGACGGTATTGTGACCATCTGTTTATCCACCCATTTTTCCCATTAGGCAAAGATCTTAACATTTTTTTCAGATGTGACACATTTCACAGATGACATTCAATAGTGCAACACATTTCCACCAGTATTCCTAATGTGATGGTTATAACTCCACTATTTTTTTCTCCCAGTCAAGAAACATATTATAATAGGACTGAGAGTGGCAGATGATAATGACCTTGGGTCTGTCCATACACACATGCATATAAATATATTTCAGAATACACTTAGAACTCTCATACTCAAGCTAGACTGTTCAGGTTTGAATCTTATTTGTTCACTTACTACCCAAAATGAATCATTTAACCTTTATAAGTCCCAGTTTCTTTCTTTGTAAAATGAGAGTTATAACAGTAAAAAAAAGACTTTGAGTAGATTAAAAAAAAAAAAAACTAAATAACCTAATTCATGTAATTTGCTTAGTATGGTAGTGAGTACCTAAAGTGCTCCTAGCAAATCTTTGATATTGCTATAGTTGCTACCATCTGATATGAATTGATCAATTTCTCCTCCAATGGAACATAGTAACTCACTCTTATTTTCTTGCTACAGAATCTGACTTCACATGAGTTCTTTTGTGAAGGGAGAAAAATAGTTATCCTGAGACTTCTGTTAACTTCAGTTGCTATTGAAATTGAAAAAAATAATGCCCATAGCATTTGGGCAAAATGGAAAAAACAGAATCAAATACATATTGTTCATACAGTAAGCACTCAACTGTTCCTCCCTTTTCTCTAGGCAAAACTGCCATTCAGGGTTAAAGGAGAAGGCAGAGCTCTTCAAATTTTCTGAGGCAGAACTGTGTGTGGAGAATGATGATATCAGCCTTGTTCAGTAAAACAAAGAGAAAACCACTTCACCAGAAGAGGGTCCATCAACTTGAACACTGAAGAGAAAGAAACAAGCCTGATGATTGGAAAGGAAATTCTTTAAGTGTGAATTGCTTCGAGTACAATATAAACCTTGTCAGTTATGGGATTCCAGCTGTTGTTTTATTGCCTTTAATTTCCCATTAGTGGTTCAATGTCTGGGAAAGGTATCTGGCCTCCAGGAGGGGAAGTAAGGTCGGAACTGTTGTTCCTGTCTCTGCCAACATTTTGAATAGTGTTTAAATGAAGCCATTCAAAAGATCATCTCGTGCCTAATTCTTATAAGGAGTGTCTGTGACTAAAATAAGCTCTTTAGATGCTTTCTTTCCCTCTTCAGTCTTTCTGCCTCTACCCTCCTCTTACCACCACCAGAAAAAGAGATGCTGGTATAATAGGTATGAAAGAGTCATTATAATGTAGTAGCTGTACCTTACTTACCTAGGGTTAAAGGCCATGGAGTGTGTTGGGGTGGAGGGTAGGCTTTATCATCTGACCTTACCTATTCTGTTCCAATGAATTAAACACCTTATGGTTGTGTGCTGCCAAAAAGGAGAATGTTCCCGTTGGGTGCACCGTGGTTCTACCACTTACCCAACATATTATTGTTTATCTTGCTGGTGGAATTAAGTTACATTTACTGAAACAGTAGAGTAAGATATTCCTTTATTGATCATTATGAAGACTATGGGTGTCTAGATTCACGCTAGCTGTAGACAGGAGGAGGATGAAAACTAGCATTTAAGCTAAGCTAGCTAGCTAGCTAGCTAGATAATTTTTGGACTCATAGTTAAATACCCTTACTTTATACCATCACACTAATTCTCAGAGCGCCAATATGAGGCTTGTCATGGTATTTCCATTTGAGGTCAAGATTCAAAATTTCCAAGAAGTGGAGAGCATATAAACTTCAAGTAGAAGGGATAGAACTAGAACTCACATTTAATTAAGTTTTAAAAATTCTGTGCTTTTATATCCTTCCAATTTTTCCAAAAAGAGGAAGGTAAAATTTTCTTCTCTTTTGAGCCTAAGAATTTGCACTGCTGAGAATCTTGAAGCAGTAAGAGAAAAAGCTATGTGCCTTGTCACTGATTCTTACGGGCTGGGGTCTTCAAATCTGAATTCACCACTACTTAGTGTGTGTCCAGAGGCAGTCATCCATGGAGTCTTGCAGGTCTGAACAAGAATTCCTTATTATCTGTATCTTCTATCAAAGACAGTGAGATTTCTATAGATAAGATCAAGAAGACTCTTTCTTTTCCTCATGTGCCTAATTTTCAAATCTTCCTGTGGGGTTTCTGGAGTCAGGTAATGAAATACAGGTGCATTCATTCCTCTGAGTGCCACATTGTGAAGGCTACAAACATTTGGTTAGAATATTCAGCACTTACAAATATTAACCTTGTAATAGCAGCATTCTTATTATTCCAAACCCTGGAGTCAGGATTTCCTTGTCCTGAGCACTAAAATGAGCCATATTTTTTTTCTGTTTAATCACAGACACAATGGTCACCTTAAAAAGCCCAAGGGTTAAATCTATTGCAGTAAGATAATAGAATATATAGATGGAAATACACAATAGCAGTTAACACCTGAAAGGTGAACTTAATTCTATGAAAAATGTGTTTGAAGCTGTAGTTACAGAGCAGTCACTTATCAGTTTCCACTCATGGCCTTTATTTGGGAGAAGCAATCAGCAACTATTAACTGGGACACGTTTTCTATTAAGCAATATACAAATATTGTTGGTCCTGTATATACTATTCACCCTGACTGACTTAGCTTTATGCATTTCAACTATTTCCAGTTAATGGATGGGTTATTATGGTGTTTTGTTTTTAATCTTGCAATTTATACTAATGACATCCCCATTATAAACTCATTCCCCAGCTGGCCTTTTTTGAAAAATAATATACAAACAGTTACATTTTTGGCAATATTTTCTCCATACCATCCCATAGCAGATATCAAAAGTCAAAATACTGCAGTTTTTCAGAGATTACTGTCACGTATGGCCCCCATAGCAGGGTCGAGGCAGATGGTAATGCAGAAGGGGTGGGAGACCCCGCCTCCCATGTTCTCACAAAACAGAGCAAAGCAAGCGTTACTCTGCCAACACCTTGTAATATTTGGTCCCAAATAAAGTTGGACCTTGTCCTTCTGTTTCTCTATCTTTTCCCCACCTTCTGTGTGGAGTCCATGTCTCTCTCAGTCACCATTCTGTTATAAAAACTCTGCCAATATAGGCATGTGTACAAGGCCCAGATCATCAAATCCAGGCATAGAAGGAACCAACATGGCATTCTGTCTTGCCAAACCATTGCAGAAGTCAGCACCTCAACATTATGGCTTAAATAATTTTTCCAAAATGGATATTCTAAAGTTCTCTTTATCAATAATTTGTGTTGATTCTTGATCAATCTGAAAATTTCTCTTTATCTCTAACTGAAAGTCAGGTCTACATGGTAGGTAAGTTTTGAGTTATATAAAATTTAATTAAATAACATAAATAGTGAGCTTATGAGAGTAGCATCCTGAGAGATGGAATTTTAAGAGCATGATAAAACTTCTGCTATCAGCTCAAAACACTGATTTGCTTAAAATAGTATATCTTCATATATATCTTCATACCTATAATCAAGGCATACATAGCCTTCCATGGTAGTAAACCTTACTATGATCCTTACAATAGAAATATGAATAGAAACCTTAATTTATAAATGTTTTAGTGGCATTGTCCTTGCCACAGCTACTAGCCTCTGTGTTGAGTTTTCTTAACTGTATGGTTTCTTTTAAAGGACTCCAAAATATAATTTAAGGAAAAGGGGTAGTTTGAAATATTTCTCCACAAATTCCATCATTTTAGAGAGCAAACTTGGGTAAGATGTGCAGGTTCCTTATTCCTTTAAATAGAATTGTAGAGTGATGAAGTGGGAAATACAATGTGTAGCCCTGCCTGGCAAAAATTTTGAAGCAGAAAAAAAAAAAAAAAGAAGAACTGATCCCAGTGTTTTCCCTTACTAAACTTCTTTTCCTTCTACAATTTTTTCCTTTGCTGTCAGTGATGTCATGCTCATTATGTATTTCATTCCTATCAAAAACTGCTCTTAAGATGCTATCCACATCAAACTGGAGTTATACATTTTTCATTCAGCTTATGTTAAATCAGTCAATGTATGACCTCCCTTGAGAGAATTGCATTTTGTTCTTTATCTATAAATACTAAGAGAGAAGCTTTGAAAATTGATTTAAAATCATCAAAGAGTGGTAATGAACCTTTAAAATATATTGTGTTTTCTTAAACTCTATCCATTCATTTATTTTCTTATTCTTCATATATATATGTAAAATATATTATATATTTATTAAATATATATACTATATAAATATATAATATATTTAAAATATATTATATATGTAAAATGTATAAAATATATATGTAAAATATATTTATATGAATTCATATATTTATATGTATATATATGAATTCATATGTATATATATATATACGCATGTCTCTGTGCTCTGGGTGCTATAGTAGGTGTTAGGAATCAATAAAATATAGTTCTTCCTGAAAGTGACTTACCCTAACAATGTAGGAAATGAGGAAGTAAAAGAAATAATGTATCTGAAATAGATAATTATAGGTGCAATTGTATAGCCTTTACAGAGTGAAATGAAGATGAAAAAGAAGAAAGAGAGCAATCTAGGATATCTGATAAAACAAGTCAGGCCAGGCTTCATGAATGAAGTTCTATTTGAGCACAGTGTTAAAAGAATTGTACATGTCTGCAGGAAAGCAGAAGGGTTGTATAAGAGTATTCAAGGCAACAGGGTTGAAGGGACAGAGGAGGAAATAGTCTTAGGCAGAGAAGAGACATGACCAGAATAGTTTTGTCAGCAGCACAGTGAAAATAGATTGAATAGAACAGGGCTGGGAGCACAGAACATCAGTAGTAAATACTTGAATCATCCTTTCCAACAGAAACTGAATATAATCAGTAACAACGGGAAAGCTAAGGGAGATTGAGTAGATAGAATCAACTGGATTTGGCCCTCAGTTGAATGTGGAGAATGAAAAAGCAGATTGGGAGAAATTTCAGGTTTCTGATGGTGGTTGGCATTTCACTGAGACAGGGAACACTATGCAGAGACCAAGTTCTGTAGGAAAAGATGAGCTAAGCTGAGGGCATGCTGAATTAGGAGTGTGAGTGAGATATCCAGGGGGATTGCTTTGTAGACATTTGATTGTCTCTGGTGCTCAGAAGAAAGGCTGAGTCCACAAGTACAAATACGGGTCACCAGCACCAAAGGGTCAATACTTCCTTCACAGTGATTGCCCAGCAAGCACTTGGAGAGTGAAAGAGAATGACTGTTGGAACACTGCTGAATGTAGGCATTTAGAGAGGGAAGGGACTTATCACTGGAGAAAACCGAAGGAGAGGTAGAGGCGAGGGAAAGGAAGAGGAATTATGGAAGATAACAGAAAAGAGACTGTAAAATTTGAAATTGTTAAATAAGAGTTCAAGTGACAAAAGGAAACGCTTATACGGAAAGAGAGAAAGGGAAGGTGGGAGACAGGGAAAGAAGAAAGGGGAAAAAGGAGGAAGAGTTTGAGGAGGAGGGGGGTGAAGTAAGAGGAGGGGGGAGGAGGAGGAAGAGGAGAAGAAGAAGAAAGAAGGGAGAAGAAACACAGTAAAAATATTTTGTCCTTACTGAATTTTTTCAATGAAAGATCAGACTGGATGTGTATGTTGAAGTGACAGTGACAGGAAAGGACTGAAAGAGCAAGAATAGAGAGACTGGAAGGAACACAATCACATTTGGATTTGGGACTTGTGTGTGTGACAGAGTGTCAGAAGATGAAGTCAGCATCCAGGCCATGCTAAGGAGCTTGAACTTTATCTCAAAGTTAACATCAAAGCATTTCAAGCAGGGCAGAGATAATTTTAGGGCTGTGCTTTTGAAAGAATGTTCTGACAGCTGTGTGGAGGAAGGTTGGACAAAAGCCAGCCTATGGATGGAGATCAGTCAAGAGGTTGGTGAGATCCTGGCCAGGGAAGATGAGGACTTTCATGAGGGTATGCAAAGTGGGCACCAACCCCATGACCACTCTTGCTCATTTTGTTATCTGCCTTTGAGATACTGTTGTTCTTCTGTGGATTCTGGTGTCCCCAAAATAGACATCGTTGTGAGCCACCAAGCACTTGTCTAAGTTAGCTCAGATGGCGGATATACACCATTGTAACATGTTACCCTTGGCTTTCAACAGGACACAGTTTCTATTGTCCTTCTGCCTGGCCACAGCTGCAATCTTGAAGGAGGACTGTAGTTTCAAAGCTGGGATTTTGCTCCCCAGGGTGTGCTTCTCACCTGAGCCCTATGCATGGCAGGCCTGCAGCACACAACCTCTAGATCATACAAGGAGGTTCTATCCTAACAGTGTCTGCACTGTCCTTCTGTCGTCTCAGGTTCAGACAGTTGACTGATATATTAAAAGCAGTGGTTCTCAACTAGAGGAGTGTCCTCCACTTGAGGACATTTGACAGTTTGGCTGTTGACATTTATAGACAGAGTTCAAGGATGCTGCTAAATATCCTACGGTGTACAGGATAGTCCCCTGAAATAAAGAATTATCTAGCTTGAAATGTCAAAACTGCTAAGGTTAAGAAATTCTGCTTTAAAGAATTGGTATATTCATTTTCTTAAGATAAGTTTTTTTTTCTTATTACTTATTATAATAAATGCATATTTTGGGTTATGTATTTCCAAACTTTTATAAATCTGCTGTAAAGTGAAATGGAGAACTGAATCAATTGTTTGGATATGTCAAGCAAAAGTTCTAAAAGAGTATTTACTCATTATTATTACTCTAATCACTTTAAAAAATTTTAATGGTTCAAACCATGCATATAGGAGCTAAAATCTCCTCTTTAGTTGCATCTTGAGCCATGAATGGATAAACAAAGACTGAACCATGCAAGTAGGTTATCTTATCAGATTTTGACTGAAAACATTTTCAAGTGTCATGTAAACTTTTCATCCATATATTCAAGCTCTGGGGAGCTGTAGAGGATAAATATTTTCTGTTGGAACAAGATCCAAAGAGCAAATGCCTTAACATTTGTCTGTGTGCATTGAGATTTAGGACACAAGTATAGGACACTGACTATATTGAAAAATAGTCATTATCCAGCAGCTTCTCTCTAGAATATTATCTTCGTATCTTTTTATTTGCTCAGGAAAGAGATTGTGTGCTATAAACCTCTCTTCCAAGATATTTCGAGGAAAGAACAAATTCTGGCAGAATGCAATAGATTTATGCCTTTATAAGATAGAAGACAATTCACACATCCCACAAATACTAAAAATGTACTAGGTTTTTATTAGAAGGATAATCTGTCTTCTTAGCAAAACTTCACTTCAGTTTTGCCCGATTCTGGCTTCCATTTTTTGAGCCGTTATTTATGATATTTAAAAACAAAATTCAAACAAAACACTGCATTTGTCGTCAACTAAAGCATATGTCAATGAGGCAGATATTTAAGCATTCAATAATTCAAGCAAATGGTTAAAATGGTATTTCCTGTGAGAATTAGGTATTTTGCACTTAAACAAGCCAACTTTTTTGGATTAATATAAAGACCAACCAGCCCCCTAGGAAATCTGAGAGGTATTCTGGGTTGGAGTTTAAGATCACTATGTTTTTTTGCTTGGCAGAATGATGACCAGAACTCTTTTATCCAAGTTGCATCTGAATATGCTTTTAAATGTCATCTTGGAATTTCTAGAAGGGCACACTGGCACCATATAATTCCTTTTGACTCTGAGTAGAATTACCAGTGAGAGGGAAATTTCTAAAAAGTACTCAAATTCCATTCTTCTAGGGTTAAAATTTTTAAAAATAAGAATACAATATGATCGTAGAGAAACCAATTGCTATTGATGGTTTTAGAATACAGTTTTAACATTTATATGGTTATATGACTTCAAAATAAGAGGAGTCTGGCTGGCTGTTTATATAATATCAATAGTTTTCATTGTTAAGTGCCCTCTGAGTCTTCATAATCATGCATATATGTTTCATTCCATTATCATATTAAAAGTGAATTATCTCTTTATGTGATCCTCTTCGCTACTAGACTTCCTGGTGACTCAGTGGTAAAGAACTCACCTGCTAATGCAGGAGATGTGGGAAGAACCCCTGGAAAAGGAAATGGCAACCACTTCAGTATTCTTGCCTGGGGAATCCTATGGATAGAGGAGCCTGGCAAGCTACAATCCCTGGGATCACAAAGAGTCAGACACAGCTTAGCAACTGAGCACGCATTCACACTTTCCTACTAGACTGTAGGACCTTGAGCTAAGGACTGTATACTAATTCATGTTTTCATTCTCATTGTCTAGTTCAACAATAAAAATGAATAAATGAATACAGAGTTGAAGATGGAACACCTATCAACTTTACCAGACATGACATTCAATAAAATATCTTTTGGAAAATGCTAACTTACATGTAGGGATCTTCCATGTATTACCTTTAAGCCTTTAAGAGGAAGTTCATAGCCACTGGTGAGAAGAAAAGGGAAAAACAAAACATGAAAGGTGAGATTTTTGGAGTCAACTTTCAGAGTGAGTAATATGGATTTGGGAAAAAAGATAATATTCTTAGAGAACTGTGAAATGGGTTGAGCTCAAATCGACAGCAAGGAGAAAAAAAACAAAACAAAAACAATATATAAAGATTGAGAATAGAATTTCTAAGCTAAACCAATGGCAAAATACCCAAGTTAACTTGCTTTTTACATTATTACTTCTTCAGAATTGTGTGTGAAAGTGGACTTGATTTTTGTGGTGCCTAAGTGAGGTATCTGCCCTCCTAACCACTACCTCTGTGATGTCTTAAGACTCTCGGTCTCTTTTTCCACAGTCACAGGAGTTCTTGCTATGCTTCAAACATACTGAACACACATTCACTTCAGGGTTCTGTGCTGTCTTTTCCTTACCTCTGAAAAATCTTCCCCAAAGTCACTTCTGTTCTGCTTTTTCAAATAATACCTCCACAAGGATTTCTTCTGTTTCTGAAATATCCTGCCACTAATTCTTTCTTAATCTTATTTTTCTTAACTTTCTTATATTATGTATTTGCCTATGTTTTCACTTCTTTGTTTGTTGTTGCATTTTTTGTTTTTTTATTTTTATTTTTCTTAATTGGAACATAACCTTAATAGGGCACTGAGTCAGATGTTAAGGGTATGATGATAAATAAAGTAGAGATGATATTTGCCCTCAAGGGCTTCCAGACTCAGAGGAACTAAGGTCTTTGTCTTCTGCTCCCTCAAGGAGAAACTTTGCAAGAAAACCATTAGTGATACTCTTGAATTGTCTACAAATTTGCCAAAGGTGTGAGAAAATTCTGGCCACTTGACTTCTTCAAAATGTTTTTGCAAGTAAAATGTAATGATGTGCATTTACCAGTTTTGAGAGAAAGCCAAAATGTTATAGGATCACATATTATTATTATTAGTGTTTAACCAGTACTTATGTTGCATTTTAGTTGATATTTCTGAGCCAAATTAATAAAATAGGACTTATCTTTCAAACGAACAAATTGTCCTCCAGCATAATTTGGTGCATTCACAAACACATTAGCAATTTTAGGCTCACCAACTTCTGGAATTCTAATGCCGGAAGGGACCTCGGAGATCACCTAGCACAACCCCCTCATTTTCGTATTTATGCTAAGGCACTAATTATTACAATTGACTGCAATGAATAGTGGTTGAGAGGCATTAGCAGACCCAGAGAAGGGCTCTGTGTACTTGGCCTCTAATTAGTGGTTACAACTCAATCTTGGCTCGAGAGAAGGAATTTCTTTTTCCTTTGCTGTAAACAACAACCTCGGCCTACACTGTGTTTCTTTTCATGTTAAAGAGTGAAATGGGAAGAAGAGATTCTACTTTAGAAATGGTTTGACTAATCTTGTCTTTCTTTGCAGAAATACATTTTGTTGTTTGGAGGAAAAGTCTGGACTGAAAATTTTTCATTCCAATGAACTGAACCATCCTGATGTCAATACTCTGATTTCAAAATTCAGTGAATTTCATGATCTAATTGAACAGTCAAACAGAGAGTAGTGCAGAGACCACACCAGAGAAATATGGATGTGTCTTTTTATTAAAATACATTTCAAAAACTGGAGCGTGGTCTTCCTTGATGAACCACTTCAAAAATCAACTTGTAGAAATGAGTGTAGGCATGTTAGTGATACTAATGTCTTTAAGAAATCTTTATGCTGTCCTAAAAAGTCCACTAAAAATTAAAAAAAATACTTTGTCATAAGTTGCAAATGAAATTAAAGAGTCATTTAAGTTTTAAAAATGTTGGGGGGGCGGGTAGGAGTAAGGAGGAGACATTTTATTCTTGATTAAAGTCTTTTTACTAATTAAATTCAAGATGATGGAAGTCTTCTTTTAGCCAAAATCATCACACAGAATTTGCAGGTTTGACTTACATTTTTTATGAGAATTGGTTCAAAATTTTGAAATACATTAGCAAGAGCAAGATTAATAAATGGAACATAAAAGGAATATAAAAATAATATTTTTTCTTGTATATAAGCTATATGTTGTTGTTAATATATATTTATATATACTACATACTTAAAACAACTTTCAAAAAATTGTACTGTGTTTATATGGGCTTTAATTTCTACAATATATAGCATCTGGTTTAACTAACTCTTTCACATGGGTTCACTCATCACCTTGTTATGGTGGACATGGACTAGACAATTTACCAAAGGCATTTTCGAGCAAAACTCACAGTTAAAACTGAATAAGGATAATAGCACTGATGAATTGTACCAGCATATGACTAACCACTCGAAGCAATAAACTGCCTTCGATATAGATCTGTGTTTAGTAATGAAAATGTAATCATAAAAGTATAACTCACACTGGAGTTTCTATCTGCCAAGCCAAATTACCATCAACAAACATGTTAATGCCTGACAGCATATTTCAGCACCTTAATGTCAGAAAATAAGGAAATGCCAAATTTATTCAGAACTCAATAGATTCCACCTACTTAGGCATATCTCAACTTGTGGATTGAATGTAATTTTAAAATTCTGATTGCTCAATAACTGATAATCATCTTTTAGAGAGTATGTGTCGTATTCAAGAGGCAAGTAGTAATTTGTAGTAAAGGTGGTTTTCAAAATGAAATGTTTCATGGTTTTTAATACACTGTGACTTTTTAAACAAGGGTATTTTTTTTGACAGAATTATTCTTTTCTTTCTCACGCCCTGTGTAGTGCCTTACCCATGTTTCAAGACAGATGTTTCTTATCATCAAGACTACTATATATATATTTTTAGTCATTCAGTCCACAAACACTTACTTTCTTCCTTTGCTAGTTCAGGCAACACTGTATTAGGTGCAAAGAATACAAAACCAAATAAAGCATTATTTCTCCCCACTAGGAGCACAGAGTGGCAGGGTAGACATTTATGTAAATAGATACCTGTAATATATTTCTATAAATAACATTAGTAAGTTATGAACAAAAATATTGGAACTTCAGGTGACGGGGAAACTCAGGACAGAAAGAAAATCCTATGAAGAAAAGGAAACATTAGCTTTAAATCTAGAGAAAAAATGAATTTTTTTTTCCAGAAAATAAGAAAAAACTCTAGGTATAAAAAAGAAATGGCATGACTAAGACACAGAATGGCTTGTGAAGGGACATTATGTCTAAGAAATTGTGAAAAGTTGAGCGAACCTGAACTGGAGAGGCTAGCTAGGAATAATGCAGGAGGAAGGTAGGTGCGAGATATTTTAAAGAGTCTTATATAGGCTATGCCAAAGAATTTTGATTTTATCCTGATAAAATGAAATATCACATGATATTAAAATACTGATTTAAATTTATGAGTTGTTTTTGATTTTTTAGCTGCCTCGTAAGATCAACATTTTCTTTCAAAGAATTGCTTTAACGCTCAGAATTTCTGAGCACAAGATTACAGTTTAAAGGCACATGGTTGCTCTGAATGATGGCATCTGAGAGATCCACACAAAGCCCTGAGCCTTAGTTTCCACAGTGAGATCCATGTCCAGAACAAGTTTGGAGAACTTTGGGAAGAATCCAGAAGGCATATCTCTATGGCTGCAGGCATAGTTCTACACTTGAATAGAGTAGGTATATGGCTGCCTGTTGAAATTTAAGGACATTAAAAGGAATAAATGTCCTAAGATATCTAACATCTACCCCTGGGTCCATTTCATTGGGCAAGTCATTGTTCATTGAAAGCCCTGTTAAAGCACAGGAATTATCCTCTGAGAATCTTAGCATCTATAGCCCTGGTCCTCTAAAAGACATCAACTGTTCAATGACATCTTGATCTGAAAAGAATGGTGAGTAAATTTGGATCTGAAGTACTGTCTACCTTACACTGTCCACAATAAGAGTATAGTGGAAAGTCAGAAGGAGGCAAAGCAAGAGATTGCATGGGATGAGACAGAGGTGTGGAAAGGCTTTGGCTTCTCCTGGCATAATGATACCTATATTTATTTTGGAGGTTTAAAAGCCTATCTCACTAAAAGTCAAGGAAATCAAGAGAAAAAAATAACTAAGGAAAATATTTGTGGCTAAATAAGGTATAGCTGTCTATGTAGTACATGTGATAGATTTGAGTGTATTCCTCTTCCAAGACTAAAAGGCTCCTCAACCCTCTCTGTGTGCTAAATCACTTTATTCATGTCCGACTCTTTGTTACCCTATGGACTGTAGTCCTCCAGACTTCTCTGTCCATGGGATTTCCCAGGCCAGAATACTGGAGCAGGTTGCCATTTCCTTCTCCAGGGCATCTTCCCAACTCAGAAATCAAACCTGCACCTCTTGGGTCTCCTGCGCTGGCAGGCAGATTCTTTACCACTAGCACTACTTAGGAAGCCCCTCAACTCTCTCTAGATTATTGTCATTTAGCTTGGGTGCCATCAGGTTTCTGACATTGACTTGGTTCTACTTGTCCCCCTGGACTGGAAACATCTTTATTTTATAAGTTCATTAATTTATCTCCCTGAATTTAAAGCAACATTGCAGTTGCCTCCTTCTCCACTGTCCTGGAGATTTCCAGGTTTCCTGGCAGAGTCTGACCATCTGCTCGTATCCTTTCATATGTGCTGGTCATGTATCTGGCAGCTGGCACTAGTCCTTCAGGCAGAACATTGGCCCTCCCTTAACATACAAATGTTTGTGCGCATGCACACTCATGCACACACACACACACACACACACACACGTTTTCAATTTCCTTCTACACTGTGCTTCATCTGGGATAAGGCTGTTTTGGTTCCTCTGCAGAAACCCCATGCTGTTAACATTCTAATGCTCACTTACGAGTCAGTGAATCAAGCACAAACTATTTTCAGATAAATTGGGAGTTTTAAAAAGTGTATTCACAATACAACACAAAATGCCTAAGATATTATGACCCAGAGAATGAAGCTTTTGAGCAATGCCATAAATAAACATTTTACTTCAGCATGTCTCACTTCAAAGAGCAAATTTAGAATATAAAGACACACTTCTATCTCCTAGAAAGCCTACTATCTAAAGAAAATGAAAAGAAGCATAGATCCCATCTGCTTTCCAGATAACAAACCAGCTATTGTTCCTCATACTTCTCCCCGCCCCTCAAAAAACTACTCTGTAAGGGATTCTTCATTACTATTTGCATAATTTGTTAACACCCTATTTTCAGTTCTCCTAAGGAATTCTGAATGACAGAAAAGTACATAAAAAAGCTTTCTGGATAGAATTCTGTGAAATATCCCTGATTTTATAAAACAACTCTCATTTTAAAAAAAGATAAAAATCATTTCTCTAGGGCCAAAGTACGTTCTCCCAAAACTCACCAAAGTCTCTTTCCTCTTTCACAGATAAGAGCCAAATCTTGGACGCAACAGACCACTTTGATAAATGCAGAGTATTTCCTGAGTGGTAGGACATCAAATCTGTAACATGTAATCTTGCCATACTTAGGTTTTGGTTTTTCATCAGGTCCCAAATTGTGTTTTAGATCAATATCAGCAAGCATATTGCTAAAGATCTTTGAAGAGTTAAAAAAATCATATGATACAGATAAAATTGGCATATTTTCTTGCATATATATTTAACTGTATTTAAACAAATTAACCACAGATTCAAGGCTTTTGAAATTTACAAACTTCCCTTATTGAGAAACAATTAAAATAATATTACCTTGATATTCTTTGTTTTGCAAAGAGTTTTTAAAATCTTAAATATAAAATGTTCAGGTTTCTAAATAATTAAACTTTAAAAGGGCTTCCCTCATAGCTCAGTTGGTAAAGAATTTGCTTGCAATGCGGGAGAACTCGGTTTGATTCCTGGGTCCAGGAAGATCCCCTGGAGAAGGGATAGGCTACCCACTTCAGTATTCTGGCCTGGAGAATTCCATGGACTACATAGTCCATGGAGTTGCAAAGAGTCGGACACGACTGAGTGACTTTCACTTTCACTTTCAAGCTTTAAAAAATTATTACTCTATAACTATGTTGCTGCTGCTGCTGCTAAGTCGCTTCAGTCGTGTTCAACTCTGTGCGACCCCATTGACGGCAGCCCGCCACGCTCCCCCGTCCCTGGGATTCTCCAGGCAAGAACACTGGAGTAGGTTGCCATTTCCTTCCCCAATGCATGAAAGTGAAAAAATAAAGTGAAGTCGCTCAGTCGTGTCTGACTCCTAGAGACCCCGTGGACTGCAGCCCACTAGGCCCCTCCATCCATGGGATTTTCCAGGCAAGAGTACTGGAGTGGGTTGCCATTGCCTTCTCCATAACTATGTTATTATTCTAATAATATTTACTTGTACTATCTGAATAGTTTAAATTTAAGCCTTATCCTTCCATAAAATTGTCTTTTTTTTTTTTTTTTTTGAGCCATGAGCAGATTGAATGGCACCACATTCTTAGTGAGACCTTTAATCTGAGGCCTCTTATTTCTTTTAGTGATTTTAATAATTGGTGTGATGGCCATACCTTCAAATGTACCTTTGTAGAAATAATATATTTGATTGGACTCTGCTGCCCTGAGATTTTTCAGCTTTATCATTTACTGTTAAGGAATTTTAAAAAGTTGCTGCTTTAAATCCTAAACATTCTTTAATTCATCAACATGCTCGATTTCCTTTCATCTGATGACAAATTTGCCAGTTGTTTTCTGAGCTTATCATTTTCTTGTAATATACCTTGCCAAATGTTACCAGCAGCAAGCAAGCATGCCAACAGTTTTCTAGTCTCTTCCCTTGGAGCTACAAATGTGTTAAACACATAGTCTGCTGCCCAAGTTATTGCAGTTTTGGAGACAGTTTTGCCAAAGTTTCCACTGCTGCATTACCTTGTCATTGTCTTCTTGCTTTCAGTTAACAGCTTCCTTGTCACTCACAGATTAAACAGCAGTCATTGCCATATAATTGAGAGTTTTGTTTTCATAGAACTTCACTTCGTTTCTATTTCCTGTATTGGTCCAGGATGACTAAGTCACGGTGTGGTAAGAAGCAATCCTCCCAAAATCTCAATGGCTTAGAACAATAAAAGTTTATTTCTTACTCATTCTGCATGTCCATCTGAATCTCAGGAGACAGTGTTCAAATATATTTCTTATCCAGAGACCTATGTTATGGAGCCTCCACTATCTACTGTGTCATTAACCCTCAGGGAAGAGGGAAAGAAATGTAGAATCAAGGATTGCCCTTTAAAATCTTCTGCCCTACAGTGGCCCCTATCATTTGGAAACATAATCAATTGTTCAAATATGGTCACATTGAGATGCTGAATTTCAAATGGTACAGGAAAATGCAAAATTCTTTCTAAGCACTCCATGAATCCCTGAGTACTAATCTTCCCTTCATCTCTGAGCATTTGTGCATCTGTTCCCTCTTCATGGAATAGTCTTTACTTTCTCTCCTCTTCCTTGTGAAGTCCTGATTCAAAATCCAGTTCACATGTCCCTATGCTGCAAAATATGCCTCAATATGTCACTAAAGAATAAGCCAAATTTTCCAGTGTTCATACATAAGTTTGCTCCAGCACTCGAGAAATTGCATTCTAATTATGCATTCACAAGATTCCCCCACTAGATTTTGGACTCTTTGATAATGTGATGGACACTTTATTAATTTTTCAATTTCAAGCACTTATACAGTGTCAGGCATATAGGTGCTAAAGAAATTATTATGGAGTGAATCTAGTTTGAGAAACTGATTATAAAATACACAGTTGATTTTTTTTCTTCAGATTGAGATTTGAACAACACTTTTGACATCATGATTTTGAGTGGGGCTTCCCTGGTTGCTCAACCTCCACAATGAGAAGCCTGTGCACTGCAGCTAGAGAGTAGCCTCCACTCACCGTAGCAGAGAAAGCCTGTGAGCAATAGGAAGACCCAGTAAAACCAAAAAAGAAATAAATAACATTTCAAAAAATAATCGTTTTGATTGAAGTATTTGGTCTTGTAATTATTATTATTTAAAATGGTCTTTGCTTTCTTGCCTCTCCATTTGTCTTCTATTATCATAGATCGGGTTCTCAAAACACCATTTTGGACAATTTCAACAACTTCTTAGCTAATGTACTTAGTTTGGCTCCTCATCTATTTCAAAGATAAGATAATCACTTCTCATCATCAAGAAGTTATCATTTTAGCCATACCCTACCCAAGAACCCATAATGTTTTCCTATTATTTGTTAGTTTTGACTATTAAACTATTATCAACTATAACTCATTTTCCATCTCATAACCTTTTTGTCATCATCTATTCCCCATTAAAACCTCTTCTCCCCTTCAGTTTCAAATGACATCTCACTGATTTCAGGATAAAGTTAAAGCAACTTTACATGCTTTGTGAGATCCTTGTAGTTAGATCTTTTCTTCTTTTCATATCTTTTATTTATCCAGCAAACTACTTCCACACTCTACTGGAGCCATGTTGAATTTATCTAACTTCTTCAAGTTCATCATGTTCTCTCTACTTTCTAGATGCTTGATCACACAGTCTGAAACTTGTTCCCCCTCTTTAGAATAGGTCAGGTGTTACTTATCCTCCTGGTATGTGTTGGTTCTTCTGAACTGAACTTGGTCAATTCACCTGACCCTCAGCAAAGCCAACCTATTGATAACAGGTTGTTTGCGAAAAGTACAGAATTTATCACAGGATGCCAAGAAAGGGGAAAAGGCAGCTCATACTCAAAAGACTCAAACCTTCTGATGGCTTTTAGGGAAGGGCTTTTAAAGACAAAGTGAAGGATAGGGTCATGCAGTATAAGATTATATCATGCACAATTTTTGATTGGTGGGTGTTAAGGTAACCAGATGAGGTCACAGGAGTCAGCATTATCAGTCTTCAGGTTCCAGCTGGTCTGAGAACTCCAAGTTCATGGTTATCATGCAGTTAGGTTCTTCCACCTGGTGGGGATTTCAGCATCTGCTGAAAAACTCAAGGATATGGCTATTATCTATAGGACTTGAGGAGGAACTAAAGGTCCATGATTTTGCTTTATGGCTAAAACCATTACCATTTCATGTCGCTTGACTGGTTCCCTTTGCTTCTGCATTTATTTTCTCCATTTTCTGAATAAATTTACTCTTTGAAATTCAGGGAAAGCCTAGGAGGCTAAAGCTTTTCTACAAACAAATGGCAAGGGATCTAGGGGAGAGGGGGTGGTCTGTCTGTGGGAAAGATCTACAGGGTGCTGCTTGGTTTCAGTTCCCTCAGAATGAGACCCTTAGTATGTTTTTCTCTCATTTTACAGTACTTGCCACACTTTACTTTTCTTATCCATTTAATGGTCTATGATTGAGGGATGGGCCATATCAAATATCTGTGATAATAACCATAATGATTAATATTTAGTAAGTATTTTTATGTCAGACATTTAGATAGAGATTTTATGTATTCTTGCAGAGACTGGTTTGGTAATTCATCAGATCTTTTTCCTCTATCCCCTGAAAATTCATCTAGACTACATTTCTCAAGTTTCTCTGTAGTTAGGTGTGGCCATAGGACCATATTCTAGCCAATGACAGGTGAATGGAAGTAATAAACTTTATTGCAAGATTGTGTGTTTGTCTCTCATACAAGATCATCTGAGCTCTTTTATCTTTCCTTGAAGAGAAAAGCCTGAATAGCTCTAAGGAAGAGTACCAGCCTGATCAGAAAGGAACTGGGTGGGGGAGGGACTAATTACGAGATTGAGACTGACATATACACAGTACTATATATAAACTGGATAACTAATAATGACCTGTTTATAGGTATAGTGCAAGGAGTTGTACTCAATACTCTGTAATGACTTATATGAGAAAAGAATCTAAAACAGAGTGGAGATTACATATATATAAATCCCAGTAAGACAGTAGGTGCTGAGAGAGGACATCAAAGGGCAGACAGACAGAAACCACAATTGCGGAAAACTAACCAATCTAATCACATGGACCACAGCCTTGGCTAACTCAGTGAAACTAAGCCATGCCATGTAGGGCCACCCAAGATAGATGGGTCATGGTGGAGAGTTCTGACAAAATGTGGTCCACTGGAGAAGGGAATGGCAAACCACTTCAGTATTCTTGCCTTGAGAACCCCATAAACAGTATGAAAAGGCAAAAAGATAGGACACTGAAAGATAAACTCCCCAGGTCGGTAGGTACCCAATATGCTACTGGAGATCAGTAGAGAAATAGCTAGAGAAAGAATGAAGAGACAGAGACAAAGCAAAAACAACACCCAGTTCTGGATGTGACTGGTGATAGAAGCAAGGTCCGATGCTGTAAAGTCCAATATTGCATAGGAACCTGGAATGTTAGGTCTACGAATCCAGGCAAACTGGAAGTGGTCAAACAGGAGATGGCAAGAGTGAACATCAACATTCTAGGAATCAGCGAACTAAAATGGACTGGAATGGGTGACTTTAACTCAGATGACCATTATATCTACTACTGGGGGCAAGAATCCCTTAGAAGAAATGGAGTAGCCATCATGGTCAACAAAAGATTCCTAAATGCAGTACTTGGATGCAGTCTCTAAAATGACAGAATGATCTCTGTTCGTTTCCAAGGCAAACCATTCAATATCACAGTAATCCAAGTCTATGTCCCAACCAGTAACGCTGAAGAGGCTGAAGTTGAACAGTTCTATGAAGACCTACAAGACCTTCTAGAACTAAAACCCCCAAAAGATGTCTTTTTCACTATAGGGGACTGGAATGCAAAAGTAAGAAGTCAAGAAACACCTGGAGTAACAGGCAAATTTGGCCTTGGAGTACAGAATGAAGCAGGGCAAAGGCTAATAGAGTTTTGCTAAGAGAACACACTAGTCATAGCAAACACCCTAACTCAACAACACAAAGGAAGACTCTACACATGGACAACACCAGATGGTCAACACCAAAATCAGATTGATTCTATTCTTTGCAGCCAAAGATGGAGAAGCTCTATACAGTCAGCAAAAACAAGACCGGGAGCTGACTGTGGCTCAGATCGTGAACTCTTTATTGCCAAATTCAGACTGAAATTGAAGAAACTGGGAAAACCACTAGATCATTCTGGTATGACCTAAATCAAATTCCTTATGATTATACAGTGGAAGTGGAAATAGATCTAAGGGACTAGATCTGATAGACAGAGTGCCTGATGAACTATGCATGAGGGTTCCTGACATTGTACAGGAGACAAGGATCAAGACCATTCCCAAGAAAAAAAATGCAAAAAAGCAAAATGGCTGTCTGGGGAGGCCTTACAAATAGCTGTGAAAAGAAGAGAAGTGAAAAGCAAAGGAGAAAAGGAAAGATATTCCCATTTGAATGCAGAGTTCCAAAGAATAACAAGAAGAGGTAAGAAAGCCTTCCTCAGTGATCAGTGCAAAGAAATAGAGGGAAAAAATAGAATGGTAAAGACTGGATTCTCTTCAAGAAAATGAGAGATATCAAGGGAACATTTCATGCGAGGATGGGCTCAAAAAAGGACATAAATGGTAGGGACCTAACAGAAGCAGAAGATATTAAGAACAGGTGCCAAGAATACATAGGAAAACTATACAAAAATATCTAATGACCCAGATAACCATAACGGTGTGATCACTCTCCTAGAGCCAGACATCCTGGAATGTGAAGTCAGGTGGGCTTTAGGAAGCATCACTACGAACAAAGCTAGTGGAAGTGATGGAATTCCAGTTGAGCTATTTCAAATCCTGAAAGATGATGCTGTGAAAGTGCTGCAGTCAATATGCCAGCAAATTTGGAAAACTCAGCAGTGGCCACAGGGCTGGAAAAGGTCAGTTTTCATTCCAATCTCGAAGAAAGGCAATGCCAAAGAATGCTCAAACTACCACACAATTGCACTCATCTTACACGCTAGTAAAGTAATGCTCAAAAATCTCCAAGCTAGGCTTCAGAAATACGTGAACCGTGAACTTCCAGATATTCAAGCTGGTTTTAGAAAAGGCAGAGGAAACAGAGATCAAATTGCCAACATCCGCTGGATCACCAGAAATGCAAGAGAGTTCCAGAAAAAACATCTATTTCTGCTTTATTGACTATGCCAAAGCCTTTGACTGTGTGGATCACAACAAACTGTGGAAAATTCTGAAAGAGATGGAAATACTAGACTACCTGACCTGCTTCTTGAGAAATCTGTATTCAGGTCAGGAAGCAATAGTTAGAACTGCACATGGAACAACAGACTGGTTCCAAATAGGAAAAGGTGTTCATCAAGGCTGTATATTGTCACCCTGCTTATTTAACTTACATGCAGAATACATCATGAGGAACGCTGGGCTAGATGAAGCACAAGCTGGAATCAAGATTGCTGGGAGAAATATCAATAACCTCATATATGCAAATGACACCATCCTTATGGCAGAAAGTGAAGAAGAACTCAAAAGCCTCTTGATGAAAGTGAAAGAGGGAGAGTGAAAAAGTTGGCTTAAAGCTCAACATTCAGAAAACTAAGATTATGACATCTGGTCCCATCATTTCATGGGAAATAGATGGGGAAACAGTGGAAGCAGTGGCAGACTTTATTTTTGAGGGGCTCCCAAATCACTGCAGACAGTGACTGCAGCCATGATATTAAAAGACGCTTGCTCTTTGGAAGGAACGTTATGACCAACCTAGATAGCATATTCAAAAGCAGAGACATTATTTTGCCAACAAAGGTCTGTTTCATCCAGGCTTTGGTTTTTCCAGTGGTCATGTATGGATGTGAGAGTTGGAATATAAGGAAAGCTGAGCAGAGAAGAATTGATGCTTTTCAACTGTGGTGTTGGAGAAGTCTCTTGAGAGTCCCTTGGATTCCAAGGAGATCCAACCAGTCCATGCTAAAGGAGATCAGTCCTGAGTGTTCATTGGAAGGACTGATGCTGAAGGTGAAACTCCAATACTTTGACCACATGATGCAAAGATCTGACTCATTTGAAAAGACTCTGATGCTGGGAAAGACTGAAGGTGGGAGGAGAAGCAGATGACAGGGGTGAAATGGTTGGATAGCATGACGGACTCAACGGAGATGAGTTTGGGTAAACTCTGGGAGTTGTTGATGGACAAGGCGGCCTGGTGTGCTGCAGTCCATGGGGTCACAAAGAGTTGGACATGAGTGAGCAACTGATCTGAACTGATATAAATATAACTGATTCACTTTGCTATATAGCAGAAAGTAACACAACATTGTAAATTAACTATACTCCAATAAAAATAATAAAAAAATAAAGTTACCAGTCCAAAAAGAGTACCCACTGGACTTCATAAGATCCAGAAATAACTTTTGAGGGAAGTCATGGAGGTTTTGGTTAATTTTTAATAACATCTATCATTTCTAAGCTAAGTTATACACACTTTTATTACATTCTATGCTATAAATATTAGCATTACTATTTTGTAGATTATTAAACTGACATTAAAGAGGTTAAGTAGCTGATATAAAGCAACACCGTAAGTGAAACAACTGAGATTAAAACCAACAGAGGTTAACCTCAAATCCCAAATTTTAATCATGATCATTCCCTTCCTTCTTCTACATGGTAAAACTGCAACAACAAAATCCAGACTGAACCATATTTTAAAGCTAAAGGAATTGGAAGAGTGAAAGTATTAGTTATTTAGTCATGTCTGACTCTTTGTAACCCCATGGACTGCAGCCACCAGGCTCCTCTTCTCATGGAATTATCCAGGCAAGAATACTGGAGTGGGTAGCCATTTCCTTCTCCAGGAGATCTTCCTGACCTGTGGATCAAACCTGGGTCTCCTACACTGCAGGCAGATTCTTTACTATCTGAGCCACCAGGGGTAGTATCAAATGAGTGAATCCTAAAGAAAATCAACCCTGATTATTCACTAGAAGAACTGATGCTCAAGCTGAAGCTCCAATACTTTGGCCACCTGATGCAAAGAGCCAACTCATTGGAAAATACCCTGATGCTGGAAAAGATTGAGGGCAGGAAGAAATGGGGGTGGGGTGGGGGTAGAAGATGAAATAGTTGGCTGGCATCATTGAATCAGTGGACATGAGTTTGAGCAGACTCAGGAAGATATTGAAGGACAGGGAAGACTGGCAAACTGCAGTCCATGGGGTTGCAAAGAGTAGGAAACAACTTATCCACTAAACAACAAAAACTGGAAAAGTGAAAGAAAAAGATTAAGGGAATAAAATCATGAAACCCAGAATCAGTGGCATGCATTTATAATCATTTAGCCCATAACCACGATGGTGTGATTACTCATCTAGAGCCAGGCATCCTGGACTCCAAAGTCAAGTGAGCCTTACAAAGCATCAATATTTACAAAGCTAGTGGAGGTGATGGATTTCCAGCTGAGCTATTTCAAATACTAAAGATAATGTTGTTAAAGGGCTTCACTCAATACGCCAGCAAATTTGGCAAACTCAACAGTGGCCACAGGACTGGAAAAGGTCAGTTTTCATTCTAATCCCAAAGAAAGACAACACCAAAGAATGTTCAAACTACTGCACAACTGCACTCATCTCACACACTAGCAAAGTAATGCTCAATATTCTCCAAGCCAGGCTCAACAGTACATTAACTGAGACCTTCCAGGTGTTCAAGTTGGATTTAGAAAAGGCAGGAACCAGAGATCAAATTGCCAACATCTGTTAGATCATAGAAAGAGTGAGAGAGTTCCAGAAGAACATCTACTTCTGCTTTACTGACTACTCTAAAGGCTTTGATAGTGTGGATCACAATAAACTGTGGAAAATTCTTAAAGAGATAAGAATACCAGGCCACCTTACCTGACACCTGAGAAATCTGTATGCAGGTTAAGAAGCAACAGTTAGAACCAGACATGGAACAACACACTGTTTCCAAATTGAGAAAGGAGTAGGTCAAGGCTGCATATTGTCACCCTGCTTATTTAACTTCTATGTAGAGAACATCATAAAAATGCTGTGTTGGATGAAGCACAAGCTGGAATAAAGACTGCTGGGAGAAATATCAATACCCTCAGATATGCAAATGATACCACTCTTATGGTAGAAAACAAAGAGGAACTGAAGAGTCTCCTGATGAAAGTGACAGAGGAAAGTGAAAGAGGAAAGTGAAAAAGCTGACTTAAAACTCAACATTCAAAAAATGAAGATCATGGCATCCAGTCCCATCATTTTATGGTGAATAGATGGAGAAACAATGGAAACAGTGACAGACTTTATTTTCTTAGGCTCCAAAATCACTGCAAATAGTGACTCAAATGGTGACTGCAGCTGTGGAATTAAAAGACGCTTGCTCCTTGGAAGAAAAGTTATAAGAAACCTAGACAGAGTATTAAAAAGCAGAAACATTACTTTGCTGACAAAGGTTTGTCTAGTCAAGGCTATGGTTTTTCCAGTGGTCATGTATGGATGTGAGAGTTGGAAGATTAAAGAAAGCTGAGCACTGAAGAATTGATGCTTTTGAACTGTGGTGTTGGAGAAGACTCTTGAGAGTCCCTTGAACTGCAAGGAGATCAAACCAGTCAATCCTAAAGGAAATCAGTCCTGGGTATTCTTTGGAAGGATTGATGCTAAAGCTGAAACTCCAGTACTTTGGCCTTTGTTGCAAAGAGTTGATTCATTGGAAAAGACCCCAGTGCTGGGAAAGATTGAAGACAGGAGGAGGAGAGGATGACAGTGGATGAGATGGTTGGATGGCATCACCGACGCGACGGACATGAGTTTGAGCAAGCTCTGGGAATTGGTGATGGACAGGGAAGCACGGCATGCTGCAGTACATGGGGTTGAAAACAGTCAAACAGGACTTAGCAATTGAACAACATTCGATTCTATGTGTCCATTTCATTCCTGTTTTAAAAACAGTATGCTTTGAGGCATATTTTGGGCATGCATGGATGGGGGAAATATCTCTAGTAAAAACAGTATTTTCAGGTTCTAAGAGATTTTATGTTATAGGAGATATTTTAATTTAGTTTAGAAACATTAATCAGAATCTTATTAAACAGTGTGAATAGGAAAAGAAATCTTTGAAGAAAAATAATCAAAACTGGCACCTAAAGAAAAATAATCAAAACAGGTCAGTTTATAATTACTCAGGTTCATTGCCATGTTTGTTTATTTCTAGGTTTTTTACTGTTAATATAACTGATGCATTTGATCAATATAATGAATCTATTAGCCAAGGTTTTTAAATGATTTTGTTTTTGTTTAGGCCCTAAATGTATAAATCTTAAAGGAAGTCAGTCCTGAATATTCATTGGAAGGACTGATGCTGAAGCTGAAGTTCCAATACTTTGACTGCCTCATGCGAAGAACTGACTCACTGGAAAAGACCCTGATGCTGGGACAGATTTAAGGCAGGAGAAAGACACGACAGAGGATGAGATGGTTGGATGGCATCACCCACTTGATGGACATGAGTTTAACCAAGCTCTAGGAATTGGTGATTGACAGGGATGCCTGGCGTGCTGAAGTCTATGGGGTCACAAAAAGTTGGACATGACTGAATGACAGAACTGAGCCCCTCAAAATCAAAACTTGGAAAAATTCCCTTAAATAAGCAACAAAATTGTATTTACCATAAAATATGACACTGTCATCAATTACCTCAATTCAGAAAATTTCTCATGATTAGAGAAATTTGATGAAGAAAATCCAGAGATATGAGTCAATATTAGTGTTTTTTAAATAAAATTATACACTTTACTAAAGATTGATTTTTATCCTCTGTCCATGGGATTTCCTATGCAAGAATATTGGAGTGGGCTGCCATTTTCTTCTCCAGGGGATCTTCCCAACCCAAGAATCAAAACCAGGTCTCCTGCACTGCAGGTGGTCTTCACCACTTGAGACTATCCACAGGAATCCTTAGGATAACCACACCTCATCTATTATTTGACAGAAACCATACGAGAGACCCCTAAACAATGAGAAATAATTATAAATTATGGTCTTGTTGCATAGCAATGAAAAGCTGTCCTCTGGGCTCAACTACTCAGATCTTCCTTCAGTGAGGAAGCCCATGTAGCTTCCCAGAGAGAGAAAAGTCACGTGCATAAACATAAAATAGGAGACAGGTAAGCAAAGCTGTTTTTGGACTAGCCAGTTGAAAGCAGATGTATGAATGTCTTTGAGCTGTTACTACAAGAAACAAAGGAATCGGCATACTTGAAGCCTGCCTGAATTTATGACACTCAGACTCATGAGAAAATGATTGTTGCTCTAAACCGCAATGTTTTGGGGGTAATTGTAGTGCACCATGAGATAACCAAAACACAGACTATAAATAGTCTATAATTAGATCCATAATTATGTCTATATTTGCAGCTAAAGTTTTTAAAACTGTGAGACTGACACACATACACACACATATACAGGAGAAATAGCAGAAGCAAGAGTGTGCTTTAGGACAAGTTTCTGCATGCTTTGAAAGAAATTAGTTTATGTAAGTACTTATGGCTAAAGTGATGGTGGGGATGGTGATAGAAATGGGGAGAAGAACAGACCTGACTTAACTGCGTGGGTTAAGGATACAGGGAGGATGCTGTTTTGAAGGATGCAGGAGTCGGGTTGCTCAAGACTTCCAACTATCTGCCCACAGCACAAAGAGCAGTACATTCAAGGGCTGCTGCTGCTGCTAAGTCACTTCAGTTGTGTCCAACTCTGTGCAACCCCATAGACCTACCAGGCTCCCCCGTCCCTGGGATTCTCCAGGCAAGAACACTGGAGTGGGTTGCCATTTGCTTCTCCAATGAATAAAAGTGAAAAGTGAAAGTGAAGTTGCTCAGTCGTGTCCGACTCTTAGCGACCCCATGGACTGGAACTCACCAGGCTCCTCCATCCATGGGATTTTCCAGGCAAGAGTACTGGAGTGGGGTGTCATTGCCTTCTCCGTCAAGGGCTGCTATTCCCTCCCAACTCCTCTCTTTGAAACATTGCTTTCTTCACTTCTATATCTCCCTATAAACCCAGTACACTCTTATAACTCAGAGCAGTGTCACCAGCATGGTCATTGATCATCAACACTTGAGTACTTAGGAGAAAACCAAAGAGCACGACCAAAGCATGAGTCTCTCTCTGACCAATAATTCTCTCCACTGTTGCTTTTTTCCTCTATCTCCCTCCTCCAGCTAGATATGTCTTCTCCAGCTAGACAATAAACTCATTAGGTGCTGCCACGTCAGAACCTCTGCTTACCCACAATCCCCTGAACTGGATCCATTGGCAACCTACATGTTTAATAAGAAGTAGACCAGTTGATGATATTAGTTGCTCCCCTAACTCATGAACCTGTCACTTCTTTTCACATTATGCTCCCAATATGAAATCCACTACTTTCCAGAAAGCTCCAGCCTCAGGCATTGTTTATTTACAAACAGCATATTTTTGGAACCCAAAATCCGGGTGGTAGTTTGATCTGAACAACTGTTAACAGAACAGGGTAATTGTGACAGATTGCAGCAGATGCTGCCACTATGAAAGGTGACAACATGACTGTCCCAGAGGCACAGTTTTATTTGCTGAGAATCTTATCCTCCTGGAACACTGACACTGTCCCCTTCAACCCAACCTTATGAGCGAGAGTGCTTTTCCAGCATGTTTGCTTGTCCCCATCCATGCTCTAGTCAGCTCTGCAGAGCATGGCCTGAGATTTTTCACTTCTTCTATTAAAATAAAATCTAAAGTATGCAAATGCCTAGCCCAGAGGAAGAGCTGCCACTTTCATCTTCCAAAAAGTAAAGGAAAGAGTGGTGAGAACAGCAAGTCTAGATTTAATTCTAACCTACAAGGAAGGACATGTTGCGGAGGGGGAGAGGGAGGGTGTGCTGAATAATAGGAAACTTAGAGGTGACTGCATCTTCGAGTTGCTAATCATCAAATAAGAGTATAGAGTATATCAGATTCAGACCTGGGCTTTTATACAGATTTCCAAAGGTTCTAAGAAAATATATAAGGTATATATCTCATTTTGGCTAGAGATTCTAAAGTAATGGGAGATAGAAATTCTTAAAATAAGTAAATCTGGAACAAAGGAAGAGAAAACGATATGACATTATTACAACTGCAAATATTTTCAATGATGGAGAAATCTAGAGGAATCTAGGGAGAAAGGTATTGTAAAAAAGGTGATCAATGTGGCCTCAGAGAAACTTTTGACCTACCAGATGTTAAAACACCACACACAGAAGACAGAAAGGGGAATGCACAGCTTAAAACAAACAAGCAAAAAAAAGAAAGTGACAACTCAGCCAGGACTTGGCAAGGAAGCTAAGGTTTTAGAATAAACGAAAGCTTGTAGAAATGCTCATAACAATTAAAAAGCCTTTGGATAGATGTGGACAATGAAGACTAGGGAAGACTACTAGGAGAATCATTAACCAATGACAGAGCAAAATATTAATAATTGAAATATTAATAATAAGAGATGCTTTGCAGAAATAATTCCTGTAAGTAAACAGGAATTCAAATATTAAGGATTTAACAAGCTATATTGAAAGGAAATTGATATCTGATTCAGAGAAAAAGGCTCTGACAGGGCAGCCAGAAACTACTCTGTCCTCTGAGGCCAGGCAGAGTGCTAGATTGGAAGAAAAAACATGGCCAACCCAGGGAAAGTTGGAGAAGAAGAGGTTCATGGCTTCACCATCTGAAATGTCCTCTGCAGATCAACAGCATGAATAACCCTGAGATTGGGATGGAAATACAGATTCACAAGCTCTATCTCTGATCTGCAGAATCTGCCTTTTAACCAAATATCCTGAGACCCACATACACATTAAAGCTTGAAAAGCTCTGTTCTGGAAAAATATAGATGGGCAAATAATTTGATTTTATACATGTCGATTCTGTATACTAAAGAATTCTGGGGTTTGACAGTAATCTCTGCAGAACTGAAAAAGAAATTATTCAAGAGATGGTTTATGCACACACTAAAGGGCTGTAGTAACCCTTGTTGCTGCTGTCTGAAGGAGCTGTGTGTGCTGTGCTCAGTGGTAGGACTCTTTGTGACTCCATGGACTGTAGCCCACCAGAATCCTTTGTCCATGGAATTTTCTGCATAAGAGTACTGATGCATTTTGCCATTTCCTACTCCAGGTAGTCAGATTCTTTACCTCTGGGTCACCTAGAAAGTCCATAGTAACAGGCAGAAGCCCATGAAGAACAAAGCACACAAACTACACCTATTCGAAAGCTATTTAGGGAAAGATAGCAAGGAATATCATGCACCTTTTCTCCTTTTTTTTTTTTTTTTTGTAAGAGACAGTACAGAATAAGGGTTAAAAATATAGGTTCTGATACCAACTTACTGTATTCAGATCAGTTTTGCCATTTACTGTGGACTTCCTTGGTGATGCAGATGGCAAAGGATTTGCCTTCAATGCAGGACACCCAGGTTCAATCTCCAGGTCAGGAAGAACTCCTGGAGAAGGGAATGGCTACCCACTCCAGTATTCTCGCCTGGAGAATTCCATGGCCAGAGGAGCCTAGTGGGCTGCAGTTCATGGGGTCACAGAGTTGGACAGAACTGAATGACAAACACTAATGCTGAACTAAATAACTAATAACTAAATAAGTAGCTATTAGTTAAGTAACTAATGCGCGATTCAACCAATCAGTTAATTTTTCTGCATCTGTTTCCTCACCTGTAAAATAGGAAAAATGACGGTTTTATAACTGTGTCCAATGTGGGTTCTTTAGGTAACTGTGAGAATGAAATGAGTGGAATCAGTGAAGTGCATATAAAACCCTTTATACAACAAATGCTATATTTGCCACTTTCTATAAATCTAAAATTATTCCCCAATAAAGTATATTTTAAAAATAATAAAATAGTACTTCACATAAAATACTCAATAAATGTGAACTGTTAAAATTGTTTCTGCTTTCTGAGATGGTTTGATAGCATCATTGACTCAGTGGACATGAATTTGAGCAAACTCTGGGAATAGTGGCTGCTGCTGCTAAGTCTCTTCAGTCGTGTCCAACTCTGTGCGACCCCATAGATGGCAGCCCACTAGGCTCCTCTGTCCCTGGGGTTCTCCAGGCAAGAACACTGGAATGGGTTGCCATTTCCTTCTCCAATGCATGAAAGTGAAAAGTGAAAGTAAAGTTGCTCAGTCGTGCCCGACTCTTAGCAACCTCATGGACTGCAGCCTACCAGGCTCCTCCATCCATGGGATTTTCCAGGCAAGAGTACTGGAGTGGGGTGCCATTGCCTTCTCCAGGGAATAGTGGAGATGTGCTATATAGTCCATGAGGGCACAGAATCAGACATGACTTAGCAACTAACACAACAAAAACTACAATTGTTAACTTTTAAAATTTATAGTCAGAATGCAAAAATCTAAGAAGTCAAATATGGGCATATAAATCCTGACCCAGCAATACATTTTGGGCGAAGATTTAGAAGGTAGAGGTATTATATTTTGAGATAACACAAAACTGAGAGAAAGTTAAATTGATCCAGCCTGGGCTGTATGGTTCCTCTGTAGTCCAGTGCTTGAGCAGAGAGGGGAGAAGGGCTCTGTAAACAGGGGAAGGGGCATAAGCACAAGGCAGGCAAAAGGAGCAGAAATCCAATGACACTGAAACCACAGTTTTGAAAAGATCTTAAGCTAGAGAATGATTCTGATGAGAAAATTTCTGGCTCAAAGGTCAAGGGTGTTTTATAAATGGAAAAAAAAGAAATAAGCTAAGAGGCTCTTACTATCTGTAAGCACAGTGTGAACTGACCTATCATTGAGCTGCCCAAACACCAAAAAGTATGAAGAGGTTGAGTGTAAATACAGGGCGTAAAGGTCCTTCTGATGTCAGCACTAATCAGAAGGACTTTGTGTTCTAGTTTTCATTCTTTGTTTTAGTGGGATATTTCCAATTTGAGATAAATATAGTAATGTGCTTGAAATTTTTATAACTGTGTCCAATGTGCATTCTATGCATCCCATGGAGGCAAAATAATACTGTTGGGTCAAGGCAAAATCTTAGAGCTGCTATTCATATTTACATTTTAGGTAGAGCAAGAAATTCATTAGATTAAGTGAAATTTTTTCCCATGGATTACTGCTAGCAAGCTCCTTGGGACCACAAATTAAGCGGACAGACACTATGTGCCATCCAGGTGGTTAGAGCATGAGTTCCATCCTGATAGTCACACTCAGATCCTTTCAGTGGGCTGTGATATCCTTCAGTTTAAATGGGTGAAGGTAAGTGCTTTGGAAGTAATGTCAGAAAACTTTGAAAGAGGCACTGGATCAAAAGTAGAACCTGAAATGGCAGAAAAAAGAAGCCAAAACAAAGTGGAAGGGCATGTAATTGTGTCCCCAGCATGAGCTTATAATTAGCTACAATAAAGGACAGAAATGGTATAGATCTAACAGAAACAGAAGATATTAAGAAGAGGTGGCAAGAATACACAGAAAAACTATACAAAACAGATCTTCATGACCCACATAATCACGATGGTGTGATCACTCACCTAGAGCCAGACATCCTAGAATGTGAAGTCAAGGGGACCTTATGAAGTATCACTATGAACAAAGCTAGTGGTGGTAATGAAATTCCAGCTGAGCTATTTCAAATCCTAAAAGATGATGCTGTGAAAGTGCTGCACTCAATATGTCAGCAAATTTGGACAACTCAGCAGTGGCCACAGGACTGGAAAAGGTCAGTTTTCATTCCAATCCCCAAGAAAGGCAATGTCAAAGAATGCTCAAACTACTGCACAATTGCTCTCGTCTCACACGTTGGCAAAGTAATGCTCAAAATTCTCCAACCCAGGCTTCAGCAATACAGGAGCCATGAATTTCCAGATGTTCAAGCTGGTTTTAGAAAAGGCAGAGGAACCAGAGATCAAACTGCCAACATCCAATGGATCATCAAAAAAGCACAAGAGTTCCAGAAAAAACATCTATTTCGACTTTATTGACTATGCCAAAGCTTTTGACTGTGTAGATCACAATAAACTGGAAAATTCTGAAAGAGATGAGAATACCAGATCACCTGACCTGCCTCTTGAGAAACCTGTATGCAGGTCAGGAGGCAACAGTTAGAATAGGACATGGAACAACAGACTGATTCCAAATAGGAAAAGGAGTTCATCAAGGCTGTATATTGTCACCCTGCTTATTTAACTTATATGCAGAGTACATCATGAGAAACGCTGGGTTGGATGAAGCACAGGCTGGAATTAAGATTGCCGGGAGAAATATCAGTCACCTCAGATATGCAGATGACACCACCCTTATGGAAGAAAGTGAAGAAGAACTAAAGAGCCTCTTGATGAAAATGAAAGAGGAGAGTGAAAAAGTTGGCTTAAAGCTCAACATTCAGAAAACTAAGATCGTGGCATCCAGAACCATCATTTCATGGGAAATAGATGGGGAAACAGTGGAAACAGTGGCTGACTTTGTTTTTCTGGGCTCCAAAATCACTGCAGATGGTGATTGCAGCCATGAAATTAAAAGATGCTTACTCCTTGGAAGGAAGGTTATGATCAACCTAGACAACATATTTAAGAGCAGAGACATTACTTCGCCGACAAAGGTCTGTCTACTCAAGGCTATGGTTTTTCCAGTAGTTGTGAATGGATGTGAGAGTTGGAATATAAGGAAAGCTGAACAGAGAAGAATTGATGCTTTTGAACTGTGGTGTTGGAAAAGACTCTTGAGAGTCCCTTGGACTGCAAGGAGATCCAAACAGTCCATCCTAAAGGAGATCAGTCCTGGGTGTTCATTGGAAGGACTGATGTTGAAGTTGAAACTCCAATATTTTGGCCACCTGATGCAAAGAGCTGATGCATTTCAAAAGACTCTGATGCTGGGAAAGATTGAAGGCAGGAGGAAAAGGGGACAACAGAGGATGAGATGGTTATATGACATCACCAACTCAATGGACATGAGTTTGGGTAAACTCTGGGAGTTGATGATGGACAGGGAGGCCTGGCGTGCTGTGGTTCATGAGGTCACCCTGCTTATTTAACTTATATGCAGAGCACATCATGTGAAATGCCAGGCTGGATGAATCACAAGCTGGAATCAAGACTGCTGGGAGAAATATCAACAACCTCAGATACACAGATGATACCACTCTAATGACAGAAATTCAAGAGGAACTAAAGAGCCTATTGATGAGGATGAAAAAGGAGAGTGAAAAAGCTGGCTTGAAACTCAGCATTCAAAAAAAGAAGATCATGGCATCTGGTCCCAACTCTTCATGGCAAATAAAAGAGTAAAAAATTGGAAGGAATGACAGATTTTATTTTCTTGGGCTCCCAAATCTCTGTGGATGGTAATTGCAGCTTTGAAATTAAAAGACACTTGTGAGGGGAGGAGCCAAGATGGCGGAGGAGTAGGACGGGGAGAACACTTTCTCCCACACAAATTCATCAAAAGAGCATTTAAACGTCGAGTAAATTCCACAAAACAAATTCTGAATGCCGGCAGAGGACATCAGGCACCCAGAAAAGCAACCCAACTCTTCGAAAGGAGGTATGAAAAAATATTAAAAACAAAAAAAAAGAGACAAAAGAGGGAGGGACGGAGTTCCGTCCCGGGAAGGGAATCTTAAAAAGAGAGGTTTCCAAACATCAGGAGACCTTCTCACTGCCGAATCTGTGCCGACCTTTGGAAGCACAGAGGGCAACATAACAGGGAGAAAAAATAAATAAACAATTTAAAACTCGCAGATTGCGAGCCCTACGGTAACTCCCCCAGCAGAGAAGCAGCGCAGACGCCTGCATCCACCATTAGCAAACCGGGGCTGGGCAGGGAGGCGCGGCGTGGGCTGCATCGCTGAGAGTAAGAATCTGGCCTGAATACCCTGAGCGCTATCTGAGCGAAATAATTTGGGCTAGCAAACCAGACTGTGGGATACCTACCACGCGAAAAGCCAGCCCTAACCTAAGACCGCCAGGCCCGCGCACGGAACAAAGGACTGAACAGAGATAGCCGGCTGCAGACCTTCCCCCTCTGGTGACAGGCAGCCAGAGCCGGAAGGGGGCAATCGCAGCCCCAGAGAGACATTATCTATAAAATTGTAAGCAGGCTTCTTTGCTAACTAAAACTTCTTGGGGGCCTGGACGGTCAACATCTGCCTGAGAAGGTGCGCCGGTTTTACATCCAGATAACCGAGTGGCGGGGAGGCGATAAGTCGCAGCATTGGCGCTCACCTGGGAAGAGCAAATTGGCGCTCGGACCTGGGAAGAGCACAAAACGCAGGCCCAACTGAGTCTGCGCCTCTGAGGACTACCCGAGTGCCTGAACCTGAGCGGCTTGGACCTGGGAGGTGCATGCAGCCCAGGGCCAGCCTCGGATTGTTCCCGGCGGAACAACCTAGAGTCCGAGCAGTGTGGACAGGGAGGCTACACGCACCGTGAGCGGGGGCAGACCCAGGGTGGCTGAGGCACTGCGAGCCCACGCCAGTGTTATTTGTTTGCAGCATCCCTCCCTCCCTCCCCACAGCGCGACTGAACAAGTAAGCCTAAAAAAAAAAAAAAAAAAAAAAGTGTCCTCCACCGTGCCCTTTGAGTCAGGGCGGAAACCAGATACTGAAGAGACTAGCAAACAGAAGAAGATATAACAGAGAGAAACGCCTTGGAAGCTACAGGCAATAGATCAAAACCCTGTGGTTACTACGGACTACATAGGAAGGGGCCTATAGATCTTGAGAAATATAAATCTGACCAAGGAACTAGCCAAAAATGGACTGAACCCACAACACCCACAAAAAAAAAAAAAAAAAGGTCCTAGATGTATTTTTATTATTTTTACGATCATTCTTTCTTTTTTTTTTTAATTAAAAAAAAAAAAATTTTAAGTCCTCTATTGTTCCTTTAATTTTCACCTTTATATCCTATTATTTTGCAAAAAAAAAAAAGACCCTATTTTTTTCTTCTTCAGCAAACTTCATATATATATATTTTATAATTTTTTGACCTTGTTTTTTTTTGTTTGTTTTTGTTTTTTTTCTTCTTTTCTTTAACATTGTATTTTTGAAATTCTAAACTCTACTCTAGATTTTTAATTTTCGCTTTTTGGTATATGTTATCAATTTTGTACCTATAGTTTTTTTTTATATAATTTCTGTGACTTTTTTTTTTTTTTCTTCTTCTCTGTTTCTTTCTCTTCTTCTTTTATATAACATTGTATATCTGAAATTCCAAACTTTACTCTAGATTTTTAATTTATGCTTTTTGGTATTTGATATCAATTTTGTACCTGTATTTTCTTTATAATTTTTGTGACATTGTTTGTATTTGTTTGTTTGTTTTCTCTCTTTATTTTTCTTCTTCTTCTTTTTTTTTTTTTTTTAACATTGTATTTTTGAAATTCCAAACTCTACTCTAGATTTTTAATTTTCGCTTTCTGGTATTAGTTATCAATTTTGTACCTGTACTTTCTCTATAATTTTCGCGACCTTGTTTGTTTTTGTTTGTTCGTTCTTTCTCTCTTTCTTTTCCTTCTTCTTTTCTTTAACATCATATTTTTGAAATTCCAAACTCTACTCTAGATTTTTAATTTTTGCTTTTATGTATTTGTTACCAATTTTGTACCTTTAAGGACCCAATCTTCAGGACCCATTTTTCACTAGGGAGTGAGATTACTGGCTTGACTGCTCTCTCTCCCTTTGGACCCTCCTTTTTCTCCACCAGGTCGCCTGTGTCTCCTCCCTAAACCCTCTCTACTCTACCCAACTCTGTGAATTTCTGTGTGTTCCAGACGGTGGAGAACACTTAGGGAACTGATTACTGGCTGGATCTGTCTCCCTCCTTTTCATTCCCCCCTTTTATCCTTCTGGCCACCTCTGTTACCTTCCTCCTTCTTCTCTTCTCTGTATAACCCCGTGAACATCTCTGAGTGGTCCAGTTGTGGAGTGCACATAAGGAAGTGACTACTGGCTAGCCCACTCTCTCCACTATTGATTCACCTCATCTCATTTGGGTCACCTCTAACTCCCTCCTCCCTCTTCTCTTCTCCATGTAACCCTGTGAACCTCTCTGAGTGACCCTCACTGTAGAGAAACTTATCATCTTTAATGTAGATGTTTTATCAATGGTGCTGTATAGAAGGAGAAGTTTTGAAACTACTGTAAAAATAAGACCGATAATCGGAAGCAGGAGACTTAAGTCCAAACCCTGACTCCAGGGAACTCCTGATTCCAAGGAACATTCATTGACAGGAGCTCATCAAATGCCTCCATACCGACACTGAAACCAAGCACCACACAAGAGCCAATAAGTTCCAGGGCAAGACATACCGAGCAAATTCTCCAGCAACAAAGGAACACAGCCCTGAGCTTCAAGATACAGGCTGCCCAAAGTCACCCCAAAACTATAGACATCTCATAACTCATTACTGGACATTTCATTGCACTCCAGAGAGAAGAAATACAGCTCCACCCACCAGAACACCGACACAAGCTTCCCTAACCAGGAAACCTTGACAAGCCACCTGTACAAACCCACACACAGTGAGGAAACGCCACAATAAAGAGAACTCCACAAACTGCCAGAATACAGAAAGGACACCCCAAACTCAGCAATTTAAACAAGATGAAGAGACAGAGGAATACTCAGCAGATAAAGGAACAGGATAAATGCCCACCAAACCAAACAAAAGAGGAAGAGATAGGGAATCTACCTGATAAAGAATTCCGAATAATGATAGTGAAATTGATCCAAAATCTTGAAACTAAAATGGAATCACAGATAAATAGCCTGGAGACAAGGATTGAGAAGATGCAAGAAAGGTTTAACAAGGACCTAGAAGAAATAAAAAAGAGTCAATATATAATGAATAATGCAATAAGTGAAATTAAAAACACTCTGGAGGCAACAAATAGTAGAATAACAGAGGCAGAAGACAGGATTAGTGAATTAGAAGATAGAATGGTAGAAATAAATGAATCAGAGAGGATAAAAGAAAAACGAATTAAAAGAAATGAGGACAATCTCAGAGACCTCCAGGACAATATTAAACGCTACAACATTCGAATCATAGGGGTTCCAGAAGAAGAAGACAAAAAGAAAGACCATGAGAAAATACTTGAGGAGATAATAGTGGAAAACTTCCCTAAAATGGGGAAGGAAATAATCACCCAAGTCCAAGAAACCCAGAGAGTACCAAACAGGATAAACCCAAGGAGAAACACCCCAAGACACATATTAATCAAATTAACAAAGATCAAACACAAAGAACAAATATTAAAAGCAGCAAGGGAAAAACAACAAATAACACACAAGGGAATTCCCATAAGGATAACAGCTGATCTTTCAATAGAAACTCTTCAAGCCAGGAGGGAATGGCAAGACATACTTAAAATGATGAAAGAAAATAACCTACAGCCCAGATTATTGTACCCAGCAAGGATCTCATTCAAGTATGAAGGAGAAATCAAAAGCTTTTCAGACAAGCAAAAGCTGAGAGAATTCAGCACCACCAAACCAGCTCTCCAACAAATACTAAAGGATATTCTCTAGACAGGAAACACAAAAACGGTGTATAAACTCGAACCCCAAACAATAAAGTAAATGGCAACGGGAACATACTTATCAGTAATTACCTTAAATGTAAATGGGTTGAATGCCCCAACCAAAAGACAAAGACTGGCTGAATGGATACAAAAACAAGACCCCTACATATGTTGTCTACAAGAGACCCACCTCAAAACAGGGGACACATACAGACTGAAAGTGAAGGGCTGGAATAAGATTTTCCATGCAAATAGGGACCAAAAGAAAGCAGGAGTAGCAATACTCATATCAGATAAAATAGACTTTAAAACAAAAGCTGTGAAAAGAGACAAAGAAGGTCACTACATAATGATCAAAGGATCAATCCAAGAAGAAGATATAACAATTATAAATATATATGCACCCAACACGGGAGCACCACAGTACGTAAGACAAATGCTAACAAGTATGAAAGGAGAAATTAACAATAACACAATAATAGTGGGAGACTTTAATACCCCACTTACACCTATGGATAGATCAACTAAACAGAAAATTAACAAGGAAACACAAACTTTAAACGATACAATAGACCAGTTAGACCTAATTGATATCTATAGGTCATTTCATCCCAAAACAATGAATTTCACCTTTTTCTCAAGCGCACATGGAACCTTCTCCAGGATAGATCACATCCTGGGCCATAAAGCTAGCCTTGGTAAATTCAAAAAAATAGAAATCATTCCAAGCATTTTTTCTGACCACAATGCAGTAAGATTAGATCTCAATTACAGGAGAAAAACTATTAAAAATTCCAACATATGGAGGCTGAACAACACGCTGCTGAATAACCAACAAATCACAGAAGAAATCAAAAAAGAAATCAAAATTTGCATAGAAACGAATGAAAATGAAAACACAACAACCCAAAACCTGTGGGACACGGTAAAAGCAGTCCTAAGGGGAAAGTTCATAGCAATACAGGCACACCTCAAGAAACAAGAAAAAAGTCAAATAAATAACCTAACTCTACACCTAAAGCAACTAGAAAAGGAAGAAATGAAGAACCCCAGGGTTAGTAGAAGGAAAGAAATCTTAAAAATTAGGGCAGAAATAAATGCAAAAGAAACAAAAGAGACCATAGCAAAAATCAACAAAACCAAAAGCTGGTTCTTTGAAAGGATAAATAAAATTGACAAACCATTAGCCAGACTCATCAAGAAACAAAGGGAGAAAAATCAAATCAACAAAATTAGAAACGAAAATGGAGAGATCACAACAGACAACACAGAAATACAAAGGATCATAAGAGACTACTATCAACAATTATATGCCAATAAAATGGACAACGTGGAAGAAATGGACAAATTCTTAGAAAAGTACAACTTTCCAAAACTGGACCAGGAAGAAATAGAAAGTCTTAACAGACCCATCACAAGCATGGAAATTGAAACTGTAATAAAAAATCTTCCAGCAAACAAAAGCCCCGGTCCAGACGGCTTCACAGCTGAATTCTACCAAAAATTTAGAGAAGAGCTAACACCTATCCTGCTCAAACTCTTCCAGAAAATTGCAGAGGAAGGTAAACTTCCAAACTCATTCTATGAGGCCACCATCACCCTAATACCAAAACCTGACAAAGATGCCACAAAAAAAGAAAACTACAGGCCAATATCACTGATGAACATAGATGCAAAAATCCTTAACAAAATTCTAGCAATCAGAATCCAACAACACATTAAAAAGATCATACACCATGATCAAGTGGGCTTTATCCCAGGGATGCAAGGATTCTTCAATATCCGCAAATCAATCAATGTAATACACCACATTAACAAATTGAAAAATAAAAACCATATGATTATCTCAATAGATGCAGAGAAAGCCTTTGACAAAATTCAACATCCATTTATGATAAAAACTCTCCAGAAAGCAGGAATAGAAGGAACATACCTCAACATAATAAAAGCTATATATGACAAACCCACAGCGAACATTATCCTCAATGGTGAAAAATTGAAAGCATTTCCTCTAAAGTCAGGAACAAGACAAGGGTGCCCACTTTCACCATTACTATTCAACATAGTTTTGGAAGTTTTGGCCACAGCAATCAGAGCAGAAAAAGAAATAAAAGGAATCCAAATTGGAAAAGAAGAAGTAAAACTCTCACTATTTGCAGATGACATGATCCTCTACATAGAAAACCCTAAAGAGTCCAACAGAAAATTACTAGAAATAATCAATGACTACAGTAAAGTTGCAGGATATAAAATCAACACACAGAAATCCCTGGCATTCCTATACACTAATAATGAGAAAACAGAAAGAGAAATTAAGGAAACAATTCCATTCACCATTGCAACGGAAAGAATAAAATACTTAGGAATATATCTACCTAAAGAAACTAAAGACCTATATATAGAAAACTATAAAACACTGGTGAAAGAAATCAAAGAGGACACTAATAGATGGAGAAATATACCATGTTCATGGATTGGAAGAATCAATATAGTGAAAATGAGTATACTACCCAAAGCAATTTATAGATTCAACGCAATCCCTATCAAGCTACCAACAGTATTCTTCACAGAGCTAGAACAAATAATTTCACAATTTGTATGGAAATACAAAAAACCTCGAATAGCCAAAGCGATCTTGAGAAAGAAGAATGGAACTGGAGGAATCAACCTACCTGACTTCAGGCTCTACTACAAAGCCACAGTTATCAAGACAGTATGGTACTGGCACAAAGACAGAAATATTGATCAATGGAATAAAATAGAAAGCCCAGAGATAAATCCACGCACATATGGACACCTTATCTTCGACAAAGGAGGCAAGAATATACAATGGATTAAAGACAATCTCTTTAACAAGTGGTGCTGGGAAATCTGGTCAACCACTTGTAAAAGAATGAAACTGGACCACTTTCTAACACCATACACAAAAATAAACTCAAAATGGATTAAAGATCTAAACGTAAGACCAGAAACTATAAAACTCCTAGAGGAGAACATAGGCAAAACACTCTCCGACATACATCACAGCAGGATCCTCTATGACCCACCTCCCAGAATATTGGAAATAAAAGCAAAAATAAACAAATGGGACCTAATTAACCTTAAAAGCTTCTGCACATCAAAGGAAACTATTAGCAAGGTGAAAAGACAGCCTTCAGAATGGGAGAAAATAATAGCAAATGAAGCAACCGACAAACAACTAATCTCAAAAATATACAAGCAACTCCTACAGCTCAACTCCAGAAAAATAAATGACCCAATCAAAAAATGGGCCAAAGAACTAAATAGACATTTCTCCAAAAAAGACATACAGATGGCTAACAAACACATGAAAAGATGCTCAACATCACTCATTATCAGAGAAATGCAAATCAAAACCACTATGAGGTACCATTTCACACCAGTCAGAATGGCTGCGATCCAAAAGTCTACAAATAATAAATGCTGGAGAGGGTGTGGAGAAAAGGGAACCCTCTTACACTGTTGGTGGGAATGCAAACTAGTACAGCCACTATGGAGAACAGTGTGGAGATTCCTTAAAAAACTGGAAATAGAACTGCCTTATGATCCAGCAACCCCACTGCTGGGCATACACACTGAGAAAACCAGAAGGGAAAGAGACACGTGTACCCCAATGTTCATCGCAGTACTGTTTATAATAGCCAAGACATGGAAGCAACCTAGATGTCCATCAGCAGATGAATGGATAAGAAAGCTGTGGTACATATACACAATGGAGTATTACTCAGCCATTAAAAAGAATACATTTGAATCAGTTCTAATGAGGTGGATGAAACTGGAGCCTATTATACAGAGTGAAGTAAGCCAGAAGGAAAAACATAAATACAGTATACTAACGCATATATATGGAATTTAGAAAGATGGTAACAATAACCCGGTGTACGAGACAGCAAAAGAGACACTGATGTATAGAACAGTCTTATGGACTCTGTGGGAGAGGGAGAGGGTGGGAAGATTTGAGAGAATGGCAATGAAACATGTAAAATATCATGTAGGAAACGAGTTGCCAGTCCAGGTTCGATGCATGATGCTGGATGCTTGGGGCTGGTGCACTGGGACGGCCCAGAGGGATGGTATGGGGAGGGAGGTGGGAGGAGGGTTCGGGATGGGGAACACATGTATACCTGTGGCGGATTCATTTTGATATTTGGCAAAACTAATACAATTATGTAAAGTTTAAAAATAAAATAAAATTAGAGAGAAAAAAAAAAATAAAAGACACTTGTTCCTTGGAAGAAAAGCCATTCCAAATCTAGATAGCATATTAAAAAGCAGACATCACTGTGTGAGCAAAGGTATATACAGTCAAAGCTATGGTTTTTCCATTGGTCATGCATGGATGTGAGAATTGGACCATAAAGAAGGCCAAGCACCAAAGAAGTAATGCTTTCCAATTTTGGTTCTGGAGAAGATTCTTGAGGGTTCCTTGGATAGCAAGGAGTTCAAGCCAGTCAATCTTAAAGAAAATCATCCCTGAATATTCATCTGAAGGACTGATGCTGAAGCTCCAATACTTTGGCCACCTGATGCAAAGAACTGATTCATTGGAAAAGACCCTGATGCTGGGGAAGATTGAAGGCAAAAGGAGAGGGGGTAGGTGGCAGAGGATGAGATGGATGGATAGCATCACCGACTCAATGGGCATGAATTTGAGCAAATTCTGGGAGCTAGTGGAGGACAGAGGAGACTGGAGTGCTACAGTCTGTGGGGTCTTAAAGAGTTGGACACACCTTAGCAACTGAACAACACAAAATATGTTTAAAGGGGAGTTTATAAACTCGGATTCTCAGAAGTTTGTGGTGTTTTCCAAAAAATAGTGTTCAAAAACATTTTAAAGTCAGTGCCCAATATTTTAAAAGCAAGAGACTTCACAGAAGAGAACCAGGTTTCAGATTTCTATTTCAATTTAGGAACGTATCATACCGGGTTTGCCTTCCTTATTGGTCCATCAGCAGTAAGCTGAGTTTCAGTCTGGTGCACTGCGACTGGCGCTCTAGAGCAGTGGGATTGGGGGGAGGGGCCAGGGAGGCTCAAGAAGGAGGGTATACATACATATATTTAATTTCGACTGATTCACGTTGTTGTAAGGCAGAAGCCGACACAGCATTGTAAAGCAATTATTCTCCAAAAAACAAACAAACAAAAAAACTGTATCCAACTTAAAAAATATACAGTAAGCTGGGACTGTCCACTTTGTTAATTCCTATGACTTTACATTGGCCATCAGATCAGATCAGTCGCTCAGTTGTGTCCGACTCTTTGTGACCCCATGAATCGCAGCACGCCAGGCCTCCCTGTCCATCACCAACTCCCGGAGTTCACTCAGACTCAGGTCCATCGAGTCAGTGATGCCATCCAGCCATCTCATCCTCTGTCATCCCCTTCTCCTCCTGCCCCCAATGCCTCCCAGCATCAGAGTCTTTTCCAATGAGTCAACTCTTCGCGTGAGGTGGCCAAAGTACTGGAGTTTCAGCTTTAGCATCATTCCTTCCAAAGAAATCCCAGGACTGATCTCCTTTAGAATGGACAGATTGGATCTCCTTGCAGTCCAAGGGACTCTCAAGAGTCTTCTCCAACACCACAGTTCAAAAGCATCAATTCTTTGGCGCTTAGCCTTCTTCACAGTCCAACTCTCACATCCCTACATGACCACTGGAAAAACCATAGCCTTGACTAGACGAACCTTTGTTGGCAAAGTAAGGTCTCTGCTTTTGAATATGCTATCTAGGTTGGTCATAACTTTTCTTCCAAGGAGTAAGCGTCTTTTAATTTCATGGCTCCAGTCACCATCTGCAGTGATTTTGGAGCCCAGAAAAATAAAGTCTGACACTGTTTCCACTGTTTCCCCATCTATTTCCCATGAAGTGGTGAGACCAGATGCCATGATCTTCGTTTTCTGAATGTTGAGCTTTAAGCCAACTTTTTCACTCTCCACTTTCACTTTCATCAAGAGGCTTTTGAGTTCCTCTTCACTTTCTGCCATAAGGGTGTTGTCATCTGCATATCTGAGGTTATTGATATTTCTCCTGGCAATCTTGATTCCAGCTTGTGTTTCTTCCAGTCCAGCATTTCTCATGAGGTACTCTGCATATAGGTTAAATAAGCAGGGTGAAAATATGCAGTCTTGACGAACTCCTTTTCCTATTTGGAATCAGTCTGTTGTTCCATGTCCAGTTCTAACTGTTGCTTCCTGATCTGCATACAAATTTCTCAAGAGGCAGATCAGGTGGTCTGGTATTCCCATCTTTTTCAGAATTTCCCACAGTTTATTGTGATCCACACAGTCAATGGCTTTGGCATAGTCAATAATGAAGAAATAGATGCTTTTCTGGAACTCTCTTGCTTTTTCCACGATCCAGCAGATGTTGGCAATTTGATTTCTGGTTCCTCTGCGTTTTCTAAAACCAGCTTGAACATCAGGAAGTTCACGGTTCACATATTGCTGAAGCCTGGCTTGGAGAATTTTGAGCATTATTTTACTAGCGTGTGAGATGAGTGCAATTGTGTGGTAGTTTGAGCATTTTTTGGCATTGCCTTTCTTTGTGATTGGAATGAAAACTGACATTTTCCAGTCCTGTGGCCACTGCTGAGTTTTCCAAATTTGCTGGCATATTCAGTGCACCACTTTCACAGCATCATCTTTCAGGATTTGGAATAGCTCAACTGGAATTCCATCACCTCCACTAGCTTTGTTCCTAGTGATGCTTTCTAAGGCCCACTTGACTTCACATTCCAGGATGTCTGGCTCTAGGTGAGTGATCACACCATCATGATTATCTGGTGAAGATCTTTTTTGTACAGTTCTTCTGTGTATTCTTGCCATCTCTTCTGAATATCTTCTGCTTCTGTTAGGTCCATACAATTTCTGTCCTTTATCGAGCCTATCTTTGCATGAAATGTTCCTTTGGTATCTCTGATTTTCTTGAAGAGATCCGTAGTCTTTCCCATTTTGTTGTTTTACTCTATTTCTTTGCAGTGATCACTGAAGAAGGCTTTCTTATCTCTTCTTGCTATTCTTTGGAACTCTGCATTCAGATAATTATATCTTTCCTTTTCTCCTTTGCTTTTTGCTTCTCTTCTTTTCACAGCTATTTGTAAGGCCTCCCCAGACAGCCATTTTGCTTTTTTGCATTTCTTTTCCATGGGGATGGTCTTGATCCCTGTCTCCTGTACAATGTCATGAACCTTATTCCATAGTTCATCAGGCACTCTATCTATCAGATCTAGGCCCTTAAATCTATTTCTCACTTCCACTGTATAATCATAAGGGATTTGATTTAGGTCATACCTGAATGGTCTAGTGGTTTTCCCTACTTTCTTCAATTTCAGTCTGAATTTGGCAATAAGGAGTTCATGGTCTGAGCCACAGTCAGCTCCTGGTCTTGTTTTTGTTGACTGTATAGAGCTTCTCCATCTTTGACTGCAAAGAATAGAATCAATCTGATTTCGGTGTTGACCATCTGGTGATGTCCATGTATAGAGTCTTCTCTTGTGTTGTTGGAAGAGGGTGTTTGTTATGACCAGTGTGTTCTCTTGGCCAAACTCTATTAGTCTTTGCCCTGCTTCATTCCGTATTCCAAGGCCAACCTGCCTGTTACTCCAGGTGTTTCTTGACTTCCTACTTTTGCATTCCAGTCCCCTATAATGAAAAGGACATCTTTTTTGTGTATTAGTTCTAAAAGGTCTTGTAGGTCTTCATAGAACTGTTCAACTTCAGCTTCCTTAGCATTACGGGTTGGGGCATTAGACTTGGATTACTGTGAGAATGAATGATTTGCCTTGGAAACGAACAGAGATCATTCTGTCGTTTTTGAGATTGCATCCAAGTACTGCATTTCGGACTCTTTTGTTGACCATGATGGCCACTCCATTTCTTCTGAGGGATTCCTGCCTGCAGTAATAGATATAATGGTCATCTGAGTTAAATTCACCCATTCCAGTCCATTTCAGTTCCCTGATTCCTGCGACGGGCGCGGCTGCGACGGGCGCGCTAAAGCGCAGGCGGCTGCGACGGGCGCGCTAAAGCGCAGGCGGCTGCGACGGGCGCGCTAAAGCGCAGGCGGCTGCGACGGGCGCGCTAAAGCGCAGGCGGCTGCGACGGGCGCGCTAAAGCGCAGGCGGCTGCGACGGGCGCGCTAAAGCGCAGGCGGCTGCGACGGGCGCGCTAAAGCGCAGGCGGCTGCGACGGGCGCGCTAAAGCGCAGGCGGCTGCGACGGGCGCGCTAAAGCGCAGGCGGCTGCGACGGGCGCGCTAAAGCGCAGGCGGCTGCGACGGGCGCGCTAAAGCGCGGCCGAGAGGAGCCACCCCATGTCCGAGGTCAGGGGTAGAAGCCGGGAGGACCCCATGCCCGAAGGGCGGCAGCCAAGAGGAGTTACCCCACGTCGGAGGTTAGGGGCAGCGGCCGAGGGTACCAGAGTGCGACGGCGCAGGAACGGCCAAGAAGAGCTACCCCGCGTCTGAGGTCAGGGGCGGTGACGAGAGGAGTTACCCCGCGGCCGAGGTCAGGGGTGGCGACGAGAGGAGTTACCCCGCGTCTGAGGTCAGGGGCGGTGACGAGAGGAGATACCCCATGCCCCAAGCCCGAGGCCAAGGGTGGCAGCCGGGAGGAGCAACCCCACGTCCAAGGAGCCGTGGCTGCGCGGGCGCAGGAGGGCCTAGAGGAGCTATCCCACGTTGAAGGTCAGGAAGGGCAGCGGTGAGGAGATACCCCTCGTCCAAGGTAAGGAGCAATGGCTGCACTTTGCTGGAGCAGCCCTGAAGAGATACCCCACATGCAAGGTAAGAGAAACCCAAGTAAGACGGTAGATGTTGCAAGAGGGCATCAGAGGGCAAACACACTGAAACCATACTCACAGAAAACTAGTCAATCTAATCACACTAGGACCACAGCCTTGTCTAACTCAATGAAACTAAGCCATGCCCGTGGGGCAACCCAAGACGGGCGGGTCATGTGGAGAGATCTGACAGAATGTGGTCCACTGAAGGGAATGGCAAACCACTTCAGTATTCTTGCCTTGAGAACCCCATGAACAGTATGAAAAGGCAAAATGATAGGATACTGAAAGAGGAACTCCCCAGGTCGGTAGGTGCCCAATATGCTACTGGATATCAGTGGAGAAATAACTCCAGAAAGAATGAAGGGATGGAGCCAAAGCAAAAAGAATACCCAGCTGTGGATGTGACTGGTGATAGAAGCAAGGTCTGATGCTGTAAACAGCAATATTGCATAGGAACCTGGAATGTCAGGTCCATGAATCAAGGCAAATTGGAAGTGGTCAAACAAGAGATGGCAAGAGTGAATGTCGACATTCTAGGAATCAGCGAACATTGGCCATAGAGGTCTGAATTTTCACAGCTGAGCAGTAGTTAATGAAGTCGACTCCAGTGCAATACAACTTGGCTGCAACTCCCTCTGCCATCATTTACTAGTGCTGCAAACTTGGGGAAATTCCTTCATATTCTCTTTGCTTTCATTTTTCTCTTTGATATGATAAAGCAATGATACCTTCCTCATAAATGTGTACGAAGATGGAATGAATTCACTACATGCAAAGTCTGAGGAGGAGCTCCTGAGACATAGCAAGTGCTTTGTGAGTGTCTGTCATTCTGTTTGAGTTTGTGGCTCTTGGTAGGACAGGCTGCATGCTTTTCTTGTGGAATTCTCAGCGAAGTGTTGGAATCAGTATTGTTTCCTGGATCTGACATTACCATTTAAATACATGTTATGCAAGAGACACAAGTCATGTTTCCATCCAGGCTTTGAAGCAATAGTTCTAACCCTTTATTAATATGTCAGATCTTATGACTGGTTAAAATGAAATAAAGGTATGGTTGGGGGTGTTGGGAAAAAGATTACCTGCTCCATTTTATAAGACTTTGATAATTAAGTTCATAGTGGAAACAAGAATATTTCTCTACAATATTACAACCCTGGGGAAGCCAAAGACACTGCTCCTACAGTTTAGCCTGCTAACTCTGGAGACTAGCAGGAGAGAATCCAAAACAGAACTTCAGAGTGGATGGGAAGGATGATATTTTTTAAATGTCTATTAGAGCACTGAAGAATAACGTCAGGTCCCAGCAACCACTAAACCACCGTTTCATCATCTAGAATATTCCAACAAGTTGATCTAAAATGAAGCTTGAGTTAAAACTTCATTATCCTCTTGCTTAATCAGAATAATTTTTATTCTTTTTTGTTAGTCTTATGAAAAAAATGGAAAAATGAGGAGCATCCATTAGGACATCTATTAGATTGAGGGGTTTTACTCCATGAACAAAAGCTGGTTTTGAAATTGGTTATATCAGCTTCTGATTTGGTACCAGGCTGAACAGAGATAGCACGCACACCTTCTGACACCGGTTGCTATTCAGAGCAAAGCCACGATGCCCAGAAATGCCAGGTTTGTTCACTCCCCAGTGCTTAACAGTCTCCCAAGGAAGACAGATGCATTTTCCAAGATAGTGGTTTCATCAAAGAAGAGCCGATAATGACAGATAAAGAGCTGCCTGGTAGCTTTTTCAAGGACTCTCTGAATACTAATAGGGCTCGGCTTTTGTCTGAGAAGAAGCCTTTGTGGCCACTGATTGCCATGTATCATGAAACCTGGCCACTGATTGCTTCGCACGACATAATCTACTTTACCAACCATAGAAAAAGAATAATTAGATACATATGTTTTCATCATGGAAGGAAGCTGGATTCTGAAGTATGGACATGTGTACACAATAATGAAATATTTCATGTGTATGAGAAGTGATTTTCATTTTGTTACTATAAAGTTATTATAAAGTCATACAAGGTACATGTGGGGGGACAGAATGAAGTGAACTGGAATCATATCCAGGAAAGAAGCCTAAAACCCAACCTGGTTTTCTATAAGTATATTTTAATGGGCCATCTTTTTCACATACATCCTGAACTATGCAATTAAATTTTCTATGTTATATGGAAATATATGTTAATATATGTTAACATGGTGGTGGTTTAGTCACTAACTCGTGTCTGACTCTTTTTGATGCCATGGACTATAGTCCGCCAGGCTCCTCTGTCCATAGGGTTTTCCAGGCAAGAATACTGGAGTGGGTTGCCATTTCCTCCTCATAACATTAATGCAACTTTAACATCTACATTAATATATACTGCTTACATTTTTCTCTATTTATAATACATTGCTCTACCTCTTAGACCTTTCCAATGCTTCTCTTCCTCTGTGTTGCTGTTAAACTGGGCACATGCCATACATTCAAAAATACATGTTGATTGATTGAATGGCAAAGCTAAGACTTTAGCTGTGGGAAGTGATCGGAAAAAAAGATAACAAGTTTCCAACAGAAGCAGCGTTTTTGAAGGATTAAATGGTGACTTACTTAGAAAGTGCCTTAATTGAAGACAAAATAAAACTCAAAGGAAGCTTCAAAAGAGAAATGGAAAACTTTGATTGATAAAGAGAAATGTTTCAATTCAGTTCAGTTCAGTCACTCTGTCGTGTCCGACTCTTTGCGACCCCATGAATTGCAGCACGCCAGGCCTCCCTGTCCATCACCAACTCCCGGAGTTCACTCAGACTCAGGTCCATCGAGTCAGTGATGCCACCCAGCCAGCTCATCCTCTGTCATCCCCTTCTCCTCCTGCCCCCAATCCCTCCCAGAATCAGTCTTTTCCAATGAGTCAACTCTTCGCATGAGGTGGCCAAAGTACTGGAGTTTCAGCTTTAGCATCATTCCTTCCAAAGTAATCCCAGGACTGATCTCCTTTAGAATGGACTGGTTGGATCTCCTTGCAGTCCAAGGGACTCTCAAGAGTCTTCTCCAACACCACAGTTCAAAAGCATCAATTCTTCGGCGCTCAGCTTTCTTCACAGTCCAACTCTCGCATCCCTACATGACCACTGGGAAAACCATAGCCATGACTAGACGGACTAATGCAAATAGAGGTAGTCTTTGAACCATATCTAATTTCCTTTTGACATGATGGATTAAGATAATGAATCAGATTAAGTATCTCACTTCTTTGAAAACATTTATAAACAGATTTCCCCCCTTTATGCATGGTCTTTAATCACCATCATTGTTGGTCTATATATAAAAACTTATTTTAAAAATGGATAATGATAGTGATGTATGGTTGCCATATTTACTGTCATTAGTCATAGAAAGCATGTTAACTAATGTCCTAGAACTGATGCTCTCCTCCCCATTCACTTGTGGTATCAGTAAAATATGTTGGGGAATTTGTCTGGAAACTAACTTCCCAGAAGAACTTCAATATGCTATCTTGTTGTCAGTCAAATGTCTGGACTGAGGTCACGAAGGGCCAAGAGATCTAGATGTACAGTCAGCACTTTTTATGAAATTGTCTAAAGAAAAGTAAATGTCATGTCCACAGTTCCATGACTTGTACAAAAGCCAAAATGACTTTTATGTAAATACTAGCATCTTTGATCAGTTGATTAATCTTTGAATGAATGGAAATGCTGTCTCCCTTGTAATAGATCAGGGATGGACTTGCATTATTTCAGGGCTTACTCAGGCCCTCCTGTGTTTGGGTGGTTAATTTAAAATCAGCACACCAATGAAGTTCTTCCTAGAGAATTCATGTTATTGGAAGTAACCACCTTGTGAGTCATTGCTTCAATAACTGTTATAGGACAGGTCACAAGATACAAATCCTCTACCTTTATATTTATTTCAGAAAGGGTCAAACTTCGTATAGAGCTCTAACATCATTATATCATGGTCTCCTCAACAATGCTTTAAGTTAGGTGTGGGTATCATTTATACAAGAAGAAAAATGAAACACAGAGAGGTTAAGTAACTTGCTCAAGGTACACAGAGCCAGTGAATGTGAGAGACAGGATTTGAATCTAAATCTATTTTAAAACAGTCCATGATGTTTATCCTTATTTATCTCTCATTAAATATATATATATGTATATTTTCAATTTTCTGCAATTCTATCATCATCCTAACTACATCAGCTTTTCATATTTATTAGTTCAGTTCAGTTCAGTCATGTCCGACTATTTTGCGACCCTATGGACTGCAACACTCCAGGCTTCCCTGTCCATCACCAACTCCCGGAACTTGCTTAAACTCATGTCCATTGAGTCAGTGATGCCATCCAACCATCTCATCCTCTGTCGTCCCCTTCTCCTCCTACCTTCAATCTTTTCCAGCATAAGGGTCTTTTCCAGTGAGTCAATTCTTCACATCAGGTGGCCAAAGTATTGGAGTTGCAGCTTCAGCATCAGTCCTTCCAATGAATATTAAGGACTGATTTCCATTAGGATTGACTGGTTTGATTTCCTTGCAGTCCAAGGGACTCTCAAGAGTCCCTTTCATATTTATATGATTAACATTTATCCTGACTACATCCCATAGCTTCATGTGTTGTGCTTGAAATTTATTCTTTCATCCTCATAACAACCCTGTAAGGTGAGTATAATCACTATAATTTCTATGCCATAAACATGGAAACCAAGGCATAAAAATGTTACCTAAATTGCTCAAGGCCATGTGACTAATAAGTGACAAACCAAAAATCGAACCAAGAAATGTGTGGCGCCAAAGTCTGTCCTTGTAATCACTGTCCTCAACTGATACACTCTGTTTGTCTTAAGCACAGACTTAGCTTTGACCTTGAGGTGTGCCACTCAGCATACATACATGCATGCTAAGTTAGTTCAGTCGTGCCTGGCTCTTTGTGACCCTGTGGACTGTATAGCCTTCCAGGCTCCTCTGAACGTGGAATTCTCCAGGCAAGAATACTGGAGTGGGTTGCCATGTCCTCCTCCAGGGGATCTTCCTGACTCAGGGATCAAACCTTTGTCTTCTGTGTCTTCTGCAATGGCAGGTGTGTTCTTTACCACTAGTGCCATCTGGGAAATATCATTCAGTATATTGGTATGTAAAATTCCAAGTAGACCTTCTTTGGGTCTTTGGGTGTTTCACTTCAAAATGGTTTATGTACTACCTGAATTAGACTGAAAAGTAACATTTTATTCTGCTATACGTTTTGTATGTTGAAGAGACTATTTTCCCTGTGTCATAAAGCTGTTTCTCGGAAAGCCGATTTTTATCTATTCTATTATAAATACAGGTGATTCTTCTACAGAAATAGAATACATGTGATGTGGGCCTGCCAAATTATGCTTTCTGTTCAATATGAATTAATTACAGATGGTGTATGGGTCAAAGTGGGTTACAATACATCCAAGGTTTCACATTATTTTAGATAAAGGACTCAAAGTAACATCTTCATAGTGCTTTGAGTTTTAAAATAAATGGGCATCCTGCTTGCCTTTGAAGATCCTTTCACTAATCTCAGATTGCCATCTGAAATTTTAATTAGTGATTTAGAATGTGCTTACACAAAGAACCTTGTCCAAGCTGTCTGTTTCTGCCAAATTAAACTATTAAACTAAGTAACCTAATTAAAATCCTTTTAGCTTTTAATCAATATTTTATTTACATTCATATTTCCCAGGAAGCTTGATGAGTTTTCTGGATGTGATAGTTATTTCTCCCCCATTTATCAAAGGTCGTGTTTAAAGAGGGGAGTCTCTCCTCCAAGGCCGTGGAGGCAGGAGCCAGCAAGTGAGGATACCTTCGGTGCAGCCCCTCCTCCCTCCACCAGCCCTGGATGCTCAGGGCAGCTGATGGTGCACCTGCAGCTTCAGGAGAGACCCAGGCTGCTTCTAGAGGAGAAGAGGAGTGATGTGACTGTCCTTTTACAAGCCAGCCCCTCTACTCGTCCCTCACACAGACCTTGGCCCCATACATAGTGACTGCAGCAACCGGAGATCACAGTGTACAGTCCAAACCAAAAGAAAAGAAGTGTTAGTCACTCAGTCCTCTACAACTTTTTGTGACCCCATGGACTTTAGCCCAACAGACTTCTCTGTCCATGGGTTTCTTCAGGCAAGAATACAGGAGTCAGTTGCCATTCCCTTCTTTAGGGGATCTTCCCAACCCAGGAATCAAACCCAGGTCTCCTGTGTTGCAGGGAGACACTTTACCATTTAAGCCACCTATTCTTAATAGTCAAATAGTTCTATAAAACTTGTGAAAATCATACCCTATGTTTTCCCCTGTCACCCATGCCAATTTCCACTGAAACAAAATGTTCTTTTCCCAGAGGCAAACATTCCCAGCAATTTTTATAGATTTATGCATCAATATCTCTAAAAAGCATATTTACCTGATTTTTTCAAAATTAGACATATTTAATTTTTTAGATGTTTTCCTGAAACTCTCTTGCTTTTCCGATGATCCAGCGGATGTTGGCAATTTGATCTCTGGTTCCTCTGTCTTTTCTAAAACCAGCTTGAACATCTGGAAGTTCACGGTTCACATATTGCTGAAGCCTGGCTTGGAAAATTTTAAGCATTGTTGTACTAGCATGTGAGATGAGTACAATTGTGCAGTAATTTGAGCATTCTTTGGCATTGGCTTTCTTTGGGATTGGAATGAAAACTGACTTTTTCCAGGCCTGTGGCCACTGCTGAGTTTTCCAAATTTGCTGGCATATTGACTGCAGCACTTTCACAGCATCATCTTTCAGGATTTGAAATAGCTTAACTGGAATTCCATCACCTCCACTAGCTTTGTTCATAGTGATGCTTCCTAAGGCCCACTTGACTTCACATTCCAGGATGTCTGGCTCTAGGTGAGTGATCACACCATCGTGCTTATCTGGGTCATAAAGATCTTTTTTTGTACAGTTCTTCTATGTATTCTTGCCACCTCTTCTTAATATCTTCTGCTTCTGTTAGGTCCCTGCCATTTCTGTCCTTTATTGAACCCATCTTTCCATGAAATGTTCCCTTGCTATCTCTAATTTTCTTGAAGAGATCTCTAGTCTTTCCCATTCTATTGTTTTCTTCTATTTCTTTGCATTGATTGCTGAGGAAGGCTTTCTTTCCTCTCCTTGCTATTCTTTGGAACTCTGCATTCAAATGGGTATATCTTTCCTTTTCTCCTTTGCTTTTTGCTTCCCTTACTTTCACAGCTATTTGTAAGGCCTTCTCAGACAGCCATTTTGCTTTTTTGCATTTCTTTTTTTTGGGGATGGTCTTGATTCCTGTCTCCTGTACAATGTCATGAACCTCTGTTCATAGGCATCAGGCCCTCTGTCTCTCAGATCTAGTCCTTTAAATCTATTTCTCACTTCCACTGTATAGTCATAAAGTGAAAGTGAAGTCGCTCAGTTGTGTCCGACTCTTTGCGACCCCATGGACACCAGGCTCCTCCGTCCATGGGATTTTCTAGGCAAGAGTACTGGAGTGGGTTGCCATTTCCTTCTCCAGAGAATCTTCCCGACCCAGGGATCGAACCCAGGTCTCCTGCATTGTAGACAGATGCTTTTTCATCTGAGCCACCAAGGAAGTCCAGTATAGTCATAAAGGATTTGATTTAGGTCATATCTGAATGATCTAGTGGTTTTCTCCACTTTCTTCAATTTCTGTCTGAATTTGTCAATAAGGAGTTCATGATATGAACCACAGTTAGCTTCCAGTCTTGTTTTTGCTGACTGTATAGAGCATCTCCATTTTTGGCTGCAAAGAATATAATCAATCTGATTTTGGTGTCGACCATCTGGTGATGTCCATGTGTCGAGTCTTCTCTTGTGTTGTTGGAAGAAAGTGTTTCCTATGGCCAGTGCATTCTCTTGGCAGAACTTTATTAGCCTTTGCTCTGCTTCATCCTGTATTCCAAGGCCAAATTTGCCTGTTACTCCAGGTGTTTCTTGACTTCCTACTTTTGCATTCCAGTCCCCTATAATGAAAAGGACATCTTTTTTGGGTGTTCGTTATAGAAGGTCTTGTAGGTCTTCATAGAACTGTTCAGCTTCAGCTTCTTCAACATTCCTGGTTGGGGCATAGACTTAGATTACTGTGATATTGAATGGTTTGCCTTGGAAACGAACAGAGATCATTCTGTCATTTTTGAGATTGCATCCAAGTACTGCATTTAGGACTCTTAATTGATTAAACTTCCCTTAATACAGTCAAGCCCACTGCATTATAAAATTTTATATATTTGTAGTCATCACTTCCAGAATCTCCTGCCCTGCTCTGATCTCAGATGGTTGGTCTTTCTGAGTGACACACAGCTGACATTCCGAGGCCATGCTTTACCATCATGGGAGCTCTTTATCTCTCTGTGGAGTCAGGTCCCTGCTCTCTTGGATTTCAATCAGTGTCTTGGCTGGTTACTATCATGTCTTGGGTAAGCGTTTTTCTATAGCTTCCTGAGAATTAAGTACATGGAAGGCAAATTGACTCCAACATGTCTGAAAACTGTTTTCATTCAACCCTTGCACTTAATTAACACAGTCTTTGGGTATGGAATTTTAGGTTGATGTGGCATACTGTACTTCCCCAAATAACTAAACCATCCCATCTCACAAGCTCTTAGAATATGACTCTGACATTCCTCTCACAGTGGTCACTGTTCTCTGTCCTTGAATCTGGACAGACTTATTATAGCTATGGAGGTAGTAATTCTGTGACCTTCAAGGTTAGGACATACCAGTTACAAAGGGTTCACTTGGCTTTTTGTTTTGTTTTGTCTTCCTTTGGTACACTTGGCTTTTGGAACCCAGCCAGCATCCTACGAGGAAAACCAGACCACCTGGTGGAGTCTCCCACATGGAGAGGAATCTAATCAGCACCAACTCATCAGCCATGTGGGTGAGGTCACTTGGAACCAGATCCTCCTGTTCTTTCGAGCTACCCCAAGAAGCAACCAAGTCATTCCTGCTAATCCTTATCCAAATTGTAGGTTTGTGAGCAAAGCACATAACTTGGGGCTTGGGAATGGCTTGTCATGCAGCAATAGATACCTGGACAGTTGGGAGAAATAAGTCCATAGGAATTTGGAAGATTCTAGTCTTGTGTCTCTCAGCTTCCCATATTGCCATGATAAGCCTGAAAGCATTCTAATTTGTTTCCCTTAATATTATATTTTTATGGAAGTTTTTAGAATCTGTTCTTTGAAGAAATTTCATGATGCTGGACACTAACATAAGTCCTTTTTCTTCCATTGTGTTGAAAACTCGTTGAACCGGCCCATGAATCTTGGGAAATGACCTTTTATTAACTCTTTGACGATTTATTCTCTTATCTCTATTATTCTTTGCTGGATGTCTACACAAATATTGAATAGCCAGGGCTGATTCCCTTACCCTCCTATCCTGTATTTTATTAGCTTTTTCTTTCCTTTTTTTAATCTATCTTTCATGGATTGTTCTACTTTATGGGATATTTCCTAAGTTTTGTCATTCAACTATTATACTAATTTGTTTTAGCATAATTTGAATTCCCTAACATTTCTTCTTTGTTCTCCGATTTTTAATTCTGTCCTGTTTTTTATTTTTTTATGAGTGTACCATCTTTACTAACCTCTAAGATGGAATTAATGATAGTTTTTTTTTCCAAAAATTTTCCCAAAGGGATGGGATGGGGAGGGAGGTGGGAGAGAGGTTCAGGATGGTGAACACATGTACACTTGTGGCAGATTCATGTCGATGTATGGCAAAACCACTACAATATTGTAAAGTAATTAGCCTCCAATTAAAATAAATAAATTTATATAAAATAAAAAAAATTTTTTTCCCTTGTGTTCCTGTTCTTTTTAAATCTTCTAGGGAGTCAGTTCTAGAAAAAACAAACACATGTGTAAATATGCTATTTTTACTTTTGATTCTATAGATTAAGAAATAAACAAAACAGAATTATAACTTCCCTGCAAAGTCTGCCTTGTCTAGGTCTTGACCACCATCCTTAGAAAATTTTTTGTCTTGACCACCATCCTTAGAGAATTTTTTTTGGAAATCTAATGTTCATTCTCAGAAAATTTTTCATGTACCCTAAAAAAATAAAATAAATATATCTTACATACTTTTTTCATGGTATAAGAAACTTTCTGGTAAAAATTGCCTACAGTACATTCTATGATATTTTTGATTGGGTTCTTTGTTAACTTGTATGTCCTTGATTGTCAAGAATTAATTACCTTTTCACTGTCTCTACATCCAGGGCAATTTTATAACATATGCTTTGTAAATTCTCTTTGTATCCTCTGCAACAATTTTCACTCTTCTCACTACTTACAGACTAGAAAAAAAAAATAGCCACACTTCAGAGCTATCTTCAAAGACCATCCCTTAGGATTTCCCTCACTGTAAATTACAATGTTCTTTTTATTTGGTATATAACTTTTCATACAGATCTTCCAAAGATAAACTGTATGGGGGGTATTCTATGGTTAGCTGCTCTCAGAAACACTCTTAGAATCATCCTTCTTTGGAAGATTTCAAAAATTGAGGGAAATAATTAGATAACAGTTACTTCCATTATACTTCTCTTTTCTAACCTATGCAAAGTGGCTACCAATATATTTTATTTCTCCTGTTCTGAATTTCAAAAACACCTTTAAAACGCCTTTGAAACAAAAAACTACCCACCATATTTGCAGGAAAATGGAACACACAAAGCTAACCAACATGTTAGTTACTCTTTATAGTCATGAACAAAAATAAGCTATAGTATTCATATTCAATCTCTGCTGGTTGCTTTTATTTTGAATTACTTCAGGCTGGACAAAGAAGGGTTTGTGTCCTATTTCTCTCATTCCTTGAACCAGAGAAGTCATAACTAATCAATCACAGAATCCTATTGTAAAACCACAGAATCTTTCTTAACACAGACTCTAGGGAGCCCTGACAAAATGATCATATTATACATGTTAATTTAAAACCAATCCAGTTAATCTATACTTTATTCTATGTATCTTTTAAAAAGTCACAGATATAAATTTTAAACATAAATTAGGAAGTGATTAATATTATTTAATGCCATTGTTTTTCCTTTTTATTGCCTATTAAATGCTTTTAGTTTACAAAGACTTCCCAGAAATTTCTCTTCCCTTAGTGTAAAAAAACTTTCAGAATCTTAATAATGTCACTGGTAAAATAGTGAACTGGACTAAGTTTCTCAGCTTTAAAAATAAGTGGGTCTATTCTTTGTGTCAAAAAGCATTTCATTTCAGTTCAGTTCAGTTCAGTTGCTCAGTTGTGTCCAACTCTTTGCGACCCTGTGAATCGCAGCACGCCAGGCCTTCCTGTCTATCACCAACTCCAAGAGTTCACTCAGATCACGTCCATCAGTCAGTGATGCCATTCAGCCATCTCATCCTCTGTCGTCCCCTTCTCCTCCTGCCCCTAATCCCTCCCAGCATCAAAGTCTTTTCCAATGAGTCAACACTTTGCATGAGGTGGCCAAAGTACTGGAGTTTCAGCTTTAGCATCATTCCTTCCAAAGAACACCCACCCAGGGCTGATCTCCTTTAGAATGGACTGGTTGGATCCCCTTGCAGTCCAAGGGACTCTCAAGAGTCTTCTCCAACACCACAGTTCAAAGCATCAATTCTTTGGCACTCAGCTTTCTTCATAGTCCAACTCTCGCATCCATACATGACTACTGGAAAAACCATAGCCTTGACTAGACGGACCTTTGTTGGCAAAGTAATGTCTCTGCTTTTGAATATGCTATCTAGGTTGGTCATAACTTTCCTTCCAAGGAGTAAGCGTCTTTTAATTTCATGGCTGCAGTCACCATCTGCAGTGATTTCGGAGCCCCCCAAAATAAAGTCTGACACTGTTTCCACTGTTTCCCCATCTATTTCCCATGAAGTGATGGGACCAGATGCCATGATCTTCATTTTCTGAATGTTGAGCCAACTTTTTCACTCTTCTCTTTCACTTTCATCAAGAGGCTTTTTAGGTCTAGTCACAGAAAGTTAAATGTTGGAAGAGAAACCGTCAACTAAAAAATAATTCTCTGAAAGAAATATCTCTGAAACTATTGTGCACATATAGAGTAGTAAGGATAATTATAGTTTCAAGTTACATAATTATATTAACGAATAGCATTTAAGCTGAATTAGTGTATCATCCATATTTTTGTCATTAGTGAAATACGACACTTTTTGATGGAATTAGTGGTATGATGTAATACATTTCTAAATGTGACTTTGTTGCTCAAACAGCAACTAGATTAAACAAATAAACAAAAAGCAAAACTAGAAAAATATCTGTGGCTAAATAGGGCAAAAGGAAGACATTTGAAGACTGGAATCAGGAAACACAATCTTCTTGGAACTATGCTTCTAATTTTCCTTCACCCCAGATACCATTCTACTCTGCTCTGACATGGTCAGCAGTAACATCTTCTTGGTAAGTTGCTAAGTTGTGTCCAGTTCTTTGAGACTCCATGAACTGGAGCAAGCCAGACTTTCCTATCCATCACCAACTCCTGGAACTTTCTCAAACTAATGTACATCCAGTCGGTGATGCCATCCAACCATCTCATGCTGTGTTGTCCCCTTTACTTCTTGACTTCAAACTTTCCAAGTCAGTCCTTCCCATCAGGTGGCCATAGTACTGGAGCTTCAGCTTAAGCATCAGTCCTTCCACTGAATATTCAGGATTGATTTCCTCTGTAACTGACTGGTTTGATCTCCTTTCAGTCCAAGGGACTCAAGAGTCTTCTCCAACACCAAACTTCAAAACCATCAGTTCTTCAATGCTCAACCTTCCTTATGGTCCATACTACTGGAAAAAACAAAGCTTTGAACAGATGGACTTTTGTCAGCAAAATAATGTCTCTGCTTTTTAATATGCTGTCTAGGTTGGTCATATCTTTTCTTCCAAGGAGCTACTGTCTTTTAATTTCATGGCTGCAGTCACCAGCTGCAGTGATTTTGGAGCCCCAGAAAATAAATCTGTCACTTTTTCTATTATTTACCCATCTATCTGCCATGAAAAGATGGGACCAGTTGCCATGATCTTTGCTTTTTGAATGTAGAGGTTTAAGTCAGCTTTTTCACTCTCCTCTTTCACTTTCATCAAGAGGCTCTTCAGTTCCTCCTCACTTTCTGTCATGAGTGGTGTCATCTGCATATCTGAAGTTATTGATATGTCTCTTGGAAACCTTGATTCCAGCTTGTGCTTCATCCAGCCCACCATCTCACATGATGTACTCTGCATATCGGAGAAGGCAATGGCACCCCACTCCTATACTCTTGCCTGGAAAATCCCATGGACAGAGGAGCCTGATAGGCTACATTTATATGTAGCCTACATTTATATGTATGAGCCTGATCATGCTACATTTAATAGCATTTAGATGCTCCTAATCTCTACTTCATGATGTACTCTGCATATAAGATAAATAAGCAGGGTGACAATTCACAGCCTTGATGTACTCTTTTCCCAATTTGGAACCAGTCCATTGTTCCATGTCCAGTTCTAACTGTTGCTTTTTGATCTGCATATGGATTTGTCAGAAGGCAAGTAAGTTGGTCTGAAATTCCCATCTCTTTAAGATTTTCCCACTATTTGGTGTGATCCACACAGTCAAAGGCTTTAGCGTAGTCAATGAAGCAGAAGATCTAGATGTTTTCTGGAATTCTTTTGCTTTCTCTATGATCCAACAGATGTTGGCAATTCAATTTTTGGTTCCTCTGCCTTTTCTAAATTCAGTTTGAATATCTGGAAGTTTCCAGTTCATGTGCTGTTGAAGCCTTGTTTGGAGAATTTTGAGCAATAATTTGCTAGCATGTGAGATGATTGCAATTGTGTGGTAGTTTGAGCATTCTTTGGAATTGCTTTTCTTTGGGACTGGAATGAAAACTGACCCTTTCAGTTCCTGGAGCCACTGCTGAGTTTTCCAACTTGGCTGACATATTGAGTGCAGCACTTTGACAGCATCATCTTTTAGGGTTTGAAATAGCTCAGCTGGAATTTTGTTACCTCCACTAGCTTTGTTCATAACGATTCTTCCTAAGGCCCACTTGACTTCACATTCCAGGATGTCTGGCTCTAGGTGAGTGATCACAGCATTATGGTTATCTGGGTCATGAATATTCTTCTTCTGTGTATTCTTACTACCTCTTCTTATTATCTTCTGCTTCTGTTGGTCCATACCATATCTGTCCTTTATTGTGTCCATCTTTCCATGAAAAGTTCCCTTGGTATCTCTGGTTTTCTGGCAGAGATTTCTAGTCTTTCCCATTCTATTGTTTTCCACTATTTCTTTGCATTGATCACTTAGGAAGGCTTTCTTATCTTCTATTGCTATTCTTTGCAGCTCTGCATTCAGATGGATATATCTTTCCTTTTCTCCTTCTTTGTAAAGGGAATGCATTTTCCTTGGGAAGAAATGAAGAACATGATCCACTGAAGTTTACAAATCTCAATTTGTAGAGAATCTGTCCTGTTGAGAAGAGGTGGAGATTAGGTTGACCTTCCCCAGCAGTTTCTTAGATAGGAGGGGAAAAAATTTAAATAACTCAGGGTAGGCCAGCTCAGTGTGACTATTGTACAATACCCCAGGAAGTCTAACAACAACAGGAACTCAAATGAGAGAAAGGGAGATGATTAAACCACAGAGCCCCCAGGCAGAAATTAGCTTAGGAAGCTCCTAGCAAGATCTGTTGTGATGGGCTGGGTATCACCTCAGGTTAAGTAACTGTCAAGAGAGTCTCAGAGATAAATTGAAGCACGTAAAATGAATGATGGTGAGCTTTCTCCCATACATACATTTTAGGCATACCTCACTGATGAAATAGTCATGTTCCTGATTTTTAAAAATACTATCTTCAGTTCAATTCAATCACTCAGTCGTGTCCGACTCTCTGTGACCCCATGAACTGCAGCACGCCAGGCCTCTCTGTCCATCACTAACTCCCAGAGTTTACCCAAACTCATGTCCATTGAGTCGGTGATGCCATCCAGCCATCTCATCCTCTGTCATCCCCTTCTCCTCCTGCCTTCAATCTCTTCCCAAATTACGGTCTTTTCAAACGAGTCCACTCTTTGCATCAGGTGGCCAACATACTGGAGTTTCAGCTTTAACATCAGTCCTTCCAATGAGCATCCAGGACTGATTTCCTTTAGAATGGACTAGTTGGATCTCCTTGCTGTCCAAGTGACTCTCAAGAGTCTTCTCCAATACCACAGTTCAAAAGCATCAATTCTGCACTCAGCTGTCTTTATAGGTCACCTCTCACATCCATACATGACGACTGAAAAAACCATAGCCTTGACTAGACGGACCTTTGTTGACAAAGTAATGTCTCTGCTCTTTAATATGCTGTCTTCTGCTACTGCTAAGTCGCTTCAGTAGTGTCCAACTCTGTGCGACCCCAGAGACGGCAGCCCATCAGGCTCCACCGTCCCTGGGATTCTCCAGGCAAGAAAACTGGAGCGGTTGCCATTTCCTTCTCCAATGCATGAAAGTGAAAAGTGAAAGTGAAGTTGCTCAGTTGTGTCTGACTCTTAGCGACCCCATGGACTGCAGCTTACCAGGCTCCTCCATCCATGGGATTTTCCAGGCAAGAGTACTGGAGGGGGGTGCCATTGCCTTCTCCGAATATGTTGTCTAGGTTGGTCATAACTTTGCATCCAAAGAGTAAGCATCTTTTAATTTCATGGCTGTAGTCACCATCAGCAGTGATTTTGGAGCCCAGAAAAATAACAACCACTGTTTCTGCTGTTTCCCCATCTATTTGCCATGAAGTGATGAGACCAGATGCCATGATCTTAGTTTTCTGAATGTTGAGCTTTAAGCCAACTTTTTCACTCTCCTCTTCCACTTTCATTAAGAGGCTTTTTAGTTCCTCTTCACTTTCTACCATAAGGGTATTGTCATCTGCATATCTGAGGTTATTGATATTTCTCCCAGCAATATTGATTCCAGCTGTGCTTCCTCCAGCCCAGCATCTCTCATGATGTACTCTGCATGTAAGTTAAATAAGCAGGGTGACAATATACAGCCTTGATGTACTCCTTTTCCTATTTGAAACCAGTCTGTTGTTCCATGTCCAGTTCTAACTGTTGTTTCCTGACCTGCATACAGGTTTCTCAAGAGGCAGATCAGGTAGTCTGGTATTCCCATCTCTTTCAGAATTTTCCACAGTTTATTGTGATCCACACAGTCAAAGGCTTTGGCATAGTCAATAAAGCAGAAATAGATTTTTAAAAATACTATCTTATGTAGCATTGTTATATATCTTATGTAGTATTTATATATATCTTATGTAGTATTATATATCTTATGTAGCAATATGTAGTGTTATGAATCTTATGTAGTATTTTTATGTAGTATTTTCATATAGTATCTTTATGATTTTCGAAAATAGTGTCTTAAACCTATTTTATAATAAGTATTGGTGCTATCTCACTCAGAGACAAACTCATACATAAGACACAAAACAATTACATTTAATTAAAGATGATTTTTTTAAAATTTTTTAACTGGAGGATAATTGTTTTACAATATTGTGTTGGTTTTTGCCATACATCAATATGAATCAGACTTAGGTATACACATATCCCCTCCCTCTAGAACTCCCTGCCACCCTCCACCCCATCTTATTCCTCCAGGTTTTCACAGAGCACCAGTTTGAGCTCCCTGGGTTAATTATAGATAATTCTTTAGCATGCAAAGCTAGCTGAAATTTTTGCTCTTAGGGTTAGTAAGTCTTTCCTTACTAATGGTAGATGTATAAGGTGTGGCAGTCTTTAGGGATGTAACCAGTATTTCAGTTGTTCTGGTGGGATTCCAAATCTCTATGCCATGTAACTTGCTTCAGTCACTGTAATGTAATGCGGAAGTCGAGTAGGAATAAGGTGTTTCCTTTTGGGCAGTAGGTTTGTTGAGAGTATGTGGTAAGTCACGTGCCTGCCTCTGTACCACAGTGAAATTCATAGATGCGGATGTTCTCTCATCTCAAGCCCCTGAGTGAGCATGAGATGGGGCAGAGTTGCTGCCAAGCTAAGAAACCAATAGAGCAAGATTGAGAGACATATTTTGTTCTTTGAAGTCTCCCAAACTCAGGAATTGTTACTATAGCACCATGTAGCTTATTCTGGGGGATATTACAGCTTTCTCTAGCAGTTAGGGCAGTAACTGAATTGTATGATGCAGAACCAACAGCAACTTAACTATAGAGGCTATCAGATTGAAAATCACTTAACTCTAACATTACCTCTTCCCACTGCTCTACAGTCGGGTAAATGTGAACCACTCTAGTGGCTGAAACTCTCTTTCCTACCACTTTTTGGACACTCCCAAGACTTAGAAATGAACAGATTGACCTGGGTCCACTGGGGAAAGAGAATCAGATTTAGTGATTCGATGTGAAAGACTAAATGGAGGGAGGGGTCATGCTTACTGGAATCCATGTTAGAAAAAAATTAACATTTCTCTAAAGTGAGTTGTAGGGATTTCTAAATCAGTTCTGAGGTTTGATGATTCAGTAAGTTGATATTTTTGCATATTGAGGATCTGTTATGAAGTAAAACTGTAAGACCTACACAGAAGCAAATTGCAAGAACAAAAGGGCCACTGAAGTCAAACATTCCTAATTATCAAGTCACATTATGTAGGTTTTGCACAAAGTCCCTTCTGTGATTTTTCTCAGATATCTTGTTAACTTAAACCTAGAAGCCTCAAAGATGGATGAATCTCAATAAATTGACACCACTGTGTTAAAACTCTACATTAACTACTTGTCATATTATTATAGTTTGATGATTATATCATAATCATCAAAATTCCTTTTTTAGGGAGTCTGAAATGCAGTACTTTGGTGCAGTCTCAAAAATGACAGAACGATCTCTGTTTGTTTACAAGGCCAATCATTCAATATCACACTAATCTAAGTCTATGTCACAACCACTAATACCAAAGAAGCTGAAGTTGAATAGTTCTATGAAGACCAACAAGATCTTCTAGACCTAACACAAAAACAAGATGCCCATTTCATCATAGGGGACTGGAATGCAAAAGTAGGAAGGCAAGAAATACCTAGAGTAACAGGCAAGGTTGACCTTAGAGTACAAAATGAAGCAGGGCAAAGGGTGAGTTTTGCCAAGAGAATGCACTGGTCATAGCAAACACCCTCTTCCAACAACACAAGAGATGACTCTACACATGGACATCACCAGATGATCAATACTGAAATCAGATTGACTATATTCTTTGCAGCCAAAGATGGAGAAACTCTACACAGTCAGCAAAAACAAGACCAGGAGCTGACTGTGGCTCAGATCATGAAATTTGTATTGCAAAATTCAGACTGAAATTGAAGAAAGTAGGGAAAACCACTAGACCATTCAGATATGATCCAAATCAAATCCCTTATGATTATACAGTGGAAGTGAGAAATAGAATCAAGGGATTAGAACTAATAGACATACTGCCTGACGAACTATGGACAGAAGTTCCTAACATTGTCCAGGAGGCAGTGAAAAAACCATCCCCAAGAAAAAGAAATGCAAAAAGGCAAAATGGTTGAGGAGGCCTTACCAATAGCTGAGAAAAGAAGAGAAGAGAAAGGCAAAGGAGAAAATGAAAGATATACCCATTTGAATGCAGAGTTCCAAAAAATAGCAAGACGAGATAAGGAAGCATCCCTCAGTGATCAGTGCAAAGAAATCGAGAAAAACAATAGAATGGAAGAGACTGGAGATCTCTTCAAGAAAACTAGAGATACCAAGGGAACATTTCATGCAAAAATGAGCTCAATAAAGGACAGGAATGATATGGACCTAAGAGAAGCAGAAGATATTAAGAAGAGGTGCCAAGAATACAAAGGAAAACTATACAAAAATATCTTAATGACCCAGATAACCATGATGGTGTGATCACTCTCCTAGAGCCAGACATGCTGGAGTGTTAAGTCAAGTGGGTCTTAGGAAGCATCACCAAGATAAACGAAACTAGTGGAGTGATGAAATTCCAGATTAGCTATTTCAAATCCTAAAAGATGATGCTGTGAAAGTGCTGCACTCAATATGTCAGCAACTGGGGAAACTCAACAGTGGCCACAGGACTGGAAAAGGTCAGCTTTCATTCCAATCCCAAAGAAAGGCAATGCAAAGAATGTTCAAACTACCACACAATTGTACTCATTTCTCACACTAGCAAAATAATGCTCAAAATTCTTCAAGTTAGGCTTCAACAGTACATTAACTTAGAGCTTCCAGATGTTCAAGCTGGATTTAGAAAAGGCAGAGGAACCAGAGATCAAATTGCCAACATCCATTGGATCATAGAAAAAGCAAGAGAATTCCAGAAAAACATCTAGTCTTCTGCTTCATTGACTACGCTAAAGATTTTGACTGTGGGGATCACACCAAACAGTGGAAAATTCTTAAAGAGATAGGAATACCAGACCACCTTACCTGCCTCCTGAGAAATGTGTATGAGGCTCAGGAAGCAACAGTTAGAACCAGACATGGAACAATGGACTGGTTCCAAATTGGGAAAGGAGTACATCAAGGCTCTGTATTGTCACCCTGCTTATTTAATCATGTGATTAAATACAGAGTACATCATGTGAAATACTGGACTGGATGAAGATCAAGCTGTAATCAAGATTTCCAGGAGAAATATCAATAACCTCAGATATGCAGATGACACCACCCTTATGACAGAAAGCGAGGAGGAACTGAAGAGCCTCCTGATGAATGTGAAAGAAGAGAGTGAAAAAGCTGGCTTAAAACTCAACATTCAAAAATGAAATCATGGCATCGTTCCCATCAGTTCATAGCAAATAGATGGGAAAGCAGTAGAAACAGTGGCAATCTTTATTTTCTGGGGCTCTGAAATCACGCAGATGGTGACTGCAGCCATGAAATTAAAAGATGCTTCCTCCTTGGAAGAAAAGCTATTGCAAACCTAAGCAGCATATTAAAAAGCAGAGACATTACTTCGCTGTCAAAGTACCATCTAGTCAAAGCTTTGGTTTTTCTAGTAGTAGCTGAGTGTTGAAGAATTGATGGTTTTGAACTGTGGTGTTGGAGAAGACTCTTGAGAGTCCCTGGACTGCAAGATCAAGCCAGTCAATTATAAAGAAAATCAATCCTGAATATTCATTAGAAGATGTGATGCTGAAGTTGCAACTATAGTTTTGGCTACCTGTTGGAAAAAGCTGAGTCATTAGTAAAGAACTCTATGTTGGGAAAGATTGAAGGCAGGAAGAAAAGAGGATGCCAGAGGACCAGATGGTTGTATGGCATCACCAACTCAATGGACATGAGTTTGAGTAAGCTCCCAGAGATGGTGAAGGATAGGGAAGCCTAATGTGCTGCAGTCCATGGGGTTGCAAAGAGTCAGACTCGACTGAACAACTGAACAACAACAACATCTTATTAAGAAGGTGATTTAGCATGTTCTTAGAAAGCACTGGATCCATTTTATTTAGATCCTAGTAATCGTGTTGGAAGTAACAGTGCTTCTTTAATTCTGCATATAAACACATTGTGATTCATTCATAAATAGTCATGCTTTCCAATTTGTAATATCCACTTTTCCTTAGTAGCTTTCTGAAAGTTTCTTAAATGTGGTGTTCATCTTTTTAGACACTGCTTTTTTTCAGATATATATTTATATTCTGTCTTGGTTCTAGAAACATTTGTAGAGTCCTTTTCTGCTTTTCCTCTGTCTAGAAAACAGCCATAAGATCAATAAAAAGTTGGTTAATTGGATGGAATACAGAAGTTATAAAATTACGTCTTCTCTTAAATCAGATAAATGAGACTGGAACATTGTGTATGATGGCAATGCCTCTCTCAATGTGCATGTTAAATACAAATATGGAAACACTGGCACAGATGTCTTGGGATCCACTTCTTAATTATCCATACTTTTGTTTTCCAATATCAACTTTGAAATTCTACATACTCCCTACTATCAAGACTGCATGACTTTCTTGTCTGGGACCCTACAGAATTTTATTCATAGCTCTATATATCAAATGTTTGATTGCCTCATACATGTGTGTAGTTTGTGTTCCATTAGTTTGTGAGCTTATTAAGGTAATGACAGTATCTGGTTTTCTCTTGTTTCCATGTGCCTGATGCTAAACTTGACTCAGGGGAAGTGTTCAATAACTGAATCCCCATTGAAAGAATGAATGCATGAGTGAGTATTATGTCTCCCCAACTCTATGGCTTCTTAAGAACAAGAATGGTATCTTACACTTCATTGAATCTCTTCCTTAAATATTGTTTAAAATTGTCAAAATAGTTCATAAAGAACAAGAGAGGATGAGGAAAGAAAGTCACACCCAGAGTTTTTGTTTGTCGCATTTAGATTTAGGAATCTTAGCTTCCTTTTTCTTTGTTGATAGCAAGGGGTTGGGGGAAAAAGTTAGAATAACATATTGTAGAAGCCAAGGTTTCATTTATTAGAGTATTGGTCAGGTTTACAGAAAATAGCCATAAAGTTCTTTGAGACATCTCCAATAGTGAGGTGACATCAATGTCCTCTTTCCTAGAATCTAGATGAACTTATAATTGCCTCAACCACTAAGGAACACAGTAGAGAGGGCACTATGGAACTTTCAAGCTGACACCAGGAAAGGCTTCTACCTCTTTCACTGCAAAGCTTGTTGATGGGATACTGAACTGCCATGTACAAAGTCTGACTAGTCTGAGACTTCCACGCTGAAGGAGCCAAACAGAATTTTCAGTACACATTGGCAGCTGGCCCTCAGCAGGCAGTCTGAGAGGCTACCCAAGTCAAGATTCCACATAACCTCAGCCCAAGCTAAAATCTGACTACAATCATCTGAGAGATCTGGATGAGAAGTCCCCAGCTTCACCCTTCCAAATTCCTCACCCACAAAACTGTGAACAACATAAAATGGTAAATCACTGTATCTTGGGGTATTTGTTGTGTAAAAATAAGCGGATTTCACTGAGTTTTTTTTCCATTGTTAATGTTCTTTCCTGGACTTGTGCTCAGTTGTATCACAGTCTTTGTGGCCCCATGCAATGTAGCCCATCAGGCTCCTCTGTCCAAGGAATTTTCCAGACAAGAATACTAGAGTGGGGTGCCATTTTCCTACTCCAGGGAATCCTCATGACCCAGGGATCAAAATTGAGTCTCTTGTGTATCTTGCATTGGCAGGAGGATTCTTTACCACTAGCACCACCTGGGAAGCTCCTTATTGGACTTATCCTCTTAATACACTGGCCATTCAAGATTCAAACAACTCTTGCTTGTTCAGAGGATAAAAGTGAAAGTGAAAATCTCTCAGTCATGTCCAACTCTTTGTGACCCCATGGATGATATAGTCCATAGAACTCTCCAAGCCAGAATACTAAAGTGGGTAGCTGTTCTCTTCTCCAGGGGATCTTCTCAACCCAGGGATTGAACCAGGTCTCCCATATTGCAGGCAGATTCTTTACCAGCTGAACCACCAGGGAAGCCCAGGAATACTGGAGTAGATAGCCTATCCCTTCTCTAAGGGAATCTTCCCAACCCAGGAATCAAACTGGGGTTTCCTGCATTGCAGGCAAATTCTTCACCAGCTGAGCTACCAGGGAAATGCATCAGTAAAATGATCTGAGGATAAGCAGTAAAATTATCAGAGGATAAGTCATCAATAAAAAATGAATTTTGTTAATATGGGAGCAATTCTAATTGGGAGGAGTTCTTAGGCCCAAACCTGAAGATCAGAATCTGTCCCTTAGAGTGTGACTTACTCAAGTCATTTCAACTTCTTGGCCTCAGTGTGTTCATCTGCAAAAATTGTTTTGAGATAGAAATTAAATGAATTAGATATTGGTAAAATTCCTTACATATCATAATGTGGTAGTAAATGTTCATCAACTGTTTTTCTGAGGGAAAAAATTCCCAATTTGTAGAAGCTGCCAATTTTTGTGGTGTAAAGAATCCCAACATGCACAATTTCATGCTGTTAATGTTACTGAGCACCAAGGTGGGAAGGATTGAGAAGTTTATTGAGATTTTCATGAATTATCCTAATTCCCAGCATCCTGACTCTTTTCTAAACTTTTGGAATTTATTATTTATGCTATTAATTGACATTTAACTGCATCTTTATTTTAGATGTGTTTGATATTTATATCTTATTATTTTTAATTTAAACATTATTCTGTAACTGATATTTATAGGTCTTATTTCTCAAGCTAGAACATAGGTTGTTTGAAGAGAAATTTTTGTATTGTGCTTCTGTGTCTCCACTGTATCTTGCCCTTTTTGAGTAGATGCTTGTTAAATAGTTTTTTGTTTCTGTTTTTCCAGTGTGTAAATAATGTTTAAACATTTCCCTCAATTTCTCATGCTGAATAAATTCAGCCTAATGTTTTTATTTACATTCATAGCTGGCAAACAGTAAGCCTATTTGGCTATTTTTCTTGTAAGGTGCTATTTTTTCTAAATGACATAGATCAGTTTTATTTACAGTTATTTTAAATTATAGATTTAAAATACAATAATAATTAACAAGGAAAGAGGTTGAGAAAATGGAATGTTTGGTAGAGTTTTATATTAAGATAAATTCTTCAGGAAATCAGTTCATAATGTTGCCTACTTTCTTCCAATATAAGTGATCAGATTGTAAAATACTGACGGAGCTGCAGGCTTAAAGAATCGTTCACCATTTCATTGTTTACAGGAACAAATGCTCAATCTGATTGCAAAATATGCTTCAGACAGCTGTTAAAAGGTTCTTTGGTTCATTTTTGTTTCTAAGAAAGGGGATATTAATATTGTTGAATGTTCAAATTATGCAAGTGACATTTATTGTAGAGCATAGTATTAATTACTAACTGAATCAATGAGAAAAACAAAAGGCAATTGTTTGATTCAAACTACAAGGTTGGGGAAATTTATATGTGTGTATCTGTGTTTATTTTCTATTCCCCTAATATCTTGCATCAAGAGATAAGCCAGTCTTCAAAAAACGAACTCGTTGGAGAAGAAATTGGTGCAATTCACCATCCTTTCCCAAATTGGAGTAATTTAGATAGAAATAAATTATAATGGTGCTTATCTCAGGCTTTTGAGCACATGCCAAAAACTGTTCATTAGTTGTCCCCAGAGGGGATCAGAACAGTAATAATGGCAGTATCTGGGTGAAGGTAAATAGCCAGAGCATCACCACAAATGGCATTGATCGATAAGATTACTCATATTTTCCAGACCAAGAAAACTAAAAAACATAAATCATTTCACTTATATACGGATGCTCTAGAAAATGAGTAAATAAAATTTCCCCTCTAATGGTTGTATTTACATTGAATGTGGATTTATGTGCTATTGTTTCTCAAAAAGAAAGAAAAAGTGAAACACCAGATATATGTAACCTAGGGGGACTTCCGTGGTGCTCCAGTAGTTAAGATTTTGTGCTTCTATTGCAGGGGGCACAGGTTTGACCCCTGTTTGGGGAACTAAGATCCTTCATGTTGTGGGTTGAAGAGAAAAAAAAAAATGTATTATCTAGGAAGTAGGCTGAAAATCATCAGTAGTACTAATATATTATATGCTGCAGAATAATACTTTTTTCAGAGCTATCACTGATCTTAAAATGTTTAATAAAGTAGAAGGCTAGTAATATTAATAACATGTGTTTGAATTTTATAAATAAGAGACCCTGGAGAGGAAGAGAAGTCTATGGATACTGTAACTATTAGGAACCCAGAATCTGACCTCAAAGTGACTTTGGGAGGCAGAAAATTATCAGGAAAATATTGTTAGGTTTATCAAATATTCTTGTTCCCCTGAAGTAGGGCACAGACATTGGAAAGAGCAGATATGAAAGGGCAATACCAACTGAACAGTCAGTGGTTATCTTGTGCTGTGTGTGCTCAGTCATGTCTGATTCTTTGCAACCCCAGAGACTGTAGCCTGCCAGACTCCTCCGTTAGCAGAATTTCCCAGGCAAGACTATTGGGATGGGTTGCCATTTCCTATTCCAGGGGATCTTCCCAACCCAGGGATTGAACCTGTATCTCTTGTGTCTCTTGCAATGGCAGGCTGATTCTTTACCACTAGGGTCACCTGAGAAGCCTTATGGCTATCTTGGTGGTAACCAAAAGAGACTGATGACTGCCAGAAAGGTCTGGGATTCTTTGAAAGACCATTGAGGCAAAATAGTGTGTGGGGAAGATGAGGGGGTTTCTTAGCACATAAGAATGTCTTAATGTGAATTTCATAGCAAGCTAGAAGCTAGAAGTTGAAATTTAGTTGGTTCCAGGGAAATAAAAAAATGCAACGTTTCTTACATATGTCATTTTGTGCCCTGAGACTTACACCCACTATGTTGATTATAGCTATATGTGTTGTATGATTTCATGAGAAGTTTCTGTAAAAGCATGCTTGAAGCTTTGATAATGATTCTTTTTGAGAAGTGGCATGGGATCGAGGGTGGGATTGGATTCACTGTTTCTTGGCAAAATTTGGAGAGTGTTTACATTTGTTAAACCAAGTACATGTGTTATTTCTAAATAAAAAATAAAGAATGAAGGCCTCCATAAACCATACATGTTTACATATTATATAATAGCCATGTCACATTACAGGGATCTACATATATCCATATGTTAATATTTAAAGAAGTTAATCCTTTTTAAAACTCTGCATTAAATTACCACACTACAAATCTTAATGCTGTACTAATTGTTGAATTTTTTTAAATGTTTGTCGTGGGAAGCAAATTGCTCAGTGAAGGGCATGTCTTGTGCTTAATAATAGACAAATGGTCTGTTTAATATGGCTGGAGAGAGAGAACAAAATATGCCTTCATTTAGCTGGTCTTAAATTTCTCTCTATCTGTCTCTTTTCCTTGATCTCTCTTTCTGTCTCCCTACCCAGAATGCTGCTGCTGCTGCAGCTGCTAAGTCGCTTCAGTCATGTCCGACTCCATGCGACCCCAATACTCTTTAAAAAAAGTGTCTTCTTTTGGTTTCTTGATTCTACTTTTGCTCTCACTTTAAAATTCAGTAGGCACAAAAATAATTTGTACTTCCAGGGACACTACTGAATGTGAAATGCCTTTTCAGTCAAAATGGGTTAATCATTATTCTTTTCTTGAATAAGGGCAAATGAACTGCCCATGCTTTTGAAATCAGAGCTAGAATATATAGAAATTTAAATAAACCTTTCATTTACACAAAAATCACTTCTCAACCAGCTCCTTTTCTGATGGAGAATGTATACTGGGCAACATCCAAATATTTCATCTACTCAACATGGATTCATGAAAGATTTTCCCAAAGTTGATTTTCAAAAGATTTCACATGCCAACAAAACATAAGCCATATTTAAGGAGAAAAAAAATGTTCTAAATGGACTTTTTAGTTTGTTTTTAGTCTTCTTACTAAACATTTTTCTAATATTTAAATTTAATTAAAAAGAGAAAAAGGTTATTTTTCAAAGGTAACTTTGCCATTAAAAAAAAAATCTTATTTTTAGAGAGAGAAAAATGAGAGAAATAAAACACCTCAAGAAATGGCAGCAAAGTATTTGCCCTTTGGCCAAGACACCAAATTGTCTTTTGGCCTCATTCTAGATACAAAACCATATCATCAAGCCAGTGGCAGGGATGATATGCTATACATGCTCTACTTCTTAGCAGCCAACCCCAAGTAAACATAAATCAATCAAAATTGATCACCACTGTATATCTGATCAAACTTGATTGGTCAATATAAGTGGCCTAGTAAAAGACCATCATGGTTATATCAGTAGGAAATCAGTTATGATTGATCAAGTTGATCAACTGGTAAGCTAAGCTATTAGTTGACTAAATCTTATTTCTTTATCTGAGCTTTACAGACATGAGTTTTGACTTCTACCTTCTTGTGCAGTGAGGAAAACATGATCAAAAACATATGAAAAGGCAGTCAACGCAATGTTGAGGATGTCCGTTTCTTGATCTGTGTGGATGGTAACTTGAATGTATTCACCTCCTGAAAATATATTGAGTTTTATACTTAGGAAGTGTGCAGTTTTCTGAGTGTATGTTATACTGAGACTTTTTTTTTTTTTTTAAGTTTTAAAACAGTCAGTGTCCTCTAGGATGTGTTGATGTGGGGATTTTTATCCTGAGGTGATGAAAGGATTGCAAATGACATTTTGATGCTTCTTATATCATTATTTTCTTACTTGTGCCCAAAGCAAAGACTTTTTCCAACCAAAAGATTTGTTACAATTGCCTTTTTCCTATGTTTTATACTCATAGCCCCTTGAAATAATTTTCTTTAGGTTTGTCATATTAATAGATAAGTTGATCTCTGTGATTACTTGGATCACTTTGATTTGGGTATTTAATTTCTCGTTCATGAGCCTTAGGCCCCATTCTTGAAATTACTGTTTTCCAGGTAAACACAAAAGAGAGTAAATGCAATGAGGGCTCAACCACATGAATAGTTCCCATATATTCAAAATATCAAATTATTTAGAAAGATTGGTTCTTAAGTTCTGTGTGTTAAAAAAAAAATTGTGATGAATGAAAACTTTCCATGGGATTTATTTTTTCCCATAAATTCTGATATTCATAAGTAATTCCTTTTTCCCCCATATTCCATAAATACTGAGACTTCTTCCCCAGAAATATGTGCATACTTAAGGACATCTTTCATTTAGTATAGTAGTTTTTCACCTTAAAAATAATTGACTCCTGCATTTTGATCTTTCCTCAAAGGACTCAAATGTCTAAAATTTGCTAAACAAAAAGGTGAATAGAAGGAACAGTATGCATGGCAATATGAAGTTGATTGATCATTACCATCAGTATTACCACAATGGCTATGTTTATTTATTTCTCTACCAAGCGAGATTCTAAGTGTTTCATCTGTAGCCAATAAATCATTATATTAATAACTCTATTAAGTGATCACCACTATTGTATTCATTTTATAAGTTAAACAACAACAGAAGCAATAGCAAACTTGAGACCTGTAAGTAAGTGAAAAGAAAATGCAAGTTACTCCGTCATGACCAACTTTTTGTGACCCCCGTGGGCCATAGTCCTCCAGGCTCCTCTGTCCATGGAATTCTCCAGGCAAGAATACTGGAGTGGGTAGCCATTCCCTTCTCCAAGAGATCTTCCCAACCCAGGGATTGAACCCATGTCTCCTGCTTGGCAGGAAGACTCTTTACCACCTGAGCCACCAGAGAAGCCTTTAATGATAACCACCAAATTGAGGATAGAGCAACTTCTTGGAAGAGGGAGAACAGAGGATTGGGACAGGGAACATAGGAATGTCACAGCTCAATTTTTTCTTTTGCACACTAGGTGGATAGCAGGTGCATGAATGGATGCTGTATCACTCTCATGTCTTTTGGTTATTTATATCAGGAAGCAACAGTTAGAATGGACATGGAACAATAGACTGGTTACAAATAGGAAAAGAAGTATGTCAAGTCTATATTTGTCACCCTGCTTATTTAACTTATATGCAGAATACATCATGAGAAACGCTGGGCTAGAGGAAGCACAAGCTGGAATCAAGATTGCTGGGAGAAATATCAATAACCTCAGATATGCAGATGACACCAGCCTTATGGCAGAAAGTGAAGAACTAAAGAGCCTCATGATGAAAGTGAAAGAGGAGAGTGAAAAAGTTGGCTTAAAGCTCAACATTCAGGAAATGAAGATCATGGCCTCAGGTCCCATCACTTCATGGGAAATAGACGGGGAAACAATGGAAACAGTGACAGACTTTATTTTCGGGGGCTCCAAAATCACTGCAGATGGTGATGGCAGCCATGAATTTAAAAGACGCTTACTCCTTGGAAGGAAAGTTATGACCAACCTAGACAGCATATTAAAAAGCAGAGACATTACTTTATCAACAAAGGTCCGTCTAGTCAAAGCTATGGTTTTTCCAGTCGTCATGTGTGGATGTGAGAGTTGGACTATAAAGAAAGCTGAGCACAGAAGAATTGATGCTTTTGAACCTTGGTGTTGGAGAAAACTCTTGAGATTCCCTTGGACTGCAAGGAGATCCAACCAGTCCATCCTAAAGGAAATCAGTCCTGAGTGTTCATTGGAAGGATTGATGTTAAAACTCCAATACTTTGGCCACCTGATGTGAAGAACTGACTCATTTGAAAAGACCCTGATGCTGGGAAAAATTGAAGGCTGGAGGAGAAGAGGATGGCAGAGGATGAGATGGTTGGATGGCATCAACGACTCAATGGACATGGGTTTGAGTAAACTCCGGGAGTTGGTGATGGACAGGGAGGCTTAGCATGCTGTGGTCCATGGGGTCGCAAAGAGTCGGACATGACTGAGTGACTGAACTGAACTGAAATATTATTTTGTGTCCACCCACTACTTAAAAAAAAAAAACAAAAACACAAGGCACATAGGAATGCAGAAGCACTAGTGTCAGCATCCACTATACCTATGTCTCTCACACTCATTTGGGTATGTTATAGTTTAAAAATGTACACATTTAGTTACTTTAACGTAGAAAGGGTAATATGGTTAAAAAAAAAAAAAAAAGTGGTGCTTTTACAATATGCCCCAATATCAAAACCCTATAGTAATTTTAGTTTTGTAGATTTTTGGAGCCAGAAAGAACACATCTGGTTTGTATGATGTTGAGGCCAAGTAACATAGGTGGTCTAGACGAAATTAAAATAATTCAGTTGGATTGAAAAAGACAACAACAACAACAAAAGCCATTTCAGGGAACAAAGTTTAGGATTCTAATAAAGAAAATAATAGGCTTTGGTGGGGATAGGGAAGATGAGAAGATAAAGGGAACCATCCAAGGGAAAATATTTTAACTGCATAGAAGTTTAAGTTGCTCACATATTTAAAACACTTAACAGATGAGAAGGGGACTAAAATAGATGACCTTCAAGTAACTTTTTGATTGGCCTCTGCCTCCAATCATTTTGAGAAACAAACAAAAAACAGTTAAATGAATAAGACATGTAAATCTCTCCTAGCTAGTGTTTAATATAGATTTGAACACACATGAGTAACACTGCAAATAGTTCAAAGGCACATTAATTAATGAGAGGAAAATCAAATTCCAATTTGCTGACCTATTTGGTTATGATTCAAAAAACCATAAGGATTTATCAAAAATTCACTCAAGTTTACTTATTGTTAACCATGCAGGAAATGAGGGCATAGTCATAATTTAATGTCAGCAAGTGTCCCATTTGGGAACAGTTGAATTAAATGTAGACCTTTAGACTTTATGCTGGGAGAAAGCAGAGAGAGATTGAAGGTATAAGTACTCTGGACAGATTTAACATGATCCCAGAGGAGGGAAAACGACTTTTGCTGAAGTAGATTAAGAGACTATGTTAAGCAAGTTACACTGTAATTATAGCTGTAATTGTATTCACACTACCGCATGAATAGGGGTCCAATAAACCCATTCCAAACTCCCTGGATACCTCTTTCTTACTCCCAGTCTGTACTGAAGATATTTCAGAATTTTTATTTTAGTTAAATATTGCTCAGTGATAAAAAGGAATGACTTTGTCAGTGATAGTGAGGTGGGTGAACATAGGCCCATTATACAGAGTGAAGTAAATCAGAGAGAAAAAAAAGCAAATATCATATATTAATGCATATATATGAAATCTCAAAAATAGTAGTGATGAACTTACTTGCAAGGAAGGAATGGAGACACAGATGTAGAGAACGGACTTGTGGCCATAGTAGGGAAAGGAGAGGGTGGGGTGGATGGAAAAGGAGCATTGACATATATACAGCATCATGTGTAAAACAGATAGCTGGTGGAAAGTTGCTGTATGACACAGGGACCCCAGCCTGGTGCCCGGTGATGACCTAGATGTGTGGGATTGGTGAGGGAAGGGAGGCTCAACAAGGAAGAGATATGTGTATAATTATGACTGATTCATGTTGTTATACAGCAGAAACAAATACAATATTGTAAAGCAAATTTCCTCCAATTAGAAAAAATAAATGTAAAAAATGTGATTAGTTTCAGGGAAGGGAAGGTCCTCTATTTGTCATGTAAACAGATGCCACTAAAAGTTTAATGTACTGGGGGAAATGCCATAGGATATTTCAGAACTTAACAGTCAGTCCAGAAAGTCTTCAAGTGATTTAATTGCAGAAATTATTTTTGTTGAATGGAATGGTTTCCAGTAAGTCAGAAGAGTAAGGAAAATCAGTTGAAATAGGCCAAATGTAAATTCAACCAATTCTTACTCAACTTAACAAAAACAAACAAACAAACAAAAAACACACCAAAAACAACAATGTACTATTCACTATACAGATTCTGCCTGTGAAATGTGATATTGAATTTCTCATGAGTTTTCATTAATGTTCAGTGTCTCAATTAGATTATGAGAATCTTAGTATATAAATTGTAGTCTATAGTTTTGGGATCAAAATTGCTTAATGAACCTGTATACTGCTTCAGAATATTCTTACTTCCTTTTTACTTAAAGACCTATCAACATTTCTTTTCAGTTCAGTTCAGTTCAGTCGCTCAGTCGTGTCCAACTCTTTATGACCCTATGAATTGTAGCGTGCCAGGCCTCCCTGTCCATCACCAACTCCCGGAGTTCACCCACACTCATGTCCATCGAGTCAGTGATGCCATCCAGCCATCTCATCCTCTGTCGTCCCCTTCTCCTCCTGCCCCCAATCCCTCCCAGCATCAGAGTCTTTTCCAGTGAGTCAACTCTTCACATGAGGTGGTCAAAGTACTAGAGTTTCAGCTTTAGCATCAGTCCTTCCAAAGAAATCCCAGGGCTGATCTCCTTTAGAATGGACTGGTTGGGTCTCCTTGCAGTCCAAGGGACTCTCAAGAGTCTTTTCCAACACCATAGTTCAAAAACATCAATTCTTCAGTGCTCAGCTTTCTTCACAGTCCAACTCTCACATCCATACATGACTACTGGAAAAACCATAGGCTTGACTAGACGGACCTTTGTTGGCAAAGTAATGTCTCTGATTTTTAATATGCTATCTAGGTTGGTCATACCTTTCTTAGGGTAGGTTTAATATGGATGAACTCTTTTAGTTTTTGCTTGTCTCATGCTTGTCACAAAAGTTCGTTATATCTTCTTCAGTTCTGAATGATAATCTTGCTGGAAAGCGTATCTATGTTGCAAGTCTTCCCCTTTCGGTACTTTAAACATATAATACTACTCCCTTCTGGCTTCAAGTGTTTCTGCCAAAAAAGGAAAAATCAGTTGATAGTCTTATGGGGGTTTCCTTGTATATGACTTTGTTTTTCTCTTGCTGACTTTAAAATTCTCTCTCTAACTTTTGCTATTTTAATATGATATATATTGGTGTGGGTCTATTTGAGTTCATTTTTTGAAACCCTCTGTGCTTCCTGTACCTGGATGTCTGTTTTCTTCTTCAATCTTGGGAAGTTTCTATCAAATACATTTTGACTCTCTCTCTCTTTTCCTTCTGGGATCCCTAGAATGTAAATGCTGGTACATTTGATGTTATCCCAAAGATCTCTTATCCTGTTCTTATTTATTTAAATGTATTCTCTTTTTCTGATTGAGTGATTTATATTATCCAATCTTCCAGATCACTTATGCATTCTCTAATAAAAGTGTGGTAGAAATGTGATATTCTGCCAATAAATGTTGAAAAACCTATAGATTTGTTCTTTTAAAAAACAGGTTTTGAGTAGTATCCACCTGATTGCTGTCGAAATTCTGGGCAAAGCACCATTAGAGACAGCAAACTGAACAAATAAAGAGAACAATTGCACCTTGTTAAAAACATCAAATGTAAAGTGCCCTGAGGGAAGAATGTGTGTGGTGTCTTCTAGAAACAGAAAAAAAAAAAAAAAAAAGTGTAGAAAATAATTAACCGTAGAGAGTTTGGTATCAGAGGAGGCAGATGATTGAGGTGGGGCCACATCATGTAGGATTTTGGGAGCCACCAAATGTGTTTGGATTTTATTCCAAATAAAATGTGAAGTCTTTAAGGGTTTTTAAGATGCCAATGCTATGATTTATGACATCTGAGAGTGTGCTTTTATCTTAGCCCTATTTCTTCATAAAATATTTTAATAATAATTTAGCAGTTTGACTATTGTACTCTTAAAATTTTACAAGACTCTACAAATTTTTCTATGCTATTCAACATTTGAGAGTACTCATACACAACTTTCTTTACTTATTGAGTTGAACTTATTTAATAACTCAACAAACCATTTTAATACAAGTTGAAATTACTGAAAGTGCACACACAAACACACACACATACACAGATGTACTGGTTTTTTGGATTTCTTTAGATATTCTCCTTAAAAATTTAATAAGCCAGTTGTATCCTACTGCAAAAACTGGTGTTAATAGTTCCACCAGCAAAAATTTATCATAAACATTAATATATTTTCATAGAAATATTTCCCTCACTTTGAGGCTAAAATATCAATATGCCAATAAACAATCATGTTATGTTGCAAACTTTGCAAACACCATTGGCCAAACACATTTTAATAGGCCATACTTGTTTAGACAGCATAAGAAACTGCCTATGAATTGTTGTGAGTAAGGAGGCCTCAAGGGTATTTGGTTCCCCCAGATATTCTTAATTTGGAGCAATCAGGAAGCTAGTGTGCACCTTAAAGTTTATTTGTTCACTGTAAGAGAATAAAGAATAGGTTATTTAAGGTAAGTGTTAGTTGCTCAGTTGTGTCTGACTCTTTGTGACCCCATGGACCATTAACCCACCAGTCTCCTCTGTCCATGGAATTCTCCAGGCAAGAATAGTGGAGTGGGTAACCATTTCCTTCTCCAGGGGATCTTCCTGACTCAGGGATTGAACCTGGATCTCCTGAGTTGCAGGCAGATTCTTTAATATCTGAGACACCAGGGGAGCCCAACTTAATGCTAGTTAAGTTATTAAGATATCTTTTTTTTAGGAGAGCACCAGATCCTGAGACACCATGAAAATTATGTTTTGTAGGCAGAGACTTTTCAAATAGAAGATCATAAAGGAAGGGAAGGGCATGTAGGAGATTCTTCTCATCTCCCACTTATGCCAAATGTGGCCTTACTTTTTGCAATATTTAGGAGTAATTTAATTTTTAAGTCAAGATTTACCATCATGGATTTGATTACATTTCCTCTTAACAATATCATCAGTATTGCAAAACATTTTTATAGACATTTCAAGGCTATCCATCAGCAACATACTACTTATTTCAAGATTAATACTGCATTTTATGTGAATTATACTTGGTGCCATCTCAAATTAATTTTGTTGACTCATGAAAGTCATCAAAATTATAGAAAGTTTTCCCATTTATTTTGTAAAGTAGAAAGGTATTTAGAGATATTAGTAAGAATAGCTACATCAATTTAGAAATACAAGTTAAGTATTTTGGTTTGGGAATCCAAGGTTATGAAAGCAAAACAAATGGTTGTAATCTCTTTGTCATTGTTCAGTATCATCTATTCTTTATTTTCAAAATAGGGACTAAGACATTGTGGAAAATATAGCTATTTCTTAGAGTGAACTTATTAAAAATGATTAATTTGAGTCTAATTTTAAGACCAAAATGTGAGGAATATATTTTGTTTGTTATCTTTTCTCGCTACTTGATATCACATAATTAAAGACAAGACTAAAACCAGAACTAATAAGTATATACATATATATATATATATATAGAGAGAGAGAGAGAGAGATTTGGGGACTTCATATGGTTAATTTGTGACTGATCCAATAAAATAGAATCAATACTATGCTTGCCTTCAGTTTCAGACAATGTAAGTATTCTCTTTGATAGGAAAATGCTGACTTTTTCTATGTAAGATGGTACAAAAGAGAATTCATTTATTAATTATCTCTGTCCTTAGAATTTCAAAGAATGTTAACCACTAGTAATAAATGAATATGCTTGACTTTGTGAAGGTAAGCTTCCTTCTCTTTTGTAGACACTAGAGCATCACAAGGTCAAGTGGCAGATGGCTTGAGAGTTACATCATACACATATTATACAGCAACTGTGAACGAAAATTGCTGCACAAAATTACCCCCAAATTTGGCTTTAAACAAGGAGCATTTATTATATCACACAGTTTCTAAGGGGTGGGAAACTGGCAACTTAGTTGGGTAGTTCTTCCTGGGAGATCTCTCATAGGGTTACAGTGACTATGTTATCCAGGGCAATGGACATTTGAAGGGTTGACTGGGTCTGAGCATCCACTTCTAAGATTATCTCTCATGGATTTGGTCTGGAAATCTTTGTTTCTTGTCACATGGGCTTCTTCATAGGACTGCCTAAGTGCCCTCAAGACTGAAGCTGGCTTCCCCCATCTCTCTCAGAGAAAGCAGGGCAGAAACAGTAGTGTCCTTTATGACTTAACGTGAGAAGCTCCATCTTATCCCTTCTGCCATATTCTATTTATTGGTTACCCAGTTGCTGTTGCTGTTTAGTCACTAAGTCATGTCTGATACTTTTGAGATCCCAAAGACTGTAATCCACCAGGCTCCTCTGTCCTTGGGACCTTACAGTCAAGAATACTAGAGTGGCTTGCCATTTCCTTCTCCAGGGGATCTTCCCAACCCAAACCAGGGATAGAATCCATGTCCCCTGTGTTGGCAGGTCACTTCTTTACCACTGAGCCACTGGGGAATAACCCTGAAACAATATGGGAGGAAACTACACAAGGACACGAGTATCAGAAGGCAGAGATCATTGGGTATCATAGTAGAGGCTAAATACTACAAAACTGAAGGATACATTGTGGGGAGATTAGCTTCATATACATTTCCTCTTCTTCCATCTCCTTTTTTTTCACCTTCTCCTCCTTCTTCAGTATGAAAACACACAAATATTAAAAGTTCAGTCATAGTTAACCCTCAAATTTCAGGACACATATGTACTTATGTTCATGTACAGAAATGAACTTATTCATCTGCAATTTAGCATAAAAAAATTTCCCATGTGCAAAACAAAGCAAAACAAACTTTGATTCAGACCCTAAAAAAGAATCCACAAGGAAGCAAACATCACTCCCTATTTTACAAGCAAAAAAATCAAGCTGGTAATCTTTATCAAATTAATCATGGCATTTTTCTTAACTAGTTTTTGCTTGCTTGGTTAGCTTAAGGGTCTCTGAGTATTACAAAACATTTAAAATTTTATTTCAAGAAAGTGATTCTGGGGGCAGTCCCAAGATGGCGGAGGAATAGGATGGGGAGACCACTTTCTCCCCCACAAATTCGTCAAAAGATCATTTGAGTGCTGAGCAACTTCCACAAAACAACTTCTGAACACTGGCAGAGCACATCAGGCACCCAGAAGGGCAGCCCTTTCTCTTCAAAAGGAGGTAGAACAAAATATAAAAGACAAAAAGAGAAACAAAAGTTAGGGAAGGAGACCCATCCTGGGGAGGGAGTCGTGAAGAAGTTTCCAAACAGTTGGAAACCCTCTTACAGGTAGATCTGTGGGGACATAACTGGGTGAAAACAAAAAAACAAAAAACCCACAGAATATGCACCTAACCACAACTGCCAGCAGAGAAGTAGTCCAGACGCTCACGTCCACCACCAGCAAGCGGAGGATGTACTGGCAAGTGCGGGCTACATAATCAGTGCTTAGGGTGAGGACCCAGCCTGAATGACCTGAGGAAAATCTGAGGGAGTTAACGTGAGATAGCAACCCAAACTGTGGGATCGCCAGAGGAAAAAAAGAGAACTTTCCTGCGAAAGGCTCTAAGGTGCAGCCTGACCTGCTCACAGAACAAAGGATTGAGCGAATACCAAAGGAGAATTAGCTGGCTCCGTACATGCCCCTCCCCCCTCCCCCAGAGGCAGAGAGGCAGCTGTGCAACAACCAGAGCTGGAAGGCAAGGGGCAATCTTGGTCCCAGAGACAGGCATCCTCCACCAAACTGTGAGCAGACTCCCAGTTACTAACCACATCTACCTGGGATCCTGGACGGTTGACATCTGCCAGGAGGGTCGCAACCTGAGATCAGCTGATGGCACACCTGAGACGGTGCTCTCACGGCACACCCAGGAAACCAGGCGTCAGGACCCGGGAGGTGATTAAGACACAAGGCCCACCTGGGACAGTGTGCTTGACAAACACCTGGTCGCCTTAGCTGCTCGGACCTGGGAAAGGCGCAAAACACACACCCAACAAAGTTTGTGCCTTTGCAGAGTACCAAAGAACCTGAGCAGCTTAGAACCTGTGCACTTGTGGGAAGTGCACAAAACACAGGGCCTGATTTGGACAACACACCTGCAGAGTAACCTGGAGCCTGAGCAGTGTAGACCCAGGAAGCACAGGCCACCTCGAGCTGGGTCAAACCCAATGGGGTCTATACACTGCAAGCACTCTCCACACATGCTGGTAGTAATTGTTTGCAGTGTCCCTTCCTCCCCACAACACAATTGAACAAGCGAGCCTAAATAAGTGACTGCCTTCGCTCCCTGTTGCTCACTCGTGTCTGACTCTTTGCAACGCCATTGACTGTAGCCTACCGAGCTCTTCTGTTCATGGGATTCTCCAGGCAAGAATACTGGAGTGGGTTGCCATTTCATTCTCCAGGGGATCTTCCTAACCCATGGATCGAACCTGAGTCTCCCACATTGCAGGCAGGCATTTCACCCTCTGAGCCACCAGAGAAAAAGGCAAAATGGCTGTCTGAGGAGGCCTTACAAATAGCTGTGAAAGGAAGAGAAGTGAAAAGAAAAGGAGAAAAGGAAAGATATAAGCATCTGAATGCAGAGTTCCAAAGAATAGCAAGGAGAGGTAAGAAAGCCTTCCTCAATGATCAATGCAAAGAAATAGAGGAAAACAATAGAATGGGAACAACTAGAGATCTCTTCAAGAAAATTAGAGATACCAAGGAAAAATTTCATGCAAAGATGGGCTCAACAAAGGACAGAAATTGTATGGACCTAACAGAAGCAGAAGATGTTAAGAAGAGGTGGCAAGAATACACAGAGAAACTATACAAAAAAGATCTTCACAACCCAGATAATCACGATGGTGTGATCACTGACCTAGAGCCAGACATCCTGGAATGTGAAGTCAAGTGGGCCTTAGAAAGCATCACTAGGAACAAAGCTAGTGGAGGTGACGGAATTCCAGTTGAGCTATTCCAAATCCTGAAAGATGATGCTGTGAAAGTGGTGCACTGAATATGCCAGCAAATTTGGAAAACTCAGCAGTGGCCACAGGACTGGAAAAGGTCAGTTTTCATTTCAATCCCAATGAAAGGCAATGACAAAGAATGCTCAAACTACCACACAATTGCACTCATCTCACACGCTAGTAAAGTAATGCTCAAAATTCTCCAAGCCAGTCTTCAGCAATACACGAACTGTGAACTTCCAGGTGTTCAAGCTGGTTTTAGAAAAGATGAGGAACCAGAGATCAAATTGTCAACATCCGCTGGATCATCGAAAATGCAAGAGAGTTCTAGAAGAACATCTATTTCTGCTTTATTGACTATGCCAAAGCCTTTGACTGTGTGGATCACAATCAACTGTGGAAAATTCTGAAAGAGATGGGAATACTAGACCACCTGACCTGCCGCTTGAGAAACCTATATGCAGGTCAGGAAGCAACAGTTAGAACTGGACATAGAACAACAAACTGGTTCCAAATAGGGAAAGCAGTACATCAAAGCTGAATATTGTCACCCTGCTTATTTAACTTACATGCAGAGTACATCATGAAAAACGCTGGACTGGATGAAGCACAAGCTGGAATCAAGATTGCTGAGAGAAATATCAATAACCTCAGATATGCACACGACACCAGCCTTATGGCAGAAAGTGAAGAACTAAAGAACCTCTTGATGAAAGTGAACGAGGAGAGTGAAAAATTTGGCTTAAACCTCAACATTCAGAAAACTAAGATCATGGCATCAGGTCCCATCACTTCATGGGGAATAGATGGGTAAACAGTGGCTGACTTTATTTTTCTGGGCTCCAAAATCACTGCAGATGGTGATTGCAGCCATGAAATTAAAAGATTCTTACTCCTTGGAAGGAAAGTTATGACCAATCTAGACAGCATATTAAAAAGCAGAGGCATTACTTTGTCAACAAAGGTCTGTCTAGTCAAGGCTATGTTTTTTCCAGTAGTCATGTATGGATGTAAGAGTTGAACTGTAAAGAAAGCTGAGCACTTAAGAATTAATGATTTTGAACTGTGGTGTTGGAGAATACTCTTAAGAGTCCCTTGGACTGCAAGGAGATCCAACCAGTCCATCCTAAAGGAGATCAGTCCTGGGTGTTCATTGGAAGGACTGATGTTGAAGCTGATATTCCAATACTTTAGCCACCTGATGTGAAGATCTGACTCATTTATAAAGACCCGGGTGCTGGGAAAGACTGAGGCAGGAAGAGAAGGGGATGACAGAGGATAAGATGGTTGGATGGCATCATCAACTCAATGGACTTGAGTTTGGGTGAACTCCGGGAGTTGGTGATGGACAGGGAGGCCTGATGTGCTGTGGTCCATGGGGTTGCAAAGGGTCGGAGATGACTGAGTGACTGAACTGATCTGAGTTTTTCTCCCTAGGTAGAAATTAGACACTGAATAGACTTGCAAAAAGAGGAACCCAAAATATAGAAGAGGGAACCACTCTGGAAGTGACATGTGCAACCAATTCAAACCTTCTAGAAAACATTGACTAAACATTGGCAGGGGCTGCTAGACCTTGAGAACAAGTACAAGCTGAAACAAGGAACTATCTGAAACTGAACTGACCCCAAACTGCCCACAACAGCTCCAAAGAAATTCCTAGATATATATTTACTATTACCACTTTTTAAATTTTTTTAAATTTAAATTATTTATTACTCCTTTAATTTTCATTTTTATAACCCACTATTACCTTGCAAAAAAAGACCCTATTTTTAAAGCAAATTCCATATATATATTTTTTTTATAATTTTTGTGATTGATTTTGTTTTGTATTTTTAATATTGTTTTTTTGAGGGTCTAACTATATTTTTAATCTTTGCTTATTGGTATTTGTTATCAATTTTGTACCTTTAAGAATCTAACCTTCAGTATCCATTTTCACTTAGGAGTGTGATTATTGACTTTATTGGTCTCTCCCCTATTGACCTCTCCCTTTTCTCTCCCAGCTCACCTCTATCTCCTCCCTCCCCCTTCTCTTCTCTGCTTTGTGAATCTCTCTGTGTGTTCTGGACTGGAAAACACTTAGGGAAGTGATTACTGGCTAGATTGGTCTCTTCCCTTTTGACTTCACCACTTCTCCTCCTGGTCATCTCTATCTCCCTCTTCCTTCTTCTTTTCTTCATTCAACTCAGTGAAGCTCTCTGGGTGTCCCTTGCTGTGGAGAATTGTTTCACCATTAACCTAGATGTTTTATCATCTGTGCTGTATGGATGGAGAAGTTTTGAGGCTACTATAAAAATAAGACTGAAAGCCAGAGGCAAGAGGCTTAACTCCAAAACTTGAGATCAGAGAACTCCTGATTCCAGGGAACATTAATAGACTAGAGCTCAACCCAAAGCCTCCAAACCTACACTGACATCAAATTCCACCCAAGAGCCAACAAGTTCCAGAGCAAGACATACCATACTAATTCTCCAACAAAGCAAGAATATAGTCCTGAGCATTAAAAGACAGGCTGCCCAAAGCCATGCCAAACCAATAGACACCCCAAAACACACTACTGGACACTTCATTGCACTCCAGAGAGAAGAGATCCAGCTCCATCCACAAGAACACAGACTCAAGCTCCCCTAACCAGGAAACTTTGACAAGCCACTAGTCCAACCCCACCCACAGGGAGCAGGCTCCACAATAAAGAGTAACTACTAACTTCCAGCCTACAGAAAGGGCACCCCAAACACCGCAGTATAAACAAAATGAAAAAGCAGAGAAATATTCAGCAGGTAAAGGAACATGATAAATGCCCAGCAAACCAAAGAGGAGATAGGGAGTCTACCTGAAAAAGAATTCAGAATAATGTTAGTACAGATGATCTAAAATCTTGAAACCAAAATGGAGTTACAGATAAATAGACTAGAGACAAGGATTGAGAAGATGCAAGAAATGTTTAACAAGGACCTAGAAGAAATAAAGAAATCAATCAATAATGAATAATGCAATAAATGAGATCTCTAGAGGGAACCAACTGTAGAATACTCAAGGCAGAAGATAAGATAAGTGAGGTGGAAGATAGATTGGTGGAAATAAATGAGACAGAGAGGAAAAAAGAAAAAAAGAATTAAAAGAAACGAGGACAACCTCAGCGACCTCTGGGATAATGTTAAAAGCCCCAACATTCGAATCATAGGAATCCCAGAAGAAGACAAAAAGAAAGGGCATGAGAAAATACTTGAGGAGGTAATAGCTAAAAACTTCCCTGAAATGGGTAAGTACATAGCCACCCAAGTTCAAGAAACCCAGAGAGTCCCAGACAGTATAAACCCAAGATGAAACACCCAGGACACATATTAATCAAACTAACGAAGATCAAATACAAAGAACAAATATCAAAAGCAGCAAGAGTAAAGCAAAAAAATAACACACAAAGGGATCCCCATAAGGATCAGATCAAATCAGTCACTCAGTCGTGTCCGACTGTTTGCAACCCCATGAATCGCAGCACGCCAGGCCTCCCTGTCCATCACCAACTCCTGGAGTTCACCCAGACTCATGTCCATCTACTTAGTGATGCCATTCAGCCATCTCATCCTCTGTCGTCCCCTTCTCCTCCTGCCCCCAATCCCTCCCAGCATCAGAGTCTTTTCCAATGAGTCTTTTCCAATGACCACCATTAGGTGGCCAAAGTACTGGAGTTTCAGTTTCAGCATCATTCCTTCCAAAGAAATCCCAGGGCTGATCTCCTTCAGAATGGACTGGTTGGATCTCCTTGCAGTCCAAGGGACTCTCAAGAGTCTTCTCCAACACCACAGTTCAAAAGCATCAATTCTTCAGCACTAAGCCTTCTTCACAGTCCAACTCTCACATCCATACATGACCACTGGAAAAACCATAGCCTTGACTAGATGAACCTTTGCTGGCAAAGTAATGTCTCTGCTTTTGAATATGCTATCTAGGTTGGTCATAACTTTTCTTCCAAGGAGTAAGCGTCTTTTAACTTCATGGCTGCAGTCACCATCTGCAGTGATTTTGGAGCCCAGAAAAATAAAGTCTGACACTGTTTCCACTGTTTCCCCATCTATTTCCCATGAAGTGATGGGACCAGATGCCATGATCTTCGTTTTCTGAATGTTGAGCTTTAAGACAACTTTTTCACTCTCCTCTTTCATTTTCATCAAAAGGCTTTTTAGTTCCTCTTCACTTTCTGCCATAAGGGTGGTGTCATCTGCATGTCTGAGGTGATTGATATTTCTCCCGGCAATCTTGACTCCAGCTTGTGTTTCTTCCAGTCCAGAGTTTCTCGTGATGTACTCTGCATTTAAGTTAAATAAACAGGGTGACAATATACAGCCTTGATGTACTCCTTTTCCTATTTGGAACCAGTCTGTTGTTCCATGTCCAGTTCTAACTGTTGCTTCCTGACCTGCATACAAATTTCTCAAGAGGCAGATCAGGTGGTCTGGTATTCCCATCTCTTTCAGAATTTTCCAAAGTTATTGTGATAACAGCTGATATTTCAATAGAAACTCTACAGGCCAGAAGGGAATAGCAGGACATACTCAAAGTAATGAAAGAGAAAAACCTACAACCCAGATTAATACACTCAGCAAGGATCTCATTCAAATATGAAGGAGAAATCAAACGCTTTACAGACAAGCAAAAGCTGAAAGAATTCAGCACCACCAAACCAGCTCTTCAACAAATGCTAAAGGATCATCTCTAGACAGGAAACACAGAAAAGGTTTATAAATTTGAACCCAGAACAACAAAGTAATTGCAACAGGATCATACTTCTCAATAATTACCTTAAATATAAATGGGTTTAATGCCCCAACCAAAAGACAAAGACTGGCTGAATGGATACAAAAACAAGATCCCCATATATGCTGTCTACAAGAGACCCACCTCAAACCAAGGGACACATACAGACACATACAGTGAAGGCCTGGAAAAAGATGTTTCATGAAAATGGGGACCAAAAGAAAGCAGGAGTAGCAACACTCATATAAGATTAGATAGACTTTGAAATAAAGACCATCAGATCAGATCAGATCAGATCAGTCACTCAGTCGTGTCCGACTCTTTGTGACCCCATGTATCGCAGCACGCCAGGCCACCCTATCCATCACCAACTCCTGGAGTTCACTGAGACTCATGTCCATCAAGTCAGTGATGCCATCCAGCCATCTCATCCTCTGTTGTCCCCTTCTCCCCCTGCCCCCAATCCCTCCCAACATCAGAGTCTTTTCCAATGAGTCAACTCTTCACATGAGGTGGCCAAAGTACTGGAGTTTCAGCTTTAGCATCATTCCTTCCAAAGAAATCCCAGGGCTGATCTCCTTCAGAATGGACTGGTTGGATCTCCTTGCAGTCCAAGGGACTCTCAAGAGTCCTATCCAACACCACAGTTCAAAAGCATCAATTCTTGGGCACTCAGCCTTCTTCACAGTCCAACTCTTACATCCATACAATAAAGACCATGAAAAGAGGCAAAGAAGGACACTACATAATGGTCAAAGATCCAAGAAGAAGATATAACAATTATAAATATATATGCACCTATCCTAGGAGCACCTCAATACGTAAGACAGATGCTAACAAGTATGAAACGGGAAATTAACAGTAACACAATAATAGTGGGAGGCTTTAATGCCCCTCTCACAGCTATGGATAGATCAACCAAACAGAAAATTAACAAGGAAACACAAACTTTATATGATACAATGGACCAGTTAGACCTAATTGAAACCTATAGGACATTTCACCCCCAAACAATGAATTTCACCTTTTTCTCAAGTGCACATGGAACATTCTCCAGGATAAATAACATCATGGACCATAAATTTAGCCTTGGTAAATTAAAAAAAAATAAATAATTTCAAGCATCTTTTCTGATCACAATGCAATAAGATTAGATGTCAACTATAGGGGAAAAAAAAACTTTAAAATACAAACATATGGAGGCTAAATAACACATTTCCAAATAACCAATGAATCATGGAAGAAATAAAAAAGGAAATCAAAATATGCATAGAAACAAATGAAAATGAAAATGCAACAACCTAAAACCTATGGGATTCAGTAAAGCAGTACTAAGAGGAAGGTTCATAACAATAGAAGCTTACCTCAAAAAGCAAGAGAAATATCAAATAAGTAACCTAACCTAAAGCAACTAGAAGAAGAAACAAAGGAGACTATAGCTAAAATCAACAAAACTAAAAGCTGGTTTTTGAGAAGATAAATAAAAGAGACAAACCATTAACCAGGCTCATCAAGAAAAAGAATAATCAAATCAATAAAATTAGAAATGAAGATGGAGAAATCACAACAGAAAACAGAAAAACAAAGGATCATAAAAGATTACTATCAGCAACTACATGCCAATAAAATGGACAACATGGAAGAAATGGATGAATTCTTAGAAAAATATAACCTTCCAAAATTGAACCAGGAAGAAATAGAACATCTTAACAGACCCATCACAAGCACAGAAATCAAAACTGTAATCAGAAATCTTCCAACAAACAAAAGCCCAGGACCAGATAGCTTCACAGGTGAATTCTACCAAAAATTTAGAGAAGAGCTAACACCTATCCTACTCAAACTCTTCCAGAAAACTGCAGAAGGTAAATTCCCAAACTCATTCTATGAGGCCACCATCACCCTAATACCCAAACCAAACAAAGATGCCACAAAAAAAATAAAACTGCAGGCCAATATCACCGATGAACATAGATGCAAAAATCCTCAACAAAATTCTAGCAAACAGAATCCAGCAACATATTAAAAAGGTCATACATCATGACCAAGTGGACTTTATCTCAGGGATTCAAGGATTTCACAAATCAATCAATGTAATACATCACATTAAAAATTTGAAAGATAAAAACTATATGATTATCTCAATAGATGCAGAGAAAGCCTTTGACAAAATTCAACACCCATTTATGACAAAAATTCTCCAGAGAGTAGGCATAGAAGGAGCATACCTCAACCTCAAAATAATAAACGCCATATATGATAAACCAACAGCCAACATTATCCTTAATGGTGAAAAATTGAAAGCATTTTTCCTAAAGTCAGTAACAAGACAAGGATGCCCACTCTCACCACTACTGTTCAACATAGTTTTGGATGTTTTAGCTACAACAATCAGAGAAGAAAAGGAAATAAAAGATATCCAGATTGGAAAAGAATTAAAACTCTCATTGCAGATGACATGATCTTCTACATAGAAAACCCTAAAGACACGACCAGAAAATTACTAGAACTAATCAATGAATACAGTAAAGTTGCAGGATATAAAATTAATACACAGAAATCCTTTGCATTCCTATGTACTAACAATGAGAAAACAGAAAGAGAAATTAAGGAAACAATCTCATTCATCATTGTGATGAAAAGAATAAAATACTTAGGAATAAATCTACCTAAAGAAACAAAAGACCTATATATAGAAAACTATAAAACACTGGTGAAAGATATCAAAGATGACACAATAGATGGAGAAATATACCATGTTCATGGATTGGAAGAATAAATATAGTGAAAATGAGTATACTACCCAAAGCAATCTTCAGATTCAAAGCAATCCCTATCAAGCTACCAATGGTGTTTTTAACAGAACTAGAACAAATAATTTCACACTGTGTATGCGAATACAAAAAACCTTGAATAGCCAAAGCAATCTTGATAAAGAAGAATGGAACTGGAGGAATAAACCTGCCTGACTTCAGACTACACTACAAAGCTACAGTCATCAAGACAGTATGGTACTGGCACAAAGAAATACAGATCAGTGGAACAAAATAGAAAGCCCAGAGATAAGTCCATACACCTATGGACACATTATCTTTGACAAAGGAGGCAAAAATATACAATGGAGAAAAGGCAATCTCTTTAACAAGTGGTGCTGGGAAAACTGGTCAACCACTTGTAAATGAATGAAACTAGAACACTTTCTAACACCATGCACAAAAACAAACTCCAACTTGATTAAAGATCTAAATGTAAGACCAGAAACTATAAAACCCCTAGAGGAAAACATAGGCAAAACAGTCTCTGACATAAATCACAGCAAGATCTATGATCCACCTCCCAGCATAATGGAAATAAATGCAAAAATAAACAAATGGGATCTAATTAAACATAAAAGCTTTTGCACAACGAAGGAAACTATAAGCAAGATGAAAAGACAGTCTTCAGAATGGGAGAAAATAATAGCAAATGAAGCAACTGACAAAGAATTAATCTCAAAAATATAAACAGATGTAATGCAGCTCAATACCAGAAAAATAAATGACCCAATCAAAAAATGGGCCAAAGAATTAAACAGACATTTCTCCAAAGAAGACATACAAATGGCTAAAAACCACATAAAAAGATGATCAACATCACTCATTATCAGAGAAATTAAAATCAAAACCAGAATGAGGTACCATCTCATGCTGGTCAGAATGGCTGCTATCAAAAAGTCTACAAACAATAAATGCTGGACAGAGTGTGGAGAAGAGGAAACCCTCTTACACTGTTGGTGGGGATGCAAACTAGTACAGCCATTATGGACAACAGTGTACAGATTCCTTAAAAAATTGGAAATAGAACTGCCATAGGACCCAGCAATCCCACTGCTGGCCATCCATACCAAGGAAACCAGAATTGAAAGAGACATGCGTAACCTAGTGTTCATCACAGCACTGTTTACAATAGCTAGGACATGGAAGCAACCTAGATGTCCAATGGCAGACGAACGGATAAGAAAGCTGTAGTACATATACACGATGGAATATTACTCAGCTATTAAAAAGAACACATTTTAATCAGTTCTAATGAGGTGGATGAAACTGGAGCCCATTATGTAGAGTGAAGTACTTCAGAAAGTAAAACACTAATACAGTGTATTAATGCATATATATGGAATTAGAAAGATGTCAATGATGACCCTATACATGAGACAGCAAAGGAGACACAGATATAAAGAACAGACTTTTGGACTCTATGGGAGAAGGAGAGGGTGGGATGATTTGATAGAATACCATTGAAACATGGATACAACCATATGTGAAATAGATGACCAGTCCTAGTTCGATGCATGAAGCAGGGCACTCAAAGCCAGTGCTCTGGGACAATCAAGAGGGTAGGGTGGGAAGGGAGGTGAGAGGGGGGTTCAGGATGTGGGACACATGTACACCCAAGGCTGATTCATGTCAGTGTATGGCAAAACCACCACAATATTATAAAGTAATTAGCCTCCAATTAAAATCAATTAATTAAAAAAAAAGAAAATGACTCCTCATTTGAGCATTTTTTTCCTGCTAATTTGCATATTGGTAAGTTGCTACTTGGTGGTGGATAGATAAATGATTAAATTAAGTCCCTGTGTAGAAACTTCTATACATTTTTGTTTTTGTATGCATAGAAAAATGATCTTTAGAGAATTCTTCACTGTGATTCATGAATCTTCAATATCAGAATCACTAGCAAAGCTTATAAAAATGTGGAGGTTTGTGTGTGTGTGTGTGTGTGTGTGTGTGTGTGCATGCTAAGTCACTTCAGTCATTCTGACTCTTTGTGACTCCAAGCTCCTCTGTTCATGGCATTCTCCACACAAGAATGCTGGAGAGGGTTGCCATTTTCTCCTCTAGGGGAACTTCCCAACCCGAGGATTGAGCCCAAATCTCTTACTGTCTCTTATATTTCCAAAAAAGTTCTTTACCACTAATGCCACCTGGGAAGCCCATGGATACTTGGGACCCACCCAAATTCTATAGAGTCAGGATCTCAGGAGTTGGGCTGGGAATCCAATTTTAGCAATTGCTTAGGTAGTACTTGATTTTCCCAGGTGGTGTTAGTGGTAAAGAATCTGCCTACCAATGCAAGAGACAGAGGAGATGTGGGTTAAATACCCTGGATGGTCAGGAAGATCCCCTGGAGGAAGAAATGGCAACCTACTCTAGTCTTCTTGCCTGCGAAATTCCAAGGACAGAGAAGCCCAGAATCACAAAGAGTAAGGCACGACTGAGTGTCTGAGCACTAGGTGGTACCTGTGGATATAAATGTAGTTAGCTATTGAATTTTGCAATATGTTCTCCAGATTTCAGTGCAGTTCAGTCACTCAGTTGTGTCTGACTCTTTGCAACCCCATGGACTGCAGCATGCCAGGCCTCTCTGTCCATCACCAACTTCCAGAGTTTACTCAAATTCATGTCCATTGAGTCAGTGATGCCATAAAACCATCTCATCCTCTATTGTCCTCTTCTCCTCCTGCCTTCAATCTTTTCCAGCATCAGGGTCTTCTCAAATGAGTCAGCTCTTTGCATCAGGTGGCCAAAGTATTGGAGTTTCAGCTTCAGCATCAGTCCTCCAATGAACACTCAGGACTGATCTCCTTTAGCATGGACTGGTTGGATCTCCTTGCAGTCCAAGGGACTCTCAAGAGTCTTTTCCAACACCACAGTTCAAAAGCATCAATTCTTGTGTGCTCAGATTTCTTTATCCTCCAACTCTCACACCCATACATGACTACTGGAAAAACCATAGCCTTGACTAAATGGACCTTTGTTGGCATAGTAATGTCTCTGATTTTTAACATGCTGTCTAGTTTGGTCATAACTTTTCTTCCAAGGAGTAAGCGTCTTTTAATTTCATGGCTGCAGTCATCATCTGCAGTGATTTTGGAGCCCCAAAAAATAAAGTCTGACACTGTTTCCACTGTTTTCCCATTTATTTGCCATGAAGTGATGGGACCGGATGCCATAATAGCAAAACATTATTGTGCTAAGTCCCTTCAGTCATGTCTGACTCTTAGCGACCCATGGACAGTAGCTTGCCAGGCTACTCTGTCTGGGATTCTCCAGGCAAGAATACTGGAGTGTGTTGCCATTTCCTCCTCCAGGGGCTCTTCCTGACCCAGGAATGGAACCTGAGTCTGTTATGTCTACTGTATTGGCAGGAAGGTTCTTTACCGCTAGCGCCACCTGGAAGTTCCTATTTGTTCTAGACATGGCCCTTTGAAGACAAGATTTTCTTGCCTGGAATCGGGTTCCATTTTTCTAATAGAATCTTAGTGGAGAGAAGGGTGTGTTCCCTTCCCGCACAGAATCACAGGCCCACGTGGTGTCTCCTTTGAGCCCCTGTAATCTCCCTCACTTTCAGTGGGAGGAGGAGGATCTGAAAGCTAGGACTCCGAGGCATGCCTCACAAGTCAAGGCAAGGCTCAAAACCATGTGTTATTTTTAAATGCTTTTAAATTTTAAAAGTTTTCCATTTTTCTTCAGTGGAAGTAATAAAGTGCCTTTGAATAAACAGTTATTTCTGTTTCAGAAAGTTGTGTGTTTATCTCAGTGTGGCCAATCAATGAATTCCAAAAGATTTATAATTTTTTTCTTCTATGGGGCAATCAAAGGCTAAATTCTAAAGGATTTGAAAATGTCAACTTGTAATACAAACTGTGTTGGCCCCAGGGCCTGAGATCAGAACCATAACTCACTGTGTTTACAAATTATATCATTCGGTCTGGTGTGCTAACTGTAAACTCACCGATAATTATAGTAGGGGATGAATTACAGTTAGTCTCTTTTCCTTTTTTTCCCAGTGTCTGAACTGTCATGACATATGGATTCTTCATCAGCCCTCAAATCACATTGAGGGCTTCCCTAGAAGCTAGTTTTGAAATCAATAGGCACCTAGGCTTTTAGATGAAATATGGAATTACTATAGACTTTTTAAGAGGGAAAGAAAATGATTTCACTAAATGAATCCCCTATGCTATTCCAGTCAGACATACACATATCTGTGGTCTTTAATAGAAAGGATAAAAATATAACATTCTGTTAGGTAACAGACACAGTAGGAAAGTCACTTTTTTCCCTCAGCTATTTGTTGTCCCTTTGTTATTCCTTCCCGACCAATTCTCCCCCTTTGTGTTAAAAAAAAAACAAAAAATGCACCATTGTGTACCATTCTGAGGACACAATGGTGACACTTTCTTTTTCTCTCTATTGCCTCTTGCTCTCTCTTTATCCACCTTCATACCCTCTTTCCCATCTGACCCTCTTCTCTTTCCAATAATTTAACATCCAAAGATGTGATATCTTTTTACTCTGGTCTAAGCAAGAGATGCTTACTTTAAGACTGTGCCAGCAGGAAGAAGGTGAGTTGCTCATGGGTCTTCTAGGCAGACTGTTTCCCCTTGCCAGGATGTACAGTCTAAGCAATGCACAAATCCCAAGCCGTCAAACATAACCACTGAGTTTGTGGTCAAAATTTTAGTAACCTTGATCATTTTGAGAGAGTAAACAACATCTATTTGCTAATTGACCAAAAAAAGTCTAGAACAAGCAGTAGATTTATTTTTAGAACATTGCATTGCTTCTGTATTATATTGATATAGATTTGGATACAGATGTAAGTATCATCATTTTAGGAAAATTTAATAAAAGTGTCAGAAATAAATGGGCAAAGAGGACTAAGTATAAAAACAGACGGTATATTTTACTCTAATAAATATGTTAGCTGATTGTGGAAGCACTATGCTTGTGCGTCCATGTAAACCTGTGAAGCATGTACTTCTCTGCCAGTACATTGTTGAGAATGATCAACCACCATTTTTCTGGGTATCTGCCATGGATCCATACCTGACATTATGGGAAAAGTACTGTTAGAGATTGCAAATTCAATAAAGGAATTCCAACAGGATGGGAAAAAGAAAAAAAAATGAGATTTTACAGGAAAATATTGCACATCTTTAGGTATAAATAATGATACTTTGCTAAAACATTCTTGGAAAATAATATATTTGGGGAATTTTGGTATCATACCTTAATGAGAGAATGGAGAAAGAAGTTATCACAGGAAATCAGTTTTATCATCCTCCAATTCCAAACTGCTGTGGACTAGCTCATCAACTGGCAAGACCAGGCAGAACCATCCTGAAAAAGTTAATAGTGAGTGAAGTCATTTTCAGAAACCAGCAATTTAGATATTCTAGAGTCCCTTCTGTTTCAATCCAGAGGCCATAGTAGCTAAAGGCTTTGCACGGACCCAGGGAAGCTACCTGATGTGTACAGTCAGTTCAGTTCAGTCGCTCAGTTGTGTCCCAGTCTTTGGGACACCATGGACTACAGCACGCCAGGCTTCTCTGTCCATCATCAACTCCCTTAACTTACTCAAACTCATGTCCATCGAGTCAGTGATGCCATCCAACAATCTCATCCTCTCTCATCCCCTTCTCTTCCTGCCTTCAATCTTCCCCAGCATCAGGGTCTTTTCCAATGAGTCAGTTCTTTGCATCAGGTAGTCAAAGTAATGGAGTTTCAGCTTTAGCATCAGTCCTCCCAATGATTATTCAGGATTGATTTCCTTTAGGATTGACTGGTTTGATTTCCTTGCAGTCCAAGGAACTCTCAAGAGTCTTTCTCCAACACCACAGTTCAAAAGCATCAATTCTTCACCTCTCAGCCTTCTTTTTGATCCAACTCTCACATCCATACATGACTACTGGAAAAACCATAGCCTTGACTAGACAGATCTTTGTCAGCAAAGTAATGTCTCTGCTTTTTAATATGCTGTACAGAATCGCTCTTTCACTTGTTACTTTGGGTCTTAAATTCACAGTCAGTGCCCAAGAACTCAACATCTGCCAAGGCCAAGGACTGTTATATTCTCTCCCTTCTTATGCCTGTATTTTATAATTTATTTTCTTCTTCAGGGGTCAATCTGAGGTTCATTATAATTTGACATAATATATGAAAATTGTGATTTTCCCTTGTCCCCATCACTTTCCAAAACTGTGGCAGTTGTCCTATTTTATGTCAGCAGTGTAATAATAGAGATTTCATCATATTTTATGGTGTCATTCATTTATGTAATGAATAATTCTTGTATGGGCTCAGATGATAAAGAATCCACCTGCAATGCAGGAGAGACATTTAGTCCCTGGGTTGGAAAGATCCACTGGTTAAGGGAATGGCTACCCACTTCCATATTCTTGCCAGTATTCTGGCCCAGAGAATTCCATGGGCAGAGGAGCCTGGCAGGCTACAGTCCATAGGATACCAAAAGAATCAGATAAGACTTAGCCACTAACCAACAGCAACAAATGTGGGTATGTGTTTTAAAGATAATTTGTCTCAAGGCTACCCACTGGTGAATTTTCTTTCTCACGTTGAAACTATTTTTTATTTGATTATCAGTTTGGTTTTTTAAAATACACTAAATCTTCATAAATTCAATATTGCTGAATTACTTTGATTTCCTTTTTTTTAATCTATTAAAAAAAGAGAGAGAGAGAGACAGCAGGGCTCTACCAAAACATTCTATGAATATTGATATTTCTCAAAAATAGGCTCTTATTCTTTAGGCCTACTTTAATAAAAATATGGAAAGAGATTCTGGTTTCTTTGAAAAAAATCAATGAAAATATCAAGACAAGGCATAATGTCAAGTAAGTTCAATAATCAGACCACAGTTAATGGCTAAAAAATCATGAGGTGGCAAGAATGAAGTTTTATGTCAGTTCAGGTTACTAAACAATGGGGCTGACTGATCTTCAACCAAAATGAAAATAATCTAAAATTTATTGTACATCTCATCAGCCTTTCTGAAAGGTCATCTAATTAACATTTTGCATTTACTCTACTCTTCACCTTGACCCAAAACACCAAAAATATGCTGAAGTCTATTTTACTAGAAATTCATAGTTATAGTGAATACAAATAAACTGAAAGCTAGAAAACACAACAAGAAGTGAGTACTCTTCCTTTACACTGGGGGCATCAAAAGAGGAGGTCATTGAGCAGACAGCTGGACATGAAGGTGAGGACAGGATGGGAGTTGTGGAGTGATCCATACCCCTTGATACAGACAAAGGCAAGTTAGTTCCGGAATTCTTAAATAAAGATACTCCAAGACCTAGAGCTGGAATGCTCTCTGGACAGAGATTATGAGTCTTAATTGTGCTAAATCACCTTAGGCTTATTTGTAGAATTGGCTGCACAAAAAAATTGGAGAAGTGAAATGAAGTGAAAGTCACTCAGTTGTGTCTGACTATTTGTGATCCCATGAACTATACAGTCCATGGAATTCTCCGGGCCAGAATACTGTAGTGGGTAGCCTTTCCCTTCTCCAGAGGATCTTCCCAACCCAGGGACTGAACCCAAGTCTCCCACATTGAAGGCGGATTCTTTACCAACTGAGCCACCAGGGAAGCCCAAGAATACTGGAGTGGGTAGCCTATCCCTTCTCCAGTGGATCTTCCCAACCCAGGAATTGAAACAGGGTCTCCTGCACTGCAGGCAGATTCTTTACCAACTGAGATATCAGGTAAGCCCTATAAATTGGAGAAGATACTCATATTAGAAAATACAGATACCAAGTGATCTGTTTCCTGTTCTGCTTATCATGATGGTCCAACTCCATCACTAATGCTTACTCTTATAAATACTGAGTTGTTGCAAATAGTAAGGTGCAGGAGAGTACAGAAGGGACAATATACAGAAAAGGTTGATTAATAGGGGATGAAATGTTTCATAAGTACCTACTACTTCAACATGTTTGTGTTAGAGGTGGGATGAGCGGTACCAGATTGAATTTATTTTTTTTTCTACCAAATAAATATCTACTGACTACCCAGTATGCACACCATGCATTTGTGTTAGCAGACAGAAAGATCAAATGATAAATTTCGAATCCAGCCCTGGACAGCATTAATTTTTATGATCCTCTCAATTTCCATATAGTCAATAAGAGTCTGAAATGCGGTACTTGGGTAGTAATCTCAAAAATGACATAATGATCTCAGTTTGTTTCCAAGGCAAACCATTCAATACCACAGTATTCCAAGTCTATCCAAAAAAGCTGAAGTTAAATGGTTCTATGAAGACCTACAAGACCTTCTAGAATTATTACCAAAAAAAGATGTCCTTTTCATCATCATAGGGGACTGAAATGCAAAAGTAAGAAGTCAAGAGATACCTGGAGTAACAGGTAATTTTGATCTAGGAGTACAAAAGGAAGCAGGGCAAAGATTAACAGAGTTTTGCCAAAAGAACGGACTGGTCATAGCAAACACCTACTTCCAGCAACACAAGAGACAACTCTACACATACAGATGACCAGATCAGATCAAATTAGATCAGCCACTCAGTCGTGTCCGACTCTTTGCGACCCCATGAATCGCAGCACACCAGGCCTCCCTGTCCATCACCAACTCCCGGAGTTCACTCAGACTCACATCCATCGAGTCAGTGATGCCATCCAGTCATGTCATCCTCTGTCGTCCCCTTCTCCTCCTGCCCCCAATCCCTCCCAGCATCAGAGTCTTTTCCAATGAGTCAACTCTTCGCATGAGGTGGCCAAAGTACTGGAGTTTAAGCTTTAGCATCATTCCTTCCAAAGTACATCCAGGGCTGATCTCCTTTAGAATGGACTGGTTGGATCTCCTTGCAGTCCAAGGGACTCTCAAGAGTCTTCTCCAACACCACAGTTCAAAAGCATCAATTCTTCGGTGCTCAGCTTTCTTCACAGTC